>NC_047658.1:112707248-114027248 GCF_011762505.2 Arvicanthis niloticus | reverse complement strand
AGAGGCTGGATAGCCTAAAGAACCAAAAGGACAGGCCAAAAAAACCAAAAACAAGATAAACAAAATGAATCAAACCGAGAGAGTGCCTCCAGCAGCTGATGGGAGCAGATGCAGCCAAACGTTAGGCAGAGAGCCAGACTAGAGGTCACCATCGTGTCACTCTCCTCTGAGCTCAGGGAACCCCAAGGATGAGGGAGAGGAAGAACCGTGGGAGCCAGAGGGGTCAAGGACACTGGGAGAGCAGAACCCTATGAATCAACTAAGCAGGACTCATGGGGGCTCACTGAGTGTATTAGGGTTCTCTAGAGTCACAGAACTTATGGGTAGTCTATATATAGTAAGGGGATTTGTTGAGGACTTACAGTCTGTAGTCCAACTCCCAACAATGGTCAGCTGTGAATGGGGGGGTGGGGTCCAAAGATCTAGCAGTTGCTCAGCCCCACAAGGCTAGTAGATTCCAACAGATGTGCTGGCAAGTAAATGCAAGCAGGTGAAGAAGAATGACTCTTCCTTCTTCTAATGTCCTCATGTAGGTCCAGATTAAAGGTGTGTACTACCACGTCTGGATCTGGGACTTGTTTTGTCCCAGGCTGACCTTGAACTCAGAGATCTCCTTGCCTTAGTCTCCTGGGATGCATAGCCACCATGCCTCAAGATCACCACGCCAAGATCCAGGTCAGAAACTTGAATCTCCCAGCTTCAAGATCACAGGGGAGCCCTCCAAGTCTGGATTGTAGTTCATTCCAGATACAGTCAAGTGGACATCCAGGAATAACCACTACACCAAGACTAAAGAGGCAATCCCTCACAGCCTGCATGGGTCTACACTAGGTCCCCAGCAAATGTTATGGTTGTCGGCTTGATGTTTCAGGGGTGACTCCCAGCAGTGGAAGCACGGGTGTGTCTGATCACTTTGCCTGCTTTTGGGAGCCTTTTCTTCCTACTGGGTTGCCTCACCCAGCCTTAATGTGAGGGTTTGTGCCTGGTTTTCCTGAGCTCGGTTGATGTCCTTGGGAGGCCTGTTCTTTTCTTGGTGGAAGATCTGGAAGATCACAGAGGAGGTGAAGGTAGGAAGCTTTGATTGGGATGAATTGTATGAGAGAAAAATAAATAAAAATTTTAAAAATGCATTCTTCAGAATAAGAATTTCCAGAAAAGTAACATCTCAATATATGAATTGGGGTGGAAGGCACCAGTACACACAGACAGTAGCAATCAGTAATCTCTCAGTTCATAAAGTACCTGGTCTAATGAGTTTGCTTACTTGTGCGCTTAACAAAAACATTTAGAGTACAAAGTTCATCAATTTCTCAAGTCTCTTCCAGAAGTTAGAAGTAAGGGACCACGTCTCTACTCATTCTCTTATGCCTGCATCATCTCACACCAAACCAAGTAAGGACATTATTTTTTAAAAAATCCACAGAACAGTATCTGCCATGAGCATAGATGTCGTGATCCATGACAGAATTTGCCAAAGTAAGAAACAGGCTAGAACTTGGCAGTAAAGTGCTGGCAGCGCAGGAGGAAGAAAAGACCCTAGATTTGTGCAGTGTGTATCACAAGTGCCTGTTGGTAAGTGCAGTGCTCGAGAATGAGGTCAGAGATCATAGATTCAAGAACAGACTTTATCTCATAAAAACCAGCACCACGCACACAATGAGTGAACAAATGGAGTCTAACCGTGCACACATACAGGTACACATGCACACACTGACACATGTGCACACGTGGACACACACACACACACACACACACACAAACACACAAGAATTATATGACATGACAAAGTGTGATTTATTCCAGGTTTGGTAAACTGGTTTAACATGTAAGAGACATTGTGCTGGGCAGCAGTGGCAGAGGCAGAGTTCAAGGCTAGCCTGGGCTACAGAGTAAGTTCCAGGACAGCTAGGACTACACAGAGAAACCCTGTCACCAAAACCAAACTAAGCAAACAAAAAAAACATTTTTAAAAATGGAGAGATGACTTGGTGGTCAAAGGCACACACTGCTGCCTTATGAGGACTGGAGCTCGGATCCCAGCACCTACCATCATGCGGGCCACAGCCACCTGGAGCTTTAGCTCTGCCTCCCATGCTTCAGGAAAAGAAGTGCCAAAAATGTGAGGTGATTGATCAGGCCGACATGATGAGCTTCCTTTAAAATCCTTGATCAGGTATCTGGAGGTTTCTGGAGGTGCCTGCAGGGTGTCACATCCCAGAGAGGACACGGAAACTCTGCACTGTCCCTGCCCACTCTGCCCCAGGCATCCCTTCCATTTGGTTATTCATCTGTGTCTTTTGTAATATTTTTAATTGTGTGTTTGTGTGTGTTTCTACATGGAATGTATGCATGACAGCAGGTACCTGTGGGGCCAGACAAGGGTGTAGGTTTCTGTGGAGCTCACTACAGAAAGTTATGAGCTATTGGACATGGGTGCTGGGAACTGAACTCTCTCTAGTTCCCTGTGATATACTTTCGCCTGTTAAGAGTCTCACTATGAAGGCACTAGCTGGCTTTGAATTGTTAGGATTATAGACATGTACCATCAAAGCTGTCAGTGTAATATCCTTTCTAATAAGCAGGTGATGGTAAGTAGAGTGTCCCTTAGAAATTACCAAACCTAGACACCCTGATTTACAGCCTGTTGGTCACAATGCACAGGCCACAGCTTGGGACTTGTCGTTGGTATATGAACTGTGACACAGAACACATAGGTAGTTTTGGTGGTTGTTCTTCATCTGGCGGCCAGCACTGAAGGAGGGATAAAACAGAGGTCCATGGATTGGTAGGAAAATAGAGGATTTGTCATCACATGGGCTAATTGTCCCTTTGTGTGTGTGCTTGTGTCTGTGGTCCTGTGTGAATGGGTGTGTGTGCACATGTGTCGCACGCCAGAGGTGGACACTGGGTGTCTGATTCACCTTTTTGAGGCAGAGTCTGGCTCTGACTTTAGGGTTTGCTAACTCAGCTATGCTGCTTGCAGATATGCTGAAGGGGGTGGGGTGGTAGACACCTTTAATCCAACAGGTAGAGTTTGAGGCCTGCTTGGTCTACAAGGTGAGTTCCAGAACAGCTAGGACTACATAGAGAAACTCTGGTTTGGAAAAACAAAACAAACAAAAAACCGGAGACCCTCTCACTGTCTTGTCTTTGCCTGCCAGCCCTGTGCTGAGAGGAGGCCTCGCCTGGCTTTACATGGGTGCTGGGGATCTCAGTTCTTCATGTCTGAGTACTTTACTGAGTCACCACCCCTGCCTCTGGAGCCTAGTATCTTCATCTTGGACTAAAGCTTAATGTCTTTCTTGTGTTTGTGTGAGAACTGCTTTTCGGTATTCCCTCCCCACAACGGATGGACAATGGATGACAATAACTGAATGCTCTCTCAGTTAGACATGGAGGTGTCCAGGCTCTCTCTAGCAGCAGTAGGTCTCTGGCTTAGTGGGCACGAGGACGCACTGGCAGCACCCACCATGTCAGAGCACAAGAGGAATTCACTGCAGACAGGGGAGCTTGTCCTGCAGTGCAGTGGCTCCAGAGGTGGCTCTGTGGAACCTAGTCTAGCTTCCCTAAGAATTTTGTCAGGAACTGACCTACTTTCTCTATTCAAACCAGCTGTAGAAGTTTCTAGAATGGCCATCTTCCTGACTTTCAAGGTGAGTGCTGTATAGCTGCTGCTTCCTCGATGAAAAAGACTCAGGAAACTTGAGGATCCAGAAGCTCAGAAAGTCACAGGGTTGGCAAGGCCCATCCCACACTTTATAAAAATGGCCAACAGTTTCAGGTGAGGAATGTGGAGTGGAGCTGGCTGCAAAACCCATAATGATCCAGCAGCTTTCCAGAGTAGTCACCCGTGCCAGAATGGCCTTTTCAGTGACACAGCTGGATTTGAGTAACCAAACTCTTGGAAGTAACTCCAGTCCACTCACTGGCTCACTAGCTAGACTTGAATGGACTTTTTCTCTTTGGCCTGTTGTAGATGCCAACATCTATATCTGGAGTATAAAATTACTCAACAATAACAATTAATTGCCACAGTGAGCACTAGAACCTGGTCTTTTGCCACAAACTGGGTCTAAGCCTTTTCTCTTTTCTCTCCTAGACTGACTTGTAAGAAACCCTGCAAGAACAGGGGTCCCTCCCCCCCCCCAAAAAAAGTCCTTACCCATGAACAACTGAGACCCAAGGTTATTCTCCCTCAGCACTGACTAGAGCTGTTTCAGCTCGTCCTGTTGGGGGCTTCTCAGGGGTGAGGGCTGGGGACTGTGGCTACTGTAGGCTCTGCTGTGTGGCAATGGTGGCCTGCCATGGGTGACAAAATCCCACTCCCTCCTAGCCTGGCCTCAGGAAGTTACTGACCTCCTTCAGCTGGCTGACTTCCTCAGCTGTGTGGGGGGACCTGCAGAAATGTTTCAAGGATGACATGAGGTAATGTGTGTGGAAAATACCAGCCTGGTGCCTGGCAACAGTGACTACCTTGATGTATCTGCATCCTCCATGTCTTGCACATTTGGAGAAAGGAGCTGGAGAAGTTTTCAAGTTCTTTTGTTTGTTTGTTTGTTTTTGAAACAGGGATTCTCTGTATAGCTCTGGCTGTCCTAGAACTCAATCTGTAGACCAGGCTGGCCTCAAACACAGCAATCAATCCACCTACCTCTGCCTTCCAAGTGTTGGTAGTAAAGGCGTGTACCTCCACGACCTGCCTGAGAATACGTTCTTTTTTGTTTTTTTTTGTTTTTGTTTTTTGTTTTTTTGTTTATTTTTTTGTTTTTTGAGACAGGGTTTCTCTGTGTAGCCCTGGCTGTCCTGGAACTCACTCTGTAGACCAGGCTGGCCTCCAACTCAGAAATCCACCTGCCTCTGCCTCCCAAGTGCTGGGATTAAAGGTGTGTGCCACCACTGCCTGAGAATAAGTTCTTATCTGAGCACAGACTGGGTTTCCTAAGGGCTGCCATTAAAAGCTAGGTTTTGGGTTGTTTTGAACCAGATCAATGTGGGCCCTCCATCTGCTCCGAACTGAACCTTACTGGCACAGTACAGTTAGGTCCAACCAGGTCTCCCCAAGAAGGGGCTGTCTAGTCACCCCTACTCCAGGCTGCTAGCTTATGGTCTGAGCTAAGCTGGGGCAGAGCTGGGAGACCCAACCTCAAGCTCCAGCCTTCATGGGAAGTTGCATAGTGATCTTGGGCCAGGTCAGACCCTGTGAGAAACATATTTTTCAGACTATGCGAGCAGAAATTTTGGAGGTCTGTAGTACTAAGAATAGTCTGGATTTTTTCTGGGGACTTATAACCCAATCCCAATAAGTCTGCTCCTAACAAGGGTCCAAAAGAAAACAAGTCAGGAGGAGTTGTCAGTAAATGGGGTTTTATGGGGCGGGAGCACAAGAATATGCTCCTTTCTCAGGCACCAGCCACAAGTGCAGTCCCACTTGGCATCCCACTTGGCATTACTCAGTGGGCTGCCAGCCCACGGAGGTAGTCCCCTACCAGGGGCAGCACGGCCCAGTCATCTGTCCTTAGGGCCACGGGCACACCGTCCACCTGAGCCTTCTCCAGCCGCAGCAGCAGCATGGAGTCAGGGGGCAGGCGGACAGCTATGAGGTAGGTGGTAGGGGGCTGAGCCACCACTACAAAGGGCTCTAGGTGTTGGGACACCAAGGCCTCCAGACCCTGTGGCCCGAGTGGACACCACACACGACTTTCCACACCCTTTGGCAGACAGGAGTTCCAGAGCTCATCAAAGAAACACAACTCAGAGCCCTTAGGGAGCTCGGGGAAAGGCAGGAAGAGGTCAGCAAAGGTCACAGACAGGGGTGGCAGGTGGGCATGGCATGTGAGGCCAGCAGGTGTGCTGTAAAGGGCCCGGACGTGTAGGCGGGCAGGGGCTGGGCATCGGGGCTGCAAGGGCAGGTACAGAGAATGGGCAGGTTGTCCCGGACGCAAGCAGGGAATGTGGACAGCCTCCAAAGGCTTGTAGACCTGTCCCTCCACACGGAAGCGCAGCTCCAGAGAGTAGACAGGAGCACCCAGCGCCTGCACCTGCAGGTACAGCACAGGGAGTGGGCCCTTGGCCTTCCGAGGCCCCACACTCAACTGAACTGGAGCTGAGGTCTCCTGCACCATCAGTGCTGACGCGAAGCCCTGGTTCTCAGCCATCAGTGATGAGGCCAGTGCAGGTGCAGCCAGTGAGGGACCCAGCGCCATCCCCAGCTTGGAACTTGACAGATGGGACAAGAGGACATAGTAGAGTCGGGCATGGTCTCGTCCATCAGCATTCTCTAGTTGTCTGGCCAGTTTCTGCAGCAGGTCTGCCAGGCCATCTCCCCCACCTGTCCGCAGCAGAGCACGGCACACTCGCAGTAGGGCCTGCTGTAGGCCCCAGTCAGTGCAGTGTACAGCTGCAGCCTGTAGAAAGCCGAGGGTGGCACTCTGAGTGGCTCCCTCTGCCACCTTTGCCAGCATCTGCAGGTGCCAGCAAAGTGCTTCGTTCTTGCCTGGCCTGGCTACCACCTCTTGGAGCAGCACCTCCCTGAGGGGCTCTCTCAGCTCAGGGTTTACCTGATCTAAGAGGTCCACAAAGTGGGGAGCCAGGGAAGGCCGAGCTCGGTACAGTTGGGCCAGTCCATGGATCAAGGCTGTCCGGACTGCGGGTCGTCTAGTCAGGCAGCTGGTAACAAGGTATGAGGCCTGGAAACAGAGAGTGGCCAAGGCTCGGGGACCACCGTCCAGGGCTGCCCTTTGCTGTAGGCCAGCCAGCAGCTCCTGCAGGAACCACTGTGGGCCCTGAAGCTGGCCTTTCTCCTCTTCCTCATCGTCAGCACAAAGTAGGCACAGCAAATGCAGGCGGGCCAGGAGGACCATTGGGTCATGAAGGAGACTGGGCATGAGGCCCTGGCATAGCTGGGGCCCCAACAGCAATGGGGCAGCCTCTTCCCCTTCTGGACCTAGTGGACAATTCTCAGGGAAGCTCAGGACGCAATGCAGGTAAAAGAGGTGTGTGGGCGAGGGTAGGGCTGGGTGCTGGGCTACCAAGGTGAGCCTTCGAAGCAGCAGGCCTTCATCCTGAGCAGTGAACAGGGCCTCACCGAAGGCCGCCTTGAGAGAGAGAACTGAGTGTAACAGTGTCAGATGTGCTGTGCCCAGCAGCCGAACTAGTTGTGGCTTGAAAAGCACTGGTGGCTGTCCCCGAAGACCCCGAAGGGCCCAGCCCAATAGCCACAGAAGTTGAGCCTGAGACACGGGAGTGAGCAGATAGGAAGTGTCCAGAAGCTGGGCCACTGCAGCCTTCAGCTCTCGGGTGTCCTCAGGGCTGGGCTCTAGAACTGGAAAGCCGCGCTCCTCCCCCCCAGCTGTGGGCCAGCTGGGCGTCTGGGGCTTAAGATGGGCATCCCACTCTCCAGCCATCGTCCAGTCCCAGGGACAACTCCCAGTGGAGGAGTCCTCAGCCACGAGCCGGCCTTGCAGGCCAGCCCCAGACCTGGACTGGACCACCAAGGTGTTGTGCAGAACAAGGGCCAGAAGCAGGCTGACAGGCTGGATGGGACCCATTTGCCCTAGGAGGCTCCGCAGCATCCCCAGGGCGCCGGCTAGCAGCCCAGGCTTACAGCGCTCAAGTTCTCGAAGGCATTCACACGCTGTGGCCTGTAGATGGCGCTGTTCTGAGGTGGTTCCAAAGCTTCTTCCCATGTCTCGGCCTGAAGCTAAGCCAAGAAGTAAGGGCAGGAGACGGCAGGAAGCTCCCGAAGTGGGTCCAAGAGCACCTCCTGACACCACGGCTGTAGTGGCTGCCAACAACAGGAGCCTCCGGAGAGCTGAAGGTCTTGAGGGCAGGAGGACAAGCGTGTCCAACAAGGAGGTGGCAGCAGCCTCTGCGGCAGTTGCATCAGGCCAAAGTTTGTCAGAGTACTCCAAGCTCAGGGTCAGTAAGGAAACCTGAGATTTAAGAGGAACTCATTAAGTTCAGCATGCAGTAGTATGAAGCAGCCATGGCAGGGCACACGCGCAGGACCTACCTTGGTCTGCTCGCTTAGCTTTTCACTCCTTAGGTCACTCAACAGGTCGCGACCCAAATCCTCACCTTCGGCACCCGTCAGAAAGGCGGATGGGCTGGCTCGGAAAGCCCCCAGGCGCTGGGCCCAGGCTTCTCGACTCAGGGGCCCCATGGTCCCTTCTCTGCAAAGGGAAGGAGCGTCAGACACGGCGACGAAGACACGCAGGGCTTTACGGCCGCTAGAGGGCGCCCAGGTCCTCCACCTTCCCTGAGGGGCTGCTGTCACCCTAGGGCCGTCTTGCAGACCCCAGCAGAGACCCCCGATGCCTAGGTCCCAAGATGAAATCTGGAGGCTTTGGAGATGATGCCGGAAGCAACAGCCTAGACGCCTGCAGGATAGGACCCGCAGCGATCGGGGTGGGGGTGCCCGGGAGGTGCGTGCAGAGAGCTCATTAAACCTCCCGCCTACGAAGGGCATCGAAACCACAGCGTCGCTCGGGCCCCTGGCGCCCGTGGTAACGGGTCGGCCTCTCTCACCGCTTGAGTCAGCTGCCGCGGGCGCTCAGTCGGCTCCTTCCGGGCTGGCAGGCTGGCGGCGCGGGCCGGGGCGGGGCGGGGCGGGGCGCGCGGCGCGTGGGCGGCCGGGCCGGGCCCAGGGGCGGGGCGTAACGGAGCCTCCGCCTGCCACGCCCGCCAGGCCGGCAGGTGCCGACTCGCCGGTTTCGCCAGGTCTGAGTAACTGTCTCGCCGTGCAGGCCCCCTGCCCCGAAACCGCCGCAGGCACGGGCAGGGGCGGAGTCTGGTGGGCCGGGCTCCCGGTCCGCTCCCCGGTGGAACTGTGTTCCCAGGCCCTGGAGCAGAACAGCGGCTTGGGCAGATCGGGAAGACGGCCAGCGCGTCCCGCAATCGTCCCGCCCCGGCCCGGGGTCTGCGCGCTACGGCCCGGCTGCCTGAGTGCGGGTCCACGGGCGGCCGCTGGGAGGCGCGCGAGGCGCAGTCCCAGGGCAGAGCAGGAAGAGCGAGGCGTGGGTCATGGCGGGACCGGTCGGACCGGCGCCGCAGGGCTTGGCTTGGCGTCCTCAACGCTGACCGGGCGTCGGGGGGGAGACACCTCGCTTTGCTTGGGAGCGAGGAGCCGGCGCCAGGGTCGCAGCCGGATGGTACTGCTGACCTTCGCCCGAAGTCGCACGGATTGCCAACAGGGGTCGGGCGGGCTAGAGTACAGCGATCGGGGCGGGGCCTTAAGACGCAGCGGAAGCCGAAAAACAACGGGATTCCGACTCTGGATGTGCGTGTTGGCAGGGCCTAAAGGGTCACTTAGCTCCTAACACGCCTGATAGGAACTGAGAAACCAAGGCTTCAGAAGACAACGACCGGGCTGCCAGAGACCTGGGGCCAAGTAGTACTCACTGCCTACAGGAGTCCAGAGGGCTGCATCTAGGCCTGTGGCTCAGGAGTCTCAGGCTGTGGGTGTCCACTGGCCCGCTAGTTTCAGGGGTACAGAACTTCTGGAGTCCATATCCCATGCTCACCGTCGTATAAAGCCTCCTGCTAGCCTCTCTCAAGATGAAACACCTGAGCTCCCATTGCTAGCCTCAGGCTATTTGTCTTTCTCTGTTTTGGTTGCCCAAGTTCCTCCCTACCCATTTTCCTGACCTGGCTGCAGATGAGAGTGGGAAGGTAGAGTTCTAAAAAGAAGATTGCCTGGGCCCCCAGAACAGGGGTAGAAGAAGAGAGAGGATGGAGACAGCGCGGGGATAGGGTGCAGGTAGGGCAAGACCAGCTAGAAGACCTGGTCTCGGCTCCTCTGGGCTCTGGCTCCACAGCTGACTCACAGGCGACAGCTCTAAACCACTTCCCTCTAGGTGCCTCAGTTTCCCCATCTATAAATTGGGAGTGATGACTCCTGTTCAAGAAGCTTTGGGGTGGGGCGCCTGGCTAATTAGGCCCAAGATGAAAGAGGCCAGGGTGAGAGCAGCCCTGGGCGGCCAGGCAGGTTTAGAGTAGGAGCCCGTCTGGTTGCCCTGTCTGAGGCCCAGAGGGGGCTGATAACTGCAGGTCTGGTCTCCCAGCTCTCCGAGAGCCAGAAAGGATTATTAAATCCTGTTACAGTTGAGGAGAGAGGCTTCCAGGGGTCAGGGAGTCCAACTCTGGCTGTGTCCCAAGCTTCTGATGCTGTAGCCTCTGCCAGCCTCCAGCCTCCAGCCTCCCTGGGGTTTGGTTCTTTGAGGTGGCATGTGTGGTTTCCAGAACTGTGATGGATGTATCTTGCTGAACTCACCAGGGCTCATGGCCAACCCTGGGTACTGAGGGTGGGTACCTGTCTCACATGTACTTTCAGGAGCCCAGAGAAGGCAGAATCATTTGCACGAAGCCCCACAGCCTCTTGTAAGTAGGACTAGGCTTCTGCTACATGCTCCATCTGCTGACCTCATCGCTCCTGATGTCCAAGTCCCTGAATGGGCTCTATTCTTATCTTCCTGCCCAAGTGTCCTCTGATGAGAGGCAATGTTTGCTTTGTCCTGGCAACAGACGGGGCAGAAAAGAAGTGCCCTCAGCTCCTCGACAGGCCCTCATGAGAGAGTGACCTGTTTGATGTAAGGAGACAGGCATTTCCCTCACCTCTTCTCTCCTCTTCTACATTTCCACCCCTCTCCATGCAGCTGAGTTCTTGGGAAACATCATGCTGAAAAAAGGAAAAGTTAATCCTTGAGGGGCCCTGGGCCTTGACTTTCTTATCTGTAAAAATGGGGCCTACAACAACCCCATCCCCATAGCACTGGATGCTGTGGATACAGGGAAGCTTCATAAAAAAAGTCCATGGCCAAACAAACATGGTAGGTGCCAGGGCAGAGGTTGGCAGTGGGGGCTGCTGCCCGTGGACACAGTGTTCTTTTGCAGTCATGAGAACTGTGCTGGCTAGTTTTATGTCAACGTGCTGGGGTTAGGAACCTCGGTTGAGAAAATGCCTCCATAAGATCTGGCTGTAAGGTGTTTTCTTAATTAGTAACTGATGGTGGAGGGCCCAGGCCCTGTGGGTGGTACCACTCCTGGGCTCTAGAAAAAAGCAGGCTGAGCAGGCCACAAGGAGCAAGCTGGTAGGCAGCACCCCTCCATAACCTCTGCAGCAGCTCCTGCTTCCAGCTGCCTGCTCTGACTTCTTTCAGTGATGTGGAGGTGTGACACTTTGTTTTATGTTTGCCGTTGTCTTCCCAGCAGAACTAGGGTTTCTAGGGACTTGTTTGGTTATTCATTATTGACTTTACATCACAATCACAGCTCCCCTCTTCCTGGCCAACCTGTTTGTTTTTTATCTTTTATTTTTGCATGTGTGCATGTATATGTCAAGTGTGCATGTCTGTGGAGACCAAGAATTAAAGTCATGTGGAGACCAAGAATTAAAGTCATGTGTCTTCTTCAATTACTCTCCACACGTCTTTTTCCTGCCCTGCCTCTGTCCTCCTCCCTCCCTCTTTCCCTTCTTTCCTCCCTTCTTCCCTTTCTCTCTTTCTCTATATCTCTCTCTTGACTGGGCCTATTACTGAGCCTGGAGCTTGTTGATTTGCCCAGCCTGGCTGAGCTCCCAGAATCCTCTTGTTTCTGCTTCCCTAGCACTAGGATCACAGACATTCACTACCACACTCAGCTTCTATGTGGGTGTTGGAGTGTTCAAACCAGGGTTCTCATCTTTGTGCAGCAAGCACTTTACTGACAGCCATCTCCCTAGCCCCAAGGGACCCTATTTACCCTCATTATATAGATCAGGCTAGCCTGAAACAGTCATCTACCTCTGCATCCTGAGTGCTGCAATTAAAGGTGCACACCACCATGGCTGGCCCACTACCATGGCTGGCCCAACTAATACCATTTTTAATAGTACTGCAACATTCCTCCTCACAAAGTGTATAGTTCGGGGGGATTTTAGTCTTCGGGGTATTATACAATCATAACTCCTAAGTCCAGAATATATTTGTCTTAGTTTGAGTTGTTATTGCTATGATGAAACACCACGACAAAAAAGCAAGTTGGGAAGGAACGAATTCATTTGGTTTACACCTCACATCACTGAAAGAAGTCAGAGCAGGAACCTAGGGGTAGAGGTGACAATGAGGACAAGAATTTAGCTAGGACATCAGCTCCAGGAAGAAGGTACATTTGTCAGAAGACTGAATGGGAGGTAGCCAGCTCCCAGTGGCAGAAGAGGCTAAGCTGAAAAGAGCTGTGGTGCTTGGGGGGAGGAGGGCAGTGAATTAAAGCTGGGGGAGGCAGAGGTCCTCAGCACCAGGACATCAGCCTGGGGATGTGCTCTCTATTGAAGGGAGACATGATGGGGTACATGGGGCTTCACATCTATGGCTGGCTGTGGGTGAAATATGGCAGGGGCTTGACCTGTGTGGCAACTAGGGGACGAGGGGTTGAAGAAGAGAGAGGCAGTGGCTTGGGGCTGTGGGCTGTGGCACTGGGAGACGGATAGCTCCAACGTCTGAAACAGGAAGAACGTGGACACTGAGCTGGGACCCATGACTCCCGGGTGGAGTCTCACCCCATGGTACCTGCCAAGAAAAACCAGCTCTACTCCACAGACCATGTCTGAAGCCATCTCCTCTGCCTATGGTCCCCGGGCATTTTGCCATATGGCTAGGGTGGCCCCCTGCCAGTAAGCTGGGCAGACCCAGGTCAAAATGCCCTAAATGGAGGAGTCAGTGTCATCTATAGCGCTTCACAGGTTATTCGGGGGCTTTACATCCTCTGTGGGCCTATGAGCAAACTGGACTGGAAAGGCGGCTGCTGGGCAGGGTGTGGTGGCCCAGGCTAGTAATCCCAGCACTTGGGAGATGGAGGAACCGAAGTTCAACAGCATCCTCAGCCACATAAGGAGTTAGAGGCCAACCTGGACTGTGACACCTGTCTCAGCTGACAGCGTGCAGAGGAACTAACTGCTCAAGTGGCTGGCAAAGGAACCCGCCAGTCTGCTCTGAGGGGCTGTGTCTACTGCAGGGCTGCTGGGCTCTCACACAAGTCAGAATCTCTTTAACTCCCAAAGTCAGAACTAGAGCCCAGGGTTACAGCTAGGGAAACTGGGGCCCTGCGAGGGTCGGTACCTTGGCCAAGGTCCACAGGCACAAACTGCAGCGGATTCTTTTCTGTGTCTTTTTAGCACATATCTCCCATGATGCTTTGTGCTTTAACTCTCCAGGTTCACAGCCCCTTCCCTGTCTCCATCCCATCCTGGCTTCTCCTAAGGATGTCTATGAGAACAGAAGGGTAATTCTAAACGCTTTCCAATGCCCGTCCTAACGCCCCAGGCTCCTTGGGATGAGAATTGAGCACCAGTTCAGAAAGCATGCAGGGGGCATACTGGTCCTGGCCTGGGGTGGCTCCTCTTCCCTTCGGCCTCTTGTCCTCCATACCAGCAGGTGATGTCATTCAAGACACATGATTCATGGCTTGGTTTTCCCTGTGACTCAACTCACCATCTCTTACTTGGACCATCACAGTAGTTCCAATACAACACTGGTCTCTTTACGGCCACCTCCTTGCCCCTGCTCCACTCTGCACATCACAGGTCCTGCCATGGCCCAGCCTTCAGCTCCCTTCCCTCTCAGCAGCCAGACACCATGGCTGCTGGGAGCTTTGTGCACACTCTAGCTTAGTTCTCTATCATGAGCCGTGGCCCTGGCTTTTCCTTCTGCTCACGCTCCTTGCCACTTTGTCCCACTGGCTCCCACCTGCCACCATCCCGTCACCCTCGCTCTTCCTACCATACAGCAGTTTCCTACGGTTTTGCTGTGTGTTGTAAAATAGTCCCTTGTGGACACTCAAGGAATACCTGGGAGATGAGTTAGGAGTGGATGGTGTTTAGCAACCGGTGACAGGGCAAGAAGTGTCTCCTCACAGTGCTCACACCTTGTTGTCTATCTCCAGGGTGCCAACGATCCACAGCTCACACACACAGGCAACCTGTGGGTCAAATCTAACCCACAAGAACTTTTGTTTGACCTATTATCCTATGGGCTAGCATATGGCTCAGTGGAAAAATGTTTGCTGAGCAAGCATGAGGACCTGAGTTCAGATCCTGGCACCCATGTGTGCCTGTAACTCTGAGCTGTGAAATGGAGATAGGCAGATCTCTGGAGCTCACTGCTCAGACAGTGTAGCTATAATTGTGAGTTCTAGGTCCAGTGAGAGCCCATCTTTTTCTTTTCTTGTTTTTCTTTTCCTTTTTTTTCTTTGAGACAGGGTCTCACTATATAGACCAGGCTGGCCTCAAACTCACAGAGCTACACCCAGCAGCTCTGCTTCCCAAGTGCTGGAATTAAAGGCATGTACCACCCTCACCTCCCCACCCCTGACACTTTTGTCAAAAAAAAAAAAAAAACTTAGATGAAATAGCTATAGAGGTGGCTCACCAGTCAAGCACTTGTGGCTAGCATGACCAGAGGACTTGAGGTCAATTCCCAGCACTCACATGGCCACTCACCTCATGTACGACTCCACTCCCACTGCATTTGATTCCTACTTCTGGCCTCCTCAAGAACCAGGAATGAATGTGATACACAGACATGTATGCAGGCAAAACACTCACACATATAAAATAAATAAAACTGTAATGACCATTCATTCATTCGTTTCATAAACATGGATCACTCACTGGAGTCGCAGCAACAGACAGCACAGACCAAGTGCCTCTCTCCTGGACCTTGCTCTGTTCACTGTGACTCCCTGGACGTGCAGAGTCACTGGATTGGCTGGCATCACCCATTTTAGTTCCCCACCTGACTTTCTGGACATTCAAACTGCACTCTGGTTAAAAAAAAAAAGGGGGGGGGGGCGACTGGCTTTGTGTCCAGGGCTGCCTGTTAAGACTTCACCATAGACTCTTCGGGGCACTCACTGGGACCAGCCCACCATAAGATGGCACACAAAGGAGCTCAAGAAGTGCTTTGTAAAACCAGCACTCAGGAGGCTGAGGCAGGTAGATCTCTGTGAGTTCAAGGCCAGCCTGGTCTACAGAGGGTTCCAGGGCAGACAGGGCTATGCAGAAAGACCCTGTGTCAAAAATAATAATAATAAAGTAATGGGTTTCACTGAGGGGAAAAGAACGTCAGACAGACTGAAATAAGTAAGCCAAGCTGGGAACACACACCTTTTATCCCAACCCTCTGGAGGCAGAGGCAGGTGGATTTTGAGTTTAAGGCCACCCTGGTCTACAGAACTAATTTCAGGACAGCCAGAGCTACACAGAGGAAACCCTGTTTCAAAAAAGAAAAAAAAAAAAACAAAAACAAACAAACAAACAAAAAACCCAAAGAAACCAAGTTGAGCTGCCTCCCAGACAATCCGTGTTGATGCCCCCGGATTTATTGCTAAAGAGAAGCACACAGTAAGCATACAGTAGGTGCTCAACTAATGTTAGTGGCCGTGCAAGGTCCAAAATCAAAGTGAAAGAGGGGTACGGAAAATGTGGACTACAACAGACAGCTCTCCAGGGGCAGCAAGGGGAAGGGGCAAACCTTAATGGCTCAGAAGAAGTGTTCTATCCCCTTCTCAGTCAACCTGTGAGGTGGGTAATAGAATTCTCCCGGAGTAGAGACTTGGGGTCCTTGGTCAAGCTCTTCTTCTTGCTCAGTGAGGAGGGGGCTGGTGTCCCTGCAGGGCTGCCCCAAACTGTACTCTCTCCTCATTCACCCAGGGGAACTCACAAAAATCCTGGGAAAATGTCCGGGTCCTCTGTAAGTACTCTCACTTTTGAAATGCCCTCTGCAAGCCAAGACCGTATTAACAACTTCCCCCACCTTTGAACTACTGCTGTGCATATGTGTGTCAGCACGCACCAGTTCCACGGTGTGCCACGGGTCAGAGAGCAACTTGTGGGATCAGTGTTCTCTCTCTGCTCTGTGGGTCCTGAAAGTTGAACTCAGGTCTTCCCACTCAGTGGCAAGTACCTCCTGAGCCACATCGACAGCCTTTCTTTTAATTCTTTTGTTTTGTTTGAAACAAGATTTCATGATGAAACATGGGCTGGCCTCTCACTCTCGGTTTTCCTAACTCAGCTTCCCACGTGCTGGGATCGCAAGCATGAACCGCATCCACCCGTGACTCCTGACTTTTGAACTGTGTGAATTTATTTATCAGACTAATTTCCTCCCAGTCTGTTTCAGCAAACATTTAACACTATTTGAGACAGGTGTACTGAAGTCTGGAGTCTAAAATGTTAGCAGCCTTTAATAGGTCCCTGTCTTTAATAGGTCAGCCAGTAAAAGGAACCCAGCCACGGCCAAAGTGTCATAGTGAAGTGGCTCACACGAAGGCCACAGAACACTCTCGGGCAATTCAATGGTGGTGGGGCATTGCTCCAACTAGGCCTGCTGAAGAATACAGCAGGGTGGATGGGGAGCTGCTTGCTAAACTCCCGGACACTGGTTGCAACAGGCAAAAGAGGACTGTGTCAGATCTCACTCAGCTGGGGTCCTCATCCTAGAGCCTCTTCCAGATTTTCAGAATCTGAAATCCGGCTGTTTATGACCAGGGCCAATATGCCCGCCCATATGCCAAGGTGCTGGCCTGGATTAGATTGGACTCAGGGCAGTTTAAACGCTCTGCGGGAAGGCAGGCTCGAGTTTTGGATTTACAGGCGCATCCGAGCCTCCCGGTCCACGCGCTCCTCTCGCCTCGCGTGCCTTTCCGCAGGAACTCGGTGCCCAGCAAATACCTCTCCGGTGAACCAAGAATTGCTCACCCTGGCTTTGGGGATCCCTGGCCGCTGGGTTCGGGCCCGGACCGCCGGTTCCCGCTTGGCGGCTTTGTGCCTCTCCCGGCGCCCGAGGCGCGCCAGGCTGGGCCCGGGCCTGTTGGGCCAGTTTTATGTCGTCGCCCACAGAGCGTGCGAGCGCCGAGCGCCGGTGCAAATAACGTTGCCCTCCCCTCCCTTCCCGTGCCTGTTCCCTCCGAAACTCTAGTTTGCAAACGTGAGCACGCCGGGCAGGGTAGGTCCGGGGCGGGCCTGGTGCTTCTGGGTGTGGGGACCGAAGCACTCCCCCCAAACCCTGCCCCCGTCGGGCCACCCCGCCCGGGCCGCGAGGCCACCTCACCCGCAGCGGAATGGAAACCGGTTCGACAGGTAACAAATAGGTGGGTTGTCACCGTTATTTCCCAACGCATGCGCCATCGCTCTCTCGGCCACTCCAAGCTAATTAGATCAGATCAACACCCCTACCCCACCCCCGCCCGAGCCACCAACACACACCGCCGCGAGCCAATAAAGCGTGAACCCGTCCGTCCAGCTCGCACTTGAAGACTTCGCGAGCAGCCGCGGGGACGCCAGTCGAGCTAAAGGACGCTCGCCTAGCGCTTCTCCGATCCCGGTGCACCTGGCAGCACCTGCTCTGCGGACACCGGCGACCTTCGGCGTAGTTGGAAACGCCACGCGTGGTCCCTGGTGCGCTCTTTCCTCAGAACGTGAACACGCCTCAGCGACTCTTTCCTTGAACTGTCCCTACTCCCGCGCCTCAACCCCTATCCTGTGGAAAAAAAGGTGAGACGACCACCGGAACTCGACTTACGGGAGCGAACCCAGCCGAGCCAGGAGGAACTGAAGATGCCCCGCGCGTTTCTGGTGAAGAAGCCATGCGTCTCCACGTGCAAGAGGAACTGGAGCGAGCTCCCGGACGAGGAGCGCGGGGAGATCTACGTGCCAGGTGAGGCGCCGCGGGCTCCGGGCGCCGGGAGGGCGGGGCGCACGGACCAGCGGCCGGCGCCGGTCAGTCGAGCGTGGGGACGCAGCTTCTCGCCGCGGGTCGACCCCCGGCGCAGAAGGAGCGCGGGTGGGGGAAGGGGACTCCAAACCGAGGCTCTGCCCGTTCTCAGGCCCGGGAGCTCCTGCCCGCGGCGCGTTACAGGGGACGCAGCGGGGTGTGTCACCGCTCAGGCGACCTCCGGCTCTTGCGTCGTAAATCCAGAAAACCGGGGCTTTCATGAGGCAGGAGAAGAGCACTGGAGCGATGCCACTTTGGAGGGGAGGGTCGGGGGAATGGAAAGGAGCAGAGCTGGAGTTTCCGCTGAAACTTGGGCTACATTGTAAAAGAAAACTTGGAGCTTTAGTCGCCCCATAACTTTGGTGGGGTTGAGATAAGAGGATCGAGATCCAGGACCACCGAATTTCCCTGGACTCCTGCCTGACGGTCCAGGAGCCGCTGGGAAATAAGCCTAGTGCACCTTGCTTGCCCTTGACGTCTCCCACCTCTGTTCAGCCTCACGGAAGACAGTAA
Organism: Arvicanthis niloticus; assembly: GCF_011762505.2. Lineage (NCBI taxonomy): Eukaryota > Metazoa > Chordata > Mammalia > Rodentia > Muridae > Arvicanthis > Arvicanthis niloticus. The sequence continues at coordinate 114,008,991 of NC_047658.1, read as the reverse complement.
GCAAAAGATGGTTCTGGAGCCGTAAGGTACATACATACTCCAGGAAGCCGGCATACCTAGTTTATTTAGGGAGGACGCCTTGACAGCGTGCAGGTCAACTTAGAATTGAGTAACTGGGGTTGTCTCTTCCTCCAGCAGCATCTTCCTCTGAGACCCTAGAAAACTTCTGTCCCAGTACAAAACTCTCCCTCCCCTGTCTTGGGGGTGGGGCAGGAGCCTACTGCCCCCGAGCCTCCAAGGGAGCAGGAGGTGGGGGGGGGGGGAAGGTGGTAATTAACCAACCGACTTTGACCCTTGATCTGCAGGTTCTCTGGCTCCACCCAGGCTTTTAAGAAAGTGGGGAATGAGGGTAGTGAGTGAGGGGCTCTGTATGGGTTTTTGCCTCAGTTTCCCTCTTGGAAAGCTGTTAGGCAGAATGGTGTTTTGTGCCAGACCTTCCAGGATCCAGTGGCTGGTAGGATGTTTTACAACGTAACCTTACTTAAGGGGCTATAAGGCTACGCTGAAGGCTTCTGGAACGAGGGAACGGGCCAGAAGGCCCTAGAATCTCCAGTGTGGAGGGACAGGAGGCAAAAAGGGAAGGGAGCCTCCTCACCTGAGGTGTGAGCTTGGGATTTTGTGATTTTCGCCTGGCTATATGTTCTGGCCAGTGTTCCACCTCCAGAAGGACTGGTGAGGGACACAGCCCGTTCTTTGCTCCAGCCTCCTCCCCAGCCTGTGTTTGACTTGCTGCTTAGGTGCTCCCTAGGATCTGATAAACTGAACTTGGACTGTGGTAAAGGTGAGATTGTCTTGAGCCAGGCTCAGAGTGCTGTTATTTTTAGTTTTACTTCCCATCCCCGTCAGTAACAGATCATATGTTGACTTTTACAAAGGACAGAGCTACTCTGCTAGTTCAAATCCTAAGACTTCCTTGGGTTGTAGAGATTTTCCCCAGTACAGAGCTGAGGCAAAAAAGACCAGAGACCTGGTCCCACAGCCTGTCCTATTAGGTAGATAGGAGGCCTCTGGGTGGTCACTGCTGCTCTAATGAGGAGACTTGCAGGTTGGTGCTTCCCACTCTCAGGCCTGCCCAGGCTGAGAAATAAGCTCTTGTGAGATCCCCTCACTGCTGAGTCAAGAGAGAGTCCTGTGGGCAGAAGTTACAGGACTTAGATTTCCTTCTGTGTGTCTGTCAGGTGGCCCCCTGGAGTTACGGTTTTCCCCACAGTTTTGGAAATACAGGGAACAGAGCCATTCCATGCTCGAATGCCTCAGATGGCTGGAGTGCAGGGGTGTGTTTGTCTCCTGGCTGAGCCATTCCACCAGCAGCCAACCATGACCCCAGGAGCTGGCTGGGCACGTTTCTGTCACCCTACCTCATAGACTCTTGGAGCATGTTTTGACCAGCTAAGCAATGACCCCATTCCCAGTAGGAGGGCTGGGAATATGGGCGTGTGTGAGTTCTGACCTTCCCTCCAGAACTCCCTGAGACCCTCAAATCATCATGGAGACCACCTGGAGGGGAAGGCTTACCATATACTAAGGATGCTGGGTTGCTGGGCCTGACCTGGGAGATAGGCTTCACAATTCCTTCAACTCTCCTCCCTACACAAGCTTCTAGTCTTCTCCCAAGGCAGTCATGGTCATTCCTTCAGCTTTGCTGACAGCTGAGAGCTAATGGCCTGGGCCTGAAGGCAGGCAAGTAAAGCTATGACTCCATTTCCACAGGAGACAACACAGTTTAGGGGCTCACTTGGCTCCTCTCCACCCACCACCTCTTCTGGTACAGGACTCTCTATTTGGTTGTGTGTTTACTCTGGTGACAGGGGGGATGATAGATTTTTTTTTAATTTTATTTTATTTATTTATTTATTTATTTATTTATTTGAGGCTGAAACAGGCCCTTGGGGTTGGAGGTGAATACTATTCCTGAACTATGGAAGGATTCAGGGACTTGCCTTGGAGTGGTTCCTCTAAGGCTGGTCCTTGCTGACTGAAGGCACAGTCAGGAAGGGACCTAAGGACAGACTGAGCCTGAAAGCTGGAACTTCAGGAGAATCCCAGGTGCCTCTTTTAAGCTCCAAGTCGTGTCCCCCCCCCACACACACACACACTTCCAAGCCTCCCCTCTGGCTAATAATCTAGCTTGCTGGGCTTCTGGCAGCACATGTCCAAAGCTCAGAAGCTAGGTGCAGTGTACACACCTGTAACTACCTTACTTGGAAGGTGAAATCCGGAGGATCAGGAGTTCAAAGACAGCCTCAGATGCATAACAACCTTGAGGCCAGTCTTGGCTATCTAAGACCCTATTTCAAAGAAACAAACAAACAAACAAACAGGCAAACAGGCTAAAGCCCAGGCTAGCCAGGCTGAAGTGCAGGAGTCAGGGTTCCTGAAGATAACATGGCCCAGCCTGCCACTGCTGCTAGATAGTGCAGGAACTGGACCACTCCTTTCATTGTTTGAGACAGAGTCTTACTGTGTAGTCCTGGAACTCACTCTGAAGACCAGGCTGGCCTGGATCCCAAAGATCTACCTTCAAGACAGGGTTTCTCTGTGTAGTCCTGGCTGTCATGGTACTGTTTTGTAGACCAGGCTGGCCTTGAACTCAGAGACCTTCCTGCCTCTAACCACTCTTGCCAGGCTGAGTAGTCAAGCTGAAAAGTCAGTTGTGGGCTGCTACTTCATGTAGCATTGTGGGTAGCTTCTTTCGGGAGCACTGGGCAGTGAAGGGGTCAGCTAGGTTCTCACCTGTCTTAAGAGACACTGTTACCCAAGCTGCTAAGATATTTGCCCAAGCATGGATGTAGTAAGGCAGAAGCCGTCAAACTGCCCCAGAAAGGATGCCGAGGACAGTGTTCCAGGCTTGTGGGGAAGAGGGAGCACAGCTTAGCCATCATCAGTGTTTGTATCATTGTTCATTTTCAGCATGCAACATGTGATAGGCAGGTAGAGCCTGGCCCGTGCTGGCTGAGAGGGTGAAGGGATGCCACAGGAAGTACGGTTCTTATCCCATCAGGGCCGGGCCCCTTGTCGTGAGAACCAAGAGTTCAGTCTCACTTCAGCACAGACACTGAATGAAATGAAGTCAGCTGGGAAAGGGGGCAAACCCTGCCTGGAGAACGCTGGCATTAAATAGAGGGGCCACAGAAGGCTGAGGAACAGACCTGTCCTGGCGCTGCAGCATCTGCAGCTGGCTGCTGCTTGTTCCTTTCAAGTGATTGTTAGCTGACCTGCAGGTCTGAGGGAGCTAAACACAGGGGACCCAGCCCCTCCAGATCAGTGTACAAGGCAGCCTATAGCAGACCTACAATTAGAACACAGTTAGTCTACATGCACACCCCAGCACCTGCATGATCAGCTGGAACCCTGAAAGTTCATGCATCGCACATCAGCTTAACTTGATACCCCCAGAAAGCTGGGGGTTCAGGCCCCATGGGCATCCCTGTCTTGAGGCCTTTTATGGGCTAAGACTTTGCAATCTGCCTGATATTTGGGCCAGGGGTTGAAAGAAAGCCCTGTGGAGGGTAAGGTAGGAGATGGCCATTGGACAGGCTGCCTTTTCAAATCTGGTCTGCTGCTCCAGGCCAGCTCTGTGACATCTCCCAGGTAAAGGCAACTGGAGAGAACTTACCAGCCCCTGAGGGAGAAGAGAGAGCTAGCTGGGTTGTCCTTGCCACACTCGGTGGCTGTGGGCGGAGGTGATGAGTAGGAGCCACAGTGGTCACTGCCTTGCCGGAAACATCTAATTAGGAGGCAGGAGCGCCAGCAACACCCAACCAGTTTTGCCTCTTGCCATTCAGTGATACTGAGGATAGGCGGATAGCACACAAGTGAATACTCCCTGTGCGTGCGGCCCTGGTAGAGACACACTTGTGGGGGTGGCAGGGAGACAGGTTTGGTGGGGTGGGTAAGTTGAGGCAAACATCCCCACCCTGGCAGACTTGCTGGCCCTTTGCTCCAGGTAGACACAGCACGGAGTGCCCAGCCAGCCAGCTTTGTCCTGTCTGCTGTCCTCAGCAGCCTTTCCAGGTTTGTGTGGAAAAACAAAGATGGGAAAGGGCTACCCCTCTACAGTGGGTACCTCAGACTCCTAACTCAGTTTCCCTTCATAGAGCCAAGGAGCCAAGTGTGACAGCTCACCTCACAGGCTGTCACTCTGCCCTCTGCTGATCCCATACCCAGGGCATGTGGCTGGGCTGGCTTTCAAAGCCTCACCCATACCAACTCAAACTGACAGACTGAGGATGGTAGAGAAGGGTTGAAAAGTAGACATTGGTGCATGCCTTTAATCCCAGCACCTGGGAGGCAGAAGTAGGCAGATCTCTGTGAGTTCAAGGCCAGCCTGGTCTATAAAGCAAGTGCAAGTCCAGGACACCCAGGGCTATTACACAGAGAAACCCTGTCTTAAAAAAAAAGAAAAGAAAAGAAAAGAAAAATGGAGATTGTCATCTAGTTTTGTACTTTCATCCAGGTCTGTCTGGTGAGTGGGTACGAGAGCCACCATTATTCTGACCCCATTCCACTGGTCTCAGTGCTGGGTGTCACATAGGCTCAGTATAGGCAAGACTCTTCTCTGAAAGCTGGACTCAAAGCTTGAGCCAAACACCAGTCAGCATGGCTCAGAGAGAGGTGGGATGCCAGCCCAGGTGCCAGCCCAGGGCCAGGAGCTGGTGAATCAACTCCTGGAATGAGGTGTCTCATTAAGGGCCCCCCTCCCCACCCCCCGGACAGACGGACGCCAGCGCTAGAAGAACGGGTTCTGGGCGGCAGGCGGGCGCATTCTTCCTCTGTCAGACCTTTGTTGTGTTTTGAGGGGGCGAGAAATGGGCCTCTCCCGAAACTCAAGTACTTTTATATTTATCTTCCTCCACAGCCCTGGCAGTCCCCCAGAAGAGGTGAGGGCAATAGCCTGGGCCTGGGTCCTTACCTCCCACCCCCATTGATACTTCTGGCTTGTTACTCAGAGGGTCTTGCTTGAGGCTCTGAAATCCCAGTCTATCCTAGCCAGTCGGACTCATTCATCCTTTCTGTACTGAACCCCTCTTGATTTTTCCTTCAGAAACTTGGAAACTTCCTAATTTATATGTTTTTAAGTACAGAGCTTAGGTTGTACTGACTAATTGGAAAATTATACTTGTCTCAGCTCTGTTGGCCTTGAGACTTACTGCCTGTGTTTCTTTGTCTGTCCTATAAGGACTGGAGCTCAGGGTCCCAGCCCAGCCTTGTAGGCCTGGCCCGTTTAGTTCAGTTTAGTTCAAGGTGTTTGTTGAGGGGAGCGGCCTTGTCAAAGGGCTGCCAGGTATCGGTGATGCCATGGCACTGCCGGAGGGCGCCCAGCCTGACTGCCGAAGTGAGCGGTCCCGCAATGGGGGAGGGTTGTGTAAGTGTTGGGCAGGGCGCCCAGAGACTGTTACGAGCATCCACCTGCTGCTCCCTGACCTCCTCCCTCTCCACCCACCTGGCCTGTTTGCTGACAGAGCTGTGCCCAGCCTGAGCCAAGGAGTCCTGATGGGCTACAGTACAGTAGCATGATTGGCCAGGTCAGGGAAGAAAAGGCTACGACCACCCAACCCAAAAGATCTGCCTAGAGAAGAGGCCCAGAAGGGTCCAGACTGCCAAGGACCCTTCAAGGACTAGAATGAGTCTGAAGGAGCATTACCTGGCCAGGGCCTCCAGTGGCGCCCTTTGTCCCTAGAGTAAGGACATGCTGGAATCCAGAGTGACTGGCCCAGGTGGGGCAGGCGGACACTTTGCTGCATAATAATTGGCAGGGCAACTCAGTCCTCCCAGTTCCGCTAAGACAAGTTACTCAGGGGGCAGTGGCTCTTGGCTGGCGTCACCTGTAATTACCTTAATGGGGAAGGAGGGAGGTGCAACATCTGATGGCCTAGGGGTCCACCCTGCTCTGCCACATGCCTGCAACTGGAGGAAGGGAGGCTGCAGATGCCAGGTTCTCCTTGCTTGGGAATCTTCCTGGAACACTGCTAGGTCTTTTTTCTACCCACCCTCACCTAGCTGTTCTTCTTTCTCCAGTCAGCCTTGGCTTCTGCCCACCACAGCCCTACCGGGAACCAGAGGCATCAATAGCTGAGCCCCCTTCTTGCCCCCTGGCTTTGGACATGAGCCTTCGAGACTCCAGCTATAGTGTGGCCCCAGGGCCCTGTGTGGTGGCCCAGCTACCCTCTGAAGATGTGAGCCATCTGACAGATCGCCAGAGCAGAGACCAGGGCTTCCTACGAACCAAGATGAAGGTAATAACTTTCATTCTGTCTTGAGGTCCAGGGGCATGTGTAACCCACAGATACGACATGGGAGGGACGGATCTGAGTCCTGGATTTTGACTTTTGCAGAGACTCATGAAAGAGCCCATGGAAGAAATAAGCAGTGACAATGTTTAGCCCTTTAGAGTCTAGATCAGAAAGTGATCGAGTCTCATTTCTGGCCACAAAAGACAAGAGGGCTGGAGAAGAGTCACCCCTTTACATGAAGTCCCAGGGTGAAGAGGCTGGAGCCAGGCCCAGCGCATCTCGCAGAGTCCTATATGGGCTACTTGGAGCAAGAGGTCTGAATCAGTGGGGTAATTAGCATTCCTTACAGCATATGGCAGTGACCAGGCAGTGCACGGGGCAGGAGCAACCCATCCCCCACCCTTAGCCACGCTCAGTAGCACCACATGAGGCAGTTCAGGTGCCTGCTGTGGAGGAGAGGAAGCAGCCAGTTGACCTGGATGGGTCAACGCTCCCATAAGCCGCAGGGCCTGGGAACGTCTGCCAGCAGAGATCTAGCAGAAGGGTGTTCCTCTAGGGCAATCCCTCATGACAAAAGACTAGATATAGCTGGAAGGAGGAGTGCTGTCCCTCCCCTTTATACTGCAAAGAACAGGGGCGAATAATGGGGGGTGGGGGTAGGAACAGACTTAGATAACAGGAGAGGCTGTGATTGGTCACTGCCACTAGGGCTCTCCTGGCCTTTCAAGCTGCACTCATCCTCCCTGCACCGCTCAGACCTGTACAGCTACAAAAAGCAGAGCACAGCATAGGACAGCAGAGGCAGAAGACTAGGTCCTGTTCCAAAGGATCATAACTGTCAAGAGACAAGGAATTCCCTAGAATCCAAAAGCAGGCTAGAGGGAAGGGCGCCCAAAGGAAGTGTGGTGTGACAGGTGCCCAGGGTCTCAGGTGAATGGCTGGTGGTAGACCCCTGACAGGGACCAGGCGACCACTGGATGTGAGCAGAGTTAAGGATAAGGCCTGGCCACACGGACATACCCTTGTGGTCACACCTAGACTGTTACAGCAGCTACTCAGAACAGTACAGGACAATGTCACCAGGGATTGCTTCACTTGACCCAGACAAGGAGCAGAAGGGTGGTAGATATGGAGTAACACCTGCAACGGGCAAGGGAGCGTGACGTTAGTCTTTCCACCATTGCATGAACTTGAAACTTTCCATAATTAAAAACAAACTGAGGGAGCTGGGGCTCATCCGTCTTCCAGAGGACCCAGGCTCCATTCCCAGAACCCACAGGGCCCCTCTCAACTGTCTGCGACTCCAGTTCTAGGGGATAAGACACACCTTCTTCTGGCCTTCATGGGCACTGGGCAAGTATGTGGTGCACAGACAGATACACGCAGGCAAAGACACCCATAAATATAAAATATTTTTTTACAAAAAGAAAGAATAATACTTCTTTTTTTTTTTTTTTAGATTTATTTGTTTATTTTATATATGTGTGAGTGCAGTGTTGCTGTCTTCAGACACACCAGAAGAGGGCATTAGAACCCGTTATAGATGGTTTCGAGCCACCATGTGGTTGCTGGGAATTGAACTCAGGACCTCTGGATGAGCACCCAGTGCTCTTAACTGCTGAGCCATCTCTCCAGCCCAAGAAGAATATTCTAAGGCTGGAGATGTAGCTTCGTGGCTTCACATACACAAAGCCACATAGACCAGGCATGATGGCACGCTCCTGTAACCCCAGTATTGGGAGGTAAATGCAGAAGGATCAAAAGTTCAAGATGACAGCCTCAAAAGGGTGTTTTGGGAACCCAATAGGAAGTTGAACCAATAACCCGAGGTTCTTTGCAGCTCCTCTTTGCAGGTGTCATAGGCCATAATGGTGGGTCTGCTTTTCTTTAAAGTGTTGTGGGGTGCAAGGCGTTGACATGTCTACCAGCCTGTAGTCCCGATTTCTAGATACATGCCACAAATAATGTCTTCACTCACAGGTGACCTTGGGGGACAGTCCAAATGGAGATCTTTTTACCTGTCACATCTGCCAGAAGTCCTTCACCTACCAGCGCATGCTGAACCGACACATGAAGTGTCACAATGATGTCAAGAGGCACCTCTGCACTTACTGTGGGAAGGGTTTCAATGACACCTTTGACCTCAAGAGACATGTCCGAACCCACACTGGTAAGTAAAGTCTGTGGCTGGAGGGATGCCTCAGACCCTCCTGAGACACATCCCGAAGGCACACCCTGCAGCTTAGAGCAGAGTCCTAAATTCATAGACAAAGACTCTTTTGATTCCAGAGTCACTCTGCCAGTCAAGTGTTCTGACCTTTCTGTGTGTAGATGCTTCAGACAAGCTCCATAGTCTCTGTCAGGTCCTGATGCTGACCCCTGTTGTTTGCAGGTGTGCGGCCCTACAAGTGCAGTCTGTGTGACAAGGCCTTCACCCAGCGCTGCTCTCTGGAGTCTCACCTCAAGAAGATCCATGGCGTGCAGCAGAAGTACGCATACAAGGAGCGCCGAGCCAAGCTCTATGTGTGTGAGGAGTGTGGCTGCACATCCGAGAGTCAGGAGGGTCATGTCTTACACCTCAAAGAACGCCACCCCGACAGCCCACTGCTGCGCAAGACCTCCAAGAAAGTGGCTGTGGCCCTGCAGAACACTGTCACATCCCTGCTGCAGGGCAGCCCCCATCTCTGAGCGGCACAGGCCCTGGGAAGGACCAGGTTCACTTCCCTGCTGCCCAGCCATCCACCTTCCTGCAACCTCTTGCTAGAACACCAGTGATCTGGGACCACGCTCTCACGCCTCACTTGCACAATTAGGCACTGATTTCTGCTCCATGTGGGATGTCTGTCCTACAGGCAGAGCCCACTCTGAGCTTGGAACCACAGATGCCTGTGTCCAGGCAGGGATGAGGCCAAGTGAGTAAAAAGAGCTGCTTATAGAGACAGGCCCTGATTTCTTGCAGCAGAACTTTGCAGATGTGCTGAGAGGGGATCCCCATGGAGAGCAAAACTGAGACACCAGCAGAGAGCTTCCTTCCCGGCAAACAGCTGCAGCCGGTGGTGCTGGCAGGGGCCCTTGAGCCTGCAGGGCTAACTCTCAGGGTTCCAAGGGCTCTCTGCCCTTTCATCAGAGGCCCACATGTGAACATCCATGTGCACATTTGTGTACGTGTCACACTGCTCTGTGTGTGATTTCTTCATGTGTGCATGTGTGCTCACGGTCTTTCCACGTATCACCTCATATATAGGAAACCAACCACAAGGTGCCAAGGAGGTTTTATTTTCTTTCTTTTTTTTTTTAAAGATGACAAATGTACAGATATTAATATATTTTTGGTGCCCACAGTGAGACTGTTTAGTAAGACTAAAAGGGGAGGAGCTGGCTCTTTCTCCACCCCACTGGTACTATTTATCCTGGACATTTCAAACCTCCTCTGTGCCTTGGATCTGGGGTGGTTATGCAGACCCACCCTGTTCTCTGAGATGTTTCATTAAAGACCTTCCTCCTGCTTTGCCCAGAAGATGGACTCTTCCTCCTGTCCTTCCCCTAAACAGTGCCTTGCCTCTTTCTTCCTGCCCTGGCTTCACATCCTTCTCAGGGCTCCAGTCTTTCTGCTAGGCCTGATGACACTTGACTGGGTGTGGCCCAAGGCTGAGGGTGGGCCCTACTAATGCTCTGCAAGCAGATGGGATGGCGATTTGACACCAAGTCCAAGTCCAAATCTCAAGTACTAAGACAAGGGCAACAACAGGTTGGGAGTCTAGGTTTTTTTCTTCGCTAAGTCAAAACTTCTTGAGTAGCAGCAAAATCTGAGACAGAGTAATAGTCCACATACCAGACACTTGGAGAGGCTGTAAAACGTCTCTGTTGTCTCTTTTCTGTTTTCCAAATGCCTTTGGACCAAGTGGCTCCTCTGAGGGAGCGGGCCTTTGTCCACTGGTACATCTGGATATCCTGCTGAGACCAAAAAAGAGTTGTGGGTCAAAAGGATGTATGTCTCATGCATCCAATGAGTTATAGCCAACCCACAGAGAATAAGAGACTGAGCCCCAAGACAGGCCAGAAACATGGCAGGCTGGGAAGCCCCTGAATGCCAAACAGTGCAACCTCCCCTGCCTTATCAGTGTAGGATGAAGATGAACACGGACACAGGAGCTGACCCCAGCTATGGGCTCACTCAAGAGAAAGGAATCTTCCTAGACTATCTCCGAACTAAGAATGGACTGGTCTGAAGGCTTGTTTCATTTTCCTTAGTGTGTCTGGCCTGCTGTACTCTGAATGTAAAAATCACCATTCCGAAAGCACTATGTTTACATCGCTGTGTCTGGAAGCTCATTGCCAATCTGGGGCCATTATAAGCTTTGTATTGTCTGTCTTGTTTTATAAGCTCCCGTCCAACTAATAAAGTGAGAGAACTAATATTTTCTGTATTTCTGGGGTTTTGTTCTTTGTGTTGCTGCTTCTTGCCAAACTGTCTCCCTTCCCAGTTGCCTGAGTTTTTGTCAAGATAAGACCCTGACCTAAGCTAGGCTATGGAGACAAACATCTTTACTCCCTGCACTCAGGAGACAGAGGCGCAAATGGATCCCCAAGTTTGAGTCTAGCCTGGTCTACAGAGTGAGTTCTTGGCCAGCCAGGGTTACACAGTCCCTGCCCTGTCCTGAGCTGGAATTGTAAAACATGCTGTAATGCCTTAAACAGGAGGATGAGACGCTGACGGTCAGTCCTGGCTACTCAACAAGTTGTACAGTAATGTGTGCTCCAGTCTCAAAAGAACTTGCCCCAGCTAGATGCAGGGAAGAGCTGGGCCGCAGGTGGCCAGCATCTGCTCTGCTCTGCTCTGCTCTGCTCTGCTCTGCTCTGCTCTGCTCTGCTCTGCTCTAGAGGATGGGGGAAGGGCCTTTCCTGGGATTTCTTCATCTGCCTGATGTTTAGGAGTCCCTCTGAGGGCCTCTGTGGGGGTAAGGCCTTCAGCCCTTGATAAACACTTGGGGCACTTATCCTCTTTCCAGAATCTTGCCAGAGTTGGGCCAAAGGGAAAGGAACCACACCCAGAGATGGGACACAAACTATTGTTTCCAGTCAGGTCCTAGGGATGACCCCACACATAGTCCTTGTTGGTCCCTTGCACACGGGAAGCACTGTCCATAGATGAAGACACCTGATTCTCCAGCTAACCTCAGGTAGATTCTGTCATTGTCTCCAAGACCAGTAATGGGGAATCTCACAATTAGGAGTAGGGTCAGATTAGCATCATCTAGCCCGACCTGTACCCAGAAGCCCCTGCACACTGCCAGCACAGAGCTGCACATGGCACCCTTCAGGCAAAAGTCCATAGTTAGTGAGGCGATGGGCTCCCCACTAAAAATGACAATACAGCTTTAAAAGTGTGGTCTCGGCTGGACATAGTGACATACACCCATAGTCCAGACACTTGGAGGCTGAGGCAGGAGGATTCTAAATTGGAGGCCAGCCTGGGTAGCAGGATCAGTGGGAGAGAGCAGGGCCTGAAACTCAGTCCTTTGATATGAAAAGAGGCCATGGCTTCCAGGTCTAAAGGCCAGTCCTAAGCTGGCAGAGCTGGATGGAGACGCTGGTGAACAGACAGGATGGGAAAGAAAAGACTGCAAAGTATGGACCAGTTGGAAGGCTGTGCCTGGCTCTCAGAAAGCAAACCAGCAAACAAAACAAGATGGGGACGCATCACTGCCACAGCTATCAAGGCCGCCTTTCACTTCCAGCTGGGCCCCAAGGTCAGCGGTGGCAGAGAAAGAGCAGGGCCAGAATCAAGAGTCAGGGCGTGTGCCCAGCCCTCACCTGCTGTCTCTGAGACTTCAGGCAACTTCTCAGTTTCCTCATCTATAAAATGTGTGGGTCCTAAGTTGGAAAGTCCCCTTCTGCTCTGATGAGTCTGAGGCCTCACTTCAAGATCCCTCTGAAGAAGTATCCTGACAAATTACAATGGAGATAAGGTTGCCTGAAGCTGGCAGAAAGCCCATTGAGGAGAGGAAGGCCAGGGAAAAGTTGTGTTACTAGGTGGAGGGAAAGTTTCTTTTTTTAAAAAATAATTATTATTGAGAAACCCTGTCTCAAAAAACAAACAAAAAAAAAATTATTATTGCTTTGTTTTTCAAGACAGGTTTTCTTTGTACAGCCTGGTAATCCTGGAACCAGTTCTGTAGACCAGGCTAGCCTCAAACTTAGAGAGATATGTCTGCCTCTGCCTCCTGAGTGCTGGGATTAAAGGCATGCACACACCACCCATTACCACTCCGGCTTTTTCTGTTTTGTTTTGAGACACAGTCTATGTATCCCTGGGTGGCCTGAAACTTTGTGTAGACTAGGCTAGCCTCAGACTCACAGAGATCTGCCTGCCTCTGCCTCTGCCTCCTGAGTGCTGGGACTAAAGGTGTGTGCCACCACTCCCAGATTTTTGCATCCATCCCACATGTATGCATGCTATAGGTCCCAGGTATCAACGGGGTATTCAGACTTGGTGATGAAAACCTTTATCCACTGAGTCACCTTGCCAGCTCAATGTGGCCCTTCCTGCCACATTGCATGCACATTGCATGCTCACATGCGTGCATCCCAGTGCATACAGGGAGGTCAGAGGACATCTTGCAAAAGCCAGTTCTCTCCTCCCATTGTGTTTGTCCTTTCCTCAGCTGGCTCCTACCACAGAACTGGGCTAGTGAGATCCCAGGGTGGGACGGATGCTGAAGAACTCAAGAGCCTTCCCAGCCCTGTCATGGCCTCACCACGGACGGAGGAATGCTGCCCTTACAGGGCTACTGGCTGAGAGCCTGGGAGCCGTTGTCAGGAATCACTACAAGGCCTCAATCCTGATTTCATTCAGGGCAAAAAGAATCTCCAAGGCTCCTTCACTCACAGTTCTATGAAACTGGGTAAAAGTACGATAACGGCCATTCCTAAAAAGGCAGAGCTGGAAGGAAGTGCTCATGAATGAATGGACAGAATGAAGACAAACACTAGAATGTGTGGCTCAGATGGGAGGCTGTGCCTGGCTCTGTCTGGGGTGGTGAAGGCCTGGCTTACTGTGGGAAGGGGCTTCCATGATCCATCTTCTGGGTCTACTCCCCCAGGTGACAGCAGACACCTAAGCTAAGCTGTCCCATTCTCACGTCCAAAACCAACAGGCTTCCTCCTCCCCGCTGCCAGCCCCTCCCTACATTACTGGATTCTGTTTAGATACCTGCTCTCCTGCCCAGGCTTTCAGGCAGGAAGGGCCATGCTGGCTCTTTTGACCCATCAATGTGTACCCTGACCCCTCCTGCAGCTCCCCGTGGGGACATCAGGCTGGGAGCAAATGGGGGCCATAACAGAAGCAGAGCCAGAGGACTGAGTCAAGTACGGAGACCCAGACTGGGGGCGGCAGGTATGATACACATGCCTGTATGTGTATGATACACACAGGATCACCCTTGAGCCAGTGGAATGACTCAACATGGAGAGACACCTGAGTTCAATCCCTAGGACAAACACAATGGAAGGAGAGAGCTGGCTTTTTCGAGGTGTTCTCTGACCTCCATGTGTGTGTTGTGATACGTGTATGTGTGGATGTGTGTGTGCACACACATACATAAATAAATAAATAAATAAATAAATAAATAAATAAATAAATGTAATTCTTAAACTACAACAAATCGGATCTTCCTAGCTGTCTCTGGGGTCCTAGTGTTTGTCAGCCAGTTTTCTCCTAATTTATAAAGCTGGATGAACGTGTGCTTGCTGTTCTCCCTCTCCTCCTTCTTTATCTCAGTACACATAATTTTCCATACAGTATTTTTGGACTGTAGTGGACTTGTTACCTGAAACCATGAAAAGGTGATCCCTAGAGGGATGGGCTTCTATAAAATGGCTGCATTTATTCCGCCCAAATCAAACTTTTAAAATGCAATGAGCCCCTGCCTCAGAACTTCAACAGGAATCTTCCAGTGATTAGAGTTGTGAGCGGTAGCGGCCAGGTCACTGTGCCATCTACGCCAATCAGACACACCAGTTTCACTTTCAATGGCTGATTTGAGGGAGAGCTGATAGTGCCCAGGACCCCTTCCCAGACCTCCCCTAACCCCTATTGTCAACAGAGAAGAAATCCAGGCAGTAGCTGCCCAGAGCGAACACCAGCTGTGTGCCATTGAGTATCCAGGCTACTAAAGATGCTGACTGTCATCACAACAGTAGAAACCATTGTGAGCCCCCAACATTCATGAAGCCCAAAACAGGAGGAGTTCCTGCATCACCAAGAGAAGCTGTGTGTCACTTTCTGTGAACTCAAGAGTTTATACATAGCACAAACAGTCCTGTGATCGCAAATAATCACTACTTCCATTTATTGAGCTCCTACTATGCGCGGGGCCGCGGGATGCTAGGGTTTGTCTCTGACATCATCTCTAATCCCTACAACAATCTGCAGAGGTAGCTATTATTGTGGTTATTTTTATACAAAGAACCGAGGCTCGGGGAGCTGAAGCATCTTGCTCTAGGTCACACTCGTGAGTGAGCACAATCTGAGCCGGATCTGCCGCACTCCAAAGTTTGGCTCTTGTCTCTGGAACTTTGCTGTTTCTGAAACAAGAGGTCCTCTCTGATTCCTTCTGATGGTTCTGTGGTCACCGAGCACTGTACCAAGTGTGGTGCAGAAGCTTTGAGGGTCCAAAGGTGAATAAGACTACTCCCCCCAGAATTCACACCTCTTGGGAGAAACATCTGAGTCCGTGCACAACAGAAGGAATGGGCCCACCTGAGGTGAGCAGAAAGACAGCAGGTGTGCCCGAGGCCCAGGGCATGGCATCCAGTCCTTATGGTCACTGACTTCAAGCAGATACCTCTTAACCCACCCCCCCACCCTGTCACTCTGTATGGACACTGAAGACAATAAGGAAGGGAAAAGAAGGCCCAGTATTCCTGCTGACCATTCCTCTTATCTGGTGGCTCTGTTACACCTGGCATCTTACTGAGCTCTCCTACCCTGAGGAGTTGTTAGTGTCACGTTCTAGACACTAACAGAGAGATGGGCCTACCAAGATTAAGAAAACAGCCCAGGTTGCCAAGCAGAATGCGTGTGCTCTCTCTGGAGCACAGGTTTCCCTGGAGGTGTGCAGATGTGACAAAGGGCAGTGTGGGCACAAGAAACCTACTGCCAGGGGGAAGTCAAAGACCTAGAAGGGAGAGCAAGGGTACCAGGTGAAACTGTCTGCTAATGCAGCAACCACAGCTGTGCTACTTGGTCTACACCTCTAGACGACAGGAGAGGATGGCAGAAGGAAACTGCTTGGGAGGTGCAGAGTAGGTCAGAATGTTCCAGAGCCATGTCAGAGCCCTGGTGAACTCCCAGCATCCACCCCGACATACACTGACCTCCTCCCTACAGTCCCCGTTTCCACTCACTTCCTCAACTCTGCCAGTCCAGCCAGCTGCAGCCCAGCCCTCTTCCTGCCTCCTCCGCTCCTAGGGGGACACTAGGTAACAGGCTCAGGCGCCTCCTCCTCCCCACACGCATCAGTGGATGAGTCGCTGGAAGAGACCAGGAGAACTGGAAAGACTTGAGTCCCTTCTGCCAGAAGCACAAACAATCTGCCAGAGGTAATAACAGAGCAAAGGATCGGATCCACCTGGAACTCAGGGAAGAAGAGGGGAGGCTGGCCACCCCCATCCTGTGCAAGCACAACCCTGCCACTTAGGGCCTCGCTCAGAAGCAAGAGGGACCTGCAAATCTGGGATCCCCATTTCATTTCCATGAAAATATAATTAATACCCTACACTTCTACCCTCCTTTGGAGAGTTCTAAGAGGTTCCTGTTAGAACCAGTACACGTATGAACTGTATGTACCAGTACAGTGGATGGGGTCTAGAGCATGACATCAACATGTATCTTCAGCACACAGCATTTTTGTTTTTTTATTTTTAAAGACAGGGTCTTACTATGTAATCCTGGCTGGCCTGGAACTTGATTATGTAGTATAGGCTTTGAACTCACAAAGACCTGCCTGCCTCTGCCTCTAAGTGTTTTGACACAAGGCATCTTTTTGATGTTGTTGTTGTTCTTTGTTTTTCCTGGAGACCAGGATGCCACCTTACCCGATCCACATGGTCATCAGGTAACTTTTGTAGTCTTACTATGACAACTTCTTGAACAAAGCAAGATGGCAAATGAATAAAATCCTCTAGTATGGGTCAGGGTGGGAAGAGCTTTTACATAGCCATAAGAAAAAATAAAATACACAGCACACACACACACACACACACACACACACACACACACACTGCCACACATGGTAGCTCACAATTGTTATCCCAGCCTTGGGAGTGGAGGCAGGAAGATCAGAAATTCAAGGCCACCCCCAGCTATATAGCGGGTTTAACATCAGGCTGGGCTACATAAAAAATACCCTATCTCAAAAAAATATAATCAATCAGCGATAAAACAAAACCAAACACACCAAGACTAAGTGTGGTGGGACAGGCCTTTAATCCCAAAGCTCAGGAGGCAGAAGAAAACTAGTCTGAGAATCTGAGGTTAGCCTGGTCTACCCAGCAAGTTTCAAGCCTGCCAAGGCTACATAGTGAGACCCTACCTTGAAAGGAAGAAAGGAGGAAAGAAAGAAAAAAAGGAAAGAAAGAAAGAAAGAAAGAAAAAAAGAAAGAAAGAAAATTGAGTAAGCTAATTTTTTTTTTTGAAATCAGAACATTTATTTTATGACTGATTGAAATCCTCAAGAAGAACTGGATGCTGCAGCAGCTGCCCTCTTGGGCTTACGTGTTGTTCCTTCACGGAGTCCATGCGTGAGTATGTGATAGACCATCTTCAGGTGCCTCAGCAGCCCAGTCCCAGTAGTTTCCTCTCTTAGCCTTAGCACTCTGGTTATGCTTTCTCTCGCACTGGCCAGGGCAGGCCACATTGGCCATGCATCGACTTTTGAAGGTGGCAGGCCTTAGAGCCACGATTGGCAGCATCTTATTGTAATGCTTTCCAAACTATGACATTCCGTTTGTCATCTTGCTTCTGCCACCGAAGCCAAAGGGAACAGAAGATGATTATTTATTTATTTATTTATTTATTTATTTATTTTTGAGACAGAGTTTCATACTCTGTAGTCTTGGCTGGCCCTGAACTTCCTGTGTAGACCAGACTGGCCCTGAACTCACAGAGCTACACCTGCCTCTGCCTCCCATGTGCTGGGAAAAGGTGTGTTCGACATGCCAGCTTACACATCTTATAACAAAAGTACATCATATGACTGTTAGTAAAACAGTGATGATGTGTGCCTCAACCCCAGGACGAGGTAGGAAGAACTAGTTGCCACAAGGCCAGCCTGAGCTACATTAGTAACTTAACCTGAGTTACCTACTGAGACATTATCTCAAGAAAAACAAAAAAGGAGAGCTAAGCAAAACCGAACAAAAACCTGTCTATATATTAGTACTTGACAGGTGGAGGGGGAGGCTCAGGACAACCTCAACAGAAAAGTTTAAGACCAACCTGGGCTGAAACCCAACAGCAAAATCATGATGCGATCACTTTTGGTTCGTGAATGTAACTCCAGGCTGAGCCATGAGGCTGGGATTGAACTATAGGAGAAGGTTCCAGGGCAGCCTAGGATACCTCAAGACTCTGTTCCAGGGCAGCCTAGGATACCTCTGTTTCAAAAACAAATAAACAAATGCTAGGCTGCACTGAGCTACAGCCACTTCATCAGGTTGACTTTGAAGAAGTTTGCTTTCCCGAGTCTCAGCATCTGTTCATTGCAGTGCCGAGAGGAGAGCAGGCTTGGGAGGATTAACTCAATTTTACGGCTTTGGAACTACAAACACCTAAACACATGTTGGATGTTTCAACTAAAGGTATTCTATTTTTATTTAAATCTGGCAAGAAAGACAAGCAAACTGATGAGGTCACGTTTATGAACACTGGGTGCACTGGCAGTGAGGGACGATTTTTCCACATATAGTTCAAGCAAACTCTTGGATCTCCAGGTCCAAAATAATATAAAATAAGAAGCTTACCCTGAGCTCAAAAGACAGTGATTGGCAACCTTCAAGGATAAGAATGTTAAAGCCCCGGATGAGACATTCTGACTAGCCGTGATCTGGGCACAGAGAAGAAAAACAAGACAAAATACAACAACCCGTGGCCTCCTTCACCCACACTTGTTTACTGATGCTTTGGCAAAATGCTTGGGGGCTGAGTTGGGTGGACCAAGGATGCCAAGGCTTGTCATCTAAGGAGCCTGGGAGAGGCTGGGCGGTGATTCCAGTTAGTTGGGTCCCCACCCTGCACGAGGCAGGTAGGCATGCTCGTGAATCATAAGCCCCTCTTGTTCAGAGCCGCTCTTCGGGTTCTGACAGCTCACTCTCAGCTCTCACAGCACGGTTCCTGAACACCCTCCTAAAGTCCTGCTGACCTCAGACCGCCTAACTGAAATGGATTGACCATGCCCACCAGCTATGCCATGGCCACAGTGAGAAGTTTGAGCTACAGCTCACTCATCGTTTAACTTGGATTTATTTATGTGTTCATCTTTAGAATGTCTCCCTGTAGTTCCTCTGGCTTTGAATGTGTGGCAAGCCTCCCATCTCTGCCTCCTGAGTGCTCGGATTAGAAGTGTGCATTACCACGCCCAGCATCAGACTTCATTTTACCTTTGGCTCTTTCAGTGATACCCTGTGCACCTTTTCCTACTTGGGAATTCATTTAATCATTCCTCTCCTACCTCCTCAGTTTCCCTACTTTAAATCCCTTCTCCCTCCTCTCTCTCCAGATCTGGCCCCCCATGCTCTTCCTACCACAGGTACCTGCAACCCAGAGCCTTCTTACCCCAGGTATTCTGAGTTCAAGCCCAGGGAACACCTTGTACAGTAGGTTGGGGAGCTACTCAACCTTTTTGTCTGGAGCCACCAAGGCTGGGCACCCAAGCCTCTCCACTCTTCCCTCCATTTCCCAGTTCACCCAGTGAGGCTACACTTTTCTCCCAGTTTGTGCCAGCTCTCCACCCTCCCTCTCTCCTGTGGGAGTCCTGGGTTTTATGTCCCCCTGGCTGCTGCTGGCATGCCCTAGACTGAAAGCAAGTTCTGTGGCAGGTGACCTGAGCAGCACAGGGTGCCGCTGGCAAAGGTGGAACAGGCAGCTCGGCTCTGTGTTTGCTTGGGTGCTTCTGGTTCAGGGGCTGCCTCTCTGTTCCAGGTTCTCCTGTTTACCTCCCCCCCAACCCCCTCCAGTGTATCCAATGGGTATCCAATGGCATGTGAAGACCTGGGCAGGATGGAAGTTCTTCCTGTCTCTTTTGTGTTTTAGAATCCTACCCACTTTTTTTTTTCTAATCCAAATCTCATTTCGAAATCTCCTGCCAGAGGGGTTTCCCAGCCCCTCCCAGTTTTGAATCAACCTGCTGATCCCAGCACTCCTGAATGAGGAATGGAGGTGTTAGGTGGGATTGGCCTGGCACTGGGCCCTGAGTACTCGGTACTCCCGTGTACAGCACTCCCCCTACTAGCTGCCTCTAGACAGACAGTCTTATTCCTACCTCCTGCTCTAAGAAGGAAGACCAGGTAGGTTCAAGCAAAGACCAAGGACTGGCGAGGCAGCAGGTAGTGATCTGGCCTTACCCTCTCCTGGAGCTGCAGCTGCAGGCTGGTCTGCACCATGGGACCCTCCCCCAGAAGTGATCAGATCCTCTTCCCCACAATGTCTAAATGACAGCAATTCTGCCTACTAACTCCCCACCTGTGGCTTAGCAGGTTAGAGTTTTAGACCAATCCCCGGGAGTAGTGCCTAGTCTAGAGTGAGTGCAGACGTGGTCTGTCTTTCATGAGCTGCCCAATGGCTGAGGGCCTTGCTCATTCTCCACAAGAGATGACACTGGAGGCGACTTGAGGGTTAGAGTGTCACCTCTACACCACGTTCTAGCCACAGACTCCATTCAGTCTCACTTCTTATTCGTTTGTTTTGAGACAGAGTCACACAAAGTGCAGACTGGCCTCAAACTCACTCTATAGTGGAAAATAACCTCTACCCTGCTCAAAGCCTTGTCTCTGTGTCTGTTCCTCAAGAGCCAGCCCTTTTATGCAGATGAAGACATGGTAGACAAAATGGACATCTGTCTGTCTTGGAGGTTCCTGTCCCCTGTCATCCAGGTGAATGCTACTGTCTGGGAACTAAGCTTTCCTCTCTATCCCGGAAATCAATGGCAGACACTTGATGCCACGGCAGGCTTTGCTCCAGCACTATCTTGCTTCACTTTGGCTGAATCCTAAGTCCAAAGGATTCAACTGTCTGGCAGTTATCACTTCAGGGGAGCAGAATTCTATACACACACACACACACACACACACACACACACACACACACGCACGCACACACACCCCTATTTGCCTGCACACATACCCTACCACCCCAAGACAAGGGCCTGGCTTTCCAGAAGGAGAGGCAAGTGTCCAAGTGAAAGGTAAGATCCATTCTTGGCCCAAGAGTGTCTCATGCTAATTGCAAAGAAGGAAGAGCCCCCATGAAAAGGTGGCGCACACCTTTACTCCCAGCACTTGGAAGGCAGAGGCAGGTGGATTTCTGAGTTTGAGGCCAGCCTGGTCTACAGAGTGAGTTCCAGGACAGCCAGGACTACACAGAGAAACCCTGTCTCGAAAAAAACAAAAGAAAAGAAAAGACCTGGGTCCTCATCCTCCTGGACTGAGGGCTTGCTGGGATCACTGGCTATTAGCTTTGCCAATCTATTCCTAATTAAACCATCCTCCAATACCCTGGAAGTATAGATCTATAAGTACTGGCCTAACAAACACAAATCCCAGGGTCAACCTTCAGCACCACAAAAATAATAATAATAATAAGCTGGAGTAAGCCTCTGCTCTCTATCAACTGCCTCGCATGTGTGAGGCGTTCTACCCCACAGAGAGAGAAAAAGCCAGGCATGGGGTGCACATCTTTAATCGGTCTAGCTCTGGGAAAGCAGAGGCAAGAAGTAACAGGGCTGGGTGGTGTTGGCACACGCCTTTAATCCCAGCACTTGGGAGGCAGAGGCAGGAGGATTTCTGAGTTCGAGGCCAGCCTGGTCTAGAGTGAGTTCCAGGACAGCCAGGGCTACACAGAGAAACCCTGTCTTGAAAAAAAAAAAAGAAGAAGAAGAAGGAGGAGGAGGAGGAAGAGGAAGAGAAGAAGGAGAAGGAGAAGAGGAAGAAGAAGAAACAGAAGACACTCAGGGCTAATCTCTGGGTTCCACACATACACAAAACTGAAGAAGACCCCTCACCAGCAAGGGCAGCGGCAGAAGCCCAGAATGGCATGTGTGTAGCTGACTTCTTGGTTCCCCTATAACCAAGCATCTGGCTTCCATACCTGTGTCCATCTCCAGAGTGGCCAGCCTGAGACACGAGAGATCCTGAGACTGAGAGACTGGAGACATGGCTCAGTGGCTAAGAGCACTTGCTGATCTTCCAGAGGACCCAGGGTCAGTTCCTAGCGCCCATATGTGGTTCACAACAGTCTGTGACTCCAGTCTTAGAGGACGCAACACCCTCTTCTGACTTCATCATGCACTGGCAGGCATGCAGCAAGGCAGACATCTGTACAGGCAGAACTCATATACCCGGGGAAGAAAAGGAGAGAGGGAGAGAGGAAGAGAAAGGGGGGGGGGAGAGGAGAGAGAAAGAGAGAGAGAGGGAGAGAGAGAGAGTGAGAGAGACCAGGAGGGAGGTGAGATGGCTCACAGGGTCTACCCAGTTGGCAGCAGTTGCTGCAGTCAGACAACCCCAGAATCTACATAGTAGAAAGAGAAAAGTGACTCTCCCAAGGTATACTATGAGCACACACACACACACACACATACACACACACACACACACACACACACATACACACACACACACACACACACACACACACACACATCTTTTAAAAATGTTTTTAGATTTACTTTTTTTTCTGTGTATGAGTGCTTTGCCTTGCATGCCTGGGGCCAGGGAGGTCAGAGAGTGGCACTGGCTCCCATGCAACTGGAGCCACAGATGATCGTCAGCCTCCGTGTGTGCTGGGAACCCAACTGGGGTCCTCTACAGAGCAACAAGTGCTCTTAGGCACAGAGCCAACTCTCCAGCCCACACATTTTAAAATGTAATGACAATGAAGTCTGGGACGCTGCTCAGTGGAATTATGCTTACATACTGTGTCTTATGCCCTAGAATGAACCCAAAAACTGACAGGAGGCGCGGGGGGGGAGGGCACATGTGTGTAATTGGAGGTGGGATCCTTGAGTGTCAGTGGTTAAAAGACTATATTATACTGCTGTTGAGTGGACCTGGTTCAGTTCCTAGCCCCTGTGTTGGGAAGCTCACAACCACCTGAAGCTCCAAGACCAAGGGGATGTGAAGGCTCCAGCCTCTGCAGTACCTGCATTCACCTGTGTGCACCCATGCAGCACCTGCATTCACCTGTGTGCACCCATGCAGCACCTGCATTCACATGAACATACCCAAACATGTAACTAAAAGTTAAAATGTTTTTTAAGTGCAGCTCCTTTACTACCCCTGAGGAACTCAGGTGAAGGAGACATTTGACAGCCTTACGTGTCACAAGCTGAACGGAGTACCACTGTCCAAAGAGAGCGAGTATAGACAGGCTGTCAAGCGCCAGGGCCTCTGCCCATGTGCCTGTCTGTGCTGTTACAAGGCTTGTGGATGCCTTCACCGTTCCTTACTCTCTTGGAAAGTGGGAGCCAGGTGAAGAGGTTAACCCTTTCCCTGCCGCTGCCCCTTTTGAAAACATCTCATACAGGTGTGTCAGAGGAACAGGTTTCTGATCTATTATTAGCTCCGGAGACAGGGTGGAAGCTTGTTTACCTCAGAGACACTGAGGAGCAAAAGCAGCAGAAGGGCTTTGCCTTTTGAAGATAAGACTGTTGATGTCAAGTCAGGAAAAACCAATTCCAACACAGGGCCATTTGTAACGGCTGGGTAGTGTGCCTTACTTGCCTTGGGCACCAGCCCCAGGCCAGATGATGGAAAATCTAGACAGTAGGGATTGTGAGCAGACTAGGTGTGATGTTGAGCCTGCTACACTCTTCTTGAAGTGATCCACAGGGTGTTATGATTGTTAACTTCTATGTAGTCTTGAAAATATCCAAGGAAGGGAAGGAGGAGATAAGAAGGGAGAAGAAGGAGAGAAGGGGGATAAGGGCAAAAGTCTTCTCCTTTTCCCAAATTATAAGGGAACAGTGGCTGGGCCGATAGCTCTCGCCTTGTAAGCCCAGCACATGGGATATTAAGGCAAGGACTGCCGAGAGTCTCGGGCCATGTGTGATGCAGCTCAGTTGGCAAAGTGCTTCTATGCTAGCATTTGTGCATGCACGAAGCACTGGCTTTGATCCCAACTTCATAAATCTGTACATAGGGTTCCTGCCCATAATCTCAGTGCTTGATAGATAAAGTCAAGAGGATCAGAGATGAGGGTCATCCCTTGGTACACAGTGAGTTTGATGCCAGCCTGGACTACATAAGACTCCATAGAAAGGAAGGAAGGAAAGAAGAGAGAAAGAAAGAGGGAGGGAAGAAGGGAGGTATAGAAGGAGAGAGGGAGGGACAGATGGAACGGACTTGTATGCCTATAATCTCAATGCTTGGGAGGCTGAGCCAGAAAAATCAACAAGAGTTGAAGGTCAGCTTGACTACGTAGTGAATTTACAACCTGAGTTACAGAGGAAAACTCTGTCTGAATATATAAATAACATTATATAAACATAACATATACTAATTATGGTACATTTATTACATAATACAAACAAATAAATAGAATGCTCCATGGAGAAAGGCACTTGCTGATAAGTCTAATGACCAGAGTACTGTCCCTGGGACCCACGTGGAAGAATAAAAGAACTGCCCCTGGCAAGTAGTCCTCTGGCTTCCACATCTGTGCTGTGGCACATATGCCCACAACTACACACTCACATCCTCACACATAGTTAGTTGGTTTAGAAAACCCGAAGGAATGGGTGAGCCAGCCACTGTTACTGTAAAGGCCAGGGCAAAGTACAAATAAAGCCCTGATCCTGGCTCCACAGCCAAAGACAACATGAACGTGTATGTGTGTGAATGTATGAGTATGTGTGTGAGAGTGTATGTGTGAGTGTGAATGTGTATGTGAATGTTTAAGTGTGTGTGAATGTGTGAGTATGTGTGTGTGAATGAGTGTGTGTGAGTGTGTGTGTGAATGTGTATGTGTGTGTGAGTGTGTGAGTATGTGAATGTGAGTGTGTGTGTGAATGTGTCTGTGCATGTGTGTGTGGATGTATGTGTGTGAATGTGTGTGTGCATGCACATGTGTGTTGTGTGTGAGAATGTGTAGGGTAGGGTTCAACCCTCAACCCTAGCAGTCTCTTATGGTTCAGACAGATGTCAAGCTGAACTTGAACCACTCCCCCATCCTGTGGCCTAAAAGATACCAAGCCAGAAATTACTCCGCCCAGTCTTCTATGAACTGTAAATAACAGAGACGCTCACTGGAGTAATTAGAAGAAACTGCTGGCCAAGAGCTCTGAGAAGGGTTAGGTGTGGCTTGAAGCACTCTGTGTATTTTTGCTAAGCCAAACATGTAGCCAGTCAAAAATATGAGTCGTTTAATGAGCTTATAAACTTGGAGTGACTCTTCACATCTCATAGTGAGGTCTAGGGTTCAAGCATCTCAGCATCAAAGAGCCTACTGCATGGTATTCAGCCCTGACCACTTCCTCCCGCCTATATGTGGCTTCTCCCTCAGCTTACTCTTCTGCCCAGTTAGCTGACTGGCCCAGACAATTGAACCTCCAATGTTTGTGAGGAGACAATGGCTCTGGACAAGGAGTTGTCTGCTGATGCCTCAGCCTTTCCTTTCCTCCCTCCTTCACGTGACCAAGAGTCTCAAACAGTGCTGGCACCCTGCCAACCTGCTACCCTCTCACGTGAGAAGAGCATGTCCAGGTTAGGCTCATCCGCTCCTGTGGGCTCTCTGAGTTCAGAGAGCTCTAGTTTAAGCCATTGTGTGGGTTCTTTTCCAGCATTTCCTGTCTACAGTGTTTCTAAGTGATAAGTGAGCTGAATAGAGGCGTACAGCATCTTGCTGACAGGTAAGTTCAGGGCAGAAAACACCCCATAGCAACTGTTCCACACGTGACTTGAGTTTGTCACAGCCTCTGGGGCTCCTCTTGAGGCAGCAGTGGGTGAGGCAACTTGTCCGTGGCTTCCCTGACCACAGCTGGATTTCCTGATCCTCCCTTCCATTTCTTCCCCAGGTCTAAAGTCTGGGTCTGCTTCTCTGCCACCCTCTCTGTCCGATCCATGCTACCCTGGAGGCTGAGGCAGGATGATCCCCCAGCTGAACACTGCGTTCACTCTTTCCAAAGCCCCAGGACACTGTTGCTACTGTTCAAAGCTGTGGGTGACTTTGTTGTCCCACACCATACAACTATCTACTAATTAAACAGTCAGGCAACATTATAATTAGGTCAGCTACATATACTGATTTGAGGCTTTGGCTCCATTCCTTTCTCTCCAGGATTTGAGCATTGAGAAGGAATTTCTCAATGGTCCAACAGTCCAATTTCTCACACCCCAAGTGGACTCGCTGGCCTGCCTAAACCCACCCTGATAGTCCAGGGCTTGTGACATCTGCCCCAATAACACAAGTTTTTCCTGTGACTTTCTGTTTTTCAAACTCTGTTGTTCATATTGGACTCTCTGGGCCTTCAGAAATAGAACCTAGGGAAGGACCAGCAAGACATCCAGTGGGTAAAGGTGCCTGCCACCAAGCCTGATCCAAGGTAAATTCAATCTCCAGGGCCCAAATGGTAAAAGGAGGGAACCTACATGTTTTCCTCTGCCCGATACACACACACACACACACAATTAATTATTTGATAAAAAAGAAGTCCTAATCTTATATGTACTGGATTTTGGAAAACTATCAGGACATGTTAAGAATTCCTGACACAAAAGTTCCTCACCCCCACCCCTGAGCCGGTTGAATCACGTTTGTCCTTCTGCAAGATGGCTCGACTCCATGAAACAAGCGACTAGGATCTGCGTCTCCTCCCAGCAACAGCCTAGAGGTGACAGCCCCTCCAGGAGAGAGTGCCACCTCAACCCCTACCTTTGATTCGGAGGAAGGCCTCAGGAAAGGGTGCTCCGTGGTGTAAGAGCCCAGGTGCAAGAGCAGAAGGGTGTCAGGAGAACGCTGTCGAGCAGGTCTGGTCTGGAAGCCTTAGGAACTAAAGGACAGAAGAGAAACAGTTGAAATGCAGACTAGCGCACCTGCTGCCTGCCTTCCTTCCGACTCATCCTCACAGCATATCTTAGTTGAATATGTGACCCTCACATGTATCCTTCCCCCATACTTTTCTCAGAGGAGAGCACCAGGCTCTGACTTGTTCCCTCTTAGGTCAGATGGATTAATGGGTGGATAGTTCTGTTTGTAGACATCAAACACACATAAAGACTACTATAGGTGCTGTCTCTCAGCGTGTTGGCATCAATAGTTCACATTGGCTTCTGGCATCTGCCCTTATTTGGGGGAGGGGCTGTTTGGTTATTTTTTTCAAAACAGAATCACATGTTACCCAGGCTGATCTCAAACTCCCTATGTAGCCAAGGATGGCCTCGAACTCCTGATCTAGTTGTCGCCACCTCTCTGGAGTTGAGATCACACACATACAATCTACCACAACCCCCTTGACCCCAAAAGGATCATCTCCAACTAGATTAGGAGACCCTTGATTTTTGCTCAAGACTTGCCACTGGTAACAGGTGCTCAGACTTGCTTTACCCGCTCCCTCTTACCCAGGACTGCCAGGAGAGCCCTGGACACAAGCAAGCCCAGCATGGGCTAGCAGTAAAGTTGTTTCTGTAACAGTGCCCTCCTGCTTCAGTACTCTCCAGACGGGTCCCTGCCACACACAGCTCCTTTTCCTCTCATTCTCATCTTTGATTTTTCTTTTATTGCCAAATAAAAAGTTTGCCACTTCAACAACAAAAGGGAAGACTGGTTTCTGCCCTGATACATCAAAATCCTCTAAGGTTTTATAAACACAGTAATTATTACAAAGGACTGCGGTTATAAGGGAAAAAATGGAATCAAAAGTATTCCAGCTAGGCGTGGACCTCTCCGGGGACACCCGGCTCTGCCAGCCTGCCCTTTCCAGGTCAGTCTGAAGGAGAGGACTATGGTTGCTGATAGGTTTCTTAGATGCCTACAGTTTTAGAATTGACAACTGTTAGGTGATCTAACAAAGACCATTGTGTCTTCTGTCTGAGAAACAGAGACTGTCCCAGAAATCAGAGGGCACCTGGTTGTTGGTTGTGCACAGGACAGCTCTGAGGAAAGGCCACTCTCTGCCACCTGCACCTCATCACAAAGGTCTTCATGTTGTCTCCCCTCACTCTCTCTCCAGCCTATTCTCCTTAGACACCACGTTCTTTAAAGCAGACATTGAAACAGTTAAACCCCATCAACTTCTCTCCAGCCTCCATTCTCATGCCCATCAGCTCCCTCACTTAGGAGATGCATTAGCAGGAAACGAATCTTCCTCTGCATCTGCCAGCTCTGAGCAGGAGAAAGGTCTTATGGTCTTGTATCAAACTGGCTCTTTCCGGATTAAAAAGCAATTATTCCAAAAGACAGCTTTATGGTTAAAATTAAACTAGCTGAAAGCTATTAGAACCTGGACTTTGGACAAATGCCAAAGCGGGTGCTCTGGGCATCTTTGAGAAAGGGGAGGAACTCACTAGAAAGAAGAAATTTTAAGCGAATGAACTTATTAAAAAAAAAAATAGGGAAAATGCTGAAACCTGTTCCGCCACCTTCCCTCAGTTAGAGGCACTTCTAACATTAGGAAAGCGAAACCAGCTGTGGGTGGGGTGCAACAGTTGCCAGGTCATCCTGCCTGAAGAAACCCAAGATTGTGCCTACATGAGGGACGTGCAGCTATGGCACAGAGGCAACAACCAGCTGGCAATCTTTGTGGCTCCTTGCCTGGGGATCGAGCACGGGGACTGGATGAGGCACGTCCCTGAGTCCGTGGTCATTGGCTCACTGTTTGAAGTGACTTCAGTGACCTGCCCTGGTTTGATATTCCACAGTTTGATTAAGGAACAAGCAGCTAGGAAAACATAAGAGGGCACTAGTGTGCAAGAAAAAGCCCCAGGCGCTGAAAGTTTGCTGGGTCAGGAGTACTGGAGTCCCAGTGGGTGTGGTGGGGTAGGGACCTGAGCACGGCACCTTGTAGAGCCAAGACGGTTCCGCAGCGCCCTCTGCTGGTCGACTGAGACCACACCTGCGGCTGAACTAATGCTGAACTGACCCTGAGCGCCTGCAGTTTTCCGTCTCAGCCTGCCCTCTGCTGGACAAAAACGGTTCCCACCTTCGCCAGGCCTTAGACTAAAAGGTGGCTTTAGGCAAAAATCTGATGGGGTCAGGGAGTTGGGGAGGTGGGAGGCATCACTTCCACGTCTATAAAATGGTGATCACACTACTGGCCTCAGTTTATATCAGGGGCTGTTCTCCAGTAGCACATGAAAATGCTCTTTTACTCATGACTTTCTGCTTCCACCCTCATTCGGTCCCGCTCAGTTCTTTAGAAGATCTTTCTCCCCACCCCGACTCCTGTATCCTTGAAAAAGAAACCAGTCACACCCTATAAGAATTTCAGCTGTCTTGTTCACAGTCTGACCTCCGCCTCTCCCATACTGGGGTTTGGGCCCAGGGCTAGCAAGTGTTAGGTGAGCAGTCTGGCTGAGCTAAACCCCCAACTTCCTTCAGTCTCCGAGGTAGCTGGGATTACAGCCTGCATCACCATGCCAGTTCACAAGTATTCATTGTCTTAAAAAATGTTGTTTTCCAGTGGCTGGACAGGTGAGCCGTCAGTTAAGAACATTTGTTGCTCCTGCAGAGAACCCAGGTTTCATCCCCAGAACCCACAAGGTGGCTCACGACCATCTGTAACTCCAGTTCCAAAACATCACCCTCGTCTGGCCTTTACAGCAGCAGACACTCACACAGTGCAGACAAACATGGAAGCAAAATACTCATACACAGAAAATAAAATAAATCTGAAGTATAAAGTAAATTGCGTTACATTATTTATCTGTATGTGTGGGGAGGGGATGGTGAGGGGCTCGTGGCCTCTCTGTTGCAGCTCTATAGAGTCAGCTGTCTCCTTCCACCGTGTGGGTTTCAGGAACAAAACATTTTACTTCCCGAGCCATTTTACTGGCTTCCAGGAGTATTTAACCCAATTTTCTTCTTCCTATGTCTCCTTCTTTCCTCGTTCCTTTCCTTCCTGCTTTCCCAAAGTTTCGTGTATCCAAGGCTGACCTTGCTATGTGTCGAAATATGACTAAACTTCTTAACCTCCTGCGCCCACCTCCTAAGTGCTGGAATTAGAGGCATGCTCTACCACGCCTAGCTTACCAGTGTGGGAATCAAACCAAAGGCTTCATGTTTGCTGGGCACTGTCAACCGAGCTACATCCCTAACCCCCGAAACATCCTCTTCCTACAAGTATGCAACATAATTTAATTTGCTGTCAATTATATGCTCAGTGTATAAAACCCTACTGGCCTTTCTGCTCCCTGGATAAACAGATATTGCTGTATCCTTAGAACCCACGTACCATAGTACCCAGTGGGTAGTATGTAGGTGCTTGGCAAATATTTGCTAAATCAATGCATAGATGAATCATAGGAACTGGTACACATCATCCGGAAATGGAAATAACACAGTCAGACAGCTTGGGAGGAGGGATTCTATTTCAGGAGAGGTGGTATAGTGACAGATGTTTTTAATTCCTGCACTTGAAAGGCTGAAGCAGGTACAACTCTGTGAGGTCAGCCTAGTCTACATAGTGAGTTCTAGGCCGGCCGGAGTTACATGGTGAAACCCTGTCTGACACAGCATAAATTTCTACTCAGCACCATGAGGGGCTGAGAAGAAGGCTCTGCAGGCTCTAATTGTACAAGCCTGAGAGCCTGAACGCAATCTCTGGTTCCTGACACCCACAGTGGAAGGGGAGAACTGGTCCCTACAAGTCATCTGACTTCTGCATGCGCACCGCTACACACAGGCTGGGCACACAGAATGTGCCCTCGTGTTGGCATGTGTAAACATACACACCAGTAATACATTTTAATATGGGGCTGGGGAGGTATCTTCATGGTTGAGCACCCACAGCATGTGTGAGGCCTTAGGTTCAGTCTCAAAACAAACACACACAAGCAGGAGAGCGGCCCTCTCATTGTGAACTAGAGTTTGAAACACATTTTGAACTCGCCAGGTGCTGGTTTCACAACATAGCCAATGCACTAAATGCCACTAGGCTATAACTTTAAAATGCTAATTATATGTTACATGAATTCTACCTCAATAACAAAAAAATAATGAAAGGACAGGATTGTAGCGTGATAACTATGACCCTTGATCAGTAAACAGTACAAATCCTTGAGGAAGTCCGCACAGAGAGCACGGCTCTCATGCAGCCTCGTGGTTTACACAATGGCTTATTGAAGAGATTCCCTCCAGCAAGCCACAGGTGCACACGGGGAATAGATAACACCATAAGCCGGGTGGTAGAGACACACCCTATCAAATGCCCTGAACTGCCCCACGAGGGCCGCCCACTGCCTCCACTTCTTTCTCAGTCCACTCCGTGTCAAATCATCAGAAAGATCTTCCTGAGTCAGCTCCCCAGCCTGATGTTGGTCACAATGATTTAAGCAGAATTGGGTTGTTTGTCCTTTTGGTTCTAGTTTTTTGAGCATCCTCACATGTCCAGTGGTGCCAGATGACACAGGATGAATTCTTGCTAAATACATGGAGAGGGAGAGCGTTGCCATGAACTTGCCAAGACCTTTAAGGGGTGCAGTATTTTTGATGAAACAAACCCAATACAAAATGTAACTGAAATTTAAAAATAAACAGCAACAACAACAAAAGCACCAACACAAGCCAGGCAGTGATGTCCCACACCTTTAGTCCCAACACTTGGAAGGCACAGGCGGAGGCGGAGGAGGCGGAGGAGGTGGAGGAGGCGGAGGAGGTGGAGGAGGAGGCAGAGGAGGCAGAGGCAGGTAGATCTCTGAGTTTAAGGCCAGCCTGGTCTACAGAATGAGTTCCAGGACAGCCACGGCTGCACAAAGAAACCCTGTCTCAAACAAGCAAAACAAACAAATGAAACAAAACCAAACAAACAACAAGCAAACAAAACAATCCAGCTATGGAGACTGAAACACAGCACAGCCTAGTTCAGTCCTTGCTTGGACTCCTACTGTCCACAGCTCTGTGGTGTATTAACCTCCTCGGGTTAGGCTCCAATCTGTATCTGTGAGACAGCAGGGGAGTGAGGAGAACTCCTCCAGGAACAGCCTAGGAATGATCCTAGCAGTCAGGACGTCACAAGAGACAGGAAGGACAAGGACACTGGAGAGACTTCAGAGTACAGCGAGGAGGGCGTGGCCTCACAAAACCCTTGTAATCTGAACAGAGATGCTTCCTGACACCAAACTGTAGGAAGCAGTTTGTCCCAGGGGAAAGCTTGCAGGCCTGGCCTCTGGAGGTTGGGCAATGTGTTGCAACAGGAGAGATAACCATTGTGTGATGCAAACTAAGACTCTAAGACACAGGGGCATCCCAAAATCAAGGCCAGTGACCTCCTTCTGTCCCGGAGCAACAGCCATTAGAGGAGAGTTTGAGAGAATGCGCTCCTCACTCTAGAGTCAGCTGAACTTGCATGCGCCAGTCGGCCTCTACCTAAGGGCAACTACCAGGGATCAGGCAAACCCACACAATCAGGAAAATGTGATCACCTCTCCAGCTGACTGTGGCCCTAAGGTATCACTGCTACACTTTAAAATACTCAATAATCTCATGAACACTTCTGTAGGCAAAGGACACCATCAATAGGACAAAATGGCAGCCTACAAAATGGGAAAAGATTTTCACCAACCTCACATATGACAGAAGACTAATATCCAAAATATATAAAGAAACTCAAGAAACTAAATGTCAAGAAAACAAATAATCCAACTAAAAATGAGGTATAGATTTACATTCTTAATAGAGGATGCCAAAATGGCTGAGAAAAATAGAGACGTTCAACATCCTTAGCATCAGGGAAACGCAAATTAAAACTATCTTGACATTCCATCTTACAGCTGTCAGAATGGCTAAGATCAGTAACACAAGTGTCAGCTCCTGCTGGTGAGGATGTGGAGCAAGGGGAACACTCTTCCACTGCTGGTGAGAATCCAAACTTGTACAGCCACTTTGGGAATCAAAATAGCAGTTTCTCAGAAGATTGAGAATTGATCTGCCTGAAGACCCAGCTAGCTACACCACTCTTGGGCACAGACCTAAAGGATGCTCTGTCTTATCACAAGGACACTTGCTCAACTATATTCATAGCTGGGTTTTTGTTTGGTTGGTTGGTTGGTTGGTTGGGTTTTTTTGGGGTTTTTTTTGTTTTTTGTTTTTTGTTTTGTTTTTTTTTTTTTTTGTTTTTTTTTTGTTTGTTTGTTTTGTTTTTTGTTTTTTTTTTTTTGTAGACAGATTTTCTCTGTGTAGCCTGGCTGTCCTGAAACTCAATCTGTAGACCAGGCTGGCCTCGAACTCAGAGATCCACCAGCCTCTGTCCCCCGAGTGTTAGGGTTAAGGGCATGTGCCACCACTGCCCTTCTCATAGCAGCTTTATTCATAAGATCCAGAAACTGGAAACAACCTAGATGTTCGTCAACAGGAGAATGGATACAGAAAATGTGGAACTAGAAAAAAAAATCATCACAAATGAGGTGACCCAGACCCAAAAAGACAAACATGGTATGCATACACTTCTAAGTGGACACTAGTAAAGGGTTGTTGGGAGCCGACTTTAGTAGAAAGTGGCTAGATCAACTTTGCAGCCATCTGGAACCATATACCCTGATGAAAGACTTGGTTGTCAAAAGCCTATAACAGCTGAAGCACACTCTGATAAATATATTGTTTATTCCACATAGCTTGTTTTGCTGTTTAGTGACCTCAGCTGTATGGTGCACGTGGTAAAGTGTTTTCACCTGTGTTCTCCTGCTTGTGTTTATAAATACCTCAGAATTCCCTTCAATAGGAGAGACTTGAGAAAAGAGACTTGGTGAGAGACTTGATCACACCCTGTCTTGTCTCCATTCTTCGCGTCTCCTGCCTCTGCAGCCCTACTCTCTCTCTTGACCAGAGCACTTAGCCCCCAAAGCGTTGAGGCAAAGCGTTGAGAAAGAGCACGGGCCGCAATAAAGGGTAATTGTGCTACCATCCACAGAGCAAGAGAGGGTAAGTAACAAGGAAGGTTCAAGGTGGGGTTCATAGATCTCCTGAGAACGGGAATAGATTTTATAAGTGGACTGGGATGGGGGATGGAAGGAGAAAAGACTAGAACTGGGGGGCATGTGGAGGGCTGTGTGGAAACCCAATACAGTGGAAACTCCTAGGAATCTACAAGGGTGACCCTCATAGATCCTAGTAATTGGGGGTATGAAGCCTGAACCAGCCATTTTCTATAACCAGGCAAGGATTCCACAATGGGATTGGGACATTAATCCATCCACAAAACCTTCAGCTTACAATCTGTCCTGCCTGCAAGACATGCTGGGGTAATGGTGGCACAGAACTAACTGGTGAGAGTGGTCAAGCAATGACTGGTCCAACTTGAGGCCACAGCATGAAAGGGAGCCCATGACTGACACTTTGTTGGAGGGTCAGGAACCAGACGCTGGGTGGCCTGGAGACCCAAGGGAGAGCCAAACATGACTGGGGGAAAGGCAATGAAATGACTGCTAATGATACTCCTCTGCTGTACTCATCCATCGGTGCCTAACCCAGTGCCATCAGAGAGGCTTCATCCAGTGATCATGGGAACAGATACAGACAGCCACAGCCAAACACTAGGCAGAGCCAGGGGAACCCCGCAGGAGATGGGGAGGAAGGATTGTAGGAGCCAGAGGGGTCAAGGTCACCACAAGAACCCGACCCACAGAATCAACGAAGCAGGCTCATGAGGGCTCACAGTTCAATCCCAGACCCTGTGTGGGTCTGAGTTAGAGCCTGTGGATGTCGGCCATATTTGTGTGGCTTGGTGTTCTTGTTGCTTCCCGAACAGTGGGAGTGGGACTGTCTCTGACTCTTCCGTCTGCTCTTCAAGCCCTTCCCTCCTACGGGGCTGCCTTGTCCACTCTTGATATGAGGGTTTGCTCCTAGTCTTTGGAATCCTGGGAGACCCGTTCTCCTTTCTTTTTAAGGGAAATGGAGGAAATCTCGTGGAGAGGAGAGGTGGCGGGTGCAGTGGGCGGGGACTGGAAGGAATGGAGGAAGTGTGGAAACCACACAGCCTGGATGTAATGTATGAGAGGAGGAGGTTTAAAAAGGAGCTATGTGGTCAAGAAACGTTGATTGATTGATTGATTGATTAAATTCTTGTTTAAGAACACCTACTACTCTTGCAGAGAACCCAGGACAGATACTCAGCCCCCCCACATTGTGATTCATAACCATTTGTAACTCCAGTTCCTCTTCTGACTCTGAGGGCACCAGACATGCTCAAGACACACAGATGTACATTCAGACAAAACACTCATACACACAGAATAAAATCAAATGACCTAAAGAGTAAATTTTTTAAAAACTTCATAATAATAAAGTATCTAACTTGACAAGATATCTGTTTGCCAACCTGGATCTTGCACTATCGCTCAGTATGCAGGAACATGTTGCCAAGGTTAAGCAAAATGTAAAACTTCCTAAGAATGTACTGAAATTAGGTCTCTAAAGAAACTGTCAGCTGTCTGAACTGTAGAAGGCACAGTCATATGCATGTATACATAAGCTTTCCCTGAAGACTGACTTCCTTATGAAATAGCCAAAGTCTACAGTTCAAAACCTAAAAAAATGATTCATCACAAAACAAAGGAAAGAAACTAACAACAACATCAAATCCACCATGTTTGCACAGCTTTTTTTTTTCTTTTTTCTTTTCTTTTTTTTTTTTTTTTTTTTGCCATTTCCCACAGCCACATTTGTTTCTTTTCTTTTGTTTGGATTTTAAGACAAGGTCTCCCTAGATGGCCAGGCTGGTCTAGAACTCAGTGATTTTTTTCTCCCTCAGTCTCCCAGAGTCTGGGGAAATTATGGGCATGGACCACTCTGCCTGTTGCTATATTGTAGTTTAAAAACATGTTTTTTTTTTTTTTTTCAGACTGGGCAGGTCTCGCCATGTAGCTCTGGCTGGCCTGAAACTGGCTATGTAGCCCAGGCTGACCTCAAACTCATAGAGATCCACCTGCTTCTGTCTCCCAAGCGCTGGGACTAATGGTGTGTGTGGCCACTTCCAGCCTATGCTACCTTTGATCAGTGCTGACCTCAGGATCTATGGCCATTCCTCTTTGTCCTGAAGCAACTGTACATAACCCTCCTCCACATGGGCTCAAGAACGGTGAGTACTGAACACTTTTTTTTTCTTCAGTTCTCACAGCATGAAGGAAAAGAAAACAAAGCATATATCTTGTCTCACATTCCCTTAGACTCAAAAGAGATGTTTAGGCAGGAAGGGGGGCCTGGGCCCAACACTGATTAAAGCGCAGATTGGCATCTAAGCTGACAGCTGTACCTGTGACTCTCCCTCTCCCTCTTCTCCTCTCTCCTCTCTCTCATACATGCACTACTAAGTAAATTAGAACCCACAATCCCTCCCATAAAGCTGTCTCAGGATTAGGTGACACCCCTGACGTGCACATCAGCCAGTCTGTGAGCTATGTGCCTCCTCCCTCGCCTCTTATCCACAATGGATGAACAAGGCTTGCTGGAATAGTTTAGTTTGGGCTTGGGCTTTTTCTTGTTTTGTTTTGATTTGGTTTTTAGTTTTGGTTTTGAGACAGGGTTTCTGTGTAGCACTGGCTGTCCTGAAACTCACTCTGTAGACCAGGCTGGTCTGAAACTCACAGAGATCTGCCTGTTCTGCCTCCCAAGTGCTGATATTAAAAGTGTGTGCCATCATTGCCTGGATTTGAATTGGATTTTTAAACCTGTTCAAAGCCTCTATTCTTTTTATTCCCTCTCTTGCCTTAGTCCATAGCCCCGCCCTCTCCACCATTACAATGATCTGATCTCAATACCTCCTACTTGAGGTGGCCCCTCCCCTGGGCCCAGGTGGTTCCATCTCTTGGCTTAGTCATTTCCATCAGTGAAATACATGTCTGCCAGTGTCACTCTCCGTATCGCCTACAGAACAAAGTCTAAGTCCTTTTGTCAAGACTCTTCCCGCCCGGCAGTGGTGGCGCACACCTTTAATCCCAGCACTTGGGAGGCAGAAGCAGGCGGATTTCTGAGTTCGGGCCAGCCTGGTCTACAGAGTGAGTTCCAGGACAGCCAAGGTTATACAGAAAAACCCTGTCTCAAAAAACCAAAAAAAAAAAAAAAAAAAAAAACAACTTTTCCCATGTCCACATCTGATTATCCTGGACACTATCCTTCCTGCTGCAGCTTTACCAGATCCTCTCCTTGCCCTTTCCTGAAATCCACTCAGCTTCCCATCACCGGGATCAGCACACTCTCCTTTCTGCTTAGAAAAGCTATCCTCCGTGTTCACCTGTATGGTCGCTGCTCCTTTTTACTCTTTATTTTTTCAAAGTCAGAGTCTCACTATAAAGCCCTGGCTGGCCTAGAACTCTCCAAGTAAACCAGACTGGTCTTCAACTCAGAAATCCACCTGCCTCTGTCTCCTGAGTGCTGGGATTAAAGGCGTGCACCACCACAGCTGGTCCCTTTTATACCCTTGAAGTCCAGTCCTGAGCCACATACTGAGATCTTGTATTGAAGGAAAAAAAGGAAGAAAGAAAAAAGAAACACAGGCCATTGGAAATATTCAAAAAAAAAAAAAAGAAAGAAAGAAAGAAAGAAAAGAGAAACACATAAAATCACTCAGAAAGCCTTAACTCCCGGATGTGTATGTTCTGGCTAACTTTGGCAGAATAAGGTACTATACACACAAAACCCATCCAGATGAAGTTCTGTGGTCCTGTTATCTCAGCTGCTTGGGAGTCTGCAGCAGAGAGTCATGAGTTCAGTGCCAACCTAGGCGACACAGCAGGAACCTTCCAAATAAAACAAGGTCTGGGTGGAGCATGTACACTTTTAATACCAGCATGTTGGAGGCAGAAGCAGGAGGAGCTCTGTGAGTTCAGAGCCAGCCTGGTCTACATAGAAGTTCCAGACCAGCCTAAGCAACATAGTGAAACAATAAACTCAATATAAACACACAAACCTAGATAATCCAACACACCTGTACTTACGAGGCAGGTAGCATTTGTCATTTGTCATAGTAGCTTGATCTTCACTGGTGTCTGGGGTCTGGTGGAATACATCTGATATTTCAGGTAAGTGATCCAGCCAGGGAACAGAAATCTGGTGATTCATCAGAATCTATACTTCCTGAAGTGTAGGTCATTTCCCACTCAGGGGCAAACGCTGAGCCTTGCCTTATGCCAAGGAAGGTCTCTCTTAAAGAGATGACAACACCTCAGCTCACAGACTCACCAGAGGAATCTTCAAATGATGGTCTCAGGTGGACATGGGCCTGGGGAAAAAAATAAACATTACTTTTTTGAATTTATGTTCTTTCTTTAAAAGATGTTTTTATGTATATAAGATTTTATTTGCACGCACATCCGTATCACACGTGTGCCTGAGGGAGTCCGAAGAGGGCATCAGAATTGGAAGTACAGATGCTTGTGAGCCAGCATGTGGATGCTGTGCTTGAACCCCACCCAGTCTCCTGAAGGAGCAGCCAGTGCTCTTAAGAGTTGAGCTATACCCAAGCCCCTGCATTTATGTTCTTACAAAACTGCCTCTGAAGTGATTTTTCTGCAAACTTTGCTGAATGAATGGAAGGGTTGTTTACTCAGCCTCTCCCCTACTCCAGGCAGAGCCTGTGTTGGTAAGCTAGGAAACAAAGTCGGCTGGTCCAGAGACAATGGAGACTGATGTGCAGCAGAGTGGGATGGCTCTGAGGTCAGGCTGGCTGAGTTACAGCCTGGCTCTGGCAGTTTGGAGTTGGTAGACTTGGTAAAGGAATGGTTCCCATCACAGAGAACTGAGCAGTGGGTTAAATGACAGCGAACACGTAGTGCCTGGTCTGTACTTATCCAACTTAGCTGCTCGTAACAGAAGCCAGAAGATCTGTATCATTCACCAACAAGATCTTATGACCAAAGAAAGGCAGGAATGAATGGCCTTGCACATTTGCAATCCCAGTATTTAGGAGGCTGAGACAGGCCGGGGCGGTGGTGGCGCACGCCTTTAATCCCAGCACTTGGGAGGCAGAGGCAGGCGGATTTCTGAGGCCAGCCTGGTCTACAGAGTGAGTTCCAGGACAGCCAGGGCTACACAGAGAAACCCTGTCTCGAGAGAGAGAGAAGAAAAAAAAAAAAAAAAAAAACCCAGGAGGCTGAGACAGAATTGAGAGATCGAGGTCAGTGGGGCTACACAAGTTCAAGACCAGCCCACGGAATATATCGAGACCTTACCTCAAAACAAGCAAGCAAGCAACCAATCAAACGTACTGGAGAAATGACGGCGTAATTTAAGAGCACTTGCTGATGCTGCAGAGACCTGGCTCGCAACCATCTGTAACTCCAGCTCCAAAAGATCCAACACCCTCTTCTGGCCTCTATGGGCACAGCACCCACGTGGTACAGATAACATGCAAGCAAAATACTCATACATGTCAAAATAAATCTCTTTACATTTCTTTTAAAATGAATAAAGACACCCTGCTAGTAGGCCTGAGTCAGGAGCTTATCTTTACAGCTGTACCACGTCCACTATCTCTACTTTATTGTCCAACTTCGGGGTCAGAGTCTCAGAGAATGGAGGAAAGAGCAAGCAACCAGTTTATGACCAAGGAAGGAGCAGAAATGTTGGGGACAGAGAGCAGAAAGCAGGCCACAGCCACAGACTGTCTTGCTGTGTAATTGGCCCCAGCATAAAAATAGATCTGGAGCACCAGTGGCTGTGCAAAGCACACTGTCAAGCCGCCCAGCATGTGTCCCGTGCTCAGACAAACCTCAGGTTCAAGTATGGAACAGAGACACCTGCAGGCATCACAGAGGTGAGACAGTCACGCAGGAAAATCACTGCAGTGATTTATCCCTTGATGTTAAATGGTACTGAGATGGGTAAAGTCAATGAATGCAACAGATGAATTCCATGAATGCATGCTTAATGTCTAGAGAACTAACGGCAGGCTCCACACAGACACACATTTCTGTTCCCATGGAGCTTACATGCTGGAGAGGACAGAGAGATGATTAACATCTACTACAGGCACAGTGTGGTTTGTAAATCTAACACTCAGTAGGCTAAAACAATATTGAGAATAACATAGTAAGACTCCGTTCTCAAGGGGAAGGGGCAGGGACTGGCACAATGTTTACTATGGTCACTTTCTGTGGCATCTATCAGATAATGTAACTGACCAAAATTCCAGCTGAGGTGGGAGTAATGCTATGCATTGAGGCCAGCCTGGGCCGTGCTGTGAGTGGGCTGCAGCCTGAGACCTTGCCAAAACAAATGAAGGCTGGAGATTTCCGAAGCTGGCAGAGTGCTTGCCTCATGCACAAAGCCCCAGGCTCTATCCTCAACACCACAGAGACTGAGTATGAGCATGGCGGCCACGCCTGTAGCCTCAGGACGTCAAGGTCCATATTGAATTTGAGAATTTGAAGCCAGCCTGGGCTACATAAGACTCTGCCTACACACAGAGACACGCGCACACACCACCACCAACAATGACAAGAACAACAACAAAGACATGAGGCTATCACATGCTTATGACATTTATATATAAGCTCTATTCAGAAATTGTGCTCTAAAAAATAGCCAGAGAAGAAAAGGGGGTGAAATACTTTTTTTTTTTTCAAGACAGGTTGTCCTAGAAATCGTTCTGTAGATCAGGCTGGCCTTGAACTCAGATCTGCCTGCTTCTGCCTTCTGAGCGCTGGGATTAAACGTGTGCCACATCAGGCTTGGTGAAATATTCTATTCTATCCACTCTGCCACCTCTACTTGTAAAGACGTAAGGACCTATCTTGATAATTTTTTTTTTTAATGTGTGTGTGCCTGAGGAAGTAGTGAACCTCCAGATATGGGTACTAGGACTAGAATACAGGTCTTTCTCAAGAACAGCAAATGTCCTTAACCAATGAGCCAGCTCTCCAGCCTGATAATGGAGTCTTGACAACAGATGCCTGAGGCCTTTTCTGGTCCTTGGGATGAGGGAAGATTATGAACAAGGCTTAAGTCAAGTGGTCCAAGCCTGTAACATCAGAAATCAGGAAGATGGAGAATTTGATGCCATCCAGGGCTAAGAAGAAACCCCTGTCTCAAAAAAAGAAACCAATATTCCAGGACTTGGTAGGCAGAGGCAGGTAGACGTTTGTATTTGAGAGGCCAGCCTGATCTACATATAGTTCCAAGCCAGCCAGGGGTACAGGTCTAAACCACCATCAAAACCAAACCAGACAAAGACAAAACAAAAAACACACTTTTCGTCACATCAACAGGTGACCAGATGAATAATTAAAAGTGAAAGATATAGTCAGGTTGTGGTGGCCCACGCCTTTAATCCTAGCAGAGGCATGTGGATCTCTGAGTTCCAAGACAGCCTGGTCTACAAAGTTAAGTTCAAGAACAACCTGGGCTACACAGAGAAACCTTGTCTGAAAAAAAAAAAAAAAAAGTGAAAGATAGAAACAATCCAGGTACAAAGAAAAACTTCACATTAAATCCGGGCAACTCAAATCTGACATGAGGGATGAGGTGAACCTGGAAAATGAGATTAGTTACTAGTGAGGTGAGTGTAGTCCAGATGCACAGGGCTCTGTAAGAGGACTGTCAAAACAGAGGGTAAAGCTGGCTGCATGGCATCTTTAGAAACAGTAAAGGAAATCGGTTTAAAACTGGGTCCACGCCAGGCGGTGGTGGCGCAAGCCTTTAATCCCAGCACTTGGGAGGCAGAGGCAGGCGGATTTCTGAGTTCGAGGTCAGCCTGGTCTACAGAGTGAGTTCCAGGACAGCCAGGACTACACAGAGAAACCCTGTCTGGAAAAAACAAAACAAAAAAACTCGGTCCATGCCTTTAATCCCAGCACTCAGGAGGCAGAGGTGAGTGAGTTCGAGGCTAGCCTGGTCTACAGAGCAAGTTCCAGGATAGCCAGGGCTGCACAGAGAGAACCGATCTCAAAAAACTAAAAGAAAAAAAATCAACAAACCTAAGCACTGTGGCAGGGTGTGGATTGTCGTGTCCTTCGTCTTTTATTCCATCCAGCCTCTCCCCTTGCTTCTCCCCGCTGGAGCCTCTGTTTTGGTGTCTGCTTCAATCACCTCCTCTGTCCTGCTCTAATCTGGTTTGGACCTTCTCCTACATCTCACACCCCTGACCATGTACATGTCTGTCAAAACCCAGCCACCCTAGACCCGTTTCTCAAACGGTTCTTCAACAGGAAACAGTCCGTTTCTATCTTCTTAGTATACGCTCCCAAATCGTTTCTTTCTCCTTAAAATGTTTTCATTGCCCACCTTCCTGTTCTTCACGTCCACTGATGCTGGCTTGCCCTCCATGTCCAGTGGCCCTTACTGTTCCTTTCCCATGCTCCTTTGAGGTCCAGACTCCTCACTCATAGTCACCCTTTCAAGACCAACAAAGTCCTTGGCTCTAGCTTCTCCTTGGCTTTCAATACTCCAATCTCCTTCTTCACCTTCAATTTTTCATCCACCCGATTCCTTGGAGCTTTCTCCAAGTGTGTCTTTCTCTTCCTTAGGAACAGATTCATCAGCAATCTCTCTCTCTCCATCCAAGACATGACTATCAATTTCCACTCCGTTCTCTGTGCCTTCGTGGTCATCTATCCCTTGCACACTTTCAGAAGGACTTTGCATTTCCTGACTCATATTTTCCATCACACTTTCACTACCAATAATATTTATCACTCTTTCAATAGTCTCTTCTGTGGCACTTCCTGTTCTTGAATGCCCTTCCAGTTTTACCTCATCAGAC
This sequence comes from Arvicanthis niloticus, assembly GCF_011762505.2. Taxonomy (NCBI): domain Eukaryota; kingdom Metazoa; phylum Chordata; class Mammalia; order Rodentia; family Muridae; genus Arvicanthis; species Arvicanthis niloticus. Next base: position 113,966,642 of record NC_047658.1, on the reverse strand, counting down.
TCCAATTCCTCAGTATTTGACTCCAGTATATCTTCAGTGGATCTTGAACGTTTATCACCAGGCCTCAGCTTCTCTCCACTGGGCCTCAATTTCTCTCTACTCAATTTCGCCTTCTCTCTGATGGACCCCCGCCTCTCTCCACTGTCTGACACCTTCTCTCTGATGGACCCCCGCCTCTCTCTACTCTCTGACACCTTCTCTCTAATGGACCCTCGCTTCTCTCCACTGTCTGACACCTTCTCTCTGATGGACCCTCGCTTCTCTCCACTGTCTGACACCTTCTCTCTGATGGACCCTCGCCTCTCTCTACTCTCTACCTTCTCTCTAATGGACCCTCCCTTCTCTCCACTGTCTGACACCTTCTCTCTGATAGACCCCCGCCTCTCTCTACTCTCCACCTTCTCTCTAATGGACCCTCGCTTCTCTCCACTGTCTGACACCTTCTCTCTGATAGACCCCCGCCTCTCTCTACTCTCCACCTTCTCTCTAATGGACCCCCGCCTCTCTCCACTGTCTGACACTTTCTCTGTGATGGACCCCCGTCTCTCCCTAGTGTCCGACACCTTGTCTCTGATGGACCCCCGCCTCTCTCCACTGTCTGACACCTTCTCTCTGATGGTCCCCCGCCTCTCTCTACTCTCTGTTGCCTTCTCTCTAATGGATCCCCTCTTGTCTTCACTGTCCAACGCCTTCTCTCTGATGGTCCCCCGCCTCTCTCTACTGTCCATTTTCTCTACAACAGACCTCTGCTTCTCTCCTCTGCCTACCATCTTCTCTCCAATGGACACCCGTTTCTCTCTCTTGGACATCAAGTTCTCTCCACTTGACTCTAATTCCTCATTCTGCCTCAGTTGATCCCCTCTGGACCTCAAGTCCCCTCTAGTGGTCCTCAACTTGTCCCTAGAGGTAGACTTCAAGTTTTCTTCACGCTCTGCAGTCATCTCTGCGCTCTTAGGCACACCAGCTTTGAGTCTGTCCTCCAGCTCTCTCCAAGTCTTCTCTGGGCTGTCATCCTCCAAGCTTGCTGGAGCCCGCACCGTCCTTCCTACACTGCTCAAGAACTTCGAGTCCACCGTCTCCTGTTGCAGGCCCGATTTCTCTTTTGAGAATTTCTTCCCTGCGCCCTCCAGCTTCCAGTATTCAGATTCCAACTTTGGGTTAGACTTTTGCACGTTTCTATCCAAGAGCTCCACTCTCTTCCCAATCACGATGAGTCCATTCCAAGGTATCCACACCTTCTCTTTCTCTCGCACTTGCGCCTTCTTGCAGTGTGACTCCGGTGGCGATCGCCTTTGGTCCCGGCGGGGCTTCCTATGGGTGCCGGGTATCCGGGCCTTACTGCGTCCCCGCGGCTCCCTAAGCTGCTTACTCCGTACTTTCCGGCCTGGGTGTGAAAACAGAAACGGAAACTCTTTCTCCACAGACATTGCAGCCTGCCTTCGCCCCTAGATCCCCTGATCCACTCGGGCTCCCCATTCCTCCCTACCCAAACCTCCCTCCCAACCCTCGCCCCCCTCTGGACTCCCTGCCCCGCCCACCGCCTGGTGGCGCCAAGCTGCCCTAATGCGCATGTGCGCCTCTGCTCGTGCCCGTTAGAAGAAGGCGGGGCGCAGAACGGCTCGGTTTGTAGGGTCCACCGGCGGGACTGGCACGTGACCTCTGTGACCCTAGAGCCCCACAGGCCCTGGCCTATCCTGGGCCCGCTCTCTGGTGCTGCTGAAAAAGCCCACGTAAGATTGACAGGCCTCACAGCCAATAGAGACTCAGGTGGTAAAACTGGTGCCCAATCAGAAGGAGCAGCTGTGGGCGATAGGACCCACCCAGGGAGGCGGCAGCTAGTGTCAATGTCAGCTGATAGCATCCCTACAAGGTTCCCTCATCCAAGCTCTTGGAACGCGCGGGCTGTGGCCTGTCGTAGGATTCTTGTATGTCCCAGCTGAGGAGCATCATGGAGGAACATCATCAGGAAGCTGGGAAAGAGAGTAAGGTAAAGGAAGGAAATAAAACCTCTTCCCACTCCACCTCACTTCATCATACCATACCAAGCAGAGAGAGACCTGAGCAAGGGAATGCTGCGCTTCTAAGGCCCCTGCATGGGGGCAGGTTGAGGATGCAAAGATAATCAGGATTTTCCCCAGCCTGCATAGATGGAATCGGACCCGTCACTGTCCAGCCTCCGTCCCCCTCCCCCAATCAACTCAATACTGTCTTGATGGGGGAGAACAAGGCAGTCTGCAAGTGACTAAGGAGGGTGAGAGAGTCCTGTTGAGTTTACCTCACCTGTGTCACCTGTGTATTTGAGTTCATATATTTGTAAGACCATCCATCCATTCTTCATTTATTCCTTTCAATGTCATTTAACAGTTTATTGAGGATTTTCATTGTTTTGGGATCTGCATAAATTCACGCGTGAGGTAGGAATGTAGTGAGCTGGGACAGAGATCGGGAATGGAACTGCTGTGGTTTATTCTGGAAGTCACATCTCCCTCAAGCAACTACCAAGCATAGTGGGTCAGAGTAGAGATAGACATCAAGAAGGAAGCCAGGGACAAGGGGCCCTGCTGCAGCAAAGAGCTAGTCTGCCTGTATTTAAAGGTGGGGAATGAGGGCACAAAGCTTACCTTGGTTAGTGTCAGAGAATCCAAGAAGTGGCACGTGGGATTCAAGTGGAATTTGGAGGGATAAGATGGGCTGGCCATGGGTTTCTGTTTATATGTGTTCATATTAGAAATATATATATATAGAAATAGCTAGGTGAGACACACCTTTAATCCTGGAACTGCAGTGGCAGAGGCAGAGGCAGAGGTAGGAAGACCTCTATGAATTCAAGGCCAGCTTGGTCTACATAGAGTGTTGAAGGCAAGCCAGGGCTATATAGTGAGCTCCTGTCTCAAAAGTAAAAAGATGTATATACATACATATGTCGTTTATATACATGTATACATGCATATACATATATATATATATGCTTAGAACATGTTTATAAAGTGATTAGATGCCAGATGTAATCCCAGCACTTATGAGGGTCGAGCAGGAGAATTACCAGGAGTTTAAGGCCCACTGGAACTACAATGTGAAACTGTCATAAATACATACATTTATTTATTAGAACAATGCCTAATGTATTATAAGGCCCAATATAAATATTACCTATTGGTATTATTGTGGGTGCTATTATCAAATGGGTTCTGAAAGTGTGTAGAATTATTAAACTGATGAGTGTACCTAAATTTGTACAGGCAATATTTTCTGAAGTTTCTTTGTAACATTCATCCTCTATGTTAAAGACTGCCTTCTCAAGGGGCATCTTTCAATTGTAGAGGCAAAGCTGGAGAGATGGCCCAGTAGTTAAGAGCTCTTGCTACTCTCGCAGAGGACCTGAGTTTGGTTCTCAGCACCCAAATTAGGAGTCTCCCAACTGCTGGTAACTGCAGCTGCTGGGGCTCTGATGCCCTCTTCTGGCCTTCTTGGGTACTTGCACTCAAATGTGCATACTCATGAACACACATAATACATGAATACAAATTTTAAATTAAATGTAGACATTAAAAGGAACACGAGGGACTTGGAAAATGTGTTTTTAGTGGGACATTACTTGTTTAGCAAGGAACCCAGTTTGAGCCTTAGCACTGAAAAAAACAATAATGATGATAATAATAAATACAAGTAAGAAAATAGGGGGAAAGGTGTAATATTATATATGTGATTAACCTTACTAAAGACAAGAAAAAATAAATTATAAAAAGATGAGACATATCAGCACAAAAAAATTATATATGTCTGAGGCTGGATGTACATATCCAGATGTCACACTGGAGACAAGTGTAGTGGCACAAACCTTAGCACTTAGGAGCTGGATCCAGGAGGATCGTGAGGAGTTCAAGGTCATCCTCAGCCACATATCGAGGTAGAAGCCAGCTGTCTACACAGAGGGAGCCTACACAGAGGAAGGCTCTGGCTTAAAACAAAGAGCAAAGCAAAACAACAATGACAATTTTAAAAAGAGTCTAAAAGTTTTCAACACATAGATGACAAGCTTTAAGAAGATGTAATGCAATGGGCAGTGGTGGCTCCACCTTTAATCCCATATTTGGAGGCAGAGGCAGGCAAGCTCTGTGAGTTCAAAGCCAGCCTGGTCTACAGATTGTGTTCCAGGACAGCCAGGGCTACACAGAGAAACCCTGTCTCAGAAAAGAAGGAGGGGGGAAGGAAGAAGAGGAAGGGATATTAATTCCCCGGATCTGACTGTTTCTATTATACACATAGACTAAATTGTCATCACTGTACCTAAAAATATGTAAGAAGGTATCAATTCAAAGAAACTAGAAAAGCTATTTCTGGTCAGTAAAATGGCTCTTTGGGTCAAGGCCCTTGCCACCAAGCCTGACAACCTAAGTTTGATCCCAAGACCAACATGATAGGAGAGACTCTTGCCAGTTGTCCTCCGACCTCCATATGCTGCCATGACAAACTTTTGCTGGGACACATATGCACACAAACAGATAAATATAATAAAAAAGATAGTTTTCCTTGACTGCCTCAGGTGTTTAGCTATGGACATATCAACATTTAGAGATAATTTTGGAGAGGTTTCTAATTGCACATTCAATTTGTGTAAGCAAGTCAACAGATGCTTGTTTCATATTTGATAAAGTTACAGTTTTTTCAAGGAATTTGTCTAAGCCCTGAAAATTACCTAATCTATTTGGGTTAAACTTGTTCAAGAAGACAATGGGTCTATTATTATTATTATTATTATTATTATTATTATTATTATTATTACTGCTGCTACTACTACTTTTATTGAGACAGGGTTTCTCTGTGTAGCCCTGGCCGTCCTGGAACTCGATCTGTAGACCAGGCTGGCCTCGAACTCAGAGATCCATCCTCCTGTCTCTGCCTCCTGAGTGTTAGAATTAAAGACATGTGCCACAACTTTGTTTATTTTAAATTTTTTATTTTATTTATTTATTTATCTAGAGAATATGTATGTGTACATCAAATGGCCTCTGTATGTTCATGGGCACATACATGGATCACAGACATAATTACAGGCAAAACCACTTATACACATAAGATAATAGTTTTTTTATAAAAAAGAAAAAGTATTAGCTGATTTTAAAGTACAGAATGTAACTTTTTGTGTTTTTGAGATAGGATCTTCATATATAATCTTGTATGCCTCATACTTTGGTAATCCTTTCTGCTTCAGCCTCCTAAATGCTGAAATCACATATCTAAGCCACCTTACCCAGCTGGAATGCTTGACTTTAAATAGAAACATTTAGACCATTCACAATTACTGAAATTACCCACATAGTACACTAAAAACTTACCATCTTGCTTCTTATTTTTTGATCCCATTTTTTTTTTTTTTTTTTTTTTGCCTATGTGTGTTTGGTGAGTATGTAAATACAAATGTATATTGGTTGTGCATATGGAGGCCTGAGGTAAATGTTCCTGTGTTATATAAATATTTACTCTTATTTCACGTGTGTGAGTGTTTTGTCTGTGTGTCTATGCACTGTGTGCAATCAGTGCTGAAGGAAGCCAGAATTCCCTGTAATGGAAAGTTGTTAGCCATGGTTTTAGCCACCATTTGGGTGCTGGGAATTGACCCTGATCTTCTGGAAGGGCAGTCAAATGCTCGTAACTGCTCAGTCATCTCTCTGACTCCCTACTGATGTCTCTTAACTGAAGCCAGAGTCTGCCATTTGAGCCAGCCTGACTAGCCACCTGACTCTGGATACTCAGTCTCTCCCTGTTAAAGCTAGGGTAATAAATGCTGTACCATGCTTACCTGGCTTTTACATTAGGTTTGGGGATCCCAAGGCCTTCGGCTTATAATAGCAAGCACTTTACCTGTCTCCCCAGCTTCCCATCTATTTGGGTTTTTTTTTTTTTTTAAAGATCTTAAAGTATCCCCCCCCCCCCCCAAGACGCGGGAAGCGGGAGAGCGGGATCCGAACGCGCGCACCAAGAGATGGTGCGCCCTCTGCGGGCGGCAGTTCGCTAGTATTTTTTTTAACTATGTGTAAGTGTGTGTGTGTGTGTGTGTGTGTGTGTGTGTTTGCATTCGTTTTGTGCGCGTGAGTGCTGGTGCCCTTAGGGGCCAGCGGTATCAGATCCTCTGGAGCTGGAGTTATAAAGGGTTATAAGCCACCGCTGTGGGTGCTAGGAACTGCAGTTGTTCTGGAAGAACAGCAAGTTACTGTCACTGCTGGGCCAGCTCTCCAGCCCTGCTCTTCTTTCTCATAATGTAGCCCAACCTCACTGTGTAGGCCAGGTTACCTTGAATTCTCCACAATCCTCCTTCCTCAGCCTTCTGAACGCTGGCATTACAGCATCAATACCTCTACACCAGGCTCAGTGTGTCTTATTTGTCTCCTTTCTAATTTTGTAATAAAGATTTATTTTTATTATTTATGTGAATGTCTCTGTGTCTGAGTATATGCACATGTGTATGCATGTAAGTGCCTGTGAAGTCCAGAAGAAGTTCAGGCTGTCCTTGAACTCACAGAGATCTGCCTGCCTCTGATTAAAGATATGGACCACCATTGCTGTATAATTTTTTTAATGTTTTAGACTTTTTTGTTTGTTTGTTTTGTTTAATTTGTTTATGAAGATACTGTCTATTGTTGTTGTTATTGGTTTGGTTTTTTTGTGACAGAGTTTCTCTTTGTATCCCTGGCTGTCCTGGAAATCAGTCTGTACACCAGGATGGCCTGGAACTCAGAGATCCATCCCCTGCCTCTGCATCTTGAGTGTGGGGATTAAAGGCGTGCCCCACCACTGCCTGGCCTTAATGTTTTTATTTTATGAGTCTGGGCATTTTGTCTGTCTGTATGTATGTATGTATGTACAGCACAGCCATGCTTTGTGCCCATGGAGGCCAGAAGATGGTGTCGGAGCCGCATGTGATGGCTGGGAATTGAACCCAGGTCCTCTGGAAAAGCAGCCAGTGCTCTTAACCACTGAGCCATCTCTCCAGCCCCACAAATTATTTAAAAACAGAAGTAAAACTTCTAGCTTATTTCTGATTAGCAGTCTGTGGAGAGGAGAGAGGAGTGGTATGGCAGCAGTGCAGCAGAGTGTCCTGAGCGCCTGTGGCCTAAACCTCAAGAATGAGGGCTCCACTGGGATTTTTTTTTAGACTTATTTTATTAATATGAGTGCACTGTAGATGTCAGACACACCAGAAGAGGGCATTGGATCCCATTACAGATGGTTGTAAGCTACCATGTGGTTGCTGGAAATTGAACTCCGGACCTCTGGAAGAGCAGTCTCTTAACCTCTGAGCCATCTTTCCGGCCCCTCCACTGGAGATTTTTATTGCTTTAAATTTTTAAATTAAAATGTGTTGGTATTATTTGTTTTAGTTTTCAAGGCAGGTTTCTCTGTGTTGCCTCTGCTATCATGGCACTCACTCTCTCAACCAGGCTGGCTTCCAACTCAAAGATCCTCCTGCCTCTGCCTCCTGAGTGCTGGGATTAAAGGTGTGCACCACCACTGCCCTGCTTAAATTCTTTTTTTTTTTTTTTTTAATTAAGGTTTAGTTTTAAAATTATATGTGTGTATGTATCTGTCTGTGTGGCCGTGTACACAAGAGTTCTCTCCGGGACATGGAATCCTTGGAGCTGGAGTTACAAGTGGCCATGAGTCCTCTGGAAGCACAGTGCATGCTCCTAACCACTGAGCCATCCCTCCAGCTCCTGTTTTTAGTTTGTGTTTTATATTTTATTTTATTTTATTTTATTTTATTTATTTATTTATTGTTTTTTTTCGAGACAGGGTTTCTCTGTGTAGCCCTGGCTGTCCTGAAACCTACTCTGTAGACCAGGCTAGCCTCCAACTCAGAAATCCGCCTGCCTCTGCCTCCCAAGTGCTGGGATTAAAAGCGTGCGCCACCACCGCCCGGCTTGTGTTTTATATATTATTACTGTAGGGAGTGAGAAATAGAGAACACCCACTATAGGAGATGTGTGGAGATCAGGGCTTCTGTTCCCTCTTCACCCAATGGATTCCAGACAGCAATCTCAGGTCACCAAGTTTGTCCAACAAGTACTTTTATCTACTGAGCCATCTTGTTGGCCCTCAAACAGAATATTCTGAATTATGTGAATTTGGCAAAGTTTGGTCAACACTTCGCAGACGGAGGCAACATGAAGAGTTTGAGGGCATCATCAGCTACATAGGCATTGTCTCCAATGAACAAAAACAAAAACTTACGTACCCCCAAAATTATCAAAAACATTAAGAAAAAAGAGGCCAGGAGTGATGGGTGGTTAGTACCGGTACCAGATACTCCAGAGAGAGTAAGATAGGGCAGCCAGTTTGGCTCAGTGGCAGTTTACTGCCAACCCTGATGACTTGGGCTCAATCACCCATTCCACTTGGTGGAAGGTGAGAACAACTCCCTCCAAGTTGTCCTCTGACTGCTGTGTGTTGCCTTCATAAAACCAAGCCTTGCCAATAGCTGCTTGCTAGCCTGTTCAGGAGCCTTGGGTTCCATTCCCAGCACTGCAAGAAAAAGAAGGACAAACCAGGTAATGCACTATAAAATATGATCAAGGTAAATTAGTAAAATAATATGCCAGGATGGTAGTTGTCAGGATGAAAGACTACAAGACAATCTTCCGGGAATGCAAGGTGCTAGGCATTTGAAACTAGCCAATAAGATTCAGCACAAATCCAACTAGGAAGTAAGATTTGTCTCCGTGCCCGCCCCTCTCCCCTCTGCCCTCGCTCCCCTCTCTGCGCGCGGGCGCCCCGTGCAGATGATCCCTCGTTGTCCGGTGTGACCGGTTACAGGAGCGTCTCTTCGCCCGGTCACATGTTGCAAAAAACGAGGAGCAGAAGCCACCGTGGTGCCCAGCTAGGGAGCGGCGGTGACTGCTGCCCGGGTGTCTCTGGAGAGATCCCGAGGGCTTTTGGACACCCCGATGCCTCGCAGGACACCCCAGGCGCCCGGTCGCGGAGCTCTCGTCAGGCCCAGGCTACCTTCGCCACTGAGCTCCGGACCCAGAAGCAGCTGGAGCTTAAGGTGGCAGAGCTGGTGCAGTTCTTGCTGATTAAGGACCAGAGGAAGATTCCCATCAAGCGGTCGGGCATCCTGAAGCACGTCATCCGAGACTACAAGGACATCTTCCCAGACCTGCTTAAGCTGGCTGCAGAACAGCTCCACTACGTGTTCGGGTACAAACTGGTGGAACTCGGACCCAAGAGCAACTCCTACATTCTCGTCAACGCCCTGGAACCAGTGGACGAGGATGGTGAATTGAAAGGCTACCAGGGAACGCCCACCTCCGGCCTCCTGATGATTATTTTAGGGCTCATCTTTATGAATGGTCACAGCATCCCAGAAAACGATGTCTGGGATTTTCTACGTCGTTTGGGGGTGTACCCCACCAAGAAGCATTCAGTTTTCGGGGATCCGAAGAAACTCATTACTGAAGACTTCGTGAGACAACGTTATCTGGAGTCCCGGCGGATACCCCACACAGATCCTGTGGACTGTGAGCTCCAGTGGGGTCCACGAGCAAATCTGGAAACCAGCAAAATGAAAGTCCTTAAGTTTGTAGCCAAAATCCACAAACAAGATCCCAAGGACTGGCCCACTCAATATTGTGAAGCTTTGGCAGACGAGCAGCGTAGGGTCAGATCTGAGCCAAGTGACCCTGCTCCAATCTCTTGAGGTGAATGTCTGGGATTCTCAGGCATAAGCTGAAAGAATAGGAATAGGAACATGACAGAAGGAGCATATTTCCACAACAATTAAAATGTATTACCTTTAAGATGTGTTTCAGTTTATTTTCTCTTTTAGAATTGTGATATTCTATAATACTGTACTGGGTCAGGTGGCAGGTGGAATCTCTGTGTTCAAGGCCAGCCTGGTCTACAGAAGGAGTTCCAGGACTGCCTGGGCTACACAGAGAGACTCTGTCTCGAAAAAATAAATAAAACCAAAAACAAAGGTAAAAGAATTGTGTTATATTTTTATTTGGAAATATTGTGTGTGCATGATGTATGTAAATGCACGTGTCTCATGTACAGGTAGGGTCAGAGGACAATTTATGGGAGCTAGTTTCATCTTCCACGGTGCCGGAAGTGAGGATCTGAGGCTTGGTGGCAGGCACCCGTCCTCACTGAGTCATGCTAGTATTTGTTTTGTTTTTTGTCTTTAGTTGTAGGTTTCTCTGCACCCTGGAACTTACTCTGTAGACCAGGCTGACCTTGAGTTCACAGAAATCTGCTTGTGTCTACTTCCCCAGTGCTGGAAATAAAGGTGTGCACCACCACTGCAGGAGTTTTTACTTATTTTTACACAGGAGTCTCATGTAACCCAGGCTTATCTCAAACTTCTTATCCTCCCCGTCCTGAGTGCTGCAAAAAGGCAGGCCTGGTAATGGCTTACCTGTAATCCCAGCAGTCTGGAAGCAGAAGTAGGGGATGGAAGCTAGCCTGAGCTATATATCTTTGGGCCAACCTGGGCTACATGGCAATATCCGGTCTCACAAAACCACATAATAATAAACCATTTTATTTTAAATATTTAATTTTTAAATTCTGTATCTGTGTGTGGGTATATGCATATGGGTGTAGGTAACATCAGATGCCAGAAGAGGGTGTTGGATCTCCTGGAACTGGAGTTACAGTCAGTTGTTAAATGCTGGAACCCCAGTTCTCCTTTTTTTTAATTTTAGGTGTTTGGGGTTTTTTTTTGTTTTTTTTTTTGGTTTTTTTTTTGTTGTTGTTTTTTTGGTTTTTTTTTGTTTTTGTTTGTTTTTTTTTTTTTTTTTGGTTTTTTGAGACAGGATTTCTCTGTGTAGCCCGGGGCTGTCCTGGAACTCACTCTGTAGACCAGGCTGGCCTCGAACTCAGAAATCCACCTGCCTCTGCCTCCCAAGTGCTGGGATTAAAGGCGTGCGCCACCACTGCCCGGCCCCAGCATTGAATTTTAAAAGCATTTTTTTCTTTAAACTTTTTGTTGTTATTGCTGTTGTTATTTTATTCTTTGTGTTTGAGTATTTTGCTTTTGTGTATCTATGTGTGCCATGTGCCTTTCTGGTGGCCTCAGGAGGTCAGAATAGAGTATCAGATCCCAGGAATTGGAGTTACAGCCCGTTATAAGTACGTGGGTGCTAAGAACTGATCCCAAGATAATGCTAATGACCACTGACCCATCTCTTCAGCCCCTCTTTTCCTCTTAGTTACACTTTTTTTTAAATGTGGGGGTGATTGTTCCAAGACAAATATGTGGAGGTTAGAGGAAAATTGGAGGGACTCAATTCTCAACTTCTACCATATAAGTAAGTCCTGGAGGTCACAGTCTAGTCATGCTGCTTGGTGGCAGGTGACATTACCAGCTGAGCTGTCTCACCAACCCTCCAGCTTTCTTTTCACTTAGTGAGACAGTATCATATGGGTCAAACTAGACTTGAACTGACTATAATAGTCAAATCTGGCCTTGAACTCTGCCTACAATCTCTCAAAGTAATTATGGGCTTGGAGTCTTGATCTTCCTGCCTGCACCTCCCGAATGATGGTTTGCATTGCCACCCAGCTGGAAAGTTGTTGTTTATGATCGTAAACAGCCAAGGGCTTCCTTTATCTCCGTGTCTGTCACTTATGCAGTCCTAGAGGGCCAGTACGTCAGAAGCAGGAAGCAAAAACATAAAGAGTAAAACAAGTTACAGGATTATAGAAGTAAACCTAAGAGTCTAAAAACTAAAGGCAAATTTAGCAAGTGTCTTATGGTTACCACTGCTGTGAAGAGACACCATGACCAAGGCAACTCTAATAAAGGAAAACATTTAATTGGGGCTGGCTTACAGGTTCAGAGATTCAGTCCAGTATCATCAAAGTGGGAGCATGGCAGTGCCCAGGCAAGCATGGTACAGGAGGAGCTGAAAGTTTTCTATCTTCATCCAAAGAAAGCTAGGAACAGACTACTGTTTTCCAAGCAGCTAGGAGTAGGGTCTCATTGCCCACTCCCACAGTGACATACTTCCTCCAACAAGGCCACACCTACTCCAACAAGGCTGTGGCACTCCTAATAGTGCCACTCCCTGGGCCAAGCATATTCAAACCACTGCAAGGTATTGTAATAACTGCACTGGGTCAGGCAGAGGGAGGCAGATCTCTTTGAGTCTGAAGCCAGCCTGGTCGAGAGAGAGAGGAGAGAGAGAGAGAGAGAGATAGAGAGATAGATAGACAGACAGACAGACAGACAGACAGACAGACAGACAGATAGATAGATAGATGTATTCCAGACAGCCAGGGGGTTACACAGAGACATTCTCATAAACAAACAAATAAACAAACTAGGGCTGAGGTTTAGCTCGATGGCAGAGCACTTGCTTTGCAAATATCAGGCATGAATCCATGCCCAGCACTACAGGAAATATGATGATGATGATAGTAGTAGCAATAACAATAATAATATAATATGGTACAGTGGCTCATTGCCTGTGATCCTGATACAAAGGCCAGGGCAGAAGGACTACTAGGACAGAAAGCAGCCTAGCAAGTTCCAGGCCAATCAGACCTATATTGTAAGATGCTGTTTGAAAAACAAAATCCCCTAGTAAAAGCCTAAAATATTTGTTGCTCAATGAGTAACAAAAGTTAAAAACCCATATGCTACCGCCATGCCTTCCTGTAGCGCCTCTCCTAGGCAAACTGTCAGACATCTGCTAGCCTTGAACTCTTAGTCCTCTTACCTACAGCTCCACCTTGGCTGTTTTATTTTGCTTGGGACAGGATCTTACTCTGTAGTCCACTCTAGACCAGAATTCATTATTATACTTAAACGTACAGCAATCCTCCAATCCTTCTGCTTCAGCTCCCTAGATGCTGTAATTATAGGCATGAGATGTCAAGCCAGGCTTACAACATTTTAAACCCATGAGGGTCTTATAATGAAGCAGCTCTTATGCAGGACAGAAGTAGGGACTGTGAAGGCATTCTGCCTGCCTCTGAGGACCGGAGCTGGGGGAATGCTTTGGTTAGTAATGAATGGTACACTCTGAGCAGGATCTCCAGAGAGGAGGGCAAGACAAAACGGCTTCAGCCAACCAGCTTGCCCTCTCTGCTCCACAGTCTTCCTCCATGTCAGTGGATCTGCAGGGGGACAACCCCTTACAGGTGGAGATTTCTGATGCTGTGAGTGAGCGGGACAAAGTGAAGTTTACTGTTCAAACCAAGGTAAGGTGACTTGTTGGTCAGGAGGTAGGCAACTGGCCTGGGGTGGGAAGGAGAGCCAGCACAACTTTATCCCCTTAGAAAGCATCACCCCTGAGTGCTGATCGCTGGAATAAACAGGTCTCAAGTGGGGTTCAGGATGGGAATGCCAAAAGTGGGTGCTTAGCAGGTTTGGGGAAGATGGGCTCTCACACAGGTCTCTGGGCTTCCAGACTGGCCTCCCTCACTTTGCCCAGCCTGAGTTCTCAGTGGTTCGGCAGCACGAAGAGTTCGTGTGGCTACATGACACCTATGTGGAAAATGGAGAGTACGCCGGCCTCATAGTGAGGAGGGGCTGGGCTGGGTGGGAGGTCGGGAGAACATGGGTGAGGACAGAAGGCTGTGATGGCCCCTTGGCAATCCATTCCTCCTTTGAGCAGATTCCCCCAGCCCCTCCCAGGCCAGACTTTGAGGCTTCAAGGGAAAAGCTGCAGAAGTTGGGTGAGGGCAGCAGCTCCATCACCCGGGAAGAATTTGCCAAGATGAAGCAGGAGCTAGAAGCGTGAGTATGTTTCTTCCCCAACTATGATAGATATCCTGAGACCTTGACCTCTGGCCCCAGGTCTTTTGAGGGGTAATTATCCTGATGGAGCCCAGTGTGGAAGTCAAGCTGTCCATGTTCCTACAGGGAGTACTTGGCCATCTTTAAGAAGACGGTTGCAATGCATGAAGTCTTCCTGCAGCGCCTGGCAGCCCATCCCACCCTGCGTCGGGATCACAACTTCTCTGTCTTCTTGGAATACAGTCAGGATGTAAGCTGGTTGAGCATGGTGGGATCTGAGACCAGGGTGAGGAAATCAGGCCTAATAATATCACCAGTTTGCCTCCGGTGTAGGCAGCATTTGACCAGGGGAGAAGGTACAAGTGCCCCACAACCTGAGCACCTCACCCTCCCCTGTGTGCTTAGCTGAGTGTTCGAGAGAAGAACAGGAAGGAGGTCTTGGGAGGGTTCCTGAGGAGCATCGTCAGGTCTGCAGATGAAGTCCTCATCACCGGCATATCAGGGCTCAAGGTGACCCTTTGGCTGTGGGAGGAGAGCCATTAATGGAGTGGGCTGCCAGGAAACGGGGACACACTGGCTGCTGGTATTGCCACGCTCCTGGTGCCTGGATAAAGTGTTCTGTTTCTAACCCTTAGGAGGTAGATGACTTCTTTGAGCATGAGAGGACCTTCCTAGTAGAATACCACACCCGAATCCGAGACACCTGCCAGAGAGCCGACCGTGTTATGCGCTCCCACAAGTGTACGAGGGTTGAGGGTTCATACCATGGGTGGGGCTTGGCGTGTAGATTCAGGGGCTTTAATTGAGGTTGCTCCCCAGCAGGCCTGGCAGACAACTATATCCCTATCTCTGCGGCACTGAGCAGTCTCGGAACCCAGGAAGTCAACCAGCTGAAGAGGTGAGAACTCACACCCCATGCTCTGTGTACTCACAAGGGGTTTGCACTCTATAGAAATCCAGGTTAGCCGGGCAGTGGTGGCGCATGCCTTTAATCCCAGCACTTGGGAGGCAGATGCAGGCAGATTTCTGAGTTCGAGGCCAGCCTCGTCTACAGAGTTAGTTCCAAGACAGCCAGGGCCACACAGAGAAAGCCTGTCTCGGAAAAAACAAACAAAATTTTTTGGGGGGGGGGGAATATTGTGCAGAAGCTTCAGAAGGGGTTTAGGGGAGAAAAGATTTCAAGGAGGGTTTGAGGGAAGGGAGGCCTTGAGGTACCCCAGATCCCTGCCCTCCACATTCCAGGAGCTTCCTGAAACTGGCAGACCTCTTTGAGCGACTGAGAGTGAGTACTGCCTTCTGCACTCATGGTCTTCTATAGAGAGCTGTTACAGGTGTGCTTGGTGGCTCCCACTCTAAACTGCCTTACAAAGATGTGTAAGACATGCAAAAAGCATGCCATTCTAAGTGACTGTATGAGACGGGTGAGGGGTGGGAGCAAGGCACAGAGGTATGCCACACACCTCTGGGAGACTGTCCTGAGCCACTGACATTCTGTGGAGATGTATACATCCCACCCAAATTCTTCCCAAAAGTCTATGGAGTTTGCCAATCTCTAAGAAATGTGTGCTCAAGGGTCTGCAGGGGCCTTGTCCATTCCAGAACCTACCAAGATACAAAGCCCTTAGTTTGCCCGTTAGGCCTTTTGTGATCTGGTCACAGGCACCCTACTCTGCTTCGCCTATGTAGCCTACCGAACATAGGGTTCACTAGGCTTGCACACATGCATCCATTTCCCTGGCCTGCCTTCTGAAACTCAGAGCCTGATGTGTAAAATTATCAAGAAATCCTCGTCTGGGTATGTAGAGACTGCCAACCCTTTAGGTTCCTTCTTTCCCAAGCCCCCTTCCCAGTCTCACCTTCCTGATACAGAAGCTGGAAGGCCGGGTAGCCTCTGATGAGGACCTGAAGCTGTCTGACATGCTGAGATACTACATGCGAGACTCACAGGCAGCCAAGGTGAGAGGCAGCCCTGGGTACTCAGGGATGAGGGCCAGCCCCAAAATCCATGGCAACAGTCATCTTGCACTGACGATGGCCTTAGGACTTGTTATACCGGCGGCTTCGGGCACTGGCCGACTATGAGAATGCTAACAAGGCGCTGGACAGAGCTCGAACTAGGAATCGGGAAGTGCGGCCAGCAGAGAGCCACCAACAGCTGTGCTGCCAGCGCTTTGAGCGCCTCTCTGACTCTGCCAAACAGGGTGAGCCTTGAAGGCTGGCATCACCCCCATAGTAAACATCCACCCCTGCCCTTACTCCTTTTATCCCTCTTCTCCCCAGAGCTCATGGACTTCAAGGCTCGCAGGGTCTCCTCTTTCCGTAAGAATCTCATTGAGCTGGCAGAGCTAGAGCTCAAGCATGCCAAGGTGAGTGCCCACCACCTGCTCCCCCAGCTCTTCTGCTGTTCCCACCTCCCCACCCCCCAAGATATGAGGGTGCAGTAGTGTAGGCCAGGGCTGGGGTCAAGGTAATGGCTCTCCTCTCCTGAGGCCAGTGTTTTTCCCCTTCTCTTCCTTGGGTGGTAGGAGGGGAGCCTGAAGGCTGAGGAATGCAGACAATAGCACCAGCCCTCAGGGAACTAAGGTATTTTCTCCTGCAGGCCAGCACCCTGCTTCTCCAGAACACCCTTGTTGCCCTTAAAGGAGAGCTTTAGTGAAACCAGATGCTCTTCAGTGACAGCTGTCAAGTCTCCAGCCTTCTCCCTATAAAAATGCCACCACCCTCCCTACCATGGTAGCCACTAGCCACACCCTTACTATTTCTTGGGCAAACCCAGGCCCAAAGGCAGTTGGCCCTGCCTGACAGGGCAGCATAGGGGCCATAGGTAAGCAGAGTTTCTAGGGACCCCAGCCCTCCCCATAGCAGGCTGAGTCAAACCTCCACCCAGTCACTGGCTTCTGAAGAATTCATTGGCATCCCCGCCTGCTCCTCACAAATAAAGAGCCCTATTTTATTGTCAGGAGGAGTCTGCTTGCCTTTACTTTCCACAAGATGGAGACCACACAACCCCTCAATTTTTATTAGATGGCAATAGGTCTGTTTCTGGGATTCACGTCATCCTTAGTCGTTTCAATCTGTTGCTGTAGCTTAGAGGAAGGCTACTTGCCTACCTTCATAAGGCCTTGGGTTCAATGCACAGCACCACAGAAAAACAAGTGTTCATCCTGGGTCTGTCTTACACCAAACAAAATGGGCCAGCCTTAATGGGTCTGTGGTCTTTGTAAGCAATCAAAGCAACATGTAACATAAAACCTCTAAGAAAGCCAGGCAGTGGTAATGAACACTTTTAATCCCAGCATTTGGGAGGCAGAGACAGGCTGATCTGAGTTCAAGCACAGCTTGATCTATAGAGAAACCCTGTTTCAAAACCAAAAAGAACAAATTCCCTCCACCCTTGGTATCACGAACAGCTCCTTCTTGCAACCTTCCCAGACTTGAAGCCAGTTAAGGAAACCAGCTCACCTGCCCTAGGCCACAGGCCAGAATCCACAGAAATTAAAGCAAAAGGCTCAAGGCTTTAGCTGGGGTAACAGTAGGTGGGGCTCCAGACACCAGGGTCTGAAGTCCTGGACTCCACCTGCTGACCCACCCTAAATGGACTCCAGTCACAAGTGCAGGAGGCCAAAGGCTCAACTTAGGTGTTCATGGCACCACTAAACCTGGTGAGCCAACCACCCCAGAGGAAGAGAGGGAAGAGATCTAAGAAAACCTTAAAAAGCAATAACCTGAGTGAACTGTATTTAGCCTGTAGGTAGAAAGAGGCTCTGGGAACCTCACTGTCCACCAGCAAGAAGTTTCAGGTGTGACACACTGAGCCCAACTGCCGTGGCATCAACTGTGGCACCCCACCTCAAAAAGGAGATGCATTTGCTGGGGGCTGAGCTAGGTAGGAGTGCACCACAGAAAAACCACTGGTCCATTCCCCATCACAGGGTTCCCAAGATCCCAAACCCAAAAGCCACATTGTTAATTAGCCTTTTTATTGGTTTTTTTTTTTTTTTTTTAAATTGAAGGTCCCTTACTGGTCCTGCTTCCATGAGTGGCCAAAATCAAGGGAAGGGGAGGGCACCCAGCTGGTGCAGGGAGGGTCATGTCCACACTTCATTTACACACAGAACTAAACAGACAAGCACAGAGTCACTATTGTGGTTAGAAGTTGGCAGCATGGGATGAGGAGGGATGAGGAGTAGGGGTGCTGTTAAACAAAAAAAAAAACAGGCTCCCCCCAAACTGGGTGCCTAGGACGGGACTTGGTCTGCTTCAACCCAAGAGGAATCAGAAGATCAAAAGCAGTTTGGGAAGGCCAGAACGGTCAGGGATGGAGGGAGGACGGTCCAGGGGGTGGGAGGGATGTTTGGCAACTGGGGTGAAGGGATAGCCCTCCCCCTGCTGGGATCCCCCCAGCCCCTCCGGTCTGGCAGGAAAGGGGCAGCCTGCAACACCCAAGAGCAGGTCTGGGGCTGCTAGATGCTCCAGGCAGGGGGCTGGAGGTGGCTCACAAAGGCTTGCCCTCCAGGGAAATGACGGCGCTGCCACCTAGTTTCTCTGCCAGGGTGCAGCGGTCCTTGACCTCCTCGTAGCAGTTAGCTTGTAATTCATGCTTGATTCCTACAGGATGAAAAGGGACAGCAGTGAGCAGGAAGCACTGGGGTGGGGAGACTGTATCTGGGAATGAGCCATGAGAGCAGAGGAAAGGAGGAAGGCACCCTAGCCAGCAGGAGAATGGAGAACCTCCATTAGTGCTGTCTACCCAAACTGCAGCCATGACTCTCACAGACGTGCATACAAAGGGATCCTTACCTGTCAGCTTCTTCTTGATGGCATCCTTGGAGCTGGCATAGATCATTTTGCTCTTAAGGGGTGCATTCTCGGGAGCCCTAAAGACAAAGCAAGGAAAAGGCTGCAGCTGCCTCCAGGGAAGAGACGACTCCAGAAAAGAAACGGTTAGGATACTCTAACAGTGAGGGTTTTCTTTTCCCAAGCTCCTCACTGCATTTGTAGTCAATGTTTTTGAAACAGGGTATTTCTGTAGACCAGGCTAGCCTGGAATTCACAGGCATCTGCCTGCCTCTGCTTCCCTCAAGCTGGGATTAATGGCATGGGTGCCACCACCATGCCTGGCTCCTCACCAAAGGGTCTTGTTACAACCCCAAATCCCCCATACTTGGGATGCTTTCTGCTAAACTCTGAGAAAGGGAACAGGAGGCAGGCAGAAGAAGCTGAATAAGGAGGTAAGGAGCTCACCAGAAGATGAACACCAGGTCCTCCTTCTTGCTCTCCTTGGTCTCATAGGTTGCATCATAGAGAGCGTAGCGGCAGTCCTTATCTGGCAGCATCTTGACAAACGTGGTGTAGGGGTCATCCACGGTCTGCCCCACATCTCCTACTAGGATCTCCTTGCCCTCCTCCAGGATGATGTTCTTCTTGTCCTCACTCAGGCAAAAGAGCACTGCCTTCTTGCGTTTCTTCACTTCTTCTGGTGTTGAAGATTTGCGAACTTTCATGTCATTGAACACCTTGATGACACCATCAGAGACAGCCACACCAGAGGCCTGAGGGACAAGCCAAATAATATACCTTGTAAAGGAAAGGATTCTGGGCATTCTTTCCAGTCACAGGAAACCTCAGTCTCGATAAAAGGCATACTGCTCAGCCCCACACAAAATAGTAATGTCCCTGCAGACAAACGACGACGCTTATGCTCCCATCCAACTCACCATCTAAGAACTAGCCGGGACAAACGTCCTGCAAGGGAGAGAGCCGATTATCTAGTTCAGCATCCCCATAAATGTTACAAACAGCACTTATTAAAAAGAAAACCTAGCAAAGAGTGCCTTTCTCTGAGTTTGAAGCCAGTCTGCTCTATAGTATGAATTCCAGGACAGCAGGGGCAACCCAGAGAAATCTCTTTGAGAGAGAAAAAAAAAAAAGCCCAAAAAGAAAACAAAAACCTTTTCGAGTTGTGAACACCAGATTCAAAGAACCTGAAAGTTACTGATTAAAATGCCGACTTAGGATAGATACAAAAGACCAAACTCTTGGCCAGTCTTATCTCCAGGAAAGAGAATCAGAACATCAGAAATTCACAAAGACACCAACAGCTCAACAGTTCATTAAGCCCATTAGAGCCTTCAAATGCAGTCACTGTATAAACTCAACACTCTTCCCCGCTGAGATCTCCTAAACACATGAATTACAACCCCTAATTAAGGCCCTGTTAGACAACCCCCTGTCATTCAAGAGTGGTGAGAGTCCTTAAAAAAAAAAAAAAAATCACTGACAAATTAATAGGTCAATCTGTAGTGTCCCAAATCGTCGAAAACTTTCTGCTTTGTACGGCCCTGGGGACGACCCAATCAGAAATCTACAACCAACCCTCCCCACCACCACGATGGAACTGCAGAGGAAGCTAGCCACGTGATTCGCCCGCTTCCGGAGTAGGCGGAGAAAGATTGGGCTAGGTTCAGGGCCTCCCCAAGAGATATACTCCTATCCCAGAGGCAGCAAGGATGCGGAACCTCAGATATCTCAACGCCTAGGAATCGCCCTTAGGAATACGCGTGAGCTCAGTCGGCTTGAAAAATAGCATGGACCAGTCACTGCAAGCAACAGTTTTCCATGCCCTCAGGCTAAACATAAAAGCTGGGTGGCTTCAGGGCGGTACCCGCCTCGGTCACTTCCCTAAACGCGGCTCCACCCTCAGCCCCATCCGGCACAGCAGCAAAAGGCCTAGCTAGACTAGAGCTGCGGCCGGAATGGCAGGGCCCAAGCACGTGCGCACGCGCTGTTCTAGCTCTAGCCCGAAGTCCAGTGAACAGAGAAGGCAGTGTGTAATCGCTCTTTCTAGAAGTGGGGCGATAGCCTGTATAGGACCCACTCCATGATTCATGATGAAAGGAGCCTCAGGAGGCAGCGTCTCAATCAGGTTCCCTGATGTCTTAGCATCTCTCAGAGCCGTACCGCTGCCGCTGCCGCTGCCGCCGCCGCCGCCGCCGCCCCCGCCCCTCCCAGACGGCGGAATCCCTGCCACCTGCTGTGGAGACCAGCCTATCCGCAGAGGGAGGGTGATGCGGGGAAGGGAACAGCCCTTGGGTGGGGCGCACGCCGAGACCTCGCGCGCTTTTCCCTAGCGGCCCCGGGGCAGGGTTTGGATGCCGCGTGCTTCGGTCCAGCGCGCGCCATCGAGAACCAGCGAGCGTTGCCCGAGGCTCCGCACATTGGACCCCTCCCCCACGGCCAGTGTCCGCGCTGGCGCAAAAGCAGAATGGGGGAGGGGAGAGGAGCCAGGGGGCGCGCGAGCGACGTCCGAATCGGGCCTTCCCAGCGCCCACAGGCGCGCACGCGCGGCCTGCCCTTCAATGAGACCCTTAATCTCGCTCGGGGTACTGGGGGATGGGATACTAAGAACGCTTCTCTGCCGCCCCCACCCCGCCCGGCGCGCAAGCGACGGATCACGAAACCGCTTCCCTCGGGCGCAGTGGCCTACTGCTCACCATGTTTCCGGAAACGAAAGGGAGACAGAAAGAGCTACTGAAGACCTGAGCCGCCGCAGCTGCTGCCGGGATCCGACTGAACGCGGCCTCTCCCGGCCCCTTCCGTTTAGTAGGAGCCGCACAATGAGGGGCGGGGCGGCCTTCCGGCGCTTGCCGCGCGGGCCGACGGGAAATGAAGTCCGAGGATTTTGCACCGAAATAGAACTAGCTGCTACCGGGTTCCGCAGAGCTTGAGGCGTAGAGTAGGCAAAGGCCGAGAGGCGTGGGCTGTTGGGGCTGTTGCACGGAGAGTGAGCCCATTGGTGCAAGGGACCAGAAAACGCTCTGAGCAAGAGGCCCATTTCTTGATAAAACTACCTGAAAATAACTCTCACTTAGTTTCTCTTTATCCCAAAAGTTTAGTGTTTTTTTGTTCTTTATGGTTCCAAGATTTTGAATCTTTCGCTTGGGATCCTCTCCTAAAGAAAAGAGAATCGCAAGTATAACAGTGTCTTCAAGCCAATAGAAACGCTCCCATGGAGTGAAATTTCAACAAATAGGATTTTTTTAGAACAGGAAATGCTACAATAAAAAGTTTGAGAGCTTTAGCTTTGTTTAAAGACATTTGACAAATTCTTAAACGTAATTCATGGGGGAAGAGTGAAGAGTTGTGCATTAATATATATTCTTCTTTATATTTCTTCTACCAAGATACAAGAAAATGAATACTTCAACTTAGTTCCCGAGTTGATAGGTTTATGATTATTTTAACACGAAGACTGAAGAGAATCTCTATGTCAGCAAGAGTTTAAAATAAACTGGAGTGGGAACTCCGGGAAGATTTCTCTGACCTGAAACAATGACCATGGCCTCACACTCTGCAGAAAAAGAGGGCAAGGTCGCAAACAAGTCAGAGGCAAACGAAACTGGGGCCCTTGACCTCCCCAAACGGAATAAAGGGTGTAAATGAGGAGCTTCCCCAGGAGCAAGGCAACACGCAGAGGATGCCGGGGGTTGTAGTCAGAGGCTTTCTGATGCGCTCTTGTGCTACGCTTCTGGAGCTCCAGGTGGAGGCCAAAGCTTGACCCCCCCTCCTTTCTCAAGTGCCCCTCCTAAAGAGAAGGCTGGCTCCACCTTTTTCGAGACTCAGACTCGCAGTTTCCCAGAGCAACGGGGGGGGGGGAGGCTACGCAGTTACCCTGGAGACACGCTTCTTCCGCCCCCGGCCGCGGGATGCCCTAGATGTCCTTATTAGGGCATAAGCCTCCAGAGGGCGTGCCCAGTACAAGCGCCAGCTGCTGGCTCCTTATAAGGCTGCTTAAAGAAGGAGGCGGGTGCGGAAAACTAGACTGAGAAGAGGGTCTGCGAATTGGGCTCCCGGTGACTTCCGGCATGACAGCTAAAGACTGTGCGTTGTTCCAAACCCTAAAGGGACCACTGTGCTCTATTGAGCCTTCTGTTCCTCAGCCTGAGACATCCCTCCCCCAGCAAGATTCCCACCTTCATCCTCCCTGAGACTCGTCACTTTTAATGAGCCACAAAAGTGAAGTTTCTGCTAGCTTCCCCAGGATCCAACCATGTGCCCACGTTCGAACTCCCCACCTGCCAGGATACACCTTTTATTCCTCCTGGCAAGGGAGGAATGAACTACACACCCTCGCAATTCACCTAGCCTGAGCCTTCTGTGCAAATCCCCGACTTGGCACATTTCGAGATCTTTCTGCTTCTCCTGCCTTACCTTTATTTCATCCCTTGTACCCCTTCATAGATGTCTCTCTCACAAATATTCTTGGACTTGTGTCCCTCTCCTCCACTTTTCTCAAGCCCTCCTTTTCCAGCCTCTTCTAGGATACTGAACCTGAAATAGCCTTGAGACCTTGAAGCAAGCCAAGTGCAGGTTTCTGATTGCCCCACTCAACCAGACCTCCCAGTCACAGGGGGCGCTGTCTGCCCTTTTAACAGTCAGCACAAAATAGCCGAGTCTGCTCTCGAATTTTTGGGTGAGAGGAAAGGGTGGGTCAAAGCTCCGTGGCCTGGGTGGGGCCTATCCAAAAGGCTGGTGCTGGGGGCGAATGGGGGCGGTTCTAAGGGAAAGGTGGTGCGTACCGTACTACCCTCTTTCTGCATAGTACAAGGGGAAGGGAGGTCATTCCTTGAGCTAGTTCCCTGCTAGGCTGGAGAGGTTCTACCCTCAAACAAGTGTTCTTATACCAACTGAGCTGTCGAGATCCTAGTCTCAGGGGGGTTTTGAGACTCCGAAAGAGCCAGTCTAGATCTTATGGCGGAGCCGGTCCGCTTGGGCCGGAAGCGTCCGCTGCCTGTTTGCCCCAACCCGCTCTTCGTTCGTTGGCTGACCGAGTGGCGGGACGAGGCAGCCAGCAGAGGGCGCCACACGCGCTTTGTGTTTCAAAAGGTGAGTCCCAGCTGTTTCTAGTGACAGGCTCTGAAAGAGCCAGGTGATCCATGAATCCTAGTTTGATAAGTTCCCTTCTTCTCCCTTGTACTCACCAGGCACTGCGCTCCCTCCAGCGGTACCCGCTACCACTGCGCAGCGGGAAGGAAGCCAAGATACTCCAGCACTTCGGAGACAGGCTCTGCCGCATGCTGGACGAAAAGCTGAAGCAGCACCTAGCATCGGGCGGTGAGCACCACGGGGGAGTTGGTGGTCTCCTAAATTTCTTAGGTGCAGTCTGTGTCTACTTTGGCTTCAAATTACCCCCTCACAATGTGGTTGCTGTTCGACCCAGGGCTAGTGATTGATGCTCTGTAACTGTAAGCCTCCAAGTTGTCACGAACAAAGCTAGCCAACTGAGACAGAATGGGTGGCGCTGTGAAACAAGTCTGGGACCCGGCTGTTTAGGAGGTCGGGGTAGAAGAGTCAGGAGTTAAAGAGCATTCTAGTTTCATAGTGAGTTCGATGCTAGCCTTGGCTACCTGAGACTATCTCCAAAAAATGACACGGGTTATTCGTGCTTTTAATCCCAATACTCAGAGGAAGAAGAGGCAGGAGAATCTTTGTGAATTCGAAGCCAGCCAGGGCTTCACTCAGTAAGACCCTGTCTCCCTACCAAAACCCAGTTCTGGGGGATCCAGCCCCTACTTCTGGCCACTTCTAGTATTGCATGTAAGTGATGCACGGACATACACACGGGTGAAACACTCATATACAGTCAATAAAACACTCAAAAAAGTTTTAAAATATGACACTCAAATTCAAAAACTGAGCAGACTACATCTAGGCTCCTCTTGGCAACCAAATCGTATGCAGGACTGACTTTCTTCTGCTCTCTGCAGGTGACCATGCCCTGAACTCACCATCTGGAAAGAATAGAGCCAGCCAAGGGCTATCTGCTCAAGTCCAGGACTCTTCCATGCCAGTGAGGATTGACTGGGAGAGGAAGTAGAAAGCTAACTGGGGTTGGGGTGAGAGGGGTCTTGTTGGTTTGAGGGGTTGAACACGCCTGTGTCCAGCTCTTATCCACTGAGATTGGCTTGGGACAGTCTCTTACCTTCTCTGAGAGGTACCATGTTAATTCCTAAGTAGGATTATTGAGACTGCTATAGACAGACCCCCAAAGGGAGCCCGGAAAGTTGTGGGACTTGTACCATGTTACTGTTCTCCTGTAGTTGTGGCTGAGGGCTGGGCCTGGGACACACCCCCAACTTTTGCTGCTGTTCTGGCCACCATCACATTCCAGATTTACAAGGGTTTGTAGCCTCATCTCCCTTCCCAGGCCTATGGGGCCTGCTGAAACCTCAGCTGACACTGACAGGCATTAGAATTCAGAGCCCCTCTGCCTCTAACAGGTTCCCACCCAGCCTCAAGCAGGACGCACCAGTGCTGGCTATTGGCCAGCTCAGAACTCAGGTGCTCGAGAGATCCTGCTGCAGCTCTTCAGGGAACACCTGGTAAGCAAGTTCCTCACAGAAGCGCCTGGATACTATGCATACTGGCTGGCCACTGCATATCAGAGTGAGGAGCCCTGGACCTGAAGCCACCCTCGTTTCTACCATTGTTTCAGAATTCTGATGGCCACAGCTTCCTAACCAAAGACGAGTTGCTGCAGAAGTGTGCCCAGAAGACCTCCCAGGTGAGCATCCAGCTGAGAGTGGGCAGGTAGAACCCACTGCAGCTCTCCCTTCGTGGCAGGCACCCTTGGTATGCAGCCTGATCCAAATGTGGCATATGGATAGGGGCACAGGAATTGTAGGCTTGGGAGTGTTAGGGCCTCTCTGAGGGTCTCCTTCCCTTTCACAGGTAGTACCTGGGAGTTCGAGACCCTGGCCTGCCCTCCGAGGCCTCCTCCATAGGAACCTAGTCCTCAGAACACATCGGCCAGCCAGGTTTGGCAAGCAGCAGGGGGCATATGAGGCAGGGATGGGACACATGCAGGAGTTAGGACATTCTTAGCCTCTCTAATGACCCAGCAAATCTCAGTCCTGGTGCTGCTGAGGCTGGGGAAGGCCAGCATACCTGCTAAAAGGCCTGATATTAGAGGACCTGGAAAGTATGAGCCTCTGAGGGGGAGGGAGGACAGTGTGGTGCTGAGTGAAGACAGGGGAAAGAATTGGGAGACACACATTGCAAAGCTGAGACACCATTAGGGAGGTCCTGAGGAAGCTGACCTGAGGGACGAGACAGAGGAGATGAGGAGCCACTGAACTTAGGCCAAGGAGGGTAAGGCTCGCCTTGCTGAGGGAAGGAGAGCACATCAGGGATAAAGAAGATAAAACTTCATGTGTCCCTCACCTCCCAGGTATGCACTGACACCTGAGGGCCTGGAGCTGGCCCAGAAGCTGGCCGAGGCAGAAGGCCTGAGCACTCTGAACACTGGCTTTAGGCCAGAGGAGCATCATGGAGAAGAGTCAGCAGTTCCAGAAGCCACCTTGTCAGAACCGTAAGAAAGAGAAATGGGGCAGCCACCCCTTTATCTCAGTCACTTATAACTGAACCAGTGGCCGCTGGGAGTCCTGGAAACTGCCCTGGCACTGGGGGTTCCGGCCTTATGTACAGCCTCCATTCCATTATAGTGGCACTTCCGAGGGGGGCGTCCAGCAGAGACCACTGGAGCTAAGGCCTGGAGAGTACAGAGTGCTGTTGTGTGTGGACATTGGTGAGACCAGAGGGTAAGGAAGTAGGGAAACCCTTGAAAACAACTTGAGGATGCTGGAATATGGTAGGTGCTGGCTTGCCCTGACTCTGACCTTCTTTCTTGAAATACCAGGGCAGGACACAGACCAGAAATGCTCCGAGAGTTACAAAGACTGCATGTGCCCCACACTGTACGCAAGTTGCACGTTGGAGACTTTGTGTGGGTGGCACAGGAGACCAGTCCCAGAGACCCAGGTAAAGGGCCATGGACAGGCACGGGAGGCTGGCCTGGGTAGATGCAGGGAAGACCGCAAACCTTTTCTTGGTTTCTTGCAGAAAGACCTGGGGAGTTAGTCCTAGACCACATTGTGGAACGCAAGCGGCTAGATGACCTGTGCAGCAGTATCATTGATGGCCGCTTTCGCGAGCAGAAGGTGCCTTAGCCAGCCTGCCTCATTCCTTGCTTATCTCAACCTAGAAAAGCAGAGCCTCCAGCCACACTCACTTTGAGCCCCTTTTAAGCCATGCAGGTGCACAGTTGGAAAACATGGGTATCTCTGAGGGCTGGAGAAACTTACAGAGCTCTTGAGACCTAGCCCTAGAGATCTCAGATAAACAAGAGGCAAGCCTCTTAGGATTGAAAATGTAGACTCTATAACCAAGTCCCAGCAGCAGGGCTGACCTTACGGGTCTTAGAGCCCCACAGGTCATGGGAGGTTTGGAGGAAGTATAATGTCCAAAGGTTCAGGGCTTTCCTGCAGGAGTCGCAGCAAGAGCCTGGTGTGGGGCTGCTCTTTAGATATGAGAGGAGCCAGTAAAGAGGAGACTGTAGGAGCACGGTCTCTTGCAAAGTTAATGTGTTATGAACTGATGGCTGGCCCGGACTTGTGGGCAGTTAGGCCTGACCCACACTGCTTCTGCCTGCCTTCCTAGTTCCGCCTGAAGCGCTGTGGCCTGGGGCGCCGGGTATACTTGGTGGAGGAACATGGGTCTGTCCACCTTAGCCTTCCTGAGAGTACATTGCTGCAGGCTGTCACAAACACCCAGGTGAGCTGGGAGGGCAGGACCAGGCTGGCAGATTTTATAGCCCATGGCTCAGGCCAGGAGCTACCTTCCTTGTCCTCTCTTCCAGGTCATTGATGGCTTTTTTGTGAAGCGCACCATGGATATTAAGGAGTCAGCTGGCTACCTGGCACTTCTCACAAAGGGCCTGGAAAGAATGTACCAGGTGAGTGGATGCCTCTATCTAGCAGTGGACCCTTGTCTGGTGTTTATTGTCCAAGCCAGAAAAGGTGGGATTCCAGTTCTTCAGCTCCCACTGAGGCCTGGGAAATGACTAGCTGGGGGTTAGTCTTTAGAGCCTGGCCTCAGTCCCCTCTTCCATCAGGGCCACACCCTACGCAGCCACCCTTGGGGAACCCCAGGGGATGCTGGATCAGAAGCAAAGCCTTCTACAAATCCTCTCTGCTCACTCCTCACCTTCAGTGACTTCAATGCAGAGGCTGTCAAGAATAAGGTACCACCCCTACCTTGCCTCTGCTCAGGTTTTCTAGGCCCAGGTCACCCCTAACACAGGCCTACCCCAACCCCAGGCCCAGTCTGTGCGAGAAGTATTTGCCCGGCAGCTGATGCACGTGCGTGGACTGAGTGGGGAGAAGGCAGCAGCCCTGGTGGATCGATACAGCACCCCTGCCAGGTACACCCCAGAGAGCCGCTGAGGGTTCCTCCACCCTTCCTGTGTGGAGTTCAACATAACCAGGGCTCCTGGAGAGTGAGCTTGGCTGTGTGGGAACCTTGGCAGGCTTTGTCCCAGTGTTTCCCAGGAAGGGAGGGCAGGCAGAATGGAACAGGGGCTCTGAGACCAGAAATCGGAAATGTGTAGCATTTAAGATTCTTCCACTCTAGGCTAAACCCCTCCAGCCTTAGCTCTCATGACTCACGCTTGCCCAGATAATCAGCCTTTCTATGTCTCACCCCCAGACTCCTGGCTGCCTATGATGCCTGTGCCACCACAAAGGAGCAGGAGACGCTGCTGAGCACTGTCAAGTGTGGGCGTCTGCAGAGGTACAGGAAGTTACAATCTGGAGAGAAGACTGGGCTGCCTGAGGCACCAAGCTGACCTTCTGATTTTTCTTGCAGAAATCTGGGACCTGCTCTGAGCAGGACCCTGTACCAGCTCTACTGCAGCCAAAGCCCTCTGACCTGAGCCATACCAGGAGACTCTCCCCAGCACCCATTGTCGTCTCTACCAAGGCTGGCTAGCCTTTTAACTGAGATCCTCTGGGATTTAATAAAAATCTAACTGTGTGTGGTCTCAGGAACTGGAAGACTACACCGCTGATCCAACTGTTTTGTAGTGCTAGCGGTGGGGCCCATAGGCTCACACGCTAGGTAATTCCTCGACCACACAGCAGTGATCTGAAGCCTTGTACAGTGTTTCCTACCCACTCCTAAAACCTGCTTGGCTTAGAACTTGCTATGTAACCCAGGCTGGCCTAGGACTCTCAAGTTTTCTGGGCCCACCTTCCAAGTCCTGGAATTAAAGGTGTGGGCCACTATACCATGGTTCTTTTTAAGGCAAGCTCCCGGGCTAAACATGGTTGTGCACAGCTATAATAAGTACTTAACTACGTCAAGCCAGACCCTAAAGATGGATGGATGGGTGGATGGATGGATGGATGGATGGATAGTAGGGTTGGGAATGCCCTGATCAGGGAGATGGAGTCAATAGGGCACTCTATCTTTTTAGTGTAATTAGTAAGTTTCTTTGAGAACAGTGTTCTCAATCCATTTGCCTCATTTCAGTGATTGGAAAACAGTAGGACTTACTCAAATGCACAGCTTGGGGTAGGGCTGGAATGGTAACCCCTAACTCTTAGCACTGACCTGAACTTGGTTTCTGGGCCCAGTATCAGCCAAGCTCTTGAGTTAGGGCCTAAAGTACACACTCTTGAAAACTCCCTGCTCAGGATAATTCTGAAGATTGACCGTAGTAGCACCTTTCTCAGCCTAAGTGTAGAAAGGACCCCTTGTGTAGAATTTGCCTGCGTCTCTCACAAACCAGCCCCTTCCCAGGCTGAGGTCACTCACCCACCTCAGCCAGGACTCCTTCTTTCTCCCTTTATTTTCCTTCACATCATAGTCCCTTTAAGCAGAACAATCATCCCTAAGCCCCCGGGGGAAGGGGGTCCCCACACGACCCTTCCCTGAGGGTCTTCTTCAGAAGGTATAGGCTCCCACAAAGACAGTGAGTCTCAGTACAGAGCTGGCCCGGTAGCTCATAAGGGAGTTCATGGTGACCATCTCGAGGTCCAGCACGTACTCCCGGGGTCCTGTCACTGGCCTGGCAAGGACCAGCATGGCGCTGACATTGTTGATTTGCTGCAGGGCACAGTAGACAGCAGAACAAAGAGATGGTGTTAGCCTATGAGCCAAGACTCAACTCCAGCATGACCCCCCTTCCTGTGGCCTGAGGTCGGGACAGTCTGATTAAGGTTGCTGCTCAAGTCCTTCCCCAGCTCTGACCTGTAGACATTTCTCTCCCTCAGTATCGGAGTCCCTGCCACTGGCTCTCCCCATCAGCTCCTTCCTGACCCTATCCACCTTAGGTTTCCCTCCATCATGACTACCTGATGACTCAAGTTTTGGGGATTGATGGACCTTTGGTGACCAAGAGCCATCCCATTTACCCTCCAAAGTATTCAGTTCTCTGTCATTGCTTTACTGCTGGGGGAGAACTGAGGGCCTACTGAATGGAGCTGTGATGTCAGCCCCAAGGCAACTTTGAAATTTTTGATGCCAAATCTCTCAATGCTAAAGGCAGCATCAGGACCTATGTTCAAGACCCCTCAGACCTGTGGCAGAATCCCTATCTTTCCCCTTGCCAGCAGACTGGAGTTTGATCCCAGCCCTGCAGGAACTACGTTTCTTGTTTTATGGATAAGGAAGTCAAAGGCAGACAGGAGATAGCAGTACTGGGTCTAAAACCCCACTAGCCAACTGCTCCTTAGAACTGCCTGTAGCATGGTCATCTCTGCTTCTGACGTGACCCCTGCTTTGAGAGAAGAGGCAGGGCACCTCCCACTTAAATGACTTCAAGCATTCTATTTTAGATTACGGGAGTCAGTTGGGTGTAAGTAGAAAAGCACCTTACCCTAATGTAGAAGTCCCCCTGTGTGTTTCCAGCACGGATCTGAAAGGCATTGTAGGCGCCAGGGTAGACAGAGGTTGCCTGAATCTGAAACACGTCAGCAGGCACACTTCGCTCTGAGGTGATGCTCATGTAACGGTACACAATGGACGAAGGTTGCTCTCGACAAAGCGGGTTGGAGGCAGGACAGAGACAGCGGCTAGAGACCCCAAGACAGGACAGGAATGAGGGCCGGGCCCATTTCCCGGATACCTACCTCCTAAAGAAAAAAACCCAAGTATATACGTCTATAACTCCCATAAAACATCATGGGTACTAACCAGCCTGATTAAACCAGTTAGCCCCACAGACCTCTGGGAATTGTAGTTACCACAGCAAACTGCCATCAGGTTGACTCACTTGTCTGACACTTGGACATAGGGCTCCACACAACGGTTGGTATCCACACAGCGGTAACCCCCATGGAAGTTGACACAGGTTTGGGCCTCAGAACATTGGTGTGCACCTGTTTCACACTCGTCAATGTCTGTGCCAAGGGAGGTGGAGTCGGACTCTAGGACTGACAGTAAGCTACCAGCCTCTCAACTCTACCCACCCAAGCACCTGTACCTTGGCATAGCCTTGTGGCCAGCAGTTGGTAGCCTTGTGGGCAGTGACAGGAGAAGCGGCCTGGCTCATTGACACAGCGGTACTGGCAGAGGTAACTGGAGTAGCTGCACTCATCGATATCTGAGGGAGGGTGGGGATGAGGAGCCTGGGCCAAGGGTAGTCCTCACAACTGAGTCCCACAGACCTTTACCCAGAGCCCAGCCCCCCACCCACTATGAGGCTGGATGTGGGAAGAAAGAAGGAATGAAGGAAACCCATAATGCTCAAAAGGGGGACTGAAGGTTTCAGGGGAAGATTTGAGGGGCTAGGGATATAACTCAGTGGTAGAGTACTTGCCTAACACGCTTGAAGCTCTAGGTTCCATCCCAGCAAGGAAAGGGAGAGGAAAAAGAAAAGAAAAAGAATAGAAAGGTTTGAAGCTTGGCATGGTGCTATATGTCTATAATCTCAGCATTTGGGAGGTAGAGGCAGGAGGATTATACCAAGTTCAAGGCCAGCCTGGTCCACATAGGAAGCTCAGCCAGGATTATATCAAGATTAAGACCAGCCGGGGCTACATAACAAGACTGTGCCTTGAAAAACAAACAGTGGGGTGTTTGATCACAACTTTTGGGAGGCAGAGGCAGAAGCAAGCAGATCTGTTTGAGGCAGCCTGGTCAACATAAGAGACTCCAGGCCAGCCAAGGCTACACAGTGAGACCCTGTCTCAAAATAACAACGTACCTTCCAGCATACAGAGCACTTCTCTTCCCCAAGACTTAAAGAATACTTAACAAAGCACTAGCCTAGCATGGTGGCCTGTGCCTTTGATTCTAGCACTACTGAACAGATCTCTGTAGGCTAGCCTGGTCTACACAGACAGCTTTAAAACAGCCAGGGTTACATAGACTCTGTCTTAAAAAGATCAAGAATCTAGAGGCTTGGGCATAAGTCCTACTAACTAGTTTTGGAAAGGGTCCACGTTGTGCCAGTGAAATGAGCAGGTCAGGCTAGAGCTGTCCTGAGGGCTGACCTACTCTGTTCCTTCCAAGTTCTGCAATCTGCAGTCAGAATGCCCAGACGGGCTGACTGTTCCCCATGCAGCATCCTATCTCTGCTTTTGTTCCCTTCACACAGCTCAACACTGATGATGCTGCGCTTCACGGTAGAGCACAAAATAAACGAGGGCACACCGGGTAACGTGGTGGGACACCTGGGATCCAGCCCTAGTCCCATCTCATCTTCCCCATCTGAAAGTGGAAAGATGGAAGTCCCCACTTTCTCTGACTTTTCTGCTTGCTTTCCACAGTTCTGCCAACA
Organism: Arvicanthis niloticus; assembly: GCF_011762505.2. Classification (NCBI taxonomy): domain Eukaryota; kingdom Metazoa; phylum Chordata; class Mammalia; order Rodentia; family Muridae; genus Arvicanthis; species Arvicanthis niloticus. The sequence goes on along the minus strand of NC_047658.1, from coordinate 113,934,276 downwards.
CACCTGGAGGAATATTAATGTCCTGTTTACAAAAATAACTCATCACTGACCTATAAACAAATGGCGCTTCTTACTTTTTCTGCCTGAGACTTGAACGAAGCCTATTACCACTGTCCCTAAAACTCCATATAACCCATTTGCAGTAGAAACGTGTCCAGAAAGAAGAGAGACTTTTCCTAGTGTAGGATTCCTATGCAAGTCAACTCAACTTTCAGGAAGATGGGCACCTCCATCTCTCTCTGTCTCTCCAGCAAGCTTCATAAGCACCTAACATACCATCCCCCCAAGCTGGGAAGACCAAACAACCTGCTCAAGATGGAGTTCATGGAGGCCTGTGGGTGCAGAGAAAGAGACATGGAAGCCTCAAACAAATGACTATGAGTTGGTCCAATGCGTTGCCAGTGCTGGGGACCAAGGCAGTATCCAACAGCACAAGTGGATTCTCACCGCTGCAGGAGAAGCCGTCCCGGTGAAGCTCATAGCCCTGGTTACAGCGGCACAGGAAGGTCCCATAGGAGTTGAAGCAGCGCTGTTCACACGGGGCTCCCATGTCACACTCATTCACATCTGAGGGTGTAAGGACAGACAGGAGTGGTGAGAGCCCACTCAGCTCAGGCAGGAGATCCTGCCCCCATCTCACATATCTCTACCCAGGATCCCAGAACTTTGTCTGGCATAGCCTCACCCACACAAGAGCGGTTGTTAGGTCCCAACTGGAAGCCTGGCTCACACTGGCATCGAAAAGAGCCTGGCAGGTTCACACATCGGTGCTGGCAATAGCGGTAGCGACATTCATCTATGTCTAAGATGGAGGCAGGGAGGGAAAAGTAGAACACAAGCCAGGTGGGGCCTGAGCTGGCTCGCCTCAGCGCCCACACTCACTCCTGCCTTTTGTCAGGGAGCTGAGTGGAGTCACTCATATTTAATCTTCTGTGTCTAGTGACAGGAGTGTAGCAGCAGCAGAGGACTGGGGTGAGGTAAGGCATCAGATCAAGAGCCAGACCAAGGTCACAGAGCAAGAACTTAGGAAAGCCAATCTAAACTCACCCACACATTCGGGCCCAATTTTTCGGTAACCATCAGGGCAGGTGCACTGGTAGGAGCCAGGAAGGTTATGGCAGTCCTGGCTAGGGCGACAGTCATGCAAAGCCTGGGTGCACTCGTCCACATCTGTGGGAGACACCGTTCAGCCTTTGCCTGGAGTCCCCACATGCTACTGACCATGTGAGATATCTCAGTTTAGGAGGAGGTGACCTAGACTTCATTCACATGGGCACATGGGGAGTTGGCACCAAATCATGAACACGTAATTCTGATCATCCCAATAGTACAGAAAAAGACTCCACCAAGGAATTACCAGGACAAGTAGCTATTCGGGGAGCATATTAAAATAAGGCCTTGTGGCATCTGGTGGTACACACCTTTAATTCCACGACTAGGGGAGGGGAGAGAGGCTAAAAAGGGTCTCTGTGAGTTCCAAGCTAGTTGTAGCTAGAGCTACAGAGTGAGACGCTGCCTTATAAACAAACAAACAAACAAACAGAGCCTTGTCCGTTTACACCCCTCAGCTGACTCTAGGGCCAGGATCTTTCCTCCTCCAAGGCCAATGGTTCCCAAGACTGGCTCCAGATCAAAAAACAGACGGAGGCTGGGAGCAGAGCTCTCCGTGTCTGCACAGAAAACGAGGGGCTGCTAGGAACTTCCCGGGCCTGCAGACCATGCACTGAGCATGAAGATCTGGATAGTTCTCTGAGGAGCCAGAGAGAGCATGAGGTCTGAGGTATTTAATAGGAAAAATTACTCTATTGTTTTGTTAATTAATTAACTAACTTTTTGAGATAAGATCTCACGAAGCTCAGGTGTCCTCAAAGTCCTTATGCTGCTGAGGACAACCCTTTACCTCGGGTCTCCTGTCTCCACCTCCTCACTGGTGGGATAACAAGTGTCTTCTACCACTCTTATTTCTGGTGGTGCTGGAGATCAAATCCAGAAACTGTCTCAAAAACCAAAGTAGATAGCTGGATGGTGGTGGCACAGAGGTAGGTAGATCTGAGTCTGAGTTCCAAGACAGCCAAGGCTACATAAAGAAACCCTATCTCAAAAAGCCAACCCTCCCAAAAAAAAAAAAAACAAAAAAAAAAAACAAAAAAAAACAAAAAAAAACCCAAAACAAACAAACAAAAAAAAACCAACTAGGAAGGACTAAAAAGTGCTACTAGAGGATTAAAACAAACAAGAATGAAGTACGCCAGATGATACCATGATGAAATACATTCCTTTGTACAGTAAATACAAAATTAGCTTTAAAAAAAAAAGACTCGTAAAAGGTCTGGAAGCCTAGGTGCCAGCATGGCCCCCACTTACCCACACAGCTCTCCTGTTCATCAGGCTCATAGCCTGACGGGCAAGGATTTGGGTGTTGAGCAGCGGGCACTGGCGGTGGAGGTCCTTCACCATGGAGATCACTGATAACGGCGGCAGATCGAGGCAGACACAAGTAACCCCCGTAGTGGTTGATGCATTTCATTTCACCCTTGCAAGCCTCAGGGATGGTCAGGCACTCATTGACATCTGCAGAGAGGGGCCTGCTGGGCACAGCCAGTCACCTGGGCTGGCCCTGGAGGTAGTGGGAAGCAGAAGCCCAACTTGGCCTTCTCTAAGCTGAGCAACAGAGCAAGGCTTTCTCTTTAATCAGCAAACTAAAGCTGCTGACCCAGAGCCCCTCCCAGGGATTTGCAGGACTGGGTGTGGGGCCCCTTATTTCACAGTTATCCCTATTCTCCTGCCTCCACGTGAGTTTCCATTCCTCCTCAAATCCCTGCCTCTACCTTTGTCCAAGAGTAATTTGCAGGCCTCCTGACCCACAGAGCATGTACTGCTCTCCCAGATTACATTGGGATAGAGCCCCAGGGTTGGAGAGTACAGTTCAGTTCAGGAAAGGTGTATGTATTTCCTTCTCGCTGGGTAATAGCCAGGTGCTCTCTTGCCTCCTGCAGGATAGAGGCAGAGTTTGTTCTGCTTCTTGAAGGGGTTGGGCTCCTAATTGAGAGGCACAAGGGAAACATGGCTGGCTACCACCCTGGACACGGAAAAGGCCATCAAGTTCCTGCAGCAGCTCTGGGAGATAAGGTGTCCCTGGGAAACAATAATTCTTTTTCCAGTTCCTGAAGATGGCTAGTACCCCAGACATACTCACCCCGGCAGTGCTGGCTGTCTGCATCCCACTCATAGCCGTCTGTGCATTCCTGGAAGGGAACCCGATGTGGCCAGTGACCTCCCTGGCTGTCTCCTCCAACTAGCCAGGCCAAGACCAGGGCCTGAGCTCAGTTATGCTCAGGTCAGCTCCACACAATGGCCTCCAACTTTCCACCAAACAAGCAAGGGAGAATCTTTCCCAGAAGCAGCCTCCCCAGGATCCTGGTCTCGCTGTCCTTCCCATCCCATCCCAAGCTGGCGACCCCATGGTCCCCACCGTGTAGCTGTCCGGCTCCTCAGAATCCTGTGGGGACGCTGCTCCCAAGAGCAACAGCAGAAACGCCCAGAACAGTAAAGACCCGGGGAGGCAGGAGGCAAAAGGGAGCATCCTGGGGCTGAGAGGTGGTGGGCAGAAGTCAGGGGTTTCTGCCACGGCACCCCCCATTCCCTCTATCTGGAAGGGGAGTCTGGGTCCCAGCTGTCTCGTCTCAGGACTGTGCTTGGAGCACCGGAACCCTCCAGGGCTGGGGACTGAGTCCTTTCGCAGGCCTGGGGCTCAGGCCCGCAATCCTGGACCGCCCCGCCCCCGCCCCGCGAGTCTTGAAGCGAAGGCCTCTCCGCTCCGCGCAGCACGGACTCGGCCGCGACACGGCCCGCGCCCTCCCTCCGCTGGAGGCCACTCACGCGTCGACTCCAGCAGTGCCTGCGGGCGGACTGGACGCGCGGCCCCAGGAAGCGCCCCCCGCCCGCCCGCCCGCCGCGGCCCACCCCGGCGCCTCCGCCCGCCCTTCGGCGGATTCCTGAGCCCGCGCCAGGGGGAGGGACCCCGACCCCCCGGCTCCTCCGCCCCGGCGGGCCACAGGCCCCCACCCGGTCCCCCGCGGCGCTGCCTGGAGTCGCTTGCGGACGCCCAGCCAGAGTTTCCCAATGTTTGGGTCCTCAGGCCACTGACCTTGATGTCTAGCCCCCAATCTCACCTGGGAACCCCAGGCCCTCACTCAAAATGTTATTCTGTCCACCTAGACTCTATCTAACCTGTGCACTCTCACCTCCCTGAAACCCGAGTCTGCGCCTCCCAGAACCTACTAGGCATTTATTTAATCCTCGGATCTCCAAATTCTACTTTCAGAATTTTATCCACTGTTACACCATCATTACTTAGATGATCCTAAAACTTTATCCAAGGTTTCCGGACTTTTGTCCAGGCATAAAATTAATTGTCCAACTCCCTGTGCATACAATACACCTCCACGGCCTCCAGGAGGTCTCTTTACTGAGGGCACTGCTTCCCTAAGCCCTGCCTGCAAAAAGCTATGGGGGCGAGGGCAGCAGTAGTCTTGGCCTGAAATGAATGGAAGCCCCTGAGAAGGCGGTCAAGCTTGAATTTGGGCGTGGAAGACACTAGGGCCCAGTGCCAGCCCTTTCAGACCCCTTCCCATCCAAGTCCCCCACCCAGTTTCCGCCTCCGCCCCCAGCGGAGATCATGCCTTGGAGGCGGAGTCTGGCGCCCAGGAAGGGGTGAATGGGCGGGACTTCGCCTTGCCCACGTCTCAGGGCGGGTCTAGACGGGAAGGGGTTGCGTGTCCAGGGTTCCCGTGCCTAGCCCAGACCGCTAGCGGCAATAGCCCGCCCTTCCTTTCCCTTACCCAACCTCTTTCCATCTGTTTTGTTTGTTTTTTTGTCTTGTCTTTTTGAGACAGCGTCTCACACTGTAGCTTTGACTGTTCTGCAACTCACTAAGTAGACGAGGCCTCGAACTCACAAAGATCCGCCTGTCTTTGCCTCCTAGATTCTCCGATGAAAGGTGTGCACTACCAAGCACCGCTCTGCCTTGACTTAAAAATTCTGCTTCATTTCGTTTAATTATCAGAGTGGTAATGTGTGTGGTGTATGTGTGTGTGCCTGTGTACCGGTGGAGACTCTCGCTGTTTTTAAAACCGGGTTTGTCACCGAGTCTGGATTGGTTGGCTAGTGTGGTCTTAGGTCGGCCAGTGTCCACCTCCGTGGCCCTCTAGAGGTTACAGACATGCATGACAACTACAGCTGGATTTTATGCTAGGGCTGGGATCTGAACCCAGACCCTCAGGCTGTGTGGCAAGTGTTTGACCCAATAAGCCATGTCCTCAACTTCCATTGCCTTGATTAGAAAAAAAAAAAAATAGCAACTTTTCTTTTTTTTTGGTTTTTCCAGACAGGGTTTCTCTGTATAGCCTTGGCTGTCCTGGAAGTAACTCTGTAGACCAGGCTGGCCTACGAACTCAGAAATCCGCCTGCCTCTGCCTCCCAAGTGCTGGGATTAAAGGCGTGCGCCACCACCGACCGGCTAATTTATCAACTTTTAATGATGCATATATGTGTGTATCTGTGTGTAGGTATGTACACCTGAGTACAGGTGTCCACAGGCCAGCAGTGTGTCCACAGACCAGCAGTGACCCCTGGATCTGGAGTTACAGGAAACTGTTAGCAGCCTGATGTGGGAACCAATCTCAAGTCATCCGGAAGAGGAATACTGGAGTCATTTCTTCAGCACTGACTCTTTTTTTTTTTTTTTTTTAAGCAATAGAGGGTTTAGGGTGTAACTCAGTAGCAACCTGCTTGCTTAGCATTACCAAGATCCAAAGTTCAACCCAGTAATTCCTGACACACCAGAGTGGGTACGTATGTGTGTCTACATGAGTGTGTGTGTATGTGTGTGTGAGTGTAAGTATAAGTGTGTATGAATGTATGGGTGTGTAAATGTGTGTGAATGTCTGTGTGTGAATATTGTGTATGTGTGAATGTATGTGTGACTGAGTGTGTGAATGTGTATATGTGCATGAGTGTAAATTATGTGAGTATCCATGAGTGTATATGTGTTAGGGGCCGACTTTTAGCAGAAAGCGGCTATCAGCTTTGCAGCCATCTTGAGCCATATACCCTGACATGAGACTTGGATTACAATAGCCTACAACAGCTGAGCACACTCCGATAATCTTGGTTTAGATACCTTGGGTGTGTGAGATTAAAGGTGTGTAACTTAAGAGTGTGACTTAGAAGTGTAGAGATCAGATTTAGAGACAAGACCTAAGGGCATGATTAAAGGTGTGACCAAAAGGCATGGCTTAGAAGTGAGACATATAAAGGCGAGAGAGGCAGACAGAAGACAGATGAGAGAATCAGACACTTAGAGGAAATATACTCTTTAGGGAGACTCTTTAGAGAGTACAGCTAGACTTGGGACTTGGACCAGGAAGAGAGACTGAAGAATAAACGGGATTGAATCATACTCTGTCTGGTCTCTATTCTTCGAGTCCGTCCTCACTCTCTTGCTGAACCCCGACCCGAGGACCGGAGCAGCAGCTTGGGCCAGGATACAGTGGCTGCCAAACACGGGGCAGCCCGGGCCTCAACATTTTGCTTGGGCTGTGACATTTTTGGCTGCCTGAACGTGGGACTAGTGCGGTTCTCAACATGTATGTGTGTTGGAATTGTGAAGTAGAACAAAGCCCACAGAGAGAAGTGTGGGGAGTGGATGAAGTCTTGAGCAAACATGTACTGTTGATATTAACATAGCCATGTCAAAGACTCCAGTCACTCAGACCTGTGGGAATGGCAGAGCCTTCTTCAGGTCAGGCTCAGGGAAATGGCAAGGCCTTCCATGAGTACAGTTGCAGACAGTATATGTATTTTGAAAGCCCTGACGACTGCAGCCTGTGACTGCTCCCCTAAGGAGATTAGCTAACACTCGTCCTTTGTCATAGAGTTTCCAGGCTGCTGGTATGTCTCCCTCAGAACACATGGCCACCAGACCCCGGGCTTTCTTTATGTCTGCCTATTGTTTCTTCCTTCTCCATTGCCCAACCAGGCCAATCTCAAAGCCTGATGAGGGGACAGAAAAAAAAAAAAAAAAAAAAAAAAAAAGATAAACATAAGGAAAAAATGCCTGGCCTAGTGGCACATGGCTTCAATCCCAGAACCTGGAAGGTGGAGGCAGGTGGATCTCTGAGTTTGAGACCAACTTGGTCTTGGTCTCCATAGGGAATTTCAGAACAGGCTACACTCAAAGACCCTGTCTCAAACATACATAATACATATAATTCATTCTTTCTTTCTTTCTTTCTTTCTTTCTTTCTTTCTTTCTTTCTTCTCTTTTGGCTTGGTGTTTCAGACAGGGTCTTTTTATATAGCCCTGGCTGTCCTGGAACTCACTATGTAAACCACATTATTCTCCAACTCAGAGATCCACCGGCCTCTGCTTCTTGAGTGCTAGGACTAAAAGTGTCTCCACCATGCTGGCTTACATACATATTTTTTTAAAAGGTAAATTGCAGCTGGGCAGTGGTGGCTTACATCTTTTATTTCAGCTTGAGAGAGGCAGAGGCAGGTGGATCTCTGTGAATTTGAGGCCAGCCTGGTGTACATAGTGAGTTCTAGGACAGCTAGAGCTACACAGTGAGACCCTGTCATGAAAACAAAATCAAAACAAACAAAAAGGTGAGTTGTGTAGTAAGTGACTTGCATCTCAGTTAACCTGTTTGTTGTCATTGTTTGAAACAGGGTCTCATATAACCCAGGCTGGTCTGGAACTTTTTATGAAACCAGACTAGTCTTGAACTCCTGGCAAGCCTCTTGTCTCAGTCTCCTAGGTGCTAAAATTACAGGCATGAGCCACTATGACCATCTAATTAAGCTGTTAAAGTGTTAAGCAAAACTCCTGATTATCAAGATCTAACAATCCCAAGCACTGGCAAGGAGACACTACAATCCTCTTGTCAAGCCAGACATGGGATGCCATTGCTACCCCACTTCACAGGTGAGAGGGGCTGAGATATTTGTCCCAGGTGCCACCAACATAAGGAGAACAGCTTTAGAACTCAGATCCCATGGATTCTAAGACTGAACCTTGTCCCCACGTAGAACAAGGAGCTACAACATGAACATCTGACCAGGTTCTTCAAGTACCAAGCCACTCAGAGCTGCTGCTGTCACTTACAGGCACCAAGATCCAGACAGGACTCAAAACACAGTGGCTGACTTAAACTGGAGCAGGAATCTCCAATTTTGCACCACTAAGCCCAAGTCATCCTGCCCCTGCCTTCCTGCCTTCCCAGTGGCCTCCTCTGACCTCTGACACCCCAGTGACTTAGCCTAACCTCCTGGATTGGCATCACGTCCCTGGGGAGCTTCCTGTTTGGTTGATTGCCAATCTCTCAGCCCCTCTCACCTGTGACGTAGGTAGCAATGGCATCCCATCTCTGGCTTGACAAGAGGATTGTTGAATGTTCTCTTTCCTCAGACAGTAAGGTTCCTGGACTCACAACCCAGCCCTGAGTGGTCGGTCGCTGGGCAGGAGCTACAGGATAAGAGTGACCAAGTGATCAAGAGAAGGAGAGTCACTCATTCATTTAAGTGTTTGTTGAGTGGGCAATGCTGGTGAGAATGTACCAGGCACCAAGGACACAGTGCTGTCTGAAACACATGAGAACCTGGCCTTGCAGAGTTCATGTTTGAAGGATGGAAGGAACACAGAGGAAAAGGCCCCAGTCCCTCCCGTTAGCCTTCCACAAGAGAAAGTGTGAATGACATGTCACCTATATTCGACCAACATAGCACAATATTGACTTGGGGTACATATTAGTGATCTGGGGCCATTGGGCTAGGCACCTATGGACAGTCAGTCTGTCCACTTCATTTTAATGAAAGTACCATTTATTTTTAAATAGAGAGGTCCCTTTGCTTACTGTCCCAGGGAGAGATATGGGTGGAGTTTAATGGAGCATAGCAGTCCTAGGACAACCCCTAATGTAGATACAAGGTAGAGAGCATGTAAGTGGACGACTCCAGGATCAGACCCCTCCTCCTTTGCCCCAAGCATGAACCCTGGAAAGCCAACTCTTTGCACCTAGTCTTGGTAGCTATTTCCCAGCCTGAAGGTCGGTAGTGGGGCAAGAGCTTCTTTAACCCAAGGACCCATTTAGAATGGAGACAGCAGTTAATAGATGTCAGGTGCTGCCCAGACCATACAGGCTTTGGGCCTGTTTTTTTCTAGGATACTTTCTCTTGTCTTTGTCCTCCTTTGTAGACCATGTTGAGGAAAAGAAATGAGACAGAAGCAGACTATAAGTTTTCAGTCATCCAAACCACACTGTTGTCTCTAATGGAAGTATTCAGATCTAAGCATCAGGAATTCAGTCTTCCCCAACTACCTAAGGAATTTAATTAAGCCCAGCCTGGGCTACACGAGATCCACTTCCTTCTCTCATAGAAGAAGCCCCAAATTGCCTGGTCTAGTAGCACCCACCTTTAATCCCAGAACTCAGGCGGAGGCAAGCATTTTATGAATAAAAGCTGGTCTACAGAGCTGGAGAGTTAGAGCAGCCAGGATGACTTAGTGAGACCCTGTCTCAACAACATGAAACAAACAAAACAACCCAAATTAATACTTTCCTCATGGTCTAGACACAGACTGATCGGACACCTCTGAGGTTGGGAGGGAGATGAATGGACAACGGTGTCCAGGGCTCAAGGGGCTGTGAACCTGAGCTTGGGCTCTCGAGCAGGGAAGGCTTCTTTAAAAGGGTGGCCCTTATGCTGCTTCACAAGTAAAGCAAGAGGAAGTCGCTAAGGAATCCTGAGTACCAGCCATCGCTGTCTGGACGCCAGGCACCTGGGGCTTGTCCTTGCTACGTTTTCCATCATGGTGCTGATGCTGATATCATCACTCTTCTCTGACATTTGTCTTCCTGTCTCCTTAGAGACAGATTTGTCTTTATATCCCAGAATAGACTGGAGCATGGCAGCCAAGAGTTGTTACTGAAAATAAGTGGGTGGGGGTTAGCCAGGCAGGTAGGTGGAGGGTCTACCCTCCTCCCTAAGCCTGGTTTCCCCTCGTGGTTTCTCCAGCCCCGCCCTTTCCAACTTAGTCTACTCAGCTTCCTGCCCCCAGCACTCGTGGCTGGTGGCTGCACCATGACACCGACTGTCCACCTCTCCTACTTTCTGGCCCTGTTGTTAGCAGGCCAAGGCCTCAGTGACTCCCTCCTCCCCAAGGTAAATGCTTCTAACTCGCTTTCTGCCCTTCTGTGCCTGCTCCGAGTCTGGGGGTCTTATCTTTTTCAACTGGCATATTTTTCATTTCTTTTTAATTTTCTCTTTTTTTTTCTTTTCTTTTTCTTTTTTTTTTTTTTAAATTTTTCAAGACAGGGTTTTTCTGTGTATTCCTGACCGTCCTGGAACTCACTCTGTAGACCAGGCTGGCCTCAAACTCAGAAATCTGCCTGCCTCTGCCTCCCAAGTGCTAGGATTAAAGGCATGTGCCACCACTGCCAGGCCCTTTTTAATTTTCTTAAGACAGGGTTCCCTGGGCATGGTAGCAGAAAGATCTCTGTGAGTTTGAGACCAACCTGGTCTACGTAGTGAGTTTGGGGACAGGACTATGAAGAGAGGGACCAAAAAGAAAAGACAAAGGTCTCACTTTGTAGCTCAGGTTAGCTTTTAACTGTGTAGCCCAGGGTGGCTTCACTGGCTTAAAACTCTCAGCTGTCCCCCTGCCTCAGCCTCTTGAATGCTGGAATGAGCATTTAACTAGAGGGGTGAGCTGCCCTGTCTAGCTTTATCTTTCCTATTTCTCAGAGGGAGCAGTTGGCACTGTGTGGATGTTCACACTTTGAACAGAAGAATGCAGGATGACCCCTTAGCCCCATCTTTGTACCTTGGAGATAAGGTTGTGTTCACAACAATTCTTTCCCATGACTCTCCCCACTTTTGGCTCCTTGCAAGGATGCAGTTCCCAGACCACTGGAGCTGAAGGAAGTCTTCAAGCTGTTCCAGATCCAGTTCAACCGAAGTTACTCGAACCCAGCAGGTATCTCAGGCACATATGTTTCTAGTCTGACTTCCTCTGTCCACTTAAGAGATGAACTTACTGTTTTGGATGGGGAATAGACCTGGGCCAGACCATTGAGTGGGAAATTGGGTCCATAGTGCACTCTTTAGCTTCCCCAATGTAATGATGGGCATAGAACAATCCTCTGTCTACAGCCACTAACTGTGACTCCAGGCAGGGCGTGGAGGACCACCATATTGTCATTTTCAATCAGCAGATCTCTGTCTCCAAGGTGACAACCCTAGCCCCAAGCTACCACAAAGGGCTCTCTCTCTCTCTGTGTGTGTGCCCCATCCCCTCACCCTACCCACCCATCCTCCAAACCTGTGGTCAGATGTGTGAAGAGGAGACAGAAGGTGCAGCCCACAGGTACAGGAAACCGACCTCCAGCCACCTTAACTTTCCTGTCTGAGTTACTGCCTCTAAAGGCCTTGCTCAGCTTCCCCTAGGATGGGCCTATGAGTGTCTTTAGGGGAAATTCTCCTCGACCTCATGTAGACTGGATAATTACTTTCTTTCTTTCTTTCTTTCTTTCTTTCTTTCTTTTTTGGTTTTTCGAGACAGGGTTGGATAATGGATAATTACTTTCTTGCAGTGTAGTTATAGTGATGGAAACCACTAGCACTTACCTGAATGGGTATGAGTGGCCCGTCCAGTGGCCACTTTCTCCTCTTAGACTGGCCTACAACTCCTTTTTGGTCTAGAGTACACTCGCCGTCTGAGTATTTTTGCTCACAATCTGGCTCAGGCTCAATGGCTACAGCAAGAAGACTTGGGTACAGCTGAGTTTGGAGAGACTCCATTCAGTGACCTCACAGGTACCAGAGCCCTCCTGGCCTGCATGTAGTAGGTAGGTTACTGGCAAATGGACAGGGTAAATCTCCCCTTTCAAGGCCAGCCTGGGTGACTGCCCTAAATCCCAGTGCAAGACATGACTTCCATAGCCTATGTCCAGCTTGGCTCTCAGGCCAGAAGCAGAGGGTGTAGAGACTGCACCAGCACAAGCTGGACCTCTCTAGGCCTCAGTGTCCTACCTGATGCCTTCAAAGGTATCATAGGGACAGTCAAGATAGTGACAGCTAGAAAGAGAATATGGAAGAGAAGGGTGTCGAACCCATGACTTCTCTGGCCCTGTCTGTCCCCAGAGGAGGAGTTTGGCCAGTTATATGGGCATCAGAGGGCACCGGAAAGGATCCCCAACATGGTCAAAAAGATAGAGTCTGAAAAGTGGGGGACTGTGCCCCCCACCTGTGACTGGCGCAAAGCAACGAACATCATCTCATCGATCAAGAACCAGGTATCTTCCCATACCCAGTTTAGCCCAGCGGGGAGATTAGGGAAATGAGGTCAAGGTCTCGACACCTTACCCCACCCCACCCTACCCACTCAGGGAAACTGCGCATGCTGCTGGGCCGTAGCAGCAGCTGACAACATCCAGGCTCTGTGGAGCATCCAATACCATCAGTTTGTGGACCTCTCTGTGCAGGGTATGACAGGGAGTGGACAGGTAACAGGGAAAGTGGCCTAGGGGACCTGCTCACCTATGCTGTCCCTTTCTGCCCCAGAGCTGCTGGACTGTAACCGCTGTGGAAATGGCTGCAATGGTGGCTTCGTGTGGGATGCATATGAAACTGTCCTCAACAACAGTTGAGTACCAGGCCTTGTGGGAGGTCAGTAGGGATGGTGAGTGTTCAATCTCCAAGGCTCCTTCCTGGTCTTGCTTGTCTTCAGGTGGCCTGGCCAGTGAAAAGGATTACCCATTCCAGGCAAACTGGAAGCCCCACAGATGCCTAGCCAAGGAGTACAAGAAGGTGGCCTGGATCCAAGATTTCATCATGCTGTCCAGTAATGAGCAGGGTATGGCCAGGGTAGACATGGAGGGTGGGGGCAGAGAGGCCAGAATGGAGGCAGACTGTCTGGCTATGGAAGACCCAATTAAACTCCATTCCCCTGTGAGACGAGCAGCAACTGCAGGGCAGGCAGGACTTGATGGCACCCTCAAGTCTCCAGTAATTACCTATTTCCAGCAATTGCCAGACACCTGGCCACCCACGGGCCTATCACTGTGACCATCAACATGAAGCTACTACAGGTGGGTGGATGGGGAAAGAGTGAGGGCCATACAGAGAGATGTCCTAGACTCAGCTCTTCTGTCCCCACCCTTGCAGAATTACCAGAAAGGTGTGATCAAGGCTACACCCAGTTCCTGTGACCCTCAACATGCGGACCACTCTGTCTTGCTGGTGGGTTTCGGCAGGGAGAAAGGGGGCATGCAGACAGGGAAGGCCTTGACCCAGTCTCGCAAACCTCGTCGCTCCACCCCCTTCTGGATCCTGAAGAATTCCTGGGGTGTTCAGTGGGGCGAGAAGGTGAGTGAGGTCAGACAAGGGGCAGACTATAATGTCTTCTTTACCTTCTGGCCCTGATACCCCCTACCTTCCTAGGGTTACTTCAGGCTATACCGGGGAAACAATGCCTGTGGAATCACCAAGTACCCTCTCACAGCTCGAGTGGGCCCATTAGTCAAGAAGCCACCAATCTCTTGTCCACCTTGAGGCCAGCAGCCGTTCTTCAGCCTCTCCCACATGGCCACTGCCCCTTGTAAGTCCCACCTTGAGTTTTTGCCTGACTTCCCCATCCTCTCTGTATGGCTTTATAAACCAAGACATGCTCTGTAGCTTCTGAGTGGATCAACTGGGGTGTGGAGGGGAGGTGGGGGTGGGAAGAGCTTGTCCATATCCCTGAGGTGCTAGAATACACATCCTTACGGGTGATGGCATGACACCTGAGCACACGTGTGCACTGTGGAATCCCCATGAGCTCTTCAGCCTGGAACAAGGACCAGTCTCCAAACTTATGGCAACTTTATTCTCAGGGTATGTCAGAGGGAGGAAGGAAAAGGGCTTTAATCATGATAGAGGCGCAGAAGGCAGCCACGGAGGGTGCCCATGTAGCGGTCCCAGAGGGCCTGGTGCCTGCAATGAAGATGTCAACGGTGATAGCTGATGCCTACTCACTGCCATGCCCGCCACACTGCGATAAGTGTTTTCTACACTTTAATGCATCAAGACCCCACTCCCTTTTTGATAGTTAGTCCAGGCTGGCCTGGGAAACAGTGGCAATCCTCATGCTCCAGCTTCCGATGTGCTGGGATTACAAACTTGAGCCATTATGCCCAACTTCCTTCTCCCTGCTCTCCACCCACTGCTGAGGACTGATCTGAGGGCTATTTAGTTTCCATAAATCTTATGAGTCTTCTGGCTTTATCATCAGCTTACCTTTAAGAAAGCTAAAGCCCAGAAGGGGTATATAACTTGCCTAAGGTCACAACAATGAGAGGCGGAACTTCCACCCACAGGGTAGTTAAATAGGGAACCCTGAATCTACTGGAGGCCAAAGAAGTTAGCCAGCAGCCCTGGCTCCTCTCACCGGAAGCCATCCAGGGAGTGAACAGACGCCGAATACTGGTTGAGGAAGAGCCGCACGTCACTCAGTGGCCAGTGGTCAGAGCGGCAAGGTTCCACAAACTGTAGGCCCAAGGCGACAAGTAGCACCACCAGTACTGCTCAGACACAGGACAGGCTGAGGACTGGGGGTTGGACAAGACTGCTCACCTTCTCCACAAGGTCCACAAATAGGTCTCTGACATCCTTATTATGGGTCAGCTTGGCAGCCACATTCACCAGCCCCCGGGACAGATTCTGTGAGGCAAGGATCTCGGGAGTTCTGTCTTCTGCTCCAGAAGCTGGAGGCTGAGCACTGAAGCTGAGGGAGGGCCAGGCCCCTCCCCAAATATATCCACCTCCCTCAGACAATGCCCTTTTGTTATGAGCTTGGGACCCCCCCCCCATAGGCAGAGAGAGCAGCAGTGCCACCTGCTGGTCAACTTCAGACATGAGCAGAGTTGCCTGGCAGGGGTACAGCACAAAAGGCTCCTGACGCTTTAGGGGGTAGAGTCTGCACAGGGGCACAGACCTTGAAGTTGGTTTCCATCTCAGAGAAGACACCCAGCTTTCCCCGGAGGGCAGTACACACCAGACTGTAGGAAGAGACGGTCATACCTATAGCCATCTGACACCATTTTATACCATCTCATGGACCCCCCCATGGTCACCTCTTGTGCAAGTCTAGAAGGTCCTTGTCAGCTACTAGAACCTTGAGCTCCTTCAAGTCTTGGAGAAACTCCTTATCTAAGTCCACATCCATGTCATCCATCTGAGAGTCTGCGAAGGCCAGGAAAGAAGTTGTGGGTGGATGAGAGACCATCTTATGAGGTACCGAACCTTCTTCACCACTACACCTCACTGGGACCTCAGAGATGGAAGGTGGAATGTCATGCCCCAGGCCACACAGGAGGGAGCCCTTGGCCTGCAGACAGGTGTGTGTGAGGCAAGGGGATGAGATGGAGAGGTGGGCTGGGGCTGAGGGCTAAGAAGAAAGGGTGCTGGGTACTGTGGAAGCTACACATACATCAGGACAAATTGAGAGCGGGGAACCAGTCCCCAGGAGGGTAGGGAGTCCAGGCACCTGGGTCAGTGGGGGCCTCACCGACGGCTCCAAGGGTCCAGTTCTGGATCATAAGCTCAGCACAGAAGGCAAAGTCCCCAAAGCTCAGGTACTGCAGCTTTTTCTTCCCTGTTTCAAAGCGGTTGTTGGCAAAAAAGACGATGGCTGCATAATCTCTGCAGACAGGGACAGTGGCTCTCTTAGGACGAGAAATACCTTTTCCTGGTTCATACAACAGTGTCTGATTAGTAAGCTTACTTAGGAGCCATTCTTTAAGAAACTCTTTATTGTTTTAAAGCCTTCTTAGAGGGTAGCCGCCACTGCAATCTTGGCTAAGCATTTTGGTTCTGGCCTGTTTCTGCTCTAACTCACCAAGTGACCAACCACAGACCATTCCCTTACCAACCTCCTACCACTGCAAAGAAAAGATCCAGCCAGCCGGGCGGTGGTGGCGCATGCCTTTAATCCCAGCATTTGGGAGGCAGAGACAGGCGGATTTCTGAGTTCGAGGCCAGCCTGGTCTACAGAGTGAGTTCCAGGATAGCTAGGACTACACAGAGAAACCCTGTCTCGAAAAAACAAAACAAAACAAAAAAAAAAAAAAAAAACAAACAAAAAATCCAGCCAGTCTTTCTAAGGAATACAAGAGAAGGCCACATTGCATCACCGAGCACTTCTTGAATGCTTTACAAATGCCTTAACCTTGGCAATCTGATGCAGTTTACAGGTCACTAATAGAATAATCATTCCTCCAGAACAGTCAGAGGTGAAACGGTTAGGATAGGGAAAGCGTACCAGGCTAAGGGCCCAAGGAAACTTCATGTAGGAAGGGAGGTGGCTGCCCTCACCTGGCTAATCGGTCAGAGAGGAGGAAGTGTTGCTGGATGTTATCCACCAGGGAGCCCCGCATCTCTTCCACCACCTTGAAGACCCGCTTAAAGTTGTCAAACTGTAAGGCAATTAAAGAAGACTGATCAGAAGATGCTCATGCTTCAGATGCTATGTGACCTTTCTCTCCTGTCCACCTCTCCAGTGGGCAGGTACTGATTTAGCACTAACACTTCAACAAATGACTAGGTTTTTGTTTGTTTGTTCTGAGAAAGAGTTTCTCTGTGTAGCCTTGGCTGTCCTGCAACTTACTATGTAGACCAGGCTCACCTCAAACTCAAGAGATCTGCCTGCCTCTACCTCTTGAGTACAAGGATCAAAGGTGTGCACACGCCTTTAATCCCAGCACTTGGGAGGCAGAGGCAGGCGGATTTCTGAGTTCAAGGCCAGCCTGGTCTTCAGAGTAAGCTCCAGGACAGCCAGGGCTACACAGAGAAACCCTGTCTCAAAAAAACAACCCCCACTCCCCCCCCCCAAAAAAAAAGGTGTGCACCACCACACCTGGCATGACTAGGTGTTAATAACTGCCATCATTCGACAAATGTTTGTCAGCTTTTGGCATTTTCCTTAAAAGGATGATTACTTGTTCTTGCCCCCCCCTTTATTTATTTATTTATTTATTTTACGCATGCATATGAGTACACCACTATTACTCTCTTCAGACACACCAGAAGAGAGCACCAGACCCCATTACAGATGGTTGTGAACCACTATGTAGATGCTGGGAATTGAACTCAGGACCTCTGGAAGAGCAGTCAGTGCTCTTAACCGCTGAGCCACCTCTTCAGCCCTGCTTGTTCCTGACCTTAAGTTCAATTTACCATCATGATCTCTGGCTTTTCAAGAGCCTGAATTAGAATGGATTCTCCTGAGTAACTTGAAATGAACTAAGCTGCATACACATGTGTTCATGAGAGACACAAAGGCCTATAAAGGTTACAGCAAGAGAGCCATGGGAGAGTCATACCATAGCCATTTGAGCCCAGTTTATATCCTGGCACTTCTCCCTCGAAGACAAGGCTTAAGGATGCTACCAAAAATGCTTGTGGATAAGCAGCACCTAGCGCCCTTGTAGATTTCAAGGGGTAGACATGGCCAAGAACAGCGTCTTCCAGGCAGGAGTACCATGAGCAGAAACAAACTTGGGGCTTAAGAAATGTAAGCCTAGAGAGGTCTACAGGACCCAACCTGAGTCTGAAGGTCAAAGGCAGTGGGAGTTAATGAAAATCTATAAGCAAAGGGAAGCCATGGTCAGACTGAGCCTATACAAGGTCACTCTGGCCAGATGGGAGGTGGAGGGAGAAGAGGGTACATGTGAAGAAGCTGGTTCCACAATGACAGGCTGGAGTGAAGCTCGGGTAGTAAGCAGAAGGATCAAGGGATGGGCTAGATGGGTAGTGGTGTACGTGTGGAACCCACCTGCCTCCGGCAGCTCTTGAGAGTAATTCCTGTTTTGGTGCTGATGTCATCCAGGTCTTTCTTGGTACCCTTGGACAGCTTCTTGCCCAACACCTCCCGAACAAAGGCCTCATCAAAGGTGTAGTACCTTGTGGAGGCACAGGACATTACTGGTGATCCATTAGTGAAGGAGAAGGGAGTTTGGAGGTGGTTTCTTTTGTCCTCAATTTCCTAATTTCCTGAGTACGTCCCATCCCCCCTAACCCTCAGTTTCAGCCTACAAAATGGGTATAAGCCAGATTGATTGACACCTCCACCACCCCCGTGGTAAGCACCTCTCGATGAGGAGTGCCTGTCGGGAGGGAGGAATCTGGAAGATGAGCTGGTGCAGCAGCTTCGGCGGCGAGTGCAGCAGACGCTCAAGCATGTGGAAGGTGCGGTAGTGGTCCATGGTGTCGCTCTGCAGCACTCCTGTGGTGGCTCCCGTCTGCTCCAGGATTCCGGAACGTACTCGCAGAGCCACTGCATCGTTCACTGAGGAGTGGGCGCTACCATAAGACCCCAGAGGCCCTCCAAGGGTTCCACCACCAATCCTTCCACTTCCCCGACTCCCCGCAGTCAGTTCACTTCCCTGAACTAAACCTAAGTCCTAGCCACGCCCCCTCTCTCACCCAAAACAACAGCTTCCCGGGAGGGCGCTAGACAAACCTGAGTAACCATCCAGCCAGAGGCGATACACGTCTTCATCTATAAGGGTCGTGTTCCCCACGAAAATGTCTAGTTCGCTGGTCATGACGATGCTCCGGCCGGGTTCGCCCGAAGCTGGAGCTTGCACGGCCCGGGGCCGGGCTAAGCAGCCGCAGAGCCACTTCCGGGAGTTCAGAGCTTTTGCTCCGGGCACCCGGAGACAATGAAGGACCACTTCCGGGACGGATCTCGTGCGAGGCAGCTCTGCTCTCTCTTTACTCAGTTCTGTGAGGGGTTTTTCGGAAGATCTCGAGATAGTCCTCTCTCAGTCTCCCCTGTCTTGCAGATGCTCCCACGTCCTCCTTTAGTCTCTCCCATCTTCTCGGTTCTCTCAGAGCCTCCCAATTTCGACCTATATCCTAAATTAGAATGTTTCTGAGGCTCTATCCTAAATCGCTAGGTGTGTGTGTGTGGCCCTACTTCCACAGTCCATCAGACAGATGAGCAGTTTTCTTGTTCCCGGCATGTATTTTATTTTTATGATTTTGAATTGTGTATGTGGGGAGAGGATGTGTGCGTGTGAGTTCAAATGCCCTTTGAGACCAGAGGTATCAGATCTCCTGAAGTTGGATTTACAGGCAATTATGAGTTGCCCATATGGTTGTGGGTAAGAGAACTCAATTCCTCTACAAGAGCAGTTCCTTGCTCCTAACCATTTGGCTCTCTCTCCAGCGCCGGTTTTTCACCACCATACTACACCCACACACAAGCTAGTGACTTAAAGTCTTTCAGAGCTCAGCCTGGAAGCAGGCATCTGCAGGGCCACCCACCAAGCCTGAATTCCATCTCCAACACCCATATTGTGTAAGGAAAGAACCAGCTGTTTCTTGTTGTTGAGACAAGGTCTTACTTTGTAGTCCAGGCTAGTCTAAATTGGCAGCAGTCTTCCATCTTCAACCTCCCAAGCACTGAGATTACAGGATAGGAGCCACCAATATACCCAGCTCTTATCATCTGACCTCTGCATATGTATGTACTGTTGTATACATGCATAAATATAGCTTACTGTGTATAATTACTAAAAAAATTAACCTAGAATAACCTTTAATCTCAGCACTTAAGAGGCAGACAGATACTTGAATTTGAGGTCAGCCTGGTCTACAGTGACTACAGTGAGTTTTAGGACAGCCAGAGCTACACAGAAAAACCCTGTCACACACACAAAAAAATTACACAAGCTGGTTTATCTCAGTGCACTAGAGAGGTGCATACCGAGAAGACAGGAGGAGGTCCTGGATGCCATGGATAATAAGGCCAGGTTGCCATGGAGACAGGAGGAGGGCCTGGATGTCATGGTTAACAAGGCTAGGTCTCCCACTCCACCTCTGGTCCCTTGGTGGAGCAGATTTTAGGGTTTCTAGAGAGATCCCTCTCAACTCCAGTCTGTTTTCCTGTAATCTTATCTCAGTGGCAGCCCCACATCCATCCAGTTCTAGAAACCTGGGCTGTCTCCCAAGTTGCTCTCTTCAGGCATTCCGAGCTGTTGATGTGCCTGCTGAGTGCCTCTATCTGCTTCTTCCTCCCCGCCCCACTGACTCAGTGCCAGCCTAGTGTTTCTGCACAGCTCTGCGTTCCTTGACACAGTGTTATTAATCTAGAGTACACCCTGCTACCAAAGTCCACCCCACACAGCACATTTGGGGGTGGGGGTGGGGGGTAAAGATGAAGTCTCCTACAGCTCAGGTCTTGAGTTTGCTGTGGGGAGAATGACCTTGAATTCCCGAAGCTCCTGCCTCCCACTTCCAAATGCTAAGATTACTGGTATATGCCGACACAACTGGCTTCTGAACAGTCTTTAAAATGTGTATTTTCTTGGGTGTGGTCGTTGATGCTTGTAATTCCTACACATAGGCCAGAGAATCTCCATGAGTTGGTGGTCAGCCTGGTCTACTTTCAGGCTCTCCAAAATTACATAGCTTGTCTCAAACAAAATATTTTGAAATGTTATTTTCCCTGTTTAAAATTCTTACTGGCCTTTGGAAAGCCTCGTGTCTAGCACTGCAGGTTCTTGAGAACACGACATCTATCCACCATTGAAGCCTACTTCCCTTTTTTATTAGTTTGTTGAGACAAGGTCTTACTTTGTAGTCTAGGCTAGTGTAAACTAGCAGCAATCTTCCAACTTCAACCTCCCAAGCACTGGGATTACAGGAAAGGAGCCACCAACACACACGGCCGGCCCTTCAAAGCCTCCTCACCTTACCACTGTGCATATACCCACGCTTACCAAAATCTCAGAACTGGCCTCACTTAATCCTAAAGGAGCAGACTCTCCAGGGCATCAGTGACTTCCCACAGTTTCTGCTTTCTCTCTCATACTTTTTCTCTCTTGTCAGTCTTTTATTTTGTTTCTTGATGACAGGGTCTCTCTACATAGCTCTATCTATCCGGGAACTCTCTGCTGGCATCTTAGCATCTTTAAGGGCCCCTCAGATATTTCCTCTTTGGGAAATATTTTGGGGATCTCAGAGACCACTTCTGCATCACACCCTTCTTTTGTGGTCCAAGACTGAATCAGGGCCTTCCACGGGCTAGAGAAGTGCTTTATCACTGAGCCATATGCTAGCATGAGCTTCCGTGCTTGTCCTCTCTCATTCTACTTCTTTCTGTCTCTGTCTGTCTCTTTCTCTGTCTCTACCCCCTACCCCTTTCCAAAACAGGGTTTCTCCGTGTAGCCTTGGTTTCTTCTGTCAGATTTTGACCTTTTTGGTCAAGTACAGCATTCTTGTTAATTTCTGCACGGACATTTCACACAACGGTTTATTAAAAAACAAATCCGCCAGGCAGTGGTGGCGTACGCCTTTAATCCCAGCACTTGGGAGGCAGAGGCAGGCGGATTTCTGAGTTCGAGGCCAGCCTGGTCTACAGAGTGAGTTCCAGGGCAGCCAGGGCTACTCAGAGAAACCCTATCTCGAAAAAACAAAAACAAACAAACAAAAAAATCCTTTGGATAGCCCATCCTGAGGGCGGGAAACGGAAACGGTCCGTGGGCCTCGGAGGGTTGGTTGGTTGGGAGTGAGCCAGGACCTTTGACTCTAGATTCGGAGTAGCTGCGAGTAATGCTTTAGAGTTTTGGCAAAGAAGAGCCTGGTAAGCCATCTGTTTAGCTTCTGTTGCGGGGTGGGCAGGACTCAAAGGCAGACACCTGAATATCATTTCTCAAAAAGTGCTCGAGGAGATTTGAAAGATGGAGTCCTGCAACGCCTTCAAGTCCAGCTGAGATGACCATAGAAGGAAAGGAGAGAAAAAGTCCCTACTGTTTGAGGGTCGTGACATCCAGGTCCGGAATGGGCGAGAAAAGAGAGCAAAGGCTTAGGTCCCGCCCCTTCCCGAGAGGTTTTCTGGATTGGCTGTTCTTGGGCAACGTCACGAGGCCCCGCCCCGGCGCGCGCCCTGCCTCGTGCCCACCCCAGGGTAGCTACTGCAGCCTACGCTGCCTCCTCCACTGCCCTCGGTCCTCGGAGCCAGAGCCCGGGCCGGAGCCTGAGCGGCAACCGGCCCGAGGAGGGGCTCCAGAGCCTAGGCCGTGGGCAGGCGATGCTGCAGCTGCCTGATCAACTATGGAGGCCGAGGCAGGCGGCCTGGAGGAGCTGACGGATGAGGAGATGGCGGCGCTGGGTAAGGAGGAGTTGGTGCGGCGCCTGCGGCGGGAGGAGGCGGCGCGCCTGGCAGCGCTGGTGCAGCGCGGCCGTCTGATGCAGGAGGTGAATCGGCAGCTGCAGGGTCACCTGGGCGAGATCCGTGAGCTCAAACAGCTCAACCGGCGCCTGCAGGCGGAGAACCGGGAACTGCGCGACCTCTGCTGCTTCCTGGACTCGGAGCGCCAACGAGGACGGCGTGCGGCGCGCCAGTGGCAGCTCTTTGGGACCCAAGCATCCCGGGCGGTGCGCGAGGACCTGGGTGGCTGTTGGCAGAAGCTAGCAGAGCTGGAAGGCCGCCAGGAGGAGCTGCTGCGGGAAAATCTGGCCCTTAAGGAGCTTTGCCTAGCACTGGGCGAAGAGTGGGGCCCCCGCGGTGGCCCCGGCGGCGCAGTGGGCTCAGGTGCTGGACCCACACCCGAGCTCGCCCTGCCACCGTGTGGGCCCCGCGACCTAGGCGATGGAAGTTCCAGCACTGGCAGTGTGGGCAGCCCGGATCAGTTGCCCCTAGCCTGCTCCCCCGATGACTGAGGGCGCCGCATTTTCCACGCCAATGCCTGCCTGGATTGCTCTCTGAGAGCGGGGAATGCTGTGGACCTCCAGACCTGGGTGCAGTTTCGGCTGAGCATCAGGGCGCTGGCATGGACTGAAAAAGCCCTGGCACTGAGGAGGGCCCCTTGCTCTTGCTGGCTGGGCAGCAGGGGGATGGAGGCTGAAGTGGAGGGACTTGCTGTGTGGTTGGGTGGGGACTAATAAACTGCGAAGGAAGCAGAGCCCGAAGCCTTGGCCAGCTTGTGTCGCTGGGGTTGGGAAGAGGGCGGAAACCCAGAGACGCGGTACAGTTCCTATCCGGAGGGACTGCAGAGCTAAGGCTGATTCCCCATTACCTGGGTTTGGGGTGGCATTTGAGCCAGTGGTAGACTACTAACTCCCACGATGGCTCTACTGCAGGCCGAATCTGGCCACTGAAGTGGCTCCAGCTCCCTTCCAGGCTCCTTCCTGTCCAAAACAATAGGACAGGAAGCAGGTGTTGGGGGCCTAAAGCCCACTGAACTGCCTGCTTGGATTGTGGAAGGATATACCGCCATCCTTCCCTGCCCCCAGTCCTTAAGACAGTAGCAGTGTGGGTTTCCATGGGGAACATAATTGATAATCTTCTTTGCTTGCACTCCAGAGCATTCTCAGTCTCTCAGTACAGGAGACAGGCAGAACAGAGGTAGCCCCATTCTTCAGGTGAGAATATCGAAGTCCAAAAACATATGGTAGTTTCATCAAGGTCACAGCTGAGACTGGAACCTGGAGCTCCTGTTCCAAACAGTCTCCTTTAGCCTCTGGATCCAACATAACAACTCACACTAGAGCTTCAAGCCTTTTATTCCAGTTTGGAAGGTTTGTATAAAAATAGTCTCTTTAGGAAAATAAATAGCAGCTGCCCTTGCTGTGGAGGCTTGGATACCCTGGGGCTAAAGTCTTCTCAGAGCTAGGGAGTGCAGCTCAGCTCATCACAGAAGCTACTGGTGCCTCCTGAGTTGTGCCCTTCAGGAGGAGCCCCCAGGATGTCCTGGTGCTGCTGTCTGTCTGCTGTGCGAGTTAGTGTTCTAGGCTAGTGAAGGAGCACCTTCTGTCTAGGTATAGAGTAGGCTGGATAACATGGAGAAAGTGACATGGTGTGGCAAAGTGGTCTGCAAGGGGTTTAGGGCGACAGAGGACCACTGGGGATCTATAAAGTCTGGGCTGCCAGGCTTTCTTTGGCAGAGGGGACATATTTTCTCTGGTTTTGTGCAAATTATAATAGGCCAGCTCTAGAGAAACAGTGAGCAGCTTTGGGGACCCCCAAGCTGGCTCTACATCAAAGGATAATAGGTTTGTTCTCATCGGAAGAGAGAAAAGACCTGCTGGTTTGGGACATGGGTATGGTCCAGGCCTGCTGGATCAAGGGGAGAAAGATGATTAGGGGTAGCGCCAGCAAGGGGTGTGGCTGGGTGCTTCACAAAGCCAGGAGTGTGGGAGAGCCCAGGGGGTCGGAGGAAGGGTCGCCGCTGCTGCTGCTACTCTTTCGGTGAGCTGAAGAACAAGGTTCTGGTGTGCTAGGATAAGTGAACACTTGACTCGGAGTAAAAGGAGTCAAAGAGGGTGTGGTCATAAGCGTGGGGGTATGCAGTGCTTCCGGTTCAAGTACCGGTCCTGGAGAAAGGGAAATACAAGGCACCGGGCGGCAGGGGGCTGGTGGGCTGCCCGCACCGCTGGTGCTGCTGGTACCACCTGTGTCCTTCTTGTCTTCTTCTGGGATTTTGCAGATGGGGCGATGGGCTTCCAGCACCAGCTCAAGGCGTTCCTTCTGCTTCTGCAGCTCTTCAATCTCTCGCTGCAGCCCCGATTTCTCATCCTCCAATTTGTCGGTCTCCTTTACAGGATTAGCAGAAAGTTAGGAAAATGAAGGCTAAAGATCTCCAAGCCTCAGGCTGGAGTGGGGATTGTGCCTGGAATCCCCAACAAGTCTGGACTGCAACTCCCATAAGCCCCTGGGAGAAAATGGGCATGACTCCCATCAGGCCTGGGCATCTTAGAAGAATTGCCTACCAACTTCCACTCTTCCTGGAAGCCCAAGACAAACAATATTTAAGCCACTTTCCCTTATCCTTTTTCCAGGACTTCCCCCTTGGGCAGGGAGGATTGCAGAGTGTGGAGGAGTAATTTATTGGGTCTCTTGTGTTCCTGGGAGCCTAGGCCCCTCTTGGCTCGGTGGGTCTGGGCCTGTAGACCCTCTGTTGTACCAGTGATGCTCACCGCCTGCAGGAAGTCTGTCAATTCCTTTCTTCGGTTTCTGCACTTAGCAGCTGCTAGCTTGTTCCGCTCCCGTCTCACCCTGCGGCGCTCTTCCTCCTCTGGGCTGATCTAGGTTAGGAGAGAAGAAGGGGACAGTGAGGCTGACCCTGAGCCACCAGCTGCCCTGAGCTGGCCCTCAGCTTTTCTTCAGCCTGTAGTTTAGGTCCCAGAGGCTCCTTACTTCATTGGTGACATTTCCAGCTCACACCTAGCTTTATTGCTGGTTTCTTTCCTGTAATACTTTCCCTCTCCATAAACTTTGACCTTCCTCCCTTCCTCATCTTAGGACTGGACGAAGATGTTGAAACCCCAGGAAGCCTTCTCGTTTCTCAGGCAAAAGTAGCCTCCCCTCCTGAGTGTATGACATGATTATCTCTTTTTACAGGACTTTCAGCCTTCTCGTCTGTGGAAGATGGGATTTCTTACCCCAGGAGCTATGAATTGTAGGAGGTGCTCTTGAGTGCCAAAAGTTACTGGGAATCAGTCTATTATGCCAGCAAAGCACTTTCTAGGACTTTTGTTTAGTGCTGAGAATCCAACCCATGGCCTGGTACATGCCAGCTAGGCAAGTCCTCTACCATTGAGCCACACCCCTTAAATAGCCCTTACACAGATTCTTTTTTCTGCTTTTCCTAGTTTTGTTTCTTTGCATTTTAGACAGGATCTCTGAGTAGCCCTGCCTGGCCTTGAACTTGATTTATAGACCAGGCTGGCCTGGAACTCAAAGAGATCTCCGTGCCTCCGCCTCTCAGGTGAAGATATGTGCCGCCACATCTGGCTTGTTTTGTCTTTAAAAAAGACAAAGTCTCATGTGTTCCAGGCTGGCCTTAAACCCCAGGTTCCCCAGCCTCCACCTCCCGAGTTTTAGAATTGCAGACTTGTGTCCTCGTCCTTCCAGTTTCCCTACATACATTATTTTTGGTTTGGTTTGGTTTTTAAAGACAGAGTTTCTCTTCATAGCTCTAGCTGTTATGGAACTCACGCTGTAGACCAGGCTGGCCTCAAACTTCACCTGCCTCTGCCTCTCAAGTGCTGTGATTAAAGGCATGTGCCGCACTATGCCTGGCTAGAGTCATATATTTGTGTGTGTGTGCGTGCGCGCGTGTACAAGTGTGCCATAGCACCTGTGGAGGTCAGAGGACAACTGGGAGGTTGGTTCTCTCCTTCCACTGTGTGGGTTTCAAGGATGGAACTCAGATCATTGGGCTTGGCAGCAAGTACCTTTACCCACTGAATGGTCTCACCAGCACCCCCTACATAGATTTTTGGGTTTTTTGAGAGGGTTTCTTTGTGTAGCCCTGGCTGCCTGAAACTTGGTTTGTAGATCAGACCAGACTGGCCTCAAACTCACAGAGATCCACTGCCTGAGCCACTACCATCTGGCTTTTTTTTTTTTTTTTTTTTTTTTTATTAAAAAAAATTGTGGACTGGGGCTAGAGAGATGTTTTAGCTGTTAAAAGCACTGGCCGCTCTTTCAGAGGTCCTGAGTTCAAATCCCAGCAACACATGGTGGCTCACAACCATCTGTAATGGGATCTGATGCCCTCTTCTGGCATGCAAGTATACATGTAAGCATTCATTCATAAATAAAATTTACCAAAAAAAAAAAAAAAAAATTGGCTTGTGGTGATGGTGTACACCTTTAATCCCAGCACTCAGGAGGCAGAAGCAAACTCTGTGAGTTTGAGGCCAGCCTGGTCTACAGAGTGAGTTCCAGGACAGCCAGGGCTACACAGAGAAACCCTGTCTCAAAAGAAAAAGGAAACAACAACAAAATTATGTGTATGAGTGTTTTGTCTGTGTCCGTATGAGCAACACATGCATGCAGTGCTGGTGGAGGACAGAACAGAGCATCAGAACCTTTGAGGGGAATTATGGACAGTTCGTTGCCACATGGGTGCTGGGAATAGAACCTGGCTCCTCTACAAGAGCAGCCGGAGCTGCTGCTGAGTCACCTCCAGGCCTCTGCATACTCACAGGTAAGGAATTGAAGCTCAGGAAGGATGAGTAATTAGTTAAAGTTCCAGAGCACAGTTTTATATTCACTCAGTTCACACTGAGTGAAAGGCTGTTTGATGGAACCACCTACCCACAGCTCCAACCCACTAGTACCCATGATCAAAAGGTGACACTCAGGACAGGGCTAAAGGAAGTGTTCACCCTGGGCTTGCCTCTTGTTGTGCCCCAGCTGGTCACAGAGGTAAGCTGTCCGTTGCTGGGAAGTCATCTGCTGGCTCCTCTCTGGCTGATCACATGTCTCCCAGGGTTTTGCCCTCCCTCTCCATCCTCTATTGAGCTGTCACGGCAAGGATCTGTGTATGCATTCACTTGAGACTCTGTATACACTGGGGACTGAGTCCAGGGCTTCAGGCTTGAAGCAGGTTCTTCACCGTAGAGGGAAACCCCCAGCCAGGCTTGTTTCTCACATCATATTTTTTTCCTACTCAACATTTAAGTCAAGTTTTCTTTTGTTGTTCGGTTATCAGAGAGAGGGTTTATGTATCCCAGGCTGACCTTAAACTTTCCATGTTTCTGAGAGTGGGCTTGAATGGCTCCTCCTGTCTGGATTTCCCAAGTACTGGGATTACAGGCAGGCCCAGCACAGCAGCTTTTAAATATGGAGACCTCCTTGCATTAGACGCATGGTCTCAGTTCTCCAGGGAGAGGAAAAGAAGTGCCATGGCCTAAAAGGTCTTCCATCTGTCAGGTACCCTAGCATACACCTATAATCCTAGCACTTGGGAAGACAGGAGGATCTCAAGACCCTACCTCAAACAAACCAACCAAAACATACCTTTATTTATTTTAGAAAGGCGTTCAGGGAGGCAAAAGTTCTCAGCTCACTCTGTCTGCAACCTTCTGTGAGATTCCATTGAGACATTGGCCCATTAAGCTCTAACTTCGGGAGTTGAGTAGACCTCAGGCCAAGGCCAGTCCTGTCATTACTCACGTTTGTATGAATTTGGACAAGCAGATACCTCTCTATGCTTCACTTCCTCTGATGGAAGATGGAAAATTTGAAATACATTTCTCATTCACTTTCTTTTTGTTTCCTTTTTTGAGACGGGGTTTCTCTGTGTAGCCCTGGCTG
The DNA here is from genome assembly GCF_011762505.2 of Arvicanthis niloticus. Lineage (NCBI taxonomy): Eukaryota > Metazoa > Chordata > Mammalia > Rodentia > Muridae > Arvicanthis > Arvicanthis niloticus. The sequence continues at coordinate 113,906,123 of NC_047658.1, read as the reverse complement.
CCCTGGAACTCTGTAGACCAGACTGGCCTCAAACTCAGAAATCCACCTGCCTCTGCCTCCCAAGTGCTGGGATTTAAGGCCTGCACCACCACTGCCCACTCACTTTTTCTGATAATTAAATGAAATATCGGGGCTGAGGTTCAGAGACTGTTGAAGAGAATATTCATTCCTATTCTTCCCTCACCCCAAGGTACACAGACAGCACTGCCTTCCCTCCACCCTGTGCACAGCCCGGGCATGCTCACTTTACACTCTGTCCCCTCCACCTCCGTTCCTGTGCCTTCAACTCTACTCTCAAGAAGATTCTTTTCAGTGCTCCATACACAAATCCTATCCCTTGTTTAGGTTAACATATAGCCTTCTCCAGGAAGCTTTCCTTGACCTTTTACCTCTTTCTTGGTCTCTCAGGGACTCCTATGCGGAATAGAAATTCCCTCGTAGCAAGATCCTGCCCCTATCTAGTAGGACCCCTAAGGGCTATGGAAAATGCAACACCTCTGTTCCTTACCTGCTCACAAGGCCTGCGTCGCACCCCTGGAGGTGGCCCTAGGGCTCGTATGACTCCTGGACGGGGCTGAGGGGGACTGTACTGGGGATAGGCCAGAGGTCGAGGATAGCCACTGGGTCCCAGGAAATGAGGCTGCACCATCCACTGCAATTCCTGGCTGCCACTCACAGCATTGATGCTTGGCACAAGGTGGAACTTCTGAGAAATGAGGAGGGAATAAAGTGGGTTGAGGGGCTTCCAGGGGACAGAAGCTGGACTTCTGTCTCCCTTCACCTCAGTGTAGATACTGGCTCTGGGAGACCACAAGGAGCACAGTTTGGCAATCAGAAACTTACTTGCTCAGGAGCTGTGTGACCTTGGCCAGGTCACAAAATGTCTCTCTACCTGTTTCCCCATCAGAGATAGTTTTTTTGTTGGTTTTTGGTTTTTTTTTTTTTTAAATCAAGTATGAACTGCTCAACACTGTTCCAACTACTTAACAAATAGTGACTCATACAGCTGGCATAATCATATCTTAGTTTTCAGACAGGAGAACAGTTGCCCATAGACCCCACAGCTAGTAAGTAGAAAGTAAAATCTGAGCCCAAATGGCAGGGCTCTCACCTATTCCTACACCCATCCTCACAGACGAACACGCTTTCAGCTTCTAGCTCCCAAGGCAACTCTGAGAATCAGGAAGAGAATTTGTTGGTGGAGGTGAGGGGGCAGGATTTCACGTAGCTCAGGCTAGACCTAAACTCTTGATTCTTCAACCTCTACCTCCCAGGCACTGAGACTATAGATATGCACCCCAGCATGGGAGTCTTGTTTCAAGCATCAGGTTGGTCATCAATGGCCTTTGAGACAGTGTTGCCTCAGTTTCCCTCATCTTATCAATATTGTTCGACATTTCGTTGCTGTTGAGATGCTGGCTCTCATAGCTCAGAAATCGGAGTTTAATCGGCTTTTTAAGGTTTTTTTTTGGTTGTTTTGTTGTTGTTGTTTGTTTGTTTTTTGTTTTTGTTTTTTAGTTTTGAGACAGGGTCTCTCTATTATGTAGCTTTAGCTGGCCCGGTCGGTCACTTTGTAGACCACATTGGCCTCAAACTCCAAGAGATCAACCTGCCTCTCTGCCTCCTGAATGCTGGGATTAAATGCACGCCCAGCTGTCGATTTAAAAACTTGAAGGTTCAAAATTGATGGGGTTTTCGGGTTCATGAAATAAGGTAAAGAGAACAAAAGCCTCCCATAAGGGGCCTGGAATCCTTTCGTTCTTTTTCTTCCAGAAATCTGAGGCATGTGTTGGGATTGAGTGTCCGTGGGGGTAGGGATGGAGGCTGGGCGTCTGGGAGAGAAAACTGGGTTCAAGCCCTGTGAGCTAAGGGTGTGGGGCCCCTCCAGTCCAGGAAGCACCTCACATGCCTAAGCAAGTCTGGACAGCTATGTCCCCAGCCCAATACTGGGGGACGCAACAGCTTAGTGACCCCAGTCCTGGGTTAGAAGCACTGCCAGGGAGATGCCTAGGAGCATCTCCCGCTCCCAGGTCGTTGGTCCTAGGGCCGTTTGGGGCCAGGAAGGGAGGGGCACCCAGGGTGACTCAGCCTCAGTGACTCGGCCGCTGTGACTCGGCGAAACGGACGCAGCTCCTTCCCTCCCCTGGCGACACGTGCTCACAGCCCCTCGACAGGAAATGGACACCTGCAACCTCTCAAGTGCCCCTATCCAGCAGTGGGAAACTTCGAGTGCCCAGAATATGGAGCGTGAGAGTGGCCTGGCACATGACCCCGCGCACGTCCCAACACTTTGTGGTTTCCAGGAACCCCTCAGAACTACTGCCTGGGACCCATGGGCCCTATACTGCACACAAAGGGATAAGGACTTGACCGGGTAAAGGGACACGGACAACTAGAGCGACACACTAGAGCGACAGCTACTGACAGGCTGTTAAAAATTAGCTGTCCTGGCTGGGCTCTGATGGGCCCTATGTGCCCAGACTCCAGGTCCCAATTATTAACTGGAGATGGAGAGCTCCCCTAATCCTGTCCAGACTTGGATGGGGCAGGTATTTGGGGGGTGGGGGGGCAGAGTATTTAGGAGGAAATGTAAGAGATGGAGGGGGCAGAACAATAGTCAGCTAGGGAGATAAGGGCGGGCGAGAAGGGGAATTCGCAGATATTCGCGCTTCCCGCTCCGCGCGTCCCTTGACCACCGGGTACATAGGTTCCCGGACCACGCAGAACGTGCAGAATCCGCGGTCGCGACCACCAGAGTCAGATGCTGCTCGGGGTCCCAGTCCTAATCCCGGAGGAAACTAAACTAACCCCAGCATCCCCAGAGCTGTCCAAACTCAGGTCCTCCAGGGGATTCGGCCAGCCTCACCTGCTGCTGGGTCTGTGCCTGCGCTTGCGGGGCCTGCGCTGGGCGACCGTACGCGCTGCCAGCCCCGGAGCTGGGTCCCGGTTCCCCGAAGTCTCGGTACATGCCCTGGGCTGGATGTTCGGTAGGGTCCGCGTCGGCGGCTGAGGTTCTGACTCACTCGCGCCTCGCGGAGTCTGGTCTTTTTTATGAATGAAAAGTTCTTGGGCTGAACCACTTGCACCGCGGGGGGTGGGGGCGTGTCGCAGCGGCGCCTTTCACCTCACTGGGGACCCACCTCTCCAGATGAAACTCCGCGGACCGGTCCGCTCGGAACTTCACGACCCCCTGCTCTGGTGGCAAGCCGCCTCCACTGGGGAAAAGGCGACCTACTTGGCGTCCCCTAGCATCCGCGGCGGACACGCCCCCTCTGACGCAGCTGCCCATACATGGTGCAATTTCCTTGCCGCGCCCAGGTGCAGCGAGGATTCCCCCTGACGCACCTAGCTGAGGTTGGGGCTTGCAGCTGCGCCCCGCCCCGTCCAGGCTAGCCAAGGTTCCCAACGCCATAGAACAGGGTGAAACAATCCTGTAGCCGCCTTGGCCTCGCGCCCAGACTTAGAAGAACAGGAAAAGTGTCTGAAAACTGTGAAGCGAATTATAAATATGGGTTGTTATCATCATCAGCATTAGTTACCTGGCAGGAATCATTCCAACTGTCATCCAAGTCTGCCGTCCTGACTTAAGACCTTTCCTCTGGAATGGGGTGGGAGGTTTGTTTAGTTGGGTTTGTTTTGCTTGTGGTTTCTGGAGGGAGGTTGGTTGAGCCAGGGTCTCAGGTATCTAGTTGAGGCTGGCCTTGGACTCCTGATCCTTCCTACACTTCTCAAGTGCTGGAATGTGCCACCATCATACTGGGCATTTGTAGATAGGGTCTCATGTTATGCAGGCTGGTCTTGAACTCCTTATGTAGCTAAGATAACCTGGAATTCCTGCTTTCACCTCCTGAGTGGAGGCCTGACATTACAAGTGTATGCCACCACACCCAGTTTCAACTGTGGTCAAGGCTTCTGATAAACTAAAGAGTTAATGACAAACCATGTTTACAAAATGTTATGTTTTAATACCACATGAAGTGACATTTAGGGACAGATAGAGCGCACTACATGTTTGAGACCATTTCTGGAGCTGTTACAAGCTTTAATCCAGGCCTCCACAGACAGAGAGAGCCTACAGAAGGGTACAAGTGTCCTGAGACACGATCAATAAGGCTTCTTGACTGCAGTTTTGACTAGAGGCACTACTCCAGTACTGTGTGTCACCAGCCTACTTTGGAAGTATGTGAAAGGTCTTTGAAAGGGTGAGGCCCCAGCCAGGTGTACTGGCGAGGTCAATGCCATCATAACCCCCACTTAACAGATGGGGAAAACTGAGGCTGACAGGTAATGAAATGAGTTTCTCAAGGCCACTGAGTAAGTAGCTGAGTTTGGTAACCAAGTCAGGCCATGAGCTTCAAGTCTTTACATTGCACATGAAGAATGGCAGGCTGGGAGACTGGGGTCCCAAAGCTATGTCTCTGATTCCTTCCATTTCAATGAAAGACTGAAGAAACTTGCCCTCAGCAGGGTCCTGGGCTGTCTTCATTGGGAACAAAGGCTAGAGATTCTGCTGTTGGGACTCAGGCCTGAAGCCCAGAGTGACCTGGGTTTCTAGTCATAGAGCTATACTTTGTGTCCATGTGACCCAGGGAGGTCACCTTCCTGAGTCCATGTTGGACCTCACTGTTGACCTCACAGGGCTGCTACGGGACCAAAGGAGACCACAGATGTCACACAGATGTGACAGTGCTTTGCTGTTGAAGCATCCTCAGAAGGTCACCAGCCCCTCCCCTGCCCTGATGCTAAGAAACCCCGAGAGAAATTACAGCAGTTTGCCAGAAAGAGAAATGCAGGCATGTGTGTTGGGGGTTAGGGAAGAGTCTTGGTGGTGGTGAACCCATAGAAAGAATACACATCACACACGGTACACTTTGAATCCTGGATGGGCTGACCATCCAGTGAATCCCAGATGATTCACCTAACTGTGAGCTCCTGTTTCCGCATTTGTGAACTGGAGACACAGTGATAACTACATCGGAAAATTGCTAGAGATAAACACATAATAATGTCATAGAGACAGGCTTGGCGGTGAGCACTGTGGTCCCAGAGTGCTGGAGTTAAAGGCAGGAGGATCGAAGACATTTAAACTACAAGATGAGCTTAATCAAGGCCAGCCTGGGCTACATGACACTGTCTCAAAAAAAAAAAAAACAAAAAACAAAAAACAAAAAACAAAAAACAGGGCTGCAGAGATGGCTCAGCAGGTCAAAGTGCTTGCTACAACAGGCCTGGCTACCTGAGTTTGATCCCTGGAGCATATAAAGTTGCAAGACAACTGATTTCCAATCATTGTCCCATGATCTCCTTATGAGTGTTGTACGTGCACTCTTGCAGGTGTACACACGCTTCAGCAGGAGCGAGAACACACACACAGAGAAAGAGAGAGAGACACAGAGAGAGACACAGAGACAGAGACACACACATAAAAGAAAGAGGGAGAGGAGAGAGGAGAGGAGAGGAGAGGAGAGGAGAGGAGAGGAGAGGAGAGGAGAGGAGAGGAGAGGAGAGGAGAGACTGATTGGTGTTTGAACCCTTTGGCTGACCAGTGTTAGACAGATGACATAGGCAGTCAGGTGGTGGCACAATGGAGAATTTGAGTCCACCCTGACAGCATCCATCCTCCTGCTACAAAAAAGACCGTCCTACTCTTTCCTCACCCTGTGGCAGCTGAGCCAGGCCCAGGTCTCCAGTGGAGTGTGTGTACGTGACTTTGAAAGTCCCTTCCTGCTGTAACTGCAGAGCCACAGGAGGCATTTCAGAACATTCCAAGTTCATCACTCACTAACTCCTGCCTTGCGGTTGCACAGACGTTCCCCCTGCCTGACCTCACCGTGGGCTTGCGGCTAGGGAGCCAGAGGAGAACCCCAGGGGCTGCAGACTGCTGGGAAGCCCGGTCACTGTCCCTTGGTTGCTGTGTGCTCTATGTTCAATGGCTTTCCCACCTCTTGAGCTGCAGTGAGGCCAAAGGAGGCAGAGGAAGAAAGTCTGGCATCAGCGGGTTCTCCGGCTGCCTGGGAGCTGGAGGCAATGTTCAAGTTCAGCAGTTCCCGGTCTCTTTTTAAATTGAGATTTACTTTTTAATTGAGGTGAAATTCACACAACACACCATTTTAAGTGTACGGTTCCATGTCTTTTGCGCACTCACAGTGTTGTGTAACCACCACCTCTCTCTGCTTTCAAAACTTTATTGGTCTAAAACCCACCCTGTGTCCATTAAGTAATCACTCCAATTTATCCCTTGCCCCATCCCCTGCTAGCCACTAATCTACTTTCTGTGGATTCAGCTTTGCCCAATCTGAGCATTTCATGTAAATGGACTCACACAGCATGTGACCTTTCCTGTCTGTCTTCTTTAATTCAACAGAAAGATTTTCAAGGTTCATTTGTTTTTTTTCCCATGGATTTGATAATTTGTACCCTTTGGGGACTGAATAACATTCCATGCTATGTATATGCTACAGCTTGTCCAGAAGTCCCTGGACTGGTGTTGCTCACTTTGGGCCAGATACAAACAGCATTTTGATGGAGACCAGAGCACCAGTTTTTGGGAGGATGAAGGCTTTCTTTTCTCTCAGGTATTTGCCTTGGATGGAATTGGTGCATCTCCCTCAGGAGCCTCCAGGCAATTTTCTAAAGGGACTATGTACTGTACATCTTCCAAAGTGGGGGTTCGAGGGCTTGGATTTCATCAGCATGGCTGCTAACCCTTGGTAGTTTGCAGTTGGGAATTTACAAGTTAAAACTACAGGCTGGAGAGATGCCTCAGCCGGTAAAAGCACCGGTTGGTCTTCCAAAGGATCCAAGTTCAATACCCAGCACCCAGGGAATCCAAGAGCACTAGGCATTTATGTGGTGCACTGATACACATGCAGACAAAACACACAACACATAAAATAAAGACCTAAAATGTAAAAAAATACGAATCAAAGACGAGAAGATGCACAGTGCTGTCTCACTGTTTGTTTGTTTGTTTTCTTTGATTTGTTTTTTTCTAGACAAGGCTTCTGTGTGTAGCACTGGCCAACCTGGAGCTTGCTGTATAGACTAGGCTGGCCTCAAACTTCAGATTCTCCAGCCTCCCAAGTGTGCAACCTCCCTCTTACATACAGTATCGATTCCAGTCCTTTGTTTCTGAGATCAGAGATTTTTTTTTTCTCTTTTTGCAAAACAGGATTTTATGTAGCCCAGGCTGGCCTACAACTTTCTATGTAGGTGAGGAGGAGCTTGAACATCTGGTCCTTCTGCTTCTGCCTCCCTATGGGACACCACACTTGGTTTTTCTTTTTCTTTCTTTTTTTCTTTTTTAGTGAGATGTATAGAGTAGTTTTTATATATTATGAGAACAAACCCTTATGATTCACAAATGTTTCTTTTTCATTCTATTGTTTTTGTTGAAAGACAGAGTCTTGATATGTAGCCCAGGCTAGCCTTTGACTCATAATCCCCTTCCCCCCTCCTCTCTAGTGATCATAGTACAGGCTTCCTCATGATATCTGGCTCTTAGCTGTCTTCACACTTACTACATTTGATTTATTTTGTGGGCACCACTGTTGTGTGAAGATCAGAAAACAATCCAAAAGAGTAGACTCTCCCTTCTTGCCTTCCACCATGTGGATCCATGGGATTGATTGGACAAAGGTCTTCAGGCTCCTTTTTCTGCTGAGCCATCGCATCACCCTTTCTTTAAACACAGGCACACACTCATGTGCTTGAACTCATACATGATTACATGAACACACACAACACATGCATGCTCATACACACACACACACACACACACATATACACACACAATGGATGTGGTGTTAAACACCTATAACCCCAGCACTCAGGAAGCAGAAGCAGAAAGATCTCTGAGTTTGAGGCCAGCCTGGTCTATACACTGAGTTCAAGGCCAGTAAAGACTACATAGTAAGACCTTGTTTGGAATAAAATCGTGTGTGTGTGTGTGTGTGTGTGTGTGTGTGTGTGTGTGTGTGTGTGTAGAGGTGTAGAGGATGGTTTTCAGTCCTTGGTTGGTGATTTTGGATAGATATGTTTATAAAGTACAGACTTTCTGGAACTCACGGGCTCTGAAGAGCTAGGATTGCATGCTTGTATAACTACGAGTGTATGACTGTGCCTGAGGATAATGTCCTTTTGCTATTGTTTGTTTCATTTGAAGACTGGGTCTCATGAAGCTCAGACTATCCTCAAACATGATGTATAGCAGAGGCTGGCCTTGAACTACTACTGATGCTCCTGCCTCAGTATCCAATGTTGAGATTGCAGCCCTGAGTTTGACACCCAGCTTTCTGTTGTCCTTTGTTTTTGTTTTTTTTTTCTACAGGGTCTTACCATGTCGTTTTAGCTGGCCAGGAGCCACTATGCCCAGCAATTATTTCCTTTTGATTCACAAAAATTTTTAATTTTTGTTTAATCCAATTTATGTATTTTTTATTTGTTGATGATGTTTCTGATAATAAATCTAAGAGTCAGCCAGGCAGTAGTAATGCACACCTTTAATCCCAGCACTCAGGAGGCAGAAGGAGGTGGATCTCTGAGTTTGAGGCCAGTCAGGTTTACAAAGTGAGTTCCAGGACAGCCAAGGGTACACAGAGATACCATATCTCTATAAAACAAAAGAAACAAACAAAATCTAATCTAATATAATCTAAAATCTAAGTCTTTTCTTCAATCTAAAGTCAAGAAGTCATCGTGTTTTCCTTTAAGCGTTTTATCATGTTAGCTCCTAGAATTAAAACATGGATTCAAAAGAAGCTTAAGGAGGACAGCAGCAACCTCTAGTGTGTCCGTCCAGTGCGTCCGTCCAGTGTGTCCCTCCAGTGTGTCCCTCCAGTGTGTCCCTCCAGTGTGTCACTCCAGTGTGTCCCTCCAGTGTGTCCGGCTCACCTGCCATTGTTGTTGTTGTTGTTTATTTGGGTGGTTGTTTTTTTGAGACAGGGACTCACTGTTTATTCCCAGCTGGCCTGGAACTTGCTCTGTAGACCTTGAACTCATTGAGATCCACCTGCCTCTGCCTCCCAAATGCTGGGACAAAAAACGTGTGCCACCACTGCCTGGCTAGCTCATTGACTTGCTTTTTTTGTTGTTGTTGTTTTTGTTTTAACATTTACATAAATCCTTGTAGTTGTCACCCATATCAAAATGGCATGCTGTTCCATGAAGAGTCCACAAAGAGGCTTCCTATTTTCCTGATGGTGGCTTGGGGACTCTTCCAATTTAGAGGAAGAGGGCATGGTGAAGAAGGCTGTCATAAATATACCTGATGCATGCTTCAGTGGCCGGTTACTATCATTTCTCTTGGAGGGAATGTCGGGGCCACAGAGCAAGCATTTATTTGGATTCCGTGGAATTTTCACCGATTGCACTCCAAAGTTCATCTGCTTGTTACTTTTGTTGGTTTGGGTTCCAATAAAATGTTTATTTGTCTTTGTTTTATGTGTATGAGTGTTTGGTCTACATGTATGTCTGTGGACTACATGCATGCAGTACTCAGGGAGGCCAGAAGAGGGTGTCAAATCACCTGGAACTGGGGATCATAGATGGTTGTTAGCCATTGTATAGGTGCTGAGAACCCAACTCCAGTCCTCTGCAAGAGTAGCCACTGATCTGTCTCTCCAGCCCCTGTTTTGAAATAGTCTCATATTCCCCAGGCTAGCCTCTAGTTTGTTGTGTAGCTGATGCTAGCCTTGGATCCCTGATCCTCCTCCTACCACCTCCCAAATGCAGAAGTTACATGTGTCCTTGACATCTATCACTCAGTGGACTAAACTTGGGCCTTCTGGCACACTAGGCTTCCTTTGCCCTGATTACCCTGCTGTACTGAGCCTCTTCAGTCCCTCAGGCTGGTCTCTCTGCTGGGTGCTCTCCCTCCTCCTCCTCTCATTGCCACTCCCATCCTGCCCCACTCAGTTTCCCATCCTGCCCCACTCAGTTTCCCCACCATTTCCCCAGCCCCATTCTGTAGTGACAATTCTGGAATTTTGGTTTCTTTTAAAACACACACACACACACACACACACACACACACACACACAGAAATATTATAAGAATATGTTTTTGTTTTAATCTCAGGTGTGAGACATGGAGCTGCTTCAGACTGTCCACAGCAGCTGACTATGATTTGCGTCATGCTCTAGCAGGGGTGTGATTTTGCTAGATGCAGATAATTTCTGTGATTGTGTGATGTTTGGAATTCTGGGGACTTTTCAGAGGATATACTAATGCTAGGGCTCTGAGAGATGGGGTGTTGGTTGGTAGTTGTTAGTCTCTGTTTGTTAAAGTATTGTTCACAAAGAAGAAACTAGAAGAAATTAGGTATCCTGATGGTCAAGATCAAACTTGTCCCAAGGAATTCAATGCCTTCAATCAGCAGGAAGTAGCCTCGTGATACATCGTCTGCTTTCTGACCCCTGCCTTTATTCAGGGGTCTCTTTCCTTTCCCCTCTATCCTTTTAAATTCTCCTTTCTAGTGTAGGAGAGTTGAAAAGGTGGAAGAAATAGGTTGGAGAAGGGTGGAAGAGAGAAGAACCCACAAAGTAACAAAAGACTGGTTACACCATTCTGGGTCGAATTCCTCATGAAATACAGCTTGGTTTCTCCGATTCTATGAACAATTTTACTTTAAAAAAAATCTCCTTCCCAGAATGCTTTCTAAAAATGTGGTAATTGGGAGAAATCTATATATGTGTCTACATCTGTATTTGTGGCTACCTATATCTCCCAAGTAAGGAGATATAAAAAGGGTTGTGGGGAAAGGATTATTTTAATAATTTTAGTTTTGTGTTTTGTTAGTTTGCTTTGTTGAGATAGGGTCTCACCTTGTAGGTCAAGGTCAAGCTGTTCTCAAAATCTCAGCTTCTCAAGTGCTAGGATTACAGGTGTAAACCACCATGCTCAACTTTTTTGTGCAGTTTGTATTTTTGAAACTTTATTGATTTTGGCCAGGCAGTGGTGGAGCATGCCTTTAATCCCAACATTCAGGAGAAAAAGATAGGTGGATCTATGGGTTCAAGGCCAGCCTGGTCTACTGAGTGCGTTCCAGGATAGCCAGGGCTACACACAAGAAACCCTGTCTCAAAAAGCAAACAAAAAATCTGTAATGATTTTTATTAATTTTTATTTTATCTATAAGAGTGTTTTGCCTGCATTTATGTATGTGCACCTTGTGTGTGTGGTGGGCATGAAGGCCAGAAGAAGTGTCAGCGCCAAGATACTAGAGTCTGGATGATAGGGACTGACCCCCAAGTCCTCTGCAAGAGTAGCCAGTGTTCTTATCTCATCATCCCTCTCTCCAGCCCCCTTTTGTTGTTTGTTTTTCTGAGATAGGATCTCACTATGTCCACCAGGCTGACATTGACCCCACATAGACCCACCTGCTTCTACTTCTCAAATACTGGGATTAAAAGTGTGTGCCACTATGCCTGGCACCTCTTATATTTGAAAGGTTTACTCTAAATATGCTTATATTTGTCATATTTTTTCTTTCTTTCTTTTTCTTATTTATTTTATTTATATGAGTACACTGTAGTACTCTTCAGACACACCAGAAGAGGGCATCAGATCCCATTACAGATGGTTGTGAGCCACTATGTGGTTGCTGGGAATTGAACTCAGGACCTCTGGAAGAGCAGTCAGTTCTCTTAGCCACTGAGACATCTCTCCAGCCTGTCTTATTTTTTTAAATGGGGTCTTTTGGGCTGGGTGGGTGGTACACACCTGTAGTCCCAGCTACTCTGGCACCAGGGACTAGAAGCTTGCTTTAGCAGTCTGAGGCCAACCTGAGCAGCATAGAAAATCCTTTGCTTTAAAAAACAATCCATTTGTTTGAGATGAGTTTTACATTTAACACAACTTGCACTTTTTTTTTAGTGTATCGGCTATGTGTGTTGATTTACGTAGCTATCTTCAAGTCAAGATATCACACATCAACACACTCCCTGAGGGCCTTCCTGCCCCTCTGCAGCCAGGACTCACTTCCATGGCCATAGGTTAAGTTTTGCTCTTTTAGAATTCTGTACCAGTAGAGTCACAAGGCACAGGCTTTCAATTCTGGCTCTGACTCTCTTTCTCTTGTCTATGTAGTTCCTTCACAGTAGATGTGGTTACTTTTGACTCTTTTTATGACTGGGTAGTATCCCATGGATGCAACCACAGTTTCATTGACCCAAATGAACTGCACTAAAGGTTGAATGGACTGGGGTATAGTGTAATCCCAGAACTCAGGGAGGGGATCCCTGGATGTTCCACACCACATAATCAGACCCTGGGACAGCAAACATCAGCTATGGTGTTTATAGCTGTTACTCAAGCACTTGGGAGGCAAAGATGATACAGATTATTTTCTACTACATAGCAAGTTCAAGGCCAGCCTGGACAACATTAGAGGAAGTGGAATGGAGTCAGATGTCAGGGAGGAAGAGCTGATTAAAAACAAGACACTGAAGGACTGACAGGGTCAGAGCACAAGGCAAACAATCCTGGGGCTTGAAATACAGCATGGGGCAGCAGTAGCCTGAGGGCATCTGGGGCATCAGAGCCCCCAGGAAGAAAGCAAGCATTCTTTGCAGCTGGTGGGGGCCAGTGGGAAAAGGCTTCCTGGCAGAAAAGGGCTGAAGGTCAAGGGAGACATTCCTAGGGTTGGAGGCAGTGAGTACAAAAGCCTGTGGGTGGGCAGCAGGGAAGGCCACGCTGGCCAGGATTCAGGGTACACAGTGAAATGTGTGTTGAGGGGATGAGCTGGAAGGTGAGCTGACAAGACCTCAGCCAAGGCCCTGGGACAGCAGGCTGAGCACCCTGACCCAGGCTTGGGGACAAAATGTCTGGGGTAGATATTTGAACAGGGATGTGGCTGAGATCTGGGAAAGGGATTGAGCCCCTTGCTGACTCCCAAGATTCAGACCAAGCCATTTGATGGGTGGGCCGTGGAAGAGGGAGAGGCAGTAATGGAGAGTAAAGCTCCAGCCAAGGTTGGGGGCTCATGCTGTGTACATGGCAGCCTTCCTCCAGAACACCCCAATTCACGTGTGTTGCCTCATCATCTGCTGAACCCCACACTACAACAACATAAGGCAGAGAAGGACCTAGTCCCCAAAGAGGTTGTGGGACCAGGATAAATGCTACAGGGTGTCAGGGGCAGTTCTGGTGTCCTCAATCTTATAGAGAGTCCCTGTCACTATGCCATTCAGTTTCCAGAATCCAAGAAGTAACTCGTCCCTGCTGGGCCTCACAAGTCACAAGACCATGTCACTCCGTTTTCCTCTGGGATCCTCAGTGGTGCCTTTTTAATGTTTTAACATTATTTATTTAATTTTAAAATAGGTATCTGTACCTGTGCCTGTGGGTGTGAGCACGTGAGTATAGGTACCCAAGGAAGCAGAAGAGGCTGCCAGACACGGGTGCTGAGAACCGAACCTTTGTTCTCTAGAAAAGCAGCAAGTGTTCTTATCACGGAGCTACCTGACCAGCTCCGTGTTTTATTTATCTGTTTGTAGCTTTTTGACACAGGGTTTTACTATGTAGCCTTGGCTGAGCTGGAACTCTATGTAGATGCGCCTGACCTTGGACTTCTAGAAATCAGCCTGCCTTTGCCTCCCAAGTGCTGGGATCAAAGGTGTGTGCTGACCCTCTTTCTTCTTTCTCTCTTTCTCTCTCTCTTTCTTTCTTTCTTTCTTTCTTTCTTTCTTTCTTTCTTTTCCCGTAAATCTCCAACTCCAATAAGCCTGTACAAAACCCACACAACTCAGTTATTATATTTGTAAGCTGTTTTCCTGGATTGGGCAGATCTATGACTACACTTCTCTATTCCCCAGCTATGAGGCAGACCCCTTGCTGTTTCCGGCTTCTCCAGGCCATGTGGCTTTGCTCCGTTCTCCTTATACCTCTTCTTCCTCCATCCTTCCCTCACTCTTCCTCCCCTCTCTCCAGCAATCCCAGGCGCTAGCCTTTATTGACCAGTTAAAATGGGGAGATGTTCACATGAAATCACCTAGTACATGATCCAGTCCTCATTTGGGAAGCTCCTCTAGAGGAAGCAAAATTAACATCTAGCAACCCACAACACTTTTTTTTTTTCTTTTGGGACAGGGTTTCTCTGTGTATCTCTGGCTATTCTGAAACTTGTAGATTAGAGTGACCTCTGCCTTTGGAATGCTGGGATTAAAGGCATGATCTATCATTCCTGGCTCTTATTTCATTTTTAGAAGATCTCTTCGTCTCCTTGTCTCTGTCTCTCCCCCACCTTTGTGTGTGGTGTGCACGTGTGTGTGTGTGTGTGTGTGTGTGTGTGTGTGTGTGTGTGTGTCTGCAGAGGCCAAAAGAGAGTGCTGAGTCCCGGGGAGCTGTCTGATATGTGTGCCAGGCACTGCGCTTAGGTCCCCTGGCAGAGCGGCTAGTTCTCTTAAGCACTGAGCCATCATCCTTCAGCCCCACACCCTCTTTTTCATCCATCATACTGAGCTCATGGACCCAGGAGCTCCAATGGAGATCTAAGGGTGGAGGTAAACACTGGGCCTCTCAGTCCCACTTCAACCCACGCAGCTGGGGAGGCAGGGGAGGGCCTAGTAAGCTATCAGGCTGTGGGAGCAGCTCCCTGAGAGAAGGAAAGTAGACTGTGGCTGAAGCTAGATGTGTCAGCTAGGCTGGCCAGGATGTGTCAGATGTCCTTTCTCACCCAATGTATAAATAAGAGGCTCACTGTAAGAGCAAACACATACACAAAACACTTGGCCACCATCCTTAAGGCAGTTACATGCATTAGCTTATTCCCTCTCTGCAAAACCTCCTTTTATCACGGAGGAAACTTCCTGACTTTGTAAGGTCACCAATTCCTTCAGTGTCTATGGCTCAGTTTCTTTGTTTGTATCTGCTTTTTGGGTTGCTTGGGGGGAGTAGACAGGGTAAATCACGGATAATGCTCGGAGGGAGACTCCCAGAAATGCAGGAGACGTGTTAGAGCGCTCTCTTGCCGATAAGATTGGTGCTGTGGCCCGTTTCCTCTTCTGTGTGTCCACAATGGCTCTGCCCAATCAGCCTGACCGACAGAGTGGCTCCTGTTCCATTTAAACCCAAGCTCAGGAGGGTTGGTGCTTGTCTCCCAGTTTTTCTAAAGCCCAGACCTAGGACTCCCCTCCCCCATACACACTTCCTGTCTCCAGGCTCCCAGGAGCCTGCCTTATGATCCCAGGGGTGCCAGCTCCCGCTCTGGGCCAGGAGTGGGATGAGCGGATGAAAGGCTGGCGGGCCTAGGCTGCACCCATAAACCGCCCCACCCGAGCTGTGAGGACCTCCAGGCACTGGTGTAAACTGAGTCACGGGGGGCAAGGAGTGAGTCATGTAGCCTGTGAGAGAGCCAAGTGGGGCAAAGCTCGCCTGCACCGGGGCTACTTACCACACCTCATAACGCCACAGCTCTTAGGCCCCCTGGGGTACCTCCCGGCAGAGGGTTTTAGGCAGAAAGGACCAGGACCATCTGGGGCAATTAAACTGGACTTTCACTGTGTCTGTGTGTCTATTTCTGTGGGAGTCTGTGTGTGTGTGTGTGTGCATGTGAGTGTGTACACTTGTGTGTGTTTTTCTGTTTCTGTGCATTTGTATGTGTGTGTGTATGAGAGAGAGAGACAGAGACAGAGAGACAGAGAGAGGGGCTGTGTCTATGTGTATGTGCATGTATGCATACAATGCAGAAGGTTAGCTTCGACACAGGAAAGGGAAGCTCTGGATTGGGGTTTGGTCAAAAGTCAAAACTCTGGAGAGATTCTGGCAGGAACTTCACTGCCCTCTCCTGGTCTCTGAATGTTTGGCTGATTTGTGTGTGTGTGTGTGTGTTTGTGTGTGCCAGTTTTCTCTCCTTTCAGGAGCTGCAGAGGAGGAGCCAGGGCCTGGTATGGGACATGACTATCCTCCAGGATCCTCAACAGGTAGAGCTGGGTCCAATGGTAGAAGACCCACAGAAACCAGACTTCATCCTAAAGAGGCCCCTGACTCTGGGAGCTAGCATTGCTCCGGGACCAGCGACGGATGCCTGATGCTGATACAGGAGACACACTCAGCTGTGTGGGCTACCAGAGCATCTGCAGCCTTGGCTTTGGCCAATCTTTACTTTCTTGTTTGTTTTGAGAGGATCTCATGTAGCCTAGGCTGGCCTCATACTGAGTAACTGAAGTTGGGTTTGAGCTCCTAACCTTTCTACCTCTGCCTCTGCCTCTCAGGTGCCTGGCTCAACTTTGAGCATCTTAGCATCTTTTGATCTCAGTTTTCTCATCAATAAAAGGAGTGCTGTGGGGGTGAGCGAGCTAAGGAGTGTAAGATGCTCAGTGTGTGCCTGTGGAGAGCAGGCCTGTGTACATGTTTGCTTTTATGATGAGCCTTGGCTGTTCCATTCATAAAATAGACAAGAAAGGATACCTGAGGTGCCCTGTCCAGCATTCATTCCAGTTGCAATCTCTAGTTTCCTTACTGGAAAGCTGTCCCCACAAACCTGCCCCCTGCCTTCTTATCCTCCTGCCTAACCTCGGGTTTACTATATCCTCCTTGGAGGCCAGTGGCCAAAGAAAAACCAGGTGAAGCATTTCTCAGACTAATGCCCTTAGCTTTACCCTTCAGTGCCTAGGGCATGTACGTCACAGAAGTGGGGAGTTTCCCTCCTCAGTGAATCAGCCCTGTGACCCAATCTTCATCCCTGCCAAGGCCCCTCCCAGTCAGCAGGAGCAGGGTGCAGCTGGCCTACTAGAAAAATCCCCCAAATCTTGCCAAAGTTTTGGTTAAAGCATCTTCCAATTCAGCTGTTTCCTGTACTCTTGGATTCTGGCCCAGGTCCTAGCTGGAGTTGCGAGTCAAATAGAGTTCCCCTTCCCAGAACACCCCCTTGTCCCGGGGTTTGCAGTGTATCGAGAAGGCGTGGCGGGGTATGTCTGTCTCTCAGGCCTCTGTCATACCTCTCTCAGTTTTATTAATGGAGCAGACACAGGGGTTTGTCCAGTGTTTCCATACTTCCATGTGGGCAGGAGCTGGCTAAGAAAGAGAAGGCTTTGGGAAACCCTTAGCCTGTTGGGAACGATCCTCTCTATAGGCTAGAGAGACTCCTCCTTTCCAGACAGGCTGCACGCAGCTTCTTCAACAGTGTTGAAGGAATCTGTGTTTGGGCCCAGCCTGTCTCCCAAGTGATTCTTGAGAACCTACCTTGTGTACTTCACAAGTTAATTCTATGTCCCTGCAGGGAGGCATTTCTTTTTGTAGCATCCCTGCCCTCAAGTGCACTTTCATTAGCAAGACTTAACCATGTATTAGATGCTCTAGAGTTGAATGATCTGAGTTCAAATCTTGGCTCTGCCACATGATTGCTCTGCAACCTTGAGACAATTAACTGGAATTCTCTGGGACTCTGTTTCCCTTTCTGCAAAAAATGGTAAGAATAACAGAGCTTGAGGCTGGAGAGATAGCACACAGGAGTGAAGCACTGGCTGCTCCAGAGGAGGCAAGTTTGATTCTAA
Organism: Arvicanthis niloticus; assembly: GCF_011762505.2. NCBI lineage: Eukaryota > Metazoa > Chordata > Mammalia > Rodentia > Muridae > Arvicanthis > Arvicanthis niloticus. The sequence continues at coordinate 113,888,631 of NC_047658.1, read as the reverse complement.
GCATCCACATGGCAGATCAAAAACATCTGTAACTCTAGTGTCAGGGAATCCAACATCCTCTTCCGGTTCCTTGGATATAAAGAACACATGTCACACAGACATACACACAGGAACAACATCCATACACATACAATAATTTAAAAATTTAAAAAAAAACAACTAAATGGAGCTTAGATGATGTATGGTTTTCATACAATCACCCTGGATTCAAGAATGTTATTCAGCCGGGTGGTGGTGGCACAAGTCTGCCTTTAATCCCAGCACTTGGGAGGCAGAGGCAGGTAAATTTCTGAGTTCGAGGCCAGCCTGGTCTACAGAGTGAGTTCCAGGACATCCAGGGCTACACGGAGAAAAACCCTTTAAAAAAACGCAAAAAAAAAAAAAAAAAAAAAAAAAAAAAAGTTATTCAGTGCTTACACCAGGCTTGACTCTGACCGAGGTGCTGAAGGTACCCTCAGTATAAACTAATCATTGTCCTTGAGGGTCTCCAGACATATAGACGAAAGGCACACATGGGAGAGCCACACGATTACAAAGCTAGTGGGTCTGAGATGTGCCATTAGCTAGCAGTGATGGTGTCAGCTATGCCAATAGAGGCTACCCATCAACAAAGGCATCAAAGTGGGAAAGGGTAGAACGTGGGCAGGAAAACCGTGTTCTAGAGCAAAGATGAACAGAGATAAAGCAGAGAGATCAAACAGATGGGACTCACAACACCTGGATCTGAGGCAATTCTTTCATTTAATAATCTCTGAAGAGATTATTCTGGACTGGGAGATAAAATGTAGATACTGCTCCCGCCTTAATAGAGGACATCTGGGTCTGTGGTTTGGGGAACTAGCAGGAGACAGCTATCAACCAGGTGATTGCTAAATAACTGCTGATTCTGTGATTGGTACCACACAGCAGGTGTTCAAGAACAAAGAAGGCCTGAGGCCCCAGGCTCCATGCCAAGGTGGTAAAGGATGTGCCAGTTGGCTTCAGTTGGGTGCAGAGACAAGGAGGATGTGCTGAGACAGCTGTTGGGGGACTGGTCAATGCCAGCCTAGGACAGTAGACCTTGTTTCTAGTTGCTCTAGAGAATTGCAATAGGACAGGAGTGTGGGCATCTCTATAGAGGAATGTGTGGACCTGGGCTTGTGGACAGGATAGAGATGTGGGGTGGAGGAGCCAAGTTAGTGGCTGTTCTCATGGGTTGGGAGACAATGAGAAAGGGCAAGGGGCCAGGCAAGGCCATATTGATACAGATGAGGGATGTGTCAGGCTTCATAAGGAAAGAAAACCTGGGCTCTCCATACCACAGACATCTTTGTGGAGACACAAGGCTTTGCCAGGATGCCACTCCTCTGCCTAGGGAGAGTTGGCCCACTTTTGTCAACTACAAAGCATTGACAATCAGGCAGGCAGGGCATCTGGCTCCAACTCTGAGCTCTGGGGATTTCCCAAGTTTAGGCTGAGGTAGATCCAGTCCTGGGGAAGCTCAGGATAGGGAGGCAGCTGGGGAGGGGGCTAAGCTAGCATCTCATGACTCAGCCACTTCCACCCAGTCACCCCAGTGGCATCTCCGCTCCTCTGCTCCAAATTCCAACTTGGTGAGGCTGCTGGAGGCTGATTCAGCGCTGGCACGGCACGAGAGCAACAGCTCAAGGAGCTGTCTGCCAACGCCTGTGGCCAACCAAGGCCAGGGCAAGCACTGGCCTGGGGAGTCAGAGTGGTGCACGAGCCAGACCCCCAAGACTATAGCAGTCAGGTAGAACATGGCCAAAACCAAAAGATCCTGTGAGTGTCTGTGCTCTGTGGGTTGTGTATCTGTCAAGACAAGAACAAGGGCCAAGAACCACACACGCTGCCTGAGAAGGGAAGGACTAGTTCCAGCTCCGCTCTCACACTGAATCACCGGGACCATCCTTTCTCCTCTCCCTCTCATGGTCTTGTAGCTCTGTCAGTAAACTTGCTGTGTAGACCACGTTGTCCTCTAACTCTGAGATTCACTTGCTTCTGTCTGCTGGACCGGAATTAAAGGCTTACACCACCACACATGGCAGCGGTTCCTTGACAGCAGGATGTGACCAGCATCTTTTTAAGTCATGAGAAGTGAGTGATGCATGTGGAAAGTTCTTTATAAACTGTCGAGTGGCTTCTCAATAGGGTGGCAGAAGTGGATGCCAATGCCAGGACTTCTGGAAAAACTGTCCATGGGTATGCAAGCTATTCACTGGCTAGGTTGTTCAGCCCCGGGTGCTGAAATCCAGGCTCTCTCTTCTTAGAAATCTATGTGCCCTGCCTGGTACTACAAGGACAGAGAGAGTGCCTTTATCTGAATCCTGCGGAACACACTTGGTGGTTCAGTCCTGTAATTCCAGCACTCAGGAAGCTGTGGCAGGAAGATCAAAACTCAAGTTGTGCTACATAACAAAACCCTGTTTCAAAAAGGCCAAAACTGTGGGGGCAGAGGACCTGCGGCTGTAACTACATTGGCAGAATGCCTAGAAGGCACTAAGCCCTGAGATTAATCTTGGGCACTGTATAAACCTGGACAGCACTACATAAACTTGGGTACGATGGTGCACACATGTAATCCTAACACCCATTGGGTGTAAGCAGAGGATCATAAAGTCAAGATGAACACATGTGAGCCAGAGTCAGGCCTTGAGTTCAAGGCCAATTTGGTCTACATATCAAGTTCCAGGTCAGTGCCATGTAAGGAAAACACAAAAAGACAAGCCAGTCGGTGGTGGCACTCACCTTTAATCCCAGCACTCAGGAGGTGTAGGCAGGCAAATCCTGGTCTAGAGTTCCAAGACAGCCAGGACTACAGAGAGAAACCCTGTCTCAAAAGACAAAAATGGACCAGGCTGGCCTCGAACTCAGAAATCCACCTGCCTCTGCCTCCCAAGTGCTGGGATTAAAGGCATGCACCACCACTGCCCAGCACAACTGAGATGCTGAGATGATAAAGGTGCTTGCCTGGCCTGAGCTGGATCCTTGGGGTCCACATAGTGGAGGAAGACCGACTTCTCCAAGTGGTCTTCTGACCTCCAAACTTGTGTAAGACAAAGCAGCCTCTGCACGCCCCCCAATAATTTTATATTTTGTTTTCAATACTTTGTAAAGATTCATTTTTCCGTGTATGGGAGTCTTGCCTGGATGCATGTCAGAGCAGCATGCATGCAGTGCCTGCAGAGGCCACAAGAGGTCATTTTATCTCCTGGAACTGGAGTCAGGCTGTTACAAATCCTCAAGTGAATTCTGGGAATCAAACTAAAGAACTCTGAAAGAATAATTAGTTCTTTTAACTGCTGAACCATATCACCAGCCTCCTTGCCCGATCCCCATCCCTCTTTTGAGACAAGGTCTCATTGTATAGTCCAGACTAGCCCGGAACTCACAGAGATCCACCTGTCTCTGCATTATAAGTACTGGGATCAAAAGCTATTTTGTTTTTTGAGAGAGGGTCTCTCTTTTATGTAGGTAGCTGGAACTTGTTAAACAGGCTGGCTTTAAACTCAACAAAGATCCAACTAGCTCTGCCTTCCAAGTGCTGGGATTGAAGACACATACCACTATGAACAGATTTAAAAAACAAACAAACAAACAAACAAACCCTAAAAGCTGGAGATGGTGGTGCAGGATTTTAAACCCAGAAGTTTGATAGGCAAAGACAAATGAATTTCTGTGAGTTACTGGCCAAGCTTAGGGTACCTAGTAACTTCCAGGCCAGCAAGGCTACACAGCAAGACTTTTTCTTTTTCTGAGACAGGGTTTCTCTGTGTAGCCCTGGCAGTCCTGGAACTCACTCTGTAGACCAGGCTGGCCTCGAACTCAGAAATATGCCTTCCTCTGCCTCCCAAGTGCTGGGATTAAAGGCATGTGATACTACTACCCGGCTAATTTATTTTTTCAAAGATTTATTTTCTATTTATATGAGTACACTGCAGCTATCTTCAGACACACACTAGAAGAGGGCGAGTCACATTATTGATGGTTGTGAGCCACCATGTGGTTGCTGGGAACTCAGGACTTCTGGCAGCACAGTCAGTGCTCTTAACCACTGAGCCATCTCTCCAGCCCCGAGACTTTTTCTTAATAAAATAAAATGTAAAGCAAATATACCTTGGGACCAAAAGAATAGCCCCCTTGGGCCTTCCTGAAAAGACCTAAGAAACTGATTTTGATTCATGGGGTACAGAGGGAGAATAGCTTTGAAGACGTTCTCAGCAAAGGAGTCTGGTCGCCGCAAAAAAGCAGACCATTTTCACTGTTAAGGAAGGAAAAGAAGGCCTGCTCAGGCTGGAGCTGCCTCTTCTGGCCCTGTCTTTCCTTGAGAGCCAATGCAGGTAATCATCAGGACAGTATTTTTAAAAAACACTCAAGACACAGACCCGAGCTGGGTTTTATTGAAATGCCAGGAGCAGGCACATGTCAAGGGAGGCAGGGAAGGGATGTTGGTGATGCAGGCTATGAGTTTGCAAGGAGGAGCAGACCCCATGTCCATGACCCTGCATCTCCTCTTGGCCAGAACACGTATAGGTCCCACTAGCATGCTCAGTCCTGGAAGGGCCCTGCCACCTGGGCTATGATGGCTCCAAGGGCAGGGACTGGAAGCACTAAGTTTTCTCCCTTCTGAGGGAGAAAAGAATAGGAAGAATGCAGGCTAAGTATAGTGGGGACAGAGGTGGCCAGGGCAGACTTTTTCGAGTATCTGCACCCAAGCTGTGGTCCTGGGCAGTGGTGGGGAGCAGCATCAAAGAGGGCAGCCGAGGGCCCGGCCCTCAGAGAGCCAGAGCCCCCAACCTGTGGGGGTTGGAGTTGGCCCTGCACAGAGGGCAGACGTTCAAAGGGACTGAGTACAGGCAGTTCCCAAGCCAATGAGTCCTCAGAGCTGGGGAGCGCAGCCTTCTTGGGACAAGGAAGAGAAGAAAGAAGGATCCATCCCCAGCTGGGAAGCAAAAGGTGGTCTCTCCTACTTGGCCCCATTAGGTCAGTTCTACATTGTTGGCACGATCCAGCACTCGAGAGCCACGGGCATTGCCTCCGAGCTGGAAACGGCTCTCATAGAGAGTGGGGCAAAGGTGCCAGCGATTGGCTCGATAAATGCCCAGGTAGGTGTAGACATCAGGTTTGTAAGTGAGCAAGCACTTAATGCCTGCAGCACGGATGGCAGAATCTGCCTCCAGTACACCCAAGCGGTCCGTGAAGTCGTCCGTGTAAACACAGATGACCTGGCGCCCACCCTCCTTGGCCCGTGGGCTCACCTTGGCCACCTGAAGACGGCCCTCAACTACAGCCCGGGCAATGCCAGCCCAGGCATGGTCCAGCTTGAAGCCAGGTGCCAGGTGAATCAGCCACTTGCCGGAGAGCACATGGTGGGTGATGGCCAGCTGGCGCAGGGTACCTGGTGTGATGGGTCGCCCACTGGTCTGCAGAGCCTCCCAGGCTGCCTGCAGCCCTTGTACATCCCCTGAGTTGGGGGTGTAACCCTGCCCATAGGCTGCAATCCAGCCCACAGGTTCAGAGTTGGGTGAACCTGGGTCCCCATATCGAGTAACTTGAGATGGTGGGTATTTGGCCAACCAGGCATCCAGCTCTGTGGCAGGTGTAGTACGGGCATCAAATACCAGCCAGGGGTCCATGTCAGCTGCCATGGCCTCTGCAGCCAGGTGCTCAGCAGTGAAGCCATCCTCACGGCCACCTGGAGAGTCCTCCTCTTCCAGATCCTCATTTGGTTCCATCCTGTTGTGAGGGAACTGAGTCAGAGGTTTGAGACAGTAAATAAAAAGTGCTGGGTTCTAGAAGGTGCCAGGCACTGCTTTAAACTGTGGCCCCGGGCAAGACTTAATGTCTGTGCCTCAGTTGCTTCATCTTCACAATGGGATAACAACTGATCCTGTCTAGATTTGTCTAGAATAAAATGCCAGAGGTGGAGTTGCTATTGTTAGTACTACTTTCACTGCTTACAAACAAGGAAATTAAAACTCTGAGAAAAGGGGCTCGCCCAAGGTCATGCCTGTAAAGAGCGTTAGAGCTTAAGTGATAACTGGCACGGGACTCTGCTACACCACTGAACTAGAGTCCCGCAGGAAGCGCGGCGCTGCAATTTAATGGACGCAGGCAAAACGCAGGTTCGCCAACCTCAGAGACTGGCTGTAGAGAACCAGGCCTCCCACGATGAACTATTTGGGGCACACTTAAACACCGAGACTCTGAGTACCAGAGGTCAGCGGCCCATCAAGGGGTCAATGGGCAACATCCGGACTCGACCCAGATAAGACAGACCCTGTGCGAGGACCAGGCTCCAGCCCTACCACACCCGCCGCCATTAGTGCCCACAGCTTAAGGGTTGCCTCCTCCCCGGTGCTGTCCCTCTCGCCGCTTCGCAGTCACCTCCGGCCTTCACTTCGTTCCGCGCCAACCCAACTTCGGGCCCGGTTCCGCTCCTGCCCGGGGTCCGCGCCGCCACCCCCGCCGCGCCCCGCCCCTGCCACGGCCGCCGCCGCCGCCGCCATCTTAGCGTCCCGCCACCTCAACAACAACTTTATAGACAAACACAGTCACGGGGCGGAGCCAGAGGCGGAACCAGAAGGCTAGGGGCGGGGCCTCTAGGGGAAGGGGCGGGTTGCGTCCAGGGGCGGAGCCAGCGCGAGAATCCCGGGAGGTGCAGGTCTTCAGGAGGCGGAGCTAACGTTCGTACTTTAGCTTGGGGGGCGGGTGGGCGTGGCGGGCGATCCCTGAGAAGGACGCGCACCGCCCTAGAGGATCCAAAGCCCAGCGCTTGGGCTTTGGGAGCTGCTTTTCTACGGGCGGCACTAGGACCCTGCGGGAAGTGGTGTGGGCGGAGTAGGCGGCACCAGGACCCGGGGGGAACCGCGGCGGGCCGGCGGCGAACAGGCCCGGGGCCCGGAGGCTGCGGGCGGCGGCGCTGGGCCCGGCGCAGCGACAGAGGCCCCGAGATGCCAAGCAAGAAGAAGAAGTATAACGCGCGGTTTCCGCCGGTGAGCACGTGGCCGGAATGGGCCTCAGTAGGCTGGGCTCCTGGGAGGCTTGGGCCCAGGTCCTGCTGGTGGGGGGGGCGGGTGCCTTTAGGTGTTCACGGCCTGACGCCCCGCCCCTTCCATGCCCTCCCGGCTTAGTGCCCCCCCGCCCCCTTCTCCTTCTCCTGGGATACCCCCTGGTTCCCTCAGCTCCCCTGTAGGGACGCAAGAAACGAGGTCTGTCCCCTTCCTTCGGCAGGCGCGGATCAAGAAGATCATGCAGACGGACGAAGAGATTGGGAAGGTGGCGGCAGCTGTGCCTGTCATCATCTGTATCCTACTAGGGGCTGGCTGGGCTGAGGGGCGTGGGGCGGGACTGCGGCACTCCCCTTTTTGGATTCTCCTTGACGTCCTCAGCCCGGGCACTTGAGCTCTTCCTGGAGTCCCTGTTGAAGAAGGCTTGCCAGGTGACCCAGTCTCGAAATGCGAAAACCATGACCACGTCCCACCTGTGAGTGGCCGCTGAGCTGGGAGGGGCTTTTGAGGAGGTACTGTTCTGACAGGGGGAGTGGTGCGAGGCTGAGGGAAGCCAGCTTGTGGGTTTGGACTGATGTAGGGGAGATTAGGGGTTTGAGGTGGAGTGAACAACCAGAGCGGAGCCGCCCGCCTGGGAGGCCTGGTGGAAGTGGAGAGGGGTGTTTTTCATGTTCCACTGTACTGACACGAAAAGGTCGTCTCTATTTGGGGGCACTAAGTGAACACCTTCCTCTCCACTTGTTCAGGAAGCAGTGCATTGAACTTGAGCAGCAGTTTGACTTCTTGAAAGATTTGGTGGCATCTGTGCCTGACATGCAGGGGGATGGGGAAGACAACCACATGGATGGGGACAAGGGTCCTCGAAGGTGGGTAGCCAAGACCAGGCACATAGGTGGGAAAGGCCAAGGCCACAAGGGTTGGGGGTGGCTGGGGGTGAGCAAGGGGGAGAGAGTCCTCTGGGCAGATGGACTGTACCTTCCCGAAGGGGCCGGAAACCAGGCAGCAGCGGCAGGAAGAATGGAGGCACAGGAAGCAAAGGCAAAGACAAGAAGCTGTCGGGGACAGACTCAGAGCAGGAGGTGAGTGAGGCTGATGGGGCGGCCTGGCCTCGTCCTTGTCTACTGCCTCTTGTACCCCCATCTCCATTGCTCTCCCAGGGGTCTGGGCTCCCCAGAGTTGCCAGGTAGTCTCAGTGACCCTGACCCCTGCTGTGCTCACAGGATGAGTCTGAGGACACAGATACTGATGGGGAAGAAGACACACCACAGCCTCCACCCCAAGCCAGTCACCCCCCTGCCCACTTTCAGAGGTGAGCACCCCAGGAACACCAGAAAGGGGCATGGCAAACTACCCAGAGCCAGTTAATTTTGCTTCCCTAGCCATTTGGTGGTGGTGGCTGACTTAGGGAAGGGGAGGGGACATCAAACACAAGAGATTGTTCTGAGAAGGTCTTGTCTCCACGGTAGTGGGGAGAGAGTCTGGATAGTGGTCCTCGCTGGAACCTCCCCTCCAAGGGGAGCTTGTCTGCTGTGATGTAATGGGGTGGTCACATCTGCCTCTGCCTCTGGAGGATGGGGGTGGGGCCTATGGGTTGGGCACAGCACAGTGGCAAGCCTGATTTTGTCCATTTTCTGTCCTGCAGCCCTCCAACTCCGTTCATGCCCTTCACCTCTCCTCTGCCCCTGCCCCCAGCACCCCCTGGCCCCTCAGCCGCTGACGCAGAGGATGAAGAGGATTATGACTCCTAGCGCCCTATGTTCTTTCCCCTGGCCGTATACTCTCTTTTAGTTAGTATTAGCTGCTTTGGGGAGAAGAGAAAGATGGAATTGTTCTTAAATTTATTAAAAAAAAAAAAAAAAAAAAAAAAGAGGATTTTGGTTTCTTTTCATCTTGTGTCCAGGGCTTTGTGGCTATGTTCTTATTGCCCACCCACATACCTCCCCACATGGGGGCAGCAGGGACAGTGTGGGGACAGCCAGTGATTGAGTAAAAATGGGGAGTCTGACAGGAGTCTGGGGTACTACTCAGGGCACTGAGAAAGGAGTGTGGTCTAGGGACTGAGCAGCCGCACGCTGGAAGTACTCAGGAATGACCTCATCATGTGGGACCTCAGACGCCTTCTTCCCCTCTCTGGCCTACTGAGAAGGGACAGACAGAATCAGTACTGAGACTGGGCCTTGAAAGCTACAGTACTCTGTGGTCAGTGCAGCGAGGGCTCAGCACAATTAAGAGACAGGGTCTGCCTCGTATCTGAGCAGCCAAAGGCACAAGCCACGTCTTCAGGACGCAGCACTGCTGAGTGGTCAGGAGGTAATGGCCACGTGGGGCCTGAAGTCTGAAAGACCTAGAAGGATGGTAAGTCGTCTGTTGACAAGCTCGCTGGCTTCTTCCTGATAGAGGCACTCGGAGACCCTTGGGGACGTGCTAGGTATGTGGGTGAGGACGATGGTGGCTATAGTCTGGGGATACCCAGGGCTGTTTGGCTTGAAGACAGGCTGCAAAGGGCCAATGGAGGATATCAGGAAGTACCTTTTCTCATCTTCTGCAGCTCTTTGGCAGGGCTGGGACCCTTCTCCAGCTGAGGGACACAGAAGGAGAAGACAAGATTTACCTTGAAGATCTCAAGTTTGGCTGTGATGAATTTGGGGTGCTCTTGAGGACACTGAAGAAAGTGTGGATTGGTCTTGGTGACAGTTGAGGTCTAGAGACAGGTGTATGGACTTGGAGGGAAGTTACCAGACACAAGAGCTGCCAGACCCTGAGCTATCTGGATGGTCTGGTATAGAAGGGAAAGGACAGCTGTCAGGTATGCTCGAAGGAAGTCTCCTCATAGAGGAGAGCCTCTGAACTCCTGCCTCAGCAGTCACTGAGGGAGCGGGAGCTGAGGCAGTGCTGGGCCTAAGAGGGCACTAAAAGAATGCACAGTATGTTTGCTCTTTCTTTTAAAACTTTGTCTTGCATGTGTGGGTGTTTTGCCTGCATTGTGCACTACATGTGTGCCTGGTGTGAACAGGCCATGATTGCCAGCCACCTTGGGAGTCCTGAGGGTCTGAACCCTGGTCTTTTGGAAAAGCAGCAAGTACTTTTAACTGCTGAGCCATGTCTCTAGCCCCCTGCTCTTTAAGATGGCAAAAGGTCTGGAGTAAGATTATCGATAGACCACTTGCCTAGTGGTTACAAAGCCCTGAGTCAGAGCCCTGGCACTGGGAAAAAATTTAAAAATGGCAGAAACGTAGATTTCCAGAGAAGAAGGAATAGAGGGACAGGAAGGAGACAGCAGAGCAGGCCGATGAAGGTTGGGCCTGTGGCCAACCCCAGCATGAGGAAGGAGACAGTGGAGACAGGGGTTTTGGAGGGAGCATTGAAGAGCCAGTAGTTTAATGGAGACTGTACTGGGAAGCAGGAGGCAAAGTCCCTGTGCTACAGGAGGGAAGAAGGTAGGCTAGGGCAGTGGTTAGAACAGTGGAAAAACTTGAGACATGATTTAAGAATGGCTGGGTACTAGACATGGACCTTCAAGGGTGCTATCTGAAGCACTTCCCAATTTCATGATAGTGCTCCTGTGACTCCACCCCAACTTGAGATGTGGGGAGCTGACCCCACTTCGAGGATTGAGGGATGGGCATGATACAGCCTGGTCAGTCAGTGCCACACTCTGGCCATGCTGACTGCTGTAAGGTTGGGGTCGATCCTCAGCATACTTAAGCTGGAGATGCTGGGCTACTGGAAACTTCTAACCCACTCTAAATGTTGAGAATGAAACCAGTGCAGAGACTGGAGCCTGAGGACATTGGAACCCATCAGGTGCTTGGTGTGCCAGCATTTCCTAGTCACATGATGAGGGAGGCTTCCTCTCACTACATGCCAACTGTACCTCTGGGGAGCATGGGGACTGTGAGTAGGGTGTGGGTCCTAGGAGCAGTAGTTTGTAGCAATAGATGGAGACAGACCAGGGAAGGCAAACACATGGGACACCATAGCAAAGGCCACACTAAACAGGCTGAGGATTGGAGTTAGAAGAGGAAGAGATTCTTAGAGTCCATCACTGATGTCCGTCCAAGTAGTGAACTCTGGGTCTGCAGAGATGGTTTAGCAGTTAAGAGCACTGGATGCTCTTGGAGAGGACCCTGGTTTGGTTCTCAGCACGCACATGGCGGTTCAACCATCTGTAGCTTCAGTTCCAGGGACCCAATGTCCTTTGGCAATGCACATACATTGTCATACATCCATGCAGGTAAACATACACATAAAATGTTAAAAAAAAAAAAATAAGTGAGTTCTGGAGCTAAGTGTTGTGGCACCTACAATCCCTATAGAGGCAGGAGGATCTCGGGTTTAAGTTTGGCCAGGGCAGCATTGTACAGCTCTGTCTCCCAAGAACAGATCAGTTCTGAACTCAGGGTATATAGGATGATGGGAAGGTCTTGAACTGGGGCCTCTCCAGCCAGGCCCTTGGCTCAGATCACCTACACTCACTTACTAGCCTTTATAAGCTCTGTTGCTTCTCTGCCTTATTTCTCACCTGTAATGTGGGCTCACTCTGTGTTAGCTATGTGCTACACTAGTTACACCTGTGTGTGGGCAAACTTGATCTAATAAAACCCCAGCACACATCTTTACTCTCAGCACTCGGGGAGGCAGAAACAGGCAGATTTCCCTGAGTTCCAGGCCAGCCTGGTCTACACAGTGAGTTCTAGGACAGCCAGGACTACACAGAAACCCTGTCTCAAAAACAAAAACCAAACCAAAAAACAACAACAAAAACCCAAACACCAAATGCTCAAATACAGGGTTTGTCTTTTGCTCACCTAAGGTTCATATTCATAGTGGGCTTCAATCTGGTCTTTAACTCTTTAACTCTTGGCCCTTATAGCCCCACCATCCTCAGCAACTGACTTTGAAGGTCACTAGAACAGGGGAAACCGAGAGGCCCTGGAGGGTTTTTGCTTTTGAGCTGGTTTCATTCTGTAACTCTGACTGGCCCGGAACTAGATTTGTAGATCAGGCTGGCCTCCCTCTGTTGGAATTAAACTTTTCTCTTTTGAGACAAGGTTTTGTTACATAACCCCACTGGTCTGGTACAAGCTTTGTAGCCCAGGCTTCAGGTCATAGCAGCTCTCAAGTGATAGAAACAGACGCTCTTCCATGCCTAGGTAAAATTGTTCACAGAGTCTACCCAAACCAACCTAGGTGAGCTCCAGCTATTTTTTTAAGATATATTTTTTTTTTCAAAGAACTAATAAAAGATTTTTTTGTTGTTTTTTGAGACAAGGTCTTTCTATGTGGCTCTTGTTTTCCTGGAACTCTTAGCTATGTAGACCAGGTTGGCCTTGAACACAGAGATCCAGGTGCTTCTTCCTCCCGAGTGCTGGGATTAAAAATGTGTAGCTCTATACCTGGTGAGGAAAAATAATTTTAAAAGTAGGACTTACTTTTAATTTTTTGTGTGTGAGAAAGTATGTGTGTTTATGCATGCACACACACAGCTAACACAGGTAATAATGTGTGTGAGAAAGTATGTGTGTTCATGCATGCACACACACAGCTAACACAGGCAATAATGAGCCCACATTACAGGTGAGAAATAAGGCAGAGAAGCAACAGAACTTGTCAAAGGCTAGTAAGTACAGGAGTGTGTATGTGTGTGTGTGTGTGGGGGGGGAGGTATTGAGTCTCCCAGGAGCTGGAGTAACAGGAAGTCGTGAGCCTGGGAACCAAACTCCAGCCCTGTGGAAGAGCATTATGCATTCCTAACCATTGAGCCTTCTCTCCAACCCCACATCAGCCGTTTTCTGTCACAGGGCCTCAGAACAATGGGAAAGGGCTGGAATCCTTGTCAGAGGACACAAGCCTTAAAAGGGCAGTGCTTCAGGCAGGGCCAGGCCTCTGGATACTTCCTAGAGTGGAGACAGATACTCCGGCTGTCTGAGTACCATTGAGTAGGCAGTCTATCCTACTGGCCTGTGGAGCTTTACCAGGAGCCATAAAAGAGCCTTGAGCCAAGGTCTATGTGACTATTTCAGCCCTGGGTGTGGCACAGCTAGGGTGTCAGCTGAACACCATGACTCCCTGCCAATGGGAAAGGAGCCTGCAGCTCACTGCAGGATTTATTAAGCAAACACACAGAGGAGATGGGCTTCTATCAGATGGGTACCCACCAGAAAGGAGTCTGAGGGAGGCCTGACCTCACTCACCTCATGCTAGAGACAATGTGTGAACACAGAAGTCATACCCTGCTGGTGGCCATGTCGCTGGGGACCCTCTTTGAAAAGCCATTTGGTCGTTGCTCATCTGTTCTACTGCCATACTTATTTCACCCATGATCCCATTGGTTTCCTCTTAGTCCACTTTCCAAGAAAAGTCTAGGAGCGTGTCCTCCAAAAGACATGAAGTACTCCCATTTGAACACGGCAGGGAGAGGAGGGAAACCAAGATGGGGGCAGCAGGACCAGGAATTCAAGGACACTTTCAGCCACACAGCAAGTTAAACAAGACACCTTTAAGAGGGAGTTGGAGAGATGATTCAGCAGTTAAGAGCATTGGATGCTCTTCCAGAGGACCTAAGTCCACATGGTGGCTCACAGTTGTAACTCCAGTTCCAGGGAATCTGATGTCCTCTTCTGGCCTCCTCAGCATCAGGTGTACACGTGGTACTAGACAAGTACAACATATAAATAAATAGAAATTAAAAAAGAAAAAGATGCTTATAGTCTCCGAGGAAAACAGCCTGCTGCCCATACACAGGGCATAGATGAACACATGGATAAACAAGCATGTGTGTGACAGACAGAAAATAGTGAAAAAAGAGCAAGAGGGCTGGGTGTGTGTGGTACATGCCTTTAATTCCAGCCCTCAGGAGGCAGAGGCAAGAAGATCTCTGTGAATGGAAGGTCAGCCTGATATACAGAGCAAGTTTGAAACCACTTAGAGCCACATGGTGAGACCCTATTTTTTTTAAAGCAAGCCCTTGTTACACACAATGGGGAAATCTTACAGATCGTGCTAAATAAGAAACAGAAGCCAGGAATGTACACTGAATGATGTAATATATTCCAATGAAATTTAAAAAATCAGGGGCCAAGAATAACACCACACACCTGTAAACCTAGTACTCAGGTAGAGACAGGAGAATTCCAGGTTCAAGACTACTGGGCTGCCGGGCGGTGGTGGCGCACGCCTTTAATCCCAGCACTTGGGAGGCAGAGGCAGGTGGATTTCTGAGTTCGAGGCCAGCCTGGTCTACAGAATGAGTTCCAGGACAGCCAGGACTACACAGAGAAACCCTGTCTCGAAAAACCAAAAAAAAAAAAAAAAAAAAAAAAGACTACTGGGCTACAAAGTGAGAGGCTGATGAAAAACAAGATCAGGAACAAACAGAACTGGTCTTTGGTGGTAGAAGTTAGCAAGGCCATGAGGGGTAGGGATTGGCTGAAGGACACAGAGCTGTAAACTCCATGTAGGTCACATATATTGAGCTATACATTTAAGATCTGTACATTTTATGATGATATAGGCTGAGCTGGCTCAGTTAAAGTGCTTGCTGCTCTTCCAGAGGTCTTGAGTCTGGTTCCCAGCACCCATATTAGGCAACTCACCATTGCCTACAACTCCCACTTCAGGGGACAGATGCCCTTAACTGGCCTCTGTAGGCACTGCATGCACACAAGCATGTATACATACTGGCACATAAAGAAAGAAATCTCAGGGTTGGAGAGATGGCTCATCAGCTAAGAGCACTGACTGCTCTTCCAGAGGTCCTGAATTTAATTCTCAAAAACCACATGGTGACTCACAACTATCTGTAATGGGATCAGATACCCTCTTCTGGTGTGTCTGAAGACAGCTACAATGTACTCATATACATAAAGTAAATCTTTTAAAAAAAGAAATAAATCACCAGTGTGCACCCTTTAATCCCAGCACTTGGGAAGCAGAGGCAGGCAGATTTCTGAGTTTGAGGCCAGCCTGGTGTACAGAGTGAGTTCTAGGACAACCAGGACTATACAGTGAAACCCTGTCTTGAAAAAACAAAACAAAACAAAACAAAACAAAAAAAAAAAAAAAAGAAAAGAAAAGAAAGAAATCTCTATCTAGTGTGGACACCTTAATCCTCACTCTCTGGAGGCACATTCAAGCAGATCTCTAATTTTGAGGCCAGTTTGGTCAATGTAGTGAGTTCCAGACCAGTCAGAAATACACAGTTCCTGTCTCAAAACTACAAAACAAATTTCTGAAGAGAAAGAGGAAGAAGAAGGAAGAAGAAGGAAGCAGCAGCAGCAACAGCAGCTAAGACCCTCTCTATCCTCAGCACTGAGTGTTCTGGATGGTGTAATTCTGCAAACAGAATGTTCTTGAGTTTATATCTGAAGAGGACACAGATGATAACACCCAGAACAGCATGTCAGTGTCAGTCAGATGGTGATTTGTACTATGGAGAACATGGGGTGCCCAGGGCAGGAAGAGAGTGACCTAGAATTGTGCACCAGGCATAGAAACGAATAAGGTAAGATTTGAGTAAAACTCCTAGTGAGAAGGGAGTGAGTAGAGAGGTCTGTGGGAAAGGCTTGGCTGGGAAGCAGGAGTGCTTACTGGGTATTGCTCAGTTCCCCTTTCTTTTCCAGCCTCCACTTCCTCAGCCACTGCCTAGAGCCTGATTCAGTCCCATTTTGGCAGATGGATATCCTTATGGCAACTGGCAGTCCTCCTGGTCCAGAAGTTTAGGAGGGGGGTCTTAGTGTTGTGGGACACTTTTTACAGCACACTTGCCTACGGTACTGCTTGGCCTGGTGCCTCGGAGGCCAGGGGAGAGGGTGGTAGGAGGAGAGCTATGAGTTTGAGTGCTCTCACCCACCTCCCTTGAATAAGTCTTCCAAGCCTGGATGATGTTTCCCTCCTCTCTCGGTATCACTTTCCACCTCTAGTGGGTATTACAGCCACTCAAGTACCAGGGACACTTAGAGCCAAGCCCACTGTTGGATACCTGCCCTTCAGAGCCATCTTCTAGAGGAAGTGTCCCCACCACCTCCAGCTTACAGATGAGGAAGTGAGGTGAGCACCAAGTTGTCCCTCTGGCAGAGTTGCCAATGGGGGGTTAATACATCTCATGTAGTGGACTAGCATGTGGAGGAACAGGGTTGCCATTGTCCCTAGATCCGTGTCTTTTCTGGAGCAAGAAACAGAGCTGTGAGACCCAGATGTGACCAAGTGCCCACTCTTCTAGGTGCTGGGCCTGTACCCTGATTAGGGAAGAGTACTCATAGTCCTGGTACTCTCTTCTGGGATAGTTTCCCTACTCCTTGGTGCAGGATCTTTGGTAACAATAGGTCTGCACTTCCTTGGGTACTCTTTACAGCTGTTGAGTGTGCAGGGCCCTGTGGGGACATATCTTTATATTCTCAAACCACAGCTCTTTTTACTGTGGGTATTCATGTATGTGCAAATGTTCTTCTTACTGTGGGTATTCATGTATGTGCAAATGTTCTTCTTACTGTGGGTATTCATGTTTGTGCAAATGTTCTTTTTTTTTTTTTTTTTTGGTTTTTGGAGACAGGGTTTCTCTGTATAGCCTTGGCTGTCCTGGACCTCACTCTGTAGACCAGGCTGGCCTCAAACTAAGAAATCCCCCTGCCTCTGCCTCCCAAGTGCTGGGATTAAAGGCGTGCGCCACCACCGCCCAGCTGAAAATGTTCTTTTTTTAAACAATTGTACCTGGCTTCTAGCTCCCCCACCCCCTGCCACACAACTAACTCTACTGGCTAACCTGGAACTCACTCTCTGTAGTCTAGTCCAGGTCAGCCTTGAACACGCAGAGATCTTTCTGCTTCTGCCTTCCAAAAACTGGGGTTAAAGGTGTATGTCACCATGTCATACTCAAGTGTCATCTAATTAAAAAAAAAAAACTTTGTATGGGTGTTTTTTTTTTTGCCTACATGAATGTCTGTGTATTGTATCTGTGCAGTGCCTATGGAGGCCAGAAGAGGGCTTTGGGTCCACTGGAACTGGAGTCACAGGTGATTGAGAATTCTCATGTGAGCACTGGGAGTTTAACATGGATCCTGTGGAAGAGCAGCCAGTGTTGTTAACTGCTGAGCAATCTCTCCAGCCCCTCAAGTATCATTTTAAAAAACCGAATAATCAGGGCTGGAGAGATGGCTTAGCTGTTAGAGCACTGACTGTTCTTCCAGAGGTCCTGAGTTCAATTCCCAGCAACCACATGGTGGCTCACAACCATCTGTAATGGGATCTGATGCTTTCTTCTGGTGTGTCTGAGGACAGATACAGTGTACTCCCATAAAATAAATAAATCTTAAAAAAAAAAAAACAAACAAAACCAAAAACTGAATAATCACTGGACAAAGTAACACACACCTAATCTCTATGAGTTTGAGGCCAGCCTGGTCTATATGGTGAGTTCCAGGATAGCCTTGACATCAGACATGGAGATGCAGAGTTTGAAGTTTGCCCAGCTGATTTCCTGTCTTGCTTTAGAGAGTACAGGTAAATGATTGGATGAATCTCAGAAGGGACTTTGAACTTTGGACTTTTAACGTTGTTGAAACTGCTATAGACTATGGGGCCCTTTGAAATTGGACTAAATGTATTTTCCATTATGCTATGTGTTGGGAGCCGACTTTTAGCAGAAAGCGGCTATCAGCTTTGCAGCCATCTTGAGCCATATACCCTGATGTGAGACTTGTTTTTCAACAGCCTACAACAGCTGAAGCACACTCTGATATCCCACATATTTTGTTTTGCTGTTTACTGCCCCCAGCTGCAAGGCGCACATGGTATTCATGCCTGAAAGGCATGCGGTTCACATGCTATCCACATGCTATCCACGCCATACATGTCTATAAGGCGCACGTGGTAGCCACGCCTGCAAGGCATGCAGTTCACGTGCTGTCCACGTGCTATCCACGCCATACATGCCTGTAAGGTACATGTGGTAGCCACACCTGTAAGGCTTACATCATAGCAACACCTGCAAGGCACGTGGCAAAAGCGTATAAATACCCCAGATTTCCCTTCAATAGAGAAGACAAGAGGAGAATACAGGAGACAATGAGAGAGACAATAAACAAGAGAGAGACACAATAAACGAGACTTGAGACTTGATCAGAACCTCTGTCTTGTCTCCATTCTTCTCGTCTCTTCCCCTTTATCCCCACTGTCTCTCTCGCTAGACCCTGACCCGCGGTAGCTTGGGCCGGGGAAACAGTGGCCGACAAGCGTGGAGTGGAGAGGGCCGCAACATTTTTGGTGCCCGAACAGGGACTAGTGCGGTTCCCAACATTTTTGGTGCCTAATGTGGGGCAGCGAGAATGAGAGATCCAGTGAGGGACGTTACCAGAAGAAGGATCTGTTGATTGCCGCAGGAATTTGCCGAGCTGAGAAAAGTAAGGAAAATGGGACAAGAAATTAGTCAACCTGAATCCAACTCTCTGTTTTGGTTTGCTTTGAGAAAGGTAATGAAAATGGGACAAGAAATTAGTCAGCCTGAATTCAACTCTCTGTTTTGGTTTTGTTTGCTGCTCACATGTGTTAATTTTCTGCTTTTGTTCTTGAATGCTGTCTTTTTTTGTTCAAAATAAAAAGAAGCATAAGTTAGAATCCAAAATACAACCAAAGGTTGATGACAATTTGTCAGAGCCAGATTGTGCTGACCACGAGGAAGAGGAAGTCAAATTTTATGACGCTGAAATGCCCTCTCCCTATGTGCCTCCACCTCCAAGTGCTCCCCCAAATGGAGACAATGGTTGTAGATCCCAAAAAGGAGTTACAGGACAAAATTTCTACCCTTAAACAACTGATAGAGTTAGAAAAAGAGTATCAGGACTTAAGTAATCAGTTACAGAAATTAAGGACAGGGAAGAGGTCTCGAGAGGCCAACTTCGAAAATCCCCCGGATTTTCACGTTCCTCAACCTGGTGTCCAAAGGCAGTCCCTATCCTCTAGCCTTAGTTCAGCTACAGATCAGCCAGAGGAGGGAGATGCTGAGGCTTTCCCTGTATCAGAGACCAGAGACGCTCAAGGGGTTGCTTGGAGACATCACACAGGGTTTAATTTTCAAATTATTAAAGAATTAAAAAATGCAGTATCTCAATATGGTGCCACTGCTCCCTTTACTCTTGCGATTTTAGAGTCTATGGCAGAGGAGTGGCTGACTCCTAGTGATTGGAATACGTTAGTGAGAGCAGTTCTTAGTGGTGGAGACTATCTTATTTGGAAATCAGAGTATCATGAGAATTGTAAAGAGACAGCTAGGAGAAACATTCAGGCAGGCAATGGTTGGTCCTTTGGTGCCTTAGTAGGAGAAGGGCAATTTGCTTTTTTTTTTTTTTTAAATATACAAGTCATATTTATTATTATTTTAGTTTACCATAATATGAAAAAATCTTGAAAATTCAGAAAGGTGTGGAAATCAAACAAACATCTGAGAAACCAGTAGATGTTGAGACCTGCACTCTGCCTCAATGCTTTGGGGCTAAGTGCTCTGGTCAAGAGAGAGAATGGGGCTGGAGGGGCAAGCAACTCGAAGAATGGAGACAAGACAGGGTGTGTGGTCCGGTCTTAATTCTCGTCCTGTCTCCCTCCCGTCTCTCTCATCTCTCTCGTCTCTTTTTATTGAAAGGAAATCTGGGGTATTTATAAACACAAGCAGGAGAACACAGGTGAAAACACTTTACCACGTGCACCATACAGCTGAGGTCACTAAACAGCAAAACAAGCTATGTGGGATAAACAATATATTTATCAGAGTGTGCTTCAGCTGTTATAGGCTTTTGAAAACCAAGTCTTTCATCAGGGTATATGGTTCCAGATGGCTGCAAAGTTGATCTAGCCGCTTTCTACTAAAGTTGGCTCCCAACAGCTATGTTTAGGTATGGCCCCATAGACACATATGTTTGGACAAGCCTAGGGGCCAGAGAGTGGAATGTAGTGGTGTTGCAGCCTGCAGCAACAGCTGAACAGGTTCACCTGTAAGAGAGGCTGAGAATAGGGGAATGGCAGTAAGAGATGAAGCCAAGACAAAATTCTCTGATCAAGGCTTGTAGTTAAATGTAAGACCATCAAATAAAAAGGGGAAGACCCAACCCCCACAAGAAGGGTCTGCTTGGCACTTCAGCTCAGCAGGCACTTCAGCTCAGCAGCTGGGCAAGGGGTGTGCATCTTTAATCACAGGCCCAGAGGTGTAGTGAGCAAGCTCAGCAGGCAGTCTATTCAACTCAACTCCTGTGGCAGACTTCGGGTCTCCAATGCAGGCAGCTTCCCAGGTCCTTTGTTATTGGGTCTCTCATGGTAAACACTGTGTTCTGGCCTGCTCAGCCTGACAAGCTGACAGCCTTGGGGAAAAAGTACCTTTCAGTTCCCCGGTTAACCTTTTAAGATGGCAGTGCCAATATTTCATACACATTTTCAGGCACAATATTTCATACCATCTAGGGTCTCAAGTGGCCAGGCAAGGTCGCGACCGTGCCTGGCTTAGGTCGGGGTTTATCTTGCTCCTATAATTACCTGTCATTGAGGAAAACATACATAGCATATTGATGTATGCCTCTGTCTTAGGTTTATAGGAGTTAAAAATTATTCCTATAATTACCCGTCATGGAGAACATACATAGCGTTATGATATATGCCTCTGCCTTAAGTTTATAGGAGCTCAAAACACTCTTACCTGTCGTTGACTATCCAACCATCATTGACCCACTCTCTTAGACCAAGACCACATTCAGACCTGTGGGAATAGACTAGCTGCAATTTTTTCACCACGAAGTGTAACTGCCAGGAGGAGATGGCTGAGCTTGCTGAAGGCGACCAGTGGTACAGCGGCTTAGGTGGCTTAGGCACTGGCCTGCAGGGGGCGAACCTTTGTGAGGGTAATCAACCTGCTTAAAATATAAGGTTCAGAGGTTAAAAGCAACATGATTATCCAAGCAATGTAGATAATAAGGTTGGAAGTGGAAGTATTTCAGTATCTAATCCATCTGCTAATTAGCAGGGATCAGACACAAAGTCTGACCACCAGGTGGATGGCTTAAGAACAATTACTTGCTCCCCAGCAAGAGTGGAGGCTGTTAAATCAAGTTAAATCAGCTGGCTGTTTTTGAGCCATCTTCCTCATTAGAATCATAATTATTAGGCTCAAGATGCATGTCCACTTGATGGACCAATCTTTCAGGTAGCCATCGGGCTCCATTCTCTTTGTCTGAAAAAATACAGACTGAACCATGACCCCAAATTAAAACAGGATCGGGACCACACCAAGTATTAGTTAAGGGGTCTCTCCACAAGACCCTGGCAAATGAGCTAGAAGTAACTGGATGCCAGTGGCAATCCACTGCAGACTGACCTTTAACATCAGTTTGCAGAAAATTTAAAACAAGACAAAAGCAAGGTGTGCTTTTGGTGACCTTTCTAGTTTCAAAAAAAAAAAAAAAAACCAATTTTTTAGAATTACTTGTAAAACCAGGGAAGAAGCAACATTAGCTGCTTTTCCCATATTTAGAGTGTTATGAAGATATTATTTTAAGGTTTCATAATCTCTTTCACAATTTTTTGTCCTTGAGGATAATAAGGGAACATCAGTAATATTAAATTGTCAACAAACATCTCAAATGTTTGACTGTAGCCAAATAACTGTAATAGCCAGTTCCATGATCCATCTTAGTCTGATATGGAACACCAAGCACAGGAAAATAATATAGGCAACAACTAATTATATTTTTAGTTGCTCTTTTGTTAAAGTAGTTGCAACTAAAAGGTCTAAAAGGTGTCAAGTCACATGTATATATTTTAATTTTTTAATAAAAAGTGAGTAACATCTATTTGCCAAAATTGATTATATATAAGTCCAAGGCTTAAGACCATTATGAAAAATTGAAGATATTGAGAACAAGTTTTTGCAATTTAACTTGCACACTTTCTAGAAATGTCAAATTGTTGTCTTAAGCTATTACTCTTTTGATGCTGTAAAGAATAAGGTTGTATGGCCAATTATTTTTGAAAGGTCTAGAATATATCTAGTATATAAATCTCCTCTGGCATTGTCCTGTGGTTCAGACAATCCAATGAGCTTTTAAATGTCTTATAAGGTTAAGAAACAGTACATGTTTCATAATTAAGTTGTATTTTTATAAATAAAATTTGAGAATTAGCTATATCTAAAAAAGAAACAATTTTAAGCAATTATAAATCATGAG
This sequence comes from Arvicanthis niloticus, assembly GCF_011762505.2. Taxonomy (NCBI): domain Eukaryota; kingdom Metazoa; phylum Chordata; class Mammalia; order Rodentia; family Muridae; genus Arvicanthis; species Arvicanthis niloticus. The sequence goes on along the minus strand of NC_047658.1, from coordinate 113,866,424 downwards.
TCATATACTGGCTATGAGTATATATATTGAAAGCTTGATTTTCTTAGCATTTCAAACAGTGGCTACAACACATAATTTAATTGTGTTGAAGCAGGGGAAACTCAAGAAAATACACATATGATTTAATTATATATACTGTCTTCTCAATAGATGAGGCATCTGTAAATATAGCAAATACAGCAAACATCTTTTCTATGGGCTGCATGAATAGTAAATTTTTGGAAATATAAAAGCATGCATAGAGGAAAAACTGTAACATATGATTATCAAATTTGTCTAAAACGTTTGTCATGTAATAGGCCAAATTTAATAAGTCAATAATCAATTTAATTGTTATTTGGAATAAGGAATAAACCTTTTATCTAAAATGCTTTTAGAATTTTATCATATAATCTTGTATAAACACAATTATAATTTTATAATAGGATGTTTAAACTTTATTGTAGATATAGAAAAATAAATCCACATTAATAGTTTCTTTTGTCAAAGGGCTGCTGTGAACATGAGTAGTAACGACACAAACAGCCAACAGTTTATCAGTCTATATAATCTATCTGTTGATAACTAACAGCTTACTCTATTTTCAGCAAAGCTATCTCTCCTTTATAGTCAATTGTCAAAGGGAATTAGGACTTGAATCCCTTTGAAAATATCAAACAGAGGTTTAAATTCTCCTATGGTAAGCTTAAGATGAGGTTTTAGCCAATTAATATCTCTTAACAACTTTTAAAAATCACTAAACGCAAATCAAGATTAAAAGGAAACCATTTTCTTTTTATATGTACACTTACAAGCCAGAAGATGGCGCTAGATCCCTACCACAAATGGTTGTGAGCCACCATGAGGTTGCTGGGAATTGAACTTTTATATTTTAAATTATAAGTCTAGCCTTTAACGGCTGAGCCATCTCTCTAGCCCCAACTATCTTTTTTTATTAGAATTTTCTATGTCACAATCTCCTTAGGATATAACTGAGGTCTCAAATATTGAAAAGATACTGTCTTTGAATCCTTTTTGGAGCAATAAGCACTCCAAAAAAATTTTAAAGCTCGTTATATTGGAACAAAGGCTTGCAGAAAAACTTCTTTAGAGAAATCTGCTAATAAAGTATCACACAATGAATAATATATACTAAAAGATTTAACCTCTTAATTTTTTTGTATTAAAGCAACAACAATATTATAATATATATATATATAGTAAAGCAATTAACTATTCTTTGAAGCAATCATTTTTAACAATATCACTTCATGGGCTCTTAAAAGTTACGAATAAATTTATTGACTGCAAACCTCCCACCTTTATCAGAAATGTAAAGGGATGGTATAAAAACATCTTTTATATCTATAATAATTCTATATGTATTTACTGAAATGGCAGCTGGAGTAGGCAAGTCAGGCTGTATAAATCTTAAATTTGAACTTTATTTTGGATTAATTTAATAACCAATCTTTTTTAGTTGAGTGAGAATATCAGATAAAAGCCAACTTTATCCTCTAATAATTGTTACATACATTAGAGGAACCCAAAGCATCTCATTTTTAACAACTTTGGATATAAAGAAATCAAAACAATTTGAACAATATTTTATCAGCAGGTACAGTTATATATAACTCATGGAGGGAAGTAGGCATAATTTTAATGTCTCCAGCATAATTATAATTCTGTTGTAAGACTGTTGTAAAGTCTTTGGGTCTTAGATTTATCCCTCTTCTCACAAGAAACAATGAAGGCAAAAGACATATTCTGGTAAACACAATTCTAGGACCTGGTCATGAAGACCCAGGACAAAAGGAACTCTTGGCACCTGAGTTTCTGCAGCTCAGTCTGCATTGTCTTAATTCAAATGTAAATGTTCTTAATCTCTTGCCTGTTCTGTGAGGCCTGGCTAGGCCTGAACTTCGCAAAAAAAAAAAAATTTTTTAACTTTAAATTTAAACTTTAAACTTTAAAAGACACGTGTTGTATCTTTTCTCTATAAACATGAGTAAATCAAAAAATCTCAAACTCTCAATAGAACTACCAACTGTAGTCTATGGAATATTGGCAGTTTATGTTTTTAAGCCTCTTTTGCAACATTAGAATATAACCATATTTTTGAGAAACAAAACCAATCCTTAATGATGTAAGCAATCTATTTTCTCTAAAATCAACAAGTAGATTACCTTTATGCTATAAAGTTTTGCTGCCAATTCTTATATATCAATGCATGATAGTGCAGCTTTTAATATCTCACTAAAGAGACATTGTTCTTAAATCTTATCTTTATACATCTGGTTTCTGAATGACTCTAACCCTGAGTTACCAATCTTAAGCCAACCTTTGTTACCAAGGTTGTAAACTTTTTAAAATCATATCCAATAACTTTAGGCCGATAATCTATAACCAAGTGTACCTTCCCCCCCACCATGAGCAAGCCTGAAGAGACCTTGGTTACCACAACAAGGTCAAGTGACGGGATCTAGGTGGAGTTACCCACCTTGGCTGCCCGGAACACAGAAGCAGAACTGCCCCTGGGCTTGCCTTGAGACATCTCTGACCGTGACCTAGAACGACTATGGATTATCCCACCCATCTGGAACCAGGAGGGGTTGTGGGTTGGGTCTTCCCCTTTAAATTGAGAGCTGAACATTAAAGCTTTGGGCCTTGATCAGAGAACTTTGTCTTGGCCTCATCTCTTCTCGCCCTCCAGCCCCTTTCATTCCCAGCCCCCTTTCAGGTGAACCCAGTTGACTTGTGGCCGCGGGTGGCTACAACCAAGACATGTAGAACATATTTATACCTTAAAACCAATTACAAACAAAAATGAAGTGACAACACATCTTATATATTTAAACCAAACAAAATTTCTTGCTTTTTCTAGCTGTAATTTTAAGATAAAAGCACCTGTCACAGAGATTTTTCCACGACAAACTCTTAACTTCCTTATTTAATCCAAAAAACCTGCCGGTCCCTTTAAAAGCAGCTTTTCTAGCTGAGCTTGACTCTTAGCTACAGGTGTTAAGCAAACTTATCAGCCGCTGCTCTACATATTAAAACTGTCTTTGAAAACCAAGTTAAACTAGGCCAAGTGTTGAATCAAGCAATTTTAAGGATCTTTTGAACATTAAACATAGAACATAAAACATAGCCGACCAATCATTCATACAATGAGACACGTGGACAGAAACACAATGAGACATGTGGACATTGGCGAGCAAAAGGACAAACAAAGAAGCAGAATTATGGATACTGCTTAGTGCTCTGCACTTTTTTGTTTTTCAAATTCTTTTAAACCCAGTTCCTCTGTCTAAAGCTGCTTCTCTTGGGCCTGCCAAATCCTCTCCTTTCCCCAACTCACTGTCACCCCCTATTTGATTATCAATAGCATCTTTTACAAGCTCCCAAAGGCAAAGGGTGTTAGGATCTGTCTTTGTAGTTCCTAAAACCTGTCCAACTGTTTCCCAGGTTTTCTTATTCAAGGTTCCTTCCTGTGGGAACCACCACGGGCAGTATGAATTTATCTCTGCCAAAAATTTTTCTAACATACTATTTGGAACCACTGATCCTCCCACCTGGAGAAATCCTTGTAAGCTTCGGGCAAATGCCATTTTGAATTCTCCTGTCCCATAATTCGTTGTCACCACCTAGGTAAATTGGGACGCCTGGCCAATGCCTATTTCCTAGAACCTATCCCTGACAAAATACACTTCCTGCAAACACGGCCTTCAACAATTAACCATAACTAGCGCTAGTATCAAAATCGTTTGCTACTTACTAAGTGTGCGGGATAAAACTTCTTCTTCTGTTTTCCATAGAGCTCTACACAAGACAAAGAACGTCCCTCAGCTTTTCTCTTGTCCTCAGGTCCATCCCTGTTTAAGGTGCCATTCTGTTGCCGCCTGCAGCAACAGCTGAACAGGTTCACCTGTAAGAGAGGCTGAGAATAGGGAAATGGCGGTAAGAGATGAAGCCAAGACAAAGTTCTCTGATCAAGGTTTGTAGTTTAATGTAAGACCATCAAATAAAAAGGGGAAGACCCAACCCCCACAAGAAGGGTCTGCTTGGCACTTCAGCTCAGCAGCGTGGGTGAGGGGTGTGTATTCTTAATCACAGGCCTGAGGTGTAAGGAGTGAGCTCAGCAGGCAGTCTATTCAACTCAACTCCTGTGGCAGACTTCGAGTCTCCAATGCAATGCAGGCAGCTTCCCAGGTCCTTTGTTATTTGGTCTCTAGTGGTAAACAGTGTGTTCCAGTCTGCTCAGCCTGAAAGGCTGACAACCTTGGGGAAAAGGTACCTTTCATAGTGGTTTGAATGTTTGGCCTAGGGAATGGCATTATTTGGAGGGGTGGCCTTGGAGTGGGTATGACACTGTGGGCATGAGCTTAAGACCCTCATTCCTAGCTGCCTGGAAGTCAGTATTCTGCTAGCAGCCTTCATATGAAGATGTAGAACTCTTGGCTCCTCCTCCTTGTCCTCCACTATCCTTGCCTGGATGCTGCCAGGCTCCTGCCTTGTTGATAATGGTCTAAACCTCTGAACCGTAAGCCATCCCCAGTTAAATGTTGTTCTTATAAGAGTTGCCTTGGTCCTGGTATCTGTTCACAACAGTAAAACCCTAACTAAGACAACATATGCAGGCAACATCTATACACATAAAAAGTTAAAGAGACCAGGACAGATGGGTAGTTGTGAGAAATGGGGTGAAAGGAAGTGTGGGGCCTGCAGTGGGAGTGTGTATTTCTTTCTGAAAAACGGGGATGGTAGGAGGCTGGAGAGATTGCAGTTAAGAGCACTGACTTCTCTTCCAGAGGTCCTGAGTTCAATTCCCAAGAACCACATGGTGGCTCACAACCATCTATCTGTAATAGGATCCCATGTTCTCTTCTGGTATGTCTGAAGAGAGTGACAGTGTACCCACATATATAAAACAGATAATAATTTTTTTTAATAAAGATTTAAAACCTGGGGATGGTAAGGTATGTGCAGTTTGACACCTGAAGTTCCCAGCATGGAACCCAGCACACAGTAAACACCACATACCCCAGCTGTGATAGCTAATCTTGAATGTCATCGTCGTGGAATTTAAGTCACCATGGAAACAAACATAAGTCTAGGTGAGGGAGTTCCTAGTCTGACCCACTGAGTGAAGTACTGGACAGTCAGCTGAGCGTCAGCATCCGTCTCTGCTTCCTGACAGTGGATGCCATGTTACCAGCGCCTCACACTCCAGCCACCCACCGTGACTCCCAAGCTGTGCTACACTGCACCCTGCAGCTTCCTTAAACAGTTCTTGACAGGTATTTTGTGCTAGCAACAGGTAAAGTAATTAGCGTGCATGTGTGTAGGGACCAGGGCCCGGGGAGCAGATTGGAAATGTGTGGGCAGGTGTGGGGGGTCTGGGAAGCAGATTGGAAATGTGTGGGCAGGTGTGGGGAGGTCTGGGAAGCAGATTGGAAATGTGTGGGCAGGTGTGGGGGGTCTGGAAGCAGATTGGAAATGTGTGGGCAGGTGGGGGGGTCTGGGAAGCAGATTGGAAATGTGTGGGCAGGTGTGGGGGGTCTGGGAAGCAGATTGGAAATGTGTGGGCAGGTGTGGGGGGGTCTGGGAAGCAGATTGGAAATGTGTGGGCAGGTGTGGGGGGTCTGGGAAGCAGGGAATAAAAGGACGGGAGCAGGGCAGCGGAAAGTGAGTTTCAAGGAAAGGCTTTTCAGGATTCTGTTAACTCATTGAGTGCCCTAAACCAACGACTAATCAAACTTACGGACCCTGGATGCCTCCTAAGACATTGTTGTCTTTTTAAAATGAAAACTAAGCTGAGAGTTTTGCCTGCATATGTGTCTGTCTGTCCTCCACTTGCTAGCTTGGAGAACTGCCATGTGGGGTGTTGGGAATTAAACACGGGTCCTCTGCCCTCCGACAGAGCAGGCCAGCGTTCTTAACAACTGATCTGTCTCTCTACCCCATTGTTGTCTTCTAAAATGACTTAAAATGATTTATCTTGGTTTTGATTTGGATTTTTTTTTTTTTTTAAGATAGGGTCTCTCTACATAGCCCTGGCTGTCCTGAAACTCGATATATAGACCAGACTGGACTTTTAACTCAGAGATCCTCCTGCATTCTGAGTCCTGGGATTAAGGGCATGGGCCACCATGCCCAGCCTTGTCCTGTGGTCTTTTAGAATGAATTAAACTGTCTGGCTTTGCTAAGTTAACCAAGCGCCTGTACAGGCGGGTGCTCTTCAGAATCTGTCTTCTTTCAGTCGCTCATCGTGTTTGCTGAGCACCTACTTGGTGCACCTGCCCAGCTCCTGTTCCTGGAGGTGAGTCAGACACAGCTGCTTTCTTGCCTGCCTGACACTTGGGCGGGACAGGGCTGATGAGCAGAGCGAAACGAACAGGCAACATTTAATGCTTGGTGTCCAGTGCTGGGCAGAAAGAGACACCAGGCCTGGAGTGAGAGAAACCTCCCAGCTCCACCTTTCATGCCGGGAACTAAAGGAGGCCGATGGTGAAGGACCCGTGCAGTCCATGATGGTGTGCAGTGCTTGACTTCTTTTTTTTGTTTCTTAGACTTGTTTTCTATACATGCTACACTTTTTTTCTTTGAAGGTGGCCGCTCCCTGGTGCCACCTTCTGGATATTGTGAATAAAGCTACGCTGAACGTTTCACTGTTGGAGTCTCTGCATCGATCCTTGGTGTATACACACTGAAGTGGAATTGCTAGATAATGAGGTGTGCTGGCTTGAATGAGAATGGCCCCCACAGGCTCACAGGCTTAAGTGACCTAGTTACCAGGCATGATTAGGAGGAGTGGCCTTGTTGGAGTAGGGGTGTCAGTAGGAGTCTCATGCTAGGTGTAGTCTTCCATGTTTTCTCTGCTTGAGGAGCAGGATGTAAACCCTCAGATAGCACTCCAACCATTCCTGCCTGCCTCTTGCCATGGCCCCTTGCCATGATGTCCAAGGACTGTAAGCCTCTGAAACCGTAAGCAAGCCCCCAATTAAATGCTTTCTTTGATAAGTTGCCTTGGTCTCTTCCCAGAAATAGAGCAGTAACTAGCACACACTAACTACTTAATTCATTGTATTTATCTTTATATGTATGGGTGTTTTCCTGCATACATGTCTGTAAAACAAATGTGTGATATGAAATAGGGCCCTGGATCCTCTGGAACTTGAGTTACAGAAGGCTGTGAACTGCCACATGCTGAGAAACAAACACAGGGCCTTTGCAAGGGCAGACAGTATTCCCAACCACTGTATCATCTCCCCAGTTTCTCTCTCTACCCCCATTTTTGGGGGAGTCTCTCATAACTTGGGTTGGCTTCAAAATCACTATGTAGCCAAGGATGACCTTGAACTCTTGAAGTTCCTGTCACCTCCTGTTTGAATGCTGGCATCGCAGGTGAGCACCTCCCCACCAGGGTGAGGGATCTTACTGCTGAGCCCTTCCTTCCATCCTGTAATCTCCATGTTTTTCTCTAAGGTTTGTCTTTACACCAGTTCAACACTGTCTGATGAATGAAACTTTTACCAAGACTTTCAAATGGAAAATGTAAAATATGTTATCCAACCTTGTTTTGTTTCAAGATTGGCTATCCTGGGTCCTTTGAACTTCCATATAAATTTTAAGGTCAGTTATCAAGACCTGGAAAGGCAGCTGATATACTACCTTTTCCCTTGTTTCTTATGTGTGTTGGGGGAGGTATGCACAGGTGTGGAGATCAGGACCACCTGAGAGAGTCAGCTCTCCCTGTCTACCCTGTGGCTTCCTGGGATGGAGTTTGAGTCATCAGCCTTGTCTGCAAGTGCCTCTATCCACTGTGCCATCCCACCAGCCTGCCAGCTGAGGTTTTGATAGGGACTTCTTAGGAGAACTGTTTTGTGAAGATTGCTACTCTCTGGGCTTGCTTTAGGGACAGGTGTTTTTCTTTCTGGTTAAGAATTACATTTTTGCTGGATATGGTGGCACATACCTTTAACCAGTGCTCCAGAAGGAGAGGCATATGGACCTGAGTTTGAGGCCAGCCTGATCTATATAACAAGTTCCAGCCCCAGCAGGGCTATACAGTGAGACTGTGTCAGAAAGCACTGAGAAGAGCAGTTCCTAAGCTGCAGAGCTGCCTGCAGGCTTTGCAGCGAGCTCTGGGTTTCCAGCGTTAGTGAGTGGCCACTCGTGCTGGAGAAGACCTTCGCTAGTGCAGCTGCTTTAATCCGTTCCTGCTCTTTTAAGTGACCCCTCACCCATACTGGTATCTGACTGTGGCATGCTGTTGGTTCTCTATCTGGGGTGAGAGGACATTTCCTCTTATCTCCCCAGGAATGATGTCACACAGCAACCCCGTGCTACACAAAGGAAGGCATGAAGCTGTACCTGTCATGGCACACTTGTGAAAGTCAGAGGACTTGGATCTGTCCTCTTCTGCCATGTGGGTCCTTCTTCATGTGGAGGTCAAAGTCAGGTCATCAGGCTTAGGAGCAAGCATCCTCAGCAGCCAGCTGGCTCCCAGCCACATTCTAACTCTGCCTAGCCAGAATCTGTAATGAGCCCACTACAAGATGCCTTAGAGACTAACGGGTCTAGGGAACAAGTAAGGTTGCCAAGTTCACTTGTTAATGTTGTCCTTGCCTTGACCTCTCAGTGGCTCTTGTTACAGTTAGTCACTTCCCTGTTGTTGAAATACTTTGTTCCTCTGGCTGGGAGCCCTCACTTACCTAGCAGTCTTTGCTCTTTTGTTGTTTGTTCTTGAGACAGGGTCTCTACATACAGTCCTGAGTGTCCTAGAACTCCCTATATAGACCAGGCTGGTCCTGAACTCCTGATAGAGATCCTCCTGCCTCTGCCCCCAAGTGCTAGGATTAAAGGTGTGTGCCACCTTGACCAGCCACAATCTTTGTGTTAGCCACTTTCACCTGGTCTCCATGGCCTCTCCTGATCCGGAAGCATTCTGACTTCTGCTCTTCTCTTAGCACCTCTCAGCTCAAGTAGATAATAGTCTCCCTGACAAGTGTCTTCCCTGGACCCTCCCATTTAACTTCCCATTAGTAGCCAGTGTTGGGGTCACCTAAAGTCATTAAGGAAATCTCTGCTAGCCTGGTATGGAGGCATACATCTTTAAGAAAACTTGAGGCTAGCCTGAGCTGCAAAGTAAGGTTTTAGAGGTGACACCCTAAAACAAAAGGAGACAGAGATGGCTCTCTGTGAAGCTGGATGACATGAGTTGGGCTCCCAGAACCCACATAAAAGTTGCAAGAGAGAACTGACCCCACAAAGTTCTCTTCTGACCTCCACACATGCTTTGGCAGTAGCCACTCCCCCATCATGCACACACAACAATAATAAAAATAAATAGAACAGGGCTGGAGAGATGGCTCAGTGGTTAAGAGCATTGACTGCTCTTCCAGAAGTCCTGAGTTCAATTCCCAGCAACCACATGGTGGCTCACAACCATCTGTAATGGGATCTGATGCACTCTTCTGGTGTGTCTGAAGACAGCTGCAGTGTACTCATATAAATAAGAATAAATAAACCTTTAAAAAAAATAGAACAAATGAATGAGTGATTTAAAATAAAGTGACTGGTTTTATGTCGCTGTCAGATCTCTGACTTGACTCACTTTTACTTTGTATTTTGCCTCTCAGAACTTGATTTAGAATGACATAGTTGCTGCTCTCCTGGCCAGTGGAGGGAGCCTCTACCATTAAGGACAGAGGGAAGCCTGTCTTTCTATCCTTATCCTCTACCCCAAACTCCTGCTATACTATTGTAAAGGGATGGGAGAAGAAAGGTGGTAAAGGAGGAGTGGGCATGCCTGGCTCCTCCGGGTGCTGGATAAAACTACTCCAGCAAGAAGAGACGCTTAGCACATGGGAGAGTGTGCGGCTCCTGCAGAGGAGCTGGGTTGAGTGTCCAATGCCCACATAGTGGCGCACAATGATCTGGAACTTCAGTTTCGGTGACCAGCACCCTCTTCTGGCTTCTCTGGGCATGTGGCGCGTGAACATAGAGTCAAGCAAAACACCCATATACATTTAAAGAGTTTAAAAAGAAAAAAGATGTTCTTATCTGTGGCCGCTATCTGGGTTTTCTGGGACACTTTCCCAGATCAACCTCCAACTTCAGCACGGCAGCACTTCTGTTTTGGTTGCTCTGGTTTTCTTCCTTCTGGCACACACAGACCCATTCTATGGGCTCCCTTCGTAGGATCCATTTTTACCTTAGGGTCAGTCAGTCTCCACTGCCAGGCCAAATAATTGCTAAAGGTCTCTGTTCTACTGACCCCCTGGGCCATCACAACATCAGTGAGCCTTTCAAGCCTCCTTGAAACACTTAGCATCAGATTTGGAATTAGAAGACAATTCACCAGCCAGGTGTGTGACGCACACCTTTAGTCCCAGTACCCAGCAGAGGCAGGTAGATCTCTGAGTTTGAAGCCAGTCTGGTCTACAGAGTCTGGTCTACAGGCCAGGTTACACAGAGAAATCATGTCTTGAAAAAAAAACAAAAAAACAAAAAAACAAAAGCCGGGCGGTGGTGGCGCACGCCTTTAATCCCAGCACTTGGGAGGCAGAGGCAGGCGGATTTCTGAGTTCAAGTCCAGCCTGGTCTACCGAGTGAGTTCCAGGACAGCCAGGGCTACACAGAGAAACCCTGTCTTGAAAAAACCAAAAAAAAAAAAAAAAAAAAAAAAAAAAAAAAAAGGAAGAGGAGAGCAGGAAGAGGAGGAAAAAGTAGACAGTTCAGTAGCTTCAGGTCTGAGATCCAGCAGGGTTCCAGCTATTTCCAAGTTGATGTCATTACCAACTCATTCTCTCAAAATCCACCCTAGAGGCCCCGGCAAGATGGCTCAGCAGGTAAAGGTGCTTGCCACCAAACCTTATAACCTGAGTTTGACTGCCAAGACCTGCACAGTAGAAGGAGAGAAGTGACTAATGAGTTATCCTCCAATGGTCACACGCATCCCAGGCCACATACCCCACCCTATACACACAGAAGACAACTAAGTGTGTAAAAGTATAAGAAGTCTCCCCTTGACCAGGGAGCGTGTTTTCGCAGGTGGAGTGCTTGTCTACAATGCCTGAAGCCTTGAGTTCAATGTGCAGCACCAAATACACTGGGCATCGTGGTGAGCATAAGTCATCTCCATGCTAGAGAGGTGGAGGCAGGAGGATCAGAAGTTGAAGTTTATCCTTGTCTATATAGCAAGTTCAAAGCTAGCCTGGGCTACATGAGACCCTTTCTCAAATACATACATACATACATACATACATACATACATAAATCCAACTTTAATTCATTCCTATTTCTGACAAAAATGAAGGTTTCAAAAATGGCAAAAATATGGATCATGTTGGGGCTGGAGAGTCAGCACAGAGGATAAGAGCACTGGCTGTTCTTCCAAAGGACTGGGGTTTGGTTCCCAGTAACCACATGGCAGCTCATATCTGTAACTCCTTTTCAGATCCAGTGTTCTCTTCTGACCTCAGCAGGCACTGAATTCATGTGATGCACAGATATACTTGCAGGTAAAACAGCCATACATATAAAGTAAAAATGTCAATCTTCAAAAAATTTTCAAAATAATTAAAATGTGGCACACACTTACAGTTCTGTGCTTGGTGCCTGGCCAGGAGGATCAAGAACTCAAAGCCAGCCTGGGCTACACATCAGGAACCCTGGCTACACAACAAGAACACCTCTCAAGAGCTGGGTTTGGTGGCACACACCTTTAAACCCAGCACTTGGGAAACAGAGGCAGGCAGATTTCTGTGAGTTGGAGAGCCAACCTAGTTTACAGAGAGAGTTCCAGGATCCAGGACAGCCAGGGCTACATAGTAAGGCCCTGTCTTGAAAAAAAAAAAAAAAAAAAAAAAAAACCTAAACAACAAACAAACCTGTCTCAGGCAAAAATGGGATGGACATGGAAACTTCTGCCTGTAATTCCAATATATGAGAGGTGGAGACAGGAGGTCAAGAGTTCAAATCCATCCTCTGCTACATATAGCTTGAGGCCAGTCTTCAAAACATAAGACCTTTCCTTTAACAAATAGAATAGTTTCTATGATAGTTAATTTAGGGTATCAGTTTCACCAGATTAAGGTGTCAATAGAGAACAGATGCCTCCAGAAAGTAGAACATGAGTCTTAGTAAACTAAGTGGGGAGATGGGCCTGGCAGTTGATGGCGTCCTCTAACTGGCTGAAGCAGATGCAGGAAGTACACTGGGCTCTCTAAGAGCTCAGGCAACTTCTGCTGCCACCAGAATTCCGGGCTCCTGGGTGGCAAGGTGGCTGGCTCAGCAAGTAAAGGCACTTGCTGCCAAGCCTGAGGTCTGAGTTCAATACTCTGGAAGGACTCCCAGAGTTTTGTTGCCTTCTGACCTCCAGACACATGCTGTGGCGTGTTGGTGTCCCCCCAGGTACATACACAATAACATTTAAAATTAATAAAAAGAATGAAAAGAACTCAAGTCTCTCTGAGCTCTGGGTCAGGGAGCCTCGGGTTCTCAGGCCTTTGACCATGAACTGAAAGTTCCAACACTAGTTTCCTGGCTCTAAGGTCCTCAACTCTTTCTGAAGCCACACTGCTGCTGGTATCTCGGGACCTCCAGCATGAAGACAGATGACCTACCCTGGGACATCTAAGCCATCAGAGTTATATGAGTTAATTCCACAAATAAATCTCCTGTCCTATATATCTACACACCCTATTTATTCTGTCTCACTGAAGAATGCTAACAATACAGGTGTGCTGCATAGCTTTATATTAACTTGACACAAACTAAAGTCATCTGAGAGGAGGAAACCTCCACTGAGAACCTGCCTCCATCAGACCAGGCTGTCTGCAAGCCTTTAGGGCACATCTTAATTCATGATTGATGTGGGAGGGCCCAGCCCATTGTGGGCGGGGTCATCCCTTGGCAGGTGGGCCTGGGTTCCTACATTGGGGAGCAATGTAGGAAACAGCGCCCTCTATGGGCTCTGCAACAGCTCCTGCCATCAGGTTCCTGACCTGCTTGAGTTCCTATCCTGACTTCTTGGATGATGAACTGTGATATGGAAGTGTAACCCAAGTAAACCCTTTCCTCCCCAACTTGCTTTTTGGTCATGGTGTTTTACTGTAGCAATAGAAACAGTAAGATGGCAGGCTTGTTCCTTTTTCCTTCCTTCCTTCTTTCCTTCCTTCATCATTTTTATTGTATAAATAAGTACACTGTAGCTGACCTCAGACACACCAGAAGAGGGCATCAGATCCCATTACAGATGGTTGTGAGCCATCATGTGGTTGCTGGGAATTGAACTCAGGACCTCTGGAAGAACAGTCAGTGCTCTTAACCACTGAGCCATCTCTCCAGCCCCAGGCTTATTCTTTTAATTGAAAATTAAATCATATTTTGAACTTTATTTTCTTTGAAATTTTTATTTTTAATTGAAAATTAAAATTGTATTTGGCCAGCGGCTACTCATTTGGTAATTCTATGTTCTTTTTCTCTTCAAGCCTCAGTGGCTCAGTGGCAACTCCCAGCCACTCCTCATGTGCTCTCCCAATTATGAAGTGAACCAGGAGTTCTCAGATCCAATAGACCCTACATGGCCAAATCCCTGAGTCTAGAGAGGTTTAAAATAGTCACATGCCAAAGAACAGCACACATAAACAAAATTTTAATTGAGGTGGAAACATTTCTAGAAAAATGTGGAATGCCCAAATTGCCACAAGACAGCACAAACTTTAATAGATCCAAAACCAGTAAAGAAAAGGTGTAATTTAAGATTAAGTGTTGGGGGCTGGAGAGATGGCTCAGAGGTTAAGAGCACTGACTGCTTGCTCTTCCAGAGGTCCTGAGTTCAATTCCCAGCAACCACATAGTGGCTTACAACCATCTGTAACCTATGCCCTCATCTGGTGTGTCTGACAGCTACAGTATACTCATATAAATTAAATAAATCTTAAAAAAAAAAAAAAAAAAAAAAAAAGATTAAGTGTTGGACATGGTGGTGCAGGCCAATAATCACAGCACTTGGGAGGGAAAGCCAGAAGATCAAGTTCAAAGTTATCCTCGGCTAATGTAGAACTTGATGCCACCCTGGGCTATATGAGACACTGCTTAAAGAAACAAAAACCCTCCTACAAAGCAGTATGCAAAAGACTAAATCTCAGTGAAAGGGTTGGGACTGAGATGAGGGGCTAGGGCTAGGGCCAGGGCCGGGGCTGGGCTCAGTGGTGAGTGTACACTCAGTAGTCCTGAGGCTCTGTATTCCAGTCCTAGAACCAACAAAACCAAGCAAGCAAGCAAGCAAGCAAGCAAGCAAGCAAGCAAGCAAGCAAGCAAACAAACAGGGGATGAGGCTGTGGAGATGCCTCAGTTTCTATACAAGCATAAGGATCTGCGTTCAATTCTCTGCATCCACATAGAAAACGCTTAGCACTTGCCTTTAATTCCAGCGTTCTTGAAGCAGAGGCAGGCAGAGGTCAGTCTGTTTAAGGACAGTCCGGTCTACACAGTGACTTTTAGGCCAGCTAACTAGGCTACATGTGAGACATTGTCTCAAATAAGCAAAACAAAACAAAATCCATAAAATGCTCAAAACAAAACCAAAGTACAAATACAGGCTCATTAGGCTCAGAAAAACAGTAAGGCTGAAGCTCTGTCAGTCTGAGTCTGAGCAGCTTGCTGCCTCTCTGAGGAGCACAGTAGCCTGTGGCCAGATCCTGCCAGGGGGCTGAAGGCAAGCTGAAGGCAGGCCGCAGGCCATGGCCTGCCTCAGGCACCAATGGGGCATTTTCACAGGACCTGAGGGCCCTTTGAGATGACAAGTTCTGATATCCCTTCAAAAGCAGATGGACAAACAGAGGCTTAGAGAGGTAGGGAGGTTACACCAGGTCAGGTAGCAGGGGCAGAGACAAGCACGAGGCAGTCTTGGGTCCTGGTGAACACAGTCTCTGAAAGGAGGCCAGCATAACACGCCCTGGTTGATCCCCACCTAGGACTTCTTGCTAGAGTCATTCAGACTGGTCACAGCCTGGTTGTCATGGTGATGGCAGAGAGGGCAGTTCCAGAGCTGGCAGGCAAGGATGGGAGAGGACAACATGCCAATATGCTAAACACTGACCAACTGTTGGTTAAGGCCATATCGGAGAGACCAAGGCAGAGCACAGAGCCCTTGGTTCCAGGGACACCTACAGGGCTGTTCCGACTCCTGTCAGGCATCTCTGCGGAGGAGCAGGTGAGGGAGGCAGGCCCAGCTGGGGAACTTCAACCGCCCAGTGGCATCTTAGGCCAGAAGAGGCCAGCCCTAGCTTAGGCTCTTGAGGAAACATGAGACTGGAGCCCAGGTCCTGGTAACAGTTAGGAAGGCCTGGGCCAGGGACCATAGAGGACGGATGGAGCAGTTTGGGAACACTACAGGGAGGAAAGGAGTTTAGGGAAAGAAGAACCCTTCCCTGCTCCCACTTCTGTTGCACTAAGTCCAGAGCCCTGGGTGACATCCAGAAGAACGTGGGCTTTGGTTGTGGGTGGTTTGGCTTGGTGTTTTTGGGTGGCAGTGGTGGATGGTTTGTTTGGCAGTCTCCTACCAAATTATCTGATCTGAGCTATCCTAGAACTCACAACTCTCCTCTCAGTTTTCCTGTGTATGTGGGGTTACAGCTATGTGTCAACATACCTAGACATTTTTCTAAATTTAAAGAAGTCCAAACTAGGCAAGCTGGCACAGCCTGTCATCCCAACACTTGGGGTGTAGAGGCAGGAGGAACACTTCCTGTGGCAGAGTTCAGTGGTGACAAATTTGGGATCTTCTAACAGTGACAACATATGTGGGTCTCAGTCCCGCCACTCACCAGCCATGTGACCTCTGCTCTTTGAAGTGCATGAGCCTAACTCTGCATGATGTGTGACAGCAAGCTCAACCCGCTCAGGGTTGGGGGAGGTTACAAATATGTAAGTGCCTAAGGTCTGGGGCCCAAGAGTCTGCAGCTCCTTAGTCATCTGTGTGTGTGTGTGTGTGTGTGTGTGTGTGTGTGTGTGTGTGTGTGTGTGTGTATGTGTGTGTTGTGCATGTGGAGAGCAGAGAACAACAGGTAGGAGTTGCTTCCCAGGGACTGATTGAACTCAGGTTGCTTAGTGGTAATTGCTTTTACCTAGTGAATCACCTCCCCAACCCAGGTCTGCAGCTCCTGCTGTCTTTAACAGAAGAGGTAGTGAGTGATCAGTAAGTTTTAGAGGCAGCCACAGCCTGGACAGGATGTAAAGAGAGGAAGCCCCCTGGAGGTGAAGAGTGTTATGGGAGGCTAGTCAGAGCTACCCTCTTTCCCTGTCCCTGCTCAGAGGCGCCTTGGGAGTGGAGACAGTCTCCAGAGTCAGAGCTGCCAGCTGCAAAGATCTTACAGTGCAGGGCAGACAACAAAGAAAGAACGAAAGCCCCGAAGGCGGAACAAGAAAGGACATGGCTCAGCTGAGGCAGAGGAGTAAGCTGCTGGGCACGGACTGGAAGGTGCACTGGGGACCAGGTGGACCCTCATTCTGACTTCTTTCTCCTCCTTCTTCAGTCTCTTCAGTCCACCTTCTCGGAAGCCTTCCTTCCCTTTCCAGTGGGCCTGGGAGAGCTTCATCATAGATGGCCAGGCTCTGCTCCAGTCAAGTTCCTCTATGGCCCTGGGCCATCGACCCCTGCTCTTCCCTCCAGCAGCCCCCCAGTGCAAGCCCAGGCACAAGTCAGTAGCTAACATCTCAGAAGATCTTCGAGCCTGCCATAAGATGGAAGTGCAAAATCTGGGGAAAAGATATCAACCAGGGGCCTGGGCTAACCTTTCCCTGCCCCTGGGCAAAGCTGAGAGCCAAGGGCTAGAGCAATCCAGCTTCTGGTCATCAGGGAAAGGGTCAGGATCAGAGTCTGAGGATATCTCAGAGGTAGAAGGCCAGAACAGTGAAGAGGCCGAGAAAAGTCTTAGCCCTGCGGAACTGCCCCAGCTCCCAGGGCAGGGCTTGATCTTGGAGGAGGAATTGATCTCAGAGGTGATGGAGGAGGAAGAACACAGTGACCCCAGCGGGAGAAAGGGCAGTTTTGTCAATAAGGGGAGGAATTCTGGAGAGAAGGGCTTAGAAGAAGGGGATTCGCAGAACTGCAACCAGGGAAGCGGCTCCAACAGCCTCCGAAAGCCACAGAAGGTGACCTCGAGGGCCAAGGACTTGAAAGGGCCCTGGGACCTGGAGCGGCTACACAGGCAGTTACAGGAGGAATTGGAATGTGGTTAGTACTGTGGGGAGGCCTGAGGTACCACAAGCCTGAGAGACCTGTGTTCAGACGGAGGGGTGGGGTGGTGGTAGAGGCTGGGGTGGGCTAGGGCTTGTCTGGATGCTGGGTGAAACTGCCCAGGGATCCAGGAAAGAGTGTGATCCAGACCTGATCTTCTCATGGAAAGGTCCCCAAAAGCAGACTTGGAAGGCGTTGCGGGCAGCTGTCCAGGCCTCTGCCAGGAACAGGAAGACCTCTGTCTTGGGAGATGATGAAAGTTTCTTGTCTGCTAACTTCCCTAATCGCACCTTCCATAAACGACAGGAGGCCACCAGGTGAGGACAAAAGAGGAAGGGGAGCAAGAAGGAAGGGGAGAGGACAGAGGGACCAGTTTTACAAATGACAGTCTTCCCAGCTCGCTCATGCTCTTGCCCATTCACCAGGATGTCTGACCATCCACCCATCTATCGTGATAAGATGGTTCAACTCTGTTGGCACATGTCACTTTTCTTTTGTTTGTTCATTTTCAAGACAGGGTTTCTCTGTGTAGCCCTGGCTGTCCTGGAACTCACCCTGTAGACCAGGCTGGTCTTGAACTCAGAGATCCACCTGCCTCTACTGCCCAAGCATTAAGATTGCTTAAGGTGTGCGCCCTCACTGCCCAGCTAACACACCACTTTTCATCTCTCTCTATTCTCTTATTCCTCCATCCACCCTACTAATGTAGCGTGTATCGAGTGTCTACTCGTACGTCTTCAGGATGGGAAGGAGGAAGATTTGGGCCAGTCCTAAGAAGTTCAAGGTCTATAAAGGAAGATGGATGGTCAATGTCTGTTTAGTTCCACAGTTACTACACTTGGGCTAGAGCAAGAGACCATAGGCTCAGAGAAGCCGGGAGGCAAGGAGGCAACTACCAGCCAAGGGATGATGGTGTGCCAGTATGGATGGAGAGAAGAGTACCTACTCCTGAGTTCTCATGTGTGTGTGGTACTGGAGATCAAGCCGGGTCTTGGGAATGTTAGGCAAATGCTGTATTATTGAGCTATGGGCTTAACCCTGAGACCTAAAAAGATTATTTATTTTCTATTTGTGCAGGCATGTGAGTACCACAGCACAGGTGTGGCTCTTAGATGACAACTTGAGGGAGGGAGTTCTTGCCTTCTACCATGGGGTTTTGAATTTATGTTGTCAGTCTTGACAGCAAATGTCTTTACCTGCTGGCCCAACCCTGAAATTTTTAGAGTCTAATTTAATGTTCCTTGAGGAGTGGTTAGAAGTAGTATGTGAGGGAGGGGCAAATTCAAATTCATTCAGCATTATTATTATTATTTTATTTATTTATTTATTTTAGATGAGAGAAGGTGGTTGAGGCATGGTCTCATGTATCTCAGGCTGGCTTTGAACTTACCAAGCAGTTGGCGCTACCTTGGGTGGCACAAGTTTTTGCTGCACCACTTTGGCTCCCAGCTGATGCACTCAGCACCCACCCAGGAGCTATCTTTGGATCCTCGAATGAAAGACACACACACATTATCTTACTTTTTAAAATGCCTTGGCTACTTCAAAGGCTGGGCACTCCTAAACCTTCCCCTGCTATCCCAGGCCCAACTGGGGAAGTGGCCAGTGGCCAATTAACCTGAGTCATAGCGAGTCTCCTGTTCTTCTCTGTGTCCTACCTGCCAACTCTAAATGTCCTGCCCCACACCCAGCCATTGGCTGTTGGCATTTTTATTAATCAACCAAAAACCAACTGGGGACAAGGACCTTTAGCGCTTGGACATGTACATGCTTCGCACACAGGAATGTCAGAAGAGGGCATCTGTTCCTGGGTACTGGGAATTGAACCTGGGTCTCTAGAAGAGCAACGAGTTCTCTAAAGCCCCAAGCCATCTCTCCAGCCTCTCTGTACTGTTTTTATATTCCCACTACGTATAAGGGCCCGTTTTCTCCATATCCTTATTGACAGTGGCTATCTTTTGTCAGTTGTTTGTTTAGGAAAATCCTTGCTGGGCTGGAGAGATAGCTCAGTGGTTAAGAGCACTGATTGTTCTTCCAGAGGTCTTGAGTTCAATTGCCAGCAACCACATGGTGGCTCACAACCATCTGTAATGGGATCTGATACCCTCTTCTGGTGCATCTGAATACAGCTACAGTGTACTCATATAAATAAAATAAATAAATAAATCTTAAAAAAAAAAAAAAAAAAAAAAAGGAAAATCCTTGCTATTTAGCCAGAACTACCATGTCTGGTACTAGCTATGTTCCTCAACTGGCACAGAACTTTCTGTAATCCTCCTGCCTCAGCCTCCCAGGTTCCAGGATTACAGGTTTATATCACCATGCCTGATCTTTTGACTATTTTATTTTTTAAAATTTGTTTTGTGTGAGTATGGGTATCATATGCATCATGGTAGGAGTTGGTTTTCTCCCACCACTTTGAGGCAGGGTCTCTCTTGTTTCTGTCAGAATGCTATGTACTTTAGGCTCCCTGGCCTGTGAGTCAAACCTATCTCTGCCCCACTTCTCATCCTAGGAATGAAGGGATCGCAGATGTGCACACCGTGGCTGGCTTTTTACATGGTCCTAAGGCTTGCACTCAGGCGTGTGTGACAAGGCTCGCACTGCCGAGTCTCCCGTCTCCCAGCCGCTGTTTCCCAAGCGGGTTTTCTTACTGGCATTGAGTTCAACTGTCATCTTTTGTCAGTGTTTGTTTGCAGATGCTCTTTGTTTCCTTTGCTATGTAAAGACTTCTAACTTCCTACAGATATACCAAAAATACTAAAAAAAGGCGCTGCCCAGGCCAACATCCCAGAGCGTTCCCTTTTCATTCCCGGCACTTTTCTGTTGTTTTGAGACAGGTTTCTCTATGTAGCCCTGGCTGTCTAGGACCTTCTCTGTAGACCAGGCTGTCTTGAATTCACAGAGATCTGCCTGCCTCAGCCTTGTGAGGGCTGGGACTGAACGTGCATCGCCACGTGAGCTCCTTGAGCACGTTTACAGTTTCCGGTTTTATGTTTAAATGCTTCACCCACTTGAGTTGTGTTTGCATATTGTATGGAATAATAGTCTACTGAAATCCTTTTAATAGAGACAGCCAGTTCCCCCACACACTGATGGGGACACTTTCCTCCACAGTCCTTTGCATCTTTGGAATTTTTGTTTGTTTGTTTGTTTTTTTTGTTTGTTTTTTTGTTTTATTTATTTATTTATTTATTTTGAGACAGTGTTTCTCTGTGTAGCCCTGGCTGTCCTGGAACTCACTCTGTAGACCAGGCTGGCCTCGAACTCAGAAATCCACCTGCCTCTGCCTCCCAAGTGCTGGGATTAAAGGCGTGCGCCACCACCGCCCTGCATCTTTGGAAAATCAATGCACCATTTATGAGCCTTGCATTCCAGCCTGTTAGTCCATCCATCTGCTTTTTACTCAGTGTCATGTTTTGATTACTGATTATTGATGAAATCAGGGCATATGATATTTCCAGTTCTTTCTGTTAAGAAGATTTAAAGTGCTGGGCAGTGGTGGCACACACCTTTAATCCCAGCACTTGGGAGGCAGAGGCAGGAGGATTTCTGAGTTCGAGGCCAGCCTGGTCTACAGAGTGAGTTCTAGGACAGCCAGGGCTACACAGAGAAACCCTGTCTTGAAAAAAAAAAAAAAAAAGATTTAAAGCCCAGTGTGGTGGTGCAGTTTGTAATCCCAGCACTCTGCAGGTCCAGGCATGAGTCAGAAGTTTAGGGTCATTCTCAGCTCCATTCAGCTCCATGAAGAGTTTGAGGCCGGCCAGGGAGGAAGAAGTGAAATGAATTAAATATGCATCCAGAGATGGGGGTTCCTACAAAGGAGATGGGGTAGCCAGGGAGAAATGACATTTCAGCAAACATATGACTGAGGAGAAGAAACTGGCCATGGTATCTGGGGAAGAATATTCCGGTTTGTCTAGTTGCTGTTCTGTTAGCCACCTTTTGCCCACTTACTCTTCATAGATGAATCCCTTCAACATTTTAATTCTTTCCCACGCATTTATCCATCTGACTGACTGACTGTCTATCCGAAGATGCCTCAGGCTGTTAGGCATTAACCCAGCTGCTGTCAGGTAAAGTGGTTAGAGATCTGGCCCTTTCTCAAAGACAGCTGCTGGAGAGGGGATGTGAGCAATGCAAAGGCTCCCAGGCTGTGATCTGAGCTCCTCAGGGCTTGGGAGTCCGAGGCTGCCCTGGGTCAAATGTTAAGAACTGGCTGTCAGCTGGGAGGTGGTGGCACATGCCTTTAATCCCAGCACTCAAGAGGCAGAAGGTAAATCTCTAAGTTCAAGACCAGCCTGGTCTACAGATAGAGTTCCAGGACAGCCAGAGCTACACACACACACACACACACACACACACACACACACACACACACACAAACTCTGTCTCAAAAAAAAAAAAAAAAACCAAATTAATCAAACAAAAGAAAGAAGTGGATCTCACTGCTGAATAGTAAGTAGGAAAAGCCTTAAGGCTGGTTGCTCCATAAAGCCTGGCTTCCATGACAAATGCCATTTGTTTCCCAGGACTTGAGCTTTCCCATACTTCTCACAGTCCCTCACCTCTGGATTACATGCTCCTCTATGCTACCTTGGCCTTCCCTGAAGCTCCTGATCCCCCAAGGACATCCTCCTTTTCTCACCAGAAACCTGCTGCGGGCCTGGGAACAGCAGCAGATGAAGGAGAAACAGCAGGCTGAGATCCGCAGAGCTCGGGAACACCATGTGCAGCAGCAGGTGGCTCGGTGTCTGGCAGCCTACACACCCGGAGGAAACAGAGCGGCCTTGGGTCCTCAGCGCAAACTAGAGGAGCTGAGGTAGGAAGCCAGGCTTTGGAGGGCAAGGCAGGGAGACTGTGCTGGGAGTCAAGCTGCAGGACCTCACAACAGGCAGGCCAGGCCACTCAGCTGCATCTTACAAATGAAGATGCTGAGGCCCCTGGAGAAGGGGCGGGGTCAAGATCATTCAGTTATTAATAGTAACCCATTCAGATATTATATCCTTAAGCCCAAAGTATTCTGCACACAGTCATGATTTTAAATCTTACCTTTGGTTTTGTGGTGCTAGGTGTGCTTATTATAAAAACTGACATGGTTGGACATGGTGGTAAACGGTTTTAATCCCAACACTCTGGAGGCAAAGGCAGGTAAACTGCTCTGAGTTTGAAGTCAGCCAAGGAGACCCTGTCCAAAAAAATAACTGTTGAGACGTTAGAGAGATAGCTAAGTAGCTAAGAACACCTGTTGTTCTTACAAAGGACCTGGGTTCAGTTCCACATGGTGACTCATAACCATTTATAACTCCAGTTCCAGGGAATCCAACATCTTCTTCTAGCTTCTGTGAACACTAGGCACAAATGTGGTACACATGCACTTACACACATACAGAGTAAATACACACACACACACACACATATATATATATATATATATATACACAAATATATATGTACACACACATTTATATATTATATATTATATATTATATATTATATATTATATATTATATATTATATATTATATATTATATATTATATATTATATATATTAAAAATGTTGAAGATTTTACAAATAGTTGATGCCCACTGCAAATTGTCCCAGGGGCTCCACTCCTGGAGACAGTTAGCAAGCATGGCCAGCTGGAATAACGTGTTTCACTAGCCTTCCATTTTTACCACCCCTCTCCCCTTTTTTGAGATAGGATCTCTTTTTTTGTTTGTTTGTTTTTTTTTTTTTTTTTGAGACAGGGTTTCTCTGTGTAGTCCTGGCTGTCCTGGAACTTACTCTGTAGACCAGGCTGGACTCGAACTCAGAAATCCGCCTGCCTCTGCCTCCCAAGTGCTGGGATTAAAGGCATGCGCCACCACCGCCCGGCCTAGATAGGATCTCTTTATATACCCCTTGCTGGCCTGGAACACCATATGTAGAGCAGGCTTTCACAGAGATCCTTCCAAGGCAGCACTATGCCCAGCTCTTTTTCTCTTTTGAGATATGAACTCATCTTGATAGTCTAGGCTGTCTCGGAACTCACTCTATGGACCAAGTTGGCCTCAAAGGTATAGTGATCCTTCTACCCCCAAGTGCCGATTATAGGTTTGTACCACTAATCTCAACTTAAGACTATTTCTTGGAAGCAAATTCATGAATCAAACAACTCTCTCTAATGGGCCATGAATTAGGTAGTACCAATACCCACCTACAACTACAGAGGAACAACTAAGGCCCTGAGAGCAGAGAGCTTAAACAATTCGCCAACATCTGAAATAATCTCTGGCAGTTGTTAGATTACCTGCTACACTGTCTGAAGGTTTTAGTGCTTGTTCTTCAGTGAAAGGACACATGAAAGTCTCTGCAGTGGCTCCACCTTATGATATAGGTAGTATGATTAAGTGCAGTCATTTAAGCCATTGGCTTGAGGCTGGCAGTGGTGACACACACCTTTAATCCCAGCACTTGGGAGACAGAGGCAGGCGGATCTTTGTTTCAGGACAGCTAGAGCTATGCAGAGAAACCCCCAAACCCAAAGCAGGCAAGAGAGTTAAGTCCTGACCTGAACACCTATGGTTCCTGTCCATCACTGCCTGCCTTTGGCTCATGATATGTGGAAAGAGGTTTCATGGGGTGCAGCACCCAGCACCAAGGACTTGGCAGGACTCATTATATTTCGAGACAGAATTTCTCAATGTAGTTCTGGGTGTCCTAGAACTCACTATGTAGACTAAGCTTTCCTCAAACTCATAGAAATCCTCTATCTCTGCCTCCTCAGTACTAGGATTAAAGGGGTGTGCCACCACGCCTGCCTAGCTCAACTTTATAGGTAATTTTACAGAACGGTGTCTTCCAGGGACACATTTCTCTTTGCTGGGCACTGTTTTTTAAGCTCTTTTTTTTTTAAAGTATGGGTATGTAGGTCAGATGACTATCTGCAGGAGTTAGTTCTCTCCTTTCACCACGTGGGGCCTGGAGACTGAACTCAGCTCCTGAGGCAGAACAGTAAGCACTTTCACTCACTGAGCCATCAGGAAGCACCCTCACCCCACCCCATTTTTTCTATAAAGTTCCAGTCTATTTTTTTTTTTTAAGATTTATTTATTTATATGAGTACACTGTAGCTGTCAGACACACCAGGAGAGGGCATCAGATCCCATTACAGATGGTTGTGAGCCACCATGTGGTTGCTGGGAATTGAACTCAGGACCTCTGAAAAAGTAGTCAGTTCTCTTAATCACTGAGCCATCTCTCCAGCCCCTCTATCTATCTATCTATCTATCTATCTATCTATCTATCTATCTATCTATCTATTAGATAAGTCTCATTCTGTAGCTCAAGCTTCTCAAATCTGTGGCAATCTGCCTGCCCCAGCCTCCCAAGGGTAGGGATTACAAACAGCTGCCACGATACCCTGCCATTACTGGGACTTTAATAAGAGATAAGCATAAGGCCCATCCTCTAGCTGACAGGTACGAGAGAGGGATGCTAGAATCTTCTTACCTCAGGGTGAAGACACAGGCAGACCTTCCGGCCTGGCAGGGGCAGATGCCAGAGAGAAACTCTTCTCCATGAGAAGGTTTGTTCAACTTTACCAACTAAGACTAAGTGCTGTCCAGGAGGACAGGCTCCGTAGAATGGACTCTGTGGACACTGTGGCAGAAGGAATGTCATACCATACTTTGGAATGACAGGGCTCATATCTATTGGCACAAGTATTTTTTTGTTTTTTTGGCATGAAACTTCAAGACACAGACTTTCTAACAGAAATAACAAGATATCCAGCAAGAATTGGGGCATAATGGTGCACACACCATTGCCAGTCTAGGCAAATTGGTGAGCTCCAGGTTCAGTGAGAGACCCTGTCTAAAGAATAAAATGGGGGGCACAATGGCACACACCTTTAGTCCCAGCTCTTGGGAGGGAATTCCAGGCTAGCCTGGCCTACATAGTGAGACTTTATCTCAAAAAACAAAACAAAAACTATACAGTAAGAAAAATACTGTCTTGCATGGGCTAGAGAGACTGGCTGCTTTTCCAAAGGTCCTGAGTTCAATTCCCAGAAACCACATGGTGGCTCACAACCATCTGTAATGGGATCTGATGCCCTCTTCTGGTGTGCCTGAAGACAGCGACAGCATATTCATATAAATAAAATAAATAAATCTTAGCCAGGTGTGGTGGCACATGCCTTTAATCCCAGCCCTCAGGAGGCAGAGACAGATAGATCTCTGTGAGTTCAACACCAAGCCAGTCTACACATCAAATTTCAGGCCAGGCCAGGCCAGGCCGAGCTGTACAGTGACAGCTGCACAGCTGTCTCAAAACAAAAACAAAACCCCAGAAGAATGGACAAAAAAAGAAAAAGAAAAATACACAGGACATTATGCAAAAGGCAGAGTCCTAATACAAGCTCATGACTGCCTCTACACTTGTAAGGAAAGGCTCTCAAGATTGGTGAAAACTCTTCTTAATGGAGCTTGTGATCCTGGCATGGTTTTTCCCAGTGGATTTTTTTTTCTCCTCCTCTAGGGAGGAAGGTTCCTTCCCTGGTACCTGGCCAAACATGAGAGGACTATCCCACAGGGGTCCAACATACATGCCTGAGAGCCTGGCACAAGTTTCAGGTTTTGTCTGGTTATCCCTTTCATCTTGTCTGGGTTCTGCCACTCCATCCTGGACATACCTTATGTGCTGTAACTGACATGCCTGTCCTGCAAGGAGGTCAGAAGGTAGTGTTACCCTGGGCTAGTTGAGCAGCCATGTTGTCTCAGGTTGGCCTAGAAGTATATAGCAGAGGATAACTTCTGATCTTCCTACTTCTGCCTCATGAGTGCTGGGACTGCAGGCATGTACATCACATGGAGGGAAGGAGCTCGTGCCACAGCACTAGTATGGAGGTTAATGGACAACTCTGTAGGATCTGGAACTTAAACTTGCCAGCCTTAAGTGTGGCAAGCACCTTTACCTGCTGAGCTATCTAAGTATCCTCAAACCGACTTTTATAAACAGGAAAACTTTCTCCAGTGCAGCCCAGATCTTTGTTTGTTTGATTTCTATAGCCTCATTATGTAATCCAGACTGGCCTATAATTTACTCTGTAGTGCAGGTTGGCTTTGAGTTCAGGTAATTCTCCTGCCTCAGCTTCTCAAATGTTAACTACCAGACCCAGCTTTGGGAGATGTTCTTTTATTTGCAATACTCTTTGTTGGTTCCTATGTCGTCTTCTAAGCTGTCTACACAGAGAAGGCACAGGGTACCTGGGAGCACTGCCCAACCCCTGCTGTAGTGAAGAAAACTGGACTCAGAGCTAAGCCTCCCCAGGTCACAGGCTCCACCGGATCCTCAAAGGGCAACAGGGGGAGAATAAGGAGGTTTACAAATAGAGAGGCTGTGGAAGCAGAGGGTCAAAAGCTAGGAGGACAGGCTCCCTCCTTTGGGTGTGTCCAGAAGGTTGGGCAAGCCCTGAATGCACAGCCTAAATCTGAGACAGGTGGGGCCAATATCCCCCACCCTGGTAATCCCACCCCAGAAACACAGGGCTGGAATGGGAATAAAATGGCTCTGTAAGTGTCAGGGAAAACTTGTATGTTAATAAGCTTCAAGGAAGACTAGTAGGCTCCAGCCCGGGGAGTGTCTATGTTCAGTGGCCCAGACGCCTGTCTTGTCTTCCACACAGGCGCAAGGAACGACAGCGTTTTGCTGAGTACCAAGCAGAACTCCAAGGCATCCAGCATAGGGTGCAGGCCCGACCCTTCTTGTTCCAGCAGGCCATGCAGGTGAGGGCTAACCACTGTCCAGGTGCACCACCATCACCACCAACGGAGCTGCTTCGACAAGTGTGTTGTGAAACAAAGTCGGAGTGGGTTCCTATCTGTACCCCCAGAAGGCTTGGGACCCCTTTCTTAATAATCTAAACCCCACAGTAACCCCAGCAGCCTTGGTGAAGGTTAGGAACCTGTCTTTTCTCCCGTCAGACCAATGCCAGGCTCACAGCAAATCGGCGCTTCTCCCAGGTGCTGTCAGCATTGGGAGTAGATGAGGAACAACTGCTGGCTGAGGCAGGCAATGCAGAGGGCATCCCCCGGAGACACAGGTGAGGCGGGGCAATGCAGAGGGCATCCCCCGGAGACACAGGTGAGGCGGGGCAATGCAGAGGGCATCCCCCGGAGACACAGGTGAGGCGGGGCAAGATGCCCTTCCAGGGTTCTCCATGTCACCCAGTAAGGGGGGCCAGGGCTATTGTCCCCACCTTCCAATGAGACCAGAGTAGGACCTTACTTGAGGACACAGGAATAAGCAGTAAAGCTAGTCTGAGACTCTGAGCAAGATATGCCAAGCAGCTGGTGACATTGTCACCCTTCAGGCTGTCCCTTACACCTTAGAGTAAGTAACCTAGTACTGAGCAGAAATTATAAGATTCAGTTCACAGTAAAACAAACAAACAAACAAACAAACAAACCCCCCAAACAACTGAGACTTGCAGGAGGGGGTGCCACCTTCCAGGGTCACACAGCAACTAAGTATAGGACTTAGATTTAGACCCACAGGGAAAAAAAAAAGGCTGCCTTGGCCATGAAATAGGGTGCTGGGGAGCCCATTGCCCTCTGTCTGTGTCTTTAAGGAGCTACCGGGCATTTGGAGCAGAAATGGAGCCCTCTTCTCAGAGTCCCCCAAAGACTGAGCCAACCAGCAGCCAGCCTGGAAGACTCCCCTCCCCAACCCTGGACCCAGAGCACAGTCCCCAAGAGAAAAATTAAATGCTTTATGGCCAAGTACATTGTGAGATTTCTGAGAGGAGTTGCTGTGAGTTGGAGATAGGTAGTGCCTATGGCCAAGATTGAGCTGTTTCCCCTGTACCCTGCAAACCCAGGATGCACCTTAACCTCAGCAAGCATGCTGTCTCTGCTACTGAGGAGTGGGACACCTGGAGACGAATCCACTGACACCTTTCCATGCATTCTCCACATATCTGGAGACCTAGAAATCTTAGTGAACAGGACCCTGCCTCTGAAGATTCAGTCTTGGAACGAACCTTTAAAGGAGCCCATCCCCAACACCAAAACACATCAGAGATGTGCTACACCCGAAGCCCAGAGAGGAGCAACGACTATCAGAACGGGGTGTGTGAACCCTTAACTTAAAACCCCCTCTCCTCGCTGGGCAGTGGTGGCGCACACCTTTAATCCCAGCACTTGGGAGGCAGAGGCAGAGGCAGGTGGATTTCTGAGTTCGAGGCCAGCCTGGTCTACAGAGTGAGTTCCAGGACAGCCAGGACTACACAGAGAAACCCTGTCTCGAAAACAAAACAAAACAAAACAAAGCAACCAAGCAATACAAGCAATCAAACAATCAGAAACCCAGGAAAAGGCTGGAAAAGGCATGTAATCCCAGCCTGGGCTACATAGTTAACAGGCCAGTATGAAAGGAAAAAAAAAAGGTAGGAAAAGCATCGTACGTGCACAAATGTGCCGAATTAGCACTCAAGCCTAGAGTGGTCATGCAGGCCTGAAATCCCAGCACACGGGAGGCTGACAGAGGGAGGGACTGTGGTGGGTTTGAGCCCAGCCAGGGCTAACTAACAAGTGCTGAGCCAACCAGGGATATATAGACCTACCTAAACAAACAAACAAAACTAAACAAAACTAGAAACAAATAATGATAATAAACTAGCACTCAGTATCACCGGGTTTATAGTCACAAATTCATAGAGCTAGTTAAAAAGGCCTAATCCACCTCACAAGGCTTGGCCTCTGGAGCTGGCATCTCGAGCAGGAAGAAAACCAAAGTATTTTCCAACACCGCACGGAGGCCCGGCACCGGGGAGCCTACTAGGACAATCACTGGGGAGGGGGGGTGCCCACAGAGAAACCAGAGACTCAGAGCACCACGAGGCTATCAGAGTGTAAGGGGAAGGAGGCAGGGAAAGCTGCTAGCTCCGGAGATGGTGGCTCAGTAACATTCTAAAGTTCTTACAGCTCTAGGAATACTGTCTAACCGGAGCGAGAAGTGATTCCACAGTCTCTACAGGCGCGCGTGCTCAGAGACCAGTACCTGGCAGGCGGGAACGCGCACTCCCAATTAGTCCCTCCCATGAGCCTTTGGAGGTTCCCAGGCAGGCTCCGGAAACAGCCGCTCTTAGTTTCCGGCAACAGGAAAGGGGCGGTCGCGCGACCCGGAAGCGTTTCCATTTTGCGTCGTCTGGGCTCGGGTAGCGGCCCGGCTCCAGGCAGACGCACTAATCATGGGGTCGTCAAAGAAGCACCGTGGAGAGAAGGAAGCAGCCGGGACGACGGCTGCGGCTGGTACCGGGGGCACTACCGAGCAGCCGCCACGGCATCGAGAGCATAAGAAACACAAGCACCGGAGCAGCGGCGGCGGCAGCAGCGGCGGCGGCGAACGACGGAAGCGGAGCCGCGAGCGTGGGGGCGAGCGCGGGAGCGGGAGGCGCGGGGCCGAAGCCGAGGCCCGCAGCGGCGCGCACGGTCGCGAACGAAGCCAAGCGGAGCCCTCGGAGCGGCGCGTGAAGCGGGAGAAACGCGATGAGGGCTATGAGGCCGGTGAGGGCGGGGCGGAGCGCGGGGGGCGGGGCAGGGTCTTGGGGTGCTCAGGACGGAGGGTGCAGGATGACCTCGAGGGCCTTTCGGCCTCTTGTGTTGAAGACTTCCTTCGAGGGTTTGGGGTTAAACATTGACTTTTCCACGGTTAGCTTCAAGAAGACCGGAGTCTTCTTTTTTCCGTCTTTCTGTCACTTCACAGTAATGCTTTGGGTGGGTGAATGAGGTGGACCGAGCATGCACAGACAGACTAATGGTGTTGGGCTCCTTGCAGAGACATGAAGCAGTAAGATAGGGTTGGGTCTGAACACCAAGGGGCCTGTGCTGTAAGCTCTGTTGAGAAATTTGGCCTTTGTTATGAGGATGGTAGGGGAGACAAGGATTTGAGTAAGGAAGTGACTTGATTTGCATGATACTTTTATGAAGGTCAGTGGGTTGAGAGCTTGTCAAAGTAGGACCAGAGATCAAGCGATCAGGAGGGAGGTCCAAGCAACCAGGTGAGGACCAATAGTATGCATGTTTCTCCATGCAGTGGGGTGGAGAGAAGTGAAACTAACAGAATCTTAGTGCCTGGGATGAGGAATAGGGAAAGTACTCCCTGAGTTTTAGTCTGAGTGTCCTGGTGGGTCATCTGTTGGAACTGAGTTTAGAAGAGAAGCAGATTTGAGGCAGGGGAGAATGACACAGTTTTGGGAGAAACTTTGTGGTTGTTGTGTATGGGAAACCCTACAGTTTAAGTGGGATCCAGTGACTTTGGGCTGGAGTATATTCAGGAAAGGAAAGAAGTGCCTTCGAACATGTGGAATGAGAACGAGGATCAGGAATAGAACCTGATAAATCTCACGTGTGGGCAGGGGTGCATGACGAGGGGCACAAATAATAGCCAATGGCAGGAAACCCACAGTCGGTCATGGGATCTATGCAAAGAGACAATTGTTGAACAGTGTCACACACCGTAGGACATTAAGCAAAACCAGACCTTTTAAAGAAAAGATTATTTTTATTTTATGCATTTGAGTATTTTACCTTCATGTGTCTGTGCCTGTGCCTGTGCCTGTGGAGATCAGAAGGCAGCACCAGATCCCTTAGAACTGAATTAGATGGTTATGAGTTGCCCTATGGATTCTGAGAACCAAACCTGGGTCCTCTGTAAGGACAGCAAGTGCTCTTATCCACTGAGACATCTCTCCAGTCTCCAGATCAGAACTTTTCTTGAAAGTAATTTAGTTGGAAAAAGGGAGACTTGCCACTTGAGAGATCATACAGAAAGTGGGGTGGTGCTGAGGTGGAGGAGAAAGAGACCATTGGGTTTAAAGAAAGGAGATAGGCTGCAGCGGTAGAATATGGCAGGGAGATTTTTGAGAAGATGCCCTCCTGGTGGGGCCTGGTTGGGGGAGCTAAATTTGATGCATCTTCCTCTGTCTGGTGTGTGTTGAAGTTCTCTTGTTTGCTTATGTATGTATTTATATATATACTTAATTTACTTACGTGCATGTCTGTCATGTAACACTGCTGTGGAAAGTGCCAGAAGTGATGAGCAGAGCTGTGCAGTTGAAGGCAGACTTTTAATTCTGGTGAGGAATAGGGCTTCATGGTGGAGGTAATCCTTCATTTTTGATAGAACTTTATCATAATGAGAGCAGAAAGGACAGCAGAGGCTAAAGGTAGAATATGGAGATTTGGAGTGCCACAGTGAGGAATGCAGAAAGTAGACTGTTGGGTTAGAGAGGAAGGTATTGGAAGAGGCCATCCTGCCAGGCCAGGGCTTGGGTAGGAGCTGTCAGGGAGTTCGGGAAAAGAGGGCTGCTCTTGCCGGGCGTGGTGGCGCACGCCTTTAATCCCAGCACTTGGGAGTCAGAGGCAGGCGGATTTCTGAGTTCGAGGACAGCCTGGTCTACAGAGTGAGCTCCAGGACAGCCAGGGCTACACAGAGAAACCCTGTCTCGAAAAACCAAAAAAAAAAAAAAAAAAAAAAAAAAAAAAAAAAGGCTGCTCTTTTCTGTCGTTTCCCCAGGTGTTGGTGAGGGCCCTTGTCCTTGACCTTGCAGCTGGACCAGCAGTGTTGCTTCTTGGTGTAGCTTGGGCCAGGTTCATGGGTCCCTTAAGTCATTCTCCTTTTTGTTCTAGCTGCTAGCTCCAAAGCCAGCTCTGGAGATGCCTCATCACTTAGCATCGAGGAGACCAAGTGAGTGCCAGCTCCTTATGTCCTGCTTTTCTGTGAGAAAGGGTGCACCTACGGCAGCCTACAGAAACCTTTTCATTATGAATGAAGCCAGTTAGAGTTGGAAGGGCCAGATGAGTCAGGTAGCCAACCAGAGGAGCTGTAAGACCCAAGAGGTAGGAGAGTCTCCCCAGTTAGGCACCTGATCTGGAAGACCATCCACAGCTGCTGGATGAGGGCCTGTGCCTGCTGTCCTCAGGACGGCCCAGTCTTGCCTTATTCTCATCCCCTGCCTATCCACTAATGCACTTGATGCCCCATTTCTCAGGTAGATCCTAATACTTCTATCTCTTGTCTCCAGTAAACTTCGAGCAAAGTTGGGGCTGAAACCCTTGGAAGTCAATGCTGTTAAGAAAGGTGAGTGCAAGGCAGAGGAGAGGGCTGAGCTGGGGCATCTAATGGGAGGACAGTGGGTCTTGTGTATATTTTGTCAGAGGCCCAAGACTCTCATTTGTATTTTAGTGGGGGTCTGAGATGTGCTTTCTCTGGGTGCCCTTGATGTCTGCACTCCGACTGTAGACAGGCTAATAAGGGATACACACAGTTGCTGTAGTCTGAGTGGTGATAGTTTGTGGGGTTTTTTGTTGTTGTTGTTGTTTTGTTTGTTTGTTTTTTCGAGACAGGGTTTCTCTGTGTAGCCCTGGCTGTCCTGGAACTCACTCTGTAGACCAGGCTGGCCTCGAACTCAGAAATCCACCTGCCTCTGCCTCCCAAGTGCTGGGATTAAAGGCGTGCGCCACCATAGCCCGGCTAGTTTGTGGTTTTTAAAACTAACATACATACCAGAAAATAAGGGAAAAACAACAACAACAACAACAACAACAACCCACATGATTTGAGAAGCTCTGGAAGGGATAGAGGGAGGGTTTCTGTCACACCACGTGGAGTGATAAAGGTGGAGGATGAAGTAGGTAGAAGTAGGGAGGTGAAAGGGTTCTTTCCCCTCTCCTGGCCCCTTCTGGCCCCTCAGCTGGAAGGAGCAGGGTGAGTGGCTCCCTCCTCTCCCCACCAGCCATGGGCAAGCATAGCCTCACGTCTGGGCCCCCCTTCCAGAGGCGGGCACCAAGGAGGAGCCCGTGGCAGCCGATGTTATCAACCCCATGGCCTTGCGACAGCGTGAAGAACTACGGGAGAAGCTGGCAGCTGCCAAAGAAAAGCGCTTGCTGAACCAAAAGTTGGGGTGAGGGTTTCCTGGCCAAGAACAGAGGCTTGCTTCCTAATTCCTGGGTCGGGCTGGGAGAACACATCTGGGTTCCCTCTTAATTGTCTTCCTCCTCAGGAAAATAAAGACACTGGGGGAGGATGACCCCTGGCTTGATGATACTGCAGCCTGGATAGAGAGGAGCCGGCAGCTACAGAAAGAGAAGGACCTGGCAGAGAAGCGGGTGAGAGCATCTGGCAGTATAGGGCAGTTACCAGGGGTGGTCTGTGTTCAGGAGTGGTTGGCAGGGTGGTCTGTGGTCAGGGGTTTGAGGGGTTCTCCATGGTGCACTGCAAACCCTGTCCTTTTGTATAGCTACTTGGTAGCATCTTGGGTGTCTTTTGGGCACTGATGATGAGGTCACTGGCCATGCTTTCTTTTGCCACAGGCCAAGCTACTAGAGGAGATGGACCAAGAGTTTGGTGTGAGCACTTTAGTGGAGGAGGAGTTTGAGCAGAGGCGACAGGTGAAGTTCCAGCTTCCAGAGAATATCTGGTAGACACTAGCTTAATTGTGAGCGTACCAAGGTTGAGTGCTTCTGGCTTCTTCTCTCTCTGTAGGACCTGTACAGTGCCCGGGACTTGCAAGGCCTCACTGTGGAACATGCCATTGATTCCTTTCGAGAAGGAGAGACTGTGGTCCTCACCCTCAAGGACAAAGGTGAGCTGAGCTGGTTACTCTGTGTGGGACTAGACACTGTTGAGCTGGGACAGGTGGTGACTACTGGCTCTGCTCTGCTGTCTCAGGGGTACTGCAGGAGGGGGAGGATGTACTGGTGAATGTGAACATGGTGGACAAGGAGCGGGCAGACAAGAATGTGGAGCTTCGGAAAAAGAAGCCCGACTACCTGCCGTATGCGGAAGATGAGAGTGTGGACGATCTGGCACAGGTTTGCCTGTGGGGCAGCAGCTGGGTAGATGGTGTTTGCTAAGAAATCTGGAGTGCCATGGCTTCTCAAGAGTTGGCCTAGGTCCCAGTCACCCTCTTGTCTTACAGCAAAAACCTCGTTCTATCCTGGCCAAATATGATGAGGAACTAGAGGGCGAGCGACCACATTCCTTCCGTTTGGAGCAGGGTGGGATGGCCGATGGCCTGAGGGAGCGAGAGCTAGAAGAAATCCGGACCAAGCTACGGCTGCAGGCTCAGTCTCTGAGCTCTGTAGGGCCCCGGCTTGCTTCTGAGTACCTCAGTCCTGAGGAGATGGTGAGTGTCTCTTTGCTTTGTGATGGGACAGTTCTGCTGCTTCAGGTCATAAGTGCCGACATGTGCTTGGGGGTGGTAGTGGGAAGCTGAGTGTTAACACAGTGATCTGTCTCTTCCTGGGTGAGCAGTAAATGACAGCCCAAGGAAGTTGCAGTGTTGATGAACAGGGAGCGTTGAACCAGATGGACCTATGTTTATGTTCCAGTACTGTTCCCAAGCCAGCTTGAGCCTGGGGCACCCATGTGGAATGATGATACAGCAGCCACCTTCGGAGGCTTGCTGCAAGAAGTAATGGGAACATGGAGCTAGTTATGGTTCAGGACCTTGAGGCCCTGTGTGCTCCATACCAGTCCTTTGCTCTTCTCTGAAGGTGACCTTCAAAAAGACCAAACGGAGAGTGAAGAAAATCCGAAAGAAGGAGAAGGAGGTGATAATGCGGGCAGATGACTTGCTGCCCCTTGGCGACCAGACTCAGGATGGGGACTTTGGATCCAGGTTGGCTTGGACACAGTAGTGGGTATGAGGCCTGGGCCAGCTTAGGAGACACCATTTACTGAAAGTGTGTCATTCTCCTAGGCTTCGGGGTCGGGGTCGGCGCCGAGTTCCTGCGGTGGAGGAAGAGGCCCTTGAAGATGAGGAGAAGGACCCTGTGCCTCAGCCACCACCGTCAGATGACACTCGCGTAGAGAACATGGATATCAGTGATGAAGGTTCGGGGCTGGCTGACAGGGAATGGGGTGAATCTGTGGGCCAAGGCAGCAGTGTAAGCAGGTGTCTCCTCCATGTCTCTACCAGAGGATGGGGGAGCTCTTCCATCGGAGTCCCCAGAGGTGCTGGAGGAAGATGAAGCAGAGCTGGAGCTGCAGAAGCAGCTGGAGAAGGGGCGCCGGCTGCGGCAGCTGCAGCAACTGCAGCAGCTTCGAGACAGTGGGGAGAAGGTGAGGCTGAGCATGGGAGCGATGTGGGACCTGTCTCTGAGTACGTAAGCTGTCGTCACAGGCAGCACCCGCACTCCCCCAGAAGTCTCCTTTGCTTAACACCAGGCTAGGACCAGGTTTCTAGAGTTCAGTTATCTCCAGCGTGGTACTGATTCCATAGGCAGAAGGGAGCCATTTGTGGGTTTGGACAGAGTGAACCTATAGAGGCCAGAGAGGAAATGGAGCCCAGTTGGAAGGTCCATTGTGGGTTGTGGGAATTGGTTATTTATTGCCATGAGGAGGGAGGATTTGTGGGTCTTGAGTCTCTGTGGTATCACCCCAGAAACTTCGGGTCTGCCCACAGCTACTGCCTCCCCCAGGTGCTGGAGATTGTGAGGAAACTGGAGTCTCGCCAGCGAGGCTGGGAGGAGGAGGAGGATCCTGAGCGGAAGGGGACCATCGTGTTCAATGCTACTTCTGAGTTCTGCCGCACTCTGGGGGAGATCCCCACCTATGGGTTGGCTGGCAACCGAGAGGAGCAGGAGGAGCTTATGGTGGGTCAACTGCTCCCCTGGCATGCTGTCTTTAGGCTGGTGACTTCTGGTTCTAGTGCTTAAACGTAGCAGGTAGGGTTGAGGCTGTCCATCCTGACTCTGACTTCTGGTCCCAGGACTTTGAGAGGGATGAAGAGCGCTCGGCCAATGGTGGCTCTGAATCAGATGGAGAAGAGAACATTGGCTGGAGCACTGTCAACCTGGATGAGGAGAAGCAACATCAGGATGTGAGCTCTGATGGGGCATGGGTTTGGGGACCCAAGCTTGTTCAGTGCCTGAGAGCCTCTGCCCATCCATAGAAGGGGCACTAACTTTCAAGAGCCTGCTGCGGAATCAATTAAAACTGATCCCACAGCCTAGTACCCTGTGGGGATGACCACTGGATAGAAGGGATGGGGCAGCCTGCTCACACTTTTCTCTCTTCTCATCTCTAGTTCTCTGCTTCCTCTACCACCATCCTGGATGAGGAGCCCATTGTGAACAGAGGGCTGGCAGCTGCCCTGCTCCTGTGTCAGAACAAAGGTGTGGGCTCAGGGTGGGAGCCTTGGCAGTGTGGGTACTATAGCAGGGAAGGGCTGGATGGATGCCTGTGGGTACTGCATGGTGTTCCCCTCAGTCTCAGCGCTTTGAGCACCTCCCTGGACCTGGAGCCTTTCACTGCCGTTCTGTGCTGCAGGGTAGGAGGTCTGTTCCTCTTCTGTGCCTTTAAGGCTCTGAGTACTTGAAGTGGGCTAAACTGAAAATGCCTTGGGGTACAGATCCCAGCTCTGCTGCCTCCTTAGGGAAGTGCTGATCTTTCATGTCTGTAAAGATGTCACATGTTTACCTCCTGAGCAGGGGTCTTAGGGACTCTTACGAAGCTGGGTATCACAACTTCTCTGTCCCTAGGACTGCTGGAGACCACAGTACAAAAGGTGGCCCGGGTAAAGGCTCCCAATAAGTCACTGCCCTCAGCAGTGTACTGCATCGAGGATAAGATGTAAGTGTGGTGGTGGGGACATGAAGCTGGGGCAGCTGTGAGCAAAGCTGTAAACATGGGCTAGGTAGCAGCCAGCTCACCCTGAACCCCTCTGCCTTGGTCTAGGGCCATTGATGACAAGTACAGCCGACGAGAGGAGTACAGGGGCTTCACCCAGGACTTCAAGGAGAAAGATGGCTACAAGCCTGATGTTAAGATTGAATATGTGGATGAGACTGGCAGGAAACTGACTCCCAAGGAGGTGAGCAGGGTCTTGTGGAGATGGTCAGATCACAGGTGACTAGGTCAGGGTATAGCCATCCTGCCCCTCCAGTGAGGTAGGAGTGCAGGGACCTAATTGCCCATCAGTTAGGGCCTTGTGAACTCTGCCTCTATTGCTGACTTTGGTGGGCATAGTACAGCAGTTTATACAGGCTGTCAGGAAGATTTTATACCTGTGCTGACTGCCATAGCTGAAGCCCGGTGCCCTGAGGGCATCCATCCTTGAGGGCAACATCCAGACTCCTCTGTTGACTCCCATCTCTACTGTATATGATGGTTCCACATTTACTGGGTTTAGCCCTGGCTCCAGAGGCAGGCTCACCCTGGATTCTTAGCACCCAGGTTGTACACATGACCCATGTATCCAAGGGCCATCCTGAAGGTGTGCAGGGCAGGTCTGGGTCCTTTTCCCATACTCTTTTCTGTTTACCATTTGTGGAGGCTGGTCCTGGGTTGGGTGACTCGGCACTCCTAGTCACTGCTGTGAAGTTCCCAGTGGACACATGGCTCTGGGTTGGCCTGGCATTTCTGATGCTTCTGCTCATGCTCTATATCCCCAGGCATTCCGGCAGCTGTCCCACCGCTTCCACGGAAAGGGTTCAGGCAAGATGAAGACTGAGAGGCGGATGAAGAAGCTGGATGAGGAGGCGGTGGGTCTCGGGAGGGAGGTGGGGTTTCTGTATTTTTGGGTACTGTGTGATATGCTGGGCCTGCTCCTCCTGTTCTGACCTACTGTGGCCCCACAGCTCCTGAAGAAAATGAGCTCCAGTGACACACCCCTGGGCACCGTGGCACTGCTCCAGGAGAAGCAGAAGGCCCAAAAGACACCATACATCGTGCTGAGTGGCAGCGGCAAGAGCATGAATGCGTGAGTAGGAGCCTGCCTGGGGCTGGGACGGAGCACTGCACCCCTTCTCCAGCGTCACACCCTCATTACCCTCTTCTCTCTGCAGGAACACCATCACCAAATGAAGCTGCCCTCCTCTCTGTCCCAGATGTAATG
Source organism: Arvicanthis niloticus (assembly GCF_011762505.2). Lineage (NCBI taxonomy): Eukaryota > Metazoa > Chordata > Mammalia > Rodentia > Muridae > Arvicanthis > Arvicanthis niloticus. The sequence goes on along the minus strand of NC_047658.1, from coordinate 113,828,306 downwards.
TTAAATAAAGTTCCCTCCTTATTTTTTCCTCTTGGTTGTGCTGCAGTCTAAGGCTAGACCTAGGAAGCAAGGTCTCAGTTCACTCACAGCTAGTTCTGCGATCTGGCAAGTCACTGAGCCTCCTCCAGCCTCAGTATTGCTATCCGAACAGTCAGAACACCTGCTTCACACCGAGGTGCCAGTGAGTTCTTTCATTCACATTCAGTGGTTATACAGGAGCGAGATGGGGCTGATCTTTGAACCTGTGTGACTGAAAGTTCGATCTCTGCCTGTAAGATCTCTGCCTGTAAGGCTGGCCATTTAATGAACCAAAGGAGGTGAGAGACCAGCCTGGGCCCTTAAAGGACATTCCTCTGTGAGCTGACTCCGTTGTAACAGAAGCCCCTCCACCCAGTGGTGTGGGCCCTGTAACACTTTGGTCAAATTGGCTTCTTGATCCCAAATCATTGCGGTTTTCAGACTGGTCACATGGGTCTTGGTAGGCTTGGGAGAGCCACTAATTACCCTGTGATTGATTGTCCTGGTTACACAGTTTTCAGGGTACCAAGGATTGCCTAGCCTCTCAAAGGGTAGAGATGTCACCTCCTGTCCACTGTGCTACCATGGCCTTAGTGGCAGGATGAAGCTCATCCCAGGACTGAGGTAGGGGTTACCTGAGTGTACTTATGTACACAGGCTGAGCCACCGTGGGAGGTGCCCACAGCTGTACCAGGAAAGACAGGCTTTCTGAGAAGGAACTCCAGCCAGCCATCAGCTGTGCAAGAACCCTTCCCCACGGGTGGCTACTTTATTAGAAGATGAGTGCCCTGTGTTTCTGAAGACATGGGTCACATGTAGACATGTATCAACATGAAGACATGTATCACATGTAGACATGTATCACATGAAGACATGGGTCACATGAAGACATGTATCAACTAGAAGAAATGACTTCACGTGTAAGCAAGAGACTTGGTTGGTTGTAAGTGACACTAGATAGCAGTTTCTGAGGCACAGTCCATGAAAGAAGTCAGGCTAGTCTATTTTGTGTCTGGTTCTCATTTGTGTTCTCTTGGCTGTTTCCTCTGAAAAGTGCCTGTGGATCTGGGATGGTGATGGGAGTGCAGGAGTGGGCCACTTCTTTTAAGTCTGAGGTGCTTGGTTTTGGTGTCTAGTGTCTGTAGCCATTGGTCAAAGCTTACTTTTTTTTTTTTTTTTTTTTTTTGAGGCAGGTTTCTCTGTGTAGCCCTGGCTGTCCTGGAACTCTGTAGACCAGGCTAGCCTTGAACCCAAAGATCTACCTGCTTCTGCCTCTTGAGTGCTGCTGTTAAGGGTATGTGCCACCCCCACCCAGCTAAAAGCTCACACTTACTTTCAGGAACTTGGCTTGGTGCTGTTGCTGTCACACCTTAGGGAGAGGAGGGCCTAAGGGGCTACCAAGTAGTGGGAGACTTGATGCCAGAGGCAGACAGGACCCAGGTCTGGTGCTCAGCAGCTGGGGAAAGTCAGCAGCTTACATTTGGGACATTGGTCTAATGGTGGTGGCTGAGGGGCATTAAGCTTTGATTACCTCTAGCCCTCCCCTAACATGGTACCATTCTACCATTCCACATGAACTTAATAGTCACAGACCAGAAGCCTGGTGCCAGCTGTGCCTTAGCTCCTTGCTCTGGAATCCTTGACCCTTTAGGCGATGCCTGTGTCTTGCTGAGGTCCCCCAGAGGTGATCTTCCAGTCTGGGGCTCTGCCTTCAGGTTTGGCCCACATACCTAGTAGGTGGATGTGGCACTACCTGGGTTCTCTAGGGTTACCCCAACAATAATAAGAGCCAGGAGCAAGAGCGCTGCACAAACTGGGTGGTGGTGGCGCACGCCTTTAATCCCAGCACTTGGGAGGCAGAGGCAGGCGGATTTCTGAGTCCGAGGCCAGCCTGGTCTACAGAGTGAGTTCCAGGACAGCCAGGGCTATACAGAGAAACCCTGTCTCAAACAAACAAACACAAAGCCACATGAGGCAGGACAGGAAACAATGCTCCAGGCTCAGTGGCAATTATGGGAGTTCTTCCATCTGTTTCTGAATACTTCGAAGTTTTCCATTGTAGAACTAAAAACACACTGGCTTAGAAACAGAAAGTGCCCTTCTGTTGAGCTCGGTACATGAAGAAGGATATACCCAACAGCACTAATCCCACATCCACTGACAGAATGGCAAATAGTTGACACTGTTTTACCGGATGAAAAATGGTTGCATCTTATGGATGAGGAAGATAGCCAGACACAAAATTGTGCCTGCTTCCAATAGCATAGTAGGCAAGTTTAATTACTGTCAGAGGTCAGAACCATACCGTAATTGGGGATGGATTCTAAAAGGTAGCAGATTAGTTCTCTAACCCCAGAAATGCCTCTGTGACCAAAAATGGCCACAAAATAGGTTTTCAGCTTGAACACTTACTATCAGAGCTAATCTTTCTGTCCTGTTTTCTGTTAATAGTTTTCTTCCTTTTTGAATTGAGATTATTAAAATTTTTAATGTCTATGGGTGTTTTATCTACCTGTGTTTCTATTCACATTCATGCCTGGTGGCTGCAGAAGCCAGAAGAGGGTGGCAGATGCCCAGGAACTAGAGTGACGGATGGCATTGAACCCTGGTTCATAATCACTGAACCATCTCTTCAGCTCCTCCCACCCCCAAAGCAATAAAGTGTGAGTTTATTAAAAGATTATTTATTTGGTTGTTTGATCTTTTTGAGACAGGGCTTCACTGTGTATCTCTGGGTGACTTAGAATTCACTCTATAGACCAGTATGGCCTTGAACTCAGATCTACCTGCCTCTGCCTCTTGAGTGCTAGGATTAAAGGCACGCGCCGCCACTGCCTGGCTAAAAGATACTTTAAATATAGATCATAGCACAAGGGTTAAAAGGCAAGATGAGCAAGATGCATACAACTCAGAATCGCCTGAATTAGGTGTTTGTTGTTTTTTTTCTTTTAAGATTTATTTAATAGAGGTGAATACACTGTTGCTTTCTTCAGATACACCAGAAGAGGGCATAGAATTCCATTACAGATGGTTGTGAGCCACCCTGTGGTTGCTGGGAATACAAATTAAGACCTGAAAGAGCAGTCAGTGCTCTTAATTGAGCCATCTCTCTAACCTGTAGGGTTTTTAAATTTTAAATTACATATGTGTGTCTCCCAGCACTTGGGAGGCAGATTTCTATGAGTCTGAGACTAGCATTGTCTACAAGTGAGTTCCAGGAAATCCACAGCTCTTACACAGAGAAACTAACACACACACACACACACACACACACACACACACTCACAAACTTAACTATGTAAATGAGTTTTCTGCATGCATGTATGTCTGCAACCAGAAGAGGGCATCAGATCCCATTATAGATGGTCATTAGATATTGAAGTCAAAACATCTGGAAGATCAACCTGTGTTTTAAAGCTCTCCAGACCCCTGAGTTGAGTTTTTAATAACTTTAAAATGTGAATAAGACTTTTTAAAAATTATTTTTAAAGATTTTTTTTATTTTATGTATTCACCATTGCTCTCTTCAGACACACCAGAAGAGGGAATCAGACTATTCTGATGGTTGTGAGCCACCATATGGTTGCTGGGAATTGAACTCAAGGACCTCTGGAAGAACAGTCAGTGCCCTTAACCACTGAGCCATCTCTCCAGCTCTTAATACTTTTTATACTGGTTGTGAAGTTACCTTTGGAGTGGTTTTTTTCTATTGTTTTTGTAAGTTCTCTTTTATTGTACCTGTGGGAGCTGTACAGGCCATCAGACCCTCTGGAGCTGAAGTTAAGGGATTTTGAACATACCTAACATGGGTGTTGGAAAGCAAACTCAAGCACTGTTGAAGACAAGTGCTTTTTAACCGTTGAGCCATCTCTCCAGCCTTGATTCTGGCTCCTTTACCTCCATATTGTGCAAGAATTAAGCCATATATTGGGAGGGTGGTGGTGGTGCACTCATGATTCCAGCACTCAAGAAGCAGAGGCAGGAGGATCATTGCAAGTTTTGGGTCAGCCTGGGCTATAATAGGGAAAGTTCGTATGTTTCCGGAAGTTACCTCTGAGTTTTGTGTGTGCAGTCTGTACTTAGTTGCTCAGCCTCCTTTATTCTGTTAAGCTGTGTACAGCCTTCAAAATTGCCCCTGCTGTAATCAAGCTTCATTTTGTTTTATTTATTTTTCGAGACAGGGTTTCTCTGTGTAGTCCTGGCTGTCCTGGAACTCGCTCTGTAGACCAGTCTGGCTTCAAACTCAGAAATCCGCCTGCCTCTGCCGCCCAAGTGCTAGGATTAAAGGCGTGCAACACCATCGCCCGGCTTTAAATTATTTTCTGATATTATAATTATATCCATTTCCCATTGCCTTTTCTCCTACCAAGTCCTATATACTTCCCTTGTTTTCTCAAATTTATGACCTCTTTCCATTCGCTTGTTATACCCACATGCATCTACATGCATACTCCTAAATACATACACAGCCTGCCCAGTGTATGCAGTGTTACTTGAGCGTATGTTTTCAGGGCTGACCATCAGTTGTTTTTGTCCTTCAGTGCTTTAGCTAGGATGTTGTGAACCTACCACCACTATTGATGCAGTTATCACGGAGCCTCTCCGACCATGGGGATGACTTCCATCCTTTGAAGTGTTCTTTCTAGAGGCTCCATCTGTCCATGTTGAACCCTGTGTTCTGCTGGCCCAGCTCTCTTCCCCAGGTCTAGGATGGAGTGGTCACTCACACCTCATCAGCATGTCTCCTCCAGCCAGGCTGGGCTGTGGCCTCTTCCCCACCCCTAAACTCTTGACATGCTGCACTCAGGCTTTTGAGCTTTATGGCCTTCTCATTTCCTCCCCATTACCCCCTGGGTGAGCACCCATATACACTGCCCATGTTCAGACCCACCTCCTCTGGGGAAGCAGAGAAACAAAAAGTCCTATGCTAATGTGAGCTCTACCTCTGGAGATGTCATCCAAAATAGCTGATGTAAGTACTGGTCACAGTGAAAGAGGAAGCCAAGAGATGGAAGGTAAGTGGTCAGGTGTTGCGGCCAGAGCTGCCCCATACTTGGGGACCAGAAATGTTGAGAACTGCACTACCCCACATTTGGGATCCAAAATGTCTCGGACCGTTCTGTCAGTGTTGGGACCCGCACTGCCAAAAGCCTTGGGGACTAACTTGTTAGCCCGCACTGCCCCAAGCTGCTCCAGTCCGCGGGTCGGGGTTCAGCAAGAGAGAAAGAGAACGGACGTGAGGAATGTAGACCAGACAGAGTGTGATTCAAATCCATTTATTCTTCAGTCTCTCTTCTTCTCTCCAAGTCCCTAGTTCCTAGTCCCTAGTGTCTCCAAGTTCCAAGTGCTAAGTGCCTAATGCCTACTACCTAGTTCTTCTGAGTTCTCTAGGTAGTGTGCCAGAAAAGGAGATAAAGGGGACTCAGAACACACACTGCTCTTGCAGAAGACTTGAGTTTGGCCACCAGGATGAACTTCCAGTTGCTCACCATCTGTAACTCGAGCTCTAGAGCTAATGCTTCTGGTCTCCTTAGGCACTAGGATTTATGTGCACATAGCACCCTCCTATATAGATGATTTAAAATAATAAATCTTTAGAAACATAACAGGAAGTAAAGGGGCTATAGAGACAGCTCGGTGAAGAGTACTGCTGCTCTTGCAGAGGACCTGAGTTCTGTCCCCAGCATCCACTTCACATAGCTCACCACTGCTGTGACTGCATCACCAGGGGAGCTGCCATCCTCCCCTGGACTCTGACAACACTTGCACTCACATGCACAGACACACACATACACATCTAATTTTTAAAAATAGTAAAAATACCAAATAAAGGTCCATACTTTTGATCCCAACACTCAGGAGGCAGGGGTAGGTGGACCACTGTGAGTTATAGGCTAGCCTGGTCTACATACATAGAGAATTCCAGGAAAGCCAGAGCTGTGCAGAGACTTTATCTCAAAAAACCCAAACAAAAGGTAAAAATAAAACCTATACTAGTTGGCAGAGTGCTTGCCTGCCTAGCATGCACAATCTTGAGTTAGAGCCCCAGCACTTACAAAACAGGGCAAGGTGGTGGTAGTTTGAATAGGAATGGCCCCAAGGACTCATGTGTTTGAATGCTTGGCTACAGGGAGTGGCACTATCAGGAGGTGTGGCTTTGTTGGAGAAAGTGTGTCACTGTAGGGGCAGTCTCCTATGATCGAGCTATGCCCAGTATGGCACAATCTCCTACTGCCTTTGGGTCAAGTAGAACTCTGCTCCTTCCCCAGCACCATGCCTGCCTGCATGGCATGTTTCCCACCACGAAGGTAAGGGACTGAACTGAAACTGTTAGCCAGCTGCAATGAAGCTTTCCTTGGTCATGGTGTCTCTTCACAGCAATAAAACCCAGTGATGAATTTTTATTATCTCAGAACTGGGGAAAAGAGGTGTCTGTAAGGAGGGTTCTAGAAACTTTTGTGGAGGTCAGAAAACAACTTTCAGAAGGGGGTTCTTTTCTCCCAACATCTGGATCCTGGAGTAGGAACAAGTTCCTCAGGTTTGGCAGCAAGTCTACCTACTGAGCCATTTCATTGGCCATGCCAAGAGGATTTTTAAGGGAAATCAATCAAGTAGATTCTGAAGTTCTTATGTAATGAGGAAATATCTGAGATAGCCTCAGATGCTGTCAGGGAACTATGAAGTGTCAAGTGTACTACATATGTGGTGCTTGTACGAAGACCCATAGGGCAGATGTGGAATACTCAAAGACCCTATGTGTAGGAATCTGTTTTTAAGAATCTTACGTAGTACAGATGTGGAAATGTCTTGGTCCTCTGGCTTCACCCTCCCAAGTAGGATTACAGATAGGTGCCACACCTGGTTAGGATTATTTTGGGGAGATGTGCGGGAGTATGGTCTACATAGAGTTAGGTGTCCTAAAACTATGTAGAGCAGGCTGGCCTCAAATTCATTAAGAGATCATCCTGCCTCTGCCTCCACAGTGCTTTGCCTAAAGGTGTGTGCCATAATGCCTGCTTTTTGTTTGGACAGGACCTCACTCTATAGCTCTGGTTGACCTAGAACTCGGAGATCTGCCTGCCTTTGTCTCTCAAATGTTGGGATTGGGATTAAAGGTATGCACTAACCATACCTGTCCGTATCTGAAATTTTTAAAAGGTACTATCAATGAGAAAAGAATGAGCCCTTTAATGAATGAGTTAGGGGCAAGTGGCTCTTTCTCTAGTTAAAAAGTTCTCTACTTCCCATAAACGACACAGCAAAAAACTGTGGATCTAGCTCAGTATGAACACCGTCTACCATGCCAAGTGTTTAAGGCTCGAGGTTCAATACACAGTAATAAGCAAAACCAAAAAAGAACTCATCATAAAAAAATTCAGAGAAGTTAAAGATAGGTTTATCTTTAACCCATCTGGTTTATTTTTCCATGTATATACATCTGTATTTTATACATGTGTATACCCAAGGATACATTCACTATCATAAAAGCAAACATAACGAACATATTTGAGAGCCAGAGGGGATGTGATCACAAGATTTCCTGATCATAAATGAGAGATTCTACATAGTACATGAAGCTAATACACGCCTCTATGTTCAACCAACTACCCACAACAGAAAAACAAAATCCCTCAGAAAACAAAAGGAAGGCTCCAAAGTAGAAGTCCCTTTAGTACAAAACCACAATGAAAACACACACAAGCACAGCAGGAGTAGGCAACAGGGCTGAGTAGTTCCATTGTGGGATGGAGCAAATGACCATGGGCAAGACTAAGCCAAGAGGTCAACTTCACCAGGATCTGAAGGGGCTAGGTCAATGCCAGCAGTGTAGCCAGAAGCCTCCCAACCAATGAGGCCATAGTTCACAGAAGCTTGTACAGTTTAGTGAGTACCTGGGCTACTGAAGAATCTTTGAACTAAAGCAATGAGAGTAAGTAAATGAAAGGAGGCAGTCATGAGCAAAGGTCTGAGTCGCCACAAGAAGCTTCTGATGCTGAGGTACAAGGGGTAAGGGCGTTACAACAGCCTCTAATAAAAGGTTATTAGCCCACAGGTTCATGCCAGTGAGGCAGGACAGCTATTGAGTTGGCTAGCCTAGACTACACAGTGATTTCCAAGCAAACCTAGGTTAGAAACCGTCTCAAGATTACAGGAAATTAATACCCTGAGGAAATTAGAAAAAATTCAAAGAAAATCAGGAGACGGTAAGGAGGTATCTGACCACAGACACACCCTGGACATGACAGGTGGCTAAGGTGAAGAAAGATGGGGTGCACAGGTGCTGTTTGTATGGCAGCAGGTAGTAAGCAATATTGCAGTAAGGAATAAGAAGGCACCATGAGGTTTGTCCTGAGCTGTGCTTAAGGAGGCAAGTGGGTACTAAGTCCTGGCTGCAAGCTTAACGATTGGAATCACTACTGAATGTAAGCAGGTATGAAGGAAGAGTCATTAAGGCACGGCATCACTGTGAACCAGATACATGCAGCAGAGTCAGGCCAAACCATCTCCTTCCCTTCTACCCACACATGACCAAGGCTTCCACCACTGAAGAGACTTCACTTTACCATGAGCTTCCCTCCACACAGAGAGCCACTCAGACACCAGTGTAAGTCACTACCCACCAGGGGTTTAATTCTTTTAGGTCAGTTCAGAAAGGGGCCATGTGCTTTGTCCCCATCCAAAGGAAAAGATCTGCAGGGCACCCTGGGAATGTCCAAGCCCAGAAAAGCCAAGGGGTAGTCCCTGAGCAAGCAAGAGAAGTGGGTCCTGGGGCTCAGGCTGCCTCTTCCTCCTCTTCTTCACTCTCTTCCTCACTCTCATGATATTGTCTGTGATTGGTGTTGACAAAGAGGTCAGAATCATCTTCAGAACCTGACCCTTCTCCTGACAGCTGTGGCTCAGCGGGGAGTTCAGGCTGACTCTCTCTGTGGGAGCAAGAGGACAGAATAGGTAACATCTTTTGGGGAAAACAGATCTATAATTTAGAGTCCCCCAAACCAGGACTATCAACTAAACAATCAGAGTCCGCCAGGTTTCTGAAAATCAAAGAGCCCCAAACCCTTAGGTAGTGGCACATGCCTAGTATTCAGAAGGCTAAAGCAGAAGACAGACTGAGGACAGCCTGGGCTACATGAGATCCAGACTCAAGAATAAACTAAACAAAGCAACAAACAAACAAACAAACAAAACAACAAAAACTGGGAGAGGCTTCTTCTAGAGAAACAGAGCCAACAGGGAAACCTAGTCAAAGAAAACGGACTCAGGATCACCTCCCACCAGCCCTTCATCGGTTTCAGTGAGGATGCAGCCCCACCAGCATCACTGACAGGCAGTGCGCTCACATTTCCTAACAGCTTCCTAACGCTGCGACTCTAACAGTTCTTCATGTTGTGATGACCCCAACCATTAAATTATTTCAATGTTCCTTTATAACTGTAATTTTGCTACTGTTATGAATAATAATTTAAATATCTGACATGTGACCCTTAAAGTGGTCTTGAACCATAGGTGAGGATTGCTGCACTAAGCAATTTTTGAGAAAAGGTGTCCTGTACCCCAGGTTGGCTTTGAACATAAGCAGACCATGCTGGCCTCAAAACTCCTGATCTAGAATTGCAGGCATGTCCAACTACATCCAGTTAAGAACCTCCTTACAATACTAAAAAACGCATCTAAAGTCACTTGTCTATTAGGTAGCAAAGCCAGAATTTTAACATGTGACCTTCCAGCCACACTCATAACTACCCATTCTATTATATGTACTGAAGTTCTCAACAAGAGAAAAGCAAGATCCCCTTTCTCCTTGAGGCACCAAGATGTGAACTTGTACTTCTTGTCTTCCCTGGGCTGGGGGCTTGCCCCTTACCTGTTCATATTGTTTTGTTTCTCAGCTACCTCAGAGAAGGCTTCAGGCCTGTGACAAGAGAAGAGTCAGATTAGAGAGCAAAGTGAAACAGCTGCTTCCAAACGTCCCTTGGGACTGCATAACTTTGTCCTTCACACCCCACCCCCATTTCCTAGCTAGGATAATACTATCCCCAAAAGCCAGAGGGCAACTGATTAAGACCATCCTACCAGTGACCCTCCTTCTGTAGAGAGCGGACGTGGTTCTTGCAGAGCACAAAAGAGATCTCAGCCTTCACTTTTTCTCCTTCTTCAATAGGGTCAACAATGAGGAAGTCTCCTGTAGATGATAAGGGATAAAGGCCACTCCTGTTGTAAAGCAGGAAATCAAGGTCATGGTTCTGTACCATAGAGGGATGCTTCTAACCTCTCTTGATCCAGATGTTCTTCCGGTATTTGGAGGGCATGCTCACCAGGAAGCGCTGCCCTTGTGCTGTCTCTACCTCATGCAGATTGTTCCCAGGAGTCCTGAGGACCTGGTCCACAAAAGAGGAAGAACTAGCCACATCATCAGTTAGATCAAATATCCTCCGACCCGCAGTGAGCTCTCCCTTTCCACACCCCAGGGGTCCAATGGGAGAATTACTCACTTTCACTATCTGCTGTTGGTCAGAAGGCACCATGTGCTCTCCCAAAACCTCCTGTACCACATGCTTCCTCTTGCTGGCCTGAGACATGATGGTTTCTGTCCAGGGTCGTTAGGGTGCACAGACTGTCAGCTCTTCTTCTAGAATTACTTGGATGCCAGGCTTAGAAGCCAGGACTGCTTTCAAGAGAAGCAGCCTTATACGAAAAAGTGCCACCTTGCCCTGTTAAAAAACATACACCTTAGAGACTGTGGGACTTGCTGCTCTGGCAGAGAACCAAGTTTGTTTCCCAACACTCAAATTAATCCCACTCACAGGGGATTCAACGCCCTCTTTTGGAGACACACATGCAGGTAAAAACACTGATACACATAAAAAAAAATGAATAAAATCATTAAAAAAATAAACCACAAACTTAGCCCAAGTGCTGGTGTACATCTTTATTCCCAGAACTTGGAAGGGAGAGGTAGGCAGGTATCTGTTGAGTCCTAAGCCAACCTAGTCTACATAGGGAGACCCTAAACCAAAAACAAACAAGCATGACCTTTAAGGGCCAGAGAGATGTCTTATGAGACAGCACCCACATCTGATGGTTCACAACCATCTTGAACTCCAATTCTATGGGGGGCCAACGCCCACTTCTGGCTTCCCAGGGCACTTGCAACACCACCCATATGGTAAATCTTCAAAAGCACGTAAGGGATGTAAGGGTGGCTCAAGCCTTCAATGTTAGTACTCTAATTCCAACCCATGGAGGCTGAAGCAGGTGAATCTCTGTGGAGCCAAGAGCCGGCATGGTCTACGTAGTGAGATCATGGAAAAACACCCAGCACACGGCAAGTCCTGTGAGTTCTACTTCTTCATTTTGTTTTGTTTTGTTTTTTGTTTGTTTGTTTGGTTTTTCGAGACAGGGTTTCTCTGTGTAGCCCTGGCTGTCCTGGAACTCACTCTGTAGACCAGGCTGGCCTTGAACTCAGAAATCCACCTGCCTCTGCCTCCCAAGTGCTGGGATTAAAGGCGTGCGCCACCTCTGCCCGGCATGCAGTTCGACTTCTAAGTACTGTTGTGATGATGAAACCACACGCACCGATTATTCTGACAGCCTCTGGGAGAAGTTTAAAATAAACTACGTTTCTCCATATGCTTGAACTTCCCCAAGTCTAGGAGAGCCATACAACGTAGGACTTCCTAACACATCACACATCACAGGCACAGACTGACTCGGCGACCATCACGACGCAAAAAGACCCTTCGAGCAAAGAACCACCCAAATCACTCACCCGCTCGGCGCTACACAAGCAAGCTCTGTTTTCCAGGTTGACGGTGAAAGCAGCTCGTCCACGACTCACCTCAAGAGTGAGTCAACAAAAACCAGAGAAATGCGACTTGCAGGTGGTCACGACGGTAGCGCCGGTTTGGACGCTCGGCCTCAAACCTCCGGTGTTCCTACCTTCCGTCTGCGGGTTTGAGGTGATAGACCTGACTCTGAGGAAACCGCGCCGTGAATTGCACTTCCGGGGCTCTCAGAGGCCCTTCGGATGCCCCGCCCCCGCTTTGTCCGTTCCTTTAACTCTTCCCTCCATCAAGTCAGACAAAAGTTCCGGTACTGGGCAGGAAAAACTTCTCGGAGGCTTCAATCCCACAGACCGGAAGGGCTGCTGTAGAAACAAAATCCATCAAAAGCAGTGTGGCTTTCTGAGAGGGCTCTGAAAACAGCGACTACTGTGGGCGCCACGGCTAGCAGTCGCGCTTCAACTCTATGGCTCCGGGTGGCTAGACGTGCCCAATTTGGGGATTATTTTGTGGGCGCTCATAAAACGACCCGGAAACGGAAGTCGAAGAACGTTCTTGTAGCTTGAGGTATCGGCGGGAGCGGCCGAGTGGCGCGAGGAGCCGTTATCAGAGCCGGAGCTGCGGGTGAGCGTGAGAAGCGAAGCGGGGCTCCGGCTGGAGGGCAGTGGCGGCGCGCAGAGGCGGGAGGGAGAGGAGTCCATCAAAGAGGCGCGCCTTTGCAGTGGAGCAGCCCGAGTCTGCGGGAGGGGCGGTGCGCGGCATGTAGGGGCGGCGGCGCGTGGAGGAGGCGGGGCGGCGCGCTTGGGGCGGGGCCTGAGGGACCAGAGAGGCGTGGGCTTCGGCAGGCTGCCGGAGCGTGTGTGTCGCGCTTGTCCGCCTCTGGAGGGCGGCTAGGATAGCGAGAGCCTCTTGCCATTCCTACCTCGTGGTAGATCCCAACAGGGTCTGTGTCTGTCTGCACAAGTTCACCGAGAGTGAGAGCTTGGCTACTGAGTCTGGGAATCTATCTGTTGCCTTACGTCCACCACCTGTTAGTAGTGCAAGCTAGTCTATCCATCGGGTCAGTACCCAAACCCCGGATCCACAGAAAGTGGAAATTTCTGAATAGCGTGGATAGGGGTTTGGGGGTGCGTTCCCTGGCCCTCAGTTTTCGAATGTGTGTAATGAGGCCACTCAAGGAAGCAGCCACAGTAGCTGTCATAGGATATTGCCCTTGGGAGTTGTGGTCTTCAGTCCTAACCTGCTTTTTTTTTGGGATTCCCAGGTTAAGCCTGATCAAGATGACAACCTCCCAAAAGCACCGAGACTTCGTGGCAGAGCCCATGGGGGAAAAGCCAGTGGGGAGCCTGGCCGGGATTGGTGACACCCTGAGCAAGAGGCTGGAAGAAAAGGGCTTTGACAAGGTGTGGGGTGGCTGCAAATGCCAGAGAGGGGTAGGAGTGAAGGTTGGCAACAGATGTTACCAAGCAGATTGGGAGGGAGAGAAGTAGGGATGTGGAGAGGGCCTGGACAGTAATACATATTTTGAAGTGTTTAGGGGGTACTGGGGAGACAAGGCACTTCTTCATTTTTGTGTTTTGTTGAGACAGGGCTTCTCAGTGCTAGGATTAAAGGTGTATCCCATTGTGCTCTGCCCTATTGTGTGTTTTAAATGTCACCAAAATGAAACTAGGCATATTTGGTTGTGTTTATGACACTTAGGATGTTGAGGGAAGAGGATTCCCATGGAGTTTAATGCCAGCCCTGGCAACAAAGGAACAAACCCTGTCTTAAAACAACCAAAACAAAACTGACCTTGCCCTCTCAAGTATTCACCAACTAACCCTCCCTGGTTCAAAGGTCTAGTACCTTCAGAGTGGCATCAGTGTAGACAGTCTTGTTGCCTTTAGCCCATAAGATACTTAGCTACGCGCCATTGTCTGTTTTGCAGGCTTATGTGGTCCTTGGCCAGTTTCTGGTGCTAAAGAAAGATGAAGACCTCTTCCGAGAATGGCTGAAAGACACCTGCGGTGCCAATGCCAAGCAGTCCCGGGACTGCTTTGGGTGCCTTCGAGAATGGTGTGATGCCTTCTTGTAATGTTCTCAGGGGACCCCTCAGCCCCCAACCACAGCATAGTGTCTCCAGAGTCTGCAGCAGGGCAGGGCTCCTCCCTGTCTTCCATGAAGGAAAAGATTGCTGTTGTCATCCTCACCTCCTATGTACTCCAGGGTCTTCTGGGAGTTTTCTCCCCTCAGCATTTCAGCCTTTCTCGAATTCTGCCCTTGCATGCCTTCCCCTTCCACCTCCCCTGCAATTTTATGGCAACAGCTACCAGCTTTCCTGAATGGATTCCTGGCCCCCCTCTCCCTCCATCACCATCTGTTGGATGCCCTTTGGCTCCTTTCCTTTTTTTGGCAAAAACAGTCACTGTCCTTATAAAAGATTTTTAAATTAATAAAGTCAGTGGCCTTCATACTTGGTGTTCTGTGTCAGAGAGTAGATGGGCTAGAGAGTTGTGTCTTCCCAGGGCTGGACACATCTACTTTATTCGTTATCAGTGCAGACCGAAACTGGTGCCTTCCCTTTCCCCTCCCAAGAGGGAGCCACCCTAACCATGTGGGCCTTGGGCAGGTGCCCTGGGTGTCCCAATTCCTAAATAGTGTGGGATAGAGTGTGGGTTGCTTTTTTTTTCTCCTGGGAGCCAGGTAGGCTGTAGGCTTCCAGATGTCAAGTCAACAGTCAGTCTAGGCAGCACCTGGTGGAAAAGTCAGTGGGAGTCAAAGGTACCAGGAAGTGGGTGAATAGGATGTGGGTAAGAGTTCACCTGCCAGTCATCATGTCATGTGCTCTGTTAGCCTCTGGGAAGAAGGGTGGGACTCTTGCCGTTCGCCTGTCTATCCTAGACGTGGTAGGAGATGGTTAAACTTGAAAACCAAGTTCCCATTCTGTTGTTTTCAAGCTCATACTGTGAACCAACCCTGAAATGAGTATCTTTGTGTTTCTTAAATTTTTTACTTTGGAAAGGTGAAGAGATTTGGGGCTTAGAAAAGCTAATTTGCCCTTAAACTTGCAAGAAAATAGCCACTGGAGCTCAGAGTGGGAGCCTATAATCCTGCCATGTAGCCCATGCTGTGCTTTTTGAGCTTCATATGGGGGAAACTTGGGGCCGGGTACGGTGCTGTGTAACAATGATTCCTGTTTGGTGTTCATTCTTACAACTGAAGGTGTCATTGAGCAATGACTTGATTATAGTACAAATGAAATGCTTTTCTGCATATTCACTCTTCAGGAAGGCAAGGATGGCAGTACCAGACTGGGCATAGTATGAGATAATTCTTGTGATCACATGATAAAGGGAAGGTTAATAAGATGTTCTGCCTTTAATCCCTGCACTTGGGAGGCAGAGGCAGGTGGATCTCTGTGAGTGTGAGACCAGCCTGGTCTACATAGTGAGTTCCAGAGCAGCTAAGGCTATACACAGAGAAACCCTGCCTCAAGGGAGGGGAAAAAAAATGAGATGGTCTCTATTAAAACTAGAAACTTGCCAGGCAGTGGTGGCACATGCCTTTAATCCGAGCACTTGGGAGGCAGAGGCAGGCGGATTTCTGAGTTTGAGGCCAGCCTGGTCTACAGAGTGAGTTCCAGGACAGCCAGGGCTACACAGAGAAACCCTGTCTCCAAAAAACCAAAAACCAAACCAAAACAAAACAAAAAACCTAGAAACTTAATTTAAAACCTGATTAAAGAGATGAACACAGCGTGGGTGAGGATATTCTTATTGATAAAATCCCCACCCATAATTCATATCAGAGCTGCAGTCAAGGAACTGTGAGACATGGCTCAGTTTGTACAGGGCTTGTGGTGGTACATGCCTCAATAATTAGGGAGATATGAGCATGGGATCTGAAGTTGAAGGTCATCCTTAGCCACAAAGCAAATTCCAGGCCAGTCTAGGGTGCATGAAATTCTGTCTCCTAAAGAAAATGGTTTGTAGAGATGGCTCAGGGACTGAACACTTGCTGTGAAAGCAAGAGGACCGAAGTTCAAATCCAAAGCACCCACCTAAAACCAGACATGGTTGCATGTGCCTTTAGAACCATCACTCCATGCTGGGCGGTGGTGACACACGCCTTTAATCCCAGCACCTGGGAGGCAGAGGCAGGCGGATTTCTGAGTTCGAGGCCAGCCTGGTCTACAGAGTGAATTCCAGGACAGCCAGGGCTACACAGAGAAACCCTGTCTCGAAAAAAACGAAAAAAAAAAAAAAAAAAAAAGAACCATCACTCCTCACTCCACTGCTGCAGGGCAGAGAGAATCCAAGGAGATAACTGGCCAGCCTGGCTAAAACAGCTTCAGGTGCAGTGAGAGAGCCTTTCAACAAGTAGAGAGGAGAACATGAAGGATGATACCTCATCCTCCTCTGGCCTCCACAAGTCCACAAGGACCCATTCCTCACCACACATGCACACGCACATGCACACAGGGACACAGACTGGGGGATGTAGTTGTGTGGTATGATGCTAGCATTCATGAGCTGATGGGTTCAGGGGACAGCATAATAGGGAACTTGATAGAGGAGCTGAAAGCCCCAAGGGAGGATTTTAAAAGAGCATATGGAAAGGGTTCACTTGGATTAGAAATCAGAAAAACAAGGGTCCCTAATACCTACCTGACTGGCAAAAATCTCAAGTCAGACAGTATCAAGTGTTGAGCAAATGGAGCAACAGGAACTGATCCCAGTTGGTGGGAGTAGATTGCGATGAGCACGCTGGGAAAGCAGCTGAGTATTATTTTGCAAAACTGACACACCCCATGAGCCATCAGTTCCATTCTTAGGATTGTGCCTGTAAGAAACTGAATACCTGCACCAGGACTTTTGAGAAACACTCACAGCTGCCTAGTCTGTGAGACCCTGCAGTACAGGCTGGGGGTTTCTATTTCTAGTGTGAGCCACAACAGGGAAAGTGAACCAGAGCAGTAGTTCAGAGTGATCTCAGCATGGGACCATGGCCACAAAAACATGTGGAGGCACACACTTAATCCCAGTACTCAGAAGGCAGAGGCAGGTAGATTTCTGAGTTCAAGGCTAACCTGGTCTACAGAATGAGTTCCAGGCCAGCCAGGGCTACACAGAGAAACTGTCTCAAAACAAAACAGTCTTTTACTCTCAGGATTTTTATGCTTGTGTCTTGCTGTGTGGGCCTGGCTAACCTGGTATTTACTGTGGAGCCCAGACGGCCTCAAGCTCACAGCAATTCTGCCTTAAGCTCCTAGTGCCAGGATTGTAGTCCCACACTGTGACCTGCTTCCATCCATGTTCAGAAGCAAATTCTTGCTTAGAGATCCCCATAGTGGTAGTAAAGTTAGAAAGAAAACCAAGGAACTCCTTACTGCAGAGAATCAGTGACAGGTTTTGGGTGCAGCACTGCTCTAGTGCTTGATTGGTGTGCACAGTGGACTCCAAAACAGACACCAAAGGGTTAAAGAAAAAAGTCAATAGTAAAGATGAATTGCCATATTAAATCTTAGGAGAGCTGGGCAGTGGTAGCGCACGCCTTTAATCCCAGCACTTGGGAGGCAGAGGCAGGCAGATTTCTGAGTTCGAGGCCAGCCTGGTCTACAAAGCAGGACAGCCAAGGCTACACAGAGAAACCCTGTCTCGAAAAACCAAAAAAAAAAAAAAAAAAAAAAAAAAAAAAACTTTGGAGAAGGAAGGTTAATGATGATGGAGGGGCTTGTAAGTACAGGTGACATTTTCATTTTCGAGTCCCAGAGGTAAAATTGGTGACACTAAGTATTGAATTGAGCAGGGTTTTAGAAGTAGCTAATGATAGAACAATTACCTAGCATGTGTTAAGTCCTGTGTGCCAGGTCTATCCTCTCAAAGAACATGAACATGAGTGTTATGTCCTCTGTCCTGTGTACTGGTGATATTGCAGAACTATAAGATAAAAGTTAAATCAAAAACGTCCCAAGGATGCCGGGTGGTGGTGGTGCACGCCTTTAATCCTAGCACTTGGGAGGCAGAGGCAGGTGGATTTCTGAGTTCGAGGCCAGCCTGGTCTACAGAGTGAGTTCCAGGTCAGCCAGGGCTACACAGAGAAACCCTGTCTCAAAAAAAACCAAAAAAAAAAAAAAAAAAAAAAAAAAAAAAAAAAAAAAAAAAGTCCCAAGGAGTGCTACGTGTGGTAGTGTGTGCCTATAATCCCAGCCTTAGGGAGGCACAAGGAGGAGGATTGAGAGCTGGAGACCAGCCTGGGCTCTGGAGTAAGACAGTCCCCCAGAACATCAAAACAAAGCAAACAAATCATGAAAACAAAACAAGATTTGAGCCTCGAAGAATCAGGCAAGGAGTCAGAAACTGTCGTGAGTGTGGAAGAGAGCTCACTCCAGGCTCGGTCCAGGTAGTGTAGACAGCCCACCTGGAGTGGGTACCGGCTACCCTCAGCGGCGGCCACAACACTAGCACTGTACCCACATCTCCAAGGTACAAAGCAAGGTGCAGTTAGGACATCAGCAATGGCCCTGCAGATGCAGGAGCAGTCAAAACAGGAATAAAAACTCATCTGTGAGTCAGGCATGGTGATGCACACCTTTAATCTTAGCACTTAGGAGGCAGAGGCAGGTGGAACTCTGAGAGTTCAAGACCAGCCTGCTCTACATCATTCTAGGACAGCCAGGGTTATATAGGCAAACCCTGTCTCCAAAGAAAAGAATAAGTTTACTCATAAATATCTTTTTAAAAGACATATGAATGTCAAGATGTATGACCAAAAATTGCCTAATTTTAAAGAAAGACTGACTCCAGCCTTGAATCAAATCACTCATTTCTCCTGGCTAGGAAGGTAGGCAGCCATAAGGCATAGTGGGTGGCCCTCACCACATGACTACTGCTTCAGGAAAGTGAGCATGGGTGCCTCAGCTTCTTTCAAGGGCCAAGCCTCTGTTCCCTCTGTAGCTCCCTGCAAGAATTCCCTTTACTCCATGTCTGAGTTCCTAGGTCAGAACACGATTCTTAACTGACAATGGGAAAGGCTAGAGGGAGAGCCGTGGACAGCCAGCCTGGGCTCCCAAGTGCCCCCAACTAACCTGCCTGGTTGCCAG
Organism: Arvicanthis niloticus; assembly: GCF_011762505.2. Taxonomy (NCBI): domain Eukaryota; kingdom Metazoa; phylum Chordata; class Mammalia; order Rodentia; family Muridae; genus Arvicanthis; species Arvicanthis niloticus. The sequence goes on along the minus strand of NC_047658.1, from coordinate 113,809,421 downwards.
CTAGTGGCTGGCATCAAATATTGACCCTGGATACGAGAGTATAACCAGAAGACCAGAGTCTCTGGAGACAATGTGGACCTCAGAGTCAGCCCCCAGCCATACCATAGGGATGTAATGAGAGGTAATAGCCACATCCCAGGCAAAGCCTGGGCCCCCCTGGCTTTTCCATCTTGACTTAGTACAGTCAGGTAGAGGCCTGGCTAAACCTATCCTGATTCAGCCTAAGGCCAGCATGGGGTATAGGAAGGAGAGTCTGGAGCTTCCCCTTGTGGTGGAAGTTTTCTGGAAGGACTTGGGATTACACAGGGCCTTCTCTCTTTTTTTTTTTTTTGTTTAATATTTTATTTATTTTATATATATGATGAATACACTGTAGCTGTCTTCAGACACACCAGAAGAGGGCGCCAGATCCCATTACAGATGGTTGTGAGCCACCATGTGGTTGCTGGGAATTGAACTCAGGACCTCTGGAAGAACAAGCAGTGCTCTTAGACGCTGAGCCATCTCTCCAGCCCTACACAGGGCTTTCTCATTCTCTATACTAGACCATGATTGTCCTTGGTCACAGAGAGATGTGGCAGTCAGGGGCTGACTTCTGGGAAGGAGGCTAGTGCCAAGCTCACCCTCATTGTCCACTGTGTCCCCCACCACCCTCTGAATCTGTGCTGCAACTTTGAGTTCCTTGAAGTCCCCTGGAAGAACATCACTCAGCTTCTAAAGCATGACTGCGTGCAGGTGTGACCGGCCCCAGGGTGACAGTGTCAGGATCCCACAGGAACAAGCATGGTGGAGGCACCTCAGGGCCATGAGCTGTGTCTGCTGCAATAAATCTTCAGCTCTGCTTCTTGCACTGTTTTCTCCTGTGTGTTTCACCACCCTGACTGACCCTCACTCTGCTCTCAGTGACTCTCAGAATCCCTCAGATGACAGAGCACAGTGCCACCCCTGGTGATCTCTGCTGTCCTGGCCCAAGCAGTACTGAGCACACAGGGCTCAGCTCTATAAGATGGATCCTTAAATACTGTAGCATCTCAGACAGAAAGGGACCACCTTCCAGCACTCCTAAGCACAGCCACAGACTCCCTCCATATGTGTGTGTGATGCAACTAAAGAAACAGTCAAATGATGCCCTAAGACTAGCTAAGATTTGGGGTATCAGGGAACACTCTGAAGGGGAACAGCACCCTGATGATCTCAGCACACAGAATCACACCTGGTCGGGGCATGGGTATGACACTGGAGGCCCAGCCTACAGTCCTATGGCTGCTGGTGGCTAGAGGTGACTGTTCTTCCGAATTACTGGAGGCCATGAGGCTCCAGTCCCTCTTCCATCCTCCTCAAAGGCACAATGTCTTGCCCTGGGCAAGACCTCTGAAAGGAGCTAGACACACAGCCCCAGTGGGGTAAACTCAAATGTACTGCATCCAGAGAGGAGAGTCCCCAGGAGAGATATAATTCAAAGGTGCAGATACAATATTTTTAAAATGACCTTATCTGTTTATCTGAGTGTGAGGGTGGTCATGTAAAGATGAAAAGACGAGCTGTGGGAATCAGTTCTTTTCTTCCACCGTGTGGGGCCCAGGAATAAAACTCACTTTTGGCTGAAAGCGTCATTATCTGTTGAACCATTTATTTCACCAGCCCCAAATGCAATGCTCTGTGCAAACTCACTTGGCAGTCTGAATCCTTTATTCCTCTCCTAAGAAGAATTCGTCAGTACAATTGTCAGACACACAGACACAGACACAGACACAGACACAGACACAGACACACAGACACTGAGGCACAGAGAGACAGAGACACAGACAGAGAGAGACAAAGAGATGCAAAATGTGCCCAGATGCTCCAGGACACCAAGGACACGCCATGAAAAACAACACCCACAGCAAAGTCAACACAGAAGGAGCACGCCCCAGAGAGACAACCCAGGGATGGGCACGTAGCTCCCAAACTCAAAAGTCTGAGACCCTTGTGCCTGCCAAAGGTGTGTTCTGATGTACAGACATGTCACCACACCTTGGGACAGGACACAGTGAATGAGCACTTTGAGAGCACTAAGTATCAGCAGTGTCAGGCCCAAGCTGGCAGTATAGGAATGGTATGAAAAGTACCTTAGTTCAGGAACTCTGTGACCACCATGGTCAGCAGGGTAATGATCCCCAAGAGGCAAACAGACAGTTTGGTTCAACGTACCTAAGTAGCCAGTGGTGGTTCACTCTTCAAGAGTCTGACCGCAGGTATCACACCTCAGCATCCTTTCTTCACTGCTCATGGTCTCTTTCTTCAAAGTGAGTCCTCATACTTTGTTTGCTTCCGTCTCCTAATTGGCCCCTGCCTGTCACTAGGACCCAGTCACCAGGTGCCTTGGGTGGGGGGTCAGGATTTTGGCAGTTTGGGGCCCAGGCTAAGGTCGTAGGGGCTGTGAAACAAATACCCTAGAAACCAAATATGGTAGATAAATATCAGATAGCATTGAGCAAATGAAGAAAAATAGTATGGATACTTTCATGCAAAGTTAAGAAGTCAAATCCTGCTTAGTGATCCAAATATGTGTGATGAAACTCAATAAAAAATGAGAAAATGTTTATTGCCAAAGCCAATAGCAGAACCAGGTGTGGTCAAGCATGCCTGCCAGCCCCATATTCAAGAAGCAGGTGCAGAGGATGGGCAAAGAGTTCAGGGTTAGTCTGGAATTCTAGGCTACATACCCTGTTTCAAACAAAGAACAAAAAAGTCAATAGTAAAGAAAAATTCCAGGGGACTGGTGAGATGGCTCAGTGGTTACAAGCATTGGCTACTCTTCCAGGGGACTCAGGTTCAATTCCCAGCGACCAGTACTCACAGCTGCGAGTAATTCCAGTTGTAGGGAATTTGATACATTGCATGTGAAATAAAAGTAAATAAACAAAAAGAAAGAAAAAAGTCCATATTGGTTATCTTTGGAGGTAGAAAGGAAGGTAGGAAAACATCAAAGGGATTGGCATTTCCATTTCTGTGTGTGTGTGTGTGTGTGTGTGTGTGTGTGTGTGTGAGAAAAGAGAGAGAGAGAGAGAGAGAGAGAGAGAGAGAGAGAGAGAGAGAGAGAGAATGTGTGTGTTTATATATTAGTGTGTGTGAACATTTGTGGAGAGGCCAGAGATCAGTGCCATGTGTCAGGTGTCCTCCTCAACCACCCCTCTACTTTAGTTTTGAGACAGGGTCTCTCACTGAAACTGGAGCTCACTGGTTCCATTAGACTGGCCAGCAAGCCCCAGAGACCCTCTTGCCTACCTCCCCAGCAAGATTACACACAGGTGTCATGACAGCTGGCTTTTTACACAAATGCTAGAAATTTGACCTCAAGTTCACCTGCTTGAGCAGCAGACACCTTAGCAGCTACATCTACCCAGCCACCTCCGTTTGTTTTATGAAGCCGAGTTTCATAAGCCCAGGCCACCATCCCCAGGCTTGCTTCTCTTGCCGTCGCCTTCTAAATATTAGGATTACAGACATGAACAACCACATTCAGCTTTGGTATTTCTGTTTCTTTCCTTTTTTTTGTTTGTTTTGGTTTGTTTTTTGGTTTACTTGTTTGTTCTTTCAGAAGGGTCTCACTATACCCTAGCTGGACTGGAACTTGCTATGTAGACCAGGCTAGCCTCAAACTCTGCCTACCTCTGCCTCCTGAGTGCTGGGATTAAAGGTGTGAGCCACCATGTCCAGCACTCTTTTTTCGTCCCCGCCCCTCCCCCCCCCTCCCCTCCCCCCCCCCCCCTCCCCCCTCCCCTCCCCTCCCCTCCCCCCCCTCCCCTCCCCCCTCCCCTCCCCTCCCCTCCCCTCCCCTCCCCTCCCCTCCCCTCCCCTCCCCTCCCCTCCCCTCCCCTCCCCTCCCCTCCCCTCCCCTCCCCTCCCCTCCCCTCCCCTCCCTTCATCTCTTCCTTCTCTTCTTTCCTCTTTTTCTTTTGACTCAGAGGACTCAGGAGGCCAGGCTAGCCTCACATTTGCTTTGTAGCTGAGTATGACCTTGAACTTCTTATCCTCCCGCCTCTGCCTCCAGAGTGCTGAGATTCCAGGCATGTGTTATAACACCTGGTTTGGCATTTCCATTTCTTGACCTGAAGGCTAGAAATATGTGTTGAATCTGTCATTCCTTGCCAAGAGGAACATAAGGTCTATGTCATTATCTTGGAATAATAGAAGTGTAAAAGGGAAACTGTGGAGAAGCAGGGCTGGACCGTCATGGGACCACTGTGTACTGTCATGACCAGGGACAAGGATTCGGTGAAGCAGGGCAGTGTGTGCATCTCCTCCTGGAAGGCAGACGTAAACAGGACTTAGCTCTGGCTGCAGCTTCTTCTGGGAGGTTTCTTTCTGTCTGCAGGCCCAACTAGTGGTGAGAGCATCTCTGGCCTTGTGGTTTGTAATACATGGCTGGCATTTTTTTTTTCACAGTTCAGGCATCAGTAGAGGCTGGGACAGAGACAGCTTGAGGAGTTACCCAAATCTTTTAGAACATCAACTCAGATAAACACTGTACCTTTGGTTTCCATGCAGGGAGGAAAATTCAGAACGAACCAGTATGAAGTAGATTTTGGTTTTATTAAAGACAGAAAAGCACTTAGGGAAGAATAGCACAGGTACCAGCTTCTCAGCTCCACAGTTTATTAAAACACTTATTATATTATTATTCTTGTTTTGGTGTTTTCAAGACACAGTTTCTGTGTGCAGCCCTGGCCATCCTGAACTCACCTTGTAGACCAGGCTGGCCTCACACTCACAGAGATCCACCTGCCTCTGCCTCCCGAGTTCTGGGATTAAAGGTGTGAGCAACCACAAAATAAATAAATAAAATACTAAAAAAGAATGATGGCACTGTGTTGTTTTGTTTGGCTTTGTTTGTATGTTAAGCCATGAATCCATAGGGAGGGGAATGAGCTCCAGCACCTTGGGCCCCCTCGGTTGGTCCACACAAACTGTGCCTCTCTGGCTCCCTTTCTGACTTCTGACTGTTTTTCTTCATCAGCTTCAGGAAGCTCGCTGCCTGCAGTCCCTGCACTCATTATCTTGGCAAGAGTCTCACCATGCTTGTTAGACTCACAGCTGAGTGATGCAGACTCCTCCTTATGGGGTACTTCTTGAACAGTGCCATTATCTTAATGTTTACAATATCACCCTTCTTGTGGATTCTCATGTATGTGGCCAAGGGAACGACACCATGCTTCCTAAGAGGCCTAGAGGAATGCAGTCGGTGTCCTTCTATTTCCACTGTATTTGTCATTTTGGTGAGCTACCTAAAAATAGTTGCCACAGAAGAAAGGCAAGTATGGGCTTCTTTTAAAATCTAGAAACAAAATGGGCATTTCTAAACACACATGTTTTTGTTGTTATGTTTTGTGTTTTGTTTTGTTTTATTTTGAGACAGGGTCTCCTTATGTAGCCCTGGCTGTCCTAGAACTCACTATGTAGACCAGGCTGGCCTCCAACTCAAAGATATATCCATGTGCCTCTGCCTCCACAGTGCTGAAATTAAAGGCATATGCAACCATACCCAGCTATTTTTACTTTATGTGTATGAGTGCTTGCCTGCATGGATGTTGATCTGTGACCACACATGTGCAGTTCCAGAATAGGCCAGGAGTGTTCTGTGTTCTAGAGCTGGAGTTGGGATCTGTCATGTTGATGCTAAGAGCCAAATCCTGGTCCTTGAAAGAGAAGCAAATTCCCTTAATCTCTGAGCTGTCTCTCTAGCAGGGATATGGTCTTCCTAAGGGACAGTTGATTTTTCTGGGGTTAAGAGATTTCTGCTGAGAGTCCTAGAAAATTGTAAGTTTATGGCTGGGAAGGGAGACAGGCCCTAACAAGATGCTAAGTGTGTTAGAATCCCTGATTCTCCACTGGTGAAAGACTTCAACCAGATTCTACCATGAGGAAGTCCTTTTCCTTTACATGTCTGGAATGTTCCCTATCTTTCTCTCATGCCTCACAGGCATGCTCAGCCTCACCCACATACATGGCACTGTCACACAGGCCCAGTGTGCTTAGGCAGGGGCTTGGATAAACCATAGCCTGCCCATACTTCAGCCTTAATTCTGCCAGACTGTAGCCAAAGCCAAGCAAGGACATGGAGACCTCCATGGAACTCTTCTCTGACTCCAGTTTATTTTGGTTATCTGTCTTTGCCCACCTGGTTTTGGCGCTGGCCCTAGGTGTGACTGTGTATGACATACAGGTTCTCTACACTGTTTACTTACCATTTGTCTCCTTGGCTTTCCCACAGGCTTTGTTTCTGAAGGGTCTGAAATCTGCTTCATCCTTCCCTTAAGCTGTGGGCTGTTCCTGAGACAAGTTGGCAGGCCATGAAGCCTTTATCAAGGCCCCATATTGCAACCCACATAAGTTCCTGGATCAGTCCTGGAGCAGGGCAGCAGGGGACAAAGGGCCTTCAGAGTGTATAGTATAATCAAGTGGCCTTTCATAGGTCCAGATCCAACTCAGTTAGCCTACCAAAGAGACCTAGGCTGGTGTGCTGATGCGGAAAGCAAACCCAGTGGATAGAAGTGGCTTTTCCTAGCATCTGTATACAGTGTTCAGCAGGCTGGGCCTACCTACCCACTGGGCTAAGAACATGGGTGAGCCTGTCTCTCATCCTTGCTCCCAGCCAGAGCTTGACCCCTCAGCCCCTCTTGTCTTTAGTGCTCAGATGTGGTCTCGTGCTTGTGATGAACTAGCTCACTAATCTAAGGGCTACTGGGGCTCTCTTCTTCCATCCCTGGGAAGGAAGAAACTGGGGCCACTTGGATGAGCATAGCCCAGGGCACTTCCTTACCCTGTGGTATTGAAGGCATGCTGTGGGAGCTGACAGCCGTCCTTCATGATCTAGATGTCCCCTCCATATAAAGATCTGGGCTCTCTGAGTGTCACTGGTAGATCTGGATGAAGTGCCACATAGACTTTGTGTTCAACAAAATTGTCTTTACTCAAAGAGATGGGAAGGAATTTGCTCCGCTGCCCCAGCCTCATCTCCATTCCACAGGGCATAGATGAGAAACCTCACCCAGCTGCATAAGGGAAGGCTGTGGCATTTAGGGGAACTCCTTCATGGAGTCACTGGTGGATTGCAGGTGTCCTTTAGTCACTGTTGGGCCACAGGTGCCCTTGCTATAAAATTTTCTTTCCAGGATATGGTATGACAGTGAGAAGAAGCAGAGCCTGAAGGATGGAATGTCCTCCACCTACATGAAGACTCAGGCAAGAGAATTCAAGATCCACTGGGCTTGTAGCCAGAGAAGACTGTTGTGGACAACCTAGGTTGTGGGGAGCAGCCTCTGGGCTACAGTGCAATTGGAGACTGTCCTGTGGCCAGTGGGGATGGGCAATTTTTAGCTTATCCTTGACCCAAGACCTTTGCAGGGTGGGGCAGCACACCTGTAAAGGGCACTTCTCCATGAAGTGGATCTTATATCCCTGTGGAACAGCCTGGGGCTAATACCCTGGGGTATTGCTGGCATGTGAGAGCTACCCCAGGTCCTACTACTGACCTTTGGTCTTTCCCTTTGGTCTCATTTCTTAGTAGGAAGAGATAATGGTCACTGTTCTGAAGAGTCACCATGAGAGTAAAATATGTCAGGCCCTGAGGTAAAGCCAGATGTACATATAGCAAGAGCCTGGAGTTGTCCATTACTGTTCTAGGTTCTTTCTCTCCAAAACTCCAGTTTAGCCAAATGGCTTCAGATTAACTCTCTGAATGATGCATTTGTAAGAGAGCCCACCTACCTTAATACTTGTGAGAAGGGGTCAGTGTGCTGAAAAGTCCTTGGAAATTGCTAGCTTTCGTGTCAGAGACTCATTGGCTTCACTGGCAGTGGACAAGAGGGCAGGGGTTAGTAACCCAGGAACTCATCTACTTTTAGGGTCAGTGACTTGTGTGTGTAGAAGCCAGAACCCAGTAAATGTCTGTTCCAGTTGCTTCCCACCTTATTTTCTGAGACAGGGTCACAGAATCAGGAGCTCATCAGTTCAGCTAGCCTGGCTGGCCAGAATTCCAAGAATCAGCCTGTTTTCTTTGCAGGTTCTGGGGATCTGAATTCATATCTATATGCTTGTGTGGCAGCCACTTTACCAACCAAGCCGTCTCCCCAGCCCCTCCAACTGAGTAGCTTTTGAGGGGCCTATAGGAGGTACATGTGTCTGTGACTCAATCCCACGACAGGTGAGCAGACCTGGGTGAGCTCGGAACTGGGGAGGCTTCCTGGACCTTTGGTGCTGCTTCACCCATGAATCCCTTGTGAGCTGTCTTGTTTCTTACTCTACTCTCTTCCCAGGGTTCCCAGTTCAGGGCCCTTGCCTGGTTAAGACTTACAGATCAAAACTGGTGTACTTATCTTCTAAATTGGTATCTGTGGGCCTGCAGCAGACTTGTGGTCCTGAGGTGGTAGTCCTTTGTCTTTTTTTAGGGGGGGGGGATTGAGGAATGACAAAGTCTCACTATGTAGCCTTGGCCTGGAACTCACTATGTAGACCAGGGTACAGAACTCAGAGATCTGTCTGCCTCTGCTGCCGAGTGCTGGGATCACAGGCAGGATCCTCTGGCCCTGGCAGTTTGTCTTTCAAACCTGGGTTGTTGGTGGAGCAAGCTTGTAGCTGGATGGGGTGCTGACCACACTCGGGGTTGAGAATCACTGCCTCATGACCCTGGCATTCTCAAAGGTCTGGAATGTGACAAAGAGTGTCCTTGGTGCCTACCTGTGATACTCACGCCACTGGAGCAACTACTTCTCACGTTCTAATTGTTTGCTATGTGCTGTAAGGAGCCTTTTCTGTCAAGTCCCATTTACGACTCTCAGAGAGGGCCAGGAAGATGGCCTTCAGTGGGTAAAGATGATGCCAAGGCTGAAGACCTGGGTTCAAACTTCAAAACTCCCATGGTGGAAAGAGAGAACCAGTTCTGGAAAACCGATGTCTGAATTGTGACATGCTATGGCATGCACACAAACCTCTCTCGTGCTGAGGCATGAGCATTTCTCTTCAAAAATAAAAATACTAAATAAATAAATAAATAAATAAAATTTAAAAAGAGAGAGAAAAGAGGGAAAGGAGGTATTGAACTGGTTAGAAAACACAAGAACATGTGTGGGGAAGGAAGCATTGCTGAGACCAGTCCACATGCAGCCACCATAGGGTTTCCTAATCTGCTTGTACCCCATTGTATGTCCAGTGTCTTTAGGGTTAACAGCCTGGAACCATCAATGTCAGAAGAATGGCTTTAGAAAAAAAAGAATTGTCACCCCTTTTCCTGTAGGACACCGAAGCCCCAAGTGACTATCCAACACCTCCCAGTTACTAAGATGGCATCTGGTGTGACAGGCCTTCCTTTGGGGGCAAGTCTTTCTCTTCAAATTCAGCCTGAGCTAAGAACATAGATTTGAGCTGGGCCTGGTAGCATAGTCTTGTAATCCCTACCAGGAAGTCTCAAGCTGGAAAGTCACAGACTCAAGGCCTTCCTGTCTACAGAGCAAGGTCTTCAAGGTCAGCCTAGGTGACTGAACAAGTCTCTATCTTAAAAAAAAAAAAAAAAGAGTAAATTAAAGGCAGTGGTGGCGCATGCCTTTAGTCTCAGCACTTGGGAGGCAGAGGCAGGGGAATTTCTGAGTTCAAGGCCAGTCTGGTCTATAGAGTGAGTTCCAGGACAGCCAGGGCTACACACAGAAACCTTGTCTCAAAAAACCAAAATAAACAAGTAAAAATAAAGAGTAAAAAGAGGGCTGTATGTTGCCTGTTTGCCCAGCATGCACAAGACCCCAGGTTCAAGCCCAGCAAAATGAAGTGAGGCTGGGGATATTAGGGCTTGTCTAACATGCATGAAGCACGGGATTCAGTTCTCAACACCGAACAGAATGTGATGGTAATGCCAGCACTTGGAAGGTAGAAGCAGGGAGATCAAAGTTCAAAGCCATCCTGAGGTACAAAATTCAAGGTCAGCCTGGGACACTTAAGACCTTGTTCTCTCTCTCTCTCTCTCTCTCTCTCTCTCTCTCTCTCTCTCTCTCTCTCTCTCACACACACACACACACACACACACACACAGGACTTAGGCTCTTCAGTGTACTTACGAGGGACCAGTTGATATTACTGAGCAAATTACTTCTCCCTTCTGTGCTGTCCCCACCTCTGCAAAGTGGAAGGGTCAGCCAACCCGTCTCACCCACCATGCCTGTGACAGACAGTAGTGCTGGCTTGAGTAGGAAGGACTCCTACCTCCTACCCACCGTTTGCGTGGCGCCTGGCCTCTCCTAGGCTCTGTATCTGTGCCAGTTCATCGAATCCTTATAACATCTATTTTTCAGAAGAAGAAATGGAGGCCAGGGGTTGTAATTTCTCTAAAAATCACAGGATAAGAAAATGATGGCGACAGTAAGAACTTAACCGTAGTTGCTTTTGGCAATTCAAACGTCAGGGCCCTGGAATGAATTGTTCTCTCCCTCCTGGATGATAGGAATGATAGGCCAAGCATCCCTACACGTAGAGGTCCTGGGATCTGTGTGCCTCCGCTGGTTATTGCAGTGTGAAGGTGGGGGAGGTACAGCCGCCTCCAGGCACCTGCAAGCGGGTCCAGGCTTGCTAAGGGAACAAGCAGGCGGTGGGCGGGGCCGGGAGGGGCAGTGAAGGCTGTAAAAGCCGTGCAGGATGGAGCTCTGACACTGAATCCACTGAATTGGCGGCTATGGAGCGTCCTCACTTCCCACTGGCGATGGGCCTTGGCCTGCTCGCATTCTGCCTCCTGACCCTGTCCCCGGACGCCCGCGCCGAGCTGCGGAGCCGCAGGACAGGAGAACGCCAGAACCTGTCACTCAACGACCCGCGGGTGCAGAAGGCCGCACAGGCAGCAGTGGCCAGCTACAATATGGGCAGTGACAGCCTCTACTACTTCCGAGACACCAAAGTCATCGATGCAAAATATCAGGTGCGGTGGCTGGGACAGATTGTGAGACAGAGTAGCTGTGGAGAGGGAAAGGGACAATTTGGAGAGGAAGAGGGACAGGGAACAGGGGATGGGGGACAAGCAGAGAGCACTAAACAAGGGGGCACTAAAACCAACCATAAGGCCCGGACCATTCTACGAAATACTTCAAAACTAAACAGATAAAGAGCAAAAATCTCTGGTAACCAACGTTATCTAAATATCAAAGAAATGCAGGATCCAGCCTCCTTCCCGCAACTAACCTCAGTTCTCTAACTCAGCCAGACAGAGTGGGAGGGCCCAGTGTAGGTATCACATGCCACTCTCCACTGCTTCCTAGCTGCACACAGGTGTTAACACAGAAGCTCTCCAGCCCCCTGCCCGGCGAGGGCTCTGCTCCACCCTTGGGTCACACATAGAAGCTCCCCACCTCCACTCCAGATCTGAATATGTAGGCCTTTGCACCCTGGAGTGGGAGACTTGTAGAGGAGAGAGAAAGAGACACACAGGCTGGACTCCCAGGCATCTCTCACCTGACCTGTTTTGTTCCCAGCTGGTGGCTGGCATCAAGTACTACCTGACTATGGACATGGAGAGCACAGAGTGCAGAAAGACCAGAGTCTCTGGAGACCACATGGACCTCACCACCTGCCCCCTGGCTGCAGGGGGACAGCAGGAGGTAACAGCACTGACCCCATCCCAGCCCTGTGCAGAGTCTGAGGCCCTTAGCTTGTCCATCCTGACTAGTCTATCTGGTCAGGCAAAAGCCTGGCTCCACCTGTTCTGTTTGGCTTTTGTGTGACTCAGGCCAGGGTGGGGTGCAGGAAAGAGAAACTGGGGATTCCTCTTGGGGTGGGAGTTGCCTGATAAGCCTGGGATCACCTCCTACCTTCTGATTCCGTGTTTGGGGACCACTACTTGTCCGTGGCTCCAGAGAGATGTGGCAGGCAGTCAGGGGGCTGACAGCTAGAAGAAGCCTGGTGCCAAGCTCACCCTCCTTGTCCTCCGCTCCCCCCTCAGAAGCTGCGTTGTAACTTTGAGCTCCTTGAAGTCCCCTGGAAGAACACCACTCAGCTTCTAAAGCATGACTGCGTGCAGGTGTGACCGGCCCCAGGGTGACAGCGTCAGGATCCCATGGGAACAAGCATGGTGGAGGCACCTCAGGGCCATGAGCTGTGTCTGCTGCAATAAATCTCCAGCTTTGCTTCTTGCACTTGTTTTTCCTGTGTGTTTCACCACTCTGACTGACCCTCACTCGGCTCCCAGTGACTCTCAGAACCCCTCAGCTGACAGGGTACTTTATCCCCTAAAGGAGCACACACCCCCACCCCCCCCACCCCCGCTGATCCCTCTGAGGCAGTACTGAGGGTATGGCCCTCAGATGGAAGCCCCTCTTCCAGATATTTTCAGTGGTCTCAGAGGTAAGGGAGGAGGAGACAGACATAGAAGACGGATGCCCGAGACTAGCTACAGTAGGGATATCTGTGTGAACCAGACCAGCATCTTTTCCAGGGTTCATGCTGGGACTCTGAGGAGGAGGATGTCAAAAACTGGGGTCAGGAGGGCTGCAAAGGCTGACGACTCAGGCCAGTGAGTTTAAGAGTGGCACAGCTCTTGTTAGTGTCCTCAGATGGTGAAGCAGTAAAGAGCATCAGACAGCAAGGTTACAGGGCACTTGTGATACCTTGTTTCCCTTTAGCAAGGTACATTCTGTGACAGCAAACAAAGCACTTCATGTCTCAGTATCTGGAAGTTTTTTTCTGAGACAGAGTTTCTCTGTGTAACTCTAGCTGTCTTAGAACTCACTCTGTAGACCAGGCTAGCCTCGAACTGAGAGATCCACCTGCCTCTGCCTTCTGAGTAGTGGGATTAAAGGCGTGCGCCACCACAGCCCAGCATGTTTGGAACATTTGACCACATACATATTGGGGGAATGTCAAGTTCCCAGACTATAGCCCTCTAAGGTCCTGACACAAGGCCTTATGGGATATGACTTTGGCTACATGAGGGGCCTACAAACAGTCTCCAATCCAGTCCAGTTCCTCTCATCTCTCAGCTCTTGAAGGGAAGCCCATATCCTGCTGAACTCACAGTAGTGACCAGTTGTGTAAGATGGCTGCTCAGCTCCATGGGCCCCATGGCACTGGGTTCCCAGCTCACAAATATTCTTGTGCATAACAGTAGCTGGAGGTGACTTTCTCTGCTGAGTTCCTATAGGCCAGAGGTCTTGAAGCCAGTGCATGCCTCTCACATCCTTCTCAGAGGTATTTTCTCAATTTTTCTCTGGGCAAGATTTGTAAAGAAACCTGAGCCATGAATATTCAGAGGGAACAAAAGCTGCTATCCTGGAGGGGTCACTGTCATGGGAGAGACAGGGACCAGTCTAATGCCATGTTAGACTAAAGGAAACAGGTGTTAGATTCTTTGTACATTTCTTTGTAGTAATTCTTGTTATACACATGGTCAAACAGAGTGAGGGGAGGCAGTCCCAGGACCCACTCAGGTGCTTGTAAACATGTCCTGAAGATGCTAGCAACACAGCCTAGAAACCCATACACAGAGACGCCAGGCAGACTGTGTACACACTGGAGAAGCAGGAGTAACTTAGAGATGAATATACAGCACCTCTCCCCCAAGCCAGCACTTATATCATGTCCAGACATCTTGCTCAGATACACTAACATGCATCTACCCTGGGACAGGCCATAGTCATCAATTAATAACCAGACCACTGCTCTTCACTACCTTACACCTCCTTCCTAAGAAAGGTCTTACACCTAACTTGCTCCTGTCTGACCCTCCGCCCCAATTCTGTGACCTCATGAACATCAGAGAAGCTGGGGTCCCGTCTACTGCCTTCAAAGGTCACATCATGGTGGGAATGAAGGCCAAGTGCCATCTGAAAAGCCTGACACACTGAGGGGCTGGATTTGATATTGAAAGAGGGGACAACTTGCAGCCCTGCTTCTGCTAAAACCAGATATCGTGACAGCGCAGTCTGTGCTATGCCGTCACTGCTTGGAAGGTTTCCAAGTTCTGTCAAGGAGAAGATATCAAGCATGAAAACAGTGCAGGGCAGGTGACAGGAAATACTTGTCGAATGAATGTGTGAGGCCCAGGGAGAGGCAAGAGTCAAGACATCGTGGCTTTTCCACCTCTGAAATGGGTGCCCAAATTCCAGATGGCATTTCCTCTGCTTGATGTATTCCTGAGCCTGGGCATGACTAAGCAAGGTTAGGGAGAAGCCTCCACCAAGTGATGCTGTCTTAAGTTTCCAGAGAAAGAACTGCTGCCTGGACCAGACCAGTGGTGAGTGTGGGCATTGGTCAAACCACTATCCTCCAGCCCCCCACTCTGGGGTCCCTCCAGCCTCCACGACCCTCTAGATTGGCTTCTACTAAAAGTAATATGGTTATAAATGATGGAAGATGGCCGATCCTTGATGGGGAGTCCCTGGGCCAGAACTGAGTTTCACCTTCCACCGGCAGTCCTGCTGTGCACACGGGCTCTGGCAGGACATGTGAGACTCATCTGAGCCCTAAACAGGCTGGGCAGAAGCAGCCATTTTCTTTGGCCCTATCCCAACAGCAACTGGTCCTTGTCACATGGCCCTGTCCCCATCTATTAGAAAGATAAGAGTCCTTCTTTAGGCCTCCACTACGGTTTTGTGGATTTACTTCAGTGATGTCAATGATCCTTAACTTATAGGGTTTTTTCTTAAAGATTTCTTTTTATTTGTGTGGATGTCTGTGTGTGGATTGTATGTGTGAGTGCAGTGCCCACGGAGACCAGAAGAAACTGTCCGATCCTTTGGAACTGAGGTAGAGGTGCTTGTGAGCACTGTGATGTGGGTGCTGGGGCCTGGACTTGAGTCCTCCTGAAGAGTAAATGACCTTGCCCTCTAAGATCCACGCCATCTACATGGCTCTTCTCGATCTCTTTAAACCTCTGGGTTCTTTTAAAATTTTCATTTAGTTTTGGTTTTTCAAGACAGGGTCTCTCTGTGTAGCCCTGGCTGTCCTGAAACTCATTTTGTAGACCAGGCTTTCCTCAAACTCAGAGATTCACTTGCTTCTGCCTCCCAAACGCTTGGGTTAAAGGTATGTGCCAACATACCTGGCCTTTTGGGGTTTTTGAGGGTTTTGTTTGTTTTTTTGTTTTGTGTTTTTCCAAGACAGGGTTTCTTTGTGTAGCTTTGGCTGTCCTGGAACTCACTCTGTACACCAGGCTGTCCTGGAACTTACAGAGTTCCACTTGCCTCTGCTTCCCCAGTGCTGGGATTAAAGGCTTGTGCCACCATATGTATTCATATGTATTCTTAGTATTCCCACTAAGTTGCTATCCTTATGTTAAATGTTGGGGTTCCTGGTAAGCCTCAGTTCCTGGGTGCTGGGCCCCATGCCTGGCCTCTGATGCAATCCTGAAAATTCTGGGATGTTTCAGTCTGTTCTTTTTTCTCCCAAGCCCAGGCCAGATAGGCTCTCCTCATCTAAGGACTCTACATTTGGTCTTCTGTCCTCTCCCCAGGCTCCTTTTTCTGTACCACTCTTCTGATCACTGCTAATACAGTGTTGGACTGGACTGAGAGGCTGGGACTTGGTAAAGCCAGAGGAGATCCAAGAAGAGCTTCTTACACATGCAACTCTCAGCTTATGCCTGTGGTACACTGTTCTACCCCCTTGGCCTTTGCTCCAGGCTAGCCAGTGAGAACACAGAGCCCCTTGGGGTTTTAAAAACTCTATTGGGACCTCAGTCCAACATGGTTCTGGATAATACCAGCAGCATTAGGGCCTTGTTCCAACCCACGCTGGTAGGTAGCTTGCCAGAAACTCAAGTCAGTATTCTTCATGGTCACTTTCCGTAATCGTCATCTCCAGCCTGTAGGGTCAGATAGGGTGTGTGTGTGAATGAACCAGGGCCAGCCTTTGCCAACACCATGCATGCCACTGTTACTCAGAACCCCCCTTGAGTAAGAGCTTCTACCCCCACCCCAAGCCTCTCCTTCCTGGTTCACCTCAAATGCAGTGTCCACGAGCTCATCGATGACAGTTGCTTGGGAACGAAACTTCTGTTGATGCTGTTCCACTGCTGCCACCAACTGCAGGAACTGGAAGTGGAGCGCCCGCTGCCTGGAGTTGGGCAGAGGCAAGGACTGGGCTCCTAGGGACCGAACATGGCTGCTTGCCATGACCTAGAGGTCTATCTCCAGTATGTCTCCTTCTCTAGATATTACTTTTTTTTTAAACTTATTTGTTATTTTGTAAATGTGTATATGTTTGTGTACACATGTGCCTGTGGGTACACATGAGTGTGTGCCTGTGAAGGCCAGAAGTCAACACTGGGTGTCTTCCTCTATTGTTCCCTACTTTACCTTTTAAGATGGTGTCTACTATTGAACCTGGAGCTCACTGATTGGCTAGACTGGCTGGTTAGCAAGCCACAGGGATTCTCCTGACTTTACATCCTCCTCAGTACTGGGATTATAGGTCCAGGAGTGCATGGTGACACCTAGTCTTGTACATGTGTTTTGGGAGCCAAACACAGATTCTCATGCTTGAATAGAGACTGCTTTAAACTTAGCCATCTCTTCTAGCACCCACTGAGCTGCCCAGACCGGCTTTGAACTTGTGATTCTTCTGCCTCCGCCTTTCAAGGAACTGAAGTTACCAGCATACACCATTATACCTGATGTGTCTGACTGTTTGCCAATACCCAAAAAGTCTGTGTGTGTCTGTGCCATAAAGGCATCAGCAATGGTTGGTCTCTTAGCCACCCACCCCTGCATCCTGCTCATTCATCTATACAAGGCTCTCCATGGACCCCCTCAACCACCTGCCCATCCAACCACTGCACACTTACTACCCAACCCATTCTTCCTCAGATCCACCCACTCAGTCTAAATCAACCATCCACCCCCCTCTTTATTGCCCTGTGTTCATTCTCACTCACTTGTCCACTCATTGGATCTTATCAATCCATTTTCTAGACACACTGGGAATAGGAAAAGCAGGTTGCTTCAAGGATATTGAGATGGACAAGAAAGAGGTATCACACTTGGACCCAGATACTACAACCCATTGTAAGTGTCAACACAATGCCTAGGGTCCTTGTAAAGGAAGTAGCCAGGACTTTATCCAGAGGGGAAAAGAAGCTCTAGGATCAGAGCTTAAGCCCAATGGAGAGTAAAAAAAATAAAGTTATACTGAAAGATACTCTAAGTGGGGGTAGACTAGTAGGGATGACACCCCCAAAGAAGTATGGCAGAGGCCACAATGGTGGCTCAGATCCTGGAACATGTAAGATAAACAGGGTGACCTAGGAGGTGACAGTAGGTAGGAATTTAAACTGGCTCTCTCAAATACTGGTCATCTAAGCCTGGTATCAATCTCTAGCCAGAAAACAACAGTGTAGGGAGAGGCCTGGCAATAGTACATGTGTCATCTTAGAAAAGAATATGGGCAAAACAAGGTTATGCCATAGGTAGCAATGATTGTGAGCTGAGGGAAGCTAACACTACCCCAATCATATAGAACTCTGAATGCACTTGCCTCTGGGGGGCCCTAGCTGCCGGTTCCTGTACCTGTATGGTCTCGCCCTAGGGCTTCCCTATTTTTGGGGCAGTGGCTGCAGTCATATGGGTAGCAGACCCCAAGTGACAGCAGCATGGAGTAATTTGACTCTGAAGACTTCTCTACTTCGGACGAGGATGAGGACTACGTGCTGTTGGGTGGAGAGTACAGTGAGGATGTTATCAATGAATTTGTAAAGGAAGATGAAGTGGATGGTGAAAAGCAGGCTGAGACAACCAAAGGGAAAAGAAGGAAGCCTCAGAGCATTCCAGCCTGGAAGAGGAAACAAAATGGCCTCTTGTTAGAGGAAGATGGCAAGGACGACTCTGGAGGTAGCAGTGAAGAAGATGAAGAGGCGCAAGAAGGAGGCCTTCGGCCAGAGAATGCAGGGAAAAGAAGGAAGATGAATTGTGGGCCAGCTTCCTTAGTGATGTGGAACCAAAGTCAAAAGCAGTCCCAAGTTCACTAAGGTAGCAGAGGAGACTGAAGAGACTAGCTCAATAAACCGTTGGCCAAAGCAGATGAGCTAGAGAAACCTAAAGAATCAGAAAAGGTGAAGATTACCAAGGTTTGACTTTGCTGGTGAAGAAGTGAGGGTAACTAAGGAAGTAGATGCTGCATTCAAGGAAGCCAAGTCTTTCCTCAAGCAAACAGAGAAAGACAAACTGCAGGCTCTTGTCACTTCAGCTGCAACACCACTCCCTGCTGGGTCATGGATAAAAAGAACAAGTGGTATGAGCAGCCTTTTAGGGAAAATTGGAGCCCCAAACCAGAAAACAAGCACACTTGAGAAATCCAAATTGGACTGGGAGAGCTTCAAGGAGGAAGAAGGGATTGGTGAAGAGCTGGCCATCCGTAACCAAGGGAAAGAAGGGCACATTGAACAGAAAGCTCTTCTGGATTGAGTGGACCACAGGCAGTTTGAAATTGAGTGAAATCTCAGCCTGAGCAAAATGAAACGTTGACATTCTGGGGAGAATTCATAGCAGCTTAATCCTATTGACAATGTGAGCTCTTCTGTGTGTCTGTGATATTTCCAGTGTTCTTCATCATGTTTCCAGCAAGTCTCTTGTTCTACATTGCAGTTTGTTTAATGTATCTTAATCTCACCTGGTTTCATTCATTTTCCTTTTTACAATTTGTCTTTAAATAAACAAACAGAACCCTTAAAAAAAAAAAAAAAAAAAAAAAAAAACAGAAAACCTCTGAATGCCAGGCTGCAGATGTTGGATTCTGTCATGGCGAGTGGAGTCCAGAGGATATCAGTTTGCAGTTGTGACCTTGTAATGATCTGGAGCCAGACTGGCTGCTGGGAGGGAGCATAGGGCTGGGCTTCCACAGAGAACCTCAAGAGAACTAGGCCTGAGAACCAACTCAGAACCAACAGCAGCCTGTTGCCAAGGACCCTAGTCTTCACCGAGGATCATCAGCTGGCTGGCCAGGGATGGGTATTGCTGAGATGTCACCGTGTGTGTGATCTCCAGACCTTGCCCACATGATTCTCCACAGTACCTTTCAACCTTCCACTTGGCTGAAACTTGTCAGTGGCCCAGCAAAGAGTCTGGCAGTATGGACAGGAGTGGTAGTAACAGAGTAGAATTTCTCTTTGGGTCCCTGGCAACCTCATGGAGCCTACATCTGACAAAGGTCAGGATACTTTAGAGAAGCTGTGCAGTGGTGACACCTACCTTTAATCCCAGCACTTGGGAGGCAGAGGCAGGCAGATCTGAGAATTCAAGGCCAGCCTGGTTTATGGAGCAAGTTCCTGGACAGCCAGGGTTACACAGAGAAACCCTGTCTCAAAACAAAACAAAACAAAACAAAACAAAACAAAACAAAACAAAACACACAGAGAGAGAGAGGGAGAGGGAGAGGGAGAGGGAGAGGGAGAGGGAGAGGGAGAGGGAGAGGGAGAGGGAGAGGGAGAGGGAGACAGAGGGGGCGGGGGCTCTGCTACTGGTATGATCCTTGTGGTGCAGCCAACACAAGTCCTCTGTGAGCTGGAACCACTCCTCACTGTCCCCATGTCCCGTTTGTAGTCTTGGAAACAAGCCTTAGACCTCCACCTACTTCTTTCCACACAAGACAGACAGGCAATGTTCTTTTGCTTCCCATCCTACCATCGGGCCTCCAGACCTCTTACCCTGGATGCTCTCCCCCACCCCCATCACCACCCTCACCCCCCCTTCCTTCCATCTCCTCACTTCTCTGTCATGTTGCCAAACATTCTTTCAATAAGCTGCGTCTTCAAGGCTTCCTCGGTCATTTGGGCGTCAGCATCTGGATGGGAAGAAGGGACCAAGAAGGACGTTGACCAGGCCAATCACTGAATTCAAGAAGAGTGAGGACTGGGTGTGGGAGCAAACACCTTTGATCCTAGTATTCGGGAGGCAGAGAAGGAGGATCTCTTAGTTCAAGGCCAATCTGGACTACAGAGCAAGTTCCAAGACAGCCACAGCTACACAGAGAAACCCTGTCTCAAAAAAAAAAAAGTCAAAAACCAAAACCAACCAACCAACCAACCAAATAAATAAATAAATCCCAAAGGGCAACAAGGCAGGAATGGCGACCAGATCCAGATTATCATCCGAGTGCTAGGCCGAGCCATTCCCTTGCACTCTCTGTTAATTGGAGCCAATTTGTCTTTTTTACTTAAGGTAGTTATCAACCATAAGTGAGTAATCTCTCATGCTGATCTTACAACAGGGTCTAGAAACTCAGATTCTAATATGCATCTTTTTTTCTTCCTCTCTCTTTTTGTCTCAAAGATTAAAAAAAAAATCCTGTGTGCATGCATGTATGTGCACTATATGTGTGCCCCTACTCATCCATGGAGGCCAAAAGAGAACATCAGATCCCCTGGAACTCCCTTCTCTTGAGACAGTGTCTCACATCTCGTAGGATGCTTCAGAACGTCTGACTCTCCTCTTCCTCCCCTTCCCAAGCGCTTGAGTCTACTTGACTCGTAACAGCAGTCTCCTGCTGTAAATGTCTCCTGGAAGACAGGCCATGAAAGTCAGTTGATAAACCATAATTTGTTTTGCAAGTAAGTTGTTCTTTCAAAAATCGAGACATTTAATTGGCTTGTTAGAGGGCTGTCTAGAATCCTTTGGACCAAAGTTCTAAACTTGATAGTCTTCTCATATCTCAGATTCTAAACCTCTGGAGCAGCCTGGCCACTCCAGGGGGAAAGGAGCCGGGCAGGAGGAGGGACTGGTCAGTACCTGCTTTGTTGAGATTTGTCAGAGAGTCGTCCAGCAACTTCTCATGGACCCGGGCAGCTTGCTGGAAAAAAGGCCTCCGTTCTACCAGGGTTTCCTCCCTGGAGTGTTGTTCTTCCACCCCTCCTGTCCTTGCCCCACGTGTGTGGTACCTCCAGCTTCACTTTCTCTAGGCCTTTGAGCAATGCCATCTGGAAGTTATCTACCAGGACAGCAATCACCAGGCTGCAGAGGGGACAGTGGGACGCTCTCAAAGGGGACACCAGAGAAGAGGCCACATACTGTCCTCTTGAGTCCAGTGTGGCATGACAAGGGTGAGGGAGCTGGGGTGGGTTAGGTAAAGAGTGGATGGCGTAGCTGGGCAGTAAAGCAGGTGCCTCACTTGAGGAAGATGAAGTACTGGATAATGATGTAAATCATGAGAATGGGTATGATGTACCAGGCACCTGGGGAAGGAAAATGGTCAATCAAAAGGCGTTCCCCAACTCCCACCCTTTCCAGCAGGCATCAACAGCCCCCATATGGTAGATGTAACTGAGCCATTAGTGTCGGCTAAGCAGGCTCTGAACCCTGGCCTCTGCCCACCTTGAGCTCTGTTGTCTATGTAGATGAGGGACCAGTCATCCAAGGTGAGCATGGTGAATAGGGTGAAGAGAGTTGTGAAGATGTTCTGGAAGCGCTTGGGGTCTGACTCTTGAAACAGTGCCCGGAGCACAACAGAGAAGAGAACTGGCAACTGCTTAGGGCCAAACCATTACCAGATACCCCCCATCCCCCGCCTCTGTACTACCTCTCACCAGGTCGCACTCAGCCCCTCTAGACCTGTTTCTCCCCACTCCTGGCTGCCCTAGGCCAGCAGCCACCCAACCTCCACTGCACAGGATACAGAGGCAGGTAAACATGAGTGTGAGGATAGCTGTGATGGATGGCAAAGATTCACTGAGAGTCCCGGTCACTTCATGGAGGCTGGTCAGGATGCTGTGGGCAGTGATGGAGAGGAAGTCTGAATTAATGGGGATGGAAGTAAAGAGCTGTAGCTGGTAACCAGACTGGATGCTAAAATTAAGGTATCCCTAATTCATTGGTGACTTAGTCAAGTCCTGATCCTTCCTTGGAAAATAAAGAGATTGATCTGTGCATGGACCCCAGGGAGGTTTATTCCAAACACACAAGGGGCCACAATGCCAACCCACCACCATCCCAGAAACAGGTCACATGGATTTCCTGGAAATCCAGGCCCATGTTCTCTTTTCCTTGAGGGCAAGCAGCCTTGGTAGTAATGACCTGAGCCTCCGAAGGACCCGGATGGCCCTCAGGGCCCGCATGCTCTTGAAGACTTTGAGAATCCGGAACAGGCTGTGGTTGTAGAATGAATATGAGAGCGAGTATATCTGGAGGAGCACGAAATCCAGCACTGCCATGATCATGATGAAAAAGTCTACGGCAGAGTGCGGCTTCAGCTTTAGGGAGGCCCCAACAGACCCGTAGTCAGACCCACAGGCTTTCTAAAACCAGCACCCCATTCCCATCCCTTTTCTGTCCTTAGCTCCCCACAAACAGTTCAGAGCCCTTCTCCATCCTATCCCAACCTTACCCACTCACCCAGATTGTTCCATGGGTCGTAAAAATACTCTAGGCCCAGGGCAATTAGCTTGAGGATGGCTTCTAGTACATAGATGGAGAGGAAAATGGAGTCCAAGACCATGAAGTACCATTCTGTGGGGATACCAGAGGCTTTCTCAGTGACAATTCCCAGAATCCTGGGCACCCTCTACTCCCTTCTTTACTAGGACCTCATGTAGGCCAGACACCCAAGCTTTTCCTGGCTGAGCTTTTTTTTGTTTTGTTTTGTTTTTGAGACAAGCGTCTCATTATGTAGCTCTGGCTAGCCTGGAACTTGCTATGTAGGTCAGGCTGGTCTCAAACTCATGGAGATCTGCCTGCCTTTGCTTCATTCTGCTGGAATTAAAGGCCTATCTATGCCCAGCCCCCTAGCTCTTTTAAAGGCTTAAGCACCCAGTTTGAGGGTTTTCTTGTTTATAAAATAGGAACAAGAAACAGGCTTGGCAGAGTTCTTTATAAATGCTTCGAACACGTTCTAACACTGCAGCCTTGAACTGTGGCGGTGCATGCAGTGCATCGAGTGACTCTTCAGTCGCCGGGGGGGGGGTGGGGGGGGGTGGGGGGAGTGTCTCAGGCTCTCCATTTTTACTATTCCAGGGCCTCCTGGTGGAGGTCCTCCCAGCGCCTGTCCCACCAGGAGGGGTTGACTCAGAATGTACTGCCACCTGGTGACTACATTGTAAACAGCATGGCCTGCAGTTCTTGGGTTTTCTGCAGGACCTCAGAATATTTCTACCTCTGGGAATGTCAGTAAGTTGCCAGGGGGTAAAGATGAAGAAAATAAGGGTGTTGTTGTTGTTGTTTTGTGGTTTTGGTTTTTGTTTTTTCTGAGACATGGTTTCTCTGTGTAGCCCTGGCTACCTACCACAGGACTTACTCTGTAGACCAGGTTGGTCTCACACAGAGATCTGAGTTCCTCTGCTTCCTGAGTGCTGGGATTAAAGGCATGCACCACCACTGTCAGGCTTAACATAAACTGTAAAGACCTCTTGGCACTGGATCAAGCTCATGGGAGGAGCTGGAGCCACATCATTCGTTCAGCATATGGCCAAGGCCACCTGACTCTTACCACCTCGGATCTCTAGCTCAGTGAAAGTCTGGGCCACGAGGATGACAGTGTTGAGGCAGACCACGAGGAAGATAAAGGTCTCAAAGCCCAGGGACTGGGTCAATGACAGTATCATTTCCTGGAGACTCAGAAGGACACGGCTTATTTTTTCCCATAGCAATTGGAAGATATTCCCAGTGCGCGTCTTCTTGTGGGTCCTCTGGGCCTCTGTAAAGGAGTCAGAAAGTTATGTTCATGCGAGTAGTGACGGGTTCGGTGGTCCCGGGTACCCTTCCAGATGGGCGTCATTATCATCCCTCCACTTGTCTACTTACTAATGTGCTATCTTGCTTGTCCTATACTGGTCTTGGGGTCACTGTCCTTATAGCTTCCATACTAGTGGCTAAGATGTTTGGGATTTGGTTTGGCAGGTTCTAAGCATTCCTTATCCTACAACTCCAGATTTATTTATGCTCATATGGAAACTTAACAAAACCTGATTCTTATTACTATCCCACCCTCTCTTTTTCCATTTAAGATCCTCCTAAATCAGCCTGTCCCCTGACTGCTTCTCCTGTCCCCATGTAGTAAGTCACCAGTCCTTCTCTGGTCATTCATGAGACTTTTGTTGTATTTGCTGAACTAGTAGGCACAGAGTCTGGGAGACTGACCATTGCGGTCTCTCCATGCCTTCTAGTAAGTTGGCTTTTCCTTTTAGTATTGGTTCCCAGGATATGTCCTCAGCAAGTGTTTCACAGTTTAGTGGGACAAGCATGAACACAGAATCCATGGAAGCAAATCTCCTGATGTACAAGATGCCAGGCTCCTGTCATTAGATGGCCTTGGATTATACCCAACCCTAGCTTTGGACCCTGTGAGGGAAGCAACTGTCCTAGCTTTTTCTGCACTGCCAGGACCCAGGAAGACCAGGTATCTACATTTGATTAGATCCTCAATGGTGAGGAAATGAACATGTGTGTGAATGAAGCAAGGACTAGAGGAGGAGGCAGTGCAAGACTTTCAGAGCCGATAGTGTAAAGAGTAAGGGAGAGTGAGCCTCCAGACGCAAATGGCTGATTGAATACACACTCAAGTGCGGACTGGGCTTCCCAATGGCTGAAAAGCCAGTTCAGGGATAGAGCCTTATGAATCTGAGCCGGGAGGTAGGAGTCTGGGTTGGGACCCCAGGAAAGACTCACTTTTGCGTTTCTGAACATGCTCCTCATCACTCCAAGAGACTGATTCTTTCAAGCTGTCCTTAGAATGAACTTGACCGGAAACCTGAGATCGAGCTCTCAAGAAGGACCGTGCTCCACTGGCTGTGCTTTTGGATCCCACATGAGAAGGAGAAGTGGCAACGGTGCTGTGGGACTTGTGTGAGAGCTGGGAGGCACTTGGGACACGATGGTGGGCATGTTCTCTGTGGGGCATATCTCCATGATGGTGTCGTTCACCGTGGTGGTGGTGGTGGTGGTGAGCTTTGTGGCCCGCCTGGTGGGAATCAGCGTGGATACGAGATTTTTCATGGTGATGGTGCATGTCAGAGTGATGGGAAATGTTGTCTGCATGATCAGACTGCTGTCTGTTCTGCTGAGGGTCAAGATGTTGAGGCCTCTCATTGTGGTGATGGGTTTTTACATGGCGGGTGCCAGTAGAGGGCTGGGACAAAGCTTCACTGAGTCTACGGGGTTCATTTTGGTAGGAATGATGATGGGGTTCAATATGAGATCCACTCTGGGGTCCATCAGAGTGCTGAGATTCAGCAAGGGGGTGAGA
Organism: Arvicanthis niloticus; assembly: GCF_011762505.2. Classification (NCBI taxonomy): domain Eukaryota; kingdom Metazoa; phylum Chordata; class Mammalia; order Rodentia; family Muridae; genus Arvicanthis; species Arvicanthis niloticus. Next base: position 113,784,248 of record NC_047658.1, on the reverse strand, counting down.
TCCACCATAAGCACGAGGGACATTACTAGGTAATGTGGAAACACGGGCCCTGTCCTGCTGCTCATGGGAATGATGGGATAAGGCACTATCATGGAAGTCTGAGAACTCATGCAAATGCTGGGATTCATTTTGTTGATGGAACCCAGCATGCTGTTGGGATGGTTGTTGGAACATCCCATGTTGAGGAGACTCATGATGAAAGCCACTGTAACTTGGCCTATTCGGTGTGGGGTGGGGGTGGGGGTGGGAAGATGGTGGGTGGAAGTGATGGCTTGGATCTAAGCTACCCGAGTGTGAGTGTGTCTCATAGTAAGACTCATCTGTCCTTGAAGGTTGATCCATGACTGTCTTGGAGCCCCTGGAACGAAGACAGCTCAAGTGTAGAACCCAATGTCCCTTTTCTGGATCTGCTAACGCTAAGCTCAATCCAGCTACAGCCCCAGCTTCCAGGAAGCGTTGACTATTCTTTTGGAATTCTCTCTATGATGTCATCAGCATGCTTAGGTCTCATTTCACAAATGAAGACTTCTTTGGGGCTTATCATTCAGAATTGAAAATTATTGTGTCTAAACAAAACAAAACCCAAACAAATAAAAGATGAAGAAAAAAGAATTATCATATCTCACTCACCTCTTTATTGTAAAATAAGAAAACTGGGCTGAGTGTGATAGTACAGACCTCTGAACCCAGCACTAGGGAGGCAGAGGCAGGTAGGTCTCTCTGAGCTCAAGACCAGTTTAGTCTACACAGTGAGTTCCAAGTCAACCAGGGCTACACTGTAGGCATATTTTTTTTGTAACTTACTTTTAATAAGGATTCAATCTCTCCTCTAGCCCACCACCCAGCAGATGTAGTGGAAGAGAAAAGTTATTAGGATATGGGGGGCCAGCCGGGTGGTGGTGGCGTACGCCTTTAATCCCAGCACTTGGGAAGCAGAGGCAGGCAGATTTCTGAGTTCAAGGCCAGCCCGGTCTACAGAGTGAGTTCCAGGACAGCCAGGAGAAACCCTGTCTTGAAAAACAAAAACAAACAAACAAAAAAAGGATATGGGGGAAGTAGTTCAGTCCCGTAGCAAACACCAAATACAACTCAGCAGCTGCAGTCAGGCACAAACCGGCAGCTGTAGTTCAATCCTGAAGAAACCGCCAGGCTCACCATCCAGCCTGAGGCAAGGCCACTGAGGTGGCAAGCTGCTGCAGGAACCTCTTGAGCAGTTCTTGGGTGAGTTTCTCTCAATGTCAGAATTATTACAAGTTGAGCTCAACAACACTATGGAAGACAAACCAATACACATGAGTCTTTAGTGAAGAATCAAGGCAGAGCAAACCAAACCAAGGCTCGGTGCTCAACTCCCACTGTCTGTGGGGTCATATTTATACCCCTCCATCAAGCGTCCTTTCATATGTCAGCTATATCATCCTTTCACCTCTGTCTGCTTCAGCAAAACAGCCTTTTATTTGTTTGCTTTAGCAAGACATCCATTCACCTGTGTGCCCCAGCAAAACATCATTTGATGTAACTAACTTTCCAAAGGAACTAGAAGTTTCTGCTTCACTAGACAGTGAAACCTTATCTCAAAAACCAAACAACAAAAACCTCAACAAGTTGAAGGTGACCCATCAGAGCAAGGCCAAACCCAAGACTGAGAAAAAGGGTGTGGCTCTATGGGTTCAATGCTTGCTGTATAAGCCAGATGAACCCAAGTTCAGGTCCCTAGAACCAACCTAAATGCTGGACACAGCAACACAGCTGTCAGTAATCCCTATGCTGCCATGGAGAGACGGGACGTAAAACCAGGGGACTCTATAGAAGCTGGGTGGCTAGTTAGGCTGCTGTATGCAGTGCTGAACAGTAAAAGATCCTGCCTCAAGGTAGAAGGTGTGGGAAGTGAAGAATGCTCTGAGCGTGTGAAGTCCCAAGTGAACCTGTGTTGGCCATTTGGTGGTACACACCTGTAATGCCTGCCAGCAAGGAAGATCATAAATTTGAGGCCAACCTGGGCTACCTAGTGAGACTGTAATATATATATATGAATGACATATATATATATATATATATTTCCTCTAGATTTGGTCCAGCAAATGAGGTTGAGTCACATATGACAGCCCCTCAAATTTTTTCAGATGTTTAGGGCCTCTGGGATCAGGAGAGGACTGGATGAAGGAAATGGACCAGTGTGCTTTGGGTCAAAAGATGGGACTGTGGAAAGAACTTATTCCAAAGTCAAAGGGGTCTAAAATGTTAATGCTTTCTTTGTCATAGACATGATTTTTTTTCCAATTTTTTTTTAAAGGATAAAGTGTCCACTTTTTGGCTTTCTTCCTTTTCCCTTTCTGTTGCTCTTCTCTAGTGATCAAACTGGGCTAGGTAGCCTCGAAGTCTCTGCCAGATGAAGTTCATAATATTAAGGAACATCTCCTCCCTGGAAATACTGTAAAAGGTCTTAGTGTTTCCGAGAGTCCTCTTATGTCTTCTATCATCATATTAAATGTAATATCTTTATAGCCAAAATGTCCGTCATGGCTGATTCTATGGATAGGATTACATGTGGGGCAGGCATACTTGGTGATTAAAGATACAGACAGCACATTAGCAGCTTCAGCCAGTAGGCCAGTGGCAATGCCTACTCTTAGAGCTGAGACTGACTCAGGCTGGAGATGGCTCAGCAGTTAAGAACACTGGCTACTCTTCCAGAGGTCCTGAGTTCAATTCCCAGTACCCACATGGTGGCTCACAACTATCTGTAATGTGATCGGATGCCCTCTTCTGATGTGTCTGAGGACAGCCACAGTGTACTCGTATACATTAAATACATAATATTAAAACAAACAAACAAACAAAAAGTAACTGACTCCTTTTATGGCCATCCTCTATTTTGCCAGCCTCTGTCTCCAGGTATGCAGTCAGTGAAGTCCTGGGAAATGTCTTTTCAGGGCCACAGGCATCTTCTTTCTAGTGTTGCTGTGAATGGCTGTTTGCTCGGGTTTGTCTGTTTGTTTGTTGTTTTCCTGAGACTCATTTTTCTGTGTCCTGGAGCTTGCTCTGTAGACTGGTCTGGCCTTGAACTCAGAGGTTTACTTGCCATATTAAGAAAAAATTAAAGCATGCATAAAAAAAGACATTTATTTAATATGGCTACATTGGAAAGGTACAAAGATATTCAGTGCACTGCCCCCCACGCCATGCCAAGTTTTATAAGAGTCCTGGAATGAAAAGTTAAATGGCCTTTTGAGTTGATGGTTTTACTCCTGTTATCTGCTCATGGGCATGACAGAAAGATCTACCACCGATCATAGTCCCACCACACCATGGGGTAATGTGTGTGTATGCTTTTACTCCATCTCTTGCTCAACATGTTACACACAATTAGATGAATTTTCAAGTTTTAAAACTGTTAGTTCTTGTTTCAATTTATATATGTCTTGAAGAACTAGCAACTATTTCAGATCTCCAACTTATTCCATTTTCTTTTTGAGGGTTCAGAATCCTCATCTTCTACACAAGATTAGTGCCATCTTTTATCAGCATTTCCGTTACTTTATTCTCTGTAATTAAAGTTACAATTCTTAATTTAACTAACGTGTATGGGTGTTTAGCCCATATGTTTGTGCACCACATTTGTGCGTGGTGCTGGTAGAGGCTAAAAAGGAGGCATCAGATTTCCTGAAACTGGAGATATAGACCTTTGTGAGACACCATGCATGTGTTGAGAATCTATTCCAGGTCTTCTGGAGAGAAGCCAGTGCTCTTTGCTGCTGAGCCATCTCTCCAGCCTGTTCTAATTATTATTAGTTCTTCCTTCCCTTCCTTCCTTCTTTTCCTCCCTCCCTCCCTTTATCCCTCCATCCATCCCTCCTTCTCTCTCTCTCTCTCTCTCTCTCTCTCTCTCTCTCTCTCTCTTTCTCTTTAGAGACAGGTTTCACTATGTAGCCCATGGCTGTTCTATGTTTCCAAGCTGATCTCGAATTCAGAGATCCTCCTGCTTCTGCCTCTCAAGCGGAATTAAAAGTCCAGTTCCATTATTTTTAGTAACATCTCCTTTAGACTGATGTAGCCAAAGCCTCCAGAAACACAGTCTCTCCAGCGATGGGGCTGCTTTTGTCCATCACCATTCTCCTCCTCCTCCTCCTCCTCCTCCTCCTCCTCCTCCTCCTCTTCCTCCTCTTCTTCCTCCTCTTCCTCCCCACTCTAAGGCCCGAATATTCGGTGCAGGAGAGGATCAGTTTCTGGCTTCAGTATCCATGGTGCTCCCTGAAGGCACCATGAGTTTCTCCTCAGGATCCTCCTGGGAACTTGATGCTTACCAGCCTGGTTCCCCTCCAAACTCAACTCCCCATCCACTGCCCATATGAGGGGCACACAAACTGTGGCCAGCCTCATGGGAAGGACAAAAAAATCAGTGTGGGATGCCTCTTGTGTCCCTGGCCACAAAATGGCTGTGTGGGGCTTGTGGTTCTCTGACACTTACCTGTAGCCTGGGCACAGCCCTTGCATCTCCAGCAAATGTCAGTGTGGATGAGGATGGGGTATGTGTGTCTCCACTGATGCCACCAGGTGCCGGGTCCTTGACATTGTATGTGTGGGGGGTGGGGTGGGGCTCACTCTGTAGATCAGGCTGGTCTTGAACTCAGGAATATCTGCCTTCTTTTGACTCCCTAATGCTTAAATAAGAAGTATGTGGCTGGGCGGTGGTGGCGCACACCTTTAATCCCAGCACTTGGTAGGCAGAGGCAGGCGGGATTTCTGAGTTTGGGGCTAGCCTGCTCTACAGAGTGAGTTCCAGGACAGCCAGAGCTACACAGAGAAACCCTGTCTCGAAAAAAAAAAAAAAAGAAAAAAGAAAAACAACAACAACAACAACAAAAGAAGTATATGCCATCACACCAGGACTTTTCTTTTTAAAGTTTATTTATTTTATGAATGTTTAGCCCACATGTATTCATGTGCTTCTGGAGGTCAGAAGAGGGAGTTAGAACCCATGGAAGTGTTACAGATGTTGTGAGCTGTCATGTCAGTTCTGGGAACAGAGCCAGGGTTCTCTGTAAATGTAGAAAGTGCCCTTAACTGTGCCCTTCCCCCAGGCCTGAGCAGGCCTGAAGTCATTTACCACAGTAGACCAAAACAACAGTAGGACCTGGGAGGTATTGCATTGCCAGCCTTGGCGCCCTGCAGTCTGCTAGGGAGCTAGAAGAATGGACTGCCTGCTGAGCTTGCCTTGACACCTTCTGGCTACTATCTCCCCTGGGCTGAACCCAGAAGAGACTCTGGGGGTGGGGCTCCCCCTTTATATGTGAAAGCAAAATATTTTTTTATTAGATTTATTTATTTTATTTACATAAGTACATTGTAGCTGTCTTCAGACACACCAGAAGAGGGCATCAGATCCCATTACAAATGGTTGTGAGCCACCATGTGGTTGCTGGGAATTGAACTCAGGACCTCTGGAAGAACTGTTAGTGCTCTTAACCCCTGAGCCATCTCTCCAGCCCATGAAAGCAAAATATTAAACTTCAGGCCTTGATCAGAATACATTGTCTTGGCCCAGTGCTTCTCTCGCCCTCCATTCCCCTTTCATTCCCAGCCTTCCTCTCAGGTGAACCTGGTTATCCGTAGCTGCTGGCGGCTACACTTAACAGAGACATCTTTCCAGTCCTGGTCCTTGACACCTTAACATGTCATCAGTTTCATCTGATCCAAGTATCTGATGTATTTGAGTGACTGTAGAGTGAAAAATTATAAAGACCATTTTATGAAATATATGCAGGCTTTTTCTTTGCCCTTAGACCTGAGCAGAAAGAGTGCAAGTTCCAGAACTCGGAACTGAAAATAAGATTTCAGGCCTTCACTGCCCCAGGACACATTCCGGGTGGAGGGCATTATCCCTGAATCAGAGGACACTTGCTGGATTAACATTCCTCAAGCCTCAGGGTGGGGAAGGCCCAAAGCAAGAAGACACATTCCTGACCACAGAGAAAGATGCAAGTCATCTGGGTGGTTCCAAGAAGTAGCTAACTTTCCACTGTTCTTGGTTACCCCTCCCCCCTTGAGGTCTTCCCAGTGTTACAGCCTGCTGATGTTCAAAATTTGTAAAACAACCAATCATGTGTAACCACGCAAAAATGCAACCAATCATGTGTAACCACGTGGAAATTCCTCCCTTTCCCCACCCCTTGCTATAAAAAAAAAAAAAAAAAAAAAAAAAAAAAAAAAAAAAAAAAACTCAGCTTGCTGGCCTTTTGTCAAAATTCTGTTCCTGTGTGGACGAGCAGTTTTGACCGTTGGCTAGCCAACTCTCCCCAGTAAACCTCTGCTGATTGCATCAGGGTATGGTTTCTTGTGATTTTTGGGTGGTCGTGATTTCCTGAGACTTGAGGAAGGGTCTCCCGAGTTTGGGGGTCTTCATAACAGGCATCTCCAACGTTAAGCATAACAAACACATGGCTCAACGGTGTCCCTGTTGATAGCAACCAACCATTCACATCTCTACCCCTCAGCATGCAGTGCATTGGAGTGGCAGCGGACCAAGTGGTCTACCTGCTATTACTACTTTTTTGTATCGGTTGAGAGAATATTTACTTATTTAATAAATAAACATTTCTTTTCAAGATAGGGTTTCTCTGTGTAGCACTGGCTGTCCTGGAATGTTCTCTGTAGACCAGGCTGGCTGTTATGGAGTTTGTGACCCAAATGGTCTTACAGATCCTGAGAGAGAAAGAACGTTTATATTTTAGCAGGAGTTTTTGAAGACCCCAAACTCGGGAGACCCTTCCTCAAGTCTCAGGAAATCACGACCACCCAAAAAGCAGAAGACACCATACCTGGATGCAATCAGCTGAGGTTTATTGGGGAGAGTTGGCTAGCCAAAGGTCAAACTGCTCATCCACTCAGGAATAAAATTTGACAAAAGGCCAGCAAGCTGAGGGTTTTTTTTTTTTTTTTTTATATAGCAAGGGGTGGGGAAAGGGAGGAATTTCCACGTGGTTACACATGATTGGTTGCATTTTTGCGTGGTTACACATGATTGGTTGTTTTACAAATTTTGAACATCAGTAGGCTGTAACACTGGGAAGACCTCAAGGGGGGGAGGGGTAACCAAGAACAGTGGAAAGTTAGCTACTTCTTGGAACCACCCAGATGACTTGCATCTTTCTCTGTGGTCAGGAATGTGTCTTCTTGCTTTGGGCCTTTCCCACCCTGAGGCCTGAGGAATGTTGCTCTTCCCTGAATGTATCCCAGGGCAGTGAAGGCCTGAAATCTTACATCCAGTTCCCCTTTCTGGAACCTGCACTCTTTTTGCTCAGGTCTAAGGGCAAAGAAAAAGCTTGCATATATTTCACAAAATGGTCTTTATAATTTTTCCCTCTACATTTTGAATATCTAAGACATGACCTTGAGTGAGGGACCAATTTTTGTAAACAAGAATCAAGAAAGAGGGGTAAGGCAAATGGCTAGATTACTTTTAGCTATCCTAATTTTTATATAAATTCTTCTTTTAAAATCGAAATAGCATGAGACATAACAGTAACAAATACATTTACAATTTGTTGTAAGATATTTTTTTCCTAAGGGGGGAGTTAGGCAATGTCTGGAGCTGTTACCCAGTATATATAACAGGTTTTCCATTGATGCATAGCTGGATCGCATCCTTATTCTTAGTTTTTAGCCTGTATACCCAAGTTTCTCTACAAAACGCTGAGTCATCATGGAATTAGGGCCTGACTGCATATGACCAGCTGGAAGGAGTGACTGTATTCTGAGGTAAAGGGCCAGTGATCTTGCTTATCTCCTTTTTTTTTTAACCTATATATGTATTCTGTATCTTTTATTTTATTTATTTTTTAAAAGGATTTATTTATTTATTTATTTATTTATTACATATACAATGTTCTCCCTGAATGTATGCCTGCATGCCAAAAGAGGGCACCAGATCCCATTACAGATGGTTATGAGTCACCATCCTGTGGCTGCAGGGAGTTGAACTCCAGACGTTAGGAAAAGCAGCCAGTGCGTTTTAACTGCTGAGCCATCTCATTAGTCCCCTTACCTCCTTCTTTCAAAGAAATAATAACTTTTAACAAGTTCAGCTGATTATTTTAAGCAGGCATATCTACAGTTATTGAGAGATCATATTTTATTCTGTAACCCAAACATGTGTGTCTGCAGATGAAGACAGGCAACCTTAAAAGCTTAATAAGTATTTCTTTCTTATAAAGTCATTAAGTTGCAGAATAATTTAAATATCTGTAACCCAGAGAGCATTAAACAAAAATGACAAAAAGCAGACCTCTACAGGAACTCAGAGATGTTGGCATCAGGCTGTTTTTATTTTCTTTAAGAAGTTTTGTTTTATAGTATTTTTTAACCATATCCAATAAGCCTATAAAGCTTGTATTTTATCTGTTTTAAATCACACAGTGTCTTTTGGGGGGGGGGCTGTTTGTTTTCTCTCTTTATTCTGGAATCAGATGGCATTCTGACCTAGGACAGAAATATTGAAGGAAACTTTTAAATAGCCATACTTGGGTCAGAAGAAGAAAGCTTTACACCCCAATTCCAGAGCCAGCTTCTTAATAAAATAAAGCAGCATAAGACAGTATTTTCAAATTAACCACACTCAAAAGACATTTTAGTCCCTACAAAACCAAATCCAGTGATCAAAGAGAGAGACCAGAACAAGCAGAATACAAAAAAAAAGGCTTAGAAATAAGAAATCCTGGGTACAGGGCAGGTGCTGTGCTGCAGAGAACAGCAAGAGGCAAAACAGCGACCTTCTGATGCCCACCAGGGTGCCCACATCACCCCAGCCCAGCGGTGGGGCACTAGCCAAAACCAGAGCTCCATGGTCAGAGATAGGAATCTACTATAGGATATTTGAACCTGTTTCTAGTTAGGGTGAGACTCAGCCTTTAGCACACACTTTTAATCCCTCTGGCTGGAACACAGACACACTCTTAGTGCTCATCTTTAGTCTCAAACAATGAAGGTAAAGTTAGTTTGTAGAAGGAAGCACCGATGTTTGAAAATGATGCCTGAGTGGCAGACAAAATGACAAATCAGAGACAGATTTGACAGAATAGGATACACCCAACTCTCATAAGAAGAGAGGGGAAAGGGAAGCTACTTAAGGGAGAGACAGACAGGACAGGACAGGACAGGACAGGACACATGAGAATACAGTAGAGTTCATGGAGAACAGGATAGTAGAGTTGAGAGGGAGAGTAGACCAGCACAGGGGAGAAGGCAATTTTACTGGGAGAGTTTTACAGAGATAGATTGAAGACAGAACAAGCTAGACACAGGTAAAGACAGAACTATCAAAAGAATGAGAAGGAAGCAAAGATTAGAACAGATTGCTAGAGTTAGTCTGAGGCCAAGCAGAGCAATTCAGAGGCGGAGAGTGCTGAGGTCCAGGAGTCACTTCACAAACCACATGAACACCAAATTCAATTGGACAGGGATAGTTTATTGAGACTTGGGAGCTGAATGGTGAAATTGAGTCAAGATCCTATAGCATTCTTTAAGCCTAAAATGTACAGACATTTGTGCCAAGTTATTCCACCAATCAGAATTTAGGGATACGGGATTTCCTTAGGAACATGTCTTTGTCATACACTTATCTCACACCCACTGGTTGGGGTATTTGACTCTGGCAGGGGCCTTGCGTAACTTTCATGTCTTTTTTTTCCAGACAGTGTTTCTCTGTGTAGCCCTGGCTGTCCTGGAACTCACTCTGTAGACCAGGCTGGCCTCGAACTCAGAAATCTGCCTGCCTCTGCCTTCCAAGTGCTGGGATTAGAGGTATGTGCCACCACCGCCTGGCTAACTTTCACATCTTAACTTGCCAATCAGGATGTCAGTTATCCACCCTACATGTCTCTTTTTCCTTCCTTCCTTCCTTCCTTCCTTCCTTCCTTCCTTCCTCTTTCTCCCTTTCCCTCCCTCTCTCCTCTTCCTCCTCCTCTTCCTCCTCTTCTTCCTCTTCCTCTTCTTCTTTTCCAAGTAGGATGTCAGTTCCCAGGGACGTCTTGGGAACTTAAACTTTACTGGACCACTACCCAAAATGAAAGTCTTACTTTAAATAGTTTCTTATATCAGTGCAGGTGTCTCTCTTATGTTGGGGTCCATCCCTGTGGCAGTTTATAAAAGCAAGTGCCATAAAAGTTTATACACATGTGCAGGAAGTGTTGCTGGGTGGTTGGTTCAGGTCCAAGTTTATTGTGGGTAACTACACAAAGCAGTTCTACTGAGTTTTATCATGAGTGGTTTCTAAGGGCACAGAACATAAAAGAATATGAAATCAACTTGAGCATGAGAAAGTTTCCTAGTAACAGCAGAAACAATATAGGAGAACGTTTCTTTATATCATTAGTAACAGCACAAAATGGCAGGCTATCTAGTAACAGTTACCGAGGCCTTAACATTCCATCTATGCCTTAATATTTTACCTAGGCCTTATCAGAGAGAAAAGCCAGATTGACTAAGTCAGCTGGGAGAGGAGTTTGAGCCAGAACAGCTGAATTGAACCAGCCAGCTAGAGTTAAGAAAGAACAAGAAAGGGTGAGTTTACTCAGGAGCAAGTCTCAGAGGCTGGAAATATTCTAGGCCTAGATTAGACTGTACAGAGGCTAGAAGCTTCCAGGACTAGACCTATGATTGCAGATCGAGGCAGTAGGCCTCAGAGGCACCAATTATTTAGGCAAATAAAAAGTACTTTACAGGAGGCAGTTGGGAGCTAGAACAACATGGGAAATACATCATTCAGAAGCAGTGTGTAAGGGAACAGGGTCTCAAACAGGAGGCCTAGAGAAGTGCCTGATGTACCTGTGGTACTTAAACAGCAGCCTCCTCCAAGCCAATGAGAGGGACAGGGACAGAGTGGGGAGCTAGTATAGAGGCAGCAGGGAGCAGCTGACCTCACAGCAATCATGCAGCTCATGAACAGTTTGGTTGTGCTCAGTTCGAGTACTGTCTGCAACAAAACTTGAAAACACAAACCCAATAGACAACAGAGAACAACAGGGAAAGACATTACAACAAGATCAGAAAAACAAAAACAAAAAACAACCAAACAAAAAACCAGACGAAGCCTGGTGGTGGTGGCACACACCTTTAATCCCAGCACTTGGGAGGCAGAGGCAGGCGGATTTCTGAGTTTGAGGCCAGCCTGGACTACAGAGTGAGTTCCAGGATATCCAGGACTACACAAGAGAAGGTGGCCACCTTCACTTATACACACTAAAACCAAGACAGTAGGGCACCCCTCTGCCCCAGAGACTGGGCATATAATCTTGTCAGATCTTGCCTTTTGTCTCTCCAAATGTCTTGAATATCCCCAAACTCGGGAGACCCTTACTCAAGTCTCGGGAAGTCGAGGACCACCCACAAACTCCAAGACACCATACCTGGATGCAATCAGCAGAGGTTTATTAGGGAAGAAAGCTGGCAGCCAGCAGCCAAACTGCATACTCGCGAAGGAGTAGAGTTTGACCAAGCCAGTCAGTCTGAGGAGAGTTTTTAAAGGAGTAAACCACAAACCAGGGGAGTGGGAAGGGGGTGTGAGGGGTTGTCAAGGATACATAACATAAAAATAGTGGAACATTTTTACTTACTTACTCTGAGACTTGCTCCTGAGTAAGCTCACCCTTTCTTGTTCTTTCTTAACTCTAGCTGGCTGGTTCAATTCAGCTGTTCTGGCTCAAAGGAACTCACCCTAAATGATTTAGAGTCATGTGAAAATCACTCTGCACACTCATTCTTCTCAAAAATGTAGTTTTACCATGTCACTGTGCCCTGCCCTGTCATTACCAACTATTTCAGGTTAAATATTTCTCACTTTCTCCAGTCACAGCCCCACCTAGATGACTTGTATCTTTTTTGTGGTCAGGAATGTGTCTTCCTGCTTTGGGGCTTTTCCAACCCCACAGATGGGTCTACTCCCTGAGGCTTGAGGAATGTAATCCAGCAAGTGTCCTCTGATTCAGGAATAATGTCCTCCACCCGGAACGTGTTCCGGGGCAGTGAAGACCTGAAATCGTATTTTCAGTTCTGAGTTCTGGAACTTGCACTTTTTCTGCTCAGGTCTAAGGGCAAAGAAAAAGTCTGCATATTTTTCACAAAATAGTCTTTATAATTTTTCACTCTACAGTTTGAACTCTGTTGAGAGCTTTTGGTGCCACCTCAGGGAATTTGGCATTTGTTCCTGGGCTTGAACAAGTAGGCTCAGATAAGGATATTAGAAACAGTGACTATGGGGCTTGGTTTACTACTCTGCTCAATTCCTTCCTTGTGTGATCTTTTTGCTTACTACTCTGCTGAATTACTTTCTTGTGTGATCTCCTTGTTTACTTCTTAGCTTGATTACTTTGTCTTTTAGCTAAGAACTTGTTGGGAGCCGACTTTTAGCAGAAAGCGGCTATCAGCTTTGCAGCCATCTTGAGCCATAGACCCTGACATGAGACTTGGATTACAATAGCCTACAACAGCTGAGCACACTCCAATAATCTTGGTTTAGATACCCAGGACTTTCCTTGGGTGTGTGAGATTAAAGGTGTGTGAGATTACAGGTGTGTGATTTAAGAGTGTGACTTAGAGATCAGATCTAGAGACAAGACCTAAGGGCATGACTTAAAGGTGTGACCTAAAGGCATGGCTTAGAAGTGAGACATATAAACATATAAAGACATATAAAGAGGCAGACAGAAGAGAGATCAGAGAATCAGACACTTTAGAGAGAACAACCTGGAGAACAATTTGGAGTAACAGAGATTCAGACACTAGGAGTAGGAGTAGACATTAGACACTCGGAAGAGTACAAAATTGAGTACAACTAGGAACTAGGAGGAGTACAACTAGGAACTAGGAACCAGGAACTCAAGACTTGGGACTTGGACTAGGAAGAGAGACTGATGAATAAACAGGATTGAATCACACTCTGTCTGGTCTCCATTCTTCGAGTCCGTCCTGACTCTCTCTCTTGCTGAACCCCGACCCACAGACCGGAGCGGCAGCTTGGGCCGGGAAACAGTGGCCACCAAGCGTGGAGTGGAGAGGGCCGCAACATTTTTGGCCGCCCAAAGTGGGCCAGCCTAGGCCCCAACATTTTTGGCGCCCAACGTGGGGCAGCTCAGGCCTCAACAAGAACTGACCATGTTTTCTGGATATACCTAGAATGATATAAAAGTAGGCTGGAGATAAATAAAGCTTCTTCAGCCTCAGTATGGGCTGAAATGTTATAATTTTGTTTGTTTCTCTTTTTCAATCCTCACTCCCTCCCTTGAGACCCTGTTGACTGACTGAGCTGGCTTGGTCAAAACTCCAAAACAGTACAGAACAATCACTGACAGATCCAAGCTTCAGAAGGCCAGCAGTTCTTACTTTCAACTTGCAAATTTGGGGCTGTTGCAGTCTGGGATCCCTGGGGCTTATCAAGTCCATGTTGGCCTTGCTCCCTTTGGGGCCTATTTCAGACCACTGGTCCTGAGTCTGGGGTCTCCCTGGAATCTTGCTGGAGGCCTCCAAATATTATTTTCTCAGGGAGCTAGTGATCCCTGAGAAAAGACCCTAGATTCATTCCAATTATAATAAAAAGGTTTATTGATTAGCTTCTAGCAGGATGAACAGTCTCTGACCCAAATTTAAGATTACCATGGCCGGGCGGTGGTGGCGCACGCCTTTAATCCCAGCACTTGGGAGGCAGAGGCAGGCAGATTTCTGAGTTTGAGGCCAGCCTGGTTTACAGAGTGACTTCCAGGACAGGCAGGACTACACAGAGAAACCCTGTCTCAAAAAACCAAGAAAAAAAAATTACCATGACAGAGGGTTATGGGAAGGATGCTTAAAGGGGGAATCACACAGGAAGGCATTCAATATCTATGCAAGCAAGTAAAAACTTTTCTGTTTGCCAAGCTGAGTGGTTAAGACAACTCAGAATAATCTTTGGATATTTACATAGTCATTACAGAAGTAAAAAAAAAGGAGTTAGTCATATCATAACAAATGGATAGTCACAGCTGTACATTTTTGGGTGGGGGTCACTGAGTCAGGGTTACTGGGAATTTATCCTCCAGGGACTGGAGTCAGAGACAAATGGCAGGATGGATGTCTAGCATAAAATGGTACTTTTTTTTTTTTAAAGCCATTGGCCTCAAACTCACAGATCTACCTTCCTCTGCCTCCTGAGTGCTGGGATTAGAGGTGTGAGCCACCATGCCCAGCTAGCCAATCAGTTAGTTCTTTACTGGATAGCAGGACCAAGTTTTAGGTGACCCTTAGGTCCAACTCAGTCAGCTCCAGAATTAGTATAGCAAATGTAAGCATTTACCTGGGGCTAGCTTGGGTTTGAGTGATTACATCATAGTCCCTGATACAAGGCTCATTGGGTTGTTGCTGGTTGGTAGATGGCTTCTCAAACACACAGGCATAGTGCTGGGTTGGGGTGTAGCCGGCATGGCTAGGTCAGAGTGCTGGCCAAGCGCTCATTCCCAAAACTGCAAAACAAACCATCCCAGAACCCATAGGCTGCCATAGAGGAGGGAGGGATTTCTTTTTCTTTCTTTCTTTCTTTTTTTTTTTTTTTTTTTTAAGATTTTATTTTATTTATGAGTATTTTGTAGCTGTTTTCAGACACACCAGAAGAGGGCATCAGATCCCGTCATAGATGATGGTTGTGGGCCACCATGTAGTTACTGGGAATTGAACTCAGGACCTTCAGAAGAGCAGTCAGTGCTCTTAACCACTGAGCCATCTCTCCAGCCCAGAGGGAGGGATTTCAAATAGTTTTTATCAAAGCTCTCAACCTCACTACCTGTGGCTCTTGAAGTTAACTTTAGACAACATTGCTATGGAGCCATTGGTCTCTGCAATGACAGTCTTGAGCTGCAGACATAATCCTTAGAAAGCCACTACATTGAACTTTTAAGCAGAACATTGAGGACCGTTTAAGATTACTACTGCTACTACTACTGTGCGTGTGCGTGTGCGTGTGCGTGTGTGTGTGTGTGTGTGTGTGTGCACACGCAGGTCAAAGGATAGTCAGAGGGCAGCTTTCAGGAGTCAGCTCTCTCTTCTCACCTTAAGTTCCAGAGGTCAAACTCAGGTTATTAAGCTTTTGTGGCAAGTACTTTAATAGTTGATCCATCTTGCTGACATAAGGTCTTCACATAATGGAGTACCATTTCCCCACAATGGCCTAGTGTGCTAGTTATTAGCTGTCTCTTATGTTAAAAACCTGGGAACAACGTATAAAAGGAAAGGTTGATTTGGTTCAGATTCCATCGTTTTGGGGTCTGTGATGAGGCAACACTTCACAGCAGGAATGTGAGCTGTTTATTTCATGGCCAAAACATAAAACAAAGAAAGTGGGAGATTCCAAGGCATACCCTCAATGACCCATAAACCTTTCTCCAGGTCCTACCTACTAAGAGTTTTTTAACCACTTCCCAATAATGCCTTAGTTGAGAATCAAGTATTTAACACAGGCTTGGGGTGGACATGCCAGACCTAAGCTATAGCAGCCCCCTGTCTCACAGATTTCTGAAGTACCTTCCATTGTCCTTCTCAGCTGTCTGTCCCTCCTCCATGGATTCTCTCCTGACTGTAGTCTTGTTTTCCCATTGGTGTCCCACACACTGCTGTTCAGGCTCCACTTCCCAGCCCTTACAGGAGTGATTGCTTGAATTTGTCATCAGGGGTTCCTGAGAGGGGAACTGAGGCAGGAAGGGCCTGGGGCTGGGAGCAGACGATACCTCAGGTGGCTAGGAAGGTGGGTGAAAGCAAACTTTTGGGAAACAACTTCAGTGAGATAGCTCATTTAATGGGGAAAACAAAGGCTGCTTAAACCTTTGGGAGTGGGTAAGGGCTTCAGGGTGAGTGTACATCATTGGCCAGGGCCAGGGCACTAGAGATACCTCATTTGCATAAGGAGGAATTTTAGATGCTGTTGAACATGACCTTATAAAGCAAGAAGAAGTTTGATCTGGCTACAAGGTTATGTAAACTCCTCTAGGGGTTGGGGGGATGTGGGGGCGCAGGGCTGTGTGTGCTGGCAGATGCAGGCCCAGGGTGGGGTGGGGAGTGATCCTACTCCTGTCGATTTTAGGATGAGATTTTCAGGGTTTGGACATGTTTCCACCCTACTCTTGTTCTAGGCCGGTTCCTTCTGGTCCCATGGCTCCCCAGCCCCTCATCTTCCCTTTTCATTTTATAAAGGGGAGGTGTCACCATGGTCAATAGCCTCTAGGTGGGAGTGGTTTGGTACTGAATCAGAACCTGGTTAGTAGTGACTTTGGCAATGTTGCTTACTTGCTGTTTTAGAAATTGGATGAAACAGGGGCCAGGATGAGGAACATCCCAATGGCCAATACAGAGCCAGGGAGGGAAGAAGCCAGGCTGCCAGAAGATTTGAGTACCATGGTGTGTAGGTACCAGGGACATAGCGGGCTCAGAGATCTCACCAAGATCCTTAAGTACCTGTACGTGTTGTTCTACCAACCCAGATTCATTAACCTAGAAGCAGCGTTTCTCCCCCCAGTACAGCAGCTCAGTACTACTCCCTGATCAGCTGTCAGAAGGTGGAGAGCTCTCCTATTTTTTTAAGGCAACCCCCACGAAGGAGGTTGTCACTGAAGGGACTTGAGGCTTTCTGGGTGGAGGCCATGGCCTGGTGAAGCTTGTCCTGGAAGTTGCTAGCCAGGCATTATGTCTGTGCCAGAGCCGCCCCAGCAGCCCCTGTTGCTCCTGGACCAGGCCAAATCAGACAAACATGGGATTGAAGAGCGCCCTCTTTCTCCAGTCCCCTCCCAGCTGCCAGGCAATTTTTTTAGATTTACAGGTAAACCTGTGGGGTAATCAATGTGCACGTGCAAAATCTTGGAGGGAGGAGTTAGCACACGGACTGATGATGTCACTGCACCAGAGAAAGGCAGGGGCAGGGTGGGGCGGGGTGGGGTTAACACACATTGGCTTGGTGACAGCCAGTGATGTAACATGGTGGGAGAAGGTCTTATGAGGCAAAGTGGGAAGGAAAGATGGAAAAGAGGAATGTTTTGTAACTTTAATGTGGGTAAGGACCCACAGGGGTTGTAAAGCAAGATGTTAATGGGAATGGCTGCTAACAATGTTGGGGGGTAGGTGCAGCTGGGGGGGTGGGGAGAAGAGGCACAGAAAAAGTAGGGGGAGGGGAGGAGTTGGGGTGAGTTAGGTGGAAGAAGTCAGCCATGTACTGGATGTATTGTAACCAGGAAAGGGAGGCTCAGACCTCCTGGGTGATTTTGACTCCCTGGACCATGACGTGTCAGTAGATTTGAACTGGTTGTGGAGCAGGAACGATTTGGAAGATTTGGAAACATGTAAGTCAGTGGCAGGATGTGGAGCAGATGGGTGGGGATGACACTTGCCTGTTACTCCTGTCTTCCAGCCTTTGCTGCAGGGGCCTGGGATATTTGTGTCTGCGGTTGGTTGAGTTTACCTGATCCTGTCCTTTCTATTTTGTAATTCTAATAGTAGTGGCTCCATAGGTGTCAAGGTCTTGGAGACAGGATTTATCCCCCATTGATGATACGGAAAGCAGGTGAAGGGGTGATCAAGGCCAAGAGAGGCTGGATGTACTGAGATTCTTAAAGGCTCCTGCACCCTTTTGGAGGGCAATCTCCTGTTTCTATAATAATAGGTTTCTCTAACAAAAAGTCTCCAGTGATGGGTATTAGGAGGATTAGGGAGGGCCTGGGCAGTAGTGGAGTTAGAATGGAGATTAACAAAGACAGCTATAAGAATGGAGGGGGTGGGAGGGGGTGGAGGAGGAAGCTGGGACATGCCTAGGGCTACAACTACCAGGTTATGATCCTTCCAGGAGATCATATTGTACAGTCATGGGTGGCGTCTCCTTCATCTCCTCAGTTCTTGACCCATGAGCAAGAGACAGGCCATCATCTGCTTGATTGATGGGGTGACATTAGACATTTCTGGTACCCAAATAGGTCTGGGTACATTCTGTAGAAAGACACTAACAAAACCCCTTCCCACTGTGAGGAGAGGGTTGGTTCTTTTCATATTCTATCTAAGGGATTAAGCCATGGTATCAGGATGGGAGGAGTCAGTCCTGGTGGAGGGAAACAGATAGGAGGCTGTTTAGAGCTTTTATAAGTATCAAATATATTTAGAATGGCTAGGGCCATTGATAATTAAACTTTTGTGGGGAAGGGGGGTAGGTGATCGTCTTTTTTAAGTTGAGCTTTTAGAGTTGTATGTGTTTTTATAATTCCTTGGATCTGGGGACTGTAAGAAATCCCCTTGTGATGGGCAATCTTCCACTGAGCTGAAGGTTTAAACTGGGAGCTGGTCAAGGCAGGGCCATTGTCAGTTTTTAATCTGCTGAGGAATGCCCATGATGGTAAAGGTGGAGCCCATGGGTGAATTTATCTTTCTGAACTTTCTCCCATTTTGGCTGTAGTTCATATGAAATGTGGGGACGCACAAGGGGAGCACGTTTTTATTATCCTCTGAAGTTGGGCAATAGGGGCGTAGGGGAAGTAGGCATGAAACTCTTTTATGTTTGTGTGTGTGTGTGTGTGTGTGTGTGTGTGTGTGCGTGTGTGTGTGCGCGCGCGCGCGTGTGTGAATGAAATGGATCTGCTCACTCGATGGAGGCTGTGAATGCTCCTATAGAGGCAGTTTGTTCAGCGAGGGCTCAGATATTGGACCTTGTAGGGATCTGTGAGGTCTGACTTGCTGGATGTAGAGGGGAGAGGCCCTTTCCTGTAAGAGGATGGAGATGTGGATGAGAAGAGGGGATAGTGGATTGTCAACTAGTTCGACAAAGAATCTTGATAACCAGGGAAACAAATTAATAGAATATACACTGTCTGAGAAAAGAATAAAGGGCCCATTGACTTCTTTGAGGACTAAATAAATTACATATAGTTCTTTATATTTGGGGAGCAATGGGGCAACTCTCTGAATCAAAGTTCATTCCTGGGGGAGTAGTACATTATTGCCATGGCTCTCCTCTTCCCTCCACCAGTAAATACTGAGCAGGTCTTTCTAATGGGCCTTTTTAAAGAGAGGGAGTAAGCACCACAGCAGAGGTAGGGCAGAAACCCAGCTTTCGTTAGGGTAATAATATCAATTTATCTCAGGAATCCTATTAGGCTAAAAACAAAGTGGGAGTGATTTCTGAGTAGCCACTGAATATTGGAAATAAAAAGGGGTGACATGGATATGGGGTTCTTCTCTTAAGATTTTCAGGGCTCTCCCCCTGCCATTTCTAATCATAATTGTGAGTGCGTGAACCTCAGAATTCTAGGTGCATTGCCCAGCAGGGTGTGGAGCCATTCCAGCAATCGCTGGGCCTGAGACAATGCTCCCATGATAAGGGGGGGGGGGGAGGGTTACAAAGAAGAAGCTGTGGGGCACTGTTGGAGTATACCTAGAGAGTGCTATGTCTTCTGGGGCTGGATTAACGGTACCTAAAACCTCAACTGCCTCGGAAGAGAGCTTGAGGGAAGGAAGGGGTTTTTGTTTATTTTGTTTTAATCACCAGTTAGGAGATCAAAGAGAGTCTGTAGGTATCTGGTACAGGTCTGGAGCAAAAGCCAAGGTCTTGTACTTTGTGTATTCAGATGCTGATGTCTGTGCAGGGAGATCTAGTTGCAATCCAGATGTGGGCATTTTCATGAATATTGAAGAATCCCTGTATCAGTGTGATGTAAAGAATGTTCCCCCAATAATCTCTGATTGTTTAATAAAAAGTTTTACAGCCAATGACTGGGCAGAAGAGACAGGAAGATAGAACTTTTGGTCCCAGTCAGGAGTCTGAGTGAGAAGAGCCAGGAGAAGCCATGAGAAGAAGCAGGTAAGGATCCAGGGCTACGGGATGGAGGAGAAAAAACATGTCACTATGAGACTAGACATGAGGAGGAGTCGCCAAGGGAATTCTCCATGAGGACAGACAGCTACTGCAGAGCAAGCCAAGGAGGGACGGAATGTAGGTAACTCGGGGCCTGTGGCTGGGAAGTAATTAGGTAACATAAAGGCTTAGGAATATCTGCCCAGTTATTGTGCTTAGTGCTTGTTGAATAAATCTATAAGTATTTATCTCAATTATTTGGGAGCTAGCCAGGTTAAAAAAAAACTGCAGCTTTTAGATTTCATTGTATAGTTGAAGCCAATTAAGGTTTCACAAAAAGGTTTGGAGAGAGATGAGAGTTAAGGTTTGAGGGCAGGAAAGGGTGGGTTTAAGAGGATGCATTGAGGTGAGGGAAATTTCCATTCCCAAGACTGTGATGGGCAAAGCAAGGTATATTTTGTGAGGAGCTATTTTAAATCCAAGGGAGGAGAGAGAATGTATTAGTTGATCCTTAGTTTGAGAGGGGGAGGTGGAAGAGTCCTTCCACACCAAGTTATCACCCATTTAATGAGAATTGTGGAGATCTTTGTCAAAGTAGGGCCTTGGTGCTGTGGCAGTGACCTCTTAGCATATGGTGGGACTATTTGCCATCCCTTGGAGGAGGACTGTCCACTCATATGGTACGTAAGGCCTATAGTTGTTAATGGGGTTTATTGAGAACATAAAGCATTGGTAATTCTGTGAGTAGAGGGGGATAGAGAAAATGTAATTTCTTTAATATCTATAGCTAAGAGAGAGACATTTGTAGAAATGATGGAGACAAGGGGTTTCCCCCTTTGGGGGTTAGTCTCCATCCCCCCAGAGCTTTTTTTTTTTTTTTTTTTTTTTTTTTTTTTGTGGTTTTTCGAGACAGGGTTTCTCTGTGTAGCCCTGGCTGTCCTGGAACTCACTCTGTAGACCAAGCTGGCCGCGAACTCAGAAATCCTCCTGCCTCTGCCTCCCAAGTGCTGGGATTAAAGGCGTGCGCCACCGCCCAGCGCCCCCAGAGCTTTTTTATGGCCAACACAGGGGTGTTCCATGGACGGTAGGAAAGGCGAATGTGGTGAAGTTGGAATAGTTTTTTACTGTGTGATTGCTTCAAGGTTTCCCTTCATAGAGTTTAACCCAGATAAGCTTGTTGGAGAGCCAGTCAAGGCAGGGAGTGTTATATTTAACAGCTGCCCTTAGTGTTGTTAGCATTCTGTCTAAACTCCACCCCCACAGTTACGTGGCAACAGCCAGCTAGGCCTGGCCCATTATAAAGGGGCTGCTTGATCTCCTGCTCTCTTGATCTCTTGATCCCTCTGTCCCCTCGCCCCTTCTTCCTACCCCTACCCCTCTCTCCACGTGGTCATGGCAGGCTTCTACTTCTCTACTTTCTCTGTCTCTGTCTCTGTCTCTGTCTCTGTCTCTGTCTCTCTCTCTCTCTGTCTCTCTCTGTCTCTGTCTCTCTCTGTCTCTGTCTGTCTCTCTCTGTCTCTGTCTGTCTCTCTCTGTCTCTGTCTCTGTCTCTGTCTCTGTGTCTCTCTCTCTCTCTCTCTCTCTCTCTCTCTGTCTCTCTCTCTCTCTCTCTCTCTCTCTCTCTCTCTCTCTCTCTCTCTCTCTCTCTCTGTCTCTCTTTCTCTCTCTGCCTCTACTCCCCTCTTAACTTCCCTCCCCATGCCCTGAATAAACTATTCTATACTGGTCCCTCAGTGGGAAGGGATGCCTCGGCATGGGCCCGCTGAGACATCCCCTTCCCCCATACTTCACCACACACACACACACACACACGCACACGCACACGCACACGCACACGCACACACAAAACATATTTCCTTTTTCTTTATCTTTTTTATAAACATATCACTCAGTATTTGGGGGAATGTTTTAAAAGTTTTTATGAGTGTAATTGTTGCTGAAGATATAATAATTTATCTTACTGTAATTTTGTTTTTGGCTGACTAGTGAGAGTAACTTCCAGAGCCTCCAGAATCTCTTCCTAGAAGATAGGTGCAATGTTGGCCACAAGGGGGCGTATTGTGTCTGTAGACCCATGGGGTCCTCCCATTTGTGGGCTTGTTTGGTGGTAAAGGCATGGGAGAACTCTCCTATGCCTAGAAGCTGAGGTGCAGAAATTAGCTCTCAGTCTTGTGGGACCTCTTTGTGTCTTAAGATCGTTTTATCTGCTCCAGTACCAAGTAGGCTTTTGTCACCTATTTTTAAGGTTATCTTTGGGTGGGGCCTTCTGAGATGTTGGAAACCCAGAAAGCTTCTTCTGGAGCAGTTTTCCCTGTTAATATCAGTGCCAATGGCTGCCCTGTTTTATGTTTAAAGGCTCCACTGGGTTGTTATCCTAGTCATAATGGGAGCAACAGTGTCTCCTCCAGTGGAAGAAGCCCCTACAGCACGGAGACAGACTGTTTTGGGGCGGGGGTGGGGGTGGTATTCTGATGAAGTGGGCCCATATCTACCTTTCCAGTGTCCCCTTTTTTCCACATTTAAAACAAGCCCCTTCTGGTTTCTATTGCTGCTGCGAAGGCCTGGGCAACGGAAGCAGCCAGATGAGATTCTGTCCCAATATCCTGAGTGGCCACAAACCATTTATAGTGTTTATCTTTGAGGCCATGGCAGGTAACCTGTGGTGACGTCTGAGGTGCCACAGAGCTGCTGGGTAGTGGAAGGGGGAAGGTAAGGGGAACAACTGTCCTGCAGTTCGATATAGGGCAATTATTGCTGCAGGTATAACCATTTATCCTACTGTAATTTTGGGTGGGGCTAATACAATGCCAAGGAGTACCCTTGGCCAGAAGGTGTTAGTTGCCCCTTCATTGTACCCAGTCCCTCATGATGACAGAAGCTGAAAATAAGAGCGGGCCTATTGATGTCTCCTGGGGTAAGGGTTGGGAGAGGATTACTCACCTTCCTTCTGCACGTCCAGGCAGTCTCCATGTCCCATGTTGTGGTGCCAGCTGCTGTTCCAGGTCTGCCTCCCAACTTGTAATAGTGTGATCAACAATCACAAACAGTGCTTCATGAGACGAGAAGGGAGGAGGGAAAAGGCCAGGAGTGGAAGATGGCTGTGAACCCTATGAGAACAGACTCTTGGGAGACAGCTTCAGTGAGACAGCTCATTTAATGGGGAGAATAAAGGCTGATTAAACCTTTGGGAGTGGGTCATTGGCCAGGGCCAGGACTCTGGGGATGCTTTATTTGCATAAATAGGAATTTCAGGTGCTGCTAGACATGACCTTATAAGGAGAGAGGACGTTTGACCTGTCTCCTTGGCCTCCTCTGGGGGCCAAATGTGGGGGCATAGGGCTATGTGCAATGGGAGACAAAGGCCAGGGGCAGGGAGGAGGAGTGATCCTACACCTGCTGATCTCAGGATGAGATTTCCAGGGTTTGGACAAGCTTCAATCCTACTATTTCTCATGGACCACTGTGTGGGCTGAACAATTCTTATAGGATATGCCTGTTAGGACCTAGGTAAAATAGAAAGGCCTAGGTAACCTGGATAGCCTGTTGTTATAAGAAAACTTTTCATACATTTCTGCTGTTACTAGGAAACTTTCTGATGCCAAGATTGATTATATAGTCTGTTATGTTCTGTGCCCTTGGAAACCAATTACGATAAAACTCAGTAGAACTGTTTTGTATAGTTACCCCAAATAAGCTTGGATACAAACCAACCACCCAACAGTACTTCCTGCACCTGTATATAAGCTTTTATGGTATTTTCCTTTATAAGCTACCCCTGGGATGGACCCTAACATAAGAGAGACATCTGCACCAATATAAGAAACTATTTGGAGTAAGACTTCCATTTTGAGTAGCGGTCCAGTAAAGTTTAAGTTTCTAAGACCTCCCTGGGAACTGACATCCTACTTGGGAGAAAGAGACATGTACATGGGTAACTGACATCCTGGTTGGCAAATTAAGACTTGGATATTAGACAAGTCCCTTCCTAGTAGACAAGTTAGGACATGAATATTAGACAAGGCAAGTCCCCTGCCACAGTTGAATACCCCAACCAATGGGAACAGAATAAATGTACAACAAAGTCATATTCCTGGGGAAACACCCTAGAAAGTGGGGTGGGTTCTGATGTTGAAGTCCTGTTTTCTATTGTTTCTTGATTTGTCAGTAAAGAAGGCTGGGGGCCAATTGCTGGGCAGAAGGTACAGGCAGGACTTCAGGATCCCAAGAGGAAAAAGAGATGGATCTTTCTGCCATGCTTTGGAGGAAGAAGAATGCAGCAACCATGTGAGGTCTTGGGGAGAGCTGGGGCCTGTGGCCTGTGGCAGATGGCCAAGGATGTATGGCAGGGGCTAGGTGGGACTAGCCACACTGAAGTTTAGGGCGAGTGGAGACACGGAGATAATAAACTGGTAAGGGCACACTTTTCCAGGTGGGAGACAGTAACGCCCAGCAGTTATGCCAAGGCAAATTGTAAAGGAATTAACTGTGTGTGTGTGTGTGTGTGTGTGTGTGTGTGTGTGTGTGTGTGTGTTTTATCCTCGAATTCAAGGGTCTCTGGTGGGAGCTGATAGAGTAGTCACCTCCTGGCTTTAGTGCAAAATAAAAACAAAGGGGAAGCTGGGAGGGGCTGGTTGCACAGTTGATCCAGGGTAAAGGTGGTAGCATTTAAAACTACATGCAGCATGCCCTGTTCCTAAATCCTGGTTGGTGAAGTAACTTGGCACAGATGTTTGTGGATTTGGGGGCTTAAAAACCCTGTAGAATCTTAACTCAATGTCATGGTTCAGTTCCTGAATCTGGACCATGACCCTGGTCAACCAGTCCTGGGATGTATGCTCAATATATTATCCCTGTCTGACTGCAATTGGTGTTCATGTGGTTTGTGAGGTGATTCCTGGACCCCAACAATGCTAACCTATGACGTATACCATATAGAGAGTATTAATGCTGGGGAAACTCTGATAAAATCAGGTGGGGAGGATTTGAAGGAGCTTCCACAAACCAGCCCACTCACTATTAGGTGGATTATCTAACTCACTGTTTCTAAAGCTCCATTTAGGAAACTTGACCTCACAGGGAAGGAAAATGGGGCTCAAAGGCCTGTTTCAAAGTATGTAGCCAGTAGGAGACAAAGCCAGCTTTGAACTTCAGAGCATTGATAATCAATTGCTCAGATGCATTGCCACTCCCTCTCTGGTGACTATTTCTATATCTGCTCCAGACCTTAGGGTGACATCCTTGCAGGAGGCCACATTTTGCTAATGTGTCAAGAAGCAGGCCACAAATTGGACAGCAAACAAAATGCATGTTCTATAAGGAACCTTGTTACAAGGCACTGGAGACCTAAGGGATTGAGCCTGTCTTTTGGGTATAGCTGACACTGGAGCTATTTGGATCAACTGTCCTAGAGCCCCTGCCTCAAGTCAGAGAGAACCATCTTCTAGTGCTCAAGGGTTCCATTAGTCTCTGGTCTAGGTAATTTTGAATCCAGCATGACACCTATACTGAATTTGGACCATATAAAAGAGGCCATGACTAAGGGCCACGGGGCACAGGAGAGGCCCATCAAGGCAGATACAAGGCATGCCTGAGTTTCCTAGACCAACCAAGGGCAGGAGGAAGGATATTCCTTGGAGATGTTCGATCAAGGACTAGAGTTATGGGGAAGAGGTAAAGTAGTACTTTCCAGGTCTGGGGGCTAGAGGACACCTGTCCTCTAGATGGTCTCCAGTCTAGTACAATTCCTTACTGCTGCTTAGCAGCAGAAACCTAATTATAGCTTTGCATGACACTAATTATTGCTCCTTCCAGAGCTCTACTGGTACAGAGTGCAGTGCTACACAAATAAGCCCATTCAAATTCAGAGAGGGCCATGGTTTTTTATGTTTTTTGTAATCTCCAAACCTTGTGTTGAAATTTGGTCTATAATATGAGTTGATAGGAGGTAGGGGCCTGATAGGGCCTGTGAGAAGTGACAGGGTTGGGTGTGTGTTCTCGTTCTTGAGGACTAAATTGATTTCTGTGAGAGTGTGCTATATTATCTTGTTTCTTCCTCTTTTGTCTGCATCTGCTTGTCTTTCTGCCATGAGGCCCTCACCAGCTAAGCAGAGACTAGTGCCATGCTCTGAGCTTCCAGAACTCTGAGCCCAAAGAGATTTCTCCCTTCATAAGCTGTGGAGAGTCAGATATTTTGTTGTACTAAGAGTAAACAGAATAATAAGATAGAGTTTCACAAAGCCTGCCAACCAGCCACTACAATCTTCCTTGCCCAAACAGGCCAACCATTGTCTCACTGAAAAATAATGTAAGAGCTGATATTGAGGTGTCCTACTTTACATTCTTTTAGAGAAGGTGCAAAGAGCCTGCCTGTGGCATGTGACCTTCTTTCTTTGAACAGCACTAGGCACAGCACATGCAAGCAGATATTAAAACTGCAGGGTCTGGGTTCAAATATGAATGGTATTTTCTAGCTATTTGACTGGATCATCATTTAACTTAAGGTGTAGTTCCATCATGAGGAAAATAATGCTTACCTAACAAACTGATTCATGGGGGCTGGAGAGATGGCTCAGTGGTTAAGAGCACTGACTGCTCTTCCAGAGGTCCTGAGTTCAATTCCCAGCAACCACATGGTTGCTCACAACCATCTGTAGTGAGATCTGGTGCCCTCTTCTGGTGTCTGAAGAGAACTACAATGTACTCATATACATAGAATAAATAAATTAAAAAAAAAAAAACTGATTCATGCAAAGCTCTACAATAGTAGCTGGAACCTAGCAGATTGTGTTAGCTATAGTTTTATTACTTGCCTAAATATGTCAAGGTAGCTCTAGAAAAAAAAATAAGAGTCCCTAGTTCTCATTATACTTGTTTGCTTTGTGGGACAGGGTCTCAATTTACAGCTCTGACTAGCCTGGAACTATGTAGACCAGGCTGGCTTCAAATTCAAACACCCACACCAGGCATTGGTGGTGCACACCTTTAATCTCAGCACTTGGGAGGCAGAAGCAGGTGTATTTCTGAGTTTGAGGCCAGCCTGGTCTACAGAGTGAGTTCCAGGACAGCCTGGGCTATACAGAGAAACCCTGTCTCGAAAAAAAAAAACAAAAAACAAAAAACAAAACAAACAAACAAAACCCCACCCACCTACCTCCGCCTTCCTAGTGCTGGGATTAAGGCTTGCACCACCATGGCTTGCCTCTCTGCTATTTTTTGTTTGCTTGTTTTGGTTTCTTTTTCTTTTTTTCTTTCTTTTTTTTTTTTTTTTCCTGGCTGTCCTGGAACTCACTCTGTAGACCAGGCTGGCCTCGAACTCAGAAATCCGCCTGTCTCTGCCTCCCAAGTGCTGGGATTAAAGGCGTGCGCCACCACCGCCCGGCTTGGTTTCTTGAGACAAGGTTCCTCTGTGTAGCCCTGACTATCCTTGAACTCATCCAGTGGACTAGGTTTGGCTTTGATCTCACAGAGACCCACCTGCCTCTGCCTCCTAAGTGCTAGGACTTGAACTACAATGCCTGTCTGTCTCTGCTATTCTATGCTTTTGAGTTTTTTTTCCAAGACAAGGTTTCTCTGTTATATAGCCCTGGCTATCCTGGAACTCACTCTGTAGACCAGGATGGCTTCAAACTCAAGAGATCCACCTGCCTCTTCTTCCCGAGTGCTGGGATTAAAGGCATGTGCCATCACTGCCCAGCTTCTGCTATTTTTTAAGGGAGATTTTATTTAAAAGTTAAGAGTATCTCAGGACAGTGGTGGTGTGCACCTTTAATACCAGTACACAGGAGGCAGAGGCAGGCAGATCTCTGAGTTCAAGGCCATCTAGGTCTACAGAGTAAGTTCCAGGAGACCTGAAGCTACACAGAGAAACCCTGTGTTGAAAACAACAAGTACAAAATGTCCAGTGGTGAAGACAAGGCCTCAAGGGGTTGGGGGTAAAACCTGAGTTATGAACACCTTTACCTGAAAATGACCCTGTTCCCAGCCTGCCAAAGCCGTATAGTAGTTGTTCATGGTTTCTAGACTTGCTTCCCTTGTTCATATACATTCCCAAACTAGATGCTAAGGAAATGTGGTTGAACTGAATAAAAAGACACATTTTGACAAATGAATGGAGCTTGGATGGCTATGGTTTGTTTGTGTGGGTATGCCAGGTGGAAGAATTAAGGAAGGTGTGTGGGCCTTTGGAAGAGGCAGGAGAGAACTTGATCAAGTCTGAGTGGGTCCAGCCACAACATCTCCCTAAGATTTTGCCTCATCCTCAAATCTGGGGATTCTGGCTTTCAATAACTGACACACACTCTGCATAATTTAGAGTTATTTTATTAAAGAAGGAGGAGGAGGAAGAGGAAGAGAAGAGAAGGAGGAGAAGGAGGAGGAAGAGAAGGAGGAGAAGGAGGAGGAAGAAGAGGAAAAGGAGGAGGAGGAGGAGGAGGAGGAGAAGATGGAGAAGGAGGAGGAGAAGATGGAGAAGGAGGAGGAGGAGGAGGAGGAGGAGGAGGAGGAGGAGGAGTAGGAGGAGGAGGAGGAGGAGGATAAGAAAGAAGAAGAAGAAGAAGAAGAAGAAGAAGAAGAAGAAGAAGAAGAAGAAGAAGAAGAAGAAGAAGAAGAAGAAGAAGAAGAAGAAAAGAGCCAAACAACAAAAAGCCCAACCCAGGAATTCTTGGTTCTGGGTGTCTGGGAGCAGCTTAGGTGTGTAGGGAAAGTAGAACCTGGAAGACAGTAGGGGACCTAGGCAGCCCTGGGAAGAAAAAAAGCCCAGGTGCTGACCAGAAGCACAGCATTTTCCCAGGACTTAGTCCCTCTCTGGGGCTTGTGGTCATCCACTTCACACAGGTAGGGGGTCAGCACCCCCAAATGACAGGTGGGGTGCTCAGTCCCCAGAAAAAGGCAGGGTGGGCAGTACTAGAATGCCCTTGGATTCTTGTCAACGTCACCTACCAGTTGGGAAGGAGTGGGTGGCCCATCAATGCCATCCCAGAAAGTGGGGTTCGGGTGACACTAGGGTGGCAGGCTCAGATGCAGATGCACCTCCATTTGGACATAGGGCTCAAGCCCGTGGGGAATAAAAGGGCCCTAATGGAGCAAGATCTGAATTCCCGGAGGCAGGTGGAACTCAGGTACCCTGGGGGATACGGGGCAGTGCTCGGATGGGCCGAGGGGGAGGATTATCCAGGACCGGTTCTGGTCTGGACCGCACACCACCGCGGCGTTTTTGCTTCCTCAACAGATAGTTTGAGTACTGCACCTCGGGCATAGCAAGCTTGAGGCAAGCCTCTGTAGTAGGGCCAGCGCCGCCGCTAGGCAGATCATAGCCCATGATGTCCACTTTGCGGCTAGGCTGCCACGGCTGTAGCTGTTTCGTGCGAATCTGGGCAGCAGGTCGCAGCACTGGCTCGTTGCCAAAGCAACGACGCAGCAGACGCTGGCGGGCCTCGCGCAGCTCGCGCGCTTCGCGCTCCACGCATGCGCGACCTGCACGCGCCACGCGGCGCCAGAAGGTGGCGTTGAAGTGGTCATAGAGGCCGGCATCGAGCGCGTTCCAGGTGCGCGCAGCCCGCGCCAGCGCCTCGGGGATGGTGGCCAGGCGCGATGTGGCGGCGCGCGCATTGAGCTTGGCGTAGAGCACGTCATCCAGGTCCCAGGCTAGTAGACGCCGCAGCAGTACGAGTGACTCGTCGAAGTACTCTGCAATCATGACAAGCGAGAAGACCTCCTCCACCTGGCGGATTAGGCCCGCCAAGTAGGCTGCGTCATCTCGAGGGCTGCGCTCATTGTCGCCTCCCAGGTCGTAGGCCAGGGTATTATGAGCAAACATGGCAAAGTGCTCGCCTGGACGGTAGTAGGCCTCGGGAGCGCGCAGGAAAGTCTCTAGCGACGCATTGGGCACGCGCCTGAAGGCCGGGCAATACTGGTTGTAGTAGCTGAAAAGGGACTCGAACATGGCGGCGGGTTCGCGCAGGATGGTGACGTAGATCGTGTCTGGAGGCATGAGGCGCTCGAGTTCTGCACGGTCAAAGCGCAGATGGCTGGCCAGCATGTGCGGGGGCCTCGTGGCCGGGTGCACGAAGTGTGCGGAGAAGTTTCGCGGGTAGCAGAACTGGTGCTCGCAGCTAGGGTGAGGCAGGGCCACAGTGAGGTTGTGCCGTTCTGCGAAGCGGAACAAGATGTTCTGCACCGTAGTACCTGCTGTCTTGTGAGTCTTCAGGAAGGCCACAGCCATGTGCTTGGCACGGGGTGGCGATTCTCGCAGAGGCGGGCAGCTCAGAGGGAACAATTTGGGGTACCTGCAAAGCCCAGGGTGTGTTGAGAAGAGTAAATGCGAGGACACAGCTTGAGTTTGGGTGACAAATGTGGTCAGTGTTCAAAAGTGTATCAGCCTGGTCTTTACTCTCATGATTGGAGAGACCAGATGCTAGGTAGCCTATAAGATGGGTTCTGCAGAGGCAGGAAAGACTGCTCATTGTTAAAAACACTGGCTGCCCTTCGTGAGGACCCAGGTTCATTTCCCCAGGCCCTACATGGCCACAATTGTACTTAACACCAATCGCAGAGAATCAGTGCCCTCTTCTGGCCTCAGATGGCACTGCATGCAATACCACCCATACACATACAAATAAGGGGCTTTGGGAGGTTTGGGGGGAGGCATGGGAGGCAGAGCTAGGTGGATCAAGGTGAGATCAGCCTGGTTTCCAGAATGAAACCCTGTTTAAAAGGGGTTGAGGGAGTGGGGAGATGAGCATGGGGATACCCATGTTGACCTCCTTCCTGGTAGTAGGTACACCCTCATATATTCTCTTCCCATTGAGTGGGACTATATTTCCTGATGTGCCCTATGCAACAGAATAAGGTAAAAGTGATGAGGTATCATCTCTGATTTTATAGTGGGGAAAGGCTGCTGTTTTTTCTCTCACTCTTCAGGATAATTTATATTAGAAGGAGGCAGTCCCAGAGAAACTGAGAACCAAGTCCCATCAGCCTGCTTGAAGAACTGAAGAGTGTGAACTACCTGAACTTTCTAGATTCCTTGTAGTCCTTCAGAAAAGACTGTCTATCTATCTGTCATACACCTTGACTGAAAACCTGCAAGAGACCTGGAATCAGGAGCTCTCAGCTGCATGTGATTCACAGACATTCGGAAAGAGAATAAATGTTGTTTTCAGCAGCTAAGTTTTGAGGACTTTGTTTACAAATTTTTATTTATTTAGTGTGTGTATGTGCAGGTGCCCATGTGCCATGGCAAGAGGCGGCAATCAGAGGCTGCCTTGTTAGAATTGGCTCTTTCCACCGTGTTGAGCCCAAGTCTCTCCTGTTTCTGCCCCCGTTGGACTGCGCCCTCTTGGCTGACTTTCCTGTCTCCACCTCCATTTCTCCTCAAGTGTTCTGGGATTGAGAGCTGGAGAGATAGCTCAGCACTGACTGCCCTTCCCAAGGATCCAGGTTTAATATTCAGCATCCACATGGTGGCTCACACCTGTCTGTCCAGTTCAGGTCTTCTGAGAGCCTCACACAGACATATATGTAGGGAAAACACTACTGAACATAAAATAAAAACAAATTATAGATTAAAAAAAAGAGTTCTGGGATCAGCTAAGAGGTGGTGGCTCATGCTTTCACCCCAGCATTCTAGAGACAGAGGCAGGAGGATTTCTGAGTTGAAGGCCATCTTGGTATGCATAGTGAGTTCCAGGACAGTCAAGACTACATAAGAGATACTTTGTCTTAGCAAAAGAAAAGGAATTCTGGGGTTAAAATGTGAGTCATTGTACCTGGCTCTTCCGTGGGCTCTGGCTGGAGCTCCAGTCCAGGCTGGCTTCAAAAGTCCTATGACCTGCTGCCAATAATTTTTTCTTTTAAAGCAGAGTTACCAGCCTGGTCTACAGAGTGAGTTCCAGGACAGCCAGGACTGCACAGAGAAACCCTGTCTCAAAAAACAAAACAAAAAAAGACAGTGTTTCTGGTCTAGAACGCATGGAGATCTGCCTGTTTCTGTCTTCCAAATGTTAGGATTAGAGGTGTGCATTACCACTGCCTGTCCTAAGGTTACTTTTAAATGCAGAATTAGTGTAAAGGACCATGGCCCTTCAGGATCCTTGAGGGAACTTACTTTAAATGCTTAGAAACTGAGGACCTGAGAAGAATCTGGAGCCAACTCAGTCACCAAATCTTGACTCTTTTTTCTCATTTCTGCTCTTTAACTAGTTCATCACTCTTTTTGGAGGGAGGTGGGGTAACAGACTTTGCACCAACACATTTATTGTGTTTGTTATGTTTCTATTAAGGCCTTTGGAGATCCACTCATTTATGTATGTATCATTTCTGGAGCTTTTGCTTTGTGCTAGGTATTGTTCTAAATAAGTGTAGCCCATATGGCAGTTCACTTCTGCCCTAGATCCTGAAACAAGGAAGTATGGGCTTACGGGTTAGCTATCAGATCTGGACAGTCTTTGAATCACACTTGATTCTTCTGTCCTAAGCGCTAAGTGATAAGAGCAGCTTGAGAACCCCACAGGAGTTTCCTGTGTGTAGCTGGTTTGGGCTCAGGATAATGTCTATACAGGCATCATTTATAAAACTAGCAGATCACTCTGAAGAGTATTTGAAATATTGGGGAAATTGACACCTCAAAAGGTGCAGGGATTTGGTGGATTCACACAGGGAATCAGGAACAGAGGCTAATTCTCATCCTATGGTGTCCTGTATCAGTTTGGCCAGAGGGCTACACATTTTATAGATGAGGGCATGAGCTCAGAAATGAAGGACTGTGTCCCAAGTAGTGGACTAGTAAGTTGTTTGCAGGGCTTAGGATTTAGCTCAGTTGGTAAAATGCTTGCCTAGCATTCTTGAGGCAATAGGTTTGCTTTCTAGCATTTCAAAAACTGGTGTTTGGGTGTGGTGTTGCACACCTGTGATCCCAGCACTCAGGAGGCAAAGGGAGGATCAGGAGCTCAAGGACAGGCAGGTATAGTAGTGCAGGCCTTTAAACTCAACTTTAGAGAAGCAGAGGCAATTGCTGTTTGAATTGCTGTCTAAATGATTTCTGGTTGCAAAAGAGAGCTTTAAAAGGAGGCTACAAAGTTGGTCGAGGCAGAATGTAAATGGTGTAGGCCTTTGATCCCAGCACTCAGGAAGCAGAGGCAGGCAGATCTCTGAGTTTTTGTTTTGTTTTGTTTTGTTTTGTTTTTCAAGACAGGGTTTCTCTGTGTAGCCCTGGCTGTCCTGGAACTCACTTTGTAGACCAGGCTGGCTTCAAACTCAGAAATCCGCCTGCCTCTGCCTCCCAAGTGCTGGGATTAAAGGCGTGCACCACCACTGCGTGGTGATCTCTGAATTTATGGCCAGTCTGGTCTACAGAGTGAGTTCCAGGACAGCCAGAGGGATATACAGAAAAACCATGAAAAGAAAAAAAGTGGATGGAGTATGGGCTACAAAATGAGACTCTGTCTTCAAAGAACAAAAACAACCCAAGATGATGATTGCAACTCATTGAGGAAGCATTCAGCTGTGATGCTGTAGCAAAGACTCTGGCTAGATGCAGATCTTGGCGAACTGACTTATTCTGTGACTGAGCAATGTACTCAGTCTTGCCCGTCCTGTCCTTGCTTGTTGGCTCTAGAGCAGCGGTTCTCAGCCAGTGGGTTACAACCCTTTGGGAAACACATTTACATTATGATTTACAACAGTAGCAAAATAGTTATAAAGTAGCAGTGAAACTTTTATGGTTGGGGAACTGTATTAAAAGGTCTCAGCATTAGGAAGGCTGAGAACCACTGCTCTAGAGGATGAAAAGTACTTGTGGATTACAGGAACGGAGGGAAGCCCAAACAAGCCTTTTGGTTGCTTTGGACTACAGTACCTCCTGTGGGGCCATTACCCCTTCATTCACTAAGGTCCACCACTTACCAACTGAGCTGCGCCCCCTGGTGGATGAGGAGACTTACGGTGCTGCACCCTAGCACCAATAGCAGAATTTTCCTGCGGCTCATCATCTTGGTGGATTGCTGCAGCCGCTGGAGGGTAGGTGGCATGGTGGAGGGCTCATTCCTGGACCGGCCAGGGCCTCACTATCCCGGGCTTCCTTCACCAACACTCATGGGGGGTCCTGGGGCTCTGGTATCAGGGCCAGTGTTCCCGAAAAGCCTGGCAGAACAAGGAAACAGACAGGTTTGCAGTGGCCAGAAGAGAAAGACTCCAGGCTTAACCGAACTGCTGCAAAAGAAAGATTAAATGAGTGGGGTGAGCAGAGATGCCAGAGCAGATCGAATTCCACCTCCTACCTCCAAGACCCTATCTCCTCACTGTCCAGATAACCTAGTCTTGGGTGGAATTACAGGTCTGGGATGTGTCCAGCACTCAGACTATAGCCATTCTGTTTCTTGAGCCCTGTATGTTTACCTCTCTGACTGTATCTAACTTGTCTTTGTCTCATAGCCATTTGAATCTAGCTCTGCAGTAGTCTTCCCTCAGCACAGGCATGTGGCTCAGGACACAGAAGTCCCAGTCCAAGAGTTTCTCTCTTCCAGGACTTGTTATCTGACTCTTTGAGCCAAGGGGTGGCCCTGAGTCCTCTGAGAACAAACTCCTCAGAAACAGCCAAGCCCTCACCTCCTTCAGCCTCCAGCTACTGCTACAGGCCTAATGTATATTATTACTAACTCTGGACACCACAGGCATTTCCCACTAAGCGATGGTGACAATGAGGTGCTGGGTGGTGATGGTCACTTATTCATAGTCACACAGCCAGTTAGAGCAGACTGGTGACTCAGATCTATTTACTTAAAAAAATTTAGTCTCACTATAATAGGCCTGACTGGCCTGAAACTTGCTACATAGTCCAGGTTGACCTCAAACTCAGAGATCCACCTGCTTCTGCCTCCTACATGCTGTGATTAAAGGTGTGTGCCCCCCACATCTGGCCAGATCTGCTTTTCTTTGACTTTTTCAAAGTCCTTGTTCTTAGACTTTATGTGAGCTGCTCCCTCAAGCTAGAGAGATGGCTCAGTACTTAAGAGCACTGGTCGTTCTTTTTTTTTTTTTTTAACCTTTATTATTATTTTTTATTGGATATTTTATTTACATTAAAGATGCCATCTTGCCGGGCGGTGGTGGCGCACGCCTTTAATCCCAGCACTTGGGAGGCAGAGGCAGGCGGATTTCTGAGTTCGAGGCCAGCCTGGTCTACAGAGTGAGTGCCAGGACAGCCAGGGCTACACAGAGAAACCCTGTCTCGAAAAACCAAAAAAAAAAAAAAAAAAAAAAAAAAAAGATGCTATCCCCTTTCCCCATTCCCCCCCGCCCCAGAAAACCCCTATCCCATGCCTTCTTTTTCTTTTTGCTTTTCTACACTTTTAAAAAATGTTAATCAAAGGCTTTATAAGTTTGGTAATACTCAATCAGAATAATTCTGCATCACTAGGTCTGTCAGATGATCCTGGGCCAGAAGGCTGAAGATCAGATGCTCCAACGTTCTGTAGAATAGGGACTGTCCAGGTGTTCAGCAGTCTCTATAAATTGGCTAAGTTTTAGAAGCTATGCTTTGTGCTTCTCATAATTTTAGTTAACTCAGTCACTCTGGATTTCTGACAGGGTTGAAAACTTATAGTCTCATAGCCAATCCTGGCTATTTACTTTGAGAGAAAAGATTTGAGTGGATGGTTTTCAGCTGACATTCATTCTAAAGCCACTGGTTGTTCTTTTAGAGAATCCAGGTTTGCTTCTTAACACCCACCCACATGATGGCTCGAAACCTTCTGGAACTCCAGTTGCAGAGGACCTGATACCCTCCTCTGGCCTCTGCAGGTACACGGTAGGCACACAATGCACAGATATACATGTATATATACAGATATACACAGATAAACACTCACAGGTGTAAAATAATTTCAGAAAACTTTATCTTTCCATCCCTGCCTGATCTGGTAATTTTGCATACTTCTGAGCATTGGGCCCTTAAGGCAGTGACGCAAGCTGTCCTGGGACTAAATCTACCCAGGAAAGAAGTATTTGAAACCCTGGATCCTTATCTGGATCCCATCCTCAGATACCTAAAAAGCAGCTAGCTTCATCAGCTGACTGTGCAGGTGCTTGGCCAAGGCAATGGGACGACAGCTTAGGAGGGATGGGCAGGGTGGTTCCAATTTGCTCTGCTGAGAATTCATCTCAGCAGAAGATGAGCCTTCTAGGTAAGAGGAGGAAGGCAAGAGAAGGCCTTGATTTCCGGCCAGGCTTTCCTTGCAAGAATGGGTTGGTCGTTCAGGTGGAAAGTTAGCTTTAGCTGCCCTGCCTGCTCTCAGGCTAGGGCGGGTCTGTCTTATTCCTATGGTGTATGTGAAGGTTTGGATTCAGCATTAGCCTCTGAAGGGAAGAGGGTTTGCAACCTTAGGAGAATATGCACAGGTATGGAACTAGGACACCTGGTCCCAGGAGGGATGAGGTAACTCTGTGGCTCTGGGCTTGGCTTCCTCTCTCTCTCTCTCTCTCTCTCTCTCTCTCTCTCTCTCTCTCTCTCTCCTTCCTTCTTTCCTTCCTTCCTTCCTTCCTTCCTTCCTTCCTTCCTTCTTTTTTTGCCCCTTCCCCTGTTACTGCCAGATTACATCTAAACCTGTTTAGGTGGAAAGGTGTCTTGTTTATAACTCCCCTTATCTCCAGATCACACGTGGTTTCGTCCACCAGCCAGTGAGACATAATCATTTTGGAGCCCAGAGAGCAAAGGGTCTGGCCTTAGAGGGCAACCAAGGGCATAGCAGAGGCAGCCTATATCCTCCCCAATTTGGGTGATTTCTGAGGCAGAACATTGGTCTCCAGCAGGAGAAAGTCAAGGTCTTGGCCCTTTTAGGACACAAAGTTTCTATCACAAGTCCTACTTGGAGAACTTGGTGACCAGATGGTTCCCAAGAGAAAATTAGAGGACAAGTCTATTTCTACCTTTTTTTTTTTTTTTTTTTTTTTTTTTTTTTTTTTTTTTTTTTTTTTTTTTCCCCCAGACAGGGTTTCTCTGTGTAGCCCTGGCTGTCCTGGAACTCACTCTGTAGACCAGGCTGGCCTCAAACTCAGAAATCCGCCTGCCTCTGCCTCACAAGTGCTGGGACTATTTCTACCTCTTAAACTTGTTGAAACCACCTTGTTTCTCAGAGAAATCCGACCCAGGCACAGAGGCCAAGTGTAAGGGTAGCTACAATGGATCTTTTCCTGGCCTCAGAGAATGGGGTTGCTGTCTTGGTACCCCATCTATTCTACTAACAGCTTTATCCATTGCCTCCAAGGCTTGGATCTGGGGAGCCAGCACAATTGCTAAGGTCTGCAAGGGGAACAGGCCTTGATCAGTACAGGAATTCCCTAGGCACCAGTCTCCAGGCTGGGAACACCAGGGATTTGGGCTTCTGGCAATGATAGACTGCTTATGTCTTCTAGATATAACCTAGTTCATTCTTGCCTACAGTTCCAGGGACTGTTCTGGGACTGTGAGAACTAGTCTCTCTACCTCGTGGCACATTCCTGGGCTTCCCTTACCCTTGTTTCTTATTCTGTGCTGTAGCTATGTCACTCTTCAGAGCACAGGGCAGATTTTTTTCTTCATGACAGAGATTCAGGTATTTGAAAGCAAGACCTCTGTATCCTGTACGTGGGCATTCAGCCAGAGAAACCATCCCAGATCCAGATAGAGAGTAGCGCTTGGCTACTAGAGTAGGCAGGCCTGCATTCCCTGGGTCAGGCCATGCCTGTTGTAGGGAAGGGCTTAGAAGTAAGGGCCTGGGGGAGTTCCCTGGGCTGGGTTTCCTTCTGGTCTTGAAGCTGAAGCAAATTGGTGGTCATGCTGCGGGTGGGCATGCTGCCCACAGAGGCTTCACACATCCCTCCATCTCCAGCGTCTTTGCTTTGGAGAGAAAGAGGTCTCCTCACCATACCCAGGTCAGGGCGCCAGCCTTGTCAGAATAGCAGTGCTAATTTTAGTCAGAATAATCTACCTCAGGCTGCTGCCCAGTTTTGTAAATTGCTTTCTTTTCTCCAGGGAACTAAAGAAGAAATGGTATTGCCAGCCAGAGATTTGAAAACTAACCCAGATGTCCACCCTACTCCCAAAAGATCTCTTCCTCTCTCCCCTCAGAGCCACAGGGCTGATACTGATGCCCTTGGAGTAGTGGATCCCAGGCCTGACCACTCCTCTCAGAGATGTGGAGACTTAAGCTGTCTTGGGGCATGGCATATCTGAGGTCACGCAGGTCCCCAAACAGAAAAGGGCAGAGAGGGTAGGTAGCACAATAAAGCCTAGGAGATCGAATATCTTTCCATCCCTTCTCCCCTCTGCCTCTGGTTTCCCGAGTCTCCTCTCTCGTCATCCCGCCCCCTACAAGCTTTCATCCCTGCCTCTAAATTCTCTTCATTCTCCTTTATCCATCACTACCCTACCCCCACCGCGCCCCACATTCCCTCAATTTCATCCCGATCTCTTTCAGAGATCTGGTCACTATAGGGAATAGGCCAGATTCAACCCCTTCCCAGTTTCCTGTGGGTACGGAGCCACCCCTTCAAGCTCTCTTGGCACAGGGCCCCCAAAAGATATTCTTCTGCAACTGCCCAGGCCCCCATCCTCTTTGCAGTGCACCCTTGTTCCCTTCAGCCCCTGGCTGGCTACTGCAGTACTCACGCAGGCAGTCTCTGTCTCCGACTTGGGTCAGGGCTACCCTCCGCTCTCCCTGGTCCCCTTGTCCTGAAATCTGCTGGGTCTGAGGGTAACGGGGGCTCTGAACAGAGAATGCCGGTAGCTTGCCTTGCTGCGCCTGGATGGGATCAGGTGGCAGCGTCTGAGTCTGTCCGCTCTGCTCAGCTCAGCTCAGCTCTACCCGCCGCCCGTCCCCCATCTCACACCGGGGGCGGGGCGGGGGCGGGGGCCTGGTGGCTGAGAGGAGGGGGGGAAAGGAAAAGCAGCAAGAGGAGGGGGACTGCGTAGCATGCCTGCTGCTGGTGAGCGTTCTCCTGTGGTATTGGCATCTTTAGATACAGGCATCTTTCCCTTGCAATCTTGTAGAAATTTGAGCTCAACACCACTGTGCTCAGCACACTTCTGTCCATCAGAAGCGAAAACGAACGAATGACTGGATCCTGTTGCTCACTGGAGCTTCTTGAGGTTGGGTTAGAAGTTCAGGTACATTTGTAGTCTCCTATATTCCCTCTCTCTTCCCCTCTACTTCCCACTTCTACTAGCTCTGCATGGCCCCCTTCCCTTCTAGTTTGTCCTCAGCTCTCCTGAGGCAGCACCTAGTAGTTGACCCATGCCTGGCCAGGGCTCCAGAGTTCTCACTTCTGACCAGAGCTGTTGTTGGACTGGGGTCTCTGCCAAGGCACCTTGCACTCAGAACCAGAAACTCCAGTTCTACTTTTACCCCATCTTGGAGTCAAGAGGAAATTTCCTGAGTCCTGTCACTTCCCAGCACTGAAATGGGCAGTTGTTTCCTTGTAACAGCTCTGATTGAAAGAGTTCCTGGTGGATGTCTAATAGTGCCCCCCCGCCCCCAAGCCACATTAGATGCCATGAGATCACAGTTGATTCTAGGGCTGGCATGAACTGTTGTCCCCTTTATTCTGGACAAGGAAAGGATCTTCAGGTAGGTTAACCACCCAAAGTTGAGACTTAGAGGCTGCACTGGTCCCTTCTAGTCTCATAGCCAGTAAGTGGGCATCATGTAAGGATCCTGACCTCAGAGGCAGGGGCACCTTCTGTTTTCTCTGTCTTTCCCTTTGCACAGTTTGGTATCCTGTTTTCATCCAAGAACAATCAGGAAAACAAATGAGATACTGTTTAGTGTGTCCT
Organism: Arvicanthis niloticus; assembly: GCF_011762505.2. NCBI lineage: Eukaryota > Metazoa > Chordata > Mammalia > Rodentia > Muridae > Arvicanthis > Arvicanthis niloticus. The sequence continues at coordinate 113,744,604 of NC_047658.1, read as the reverse complement.
TTTCTGGCCCTAGTTATATTACTGACCCATCTGCTCTGTTATCTTGCCTTAGAGACCCTGCCCTTCTCCTACTCCTGTCTGAGCATACTGGAGCCTTCAGCCTCAAATGACCTGCTCTGGGCTCTCTGGTTACAGGGAGCAGAGACTTCCTTTGAGTTACAGATGGTTCTGTCTGAATGAGCTGGCAAACATAAGGAAAGGCCACCTCAGTTCTTTCTTTAGTACTGTCCTTTCCGGCTTTGGTTCTCTCTGCCCTCCCAGTCTAGGGTAGCAATGATAACCCAGTGGGGAGGAGTCCAGGGTGGGGTATAGGTGAAGGGAACAAGAGCCATTTTTGCCCCAGACTCTGTACTTTCTTCTGTCTCAAACCTCACCTTTCCTGCAATCTTGCCCTCCCCCCCCCATTACTTCTTTGGGGACAGCTGGTGAAACGGGGGTGGCTAGGAAAAGATCTGAAGTGTGTGGGTGGGAAATGAGACCATTTGTGTTCCCCTCCCTTATTCACCAAACACAAAACCAAACAGGCTGTCATTGAGAGGGTCAGAACTAGGGGAGGGAAGGAGACAAAATGAATTGGTGGGTGTTGGGCAGGCAAGGGTCATGGTGTCTTGCCCCAAGAAAGGTCTTGAGTTTGTCTGTTTTGGTTTTTTCTTACAAAAATATAAAGTCTCCAGGTTAGACACCTCTCCCCCACCCCCCCACCCCCCACCCCCAAATTATTTACTAGCTGCCTCCTGGATGCTAGATACTTCAAGATAGAAGAAGACCAAGTTCCAGATCCTGTTTGAGGGAACGGGGTGGGAATAAAGGGTAGGAAAGACTTAAAAATGAAACAAAGGCAATGAATTGGCTGGCAGCAGTAATCTCCGTTCTCAAGAAGCTGAGGCAGGAGGATTGCCAAGAGCTAGAGGTTAGCTTGGGCTAGACTTTGTTCCAGGACAGTATGAGCTACATGAACCCTGATCTTCTACTCCATGAAATCAGGCATGGTATTAGACATCTGTAGTCCTCAAAAGAAGTTCTAGGGTAGCCTGGGCCACATGAGGACAGACTTGTCTTAAACAACAAAAACCATGGGTCCTGAGAAATGGTGTTAAGAGCACTTGTTGCTTTTGCAGAGGACCTGGGTTCGATTCACAAACATGTGCAACTCCAGTTCCTGATCTGACACTCTTCTGACCTCTACAGGTATCAGGCATGCAAGCGGTGCATATACATACACATAAAACATCGGAAAGGTGGAAAATGTATTATGAACGTTTCTAGAAAGGGGAAGGAATCATTTGACAAAGACAATTATTTAAGCCTTTCTCGAAGGTGGAAAACGGGATTTTATTTTACTAGCGCCCTTCCCCCAGGTCAGCAGCTGGAACTCAGCCCGGCGAGTCCATTCCTCTATCGGCTCCGATCCCCTTTCAGCCCATTCAAGAACGCCTGGGCCGCAGTGAGCAGACAATCGGACACTGTTTTATCAGAGCCATCGGCTCCAGCCTCCCATTGCGGGCGCCGAAAAGCTATGAGGTCCTGGGGGGAAAAAAGTATCCAAGTCTCTCATCATTGAAGGGTATCAGGACCGAAGACTTAGTGTGTGTTTGGGCAGGAGAGAAGAAGAAAGCATCCGCTCTGAGGAGGGTAGGTCCTCGCAGCCGAGCAGCGGATGTACTACTACTGCTGCGTACAGGGTGTCAGAGAGAGCGTTCAGCCTCTAGGTGGTGCATCCGCAGACTACAACTCCCAGAAGGCTTTGTAGCCTGCGTTGGCGGCGAATCCTCTCTCCCGGGTAAGGGAAGAGGTGTGTGTTCGGACCAAGTTCTCTCCAATCACCGCGGGATGTGGCGGACTGCGCTGCCGGAAGTTTCTGGAAGTAGGCCCGGGGGCTGACCCGAGCTTCCGTGTTGGTCGCGCGCCTTCTTGCGGCTAAGATGGCGGCGGAGCATCCCGAACCTCCCAAAGGAGAATTGCAGTTGCCACCGCCTCCACCTCCAGGCCACTATGGAGCCTGGGCTGCCCAGGAGCTTCAGGCCAAATTGGCAGAGATAGGAGCGCCTATCCAGGGTGAGGTGCTTGGGCGGTCAAGAGCGGGGCTGCGTGGGTTTGTGGAGAAGTGGAGCTTGGTTACCCGGGAGACCCACGGGCGGGGGGCGGAGACAGGCCTGTGGGACCTGACCTCGCCAAGTCGGCCTGCGCGGGGTGATGCTGACCCCCTGATTCTGTGCTTTATCCCATAGGGAGTCGCGAGGAGCTAGTAGAGCGGCTGCAGACCTACACCCGCCAGGTGAGTGCTGTGGCAGGTGTTCAGGGTAGGTCTAACTTTTCCTGGAGGCCTTTAAGACTCCTCATAGATGGGTCTTCGTTTCTTCTACTTTTTTGTTTGTTTGTTCTTTCGCGATAGGGTTTCTCTGTGTAGCCCTGGCTATTTTAGAACTCTCTGTACACCAGGCTGGCCTCAAACTTAGAGATCCATTGCGTTTGCCTTCCGAGTGCTTGGATAAAAGATGTGCTCCACCACGCCCGGCTGGGCCTTCTTTTTTGTGTACTTCAGTGTAGCAAACCAGCTCTTGACCATTTTGTCAATTCTTGCTTTTGCTTTATTGTAATTGCTTCTACTCCTTTTGCTTTTTTCCAGCCCCCATTTCTGGCAGGTGGGCACTGGGTAAATTTTGTTAAGTAAATAAATGGAAGAGAAGGTCATGTCATGGAATAGTTCCTTGTAGTCTGACCTAGAGTTCTCATTTTTCTTGTAGACTGGCATCGTGCTGAATCGACCAGTTTTGAGAGGAGAGGATGGGGACAAAGCCGCTCCTCCTCCTATGTCTGCTCAGGTAAGAGATTGTTTAGAGGATCTTTTCTGCTCAGGGTAGCTGTTCTGTGTGTTGTACTGGAGATAGAGCTAGCAGGTGGGATAGTAAGTTAAGGGTGAGGTCTAAGGAGACAAATCGGGACCTCTTCACTTCTCACTTAGGGCCGCTACTGTTTTAATTCCCAAAGTGTGCTCCTCCAAATTTGACTTATCATTCAAGATTCAACTAGAATATCTAGAAATCTTTCTTACTTGATCCTTTCTTTCCTAGCTGGAAGTGGTCATACGCTTTACTCTTAGCTACAGCTCCCAAAGTTATTCATTGAGACATTAAAGTATAATGCCCTGATTTGATTATATACTTGCTACATTTAGTAACCCACTGACAGCCTATGCCTTGAAACATTGGTTTCTATTCTTTAAAAAAACCTTATATATATATATATATATATATGAGTGTTTTGTCTGAATTTGCGCTTTGTCTGCACATCTATCTGTGCATCACGTGCATGCAGTGTTGCAAGAAGCCAGAGAAGAGTGTTGGATCATCCTGGGGCTAGAGTTAGAGAATTGTGAGCTTCCTCAGGGTGTTGGGAGTTAAGCCCTGATATGATAGAAGAGCAGCTCTTAACTGCTTGGCCATCTATCCATCCTTAGTTCCTATTTCTTTTAAGTCCTTTCTGAATCAAGTATTTGGTTTTCTTCTTCTAAAGTTGTGGCTTTGACCTGGAGTTTATTGGTGTGTGTGTGTATTTTGTGAAGTTTCTGTATGAATTTTAAAGGTGTCCTTGTGCCTCCTTAGATTTAAATGAAAAATGTATTATGTATGTTCCTGAGATTTTTTTCAGAGGAGCCAAAAGTTTTGATCAGTGTGCTAAAGTTAGCATCTCTTGATTCTTGTTTGGTGTATTTTTTTTAATCCTACATCATTAGACTTTGAATTCTTTTGCCTGGCTCTTTTGCTAGGTCTCCAGCAAATGCTTATAAATTGAATAAATACTTTCTAGTTCATAGCTATATTTTTTTCCCCCATAGTTGTCTGGGATTCCCATGCCACCACCACCTATGGGACTCCCCCCTCTACAGCCTCCTCCACCACCTCCACCACCTCCCCCAGGCCTTGGCCTTGGCTTTCCTATGGCTCATCCACCAAATCTGGGCCCCCCACCACCTCTTCGAGTGGGTGAGCCTGTGGCACTGTCAGAAGAAGAACGGCTGAAGCTGGCTCAGCAGCAGGCAGCTTTGTTGATGCAGCAAGAGGAACGTGCCAAGCAGGTAGGACAGGTGGAAACCTGTACCTGGGACACATTATGTTCCTGATGGGGAAATGGAGCCCTAGAAAGCTAGACCCTGAGGCCAAGCCTTTTAGAAAGGTCTTGATTGAAGACTAGAACATAGGTATAGGTTAGAAGAGACTCCCAAGAAGAAAGAATTTGGGCAGATTGGCCTGGGCCATATTGCTGCTGGTATGAGATTATTTTCTTTCTTTTTTTTTTTTTTTTTAAGTGGGGAAATAATTCGTTGAGGCAACATGAACTCTTGGGGTACTAGAGAGGGTAATACTTCTCTCTGACTTGACGTGATCAATCCAGAGATGCCATTTAACATCATTTAGTGTTCAAACCAAGATGCTTTCAAATTTGCCTTGGAGGCTACCTGATAACCAAGTAGGTTCTAGTGCTTCCATCTTTTTTGTGTGGTCTAGGAGTTAGCACACTATGTGTGGACCCTGCTTTTGGATGGCCTATAAACTAAAAATGATATATTTTTTTTTTGTTTTCAAATTTTGGAGGGTTGTCATTAAAAAAGAAAGAAAGATCAAACACTAAACCACGTATGTTGCAGAATTCCTATGATAAGAACATGTAATTTTGCTTTATTCATTGCAGAAAATACTAGTTTATGTGCATTATTTAGGTGGTTTGTGGAGAGTGCTGGCAAGTGGTCACTTGAGTTTAATTTAAAAATGATGGTACAGATGGAGGAATGATGTAAGGGATGTCTTTCCCATACCAGCGTTACCCAGTGGGTAGCTCAGGAATGTTAGAAAGTAAGCATTACTAGCTGGGTGGTGGGAGGAAATGCCTTTCATCCCAGCCCTTAGAAGGCAGAGGCAGTCAGATCTCTGTAGGTTCAAGGCCAGCCTGGTCTACAGAGCAAGTTCCAGGACAGTCAGAGCTACACAGAGAAATCCTGCAATAGAAAGAAAGGAAGGAAAGAAGGAAGGAAGGAAGGAAGGGAGGGAGGGAGGGAGGGAGGGAAAAAAGAAAGGAAAGAGGAAGGGAAGTAAACATCAAAAACAAGTGTGGAAACAGGAAGTACTAGTTTTGTCTAGGTCGTGGCCAATTTCTATAAGAAAATGTCTCATGGTTCTTTCTAAATAGTTTAATCTTTGTGATATAAAAACTCATTGAAAAGTAGGATTCGCCGGGTGGTGGTGGCGCACGCCTTTAATCCCAGCACTTGGGAGGCAGAGGCAGGCGGATTTCTGAGTTTGAGGCCAGCCTGGTCTACCGAGTGAGTTCCAGGACAGCCAAGGCTATACAGAGAAACCCTGTCTCGAAAAACCAAAAAAAAAAAAAAAAAAAAAAAAAAAAAAAAAAAAAAAACCAAAAAAACAAAAAAAGAAAGAAAAGTAGGATTCTCTTCCAGAAACTTCGAGGCTTTATCTTACTTGTTTTTAGGAATTTTCCATCATGATAAGAGGTTTCTAGTTTTATTAGTAACATGCAAACACAGGTGTGGAGGAGCTGACCACCTCAGTGTCCCTGGTTATTCTCCTTTGAAGGAACCCATTTGTCAGAGCTGTGTGCCAAATTCTTTTCAAACTGAGTCTGTACTTCCTTTTTGTAGGCAGCTGTGTTAATGGAGCAGGAACGGCAGCAGGAGATTGCCAAGATGGGCACTGCAGTCCCTCGGCCTCCTCAAGACATGGGGCAGCTGGGTGTCCGTACTCCTCTGGGGCCTCGAGGTAAGACTCTGGAGTGGAAGGGCAGAGCAAAGAAGTCATTCTTAAAATGTTTCCTTTATCTGTGCATGGTGGCACGTGCCTGTAATCCTGCTGCCAGTGTAGTGGCAGAGGGGAAAGGTCATCTTAGAGTGCACAGTAAATCAAAGATGGTCTGGGTTACCTGAAACCTTTTCTTAATTTTTTTTTTATTGTTGTTGTTTGTTTTTTATTTTTCAAGTGTAACCCTGGCTGTTCTGGAACTTACTCTGGCCAGATTGGCCTCGAACTCAGTAATTTACCTGCCTCTGCTTGCTGATTTCTGGGACTAAGGGCACACAGCACTATCTCTTGGCTTGAAAACCTATCTTAGAAAAACTAAAATGAAGCTGGGCATGGTGGTGACCTTTAGTCCCATAACTTGGGAGGCAGAAGGATCTCTGTGAATTCAAGGCCAGCCTGGCCTATCTATAAAGCAAGTTTCAGGACAGCCAGTGCTATTATACACTTGAAAATTTTTTTTTTTAAAGATCCAGGAGCTAGAGAGATGTCTCAGTGGTTAAGAACACTTATTGCTCTGCAAGAAGACACAAATTTGGTTCCCAGTGTCCATATTAGATGGCTCACAAGTGTGACTCCAGCCAGAGAGGGTCCAGCCCTTTCTTCTGGCTTCCAAGGCTTCTCACATATACATGCAGACACAGACACATAGGTATAATTTTTTAAAAAGGAAAACATCAGAGCTGGAGAGGTGGTTTAGTGGTTAAGAGTCCTAGCAGCAGATGCAACGGACGTGTATGTAGTTGGAATCCCTATACACATAAAATAATAGGCTTAGCAGGGCAGTGGTGGTGCATGTCTTTAATCCCAGAACTTGGGAAGCAGAGGCAGGTAGATCTCTTGAGTTGGAGGCCATCCTGGTCTACAGAGCCAGTTCCAGGATAGCCAGGGTTACATAGAGAAACCATGTCTTGGAAAACAAAAATAATAAGTTATTAAAGTCTTAAAACAAAAGTTTCTTGTCTGCTGGGTTTGAACTTAAAGCTGTGAGCGCACTGAGCCTGTGCTGGGTCATCTGGCTATATTCTCAGCTCTTCAGAAATTTTAAAATACAAAGAGCCCTCAGGATCTGTAGCTAAACACACTTTATATAACTAGGTGGAAGGTAAAACAAGCATGTTGTATTTGGGGCTGGAGAGATTTGTAGGTGGCTCTTGGAGAGCACCGAAGTTCAGTTTTTAGCATCCACATTTGGTGGCTTACCGCTGCTTGTGACTCCAGGAGATGTGCTGTCCTCTTCTGGACCCTGTAGGCACTGCAGTCCTGCATATTCTCACACATACACATAAATATAATTTTAAAAACATATTTAAAATGTTAACAGACTTCTTGTTATCCCCTAAGCTTCAACAGAACTACTTACATAGCATTTGCATTGTAGTGGGTATTAGAAATGACCTTAAAATACACAAAAGTATTTATAGATTCTCTGTAAGTCCTGTTTTCTATGAAGGCCTTGAGCATCCCAGTTCCAGTATTTGGGTGGTGTCCTGAACAAAGTCTCTATGGACCAAGGGATGAGTGAGTGTGTGTGTGTGTGTGTGTGTGAGTTACTGAGACTGGAGAGATGGCTCAGTGGTTAAGACATTTGCTGCTCTTGCAGAGCTCCTCATGACCAGTCATAGTCATCTGTATCCCGTTTCCTGGGGATCTGACTTCAGGGGCTACAATGGCCTCTTCTGACCAGGCATGCTTGTGGTGCACATATATCCATGAAGATAAAAAACCCATTCTATCCATAAAAAGTTACTTGCCGAGCTTGGTGATACACACCTTAAGGAGCCAGAGGCAGGTTGATCTCTGTGAGGTTGGGACCAACTTGATTTACAAAGCAAGTTCTAAGACAGCCTGAGCTACATGGTGAGGCCCTGTCTCCCAAACAAAAACCAAAACAAAAACCAAATGATTGCTTTTAAGAGTCAGCCATGGTGGTATATATCTGTAACTTGTAATCCTAGTAGTCAGGAGGCCGAAAAAGGATAATGAGTTTGGGCAACTTGAGCCTATCTCACCAAAACAAAAGAAGGGCTGGAGAGATGGCTTAGATGGTTAAAACACTTCCTACTCTTGCAGCGTGCCTAGGTTCAGTTCCTAGTACCTTCATGCTGGTTTATAAATAGTACCTACATTTTTAGGGGATCTGACCCCCTCTTTAGACCTGCAGGCACTAGGTATGCATGTGGTGTATATAAGTATGTAGAGACAAAGAGTCATACACATAAAATAAAAATTGAAAAAAAAAAAAAAGCAAAAGAAGAGGCTGGAGAAGATGTTTTATTGTTAAGAGCACCTGCTAGTCTTGCAAAGGAACTGAATTTGACTCTACCATGCACATCAGGTGGCTCATAACCAGTGGCAACTCCAACTTCAGGGGGTCTGACTTGCTATTATGGCTTCTGTGGCTACAACACACATGGATGGAATATGAGAGAAGAGAATAGGAAAATAATAAATATATGGCAGACCATGAATTTTCATATACGATGTATACTCCTGCAGCCAGCCTGTGAACCAAACCCAAACATTGACAGCAACCCAGAAGTACTCCTTGACCCTTTCATCACCTGTTGCTCTGCAGGGCACCCATCACCAAGGAGACAATTCTGACATTGGACTTCTTTTTTTCTTCACACAGTAGCTGCTCCTGTAGGCCCTGTGGTCCCCACACCTACTGTTTTGCCCATGGGGGCACCTGTTCCTCGCCCTCGGGGTCCCCCCCCACCTCCTGGAGATGAGAACAGAGAGGTGAGAGACTGCTGACTTCCTCAGCAGTCAGAGGTTGTGGTTTAGAGGGGGGCTGCCCTCAGGGAAGGATCTCAGGGAAATCTGTGAAGCAGGGCTGGGTTAAATTTTGGGTACAGGTAGGAGCTGCGCTTAGCTAAAGTGAGTTTTTAGGGTTAGGGACTTGAGACATTTTGGACAGAATTCTGAGGAATGTAGAACTTGGTGTGCTATATATGTCACCACCCAGCAGCCTTTCCAGTGTAAGAGCTGGGATTAAGAGGACAGCATTGGGCATCAGCCCTTCTGACTGGGTGTTTCTGGCAGATGGATGATCCTTCTGTGGGCCCCAAGATTCCCCAGGCTTTGGAAAAGATTCTGCAGCTGAAGGAGAGCCGTCAGGAAGAGATGAACTCTCAGCAGGGTGAGTGCTATTATATCCTGATGCTGCAACATAGGACTGAACCACAGTATTGTGCGGTGTGCAGAAGCCGTATCCTGACTCCCTTTTCCATCCCTGAGAAAACAGTGTAGAGAGCAGCCACTCTGTGGAGAAAACTTGGTGTGGCAGCATATTCTTGTAATCCGAGCCCTTGGGAGGATCAGAAGTTCAGAGGGATCCTTGGTTACATAGTGAGTTTGAGTCCAGCCTGGGGTGGTTACTGTTAGGAGAGTTGATTGCCATATTCTTCCCTAACAGAGGAAGAAGAAATGGAGACAGACACTCGCTCATCTCTGGGACAGTCAGCGTCAGAGACTGAGGAGGACACAGTGTCCATATCCAAAAAAGAGGTTTGTGATGAAGCTTGTCTGGGAGGATTATGCTGATTTCCATTCGAGCATCTTGGATATCTTTCAATTGTCACAAAGCCCTTTGAATTCGAAGTACTGTGGATATATTTACAACTGAAAAAGCTGGGACTCCTGGATGCACAGCAACACTGACATCTGCCCACTTGGATGAAGTAGTAAGGGCAGGCATGGGATGCAGATTCTCTGACTTAGGTAGTTTTCCTGTCTTGATAGAAAAACCGGAAGCGTCGGAACCGAAAGAAGAAGAAAAAGCCACAGCGGGTGCGGGCAGCCTCATCAGAGAGCTCTGGGGACCGAGAGAAAGACTCAGCTCGGTCCCGAGGCTCTGACTCCCCCGCTGCTGATGTGGAGATTGAATATGTGACTGAAGAGCCTGAGATCTATGAGCCCAACTTCATCTTCTTCAAGAGGATTTTTGAGGCTTTCAAGGTACAAAGGGTGGTGTGCTCTGAGTGGCCAAGCTTGAGGATTGTGGGATGGGTTGAGATCAGCCTGGGGGACATTGTTTGGATGCAGGAGTCAGAAATGGAGGTGCGTCAAGAAAGGAATTTCCACATGGTCTGTCTTCTTAGCTAACTGATGATGTGAAGAAGGAAAAAGAGAAGGAGCCAGAGAAGCTTGACAAGATGGAGAACTCTGCAGTCCCCAAGAAGAAGGGCTTTGAGGAGGAGCACAAGGACAGTGACGATGACAGCAGTGATGATGAGCAGGTCAGGCTCCCTCAGTGGGAGAGAGGTGCAGGGCACAGGTAGTTGAAGTGTTCCATGGTAAAGGGCTTTCACGCTTATGCACTGACATGGCTGGGCAGTTTGGATTCCAACTGATGGCCACCTAAGAGGTTGTTGTTCTCTTTTAGGAGAAGAAGCCAGAAGCCCCTAAGCTGTCCAAGAAGAAGTTGCGTCGAATGAACCGTTTTACTGTGGCGGAACTCAAGCAGGTTAGCCCAGAGCTGGCTGGGACTCAGCCCCACCTAGTTTGTTAGATATTTTATAAGGTGGGCTTGGTATAGGGGTCATTTGAGAAAGAGTACACAACTTTAACCAAGAGGTGGGCTTTTTACAAACATACTGCTCTGTACTTTTCAGCTGGTGGCTCGACCTGATGTTGTGGAGATGCATGACGTGACAGCACAGGACCCTAAGCTCTTGGTTCACCTCAAGGCCACCCGGAACTCTGTCCCTGTGCCACGCCACTGGTGTTTTAAGCGCAAGTACCTTCAAGGCAAACGGGGCATTGAGAAGCCGCCCTTTGAGCTGCCAGACTTCATTAAACGCACAGGCATCCAGGAGATGCGAGAGGCCTTGCAGGAGAAGGTGAGGCAAGACTGGGGTACAACCTGAGTTTGGCTCCCCACACTCGTTGTAGCAGCCTGGTTTAGAACTGGACTGCCCACTTGGTACAAGTCTAATTAGCCTTTTTCCAGTTTAGAAGTCAGCACTGTGTGATGATGACCTTGGGTCTGTTTATAGTGTCACTCCTTTGTCATGTTGAGGTTTCTGGTCCTGAATAGCAGTTTTTTTTCTTCTCTTTTTGCCCAACTGCTGTTTTTTTGATGCACTTGTAGCTAGAGGCACAAATGATGCTTGTCTTATTTAGGGTTGCTAATTCTGTGATGAAACACCATGACCAAAAGCAGCTTGAAGAGGAAAGAGTTTACTCACAGTGCCATTATAGCAGTTCATCATCAGAAGCAGTAGTGCAAGCTAGAGCCTGGAGGCAGGAGCTGTGGCAAGGCCATGGAGGAGTGCTACTTACTGGCTTGTTCCTCATGGCTTGCTCAGCCTGCTTCCTGAGAGAACCCAGGATCACCAGCCCAGGGACGGTACCACCCATAATGATTAGGCCTTTCCTATCAATCACTAATTAAGAAAATACACTACAGCAGCAGCTCTCAACCTGCAGGTTGAGGCCTCTTTTTTGGGCATTGAACCACACTTTCACAGGGTCGCCTAAGACCTTTGGAAAACACAAATATTTACATTATGATTTATAACAGTAGCAAAATTATAATTATGAAGTAGCAACAAAATAATTTTATGGCTGGGGGTCACCACAACATGAAGAATAGTTTTAGAGGGTGGCAGTGTTAGGAAGGTTGTGTTCTGTCAGATCTTATGCAGGCATTTTCTTCATTCCCTCCTCTTGGATGACTTTAGCTTGTGTTAAGTTGACATACAACTATCTAGTACATACAGTGTGTGCATAAATCTTTAAGTCTTAAATGTTTAAAATAAATGGGTTGAGTACTAGTTGTCTGTGATTAAAACAAATTAAATGAGAAGTGCCTTACATTGATCCTACAGTTCTCCAGTCCTATCTCTATTCAGTTTCTGATTTATTTATTGTCATGTATGTGTGTGGCTTGCCTATGTTCATGTTCATTGTGTACATGCACACCTGGTGCCTACAGAGGTCACAGGAGGGTCTCAGAAACCTCTGGATCTGGGGTTAGGAATTATGATGCCCCCATGTCTGTGCTGGAAGCTGAAATTACTACCAGCAAGTGCTTTTAAACCAGTGAGATGGCACTCCAGCCCTGATTCAGTCCTATCCTGATCACATAGTTTAAAAAAGGGAGTTACTGACGCAGAAAGCTGATACTGTATTCATATTCTGTATGTTTGGCATAGGTTGTGTTATTTGAATTTTCGGTGCTGGTGTTGAGCTCAGAAACTTTGTGGTGCTAAGCTGCCTTTTCAGAGTGAGATAAATAAGGTTCCCTTGAATTGGAGCCAGATTCTCTAATACCCAGTAATTCGTCTGTTCTGCCATTTTTACAGGAAGAACAAAAGACCATGAAGTCAAAAATGAGAGAGAAGGTTCGGCCGAAGATGGGGAAGATTGATATTGACTACCAGAAGCTACACGATGCCTTCTTCAAGTGGCAGACCAAGCCAAAGCTCACCATCCATGGGGACCTTTACTATGAGGTTCGGGAAGCAGGCTGGAGGAGGGAGGGGTCAAGGCTGAGTCTTTGTTTTTGTTTCTTTGGTTTTTGAGACAGGGTTTCCCTGTGTAGCCCTGGCTGTCCTGGAACTCACTCTGTAGACCAGGCTGGCCTCGAACTCAGAAATCTGCCTGCCTCTGCCTCCCAAGTGCTGGGATTAAAGGTGTGCGCTACCACTGCCCGGCTGAGGCTGAGTCTTCCTGTTGACTTTAGTTAGAATCCATTTCAAAGCTGGTACAGTGATCCCCAGCCTTAAAATCGTTCATTCATTCCTGTTATTCATTGAAACAGGATGTGTTGGGTTATTGTTTGTTTTTCTCCAAACAAGTTTTTTTTTTCCCCCTGAAAAAAGCTATAGCCCAAGCATTTGAAGTGATGTTTGGTGGGTGGCTTAGGGACAAGATGGCCAAGTGGCAGTTGTTACTCAGAAACATTTTGTTTTAAGTGGGAGAAATAGTTTCCCCTGATCTTTGAAATGTTAATCACCATGGCATCAAATGATGTTTGTGGGAGAAGGAGGTTGCTGGTCATCCTGTCTAGTGACCTCACTACACGGGAGATAGCAGGTGCTGTATTCGGCCTGTTTCTCACAGTGCATTAGCCACAAGAGAGTCTGGCCCTCTTCCTTTTCTTATTCTACTCAGCATCTAAGTGGGAGCCAGACAGCCCTCAAGGGACTTTGTATCTGATAGAGATTAGGACCTCTTGTCTGTTCTCATGTCCTCATGCCACTGAGCTCTCAGTATGTCTGGAAGCCCTGATAAAGCGAGCTGTGCTTTTTCTTTAGGGGAAGGAGTTTGAGACGAGGCTGAAGGAGAAGAAGCCTGGAGATTTATCTGATGAGCTAAGGATATCCTTAGGGATGCCAGTAGGACCTGTAAGTGTTGGCTAAGCGGCTTGGAAAGCTGGAGAGAGAGGCTGAGAGTATGAACAGAAAGGAAAGGTAGGGGAGGGGAAGGTAGGTAATATCCTGTTCTGTTCTTCCTACAGAATGCCCACAAAGTTCCTCCTCCGTGGCTGATTGCCATGCAGCGATATGGGCCACCCCCATCCTACCCAAACCTGAAAATTCCTGGACTGAATTCACCTATCCCTGAGGTGAGCAGTGAGCTTGTTTTCCTTCTTGGCTCTCTCTCTCTTTCTCTTTCTCTCTTTTTTTTTTTTTTTTTTTGTCTTTTTGTATGTGTGTGTTTTGTTTTTTAAGACAGGGTTTCTCTGTGTAGCCTTAGCTGTCCTAGAAATCTCTCTCATAGACCAGGCTGATACTGAACTCTGAGGTGTACCTGCCAGTGCTCTGATGAAAGACACACTGGTCAGCTTCTGGTCTTTTGTTTGTTTGTTTGCTTGCTTTTGTTTTTGTTTGTTTGTTTGTTTTTGAGATGGTTTCTCTGTATATTCCTGGCTGTCCTTGAACTCACTCTGTAGACCAGGCTGTCTTTACACTCACAGAGATCTCTCTACTTCTGCCTCCCAAGTGATAGGATTAAAAGCCTATGTCCCCCATTACCCAGCTGTTTTTTTGTTTTGTTTTAATAGAGGATGATTTTGTTTCTTCTTTGTCTAGATCTATATCTTTTTTCCAGTTCTCTCTCTGTTGCATACACAGGGATGTGTGGGTGCGTATGTGTATGTGTTGCATGCACAGGATGTGTGGGTGCATGTGTGTATGTGTTGCATGCACAGGATGTGTGGACATGTGTTCTGTGAAGTCCAGAGCAGAATATGGAGTGATGGACTGTCTTCCTCTATGGTTCTCTTTTTGTGTCTATGGTGTTTTGCCTACATCTGTGTGCCTGGTACCTACAGAGTGCCGGAAAGGTGTCAGATTTCCTGTGAGTGGAGCTGTGATAGGAGCTGCCATGTGGTGCTGGGAACTGGACCTGGCTCTGCTGCAGGAGCATGTGCCTTTAACTTCTGAGGCATCTTTTCATCCTGAGTAGTTTTTATTTAAAAAAAAAAAAACTGCCATGGGACCACTGAGATAGTTTAGTGGGTAAAAGTGCTTACCACCAAGTCTGTTCATTTGAATTTGATTCCCAGGACCCACATGGCAAAGGAGTGTCAATTCATTGTAATTAAAAAAAAAAAAAAAAAAAAAAAAAAAAAAGGAAAAACAATGTAAATTCTAAGGGCAGGTGGTAGGGCCAACAAACAGTTAAAAATAAAAAACCCAGCAAAAGCCAAAACAACAACATACTTAGGATAAAACATTCAGTCATGATTGCCAAATACTGGGCTGATTAAATGGCTCAAGCAGGTCAAGGAGCTGTGGCCAAGCCTGAGAACTAAGTTCAGTCACATAGTGAGGCAAAAAACTGACTCTCAAAAGTTGTTCTCTGACTTCTGCACACATGGCACGCGTACACACACACACATTTACACACATTCATCATTTTTACACCATACAAAAAAGGAGAACAGGTTATTCACAAAATTTTATTTTGAGACAGGGTCTCACTACGTAGTCCTGGCTGGCCTTGCACTCATTATATATATAGATCAGGCTACTTTTGAGCTCATGAAATCTGCTTGCTTCTGCCTCCCGAGTACTAGAATTAGCTACAGTTTTATTACTCAAGAGTTACTAAATTTTATTTTTGGTGAATGTGTTCCTAAGTAGGTATCTGATATATACATGGATAGATTAAAAAAAGTTTCATCTCAAGAGTGGCATTACATTTTTTTTTTTAAAAATAAACCTAACTGAAAAGTACTGGTAGACAAGTTATTACAGTGAAAATAGTATTGTCAAACTTAATTTCTATTACATGAAATAGATGCTAACCAACTAATTTTCCAAATTTAGGAAGAAGTGGGAAGAATAAATTAGAGTCCTGATTTTTTTTTAAAGAATTTGTTTTGGATTTTGGCAGCTCACACTATATGCTAGAGGAGAGAGCGCTCGATCCCTTGTGTATATGCTTGAGCATCTGGCTCCTGTGCACGTGGAGGCCAGCCAGAGGTGAACACTTAAGTGTGTTCAGTTATTTTCCCCCTTACTTCCTCTGGGTCTCACCCATTCAGTTAGACTGGCCAGTAAGCTCCAGGAATCTGCGTGCCTCTGACTTTCCAGGACCGGAGTCACAGACCTGGGTCCACATGTTTGCTTAGCAAGCACTGTACAGATTAAACCATCTCCTTAGCCTCTAATTTTTGTTTTGTTCTTAATGTTCTGCAGTCTTAGTTTCCAGTCTCCGGGTGGAGTGTAGCTTTTTTCTAGGGCTTCAGTCTTTTCTAGAATTTGTGAGAACTCATTCATGTTTCCTTTCTTGCAGAGCTGTTCCTTTGGATACCATGCTGGTGGCTGGGGCAAACCCCCAGTAGATGAGACTGGGAAGCCACTTTATGGGGACGTGTTTGGAACCAATGCTGCTGAGTTTCAGGTATGGGTAGACTGCTTACTTTGATTTTACCCAGTGCTAAAAAGTTGAGTAAAAGTTGGACTAAAGCTTCATTGTCAGGGAGTGAGTGTGGTGATGCTCCAGTCTGAAATGGGGCCTGTGTTTTTGAGGTGTGGTGCTGCTTTCCCTCAGAAGCATATTTGTTTACTCTTCCATCTCCTCAGTGAACAACAGGATGAGGTGATAGACTGCAATAAGTACTTGTATAAGGAATGAGGAATTTCTTTTAGACCAAAACTGAAGAAGAAGAAATTGATCGGACCCCCTGGGGAGAACTGGAGCCATCTGATGAAGAGTCCTCGGAAGAAGAGGAAGAGGAGGAAAGCGATGAAGACAAGCCAGATGAGACCGGGTTTATCACACCTGCAGACAGGTAGTGATAAAGAGCCTGCCTCCTCCAAAGCAGCCTGTGTGTGTGGGGACTGCTTCTTTACAACAGAGCTTTTCTTTCTTTCTGCATAGTGGCCTCATCACTCCTGGAGGATTCTCGTCTGTGCCAGCTGGAATGGAAACCCCTGAACTCATTGAGCTGAGGAAGAAGAAGATTGAAGAGGCGATGGATGGGTGAGAGAAGTCGTCAGGCAGGGATGGAAGGGCCTTTACTTCAGATGGTTTTCTGGGTTGGTTGGCTGACTTTAATTCTGTTTTTCTGTATCTCCCATCCCCTTTTAAAAATTTTATTTATTTATCTTACGTGTATGAGTGCTCTGTCTGCATGTACACCTGCATGCTAGAAGAGGGCATCAGAACTCATCTCCAGCCCCCTCTTTATTCCTTTCTTAATAGTTATTCAACACCAACTTTGTGCTAGTGGGAAATCAGCAGGGTAGATTGCTGAGGTGTACAAATGATCAGAATAAAGTAATTGGGGGGTCTGGCTAGCAGTGATGGAGCAGAGGAAACCTAAGTAGTTGGTTTGAGAACACTGAATGGCAGAGAAGTTCATGGAAGGCCTCATTGAAGCGGTGGCATTGAACTAAGTATCAGGAAAGAATCAGCCATCAGTGGTCTGCAGTCAGCAGAGATAGAAACACAGGTCCCAAGGTAGGCTTTGCATTGTCACAGAATATATGGCTCTATTTTAGGTGAGAACATAGGATTGACCCCTTTTCTAGTTTGCTTTCTATTTCTGTGATAAATATTATGACTAAAGAAACTTGGGGAAAAAAGAATTTATTTGGTTAACAGCTTACAGTCCATTATGAAGACAAGGCAGGAACCTGGAGGCAGGGACTGAAGCTTGCTCAATCTGCTTTTATATACAACCCAAGATCACCTGCCCAGGGGTGACACCGTCCTCAGTGGGCTTGGCCCCACTACATCAAACATTAATCAAGAAATATTCCGTAGGCGTGACCACAGGCCAGTTCTGTGGGGACATTTTCCAACCAAAGTTCTTCCAGTATGACTCTAGTTTGTGTCAAGGTGACAGGAAATCAACCTACACACCCCTTATCATGAAATAACTTTCTTGTCCTTTGTATAATTTGTATATATGCACATGTGTACAAGGTACATATGTAATACACTGGTCTAGGGGCCAGAAGTTGCTATCAAGTGTCTTCCATTGTTTTCAATATTATTTTTTTTTAAATAGGATCTCACTGAACCTTGCTAAGGCTAGATAGCCAGAAACCCCAGGGATCTTTCTTTCTTCTCTCTCTTTCTTTCTTTTTCTCCTTCTTTCTCTCCTTTCTTTCTTTTTCTCCTTCTTTCTCTCCCTTCCTTCCTTCCTTCCTTCCTTCCTTCCTTCCTTTTTTCTTTCTTTCTCTTTTTTCTTTCTTTTTATAAAGGCAATTTTTTTAAAAGACATATTTTATGTATATGAGTACACTGTTGCTCTCCTCGGACACACCAGTAGAGGGCATCTGATCCCATTACAGATGGTTGTGAGCCACCATGTAGTTGCTGGGAATTGAACTCAGAACCTTTGGAAGAGCAGTCAGTACTCTTAACCGCTGAGTCATCTCTCCAGCCCTTCTATTTCTGATTACCCAGCCCTGGGATTACAGCTGTGCATTTCTGTGCCCACTTTTTATGTAGATCTTGGGTATCAACGTTGGGGCCCTGGGTTTCCCAGCAGTTTAGTGACTTATTCATCTTTTCAGCCCCAGATTTTGTAATATTTAAAGGTCTTCATTTTTGAGTAGTTTTGGCTATGTAGAGTATTCTAGGTTGATAGTTGGTTTTTCCCCTTCAGTCCTTCTAAGATGTTCCAGTGTTTTCTTCATTTCCAATAAGAAACCAGTTGTCATTTTACCTTTGTTCTTTGGTACATAAGAAGTGATTTTCTTTTGTTGGTTTGTTGTTTGTTTGTTTTGAGACAGGGTTTCTCTGTGTAGCCTTTGGCTGTCTTGGAACTCACTCTGTAGACCAGGCTGGCCTCAAACTCACAGAGATCTGTCTGCCTCTGCCTCATGAATGCTGGGATTGAAGTCGTGAGCCATTCTTGCCTGGTTTGGTATTTTTCTGATCTCTCTCTCTCTCTCTCTCTCTCTCTCTCTCTCTCTCTCTCTCTCTCTCTCTCTCTCTCACTGTTTTTCTGACGCACTCCTTCTGTGTGTGTGTGTAAGTGTAAATGCGTACACCAGAGTCTTTATCTCTTGATTGCCCTCTTTTAGAGATTGGATCTCTCATCAAACCTGTGACTTGCTCTTATCTCCACTGGCTTGGTGCTGTGGTTAAAAACACATTTTGTCTGCAGATCCAAACTCAGGACCCCATGCTTTCACAGCAAGCATATTACCTACGGACCCATCTCCCAGGCCCTGTGATAATATTCTATCTATTTGCTTTTACCAGTTCTAGGTTGAACTGCCATCTACCACCTAAGGGCTAGGATTACAAGTGTAGGCCACTACCAGCTTTCTGGGTTGATTTTGATTGTTTTTGTTACTATGGATTGTAACCCTCCTCACCCCTTTCCAAGGTGGGGGTCTTACTTACTGTGTTGCCCTGGCTGGTCTTTGAATTCACAGGGCTCCACTTGTCCCTTCCTCCCAAATCCTGGGATAAAAGCCATGTGCTGCTATAACTTCTATAACTGGCCTTTTTCTTTTTAATTTTATAAGTATTCTGCTGCATATATATCCATATGCCAGAAGAGGGCATCAGATCCCTTTATAGATGGTTTTGAGTCACCATGTGGTTGCTGGGAATTGAACTCAGGACCTCTGGAAGAGTAGGCAGTGCTCTTAATGGCTGAGCCATCACACACACACACACACACACACACACACACACACACACACACATACGTTTTTTGAGACAGGATCTCTCTATGTAACTACAGCTGGCCTTGAACTCATGGTTCTCCTATCACAGCTTTTTAAATCCTGGGATTAAATATAGATGTGCATCACTATGCCTTGATATGTGCCTGATAGTTTCTGATCGGCAGTTTAGCTTTGTGAAAGTTACTGGATTAGAACATTTTGTATTCTTTCCCATCTTCACCTTTGATTACTATATGGTTGTTTGGAAACAGTTTGATACTCTGAAACTTCATTTTTTGGTTTTCTTAGTAGGACTGAAATAGTCCTCCTCACTAGGAGGCAATGCTCAGGAGATTTCTGTGTGCTCAACTCAAGCCCTGTGAATTTGGAGGGTTTTCCATTTGATTAGTGGGAATTGGCACTATTTTGTATCCTGACTGAGCCGTGGGCACTGTTCATTGCTCATCCTTCGAGGAACTCTTTGGCATTGGTAATATTCTCACATACATGTTTCCTTAGACTCTTCTCCCTCAATGCTTGAAGGAGCTCTTAAGTGCTCTCTGTGTCCTGTAGTCTCTGACAGCATTGAACTCCTTAGGTTTTGACCCTTATTCTCTCAACTCACAGAATTCTCTCAGCTCTGTATGGGTCTCCTTTGGTCTGTGATCTGGCATCAAGAATTACCTCACTGGGTAGTGGTGGCTCACACCATTAATCTCAACACTTGGTAGACAGAGATAGGAGAATCTATGAATTTGAGGCCAGCTTGGTCTACAGAGTGAGTTTCAGGACAGCCAGGGCTACACAGAGAAACCCTGTCTTGAAAAACAAAAACAAAAACAAGTTACCTCTTTTATAGGAAGAGTTGGAGTGCACACGGTCTGCGGTGGTAGTAATGGGCTCGTCACTTGACATTGGGTATGCTAGTCTAAGCATGATTAAAATCAGTGGCTGGAGGCCCTTCATCTTTGGGAGGCTGGAGCATTAGAGTTTTAGGCACTACCTCTGAGAAAGTCTATTTTATTCATTTATTTTTACTCTTTGGTGTTTTTTGAAACCACCTTCCTATATAGCCTTGCCTGTCCTGGAATTCAGTGTGTAGCTTAGGCTGGCCTCTTCTTCACAATCTGCCTGTTTTAGCCTTTGAAGTGCTGATGTTAAAGGTGTACAGCACCAGACCTGACTTCTATCTTTTTAAAAAACAATTGTTTGTGTGTGTGTGTGTGTGTGTGTGTGTGTGTGTGTGTGTGTGTGTGTGCGTGTGCGCGCGCGCGTGTGCCAGTGTGCCACAGCAAGTGTTTAGAGGTCCGAGGACAACTTGGTGAAATTGGTTTTCTCTTTTCTTCTTTATGTGGGTTCCAGGGATGGGACTCATCTCAACAACAGGTTTGCACAGCAAGTATTTTTTAATTGGCTGTGCTATTTTGCTGGCTTTCACCTGTTCTTTTTGACAGATTCTCTGTAGGAAAGCTTTCTATGAAACTTCAGCCTCTTTGTCCACTAAACTTTCCTTATGAGTCTTGGTTCTGATTCCCTAATTTGGTTCAAAAGATCCCTTAGCTTAGTCTCTGTACCCCTTACAGCTTCTGTCCTGTGGGATCAATACTGACCCCACTCCACATCCCTAACCCAACTTTTCTCATAGGCCTCCTTCAATGGGCAGATCCTTCAGCTGTAGATACGTTGGGATTCCCTTAGAATTCAAATGTCACTTATGTTTCTTTTGACTCAGGAGACCTTTTTGTCCCTTATTGGGTTTTACTTTCTTGCCCTTTGCAGAAGTGAGACACCTCAGTTGTTCACTGTATTGCCAGAGAAGAGAACAGCCACTGTTGGAGGAGCCATGATGGGATCAACCCACATTTATGACATGTCCACGGTAAGCATTTGGAGGACATTATTTTGTAACAGAGATGGAGCCAGTGTTTCTGAGAGTCTTTGAGATGACAAAGTTCTGATTTTTTCAGGTTATGAGCCGGAAGGGCCCAGCCCCTGAGTTGCAAGGTGTGGAAGTAGCGCTGGCACCTGAGGAATTGGAGTTGGACCCCATGGCCATGACCCAGAAGTATGAGGAGCATGTTCGGGAGCAGCAGGCACAAGTAGAGAAAGAAGACTTCAGTGATATGGTGGCTGAGCATGCTGCTAAACAGAAGGTGGGAGAAGGAACCTAAGAGTGCAGCTTAGGAGTAGGGGCTGTCCTTTGTGGTGCAGTGAGGGAGAGGGTGGACGCAGTGCATGCTTCCTATCTTCTTTGAGCCTGAAGATCTTAGAAATCCTCCATTGGCTGCAGTCTCTTAAGTTCAGTGACACTGGGGCTCAGGGAGAGGAAGAAAGTCATTCGGATCTGAGGGAGAAGAATGTAGTTTCATGCTTTTTTACCTTAATTTTTATGTCCATGTCAGGCTGCCTCCTGTTTAGGGGTTGTTTAACCTATTGTAACTTCTCTCTCTTTCTTCTACAGCAAAAGAAACGGAAAGCTCAGCCCCAGGACAGTCGCGGGGGCAGCAAGAAATACAAGGAATTCAAGTTTTAGATCTTTCTCACATAACTGGCCTTCCTTTAGGCCCTTTGTATGTCTGGGCTTTCTATGTGGGTCCCTAAAGCTAGTTCTGTACTCCCTAGGCTTGTCACTTCCTGTTCTTATTTTAGACTTGTTTTGTAAATAAAGCTGTTTCCCAAGGAAGGATGAATACAGACACTCTTGCAACTCTCTTTTTTAGCTTCTGCAACAGCATATACTTCTTGCCTATAATCACAGACTGCCCCATAGAACTATGGGACTGTAGTTACTGAACTGAACTTGTGGATAATTCACTATCCCCTACCCCGCTCATGTGTGAAGGCTTTGAGGAAAGTACTTTTAGGTCTGGTCTGACCTTACTGCTTTGTCCATGGGGAATAAAAATAGCCAGCTTAGCACCCTGGCTAGACTGGGAAGTAACTGTAGGCTAGGGAAGTAGGCCAGGTCAGACCTGCCTTATTGACCTTGTGGCAGAAAGGTCTGTTTCTTACCTATTGGAGAACATCTGTATCTAAATAAAATCAGAATTGTTCCAGAGTCCCGGCTAACTATTTGGATTCATTAGTGTGTGTGTGTATGTGGGTGGATGGGTGTGTATGTGGGTGTAGGGTTTGAAGGGCTTGTTTTGTCTTCTTCCCTGAGTTCTGAGTTTTTTGAAAAACTAGACTAGGTTGGAGCACAGGATTCCATGACATTTGCTCAAGTACTGGGGAGAAGATGTGGGTGTAGGAAACTGCAAGAGCTCTAGGTAGGGTGGGGGTGTGTGGGGACGGCAGCTGATCAGGCCTTGAGAGAAATAGAATTTTAGAAATGAAGAAAGCACTGAGGCACTCTGGGACTTTTGTAAAGAAGGCTGTGTCGGGGGCGCTGTACCAAGAAAGGCTGATGGATTAAGCCAACTTTAGCTCAACTGGCTCCTGCCTACCCTCAAGCAGGAACTTAAGCTCCCGAGGTGGTGAGGTGGTGGCCGACTCCTGGATCTCTACCTACTGCTCCTTTTGCAGAAGTGGGCGAAATACCACATAAGGGGTCGCCACAGCAAGCTGTCCGATTTCCACGCAACACCTGACCAGGCCCGGGTCAGCCTCCACTACGTGTTCTTTAGATCCCAGGGGCTGAGCGCGCTCCCGTACAGTCTTCTCCGGTCCGGGACCGCGCCCCGGAAAACCCGGGTTTCCGCTGGCGGGTAGCGGCCGCCCGAGGGGGGCGGAGGGAGGAGGGGCGCGGAGTCAGCACGTCCGAGGCCTGCTAGGGACTCCCGGGCCGGGCCGCGAGAGCGCGCGGCCCGTAGCCCCTTCCCTGAGGCCGCGGGTCCCAGCGGGAGTCTGGCCCCGCCCCTCCGCGCCCGGCTGGGTGGGGCCGTGGCTCCCCGCCCCTCTCGGACACGCCCACCCAGTGTCTGGGCCTCGCGGGCCGCAACAGGCGGCGGCGGGCGAGCGCGAGGACCGCGCGCAGCGAAGGCCCGCGCGTGCGTGCAGATTCGCTGGTGGCTCGCGCTCCGCCGGGCGTTCTGAGGAGACGCGCTGAGCCGCTGCCGCCGCGGGGGGGAAGCCTGAGAGTCGCTCGCGTGCCCTCAGTCTGCGTAAGCCCCGCGCCCCTTCCACCCCTGGCCAGGCCATGGCGGAACGCGGAGGGGCGGGCGGTGGTCCCGGAGGCTCCGGGGGCGGCAGCAGTCAACGGGGCTCTGGGGTCGCCCAGTCCCCACAGCAGCAGCCGCCGCAGCAGCCGCCGCAGCCGCAACAGCCGACGCCCCCCAAGCTGGCCCAGGCCACTTCGTCCTCCTCGTCCACCTCGGCTGCGGCCGCCTCCTCCTCGTCCTCCTCCACCTCCACCTCCATGGCCGTCGCGGTGGCCTCGGGCTCTGCGCCTCCGGGCGGTCCAGGACCAGGCCGCACCCCCGCCCCAGTGCAGATGAATTTGTATGCTACCTGGGAGGTAGACCGGAGCTCATCCAGCTGCGTGCCCAGGTGAGCAACGGGCGGGTGGGAAAAGCCAGGGGACAGCCAGGCTGGCTCTGTGACAGGCCCCGCCTCCCCATCTCTCCGGGTCGAGTGGAGGGGACGTTCTCCACTCCAAGCTCGTCCTGGCTTGGGGAGGAGAGGAGGGGTGAGGAAGGGGCCTTGCCTTCGCCTGGGCCTTCCAAGACTGTTGTGTGGGCCTGCCCTCTCCAGCAGTCCCACCTTCTGCCTTGGCTTGGACCACCTTCCTGGAGCAATGGTGGCCTCCCGGACCCAGCCCAGTGGCCTTCCTTGGCTGGGTCTGACCGAATCTCGCCTTCCTTACCGTCAGTAAGTCACTCTTCTTCCTGCCTCACTGAAGCCCGTGGGCTGTACATATGTTAATGTTACACAGCTGAGGTAAAGATGGCTTTGATATAATTATTTCCCAACATACTTAGCATGTGCCAAATTCAGTTGTCACCTGTTGCAGGTAAAGCTGGTTAACACTTGGGGGTTCAGTACATACATTCATCTGTGCTTCATGTCACACTGGGTACTCTGTGCTCTTAGTTTGGGGCATCAGTTGAGTGTGTTCTTAAATGCAAGTTTTCATTTCCTCCTCCTCTAGATACTGGTCACAGAGTCTCCTGGTTCCTGTGAGCTCTGTAAAATGACTGCCTTGTTCCTAAATTCAATCTATTTTTCTGTTTGTTGGAACTATCTGGAAACTTGGGTCAAAAAATACACTTGGAGATATTTTCTGTTTCTCTATGGCAAAGCAGTTGCTCTATATAATTCTTTGGGGACAGTGTGTTAGAGTTGACCCTGTGATAAGACAGCCTGCAGGGTTGGTTTTGCCCAGTAAGCACAAAGAAGTGCCTGGAGGTATTCATTTTGTGCTTCTAAACCAAGTTGATTCTCAGGTTCTGTTCTTACTTACCCTGTTAGTCCAGCAGGGCAGATGGATGTGCTTGTAAGCCAGAGATGGGGTGCACTGTGCTGGTGTTTCTTTTTCTCGCACCAATATATAGGGTATGAAAAATGAAAAATGATGGCAAGCACATGTTTCTATGCATTTATTGAAAAATACAGAGCATTACCCCACCTGTCAAACTCTCCGTGTTCTTTCCTGAACCACATTCTGGCTTCCCCGACACACTTCTGAATTATGCAACACACACACCCCATTACAGTTTTACTACATATGAGTCTGTAAACAATATATTTTTTAGTTTTGTATGTCTTTTATTTTTATTTATTTTTGTTTGTTTTTGAGATAGGATATTATTTGCCTTGGCTGGCCTGGAACTCTCAGCGATCTGCCTGCCTCCTGCCTTCCCAGTGTTAGTATTAAAGGTGTGCACCACTACTTTTGGCTTCAACAATTTTTGGAACTTGTAGCATATGTTCTCATATTGTATGTAGCCTGCCACTTTTAACTCAGGCTTATGCAAATCATCAATATTGTCTAGTAGCTCTAGTTTTTAGTACTTTCTCTAATGGATAGTATTTGGTTATATGAACTACTATTTGATTCTGATGAATATTTAGGTTGTTCCCTGTTAACATGGACAGTTTTGTGTGTGTGTCTGTGTGTGTTTAGTATGTATGTATATCTGTATGTATTTGCCCAGGATTTGTGCTCCTGAGCAGAAGTTTCTTTAGAGTATGTTTGAAGTATATATGAAGTGTGTGTGTGTATGAATATATTTATATGTATGTGTATAAATGTACATATACACATAAATATATACGAAGCATATATAAAGTATATATAAGGAAGGAGAATTGCTGCTTGAAAAGTGTGGATTTGAAGCTTCAAGAGATGATGCTAGACTGTTTGCCACTTCTGCCCTCCACTTTTTATCCCTTTGTGTACAGCATTCACTGCACTGATTTATATTGTCCTCTTTCTCTGTCCTCCTCTAAGGAAATCAGGAACCATAGTAATTTACTTTGGCCAGAGCCCTAGCATGGCACCAAACTCAAATTAGAGCTCACTGTGTGTGTCTTTTGGTCCTGGGCAGGCCTCTTTTTATTTTTATGTGGGCCTGTCCATTGTTGAAGTATGCTATTCCTCTTCTTCCTTGCATAAAAGTCCTGTGCTCCACCCTGCATGGGTCTGTTGTTAGTAAAACATGTTCTCCTTTGGATCTGGGAGTGTTTGAGTGGCTTTTGGGTAGTTGCCCTTGTC
Source organism: Arvicanthis niloticus (assembly GCF_011762505.2). NCBI lineage: Eukaryota > Metazoa > Chordata > Mammalia > Rodentia > Muridae > Arvicanthis > Arvicanthis niloticus. The sequence goes on along the minus strand of NC_047658.1, from coordinate 113,719,045 downwards.
TAGCTTGTTAGATTGAAAAAGCATGAGTTGATGGGCAGAAGCTGTCATAAAGGGGAACAAATAGAATCAGCACTGAGTTTTGATATGACCGTAAGAAGAACTCTTGATTACTGAAAAGTCTGCAGTAATAAATTACTAGCTCCAGAAACGAGTAGGCATTCTATATGTAGATGTGTATGTCTTGTTTACTGACCAGTCCTGGCCTGTGTTCTGCCCTTTATGACTTTGCTTTCTAGCCTTTATCCTTGTGCCTCCCAGCACCTTATGAAACACTTGTGCTTCTTGGAGCATGCTGCTGTGTCTTTGAAAGGAAAACACCCTGTGGGCAGAAAAAGGCCTGCGATTGGCCCTTCTAAATATTAAGTCATTTGGTTAATTTGTTGTCTCCTGGTACTTGTCCATGTTATTTAAAATATACTGTGAACATGAAGCTCTGTATAGAACCTGGAATTAACCTTCTTTTCTCTCAGGTAACTCCAGTGAGACACAAACCTATGAGCTATAGGCAATTAAGAAATGTAAATTTAAGCTGGGCAGTGGTGGCACACACCTTTAATCCCAGCACTTGGAAGGCAGAGGCAGGCGAATTTCTGAGTTCAAGGCCAGCATGGTCTACAGAGTGAGTTCCAAGACAGCCAGGGCCACACAGAGAAACCCTGTCTTGAAAAACCAAAAAAAAAAAAAAAAAAAGTAAATCTGATGGTGAATCTGAGGAAAGGTGTGCATGAGAACACTGTAGGAACTTGGCATAATGGCATATGCTTAGAGTTTGAGACAGGGAATAGATGACTCAAGGACAGCCAGAGTTCATAGTTTCAGGCCAGCCAGGAAGAGATAGCAAGACTTACTTGAGAACAAACAAAGAAAAAAACCCAAAACAATCAGCACTATAAGAGTGGGTATCACCTAGTACTGAAAAGAGGGGGTGTAACAGAGCAGTAGGAAGGTCATGCTGCTTTCTTTAATACTTTAAAAAATTTGATTTGTTTTTGAAAAAAATCTTCATTGGACATTTAAATAAAGGTGAGCATTCTAGATGCTTTTTGGTGTGTGTCTGTTGGTTTTTAATTCTGTTACATTTTTAAAATTGTTAGTATTATTTTTAAAATTTTCAATAGCATACTTACAGTTGGCTTTAAAATGGCTAAATTGTTCTTTGCATTGATGCTTTTATCAGCAGTAAAAAAGAAAACAGCATTAACATATGTCCGTGACTCAAGCAGTGTAGAAAGATGGACTGTGTAAAGGGAAAGGCCCTGATCCCACCTCTGTTCTCACTTCTCAGAAATTGCCACCATGAAATATGGTTATCTTTAAGACTGTATTATGATAAAATAAAGGGCTGGGGATGTGGCTCAGTTGTTGCATGCACAAGTTCCTCAGTTCAGAGCCAGCACCATGGAAGACTGGGTATGGCAGTCCATACTTGTAATCCCAGCATTTATATAGGGAAGACAGAAGTTCAAAGTTATCCTTATAGAGTAAGTTTGAGGCCTATCTGGGACATGAGATGACTAAAACAACAAAAATGGAGCAAACAGTTACATGAATAGGCAGCTCTGCTGTTGTTCCCTTGTGAAATTCATAGTTTTAAGAGTTGGGGTTGATCCCCTCCCCAGCTGCATTTGTCCTCTACTGTGGCTGGGTATGGCAAGGAAAGGCCTGGAGTGAGGTGGAAAGGGGAGGGGGGAGGAAAGGAGAAGAGTGTGTGGCATGTTGCTCATGTTAAAGGAAGGGTGTTAGAGTCTCATTACCTATGTTCTCTTCAGTCTTTGTAAGGTGAGATTTCCCCTTCATATTTTCTCTTTTGAATTGCTAAAGTTAGGAAAGGCAGAACATTATTAAATTGTATAAACATACAAAATTTTCTCAGTTGTATAAAATTGATTAGGAGTTGATATATGCCCTACTGTATAACATATAAATTGTATCAAATTGGGACTTCATTTCAAAGCACATTTGAATGTCCTTATCTTTGTGTTCATGAAGGGAAGGAGTTCAGTAACTGTCAGTCACAGTTTCTTCCTAAATTACATAAAGCATACAGAGAAGGGTTACTAAAGTTAACCCTTATCAGACAAAAGTGTTAGAGCCAAAGGAGGTGGCCAAGTTGCACTGGCATGACTAGCTTGTAGGACAAATGTTATTTGCATGAAGGTACTTGGGAAGGGGTGTTACTCTTACCACAAAAGCACATACAAGCTGGAATCTCACTACTGTATGCTAGGACAGATTCTTTTATGCCTTAGACTTTTCAGCCATTGGTTACAAATACTTTTACTTACCATCCATCCTAAGATGTACATTAAATAAATACAAAAAAAGGCTGTAAAGCCACAGGAACAAGTACTTCTTAAATGATAGATGTAAATAAAGTAAATGCAATTGATCAAGTAAGAGAGAGCTTGTGAAATGTCTGTTGTCTCCCTATCATTGAAAGTACTAAAAGCATTGTTTGTGCCCTAGGAGATTTGAATTTCACATTGTGAGTGTTGTAATAGAATATCCTCCCTATCAGGGTAATATCATCCATCATCCCTGTAGAAGCTCAGATTCCTTAAGTCAGAAAGAGAATGACTTTCACTGAGTCCGTTTTACATGTATTGATTTACAGATAGTTGGAACACAGTAGTTATGTGATTTTTTTTCTTTTTTCTTTTTTTCTTTTCTTTCCTCTTCTCCTCCAAGATGGAATTTCTCTGTGTAACTGTCCTGGAACTTGCTCTGTTGACCAGGCCGGATCTGCCTGCCTCTGCCTACCCAATGCTTGATTAAAGGCGTGTCCACCATCTTCCAGCTACATGATTTCTTTCAAAACTAGTTTTCTAGTTTCTTAGCCAAACTATTGAGTCTTCTTGCTTTCTGCTCTTATAGGAGGGAAATGCAAGTCAGAGACTGTGTACTGTGTTGTGTCCTTTGACTCCTTCACCTGGGGAGTCTAACTGGTCCTGCTTTGGCCTGGACTTGAAACTGTTAAAGTAGACCTGTCCTGGCCTAGCTTGCCTCTGACATCATTCTAGAAGTACTTGGGCAATCTAGGGTAACTAAGAATGACTTGTCAGCATAAAGTTTTCAGTGCTCATGAGAAAAGTCAGGATTGAAGCTGGCCTAAGAACTTCTTTCAGCGAGGGCCTTGAGCAAGGTGGGTCCAGGTTGACGAACCCTCCCAGGATCCCTCTTTTAGGCTTAGACCCAGGAGTCACGAGCACTACAGGGAGGTTTTAGAGAGCCCAGATGTCTATGTGTGGATAACTAGTCTACAGTGGCTCCTTTACATAGAAACATACAGACAATTATTTAGAAAGCTGACTAGAAAATTAGAAAGGACTCTGGTCTTAGTCAAGGGTTCCCACCAAGGCAGCCCTTTATGTGGCTTATTTTTCTTGAGAAGTGCAAATAACTAATAATACATTTCTTCTTAGCTTGAGAATCTCCAGAAAATTTTTTTTTCAATTTTAAAAATTTATTTTGGCAGAGTGTGGTTACCATGTTGTGTATATGGAGATCAGAGAACTTTGCAGACTTAACTTTGTAGACTTGATTCTCATCTTCCACCTTTACATGTAAGGAAGCAAACTCAGGTTGCTAGGCTTGTTTAGTAAGCATCTCATCAGCCATTTCTTTTCTTTTTAAAACAGGATATTATTATGTAGCCTAGGTTGGCCTTAGACTTGCTACATTGAATTCCTGATTTTCCTCCCTCTATCTCCAAAGTGCTGGAATTACAGACATATGCCACCATACCCAGTAAGAATGTAATTTCTGAAAATGTCCCAGTAGTCTGGCATGGTGTCACATGACTATAATCAGTGCTTAATAGGCAGAGGCAGGAGGATCAGAGTTTTAGGCTAGTCTTTGCTATGTATAGTGAGTTCAGAGTCAGGCCCAGCTACTGAAACTCTTGTTTTAAAAAATAACCAGCACTGGAGAGTTGCTTAGCAGTTAAGAGCATCTGTTGCTATTGCAGAGGACCCACATGGCTGCTCTTAATAGTCTTTAACTTCTGTCTCCTCATAACGCCCCCCATCCCCATCTGATGAGCTCTTCTGACCTCTGTGGGTACCATGCACACATGTGGTGGGCACACATTCATACACACAAGCAAAACATTCATCACATAAAATAAAATAGATAAATCTAAAGATAAAAAGTTAGAAAAAAAAGATTTGTTCAAACAAGAAAAAAAGCTAATCAAAGGGCTAGAGAGAGGTCCCAAGCTTGGTTCTTAGCATTCACATCAGACAGGTTTTAAGCATCTGTAAGTCCATCTCTGGGGATCTGATGCCTCTGGCCTCCTTGGGTACTTCCACTCATGTGCATGTACCTGCATGCAGATACACACACCTATGTAATAATAATTTTGGAAATATTATAAGAATGTGTTTCCATTTTAATTCCAGGTATAGGATATGGAACTGCTTCGAATTGTCCACAGTAATTGACTATGATTTGCCTTGTGCTCTAGCAGGTGCATGATTTTGCTAGCTGCAGATAGTTTTTGTGATTATGTGATGTATGGAATTCTGGGAATATTTTTAGAGGGTATATAAATACTAGGGCTCCAGGAGGTGGAGTGGGTTGTTGGTTAGTTGGTGTTGGTAGTTGCTGGTCATTGCAGTTTGTTAAGTGGTCATGCACAAAGAAACAAGAGGAAATTAGATATCCTGACAGCAAGGATCAAACTTGCCCCAGGAATTTGATGTTCCCTAATGAGCAGGAAGGAAGTAGTATAATGGTGACATCACCCTCTTCAGACCCTGGCTTTATTCAGGGATCTCTTTCCTTTCTCCTCTTTTTTTCTCTCCTATCTAGTGTTGGGGGGGTTGAAAAGGTAGAAGAAAAGGGGTGGAGAAGGGTGGAAGAAAAAAGAACCCACAGAGTAGCAAAAGACAGCTGCATACCTACATGTAATTAATAATAAAGATCTTTGAAAACAAAACCCATCAACAACCAACAAGATATTAATAGACATTCATTTATATCTTAAGATGATGAGATGCTTCATTTTAAAGCTGTTTTATGTTAACCATTTGTGACTGCTTTGATTGAAATTTACTTCCTCAGCCCAACATGATCATCAGTTGGCCTGTAATCTAGCACTGGGAAGTAGAGGCAGGAGTTAAGGTTATCCTTGGCTGTATGAGAACCAGTTTCAAAATAACAAACCAAAAATAGAAAATGAAGAAAAATTTATCTATTCCATTACATTGCCTCTATTTCTTTCTTGTTTATTTTTTTTATTCTTGCTTTTGCTTCTTTTGTTGCTGTTGCTTTGTTTTTGAGAATAGGATCGTGTTAAGTTAGTTCTGATTAACCTTGAATTCACTCTGTTGCCCAGGCTGTCCTGGAACTTGTGATCCCTCTGTTTTAGCCTCTGGAGTGCTGTGATTTCAGGTGTCCATCACTCCACCTGGCATTATAGCAGTTCCATTTCAAGTCACTCTAAACACATATGCCTAATGGCTTCCATACTGAACAGAGCCGATCTAGAACCTTTTAGTGACTTGGAAAGACCTTCTAGATATCATGAGTTTAGTGGGAAAAAGTCGTCTAAAGATTTCTAGTGTTAATATTAATGGCTTGTTAAGAAAATATTTTCAGCTGGGCATGGTGGCACAGTTTTTTAATCCCAGCACTTGTGGGGCAGAAGCAAACAGATCCCAGTGATTTCAGATCAGTCTGGTCTTCCTAGAAGTTCCAGGATAGCCAGGGCTACATAGTGAGACTTTGTCTCAAAAAAAGAAAAAAAAGATTTGAAAAATATTTTGCAAATTATACGTCTCATTCATTAATATTTACTAGGAACTCAATTTGGTAACAAAAACCAAAATTAAAAGTAATCTGACTTTAAAAATAGGGAAAATTTCCAAGTGTGATGGTGCATTCCTTTAATTCCAGCACTTGGGTCAGAGATGTGTTCTAGGGCAGTCTGGTCTACAGATTGAGTTCCAGGACAGATAGGGCTACTTAGAGAGAACCTATCTCAAAACAAACAAAAAAGGTTTATCTAAACAAATAAATTTCTCAAAATAAGACCTCCAAATGATCAACAAATGTAAGAAAAAAGTGCCCAATATTCTAATTATCAGATCAAAACCACAATGAAATATCTTTTTACCTTAGTAGAAATGGATGTTATAACAACAATAAAAAATAATAAAGGCTGGTCAGGATGTGTATGCATGTGTGCCATAGCATAAGTGTGGTTAAGAAGGTAACTTATAGGATCTGACTTGATCTTCCTATCATGTTAGTCCTGTGGATTGAATTTAGGTCATGCTGTAAGCACCTTTACCTGCTAAGCCATTTTAAGGGCCTTGCCTACTCATTTTTGATAGCAAAAATGGCAAATGGAGAATATTGTAGTGTTGGACCATTACCTTTTTTGTAATACATGATAAGGCATATATAAGTTTGTGTTGATAGTGGAAGATTGATTTAGTTAATATTTGTGTGTATATATATGTATATATATACACACACACATACACACACACATATACACATACATATACACACATTTTAAAAAAGATTTTAAAGTTTTATGTGTATGAGTGTTTTGCCTATATGTGTGTATGGGTGCTTATGTGTGTCTATTACTCATGGAGGACAATAGAGGCCTTTGGATTCCCTGGAACTAGAATTACTAATTGTTGTGAACTACCATGTAGGTACTAACAGCAAAACCTTGTGGTAAAAGAACTAGTGCTCTTAACCACTGTGCCATCTCTCCAGACCCTCTGCAGATTCTTCTCAGTGTTGAAGATATGCCAGAGGTTAGAATATTTGAGTTTGCCAAGTTTTTTGAACTTTGACTATCATACTTCCTGTTTCTTCTTATAAGGATCCTCATCTTGACTAAACTTGGTTTTCCTTTATCTTTTTAGTGCTTGAAGTACTTTTAGTTCTGTAAAGTGAACTATATCAGGTATAGCCACAGGGTTGCCCAAAACATTTTTTAGGCCATGTATATTTTAGAAATTACTTTGTGAGGTTGTTAGCAACCTGCTACAGATCTGGGAGACAGGGAGACATAATCTTTAAAATTGTTTCTTTCTATACCACCTGCTCTTCATAGACTGCTGTTCTTCTTTGTGACCTTTGTCCCTCAGGACATATGTCCTAGGTGACATCTGAGGTGAGGTTGACATGCTAAGCATCTCTGAGGAGCTTACAGAAGTTATTTTCCTGAGGAAGTTCTATGTTTTTCTTTTCAGTTATTCTCCACAACAGTGTATTTCTTGAGTTTCCTTTTGTCTTTTCATAGGTGAGATACTCATTTTTTTTGTTGTTTTTTTTTTTTGTTTTTGTTTTGGATAGGGACTTAAATCATGTAGCCATGACTGGCTTACAACTGGCTATGTAGACCAGGCTGATGTCAAGCTCACAGAGATCTGCCTACCTCTGCCTCCCATACCACCATAGCTGTCTAATACTAATTCTTTATTGTAGTATTGTTAAATATTGTTTAGAACACTAGAACCTTAGTCATCATTTACTTAATTTGACATTACTTGACTAACCTTTCTCCTCTCCCAGTCTGTGTATGTGTTTAGTGTATGTATGTGTGCTGTCTGCCATGCATATAGGTATGGAAGCCAGAGGTCGATGTGTTTCCTCTATGGCTATTGCTCTGTGTCACCTTTATTTCTCTCTCTCTCTTTCTTTCTTACTTTCCTCTCCATTTTTGTGAATGAGTGTGTAGTGTATATTCATGTATGTGTATGCTGAGGCCAGAGGAGGTCATTTCTTGAGTTTCCTTTTGTCTCTTTTCTATCACTCTGCCTTATTTCTTTGAGGAAGGCTCTCTCACTGAACCTGTGGCTCACTGTTTGCTTTTTTGTTTGTTTGTTTGATTTTGTTTTGTTTTTGTCTGGACTGCAATTCAGCAAGCCCCAGCAATCGTCCTATCTTTGACTCCTTCAGTGCATAGGACCATAACAGCTTTTATGTGTGTGCTGGTGGACCTCATTGTACAGCAAATGCTCTTAACCACTAAGAAGCCGGCCCTTCTTTATTATTTTCTGAAATAGGTTCTCTTACTGAACTTGGAACTTGAGTTTCCCAAAGACTGTCTGGACAGAAAGTTCTAAGGATCTGGCTGTCTGTGTCTTCCTAACACAGAACTACTTACAGATATGCACCACTACTCTTGACTTCTACATAGGTACAGGGGATCTGTCTGCCTGTACAGGAAACACTGTATCCACTGAGCTGTCTTCCCAGCTCCCTTCTTACTTTCCCTTTCTTTTCTTTCTTTTCTTTTCCTTTCCTTTTCTTTCTTTCTTTTTTAAAAACTACATTTATTCATTGTGTTGTATGTGTGTGTGTGTGTGTCTGTCTGTCGGTCAGTTGGTCTGTCTGTAGTATGCCACATTGTGCTTGTGGAGTTTAGAAGACAACTTGAAGGAGTCTACTTCCAACATGTAGGGAACTAGGGATTCAACTTAGATTGCCAGGTTTGTCAACAAACTCTGTTACCCACTGGCCTACCGTGTTGTCCCTCTATTTCTTTTTCCTTGTTAAAAATGTCTTATAACTGTAATAAGGCTTTTTGATTTACAATTTTTCTGAGGACCTTAAGAATTAGATTTGCCCACTAACATGTGCAGTGCATTCAAATGATTAAGTCGAGTCAAAATAAAAAGAGCACACATCAAAAAAAAAAAAAAAAAAAAAAAAAAAAAAAAGCATGGAATGACTTCTTTTCTTTCCTGACTCTTTTATAAAACTTTTCAAATACATTGTACATAATGTAGTTTGTTCCTATACTCCTCCTCTGTCATACTAGCCTACACATAGCCAAAGTTTTATTAGTGACAATTCGGGAGGGGGGGTTATTGTTTTTATTGTTCTGGTTTAATTTTTTATGTGTATACACACAAATATATATACTCTGGGAAATATACACATATATACATACACACACATATATAATTCTCACACTCAGGATTATGTTTTAAAAATGAATAACTAGATGGGCACACATCTTTAATCTTAGCACTTGGGAGGAAGACTGTGGGGCTCCCTCAGACTGTCCACAGTAGCTGACTATAATTTGCCTCATGATCTAGCAGAAGCATGTTTTTGCCAGCTACAGATAGTTTCTGTGACTGTGTGTTGTTTGGAATTCTGGGAACTTTTCAGAGTGGGGTCAGCGGTTGTTGCTCATTCAGGGGGATTGGTTGCAGTTTTATTAGTAGTTATGCTCAAAGAAGAAACAAAGGATAAGAAATTAGATTCAAAGATCTCTATCTCTCTCTTCTATCCTTTTTTTCTCTTCTATATAGGGGGTGAGGGATAAAGAATAGGAAAAACAAGAACCCACAAAGTAGCAAAGACCGGCTATAGAAGATGCAGGTGGATCTCTGTAAGTTCAGGGCCAGCCTGGTCTAGATAGGGATTTCCAGGGCAACCAGAGCTGTATCATAGATCTTGTTTCCAAATAAATAAATTACTTAATTAATTTTTAAAAAAGAACATCTGATAATGTCACTGTTCTCCCGATAATCTCTCACTTATAGACAATAAACCACTGGGCTATAGTCAAAACAGTGACAAAACAAAACCTTTATGTTTATGGCTTAGGAAACACCTCCTGATAATATGGCTGACCCTTTTCTGATAGACATCATTTGGCATCCTCCTCACAAACTTGGGCGTACTAGTCCTTAGGGATTGTGTACTTGCAGTTCTTTTTGGCTGAGGTGCTCATTTTTGGAACATCTGTGATGGCTGGCTTTTGGGGATTGCCAGGTATTATGTTATTTTTCCTGTAGAGATGTGAATACCTGTTTACCCAAGAAAGGGCATATCTCGGAGTGGATTCTGAGTCCAACTTGGTGAATCGTTGGGATTATTTGGCTTCTGTAGAAGAGCATAGGTGATTCTCTCAGCTACATCACCAAAAAAGTCCATCCCTGTATGGGTGACAGACGACCCACTGGCAGTCTCTATTGAGTCTTCCACCTTCAAAGGATACCTTCACCTGCCTATGATGTCTTAGTTTTTGAAATGTTCTCATTCATGTATTTAGTTACAGTCTGGGTAATCAGTAATATATTTGTCAAGCTGATGACTGATTTTTTATAGTGCTTGTTTATCTGAAATATTTATTGAATGGATAGCTGTTATATACAATTTACTCCTCTAATAAGTATTTACCTCGTACCAAGTGCAAGTGCCTAGTTGTTTAGGAAAGGGTAGTAAAGAGGCTGACAAAGTTACTTCTCTGCTGGAGTGTACATTCTAGTACAGGAAGACAAACAATAAGCCATCAAATAATTTGTTCTGTGATAATGGTTAGATAGTGTTGTCACTATCTGTGTGGGCAGGGGGAACATTGGGAATGTTGGGGATTGGCTGCTCCTGATAGACAGGCTAGTCAGGAATGCTTTTGGTTAGTTGTATGCAGTGGATCTTAGTACCTGAGATTGCATGCCTCAGAAGAAGTCAAGACTCTTTGAGGTGTTTTGTTTTTGTTTTATGAGACAAAACATTTTCTTTCTTGTTTTCTTTCTTTCTTTCTTTCTTTCTTTCTTTTTTCTTGCTTACCATGCATCAAAATTTTTATTAACATTTTTAACAGAGGTTCAGCTATTACTGAAACTTGTAATTTCTAAACATAAATAGGGGCAAATGGCTGTAGTGCAAAGTAATGCCATTACTGCCTAATGGGAATGCAGACTGAAGAATTAATAGTCACCTTTTAGATGGAGGACCAGGTACAGGGCTGACTTTCTGAATGCTGTAATCAGAAATTGTGTAGCCATCTTCCAGATGCTTGCCTGCAAGGGTGAGCTTCTGCTGTTGGTGGTGGGGTGCCCTCTTTATCCTAGATCTTGGCTTTCACATTCTCCATGGTGTCACTGGGCTTCAATTCTAGGGTGATGGTCTTGCCGGTCAGGGTTTTCCCACAGATTTGCATTTTGACCTGTTACTGAGTGTGATGAAACTGCAAACAGCCAAGTCCTTGACAACTAGATGTAAGAACCACCAAACCAGATGAAGCCTCTTGTCACTCTTGGGGGAGACATTTCTATTAGCCACACAGTTAGGTGAGCTCATGACTCATGATTGTCAGAAGAAGTATTTCTATATAAATTGTTTCTCTAAGCTCTGGCTGTTCTCACAGTTAACAATAATATGGGCTGCCTAATGCTTTGTTCGTTGGAATTACAGAATGCTGTTCTGACACCACTATGGGTGCCATGAGAATGCTTAATATAGTGAGTGAGTGTGGGTTTTGGAGTTCTCCTGGATTTGAATTTTGACTTTGCTGTTTAGTATTTGAGTAACTTTGAGAAAATTATTTAACCTTTCTAATATTTCCATTTTATCAATATAAAATGGGTATGATAATTATTTCACAGAGCTGTGAGAATTAAGTAGGATTAATGCATGTTAATTGCACATAGAAAATAAATTTAATTATTTTTATTGTCCTTGTTTGCTGATTAGTTTTTTCATTTTCTCTTTCTTCTTTTTCCTCTTTCTTCTTTCTCTCTCTTTCCTTCTTTTCTTTTTCTTTTTTTTTTTTTTAGACAGGTTCTTACTATTTGCTTTGGCTGTCCTTGAATATACTATGTAGACCAGGTTACCCTCAAACTCAGGAGCCTCTGCCTCCCGAGTGCTGGGATTAAAGGTGTTTGCTATCCTGCTCTGACATTTTGAGTTCTTGTTGGGATTATCACAAGATCTTAGGTTCATCTCTGCTTGTTTGCTTGCTTGCTTGCTTGCTTTTTACACAGTCTTTCTGTATATCCCAGACTGGCCTAGAACTCTATATCTTCCTGCCTTAGTCTCTCTTGAGTTCTGGGATTACAGAGGAGCACCACTGTTCCTGATTGGGTTCACCTTAGACAAATCCTGCCAGCCCTCAAGCATATTAGACTGGAAAGCTAAAAAAAAACAAAAACAAAAAAAACAAAAAAAACCAAAAAAAAACCAACCAACCAAACAAACAAAAAAAACGTATTTTAGTCTGAAGAGGTGACTGGGTTGGGATCCTGTTGCTACATCTTGCTCACGTACGTGAACGGAAGAGATGGCTCAGGTCCCGCCTATAAACCACAACTTTGTTTTGATCCAGCTTGACTTGACAGCTTCTCTATTTTACCTGCTGACTTCTGTAGTTTTTATTTGGCAGCCAGAAAAGCAACTAAACCGGTTGGTTTACAGCTCACAGTTTAGTTAAAGAAAGCTGAGTAACTCCGAAAGAAAGTTAAGGATTTAATTTGGAGCTGATACTTTCCTTTTGTCTCCGTAAGTTTTTCTTTTTGTTTCAATCTATGACTGTAGTTTTTCTTCTTTTTCTTTTCTTCTCTCTTTGGTTCCCTTCCCCCTTTCTTCCTCCTCTCATTACTTTCCTCATCATCCATGTGCTCTTTTTTCTTTCTTTTTCTTTTCCCTCCCCTCCCTCTCCCCTTCCCTTCCTCCTCCCTCCTCTGTCTGTCTGTCTCTCTCTCTCTCTCTCTCTCTCTCTCTCTCTCTCTCTCTCTCTCTTTCTTTCTTTCTTTCTTTCTTTCTTTCTTTCTTTCTTTCTTTCTTTCTTTCTTTCTGACAAGAGGCTGGTCATGTATCCCAGATGGGTCTTAAACTTGTGATTCTCCTGCCTCAACCCCAAGTACTTAGATTATAGGTGTGTGCTATTATGCCTGGCTTTAATTCTTTCCTTTAACAGCACCAAGACTTTGCCATTTTGCTTGGAAATCTGTGACCCTGTTATCTTGCTGCTCATTTTTAAGGATGTCTAAAGCAGATTAACCTTTTCTTAAGGCTGGATCACCACGACTAACTGGGTTTTTCAGGACAGAGGAGCTTGATGAATAATACGGACTATACTTAGTGCATAATTATTCACGTTCATGTAGTTGCTTTTGATTCTTGTCAGTACAATCTCTTTCTCTGTTGCTTTTTATATACCATTAAACAGTTAATTGAAAAATATTAATAATGAGGGCTGAGGATATAGCTCAGGGGTAAGGTGTTATCTGGCATGTATAATGCCTGAGACTAGTCCCCAGCACTCAAAAAACAAACAAACACAAACAAACAAACAAACCCCCAAAAAACGAGATAGGAAGGAAGGACAGATTTTGAAGTTTTGACTAAGGACAGCTGGCAATATAGCCTGAGAGTATGAATATGAGATTCAGGGCCAGGTATTTAAGAACAGTGAATAATTTGTTTACCTCCCAGTCCAGGTTGTGCTCCAGAGAAATGGCAATTATAGAAAGTGTCCAATCTTTTGTAATCTTAGGGAATCAAACACTACACTTAAGGTCATTTAGAGATAGAAATGCATACTATGAATTAGGTGTGTGTGTGTATGTATTTGTGTCTGAGTACTGTTTGCTTGGTTAAATTAGCCTTGTTTACCCATATCCCCCTTTTTTTCATGGTAAGTTAAGGTGAGGATGCTCTCCATTCACTATTACTTCGTTATGAGGAGAAGAAAAGTAAAATGTATGTAAAGCTTTTGGGCTTCTATATCCATTGATGTTGTCACCTTCTCATCTTTGGGAATGTCAGTGAGACTATATGACCATGAAGGGGTGATATGTGTCCTCTGTTGATCTGACTTACAAGCTGCCATTGACATTGTCTTCACAAGCATGTTTTCATTTAGTCCGTGGATTTGTCATGGACAGTGGAATGTGATAATGAAATATCCATAAATCTACTTTTAATAAAATAATCATTTCGAAATTAAATTACATAACAAGTTGCTGCAGTATTTTGTTATCTCTGCTGTGTACCACTTCTGCTGTGTATGAAAACCAAGGTCCACTGGGAATATAACTCTTGTGGCTATTAATGGATTTAATTCTATTTCCTCTCTGCCACCAAGATGTGCAATAAAGTTGTTTATGTCTTTTCCTTTAACAGAATGCAGTATCATAATCAGTTTGTTTTTATCACTGAGGAGTCCTAATACTTTCCTTTAAATATATATAATAAAGAAAAATAGTAACATTTTGAAACTTTGATCCATTAATCCTTGATTGACTTTTCTTCCATGAAGAATAAAAAAAAATTATCTCATTGGGGAACAGGCTTATCTCATGGGATTGCAAATGGGAAAGGACTTTTGAGCCTAAGGTAAGGTATAAGATTAGCTTGGTCTTTTGAGAACTTAAAAAGGTGATAGGCCTAATAATAATAAGGCCTAACTCAAAGTGCCATTGATAAATAGATACCATGTCCCTGAATGGGGGGTTCATATTTTTGAAATGCATTTAACAAAATTATTTTAAGAGTAATTTTAAGGTTATGGGTTATCTCTCTTGCTTGCTCACTCTCATTCTTGGTCTCTTTTCTCACTCAGGTGTTTCTTATTATCTATCTGAAGAAAAACTTAGTAGCAATCTCATTTAAGTGACATTCTAAAAGTGGTTTGACTTTAAATTTTGATTTCTCATTTGGCTCTTCTTGGCTGAATAGATTTTGATAAGTCTCTTACTCTACCTACTTCTTCTGAGTACCATCTATTAATGAAAAGACACATATCAAGCAAATGCTCTATACCACTTATTGTTATAGATACTGGACAGAATGGTGAATAAAACAGAAAAATTCTAGCTCTTATATTTACCTCTAGGGACAGGTGGGCATCAGACAGTAAATAAATGACAGGGTGTGCCAAGTAGTAGGAACAGAAGCTAAGTGAGGAGAAGGAAGACAGCAGTGCAGGTTAAAGGAGGTCATTGATCTGTATGGTTATGTGGGGAGGTGGAGATAGAAGGATCCCCTTGGCTTACTGGCTAGCTGCCTAGCTGACTTGGTAAGACCCATATCCCAGTGAGAGATTCTGTCTAAAAATAAAAACAAACAAAACAAGGTACATGGCACTTGAGAAACAACACCTAGGGTTCTCCTCTGGTCACACAAATAAGATAGTCCAGAAAACAGATGAGGGGTGTGTGAATATACAGGTGTATACATTGTTTATTTTGCAATGATAGAGAGAGACAAAGCAAGTGCCCTATCACTGATACAACAGATTTTATTGGTCATTGCATAACTCTTGTTTTGATCTTGAGTCATTTGAAGTAAGAGCTAGAAAAGATGTATGATAATTACTTCAGCCTCAGCTGGGCACTGGCCTCTGCACACTCACCCAAAGGAAAGGGCAGGGCAGGTGGGGTCATAGTGGTAGGAGGTTGTGACAATGGAGGTGGAAGCAGTGGGAACCCAGAAGCTGAGGATCCTGAGCACATTTTCTCCCAGATTTGGGGTATGACAGAGCAAAAGGATTCAACAATACCTTCAACATCTCATTTAACTGTGTTTTATTTGCTTTCTGTTTCCATTTCAAGTCACTCTTATGCCATCTCTCTTAGTGCTGTCGTGAAAACAGTATCTTTAACAGGAGTCTTCAGAGCAGATTTAGAATTTGTTTCCACTTTTACTAGGTTATAGAATAATTGGTAGGTTGGCGCCTGATGTGTTAAAGATCTACTTAACATTGTTCATGTGTTTTATGCCATAATGTAGCCACTGAAGCAGTTCAGTCTCAGCATCTCTATTCTTCTGTGTAGTCTGTTAGCTCACTCTGATCTATATTTGTTGGATGCTTTTTGAAGAGGTTATTTGTGCAGAATTCATTGATAATAGTAGCGTCAAGCCTTTGTTACTAACCTAGTGAAACTGAAGATTCGAAAACTTGATGGTTTTTGTAAAGGTTATAAGTTTGTTGTAGCATACTTCCTGTCTGACCTAGGAGCTCAGCAAGGAGGAATCCTGCTGCAGAGTGATCTAATTTGTGTAATCTTGAAGGTGGAGCTATTTTTGAAAGAGAACAGAAAAAATAATGGGGCCCCTTGCTCCTGAATGCCAAACTGTATCTCACTGACTTAAAATAAAAGGGACTCAGATCTTGGACTCTGCATTTCTGTTTCCTTTACTCTGTCTAGATTCGATGTATGGTACATGTCTTTAGGTAAGGGATGGTTGCTGGGTTCTTTACATTCTTAATTGTGTTTCTTTACTTAGAATTTGAATGATGTAAATTTGAATGATGTGAGTAGTTAAAAGGGTAGTTACTAAGTTCTATGTTTAGAATTCTTGAGTTTTCTTCATAGTTCCTGTGATAAACTGATTTATTTTTTTCTTTCTATTTGTTGAGAGACAAGGTCTCACTCACTCTGTAGTCCTGTTTTCAACCTCTGGAGTTCTAGGATTATAGGTATGAACTACATTTCCCGCTTAGACTGGTGGTTTATAACTGGTTTTCAACCCATTTAGTCTATATGGTCCTTTTTTCTATTCTGAAATGAAATGCTTAGATAATAAAACTTATTGGCACGTCTGCATTGTCGTCACAGCAATACAGAGGAAACAAAAGGTGTGTCTTTCTTAGGAGACAAATGTAAATAAGTGCTTTCAGTGTGTTAGGAACCATAGCTATTGTGTGCCTGCAGGTACATGTAGCTTTATCTTTGTGGATATGACATCTATGAATAGAGATTAATTTAGGTGTGTTGCTTTGGTGACTCAGATGATATGTGGCAATGCTACTGGAATACGATTTCCCAAAATGGTTAATAAATCTTTTTGAGTTTTGAACAAAATATAGTGAAATCTTTCCTATGTGTATGGAGTTTATATTCATGGAATATTTACTTTATGCTAAATCATAGAAACAAACATGTTTGTGTTGAGACTTAGATAATTGCAAACTGCTTTTTACTGACATATATGTGAGTGAGTCTAAAGGCTAATTTGTTATAAAGAAGGCTGATTTTATACAGCTGATAAAAGTAAAATTTGTAATTCTTTCACATGTAAAGATTTACTTCTATGCTCTATACCTAATTTAAAAAATCAAAGACTTTCCTGAAAGTATCATATGTGCTCAGAAAAGTATACAATTTAGTAAGTTCAATTTAGTGAGCCTTTATAAACTGAACATACATATCTAACGCCCATATCAAGAAGCTAAGCATTCTTAATCTCAGAATGTCACCTTGCTCTCACCTAACGACAACCTCTGCCACCAAAAAAGCAGTAGCCTGGCTTCTGATACGATGAGTCAGTGCTGCCTTCTTTAGTGCGTGCTCTTGTGTTGGTGAGTCTTTCACATACTAGTTGTAGTTCATTTCTTCTTGTTGCATAGTATTTCATTGAATGGTATGCATTCATATGCATTTCATGGCACGGATACTGTGGTCTATTAGTTATTCTGCTGATGTTAGTCTGGGACTATTTTGAATGTTGGCAGATCTATATACTCATTTCTCTTGAATGTGAAATTCTGGGTCACAGGAGACATATGTTTTCATATTTATACCATATGATAGCCTCTGTTGCTCCACATCTGTACTAACAGTTGGTCTTACCCCCTCCCCACCTTTTAAGTCATTCTGGTAGGGGCAAAGATGGTTTGTCCTGTGGTTTTAGTTTACATTTCCCCTTTCCTTTTGTTGGTCAGCAAGATCATTGTGATATTATCTGTCATGAATTATTTGTTTGGATCAGTTTCCTTTTGTGGAGAGCTGTATTTCTTATTTACTTTAGGATTTCATTCTTTTTGTTTTAATAGCTCAATGAGTCCCATTAGTACTGCCTGTATTTGTGTATGTGTGGCCATTCACTGGAGCTTGGGCAAACCTACCAGTGTTCACTATCTCCAGTCCTCAGCTCCCCACCAATGGGGATTGACTGTCAGTCCTGGATCAATTGCTAATAGCTTCTCAACTAGAGGTGAGTCCTTGTGAGCCTCCCTCCACCAAATTTGTCCTGTAATTTTGACTGTTTTGACTGTCTTGATCTTATGCTGCAGGTATGCACTGTTGCTTTGAGTGAGTGTAATGGCATGTCATGTGCAAAAGATAGTATTTTACAGTTCTTCCCTCTTTCTGATTCTTACATTCTTTCCATTCTCCTCTTTCAAGTTGGTCCCTGAACCTTGTGAGCTAGTAGGGAGCTGTCACAGTTGTCCTATTTAGGGCTAAACACTCAGTCACTCACATGAATGTTAGAAACCATGCGGAAACTAGCCATTTCTCCATTGTGTACATGGGATTTATAATTTGTCTAAGATAGTTGATGTTCTTTTGTTTTTTTTTCTGCCACCAAATTCTGTACTATTTTTAATTGTTGCCATGGTCTAGAAAGTACTCCAGAGGTATTTCCACCACCACACCTCTCTTCAGACTTACTTGTTCAGAACATTTTGCCTTCATTATAATATGATGTTACATTTATTGTGTGTTTGAATGCCCTAAAATGGGTTTTGTTGTTTGTTGTTGTTGCTGCTGCTGCTTGAGATGGGTCTCACCATGCCTCTGCCTCCTGAGCTAACTTCAACTATCTTACGAGTTTTTAAAAAACATTTATTGATATTCATTTTCTTCTTTTGATTCTGAGCCTTAGTCTTTAACACCTCTTAACTGTTTGATGTTTGCTTATTTGTTGAGAGAAACCTAAAAGCCTAGAGATATTTTGTTTTTGTTTTACTTTGATTTTTAAAATAATATATTCTTATTTATGTGAATGAATGTTTGTCTGTATGTATATCTGTGTACCACATACATGCCTGGTGTCCTCAAAGGCCAGAAGAGGGTGTTGGACCTCCTGGAACTGGAATTACAGACAGTTCTGTTGTTAACTACTGAACTGTCTCCAGCCTCTTGCTTGGTTTGTTTGAGATCTAGTCTCATTGCCAGAGCTGGCCTCCAGCCTTCTGTGCATCAAAAGATGCCTTTGGACTTCAATCTTCCTGCCTCCTCCTAGTTCATTACAGCTATGTACCACTGTACCTGCTTTTATGTGGTGCTGGGAATTGAACCCAAGACCTTGTTCATGCTAAACAAGTACTACACCAACTGAACTACACCCCTATCCCAAGCCAACAGTTTTAATTGTTGGCATGTATGTATAATCTTCAGACTTCTGTTCACAGGCTTCCTGATAAAAGTGAACTGAACACTGGACTTAGAGCTCTAGTTAAATTAGCATTCTTTTGGATCCTACTCGTGTCACCACAGTGGAAAGAAATAAAGACAACCATCTGATTGACTATTGGGAGTTGTTGAGAAGAGCAGGCACAGTAAGTTTCATTATAAGTTACAGTTCTTTTGATTCTGAGCCTTAGTCTTTAACACCTCTTAACTGTTTGATGTTTGCTTATTTGTTGAGAGAAACCTAAAAGCCTAGAGATATTTTGTTTTTGTTTTACTTTGATTTTTAAAATAATTAATATATTCTTATTTATGTGAATGAGTGTTTGTCTGTATGTATATCTGTGTACCACATACATGCCTGGTGTCCTCAAAGGCCAGAAGAGGGTGTTGGACCTCCTGCATTTATTCATGCATTTATTTACTCATTGGTCTTCTCTGAGACTAAAGGCATAAGATGAAGCCTGCTAAATAGCTTGGATCTGTCCAGTTTGAACAAGGGGACTACAGCCATAACTTATTAATGGAAATTGGCATCCACTTTCCAGAAGCCAGAATGTTTATAGGAAGTCAACAGGAACATTTGCCTACTGGGAGTCCTATGGCTAATTCTGGTTTTGCAAATGAAAAGTAGGCAAACCACTCACTTTGAGTTTCCTTCATTATCTTGCTGCTTAAGAATGCTTTGAAGTTTAAGATAAACTCATTAAGCACTTCTGTGTCCCTTAGTAAATGTCCCACTGTGAGCATAGGTGATGAACTGTGAGAATTAAATTCTCAGGCTTTCTCTGTCTGTCTGTCTGTCTGTCTGTCTGTCTGTCTATCTATCTGTATATCAGTAATACAGCATGAATGTAGGATGCTTGAAGCCCTGGGTTTCTCCAAAAATTGCAAAAACTCTCAATCATATGAATTTATTATGACCTCAGCCTTCCAGCCCATAGATGGAGAAATCCATGGTTTATTAGTAGATAGAAAAGCAGTGGCCCTTGGAATGTAAATTGCTGGGGAGTGGTTTAATACAGAGTTTATTAATTTTTTATTGAAAGATTTTTTTAACAAGTTTGAATTTTAGTATGATTTCTCCTGTAAACCTTAGTCTCCGTAATTAGTATACCTGTAGATTGTAGCAACTGTTTTTTTTTTTAACATTTTTTATAGTTATGTGTAATATGTGTATGAGTCCAGGTACATATATCACAGTACACTTGTGAAGGCAAAGGGCAACTTTCAAGTGCCAGTTGTTTCCTTCCATTTGAGATCCAGGAATTGAAGGTTTACACAGCAAGGGCTTTTACCCAGAGTCATCCTGCCCTTCATGTTTCTTCTGCATGTTGTTTCTAGATAGTGTGTTGTCTATTAGCCCAGGGTTGCTTGATCTTCCTTCCTTCTGTTGCTGGGATTATATGAATGTACCATGATACCAGCTAGAATGTGATGTTAGTTAAATTATTACTCAGAGTTCTTATAATTATGACCATAGCCAGGCTGGATAGTAAATTACAATTTTTCTTTTCCTGGCCTATTTTAATTTTTTTTTAGCTTTAATAAACATGTTAAGATTTTTAAATAATTATTGATACAGAGTAACAATGTATTCTCAGTGCTGTTTTTTTAAAGTTACTTTTTGGAGTTATATGTGATATGTGTATAAGTCCAGTACATGTGTCACAGCACACTTGTGAAAGCCAAAGGACTGTACGAGTTGCTGTCTGTGTGTTATCTCAATTGTTGAATAGGGGACTGAAGCACACAGTGGTTAGGGACCTTGCCCAAACATATTGTGAGTATAATCCTTGGTAGTTTGGCTCTCAAATGTATACTTAACTGTGTTGCACACATTTTTTTTGTCTTCAATTAGTATATACTTAAACTTTTTTATTATTTATTTTCAGTATTTATTTTATGTGTATAAACGTTTGTGCACATGTACGTGTATATACCCACCATATGCTTGCTTGGTGCCAACTGAACCTGGGTCTCCTGCAAGAGTGACAAGTGTTCTTTCCAGCTTCCCCTCCCCTCTTTGTTTTTTGCTTTTTGAGACAGAGTCTCACTATGTAACTCTGGCTGGCCTAGAACTTGCTATGTAGACTAGGATGGCCTCTTAAATCTTCCTCCAAAGTGCTAGGCTTACAGGTGTTTCCCACTGCTCAACTCAGCTCCTTGCTCTTTTTCTTCCGTCTTCCCTCCCTCCTTTCTTCCCTCCCTCCCTCCCTCCCTCCTTCCTTCCCTTCCTCCCTCCCTCTCTTCTTCCCTCCCTCTCTCCTTCCCTTCCCTTCCCCTCCCTCCCTCCTTCTTTCCTTCCTTCCTTTTCTTCTTCTTCTTTTTTTTTTTCCAGATAGGTTTCTTTGTGTAAAAGCCTTGACTGTCCTGTAACTTACTCTGTAGGTCAGGCTTGTCTGGAACTCAAAGAACCTGCCTCTGCCTCCCCAGTGCTGGGATTAAAGGCGTATGCTATCACTGTCCAGCTATCCTCAGACTTTTTAATTGAAGTAAGTTTAAATATAATGGATTCATGGATCTTAGGCTTTTGATTTTTTTTTTTTTAATGTATAAATTTGGAGCTGGAGAGATGGTCCAGCTGTTAAGAGGAATTGGTGCTCTTCCAGGGCACTTGGATTTGGTTCTCAGTATCTATGTAGTGGCTCACCATTTCTAACTCCAGTTCCAGGGGTGTCTGATGAGTTCCGATCTCAGTTAGCACTCCAGCCATGTAGTGCATATTCTTTTTAGTTTTAGGTTTCTGTTTTGTTTGTTTTTGCTTTTTTCTGAGACGGGGTAGTAGCTCTGGCTGGCCTTGAACTCAGAGATCAGTCTGCCTTTGCCTTCTAAATGCTGGCATTAAAGGGGTGTACCACTATGCCAGGCTTGTTATGAAAATTCTTGTACACATCTTCTTGTGGGCACAAAGGAGGTAAATATGTGAGAGTGGAGTGGTGGGTCTGAGAGAAGTGTGTGCTTTAAATTAACTGTGTGAGAAATGTCAGTTCATCAAATGTAGTTATATCAGTTTAAAATCTCACTAGGTGACCCCAGGATCTGTCTCCTGGTTTTTATATTCTCATCTAATCCTACACTCTTGGTTTTGGGTGGAATACTGAGTAGAGTTGTTGAATATTTTGGCAAGCAGGTAGGATTTACATGATAATGTTCCATCAGATTGTAGTCATATCTTGTTGGATCTGCAGACATTGCCATATTGTGAGTTGTCAATGAGGAATTCTGATATGATATGGGGCTCTGGGCAACTTCAAGCCATAGGCACCAAGAGACTTCTTTTTTGGGTGGTTTGTTCATTTGTTGTTGTTTTTGAGACAAGGTTTCATGTAGCCCTGTATGTCCTAGAACTCACTATGTAGACCAGACTTGCTTCAAACTTACAGAGATCTGTCTGACTCTGCTGAGATTAAAGGCATGTGTCATAACTCTGTGCTCAAGAAACTTTGTCTCTCAGTTCAGTAGCCTACAAGAATTGAATGCTACCAATAACTATGAGCTTGTAATAGATCTTGTTCCACCACAGTCTTGGATGATACCTTGATTGTAACCATAGAGAGCCTAGTTAAGCTGTGCCTGGGCTTCTCACTCATAGTTCTGATCAACTTACATTGTTTTTAAGTTTTTTAGTAATATTGTTATATAACAGATTTATTATTATTATATAAGTATAGTAGTATTTTTTAAAAGATTTACTTATTTTATATTATGTGAGTACATTGTCTGTCTTCAGACACAATAGAAGAGGGCGTCAGACTCCATTACAGATGGCTTGAGCCAACATGTGGTTGTTGGGGATTAAACTCAGGACTTCTAGAAGAGCAGACAGTGCTCTTAACCATTGAGCCATCTTCCCTGCCTAGTATAGTAGTTTTATACCAAAGTTTCTTTTACTTTACATTTCTACCAACATGTAGTTTTGTCAGTCTCTTTGATTTTAGTCTTGTTAATTGATAAGAATGTTTAGCTCCCTTGTGGCTTTAAATTTTCTTATTTCATTTATTTGTTCTGTGTGTGTGTGTGTGTGTGTGTGTGTGTGTGTGTGTGTGCCACAGCACATGAATGGAGGTCGAGGATAACGTACAGGAATTGGGTCTCTCCTACAATGTGGGCTCTGGGGAATCCAACTCAGGTCTCAGGCTTCGCAACAAATTCTTTTACCTACTGAGCCATCTCACCAACCTTTATGATTTTAGTTTGCCTTTCTGTAACTAATGACCTTGAGTATTTTTAAATATCTGCTTTAGTAAAATATTAAAGTCCTAAGTCCTTTTCTTATTTTTAAAACTGGTGTTTATCTTTTGTAATTTATTTGTAAATTATTTTACAAATCAAATCCTCTATCATTTGTCTATATGTCTAATGAATTCTAAATTCTTCCAGTTTGTGACTAGGAGGAATTTCCTCATCTGCCATGTCACTCAGATTTCAAAACTTTTGACATTTTAGGGCATTCCCTCTGTTCTGCTGTTTTCTAAGTTCTTCATAGCCACATGAGACCAAGTTATACGAGTAATACCTTCTGTCCTCCTAATTTTCCCCAGTCAAAAGTTCTCTCAGGGCTGGAGAGATGGCTCAGCAGTTAGGGGTATCTGCCACTCTCCCAGAAGACCTGAATTCAATTCTCAACATTCACATCTAGTGGTTCTAGGAAATCTGATATCCTCTTCTGGACTTGGTAGGCACCAGCACTCACACATGCGCACACATAGACATATACATATATGTACACCTAATTGAAAATAAGTCTCTATATATTAAAAAAGTGCTCCTAACAACTACTGTGTGTCTCTCTTAGGTTTAATAGTTCAAGATACCTCTGTAGGATGGTGAGATGATTCAGTGGGTTAAGGTGCCTGTTGCTAAGCTCGGTGTCCTAAATTCAGTCCCTAGGAATTACATGGTGAACAGAGATAATTGAGAAACTGATAGCAAATGTATAGCCCAGGTTGGCCTTGAACTCGTGATCCTCCAGCCTCTACCTCCTTTAGCGAATCATATCAATGTACACCACAACTGGTACAATATTTTTTTAAATTTTGTTTTGTTTTTAATACATTCTCATTCCTCCCTCCTTCTCCCATCCATCCACCTTCCCTATCACCCTGACCCACTCCTCCTCAGTTTCCCTTCAGAAAAGAGCAGGTCTCCCAGAAATACCACCTAACATGGCATAACAAGATACACACTAAGACTAGGTACAAACCCTCATATCAAGGCTGGATGAGGAAACCCAGTATGAGGAAAGGGTCTCAAAAGCAGACAAAAGAGTCAGAGACATGCCCATTCCCACTGTTAGGAGTCCCACAAAAACATCAAGCTAACCATAGCATGAAAAGAACCTTTCACAGACCTCTGCAGGCTCAGTAATTGCTGTTTCAGTCTCTGTTAGCCCCTGTGATCCCTGCTTAGTTGAAGTTTTTCTCCTGGTATTGCCAACTCCTCTTTCCCATTCTCCATAGGGTTCCCTGAGCCTAAGGGGAGGGATCTGATGGAGACCTCCAATCTGGGCTTGCTTTCTCCACCTGATGTTTGGCTGTGGGTCTCTGTATCTGTCCCCGTGAGCTGCCAGAGGCAGCCTGTTTAATGATGATTGGACTAGGCACTGGTCTATAAGTGGATATCATTAGTAATCATTTATGGATTTTTTTTTCTATCATAGGTCTCAGAGCTATACAGCACCTGATTCCTAGTCATTCAGGATGTGTCAGGCATGAGCTCCCTCTCATGGTGTACACCTGGTTTTTTGGTCACTCCCCACAAGTTTTGTATCTCTATTGCCCTAGTACATCTTGTAGGCGAGATAGATTATAGTAGATTGAAGGTTTTGTGTTTATGTTGGTGTCTCAGTCCCACCTCTGGAAGCCTTGCCTGGTTACAGAAGATGGCCAGTTCAGGCTCCAAATCCTCCATTACTAGGAGTCCTCATGAGGTCACCCTCATAGAATCCTAAGAGTTTCTACTGGACTAGGTTTCCCTTTCCCTCCCCAAGTGCCCTCCAGTTGCAGTTGTCTCTCTTAATACTATTTCCCTCCACACACACACGCACGATCTGATCCCTCCTATTCCCATCCCCACTTGCCCCCAGTCCACTTGAAAAATCTATTTCTGCTTCTCAGGGAGATCCATGAGTCCCTCTTAAAGCCCTTCTTGTTATTTAGCCTTTCTGGGTCTCTGTGGATTGAAGTATGATTATCATAGACTTAACAATTAATATCTACTTATAAGTTAATATATACCATGTTCGTTTTTCTGGGTCTGGATGACTTCATTAAAGATGAAAATTTCTAGTTTCATCCATTTGCCTACAAATTTCATGATGTCATTTTTTAAAAACAACTGGGTAATATTCCATTGTATAAATTGCCACATCTTCTTTATCCATTCTTGGGTTGATGGGCATTCTAGTGTCTGGCTATTATGAATAAGACTACTGTGAACATAGTTGAGCAAGTGTCCTTCCTTGTGATAGGATAGAGTATCCTTTGTATATATACCCAAGAGTGATATAGTTGGGTCTTGAGGTATATTGATTCCCAGTTTTCTGAGGATCTGCCATATTAATTCTATAGTGGTTGTACAAGTTTGCATTTCTAGTAGTGAAGGCACATACTCTCCGACATGTGCTGTCCCTTGTGTTATTGATCTTAGACATTCTGACAGGTGTTAGGTGGAATCTCAAGGTAGTTTTGATTTGCATTTCCCTGATGGCTAAAGATGAACAATTCTTTAAGTGTTTCTCAGCCATTTGGTTTTTTCTATTGGGAATTCTCTGTTTAGATCTGTACCCATTTGTTAATTGGATTGTTTATTTCCTTGATATCTAGTTTCTTGAATTCTTTATATAGTTTGGATATTAGAGCTCTATCTGACGTGGAGTTGGTGAAAATATTTTCCCATTCTGTAGACTCTCGTTTTGTCCTATTGATGGTGTCCTTTGCCTACAGAAGCTTTTCAGTTTCATGATGTCCCATTTATTAGTTGTTAATCTTAGAGCCTGTGCTATCAGTGTTCTGTTCAGGAAGTTGTGTCCCGTGCCAGTGCGTTCAGGGCTATTCCCCACTTTCTCTTTCTGTCAGGTTTAGTGTATCTGGTTTATGTTGAGGTCTTTGACCCATTTGGACTTGAATTTTGTGCAGGGTGATAAATATGAATCTATTTACATTCTTCTACATACAGATATTCAGTTAGACCAGCCTGGTGCAATTTTTAAAAAATCCTTTGGGCATATTCCCTTGATCCAAAACTGATTTGAGAGGTAGAGGCATGTAGAACTTTGAGGTTGAGGCCAGCATAGTTTACACATCTAGTTTCAGGCCAACTAAATATCTTTTTGTTTGTTTGTTTGTTTTTAAAAATTTTTTTGAGACAGGGTTTCTCTGTATAGCTCTGGCTGTCCTGGCACTCACTCTGTAGACCAGCTGGCCTCGAACTCAGAAATCTACCTGCCTATGCCTCCCAAGTGCTGGGATTAAAGGCATGAGCCACCACTGCCCGGCTTTCTTTCTTTCTTTCTTTCCTTTTTTTTTTTTTTTTTTTTTTTTTTTTAAAGCATTGAGACACACGAATCCTGCTTTGTTGTTATAACTTTTCATGCCTTATAGTCTGCGTATGCCTTTAATCTCTTCGATTATTTATGTCCTATATTCAAGAGGAGGATCTGCAAACCAAACCCCTCAATATTGTCTCATGACCAGGCTTAGACTATGATTTCTTGACAAAAGGTATTATTACAAAGATGCTATTGTATATTCCCAGCAGTTCACACAGCAAGGCACACTGCATTAACCTGCCCTGCTGCTGAGTATCTTAACCCTGATCACATGGTCATGTTGGTGTTGGCCAATGTCTCATGTTCTTCACCCCACCAGAATGTCATTGTTTTCTTCTTTCTAACAGAAAAGAATGTTGTATGCAGATATTTAAGATTATGCCAAAATCCTTTCCTCATCAAACTTGAAGCTGCTAGTATGTCTTCCCCAAGTCAGTCACTACTGTGTAGTTGCCAGGTGATGATATTTTGTTTCTATTATTTCTTTTATATTTATGTTAATTTTGCATTGTAATGATGAGCTTTTCCTTCTTCCTTTTTTGTAGACTCATGGATTTATATTTATTCACAGCATTATAATTTGTTAATATTATTGATGCCCCCATTACTGTAAATCTGCCAAAGGGAGCCCTACATTCAGTTTACCTTGTACCTGTCCTTATCTTTCTTTGAATATGTAATGATTTTCTAGAACAAGCCGTCCAGGTTACTCTCTGTCATCTTTTCACTTAGCTCTAGGATCAACTCTTTCCATGACCAAGAGCAACTTAAGGAAAAAAGACTTTATTTTATCTTATGGTTCCAGAGAGTCAAGTCCATATGGCAGGAAAGGACATGGCATACTGGCAAGATCATAAACCTGGCTGGTCACATTTTTCATCCACATATAGGAAACAGAGTGAGTTGATGAACCTTCATGGCCTCCTCCTCACCCCCAACTCCCAATGAGTTACTTCCTCCAGCAAGGATAAATCTTCTAAAGATCCCTTAACCTTCCCAAACATAGCTACCAGCCAAGGACCAAGTGCTGAAATGCATGAGCCTATGAGGGACAGTTCTCATTTAAACCACCACAGAATGCTAGGCCTTGGTTGTTGTTGGTTTTTTTTTTTTTTTTTTTTTTTTTTTTTTTTTTGAGACAGGGTTTCTCTGTATAGCCCTAGTTGTCCTGGAACTCACTCTGTAGATCAGGCTGGCTTTGAACTCACAAAGATCTGCCTCCCTCTGTCTCCTAAGTGCTGGGATTAGAGGCATGCTTCACCAGTGACTGGCTGAGTACTAGGCAGTTTACTGGAGGATTAGCATCTAGAAACCAGTGTGTAGAGTGTGTTGTGGTTGTAATAGGATGTCATTGCCTCTGGTGCTCTCAGCAGGCAGAGCGAGGAAATACAACTATATATGTGCTGTATATAGATATAGACATCTTTAAAACCATCAATCAGTTCAAATTGTCAGCTTTAATTCCATTATAGCATCTCAGGGATACCACCAGTCATATCCTTTTTCATCTTTATAAATACTTTTTCTAAGAGGGAGAAGTCTGACCCTCCTATCCTCATTGCTACTCCATTGGACTTAGCTTTTCAACTAGCCTGGTCTTCATCTGTCACATGCATATGTGCATACACACATGTACTTGTCACTGCAGGGAAGCAGACACACTGTAAATTCTTAACACAGACACTCGAGGCAACAGAGATGGAAAATGAGAAGCAAACCAGTTACTCCGAAGTTTTTTTTTTAATTTTATTTAATCTTTTTTTTTTTTTAATACTCCAGATTTTATCCCCCTCCCGGTCCACCCTCTGACTGTTCACCATCGCATACCTCCTTCCCAGCCTCCTGTCTCCATGAGGATGTCCCTACTCCCCCATCCCCCACCCCACCAGACCTCTAAACTCTCTGGGGCCTCCAGTCTCTTGAGGGCTAGGTGCATCTTCTTTGACTGAACTCAGACCTGGAAGTCCTCTGCTGTATA
Source organism: Arvicanthis niloticus (assembly GCF_011762505.2). Lineage (NCBI taxonomy): Eukaryota > Metazoa > Chordata > Mammalia > Rodentia > Muridae > Arvicanthis > Arvicanthis niloticus. The sequence continues at coordinate 113,690,610 of NC_047658.1, read as the reverse complement.
TGTGTTGGGGGACTCATATCAGCTAGTGTATGCTGCCTGGTTGGTGGTCCAGTGTCTGAGAAATCTCAGGGTTCCAGGTTAATTGAGACTGTTGGTCCTCCTACAGAGTCACCCTCCTCCTCAGCTTCTTCCAGCTTTCCCCTAATTCAACCACAGGCAGAGGTCAGCAGCTTCTATCCATTGGTTGGGTGCAAATATCTGCATCTGACTCTTTCAACTGTTTGTTGGGTCTTTCAGATGGGTGGTCATGATAGGTTACTTTTTGTCAGCACTCCATAGCCTTAGTAATAGTGTCAGGCCTTGAGGCCTCCCCTTGGTCTGGATCCCATTTTGGACCTATTGCTGGACCTTCTTTTCCTCAAGCTTTTCTCCATTTTTGTCCCTGCCGTTCTTTCAGACAATAGCAATTATGGGTCAGAGTTTTGACTGTGGGATGGCAACCCCATCCCTCACTTGATGCCCTGTCTTTCTGTTAGATGTGGGCTCTACAAGTTCTCTCTCCCAGCTGTAGGGCCTTTCATCTTTAAGTCCGGAGAGTCTCTCACCTCCCAGGTCTCTGGTACATTCTGGAGGGTGCCCCCACCTCCTACCTCCTGAGGTTGTCTGTTTCCATTCTTTCTGCTGTCCCTCAGGGCTTCAGTCCTTTTCCCTCACCCAATACCAGATCATGTTCCCCTCCCCCACACATCCGCCTCCTTTCCCACCCAGGTGACTTCCTCCCTTTCTCCTTGTGATTGCTTTCTTCTCCCTCCCAAGTGGGATTGAGGCATCCTCACTTGGGCCCTTCAGATTGTTGACCTTTTTGAGTTCTGTAGACTGAATCTTGGGTATTCTGTACTTTGTTTTTTTGGTTTTTTGTTTTTTTGGCTAATATCCATTTATTAGTGAGTATATACCATGCATATCCTTTTGGGTCTGAGTTACCTCACTCAGGATATTATCTAGTTCCATCCATTTGCTGCAAAACTCAGGATGTCCTTGTTCTTAACAGCTGAGTAGTATTCCATTGTGTAAATGAACCACATTTTCTGTGTCTATTCTTCTGTCATGGAACCTCTCTTGGATGTTTCCAGCTTCTGGCTATCACAAACAAGGCTGCTATGAACATGGTGCAGCACGTGCCCCTGTGGCCAGGTGGGGCATCTTTTGAGTATATTCCCAAGAGTGGTATTGCTGGGTCTTCAGGTAGATCTAGTTCCAATTTTCTGAGGAACCTCCAGATTGATGTCCAGAGTGGTTGTATCCGTTTGCAATCCTACCAGCCATGGAGGAGTGTTCTCTTTTCCACATCCTCACCAACATGTGCTGTCATCTTAGCCATTCTAATTGGTGTAATGTGGAATTTCAGGGTCGTTTTGATTTGCATTTCTCTGATCACTAAGGACTTTGAACATTTATTTAGGTGCTTCTCAGCCATTCAAGGTTCCTTTGTTGTGAATTCTGTTTAGTTCTAAACCCCATTTTTTTTTTTTTTTTTGATTGGGTTGTTTAGTTTTTTGGTAGTTAGCTTCTTGATTTCTTTATATATTTTGGATATTAGCCTTCTGTCGGATGTAGGGTTAGTGAAGATTTTTTCCCCCAATCTGTGGGTTGCTGATTTGTCCTATTGACTATGTTCTTTGCCTTAACAGAAGCTTTCTAGTTTCATGGGGTCCCATTTATCAATTCTTGATCTTAGAGCGTGAGCCATTGGAGTTCTGTTTAGGAAATTTCCCCCTGTACCAATGCATTCAAGGCTCTTTCCCACTTGCTCTTCTATTAGATTCAGTGTATCTGGTTTTATGTTGAGGTCCTTGATCCACTTGGACTTGAGCTTTGTGCAAGGTGACAAATATGAGTCTATTTTAATTTTTCTACATACAGAGTGCCACTTAGACCAGCACCATTTATTGAAAATGTTTTCTTTTTTCCATTGTATATTTTTTGGCTTCTTTGTCAAAGATCAAGTGTGTGTAAGTGTATAGAATTTACAGTTATTTAGTGTTCTACTGAAAAGCCATTTCAAAAGTTGGGTATGGAAGTAAACCTCAGACCTTGACTCAGCAACAACAAAAAGTTTTCATCTGAAATAAGGTCTGTATTTGAACAGAAATTGCACTTTGGATGTTGCTTTGCAAGAGTGGTAAGTTCCCTCTCTTCCACTCAGATTTAGTTGGAGTGGCTAAAACCTTCTATGGACTCGCTCACTCATATTTCCTAATACCTGTGCTAGCTGTTGGCTGGCCCTTATGTGAATTCTGGGAACTGAAGTAGGTACTCTGAAAGAACAACAAGTACTCTTTATTTTTTGTCTTTGTTTTTTTATTGGTTATTTTATTTATTTACATTTCAAATGTTATCCTTCTTGGCTTCCCCTCCAAAAACCCCCTATCCATCCTCTCTCACCCCTGCTTCTATGAGGGTGCTTCCCCACCCACTCACCCACCCATCTACTCACTCTTGCCTCACCTCCCTAGCATTCCCCTTACACTGGGGCATCAAGCCTTCACAGGACCTCTCCTCCCACTGATGCCAGATAAGGCCATTCTCTGCTACATATGCAGCTGGAGCCATGGGTCCCTCCATGTATACTCTTTGGTTGGTGGTTTAGTCCCTGGGAGCTGGGGGTAGCATGGGAGAGTCTGGTTGGTTGATATTGTTATTCTTCCTATAGGGTTGCAACCCCCTTCAGCTCCTTTAGTCTTTCCCCTAACTCCTCCATTGGGGTCCCCATGCTCAGTCCAATGGTTGGCTGCAAGCATCTGCCTCTGTATTTGTCAGGCTCTAGCAGAACCTCTCAGAGGACAGCTATATCAGGCTCTTGTCAGCAAGCACTTCTTAGCATCAGCAATAGTGTCTGGGTTTGGTGACTGTATATGGGATGGATCCCCAGGTGGGGCAGTCTCTGATGGCCTTTCCTTCCGTCTCTGCTCCACTTTTTGTCCCTGTATTTCCTTTAGACAGGAACAATTCTGGGTTAACATTTTTGAGATGGTTGGGTGGCCCCATTTCTCAACTAGGGACTGTGCCTAATCTCTGGATATGGACTCTACAGGTTCTCTCTCCCCTTTGTTGGGTATTTCAGCTAATGTCATCCCTGTTGGGTCCTGGGAGCCTTTGGCTTTCCTGGCATCTAGGACTTTCTGGTGGCTACCCCCAGTTCCCCACTGCCCACTGCTACACACTTCCATTTCTTGACTCTCTGTACATCTCCCCTTACTTCTCCTACATTTGATCCTGCCCCCCTTTCTTCCCCTCCCCCTCCCTCTCAAGTCTCTCCCTCACTCTACCTCCTGTGATTTTGTTTCCCCCTTCTAAGTAGGACTGAAGCATTCACACTTTGGTCTTCCTTTTCTTGAGCTTCATATGGTCTGTAAGTTGTATCATGGGTATTCTGGGCTTTTTTCCTAATATCCACTTATTAGTGAGTACATACCATGTGTATTCTTTTGTGACTGGGTTACCTCATTCAGGATGATATTTTCTACATCCATCCATTTGCCTGCAAATTTCATGAAGTCATTGTCTTTAACAGCTGCGTAGTACTCCATTGTGTAAATGGACCACATTTTCTGTATCCATTCCTCTGTTGAGGAACATCTAGGTTGTTTCCAGCTTTTGTCTATTATAAATAAGGCCTCTATGAACATGTTAGAGCATCTTTTGGATATATATCCAGGAATGGTATAACTGGGTCCTCAGGTAGTACTATGTCCAATTTTCTGAGAAACCACCAGACTGATTTCTAGAGTGGTTGTATCAGCTTGCAATCCCACCAGCAATGGAGGAGTCTTCCTCTTTCTCCACATCCTCACCAGCATCTGCTGTCACCTGCATTTTTTGATCTTAGCCATTCTGACTGGTGTGAGATGGAATCTCAAGGTCATTTTGATTTGCATTTCCTTGATGACTAAGGATGTTGAGCATTTCTATAGGTGCTTCTTGGTCATTTGATATTCCTCAGTTGAGAATTCTTTGTTTAGCTATGTACCCCATTTTTAATAGGGTTATTTGGTACTCTTAATAGCTGAACCATCTTCTCCAGACTTCTATAGACATGTTTTACATCTGGCATAGTAGCTGAAAACATCTTTTTCTGAATGAACAGAACATTCTTTCATTTGTGGGTAAACTTGTTCAATGCTTTTCATTTGTTTTAAAGTACTTAATTTTTTTTTATTATTAAATTTGTTTGGTATATGTTGAGAGGGGGTTAAATGTGCCAGCCATCCTGTTAGCTTGGCTTAAAAAATTTAAAACACTTATATCTACTTTTACATAGAGACATAAAATAGATCTTTTTATTTATTTTAGTAAGGAGTACTGGTTCTCTCTTTGGCTCACTTCATCCCCCTTTCTCTCTCTCTCTCTTTTTTTTTCTACCAAGTAACTTCTACACATGTCCTTTCGTATTGTTTCCATTCTTATTCAGAAAATCCACAACACATTGAGACTGTTTAAAAATGGAATCACAGTAAAACTTATTTATTTATTTATTTATTTATTTATTTATTTATTTATTTGAGTGAATCCCTTATAGACATTTCTGGAAGTCAGAAGGTTTTGGTCCAATGTATTCTTTTTAGTGGCTGCTCATATTCTGTTTTCTAGTATTTGATCATGAAGGGATGGGAGACTGTATTTGGGAAATTGGAATGTAGCATGACAGTCTTCAAGAGAATGGTAACCAAGAATGAGGGGAGAGAGGAGTACTAAAAAATCCTAAGGTCTGTTGTGCAATAAATAACATTCACCTCAAAGGGAATAAGAGATAGTTTATTGTCTGGCAGTGGTGGCGTACGCCTTTAATCCCAGCACTTGGAAGGCAGAGGCAGGTGGATTTCTGAGTTCAAGGCCAGCCTGGTCTACAGAGTGAGTTCCAGGACAGCCAGTGCTACACAGAGAAAAACCTGTCTTGAAAAACCAAAAAAAAAAAAAAAAAAAAAAAAACAACCAAGAGATAGTTTATTCTGGAGCTAAATTTGAGTGACTATGGTCCCAGGAAAATGAAGCTAGATTACCCCATATTCCAAGTTCCAATATGGAAGCAATTATATAGATTTTTATAGTAATAGAACAAAGTTATAAATCAAGGCTTTTAAAAGATACATTGGTAAAAACCTTAAGTTGGGTAATTCCAGTAGGCAGAGGAATCTCCACTGTAGGCTTCAGATGCTATCTCATAATATTCTTAGCCCTCCACTGGTGGAGAATAGGGTTTTGTTAAGTTAATACATTCCAAAGGTTTTTAATTTGCTTACCAGGTTAGATGTTCGTTCTGATGCTGAGATGGGCAAGAAGAAATGGGTCTCCGCTGAGTAAAGATAGCTCAAAAGAAATTGTAATTAAACTATCAGTGATAGTTGTTTTTATCTGTTGGTCAGTCTGTTGTAGACAGCCTGTTTCCAGGAATCCTAGTTTACAGGTCCTAGACCTGTGATCTAGTCTCAGGTTAGTTGGGAAAATGGTGGGGAGTGGCTTGTTGTTTGCCTTAACAGGCATGTTAGTACTTTTGCATACAGTGAAACTGCTAAGCAGATCATGAAAATTCAGGACCAGGGCACAAATTCAGTGATAATGTTGGAACTGGTAGATAACACTGAGGCATAGATGACCCCCAGGGGAGAGCTGTGTTATGCTCAGCATTAAATGTTGATAGCGGGGCATTTGGTGTTCTTTAGTCCAGGCCATAGTCCTGTGCATTTGTTTTTGATGCATTAAGTTCTGTTCTTTAAAAAGCTATCCATTTTCAGAAACAGATTTGGTTTTCTGTTTTATATAATGCAGGCTAAGGGGATCTTGCACTAAGTATAGCATTGTGAGTTTGTTGGTTTTACTAAGGCACTTAAGACATTTAAAATGCAAAACCAGAGCCACTTATTGGAACTTCCCTGTTCTCTTCCTGTGAAGCCAACTGAAGCTGGCCTTGGTAATTTGCCTCTCTGTATGATTGAATAGTTGAATGACTGAGGAAGGTTTTATTTTTTTTCTCCTTTTTATGTTAGAAAGAAACTATGTAGTAACTTAAGTAATGGATGCCTGAAGAGTAAGACATACATGCGGTTCTGTCTTTTTTATTCTCTCTGCCTGGGGAGCTGTGCTAGGGATGTGCCCAGGCCCCTCACATGCTACGCAAATGTTTTACTGCCCTCTTTCTTCCCTAGCTCTAGACATGTGATGTCTATGGACTTTGAGCCAACTAGATCTAGTGGCCACTTGGATTCCATAGGATAATGGTGATTATTATTACTCATTATTAAAAGTAACAGTGCTTTCAGCCCACTAGTGAAGAGTTATGCTGCTGATTCTCTTTTTGGAATAAAACACTTGCTCTCCCCATGTCCCCATGTCCAGGAAAATGGTTGTTGTGGTTTTCTTTTTTTTGAGTTGAGTCACTAGAACTGAGCACTATATAATGCACTATATAAACCCATGAGCACTACATAAATGGTATAGTAAAATGAGAAAATGCCATAACATTTCATTTTGGTTAGAGATGGGGGAAATCTTACTGTTTTCCCTTGTGATGTGTTTGGTTTTGGTCTATGTTCAAATAACTGGGGCAAAACATTAGATACCCATTACCTATGAAACATGCTGAGATATCGAGAGAGCTGAAGGTGATTTGGCCTATCTACAAGGTGTTCAGCCTTGGTGTAAACAGCATACCTCATTTCAGAGTAAGTTGATGTAGTAGCAACAAGAGAGATGTGCTGAGACAGGGTTAGGGTTGGGGTACTGATGCCTCTGTAGAGTCTGACATTTGAATTGCAACTTTTGTTTTCTAAATTTTGTTGTTGGAAGGTTTTTTTTTTTTTTTTTTTAATCAACCTAGTATGTACTCATCAGCTAGTTTCATTACCAGCTCAGAGTCATTTTATTTCAGCTGTGTCCTGCCTATCTCAACTGCTTCATTTTTCCAGATTATTTTTAAGCAAATCCATATTTTTCTGTAGTAATTTCAATGTTGCATCTCCAAAATATAGGCATTCTCAAAAAGTACATAGTCATAATACCATCATCCTGCCAAAAATAATTAACAGTGAGTCCTTAACTATTTTTTGTATAGTTAGCAAGTTGTACTTTACAATAAGAGGATTTTAGTAGGTGATTGTTAGAAGGAAAATAATTTAGATTTATGGTTTTATCATGTGCAAAGTCTGATTAGGGCTATGCCAGTGGGTTTGGAAACAAAATTACAAGATGTGAGTTCTGTCAGAGATGGACTTTACTAAAGCAGGGTTGATTTCCTTTTCTAATTGACAGTGTTTGGTCATTTTGAACCATATAGAACAGAACCAACAGTTACTTACACACCAAATCCAGCTCTCACCACTGTTTGTAGATGGATTTTGTGAACATATTGGTACTCATTCATTGATATACTGTGCTTGACTGCTTTGCCATATAGTGGTAGAACAGATTACTTAACAGCAATGACCCTTGAGTCCTATATCTTTACTATCTTTGGCTTATTATAGAGACAGTTTGCTAACCCCTAGTTAAGAAGAAACTGGGTCTTGGGTTTAGTGCTATCAGAGGAGGTGTGTTAAATATTGACCAGAAATAGCCATTGTTTTGTCATTTAGCACATAGGAGTCAGAACCCTTAGGGTTGTTTTGCCATGTTTTCATCATTCATTCTGGTCTAAGAAAATGGGTCTTTAGGCATCTCTGTCAATTTGACTGGTACCTAATTTTATTTTCTATATTGTTTTTCATTGAAACCAAGCTCTATAAAGTCAAGGGCTTTTATGTTTTTAGTTGAGTACTCTGCTGTCAGGACCTGGATCCCTACTAGACATTAAGCAGACATCTAGTAAATAGCTGTTGAGTAAATGAGTACTTTCATCCTCTTCGTGCTGGCTATTTTTTTAATATTAGCTCAGTAGAGACTAAAGTCATTTGGGAAGAAGAAACCTCAATTGAGAAAATATTCTGACCAGATTGGCCTATGAGTATGCCTGTGGGGCATTTTCTTGATTAATGATTGATAAAAGTGGGACTATCCCAAAGGGCATTCTTGGATAGTATGAGAAACCAGGTTGAACATATGAACTCACAGAGACTATGCCAGTACACGTAAGACTTACACAGGTTCAAGCCAGATAGGGTCCCTGCACTGAAATCATAGAGATGGGGCCTCACCCCTAACCAAGAAGCTTTTAATAATTGATACCTGTTAGTAAAGGGAAAAGTCAGTTTCTCTGAGTGTCACTGGGTATATGAATCACACTCCAGGCCACATGCCCATGAGTGGTTGGTTGCCTAACACAAAAGAACTCCATGTTTGTTTGGTTTTGTGGGCTCTGTGTGTGTGTGTGTGTGTGTGTGTGTATGTATGTGTATTTGCATGCACTCATGCTTTGCCTTAGCTTTTTGATACAGGGTTTCTCTATGTAGCCCAAATTCCAGATGGAAGGTGGAACCCAGCTTCCTAGCCATTTTATTCATTCAAGAAATATTTGTGAGGAGTGATAGAGTGATAGAGTGATACAGTGATAGAGACAGAGATGAATATGATGGAGGTGCATATTTGTGCCAGGGAAGGTGTCTTTGGTAGGTTTCCATATGTTCTCGCAGGTTTCTGAATAAACGTCTCCTGATCACCAGCACGGTAGTGGATGAGTCATGTCTTCACGCTCATCATTGTGGTCTTTATCCTGGAGTGACAAGGTGGTACACAAACTTTTTTCCTGATCTTCATGTGTCTTAAGTTCTTCATCTGTCATTCCTCAGTTCCTCTCTTCAGCATCTGCCTCCCAACATGATTTCCAGTTTTAACTACCAGTAACTTACTTACCTATTTTTCTTCCTTTTTGAAAAAAATTTTTTAAAATTTATCTTGTGTGTGTGAATGTTTTATCTGTGTTTGTGTATGTTTACCATGTACATGCCTGGTGTTCAAGGAGGTGTTCAGTTACCTGCAACTAGAGTTAAGGTTGGTTGTGAGTCACCATGTGAGTCTAGAAATCAAACTTGATTCCTCTGCAAGAGCAATAGGTGCTCTGAACTGCTGGGCCATCTCTCCAGCCTCTTTTTCTTTCTTAATCTTTATATGTGAATGTGTGTACATGAAATATTTTTGTGTCTGCATGAGTACAAGCTTAGATGTGCTGCTGCAGCATGTCCGTGGAGGTCAGAGGCAAGTCTCGGGTGTAGGTCTTTCCTTTCCATCTTGAGACAGGGTGTGCCGAGCTAGCTGGTCTGAGAGCTGCTGAGTATGATCCCATTCCTTTCACCTTACATCTTACCTCTTGTGCTGTAGTCCTCCTTTTCATCGCCCAGCTTTCTGCAAAGGCAATTCCTGGTGTTAAGTGAACACTGTTTTTGCCAGAGCCTCCTGTTTTCCATTAATAAATGATAAGTGAGGTTGTCAGCCAGCACTGATATTGTTTATGAAATTGCAATTACTGATGTAGCATTTGGGAAAGTTCTTACTACATAAATGGCACAAGTGATTTGGTAAGTTATGGCTCCAGAGAATTGCTTGCATAGTAAGCCAGCATTTCTTGTTCTTTTTCAAGGGGGATACAAATAACATTAACTTAAGTTTGTCTTGGTTGCCACTTACTTTAAATCAACTCTTTTTCTCTCTGCCTATTCCCAGATGTATTTATGAGAAGGTAATGGATTTCTCTGACATCCTGGAGATTGAGGAATTAGTCTTTTTCTACCTTTAGCTCATTGATGCTATGTGGTTGTGAACTAATGAAGACTGCCTTTACATGTCTTCTTGTTTCTTGGCCCCTTTACCTTACCCAAAGCCTAGGGTTTGGTTTTTCTTTTGGGAGGGGGAAGTTGAGGTAGGATAACTCTACCCCAAGCTGGCTATAAATTTAAGACAATTCCTTCTGGCTCAGCCTCCCAAAGAGATTATAGGCATGGGTCTGCATGCCTGGCATCATGCCTTTACTTGACAGCGTCCTTAACAGAATACTCAGCCTGGTGGGTAATCTTTAATACTACTTATTTCACCAAGCATTTCTTTGTGATATTTCTTGTCTTTGCTTTATTAACTTCCATTTTTTTTAGGTGACCTGCTATGTAAATTGAATGTTTTGAATAATGGGGGGGGGGGCAGGGAAGGGGAGTGTTCTCTACTTAGCCCTGACTGTCCTGGAACAAACTGTGTAGACCATGCTGACCTTGACTTCACAGAGCTCTCCTTGCCTCTGCCTTCTAGTACTGTGATTAAAGGCATGCACCACCATGCCTAGCCAAACAATGTATATATTATTATTGAGATAGAATTTATCATTTTTTACTTCCTTGCCCTCCCTTCAGTCCCACCCAGGTACCGTCCCCCCAGACTTTCCCATTCTCCCCAAACCCTTCCCATACCCCCCAAATTCTCAAGTTGACAGTCTCTTTTTCTTTATTTTTGAGGTGTGTGTGTGATGCACAAATACATAAACATAACCTGCTGAGCCCATTTTTGTTGTTTATATGTATATGGTTTCAGGACTGACCATTCTCATTAGACAACCAATAAGGGGCCTTATTTCTGAAAGGGGTTAGTTAATTATGCTTCTCTGAGTAGTCAATCACTGCCTCCAGTTTTTTAATTTTTTTTCTAGGTGTGGGACCCCTTGAAATTTTGCCCCTTCCACCATGTGACTATTGGCATTGTCAGTGTTCCAGTCGTTTTGTTTTGTTTTGTTTTGTTTTTCGAGACAGGGTTTCTCTGTGTAGCCCTGGCTGTCCTGGAACTTACTCTGTAGACCAGGCTGGCCTTAAACTCAGAAATCTGCCTGCCTCTGCCTTCCAAGTGCTGGGATTAAAGGCGTGCCACCACCGCCCGGCTGTTCCAGTCTTATTTATGCAGCCATTTCTGTGTGAGACTGAGGTTTTTTGACAGCAGACTTCCTGGCATTCAGGCCCTTACATTCTTTCTGATGGTCTTCAGAAATGTTCTCTGAGCCATAGAAGCAGAAGCTGCAATGTAAATGTATTTATTTGGAGCTAAAGAGATGACTCAGTAGTTAAGAGAATTTGTTGTCCTTGCAGAGGAGTTGGGTTCTTTTCCTAGAACCCACAAGGATGGCCTATAACCATTCATATCTCATTTCTAGTAGATCCAGCACCCTCTTCTGACCTCCACAGATACACACATGGTGCACATGCAGTCAAAACTCACATATAATTTAAAATAAATAGAGACTTTGGGGCAAAGGACAGGATCTTACTATGTAGCTCAGGCTGACCTCAGATTTGGTATTCTACTATCTCTGCCTACTACCTACTTCAAAAATTACAGACTTCTACTGTCGTATTGGCTAATTTTATGTCAATTTGACACAAGCTGGAATCATAGGAGAGGAAAGAGCCTCAGTTGAGAAAATGTGTCCATAAGATTGGGCTGTAGGCAGGCTTGTGGGGCATTTTCTTTTCTTTCTTTGTTTTTGTTTGTGGAGTGTTTGTTTTTCAAAATAGGGTTTCTCTGTATAGTACTGACTGTCCTGGAATATAGAGACGAGACTGACCTTGAACTCAGGGATTTGTTTGCTCCTTCCTCCTGAGTGCTGGGATTAATATGCCACCCAGCATAGGGCATTTTCCTAATTAGTGACAGCCCATTGTGGGTTGGCCACCTCTGGTCTAGTTCTATAAGAAAGCCGCCTGAGCAAGCCAGTAAGCAGCCCTCTTCCATGGGCCTCTGTGTCAGCTCCTGCCTCCAGGTTCCTACCTAGTTTGAGTCCTGCCTTAGCTTTCCTCAATGGACTATGACTTGGGATATGTAAGCCAGATAAACACTGCTCTTCAGGTTGCTTTTGGTCAATGGTGTTTCGTCCTAGCAGCAGTATCCCTAAACACAATAGATGCTGGCTTTATTTATTTATAAATAAAGCTTGCTGCTTCTCCCAGAGGAACTGGATTTGACTCAGGGTACCCACATGGTGTCCTTAATTCCAGTTCTAGTGAATCCAATAATTCTCTCTTAAGTTAAGATATTGTTATTCAGTTGTACCACCTATATTTTTATTGATTGGTAGCCACACATAGCAGTGGCTGTACTTTTGGAGTTTTAGATCAAGAATCTGTTGTAGCCTAACACTTTTGACCCCAGCAGAGCAGGAGGATTTTTGTGAATTGGAGACAAGCCTGGTCTATAGAGTGAGATCCAGGACAACCAGGACTACATAGAGGAACCCTGTCTCAATAATAATAATAATAATAATAATAATAATAATAATAATAAGAAGAAGAAGAAGAAGAAGAAGAAGAAGAAGAGGAGGAGGAGGAGGAGGAGGAGGAGGAGGAGGAGGAGGAAGAGGAAGAAGAAGAGGAGGAGGAGGAAGAAGAAGAGGAGGAGGAGGAAGAGGAAAAGGAGGAAGAGGAGGAAGAGGAGGAAGAGAAGAAGAAGAAGAAGAAGAAGAAGAAGAAGAAGAAGAAGAACAACAACAACAACAACAACAACAACAATAACAACAATAACAACAACAACAGAATCTTGTTCCAAGATAATTCTACTTTAGGCAGTGGTGATACTTTTGAAAATGTAAATTTTATGACCATTTAATAGTGCTGTCCTGACTTTGTTTACTCCATTAGAAAGTGTGAAAGGAAGTAGCAGGCAGAAATGTTAGAGTTAAAATTCTAAGAGTGTTTGGGGGTGTCTGGAACATTAAGATCCTCATCTAAGGAAGATGGATTCTGGTTATATTCTGAGGCTAATAGCCCTGGCCTGATTTTCCTCTGTCAGAGAGCTTTCACTAGTCCTACTACCTAACTGGCAAGGATGAGCCTTTTTGTGAACAATGGATGTGATTACTGGTCTGTCAAAAACTAAATATATTTAGGGTATTTGGCATCCTGCTCTGCTATATCATATCAGAATAATTCTCACTAATTTTAGTGAGAAACTGTTTTATCTAGACTTTTTATTAATACAGCTAGCTATATATCATAGTCTGCTGAAATCCCCACATTTAGAAGATAATGGCAGAGGATCTAGAGTTCAAGATCATTCTCTACTACATGATTAGTTCAGGACCACCCTGGGCTACATGAGATCCTGTAACAACAGAACCCACAAGTACATATTGATTCAAATGAACCCTAACAACTGTGACATCTAGCTTCAGGATTCAGCTCACACCACTTTTACTTGGCTGTCAGTACTGCCTTCAGCAATATATTGTTCTGTATAGACCTTCAGGCACACTAGTCTCTGCTGCTCTGTGGCTCAACAGGACCCTGTTGGAGCAGGATGGGCTTTAGAGATAGATGTCGAGGCCAGGTATATTCCAGCTCCTCTGCAACTCTCCAGCTGTGATTTTTTATTAAGGTATTTAACATCTCTCATGTCCTCATCTATGAAATAGAGATAATAGCTTGACCTTGTAATACCAAGTGATGGTCTTATGAAGTAATCAGCAAGCTCCTATTTTCCTAAGCTTTTCTGAATTGACAGATATAAAAGCACATTTTTTTAAAAAAAAAAACATGAAATAAACACAGGAAAGTATGGAGTTCAAGGCCAGCTAGGGGATACATAATGAGATCCTATATTTAAAAAGCAAAACAAAATAACAACAAGCTACCACTCAAGACTCATTGAAATCATGTCTGCTATGATATAGTCAGTAAGAGCAAGAGAGCATTAAGTGGGGTAGCAGCTTTGGGAGGTGGATTGGCAGTTTCTCAAAATATTCATCAGTTAATCCTAAAGCCTCACAGTTTCACTTACAGAAATGTATTCAACTGTAGCCTAGAATGAGAGAGGAATTATAAGGGTGAACACAAGAAAACTTAAGGCCCTGGGAATCTCTTTAACTTAGAAATGCTGGCAATTGTACAGTGTATACATTGTATACATTCATTAAAACCTATAGCACCCGGGTATGGTGACACATACCTTTAATCCCAACACTCAAGAGGCAGAGCCAATGTTTCTGAATTTGAAACTAGTTTGATCTTTATAGTTGTGAGATCCTGCCTCTTCCCCATAAAGTCCAAAAGAATAAGGAAAACATTGAAGCACACAACTACAAAAAGGCTATCTTATAGCATATAAGCCATATCAAACTTTAAAAAATCCTCCTGTGACTGACATACAATATACTCCAATTGCTTTTAACTTGCTTGCTTTGTCTCTTCTGGCTAGGTGACCTTTTATTCCCATAATTCCTGCTTACTTTCTGACTCAACTTGTACATTCAGTTTCTTCTTCCTGAACCAGCAGGAAATCTTTGAGAAGCTACCCTCTGTTTCCATTTGTCAAACCATTTTGCATTTGTAGTGTTGCTGCTTTCCACAAGATACTCTATTGGACCTTGTCATCAAAGCTGGTTTGTTTCAGTACCAAAGAGTCAGTCAAGCACTTCCAATCCAAGTGTGGCAGTTTCACAGTGCTTGCAACTTGATAGGAAGATGTAAGGCCTCAGTTGTTTGAAACATTCAAATTGTGAGATAATGGAACTTAGCTTTGATCATAGATGTAGTCACCACTTCAGAGTCTTATTCTTCTTGCTCATGATTTATCTTTAGCTGGTTTTGGCTGACCTAAAAAATCTGCAAATATCAAGCCTAGTTTTCATATTTTGTTTTTCTTACATTTAGTTCATAAAATCTTCCAATATTTTCTTCCTTTAAGATTTTATTTTATTGTGAGGAGGGGTTGGAGAGATGGCTTAATAATTAAGAACTCTTGCTGAACTGTCTGTAACTCCATTTTCAGGGCATCTGGTGCCTCATTCTGGTTTCCACAAGCACCAGACACACAGGTGTGTATACAGACATATAGGCAAATCAGGTTTTCCACTTGGCATTCTGCACAACAGCATGATATCCTGGAGCTGTTTAGGGAGCCCTGATCATTTAAAATTTGTATTTGTACCATTCTTGGCCTAGTTTATCTAAACAAGTCAGTCAGATGCCTGACCTTGTGAGAAATAAGGAGAATAGGAAGAGTTGGGGTGCATTTATGGGTAGATTGATGACAAATATAAGAAGTGGACAGTGGGAACTGGAGAGAGAGCTCAGTGGTAAAGAGCACTATTTTTCCAGAGGTCCTGAGTTCAATTCCTAGCAACCACATGGTGGCTCACAACCATCTGTAATGGGATCCGATGCCCTCTTCTGGTGTCTGAAGACAGTGACAGTGTATTCACATATAAAATAAATAAATAATTCCTTTCTTAAAAAAAAAAAAGTTCATGGTTGGAGATGTAGTTCAGCATTAGTTCCGTCCTAATACTACAAAGGGGAAGAAAATAATAATAATTACTAGATTTAGTAGTTTACTCCTATTACCCCAAGACTCAGGAGATTACTGAGAGTTTGAAGGTAGCGTGGACTATAGAGTGAAATCTCTCTTAACAAATAAACAACTAGGGCTGGTGAGATGGCTCAGTGGTTAAGAGCACTGACTGCTCTTCTGGAGGTCATGAGTTCAAATCCCAGCAACCACATGGTGGCTCACAACCATCTGTAATAAGATCTGATGCCCTCTCATGGGGTGTCTGAAGACAGCGACAGTGTACTTACATATAATAAATAAATAGTAAAAAAAAAACAAACAAATAAACAACTAAAAATGTTCATATTATAAAGAACTAGGATCGTTTCCATTCAGGAAGATCACGAAGATCACTTAGCCAGCTCAGTTTAGCCTCTTATGGAATGACTAGAACACGTGTTGAAACTATATTTCTGCATCAGATCATTCTCATTTGAGCATGATCAGCAAAAGTGAGGATCCTAGAGAAGGTTCCTGGGATGCCTCAGCAGAGCTGCTAGTAACCCACCTTGCCTTTAGATGGATGAATGAAGCAAAGCAAAATTCTTTGTTTTTGAATAATGTTCCTTTGATCTTTATTTTTCAAAAGACTATTAAGTACTAGTAATGTGCTTTATTTTCAACAAACTAAATTTATGAAATACCTATCTGTGTTTATAATTTGGTTAATGAAAAGGATATGGTGTTCCTTTCAGTCACTGCTTTTCTCATAGAATGAACATAATTATTTGAATTCTTTCTATCCATCTATCCATCTATCCATCCATCCATCCATCCATCCATCCATCCATCTATCTATCTATCTATCTATCTATCTATCTTTCTTTCTTTCTTTCTTTCTTTCTTTCTTTCTTTCTTTCTTTGTCCAGCGATCAGAATAAGCTAGACATGTCTTAACTTGTGGTTAAGAACATAGCCTTAGGAGCTATAGTATGCAACTGTGGTTCAAATTTGGTCCTGTTGTTTACCTGCTAGCTGTTTATGATCTTGGCCTTCTTGTTCCCCATAAGAATAATTCTGAGGGTCACTGTGTAGATACACTGAAACTATCCATGTAAGGTGCTTCCTGTTGTACCTGTTTTGCTGTGTGTGGGCATTTTAGGTCTGTATAGTACATGCCTTCTTTGACTATAGAGCCATGTTTTCTATCTCTCAACCTTTATTTTCTTGCTGTTATTTAACTCTAGTCATAATGAACTAGTTGCTATTCCCCAGTTTCAAGACCTCTTTATGCCTGTGCTCTGTCTGTCTAAAACACCATTTTCCTGAGCTTTCTTCCTAACTTACCTTCAGAGCCCAGTTCAAGGGACAGTTCCAGAAAGCCACATGTTTTTGTGGGGTTCCCACACATAGCCTTTCTGCTTCCCATGTTAGGAACTACTTACTTGCTGTCACTTTCTAGGTGGTGGCAGGTGCTCTGCCCAGCTTTGGAAATACTTTCTGATGGTGGCCATATCTGATGGTGGACATAACTGATCCATTCTCAGGGCAGGTAGTTTATCTTCTCATCGTGAAAACAGATACTTTACCTGTTGGCAAGCCTGTGGGGTACTGAGTACAAAGGAGACTAGCTTGAGCTTAGGTCTTGTCTAGGTACTCCTAAAACACCCTTTTCTGTGGAGAGGATACCTGTTCAGTTAGAACCAGGGTAGATTGTAGAAGTCCATTTAGTGCAGAAGGGGAACTGTGTAGGTGGAGAGAACTGGAGCTGGGATGGCTTAGGCTAAGGGGGTCAGCTCTTCTGTGTTGTAGTTTCCTTGTTTATAGAATGAGATATATAACCATGTCATAGTGCTGTCATGTACATAACGACTGAATTTAAAGTTGCTATTGTCTTAGTTATGGTTCTTTAATGAAGCATAATTGATTCATTGGGCCCAGTACCAGTTACTGTTTAGTTGCTGAGTGTGTAGATCTACTTGTGGAACTTCTTCTGAAACCTTATTCTTTTACCTAAAGCCTCTGTGTTGTTTTATTGTCAGAAATAGGATCATTTGAGTCACTGGGTACCACAGGAAGATAGATAATAGACTATCCAGCTGAGAAAGAATAGTTTCTTCCTTGTCTTTCTACAGATAGACATTTGAGTGGTTTTCTTTTGGCTTTTGTTACTAACATTGATGTGCAATAGATTTTACTTTTGTTGTGCTATAGGTTGAACCCAGGATTTTGCACATGTTAAGCTGTACTTCTGAGACTGAACAGTACCTCCAACTTTAAAATAATCTTTATGTGTAGCATCATTTCATTAGTGCACCAAATCATATTACAATCTAAATTCTATTTTAACAACATTTACTATAATAAAAGTCTAGTACTTGAAGTATATTGATCCATTAGAGTGATGGTTAATGAGACTCAGTTCCATTGCAAAGAAAACATAAGCCAAATAATTAAGAGAGCTCCAATGAGTGCAGTACATTTGTCATCACAGAAGTTGGGAAGCAAAGGCAGCAGGATCAGAGCTTCAGGTTCATCTTTGGCTACATAGTTACTTCAAAGGGGAGCCTGGGCTACATGAGACTTATCTCCTAAACATAGTCAATCTCTCTGTTTCTCCCTCTCTTCCTCCTCCCTCTGTCTCTGTCTCTGTCTCTGTCACACACACACACACACAGAGAGAGAGAGAGAGAGAGAGAGAGAGAGAGAGAGAGAGAGAGAGAGAGAGAGAGAGAGACAGAGAGAGAGACAGAGAGAGAGAGAGAGAGAGAGAGAGAGAGAGAGACAGATAGACAGACAGACAGACAGACAGACAGACAGACATACTTGATGGGTGTCTGGGGTGGAGGAATAAAAGGGATCCTTGAAATAATTTTATGCTATCTGATTTGAGGATGTTCTGGATTCATGACGATTTTTCAGAGAAATAGCATTAAATAATTGAAAGTGAGTAAAAGCACAAATTCAGATAGAGTTACCACTTATGTCTTTAAAAATTTAAAATTTTATTTCTGTGTATTTGTGTGGGTATGTCCTATGAGTGCAGGTGTCTGAAGATATCAGAGGCATTGGATCACTGGAATTGGACTTGGCAGTTATTAGTTATTACTGAGGTCTTCTGCAGTACATGTTGTCCAAGCCTCTCTCTAGCCCCATTTGTAACTTTCTGGGAACTCACTATGTAGACCAGGCTGTCCTTTAACCTGCCTCTGCTTCTGCCTTCAAGGTGCTAGGATTAAAGGCATATCCAACACCCATTTGTATCTTATGCTAACCAAAATAAAACTTGCTGAGCATTGTAGTTCATGCTTATTATCCAGCACTGTACCACACACACACACACACACACACACACACACACACACACACACACACACACCAAACAAAATAAAACAAAGTCACTAGTTCTTATGAGGCCAAAATTAAGTTGAAAACTAGGGCAGTTTAGATAACTAACTCACTGAAGAAAAATTTTCTGCTTGAACTACCCAGGCATCCATCCTCAATACTTATTTCTGTGCTAGTTTCCAGCCCTGTTTTCTGATGTAGATCAGCTGGGGTTTCATAGTTCTTGCTTGTATACTCCAAGACTCCAAGGAAGACTGCTTTGTTTGGGGCTTATCTTCACCCTTGACTTCCAGTATTGAGGAGTTTTCTTTTCCTTGATGTGAAACACATCTATGTTGGTCAAGAGAGATTCACAACTGGCAGACAGGAAATCCCCAGACACACACACACACACACACACCCCGCACTCCCAAAAAAAAAAAAAAAAAAAAAAAAAAAAAAAAAAAAGTCCAGTGGAACCAGAAGCCTGGATCTTGCTTTCATTTATTGGAGCCTGACTTAGAATTTGATACTGAACTGAAAAGAACACATCAGCCACTCAGAACAGGATTTAAATTACTGGTTTGTCCATATTTAGAATTTCTTGCCATCATTTCCTCTGTATGTAACACTGAAATCCTTTGTGGTTGACTGCTGCAAAAATGAATCTTTGACCCAGCAACTTTAAATACTTTGGGCACCATTGGGAATTTTGAGAATTCTTAATTTAATCTGTGCTTGTCCAGGGTGGGGCGGAGATGAGCGAGGTGTATCCTCTGCCTCTAGATTTGTGCTCTTTCTTTGCAAGTAACCATAGGCCAGTGCTTCTGGAATTCATGTTTATCATAGAGCAGTAATTGGCATAATAAGTATCATGTTCTAACTTTTATTTCTGGAGCCAGCAAACAATCAGCCAAGCACAGAGGTGAGTGAGATGCAGCTGGCAGCTGGCAGCCCAGGGCCTTATAGCTCTTATTGTAGCCCAGAGCCGCAGGTGTGCAGAGCTTCGGCAAGTGGAGAGGAAGAGAGGCCTGATGTGTTCTGCTAATGACTTAACTTTCTCTGCACGTTTCACTGCTAGTATCTGCCTCTCCTATTAGCTGCCCTGTGGTGAGCTTGGGGTGTAAACTTGTTTTTCTTTCCTTTCTGACTTCTGTGGGCACACATTTCTCAGGTGTATTCCTTAACTGCTTTTTGTGTTCCTAGTAATTGCTTGACTCCTGTCCGGCAGAAACTTGTCTTGGAAAATAGAACAACAAGATGGTCACCTTCCTTGGCCCTGGATCCTGTCTGTAATAACTGAAGATGACTGGTTCTCTTTTCTTTCTCCTCATTCCTCATCCTACTATCTCCTCTCTCTCCCTGCTTTGCACATACTTCCCAGAAAGGAGGACAAAAGCATTGAAACGGATATAGACTTTACTCATCAGGTTTTCTGATAGCCAGTATT
The DNA here is from genome assembly GCF_011762505.2 of Arvicanthis niloticus. Taxonomy (NCBI): domain Eukaryota; kingdom Metazoa; phylum Chordata; class Mammalia; order Rodentia; family Muridae; genus Arvicanthis; species Arvicanthis niloticus. Next base: position 113,670,671 of record NC_047658.1, on the reverse strand, counting down.
TTCTAGTTTTCAGTACAATCTCCCACTATTCACTGTTCATTTTTTTCTGGTTCCTCTGTGTTCCAGTTGGTGACTCTAGAGGATAATGATGAGGAACTAATCAAAGACAACCAGCTGATTCAAGGATGGAGTAATGCTAAGGGGGGATTGAACCTCCTATTCTTGTTCACCTGGTGTTAGCCATGTGCAGGGCACTTGTGGGAGGGATTGAGCAGAAGTGTAGGAGAGATATAACTGGATAGCTATTTCAGGCACAAAGATGAACATGTCAACATGCATTCTGTGTATAACTTCACATAAGCAAGAGGTGAAGTATGATGACTAGAGCAGCAAATTCAGAGGATCTTTTTCTGACTTCTGTGGGCACAGCATGCACATTGTACACATACATGCATGCACAACACTTGTGTATATAAACTAAATTTTAATTGTTGAAGCTGGATATTGGGTAAAGTAAGTTCTTTATACTGTTAAGCTGTATATATGTTTTAAATTTTTAATTATAGAATTGTTTATTTACTTGTATTTAATGTTGTTTTGTTTTAATTTAGAAAATTAGGGACCAGAAAGATGGCTCACCCTGAGCAACTGAGTTCAGTTCCTGGATACCACATGGTAGAAGGAGAGAGCTGACTCCCACAAGTTGCCTCTGACCTCCACAAACTTGTTGTGGTGTGTGTAGAAACACATGCATACACAAATAAATGCAAAAGATAAATATGTATATACATATATACACAGAGATATATGTATATATTGTGTATATATGTATTATATGTGCATTGCATATATACGTGTAAAAGACTAAATGTAAAAAAGTGTAAAAGACATTTTTATTTATTTTTTTGGCACACATTTTTTATTGGATATTATATTTACATTTCAGATTTTATCCCCTTACCTCCATTCCCCCACCACACAGGAACCTCCTATTTCATCCCCCCTCCTCATGTTTCTATGAAGATGTGCCCCCACCCACCCTCTCACTCTTACCTCCCCACCCACAATTTCCCCTCCACTCGGTGTTCAGCCTTCACTGGACCAAGGACTTCCTCACCCACCTATGCCTGAAACTGTCGTCCTCCCCTACATATACAGCTGGAGCCATGGGCCCCTCTCTATGTGCTTCCAGGCTGGTGGTTTAAACCCTGGGGGCTCTGGTTGGTTGGTGTTGTTGCTCTCCTTGTGGGGCCGAAAACCCTTTCAGCTCCTTCAGTCTTCTCTCTCAATCCTCCATTGGGAACCCCATGATCAGTTCAATGGTGGTTAGCTGTGAGCTTCCACCTCTGTATATGTCAGGCTCTGGAAGACCTGTAAGGAGACAGCTATATCAGGCTCCTGTCAGCATGCACTTCCTGGCATCCATATCAGTGTCTTCCTTTGGTGAATGCACAAGGGATGGATACCCAGGTGGAGCAGTCTCCAGACTGCCCCTCCTTCAGTTTCTGTCCCCAGCTTTGTCTCCATATTTGCTCCCATGCGTATTTTGTTACTCCTTCTAAGAAGGACCAAAGCACCCACACTTGGTCTTCCTTCTTCATGAGCTTCATGTGGTCTGTGAGTTGAGTCTTTGCTATTCCAAGCTTTTGGGCTAACATCCAATCATCAGTGAGTGAATACCATGTGTGTTCTTTTGTGATTGAGTTACCTCACTCAGGATGATATTTTCTAGTTCCATCCATTTACCTAAGAATTTCTTGAATTCATTGTTTTTAATAGCTGAGTAATACTCCATTGTGTAAATGTACCACATTTTTTGTATTCATTCCTCTGTTGAAAGACATCTGGGTTCTTTCCAGCTTCTGGCTATTATAAATAAGGCTGCTATGAACATAGTGGAGCATATGTCCTTGTTATATGTTGGAGCATCTTCTGGGTATATGCCCAGGAGTGGTATAGCTGGGTCCTCAGGTAATGCTATGTCCAGTTTTCTGAGGAACTGCCAGACTGATTTCCAGAGTGGTTGTACCAGCTTGCAATCCCACCAACAATGGAGGAGGTTCCTCTTTCTCCACATCTTTGCCAGCATCTACTATCAACTGAGGTTTTAATCTTAGCCATTCTGACTGGTGTGAGGTGGTATCTCAGGGTTGTTTTGATTTGCATTTCCCTGATGACTAAGGATGTTGAACATTTCTTAAGGTGCTTCTCAGCCATTCGTGTTTCCTCAGTTGAGAATTCTTTGTTTAGCTCTGTACCCCATTTTTAATAGGATTATTTGGTTGTCTAGAGTCTAATTTCTTGAGTTCTTTGTATATATTGGATATCAACCCTCTATCGGATGTAGGATTGGTAAAGATCTTTTCCCAATCTGTTGATTGCTGTTTTGTCCCAGGATAACAAGAACGATTCTCAACAATAAAAGAACTTCTGGGGGAATTACCATCCCTGACCTCAAGTTGTACTACAGAGCAATAGGGATTAAAAACTGCATGGTATTGGTACAGAGACAGGTAGGAAGATCAATGGAATAGAATTGAAGACCCAAAAATGAACCCACACACCTATGATCACTTGATCTTTGACGAAGGAGCTAAAACCATCCAGGGAAGAAGGACAGCATTTTCAACAAATAGTGCTGGTTCAACTGGAGGTCAGCATGTAGAAGAATGCAAATCGATCCATTCTTATCTCCTTGTACAAAGCTCAAGTCCAAGTGGATAAAGAACCTTCACTTAAAACCAGATACATAGAAACTAATAGAAGAGAAGGCAGGGAAGACCCTTGAATACCTAGGCACAGGGGAAAAGTTCATGTTATTCTTAAGTATTTCTTTTAGCTACTGTGTTATATGTTATATATCAACTGATTTTTGTTTTGTTTTTCAATTCTCCCAATAAGGATACCTAGTTTGTTCTCTGCCTTGCTGCACTACAAAGAATACTCTGCTAAACAACCTCACATTTCCTCAGATGCTTGTCATGCAAGAATTTATCTGGGTAAATGGCAGCAAGCATTTCTGCTAGGCCACAGAGAATACACCATTTCAGTTGTGACAGTGCAGGACATAGTGTCTGATTTTGTGTCTGCCTGGCAGTTGTGGTTGCCATGTTTTAACTGCAGTTTATTTTATTAGTAGTGAGATTTCTTTTCCTTCCTTCCTTCCTTCCTTCCTTCCTTCCTTCCTTCCGTCCTTCCGTCCTTCCGTCCTTCCTTCCTATTTTTTTGAAATAGAGTCTCTCTGTTATGCAGTTCTGGCTGTCCTAAATCTCTTGTGTAGATAGGCTATCCTGAACTCAAAGAAATCCACCTGCCTCAGCCTCCTGAGTGCTGGGATTAAAGGCAGGTATCACCAAACTAGTAGTGGGGCTTTCTGGTTATGATAATTAATCTGTGGATTTTTCTTTTGTGAATTATCCAGTTGTTTGTATTCTTTTCTTCTTTTCTTTTCTTTCTTTCTTTTTTTTGTTTTGTTTTGTTTTGTTTTGTTTTGTTTTGTTTTTTTGTTTTTTTTTTGTTTTTTGGAGACAGGGTTTCTCTGTGTAGTCCTGGCTGTCCTGGAACTCACTCTGTAGACCAGGCTGGCCTCGAACTCAGAAATCTGCCTGCCTCTGCCTCCCAAGTGCTGGGATTAAAGGCGTGCACCACCACCGCCTGGCTTCTTTTTCTAATAGAATTCCTGATAGTCCTTAACTATTACAGATGTCTTCTTTATAATAGTGTTTCCTATTTAGATTTTTTTTTTTTTTTTTTGAGCCAGGATCCTCACTGTGTAGTCCTGACTGGTCCAGAATCTGCTCTGAAGATTAGGTTGGCCTCAAATTCACAGAAATCCATCTTATCTCTGCCTCCTGGGTGCTGGATTAAGGGCATATCCCACCACACCTGGCCTTATAAAGAGTTGTGCTTTTTGATTTATTTAATAACTGCCTCCATCTTTGGGGCATTCTGTTTCAAGTTATTTGTATGGCTGGTTCTTTTTTTTTTTTTTTTTTTTTTTTTGTAGATCTTAACAATTGTTTAGCACTGGAATATCATCATCTCTTGCCATCTGTGAGAGGTAGGGTACCGGATCTCTCTCATTCACCATTGTTTTAGGATCTATGACAGATACTAACAGCATTAGGTGGCAATTAGTGACTATATTCCCAGTGAATATAACATCCCTGCAGCAGATACAGTCCTAGATGGACCATAGGCTGCCAGAAGGATGAATTACCCCATTTTTCAGTGAGAAGAAGGTAGCTTTATATCAGCGCTCTTAGGCTTGACTCTGGTTTTTTCACTTTTTTTTTTTTTTTGAAGGCTTGAGACCATCATTTTTCTTTGTTTGTTGGTCTGAATAAGAATGGCCCCCATAGACTCATAGATTTGAATGCTTGGTCACCAGGGAGTGGCATTATTAGAGGGTGTGGCCTTGTTGGAGTAGGTGTGACCTTGTTGAAGGAAGTGTGTCACTGGGGTGGGCTTTGAGGTTTTCGATGCTCAAGCTAGGCCCAGTCTTTCCCTCTCTCTTCTTGCTGCCTGGCTACCTGGCTATAGAATTCTCAGCTACCTCTCCAGCACCATATCTGCCTGTCTGCCGTTATGCTTTCCGTCATGATGATAATGGACTGAACCTCTGAACTGTGAGCCACCCCCAATTAAATTTTTTCCTTTATAAAATTTGCCATGGTCATGATGACTTATCCCAGCAGTAAAACCCTAACTAAGACACTTTCCTAGGAGTGCCTGTTCCCCGCCAGTTTTTAGGGCAGAAATAAGATATACCATTGCTGGGGCCCGTGAATTGCCTCACAAACCACACAGACACCGATTTCAGTCAGACATGGATAGTCTATTCAACAAATGCCCCAGTACTGATGGACCAGGGCCATGATCCAGATTTGGGAAATGAACTGTGATATTGAGTTAAGATCCTACAGGGTTTTTAAGTCTAGAATCCACAAACATCTGTGCCAGGTTATTCTACCAGTCAGAATGTAGGGATCGGGAGTTTCCTTAGGATCATGTCTTGTACATTCATTCTGTTCCCATTGGTTGGGGTATTTAACTGTGGCAGGAGAACTTGCCTTCTATAATATTCATATCCTAATTTGTCTACCAGGAAGGGTCTTGTCTGATATTCCTGTCTTAATTTGTCTACCATGATGGGACTTGTCTAACATTCATGTCTTAACTTGCTGACCAAAATGTCAGTTACTGACAAATAGGATGTCAGTTCCCAGGGACTTAAACTTACTTGACCGCAACTCAAAATAGAAGTCTTATTCCAAATAGTTTCTTATATTGGTGCAGGTGTCTTTCTTATGTTGGGGTCCATCCTAAAGGCAAGTTATGAAAGCAAATGTCATAAAAGCTTATATACAGGTGCAGGAAGTGCTGTTGGGTGGTTGATTTGGGTCCAAGCTTATTGTGGGTAACTATACAAAACAGTTCTACTGACTTCTGTTGTGATTGGTTTCCAAGGGCACAGACCATAACAGACTATATAATCAATCTTGGCATCAGAAAGTTTTGTAGTAACAGCAGAAATGTATGAGAAAGTTTCATTATAATGGCAGGCTAGCCAGATAACAGTTACCTTGGTCTTAACATTCCATCTAGGCTTTACTAGTGTTTTTGTACATTCTGGAAACTCATTGCCTGCTCAGGGCTGACTTTTTTTTTCTTTTTGAGACAGGGTTTCTCTGTAGCCCTGGATATCCTGGAACTTTCTCTGAAGACCAGGCTGGCCTCAAACTCAAGAGATTGGCCTGCCTCTTTCTCCTGAGTGCTAGGATTAAAGGTGTGTACCACCATCACCTGGCTTAAGGGCTGACTCTTAACACCAGGTATCTGAAATTAAAATCAATACTGTTTTTCTTTCTTTGTTTGTTTGTTTTTGAGACATTATTTCCTATGTAACAGCCCTGGCTGTCCTGGAACTCACTTTGTAGACCAGATCCTACAGGTTTTGAACTCACAGAGATCCACCTGCTTCTGCCTGCTGAGTGCTGAGGCATGCACCACCAATCTCAGCTTAAAATGGGTATTTTAAAAAACATTTTAGGTTAATTTATTTTGTGTGTATGGGTACTTTGCCTGCATGTATGTCTGTTTTAGTTACTTTAATACTCTGACTGACAAAGTACCATGACCAAGACAATTTATACAAGAGTCTTTTCGAGGCATATGATTTCAGAGGTTAAATCCATGACAATCATGGCATGGAGCATGGCAGCAAGCAGGCAGGCATAGCTCGGGGAATGGTAACATAGAGCTTACATCCCCTTCTGTAAGTAGGAAGCAGAAAGAGAGAGTGCAGAGAGGGCTAACTAGGAATAGTGTGTACTTTGGAAACCTCAAAGCCTTTCCCCAGTGACTCACCTCTTCCAACAAGGCCATACCTTCTCATATTTCCCAAACAGTTCCACCAACTTGGCTCCAAATAATCAATTTATTCAAACCACCACAATATCTGTGTACCACAAGTGTAGCTAATGCCCTTGGAGGTCAGAAGGCATCTGATCCCCTGGAGCTGGAGTTACAAGTGGTTGTGAGCTATCATGTGAGTGTTGGGAATCTATCCTGAGCCTTCTGCAAGAGGAACAAGTACACCTAACCATCTCCCAGCTCTTTAACATCTGTATTTCCAAAATGGTTCTGCTTATATAAATTTGGCTTATAAGAAGTTTGGTTCTGTTATATAAATTTAAAGCCAGTAATAATAAAGTTGTACAAGTTGTAACAATTCTATTTAGGGATCAGGTGAACACAGCAACTTCATTGTTAGTTGGTGATAGTGGAGGTCCTCAGTGGAGTCTTAACATGAATAAACCAACTTTTGTCCTTTGTAGGAAATTTTCTTTTCTCCTTCTCTGTACTTGCCTGGCCCTTTCCCCATCTGCTCCTTAGTTTGACTAGTGGCTGCTGGAGGCATTGCCATTTAATGGATCACACTTAGCTTCAATCTTGCTAACAGACCGTATAGAGAGATTTTTGCCAGCAGGTCTTCACTAGAGGGACATATAGAATGGATTCTGTAGGAACAGCTATGCTTTCATGTTTAACTCTGTAGTCTCAAGAGATGTTCTGCAAAACTTTTTGTTATGTGGAACTTTTAAAGTTTCTTTCTCACCCCAAATCTATTAAAAGGCGGGATGGTCGGAGACCTGGCTCAGTGGTCAGATTTTCTGCTGCTCTTTCAGAGAACTCAGATTTGATTTCACATAGTGACTCATAGTCATCTGTAACTCTAGTTCTAGGGGACCTGATACTCTCTTCTGGCCCCTGTGGGCACCAGGGACACACGTGGTGGGCAGATATATATATTCAGACAAAACTCTCATATATATAAGATAAAAATAAATACATCTCAAGACAAGCAAACCTCAGCCAGTAAAGGAAATTATATTATTCAGCAAGACATAAAATGACCTTATTTTTCAATTGCCTGTGTTTTATACTCAATTTTTATTCTAATTTCTCAGGGTCATAAACAGCCAGCTTTAAGTAGCCATAATCATGTTTACTCCTGAGGTACTTATCAAATTTTCCTAATTCTGAGTTTTTCTCTGCCCTAGTCTGAAGTCCCTGAGGATGGGGGTGGGGGCCACAATTATACTGTGTGCTACTGCCCAGGGCCATACTGACCACCTGTTGAGTTTCAGTGGTAGAACTTCCAAAATGAAATTTCTTCAGCCTTCACTGTGCTTTCTTTCCTCTGAATACCAAATGATGCACTATTTGTCGTTGTCATTTCTGAGTTGGATAAGGAAGTGAAAGGACAGGTGGACGATGACTAGCTGTGCATGTTTGTTTATGATAGGTTTTTGTTTTACTACTGGGGCCGTAGAAGCATTTCTAATGGTTTGTAGTAGTGTAGCGTCACAGGTCCGAGGTGGAATTATCTTTCTTATGAATATGAAGGTTCTCTTGGGCACACCACATCTCCACAGCCTTGGGTGTCCTGGTTCATCGTACCTCTAGTGGCCTGTGTGGAGCCTTGCTGGGGTGTCCACATCCTTTTGTCACCACCTCTCTAGGACTTGCTTTCCTCCTCACCCTTACTTCCTCCCAGTGCCTCTTGCACAGTACCTATTTATACTGGATAATCCTTCTTACCTCCTGTTTTGGCTTCTCATTTCTTCTTACCTTTTTCTTTGAAATGCTTCCCCTCTACCCCTTTTTTTATTTTGAGAGGAGCAGTGCAGTGCTGCAGATCTAGTCAGGGTCTTTCACAGGCTGGGCCAGCACTTTGCCATGAACTTCTTGAAAAAGATCTGAGACTGTAGCACAGGCTGGCCTTGAATTCAAGATCCTCCTACCATTGCCTTAAAAATGCTAGGATTACATGTGTGTATCTAGCTTCCTCTCTACCACCTCCCTTCTGTTTTTCATTGTACTTCTGAACTAAGATCTCTCCCTGGTGATGGCTGGTCAGTATTTAGAGGTTATTCATGTCCAGAAGAAAGAGAATGCCAGATTTTGAGGGAATTTTAGATGGCACAGTATGATTTGATATTGCCAACCTAGAAGTTTTGGATATGTGAAAATCATTGCAATTTCAACATTCTCCAACTGTCATATTTAGGGTTTCTGTTGCTGTGATGAAGCACCTTGGGGGGGGGGGCTGACCTCTACCCCATAAATCAATAATTATGAAAATGCCCTACAGGCTTACCCACAGCCCCATCTCCATCTCTTCCCCTAGGCAGGGTTTCTCTGTGTAGCCCTGGCTGCCTTGGAACTCACTCTGTAGACAAGGTTGGCCTCAAACTCAGAGATCTGCCTGCCTTTGTCTCCCAAAGGCTGGGACTAAAGGTTTGCATCACCACCTCCTGGCACCTAGAGCCTGGTCTCATGGAAGCATTTTCTTAATTGAGGTTCCCTCTTCTCAAATGACTTTAGCTTATGTCAACTTGACATAAAACTATCCAGCACAGCACCTTTATCTGCTTTGTCTTAAGTTTTAGAGTCCAACCTAAATAAAACGACTCTTCAGTTGGTCTCAGTGGCACACACCTGCATTTAAGTGTAGCTCTTGGGAGACAGAGAATGGAAAGATCAAAAGTAAGTTCAAGGTAATCTTCAGGTACCTAATGAGTTCCAGGGCAGCCTAGGCTACAGGAGACTTGTCTCTAATAAATGAATGCCCAAAACAATTCTTTAAGTGTATATCATAGTAAGTGATCTAAGTTCCAGTAGTATTTTCTACTTTGAAAAAATGTTGATCACCACCTGTTATGGGTAATATAAGAGTTCACAAGTCAGTGGAGACTGCTCATTCTTTTTTCTGTGTGTTCAAATTTTACCCAACTGACTTGAAAACTAATATTGTAGAGTATATCAATTTGTAAGTTGAGTATCTATACTGTTTGTCTGTGCTTTAATAATGAAATATAGTTAACAATGAAAGTGGCATCAATATATAAGCCTTTCCCATGAGTTACAGGGTTTTACACCTGAGAGCCAGTACTTAACCCTCCAACACTAATTCACTGGCTTGTAAACACTGAATGGAATGTTTTATAACCAAAGGGCTTAGGATGAATGAATGAAACAATGGCAAACACTACTGAGTACAGTAGTCATGATTCACTAAATCACTGTCTCCTCTTCCTTTCCTCTCCAGAGAACACTGTATATATAAAAGTCAGAACTATACTTTAGAGGAAAGGAAAGAAGACTTTGATCTTAAATAAAAAGGTGAGAATGAGTGGATGGTGACATACTGTAATTCCAGCTCTTGGGAAGCTGGCCTGGAAAGGTGTTTGCAAGGTCAGCCTGGGCAACAAAGCATGACCATGTCTAAGAAAGAAAGTTAATCATGATAAGTACCTTGATTTCTGGTCTTTCTGGAAGAATGATTGTGTATCATGATATGATTTCAGTCTTAAAACTTTTTCAGAATTGATGCCTTCTTTGGGATAGAATTGCATTATTTTAATGTTTGAAGCAACCTCCAAAAATCTTGTGGTTATTTCTCCATTTAATGTAACTTTTCCTTTCAGAACTACCTTAGTAGAAGTTGACTATCTAGCCATAGCAAAAATACTTCAACTAAACATGAATCCATTATTTTTAACCTTTCTTCTTAGATTTGTTTTATGTGTATGAACATTTTGACTGTGTGTATGCATTTACACCATATGTGTGCCTTGGTGCCTGTGGAGATCAGAAGAGAGCATCAGATATTCTGGAACTGGAATTAGGGATTGGTGTGAACTATCATGTAGTTTCTAAGTGTTGAACCCAGGTCTGCTGTAAGTGCTCTTAACACCTGTAGGAAGCCGCTGTTAGCGGTGGTATAATCTGCCATTCCAAGATGGCGCGGGCATCCTGTCCTCCCACAAGTAAACAATTATCTGCGCAGCTGCAAAGGCAGAAAGCCCGCCAAAGTCACTGGCCAATCCCGAGGTGTAATATTGGGTGATGAGTGAATAGTCAATCAGAAGTGAACATGTCACTCTAGGGTGTATTTAAGCAGTGCCTCTTCCTGCCTTTCGGTCTTTTCCGCTTCTGCTTCTACAAGAAGTAAAGCCTCGTCTGTAGTGATACCCGATTACTGCCTCCGTGTCCTTTTTCGCGGGTGAAGGGGACACAAAAGAGGTGCGCGCAACAAACACCAAGCCATCTCTCCACCCCAGTCCACTCCCCTTTCTCTCCCTGTTTTCCTCTGTTCCTCCCTTCCTCTCCCTTCTTTCCTCTCTCCCTCGTTCTCTCTAAGATAGAGTCCTACTATGTAGCCCTGGCTGCCCTGAACTTGCTATGTAGACCAAACTAGCCTTGAACTCAGAGAGATCTGCCTGCCTCTGCCTCCTGAGTGCTGGAATTAAAGGCATGTGCCACCATGCCCAGCTTCCAAACCATTACTTTTTAAGGAGAACTAGTCTTCGTATAGATGCCCTCATTGTTAGAAAATTCTGTGTATAGCTTGAGTTTTAACTCATGAAAATTTCCATCATCAATTCTGATCCAATCATTTGTAGCAACCGATGGCTTTAGTGTTCTGTCTCACAGGATGCTGCTCAGCCATCAGAAGACTTGGTGTCTGTTGGGGTCCAGGAGTCACCTCACAAACCTCATGAACAGCGATCTCAGTCAGACAGGGATAATTTATTGAGCATTTGTCCCAGGACTGATGATCAGGGCTTCAAACCAGACTTTGTTGATGTTGTTTTGTTTTGTTTTAAGACAAGGTTTCTCTATGTAATAGCTGTCTGTCCTGGAACTCACTTTGTAGACCAGGCTGGCCTTAAACGCTCGAAAATCTCCCTGCCTCTTCCTCCCAAGTGCTGGAATTAAAGGCATGTGCCACCATATCTGGCCCATAACCCCTAGATTTTAACTGTCTTTATGGGGTTTTTTTGTTTGTTTGTTTGTTTTACTTACAAAAGCCTTTCCCTATATTAAGACTGCTTAAAATTATTTTATTCATCTTTTCTTCTAGTACTTAGATGGATCAGTTTTTCTAATTGTGTGTGTGTGTATGTGTGTGTATGTGTGTATATGTATGTGTGTATATGTATGTGTGTATATGTATGTGTGTATATATATATATATATATATATATATATATATATATATATATATATTGTGTTGAAGCCTCTGGCCATCTGAAATTTAATTTGATATGCCAAGTAGGGATTCAAATTTATTTATTTTTTCAGCCAGGTACCTAATTATCCAACATAGTTTATTTTTTCTCCTTAATTGGAAGTTCTGTTTTATATTAATGACATACTTGGAACTATTCCAGAGATCCACTTTCTTAGCTTTTCCTCTTTTCCTGACAAACCACACATCTTTAGCCTCCACTATCAATCAATTTAACCTTAATATGTAGCTTTTTATGTTTTGTAGCTAAAATGTTCATCTAGACAAGGTGACCTGACTGGCTTCTTGTGGTTAGAGTTGCCTCTTTGGCACCACCTACAGGTTAATGTCCTTATCTAGGCCATTCTTTGTGAAAGTACTTCTTATACTTCTTATCAAGTTGACTTTATATTTATTCATGTGTGTTTGTGTGTCACACGTGTGTGAGTGCCCATAGATGTCAGGAGAGGGTGTTGGATCTCCTGAACTGGAATCACATGTGGCTGTAAACCTCCTGACATGGGTGCTGGGAACCTAGTGTCCTCTACAAGAGCAAAGTGCTTTCACTTCTGCCGTCTCTCCAGCCCCATTGTAAAACCATTTCTTTACAACCTGAAAATACTAGGCTATACCTTTATCTATCTATCTTTCTTTCTTTCTTTTCTTTCTTTTTTTTTCTTTTTTTTTTTTTTTGTTTGTTTTTCGAGACAGGGTTTCTCTGTGTAGCCCTGGCTGTCCTGGAACTCACTCTGTAGACCAGGCTGGCCTCGAACTCAGAAATCCGCCTGCCTCTGCCTCCCAAGTGCTGGGATTAAAGGTGTGAGCCACCACCGCCCGGCTACCTTTATCTTTCAATTCTGTGATTCACTTGAAGTGTTAGTGTCTGAGCCCCAGTGTCCACAATGATTGGTTGTTCATGTGGTATCTTGAAAGAAAACTGGCTTTTTCTGAATTTTCACTAGGTACCCATGACTAGTGGTGAGATTTTTCACTCAAAAGTCACCTGTTTTAAGTAGTAAAAGTGAGCCTGGCATGTTAGCACACATCTTTAACTCCAGCACTTGGGAGACAGGGGCAGACAAATCTCTGGTCTACAGAGCGAGTTCCAGGACAGCCAGGGCTATACAGAGAAACCCTGTCTTGAAAACCAAAACTTAATTAGTTAATTAATTTTAAAAAACAATAACAAAAAAGTAGTAAAAGCGTGATTGAAAGTGTACCCCAGGCCAGTGCTCTGCAAATTCTGTGTATAGAATCTCCATGCACCTTGATAGAATGCAGAGTCAGATCAGCAGGGCTTCAAGAGTCCTGGCTTCTACATTTTTGACAAGCTCTAGGTAATGCTAAAGCTTGGAATCCACAGCCATGCTACCCAGAGGCAAGGGGAAGCTTTTGAGTATTTGGATAAGTTCTTAGGTTTCCTTCAGCAGACAGGGAAATGTTCACTTCACCGATGAGCATGTGCTGGGTTTCCAACCATAGACAGCCAGGCTTAGACACTGCCTATACTCTGCTGAAGGGAATGCTCCCCATGTAGGACATTGTTAGTTTTTTTTTTTCTAAAGACCTGAAAAGAAGCGATACATGTACATGATCCTAAAATTAAAATGTAGAAGAAGCCACAGTGAATAGTACAATTAACTTAATCCCTGCCAGTTCTTAGCTCCTCCACTCCATCCTGCTAAATTGTGATGTGCTGTATGTTTCATGTCTTTCTAGATATTTTTCTGTATTATATGATATTAATATACTTATATAATTATATATTTTGTGTTTTTCTTCATCTCAAAATATTAATATTGGCATGCTGTGTGCTCTCTATAACCTACAAAACCATCGTTAGGGTTGAAGATGTGACTGGGAGGTTAACAGTACAGGCAGTCCTTCCACAGGACCTGAGTTTGATTCCTGGAACCCACATGGTGGCTCTAACTCCAGTTCCAGAGGATCTAATGCTCTTGTCTAACCTCCTCAGACACTGGGCACACATGGAGGACATGCTAGCAAACACTTTTACACATAAAAGAATTTTTTATTTTTTAATTATTTTTATTTTATGTACACTGGTGATTTTACTGCATGTATGTTTGTCTGAGGGTATTAGATCCTCTAGAACAGAAATTACAGACAGTTGTAAACTGCCGTATGGTTACTGGGAATTGAACCCAGGTCTTCTGAAACAGTAGATAGTGCTCTTAATGGCTGAGCCATTCTCTCTAGCCCAGTTTTTAAATTTTTTAAAAAAGATTTATTATACACACACATACACACACTGAGGCTGTCTTCAGACACACTAGAATAGGGCATCGGATCCCATTACAGATGGTTGTGAGCCACCATGTGGTTGCTGGGAATTGAACTTGGGACCTCTGGAAGAACAGTCAGTGCTCTTAACCACTGAGCCATCTCTCCAGCCCAACAGAGTGTACTTATGAAAGAATTTTGGTTGGGTGGTGGCATAGACCTTTGATCCCAGAAGTGGTCTACAGAGTGGGTTCCAGGACAGCTAGGGCTATCCAGAGAAACCCTGTCTCAAAAAAAACAAAAAGTAAAAACTTAAAAAAAAAAAAAAATTAAAATTCTGAAAAAAAGTAAAATTCTGGTAATATCTTTGCTGTGTAAATCTCCTGTTTGCCTAAACACCCAGACTTGAAGTCTCTCTCTGTTTAAATTGTTCAAAGTGTAATTTGGGACCAGGGCCTAAGAGAGATTTAAGAATGACTGTTTGTAGAATGCAGAAGCCTAAAGTATATGTTAGTAAAATCTCATATTCAAAGCCAGCTCTTATTTACATTCAGAGAGCTTCCCTTCATCTCTAGAGCTGAGAGTGATTTCTCACTGAGAAGGCATATGTATTTCTATAAAAATACAATATAAATGCTAAGGAAATAGTTTTGTTATTTAGGGAATAATGACAAGAAAAGTGTCTGTGCATGTTCAGTATGGGTATTATTTTTTCCAAATATTTTTTGTTGCATTTAGTTGAACACCTGGATATATAACCCACAGATATATAGAGCTCATTCATTCTCTCTCTCCCTTCATCCCTCCCTCCCTCCGTGTGTGTGTGTGTGTGTGTGTGTGTGTGTGTGTGTATACACGTGCATGTCTGTATGTGTTCTTGTCTATTTACCTGTCCATGTACCACAAGCACATATATACATAGTGTTCAGGTGTTGAATCCCCTAGATCTGGAGTTATATGCAATTATGAGCCACCAACATGGTTCCTTTGAACCAAACTCCAGCTTCTGCAAGAGCAGCAAGTACTCTGAGCCATCAACTGCTGAGCCATCTCTCTAGCCATCATCATCTTAAGAGCTAGGATGTAGCCCAGTGGTAAAGTGCTTGCCTAGTGCTACAAGAAGACAAATAGTTAAGTAAAAAACAGACAGCGAAGGATAAATGTGTTTACTTATTCAGGACTGGTATGTTGGTTTTAGTCGAGGGACAGGACTTCTTAGGAGCAGGGGAACCAAGCTGGCTGCCATATAATGATATTTCTCGCTCATAGTCAGCTCTTGAATACTTTGAGTGGGTCTTAAGTCATGCCCAACGTCTTACACCCTGTCGCCTTATGTCTTAGCCTCCTTTACTGTGGGGGAAAATCTATCAGATAGTGTTTATCTAACATGTCATCTCTGAGAAGACAAAGTCAGTCACACCAGGGCTGGGCTTGCATGTGTTGCTGCTGTAAGGTATGGGCAGCAGCACTCCACTGTTCACAGATAAGTCTGGATTAGTCTATCCAAGAGGAACAGGGAGAGACAGTTTTTTCCTAAGGCAGCTTTTAAAAAACTGCAGTCAGATGGTGCTATTGATGAAGAGTGGCCTGCTGCCCTGGAGCTAGGTTAGGTTATATAGGCTTGCAATTGGATTCCCTTCTTGTCATCGACCCGACCTTATCAGTTAACTCTGCTTGTAATGGACCATTGGCTTCAGAACATGTAGGGTTATTTAATACTTCTTGATATCCAGAAGATGCATTCTTGGGGAGAATTTTCCTGTCATGCCCCTTTGAAGCTGTTAATGGCTCTGAACATGGTGGCCCTGAACATAAAGAGCAGTGACCAGTTTGTTTTGTAGCAGATTCCCTGTGTGTGCTTAGCTGAGTTCTCTTTTGTGTAGTGCTTGCTCTTTCCTTTCACACATGCCTATCTTGGGCCACTAACCAAGGAAAGAAGTAGATGGGAAATTTAGTCGTCTATGATATGTACTCAGTTTGGGAAGTCATTTGCTTTAGTTAAGGGGGGAGGAACCAGTTTTTGAGGTTTTATGAATGGTATCTCAATTGTTGGCTATGTAGAACAAAATGCCTTATTGCAAACTTATAGCACCAGCATAACAGCATATTGAAATAGTGCTGTTAATTTTGTGGGTGCATAGAGACAGAAATTCTTGAACTTTGCCTTTTATTGATAGCTGACTATTCAGCTTTTTCTCTGCTTAGGTCTTTGTCAGAGAGTGAAGAAACAAGCATTAACAGTAATACTTTACTGAAAGAGCAACCCAGGTGTGTCTTGCAATGTTCATAGTATAAGATACAAAGGTATACATAGCTTGAGCCATTCTATAACAGAAACAAGCTGTGTGTATCATTGAAGGGATGAATAAGATTTTTTTAAGGTAAGAAAATAAATCTTGGGCTTTTTATATCAATATTCCTATATGCCTCTGTGTGTGTGTGTGTGTGTGTGTGTGTGTGTGATGAATATTATAGCTTAGGTCTTACACAAGACCACTGAGCTACATCTCCAGCCACCTTTAAAAAAAAGGGGGGGGGGGAGACAGGTCCTCACTATGTGGCCTGGAACTCAGTGTGTAAACAAGACTGACCTTGAACTCACAGAGATAAACAGACTTCTATCTCACACACAGATTCTGAGATTAAAGACTGTGGCATCACTCCTAGCTGTTTGGAGAGAGTCACAGTTTCATATCCATCAAAAGACAACTTGAAGGAGTCAGTTCTCTCCTTCTACCACGTCGGTCCTGGATATTTAATTGGAATCACCAAAAGTGGCTGGATGTTCCCTTAATCCACTGAGCTATCTCAAAGCCTCCCTCAGCCTTCTTTGTGTACATAGAAGCATAGAAAGCTCTCTGGGCTGCTTGGGGCTGAATAAATAGCTTTTGCTAACTTATAGCAACTTGAGATATCAGTCAATAGAGAAGCCATGACTTATAGCAAAAGAAAATAGAAAATAGCCAATTTTCTAATGGAATTCTTGGTACTTAAGACTTGAAGAAAGTCAGATGTGGTGTAAACTGACTTGGATGACCATCTTTTAAAAATTAGGTTTTGTTTTCTCAAGATCTGGAAGTGTAGTATAAACAATAGCTGGTAAAGATAGCTGGGTTTTGGGGCTAGAGAGATGGCTCAGTGTTTAAGAACATTGACTACTCTTCCAGAGGTCCTGAGTTCAATTCCCAACAACTAAATGGTGGCTCACAACCATCTGTAATGGGATCTGATGCCCTCTTCTGATGTGTCTGGAGATAGCTATAGTGTACTCATATATATAAAATAAATAAATACTTCTTTTAAAAAAGCTGGGTATGGAGTATGTTCTTTCTAATCTTACACTTGACTTAACAGTGTTATGTGAGAATTTATAATACCATATTACATGGTACACTTGAAGATGAAAGGATTTTAAATTAGTTTAGGTTGAAATTAGGACTTTGGTAGAGTGAGGTTGTTATCAAGTCTTAATAATACTGAACAACTGAATTGTTAATAACTCATTCCAGGTTTCAAAGTGAACAAGTGTGAGCAGCAAAGGAAGTCATGAAAATTCAGGCAAAAGCAATGAGTCTTTGACAGCTTTGCCTGAGGTCCTTCTCTTCCAAGAGCCTCAATTGCTGTGGCATTTAGTTCAGAATAAGACAGTCTGAAAGCTAGTAACCTAGGACAGTCTGAAAGCTAGTAACCTAGTGGCCAGAATGAGTTCAATGGGGAGAAAGAAAAGTAAAAAGCTCTTACCGAGTGTGGTGGGTGATGATCTCAGTAACGAATGATAAAGAAGCCAGCTGGGTTTGGTGACATAACAGAAAAATCCTAAGTGTGTCAAACAACAGAGTAGCTAAGAACTAGCAACATAGTAGGGTTTGGAGAGATGTCTACACATGGCTGACTGTAGTCTACGTACATGTGCAGTTGATACTGGAAAGAGCTAAGAAGAGATCCTGATATTTACGTAGATGTAGCTCAGGCAAATTAATAAAAAGGGAAAAACAAAAGTACAGCCGACATGACAAATTAAAATCCACAGCTGGTAAGGCATCTACTTTTTAATTTAAAAAAAAAAAATGAGGAGGCTGGAGAGATGGCTCAGAGGTTAAGAGTACTGGCTGTTCTTCCAAAGGACCTGAATTCAATTCCCAGAGCAACTCCATGGTGGTTCATAACTATCTATAATGAGGTCTGGTGTCCTGTTCTGGCATGCAGGCATACATACAGGCAGAATACTATATAAATAATAAATAAATCTTAAAGAACAATGAGACAAACAGTAAAGAATGATTTATATTCAGAGAAAATAATCAATAGAAACTTTTCTGTGTGACCCAAATCCATCAAAGGTTTTGACACAATGTTTTTTCTGATTCTTTTCTTTCATATTTTGGTTTTTCAAGACAGGGTTTCTCTGTGTAGCCCTAGCTGTCCTGGAACTTGCTATGTAGACCAGGCTGGCCTCAAACTCAGACATCTGCCTGCCTCTGCCTCCTGAGTGCTGAGATGAAAGGAATGTGTCACCACTGCTTGGCCTACATCCCCAATATTTTAATAAACTTATTATATTAATTTTGTGTGTGTGTGTGTTGTATATGTTGGGGAAGGGGACATGTGAATGCTACAACACACATGTGGAGATCAGAGGACAACTTGAAGGAATCAGTCCTAGGGATAGAACTGAGGCTTGGCAGCAGGTGTCTTAATCCAGTGAGCTCTCAGAGCTACCCAGAACTCTTCTATGTATTTCAAAAATTAATTAGCTGTTATTGGCCAGGTGTGAGTACTGGGATTAATGCATGTGCCACCACCACATGGCCCTTATTCCTTATTTTAATACTCCATGTGCATGTATTCTTGCTCAGTATTCTCATTCCTTCATATCTCTCTCTCTCTCTCTCTCTCTCTCTCTCTCTCTCTCTCTCTCTCTCTCTCTCTGTGTGTGTGTGTGTGTGTGTGTCTCAGATGCAGAGGTTGGTTGTGGTCTGTTGCAGCTGTTTTTTGCTACTTTGTGTGTTCTTCTTTTTCCCACCCTTTATCCCCTTGGTTTTGCCCCCTAGCACTAGGTAGAAGAGAAACAAGGATAGAAGAGAGAGAAGAATTATGAAAAATCCCTAAATCTAATTTCTTTCCTTTTGTTTCTTTTTTGACCACAGCTACTAAATAAACCACCATCAACCTCCATGAACAACCAACAGCCACCCACCATGGCTTTTGGGGCCCTTGAATTTATATGCCCTCTAAAAAGTTCCTAGAGTTTCAAACATCATACAATCACAGAAATTATCTGCAGCTGGCAAAACCATGCCTCTGCTAGAGCATGAGGCAAATCATAGTCAGCTGCCACAGACATTCTGAAGCAGCCCCATATCTCTCTACACCTGTATGTGTATGTTATTAAAAAGTATTTTTTGGTAAATTTTATTTTTAAAATTTGTAAATTACTTTTAGCTAAAGTAAATGAAGTTTCTACTAAGGAAGATGGGATAAAATGGTTGCTCAGACTCTTGCACAGGAATGACAAAACCTCAACAAAATCTATGAAATTTCTAAAAGCATCTGGAGTGGCTCCATAGAACTGGAAGTAATAAGAGTAGCAAGATTGGAGGTGGGTAGTGGTTACCAGTTTATGCCCCATCTCATGATGGCTAATTAAAGGAGAATAAATTCACAGTGGAAAACGACAGTCCTATATGAGGGGAATGTAGAGAAGAGAGATCAGACAGGAGAATCTGGGGACAGATCCTGGAATAAAAACTTACAAAAGAAGTTCAGTGTTTCAGTCAAAACTGCCCTAATTCCTAGTCAGCTTGTAAATTCATTCCACATACATAGAAAAGACCCTAGAAAATAAATATTAAAAACTAATTAGAGGATGGAGAAAAAAAATTGGAAAAAATCTTGAAAGAGAAATTCCCCTTAGAAAATTTGGCTTACATGGAAGAGATCTGTGAATTTGATGCCTCTTTTCTTTTCTTTCCTTGTTTTAATTTTGTTTCTCTTATTTGTAACATGCTGGGAATGGAACCTGGGGCTAGGCAGGACTCATGAAAGGCAAGGGCTCTATCTATCATGTAGCTATGCCTCCTGCCACCAAATTTCCTTTTTAAAATAGAGCAAACTCTATTCCTATATCGCTCAGTTCAAAAAGCTTTAAAAAAAAAAAAAAAAAAACCTGAAGCTTTGATGGTTTAGGGTATCAGGCAGCTGGAAGATTAAGGGGAAAGCACAAAAAAGCTCCACTTTACAATTGCAGGGTGAGCACCTTTCTGAGTGCTTGCTGCCAAAACCCTTGGCCAACAGCCACATTACCAGGTGCAGGGGAGACTCCCCAGGGTCCAAATTCTAAAAGCAGTCCCTTGAATCTAAGAAGAACTAAGCAAATGAAGCAGTAGCTGTGTTCTACAGACACCTGTTCCAGGGTGTGTGTATCTTGGTAGTCAATTACCTACTGAGAAAGAAAAAAAAAAACAGCCAGAAAACAAAAACAATCCCCAATATTCTCAGAGGGACACAGTAGGATCCAGAATCCTGCAATGGATCCAGTTGTAATCTATAATTACTAGACATGTGAAGAAACAGAACTCACAGGGAGGAAGAAAAACAGTGCAATCTGTAAGACCTAACCATGTTCCTGTTTTCGTGTGAATGTCTTTGGGTTGAAATATTACAAATTGTGCTTAAATGACTAAGGAAAAATAGGTAAACAGATAACTTTATGCCTGAAATGTGGAAATAAAACACGAAGTTAGAGAGTTGAAATAAAATAATAACTAAAGTTTAAAAAAAAACTCACAGATATGCTCAACAGTATTATATTGAAATAACAGTAAAAGAAATAGGTGGGGGCGGAGGGTGGCTGGAGAGATGGCTCAGAGGTTAAGAGAACTGACTGCTCTTCTAGAGGTCTTGAGTTCAATTCTCAACAACCACATGATGGCTTTACAACCATCTGTCATGGGATCCAATGCCCTCTTCTGGTGTGTCTGAAGACAACTACAGTGTGCTCATATACATACATACATACATACATACATACGCACATACATACGCATGCACACGTGCACACACATGTGCTTGAATCTAGACTGATGAAAATTACCCACTGAAAGAAGAGACAGAAAAAATGGAGAAGAACCTCCAGGACAAAGTCAAGTAATGGAATACAGCTGAGATGGAATACGAGGAAGGAAAAAGAAAAATAAAGACATAATTCCTGAAGTTTAGTGGCTTCAGAATCTTACTACCATTGTGCTCTGGATGCACTGAGAGACCAGGTCTCAAAAAGTAAGGCAGAACAGGACATGGTGCCTGTAGCCAAATTACTTTGGGTTAAAGATGGGGAGATCTCAGACTTTGGGGTCAACTTGATAATACATAGCAAGCTCCAGGGCAGCCACAACTACGTGGAGAGAGAGCGAGAGGGAAAGGAAGGAGAGAGAGAGACACACACACAACCTGTTTTAAACCACCACCATCACTCCCAAAAAAATAAGGTGGAAGAGCTGGAGAGAAGAGAGCTTAGTCATTAAGAAAGCATACTGCTGGGTTGTGGTAACACTCACTTTTGATTCCAGCACTTGGGAGGTGAAACCCTGTCTCAAACAAATAAACAACAACAACAATGACAAAAGAGGGCCAGGCTCACAACCAAGACTATACTTCTCTTATAGAGGACCTGAGTTCATTTCCCAACACCCACATCATGCAGTTTATAACTGCCTCTAACTCCAGCTCCAGTGAATCTTATTCTGTCTTCTAGCCTCTGTGGTATCTATGCACGCAAATGCACATACCCCCACACAGAAACAGACATATATATGAAGTGTAAATTTCTGGTTTCTTTGGAGACTCAGTTGTGTCATGTGATATTTTTCTGGAAACAGTCTTATGAGTGGATGTTTTTGCTAAAGCAGACACTTGGAGGATGTTTTGCTAAAAACAGACACATGTTTTTCTGGAGGCAGCCTGTACAAAGGGCATGTGATGTTTTATTAGGGCAGATGATGCTTGAGAGAACACATGATGTTTGGAAAGGATATAAATATAACCCAACAGACAGTGACGATGCTGGATGGTATTGGTACACCTTGCCATTCTTTATTAGTCATTGTTGGGCTTTGCTGACATCACTGGGTGGTTTTGGTACATCTTACCATTCTTTGTTGGTCATCGTCTGTCATGACTTCATAGAGAAAAAACACACCAAAAAACTTTGGTGATGTTCTGGCAGTTTCTTGCCACTTCTGCAGACTGACTGGCAGAGCTTTGTGGATGCTTTTGGATTGACGTTGCTATTGCTGATTCATGAATGGTGTTTGTGAACTGATCAAGCTGCCACTGCTGATTCCTGGGAACTGAACTGCTGATATCCTGAGAATGCAGATTGGATTTTCTCCAAAGAACTATTTCTAAACAGGTCCACATCCTCCTTTGCTCTATTAACCTTTCACTTTCACTACCTCTGGTGGGTGGTGGGCTAGAAGAAACATTAAAACATTTAAGAGCCCTTATTAAAAATAGATTTTGAAAAATCTTAACCTACATATACACATGATTAAAAATAAAAAATGTAGAAAAATAAAGTGGAGACCAATAGAGAAAAACATCCAACACTTGACATACATGTAACACATGGAGGGGTACCTGCATACCCTTTAACATCCAAATATTAATTGACATTCTGGTTTTAAAATGTATGTAGAAATAGGGAGGAAATATCTAGAATAGAAAAAGTTATCAGGGTGGTGGTAGCACATGCCTTTAATACCAGTACTCAGGTGGAAGAGGCAGGTGGATCTGAGTCTGAGGGCAAGCCTGGTCTAGAGTCAGTTCCAGAACAGCCAAGGATACATAGAGAAACCCTGTCTAAGCCGAAAAGGAAAGGAAATGGGAAGGGAAAGGAAAAGAGAAGGAAAGAGAAAAAGCTAATTTATTTTAAAACAAGGTCTCACTTTGTAGCTCCTATTGGCCTGCAGTTTTCTATATAGAAGCAAGCCAGTTCACTCACAGAGCTTGCTGCCTTCCTCTGCCTGGTGAGTTCTGGGATTAAAGACATGTACCACCACACCTAGTGAGGTGGGAAGATCTCAAATTCTAGTCCAGGTTAGGGTAAATTGCTACTCTTTCTTCCTGCCCCCCTCTTTTATTATTATTATTATTATTATTATTATTATTATTTTATTTCTCTTTCTTTCCTTCCTTTAGATTTATTTATTTTATGTATAGGATTGGTCTGTTTCCATGCACACCAAAAGAGAGAGTTAGATCCCATTACAGATGGTGTGAGCCACCATGTGGTTGCTGGGAATTGAACTCAGGGCCTCTGGAAGAGCATTCAGTGCTCTTAACCACTGAACCATCTCTCTACCTCCTTTTAGTTTTTTTAAGGCAAGGAAATGCTTGCTAACAGATTAAAGAATTAATAACCACAGGACCTAATTAGAAAAAGACTTGGCAAAATGCCCAGCGCAACAAAGAAAATATTCTGCATTTGTGTCACTGTTTAGAAAGTAGTAATTTAGTGCCCTTTAATCTGAGCTAGTTTTGTCCAATTAAGAAACTGTTGGATGAAAACATGGGTTTTATGTTTAGTGGGGTGAAACATATTTTGTCTTAGTATTTTCACATTGGATAATTTTAATTAGATCAGCTATACAATGCCCATTTTCTTTCACCTCACTCTGTTGGAAATTGGAAGTATCCAAGTAAGAGGAAGACATAGTCTCTGTCCTTTAGCACAAGGTGGAACTAAACAAGAACTTGAAGAGGTAGGAACACTGCAGACTTCAAAGAAGAAAGCAAGCTTGACCTACAATAGAAAAAAATCAGAAGAGAAGGGGCTGTGGAGAGGCTTGCAGTAATGAATTTGTTGGCATGGAGAACTAGAAATAAGCAGAGGCTTTCTGATCCCCTCCCCTCTCTGTCTCACATGTTGGGGATTGGTTCTGGAACATCATTCATGCTATGGTCGTGCTCTACTGAGCTACATTCCCAGCCCTTTTTATCCCAACACAAGTGTCTCCCTAAGATGCCCAGGTTGGCCTTGAACTTGAAATCCTCATGCCTCAGTTTTGGTGGCTGGAATTAGAACTATACTGATTCACACTGGGCTTTCAGGTGTTTTCTTTGTCTAGTTTGAGCCTTAAGTGGTGAAAGTATACTCTCCAGACGTTGGTGCATTCTAGCTAACATCTGAGGATGCACAGGGAGGACTGCCTAGTAGTACAGCTATGAAGGGTTTGCTGCAGGGAACACACTCACATACACAAGGTTCACTTGACCTGTAGAAGGGGTAGCTTTATAAAAGTACTACAAACTGAGTATGGTAGCAAACACCTGGAATCCCATCTCCTGGGGAAGCTAAGGCTGGGAGTTGCAAATTCTAGGACAACAGACCCTGTCTCAAATAACCAAGCTACAATAGAGAAAGGAAACAAAAATTATTATTGTTGTTGTTGTTGTTATCATTATTATTATCATCATCATTTTTATTAGCCCAAAAGAGGTTGCAACTGGACTAAATGGACTCTTGCTTGGTTCTATAACTAATAGGAAAATGGTTTCATCCTAAGAAATTTGGAAAAAAGTGAACAAACTCACCTTTTAAAACTCAAGTAGGGCTGGAGAGATGGCTCAGTGGTTAAGAGCACTGACTGCTCTTCCAGAGGTCCTGAGTTCAATTCTTAGCAACTACATGGTGGCTCACAACTATCTGTAATGGGATCTGATGCCCTCTTCTGGTGTGTCAGAAGACAGCATACTCATATACATAAAATAAATAATTCTTTAAAAAAAAGAAAAATGAAAAAGAAAAAAAACTCAAGTAAAGGAGCTGGTGAGATGATAGTTAAGCAGGTAAAGACAGTTGCCACCAAGCCTGAATACTTCAGTTCTATCACAGTAACGATCTACATAGTAGAAGAGGACTAATTCTTGCAGAACATCTTCTGACCTAGAGTGTACCATGGTACACTTTGCCCCAACACAAATATGTTTTAAGAATCTAAGTGGTTTAGCTTTATTTTATTTTATATGCATAAATATTTGGCCTGCATGTTTGTGGGGCCATGGCCAGCAGCCATTGAGGTAAGCAGGAAATCCTGTCCAGTACAACTTAGTAGCTGATATTCCTTCAAACTTATAGAGTCTGACATTGGCAGTTTATTTTTTAGACATTTAAGTATAGTACAATTTTGGAAAAGATGTTTCCTGGTAACAATTACCTCAATCTCATGTGTATAATAAAGCTTTAAGGTGTGACTACATTGAAACTTTTTTTAAATTTGTTTATTTTATGTATATGAGTACACTGTTGCTATCTTCAGGCACACCAGAAGAGGGCATCAGATGGTTGTGAGCCACCATGTGGTTGCTGGGAATTGAACTCAGGACCTCTGGCAGAGCAGTCAGTGCTCTTAACCACCAAGCCATCTCTCCAGCTTGAAACTTTTTTGCATAGTGCATGTGATCTCTTTTATAAAGATAGGTTCTATAGCTTAAGGCCTAGGGGAGTATCAGGTTTGGTCTCATACAGATATTGTAGCAGTCATCAAACTACAAAGTACAAGTGACTTCTCCCCCTAGATTCTATTGACTAAGAAAAAAAATGCTCAAGATAAAGGTCTAGGGAGAAAGAGTCTGGGATAAACATAGTAATCCGGGTGATTCAGGTGGGGTGATTCAGGTGTGGCCTGGCTCTTACAGATAAGCATAGATTACCAGGATATTAACAACATTCACTCCTAGCATTCTGTGTGGAAAATAAGCATTTATTTCTTCTATTCAAGAGACAAACCTATGTGTTTAACATTGTTGGTTTCCCTAGTACTTATTTGAAAGCACAAGAACCTTGTACCCTCCACACATGTATTCTGTGTGTACCATGTCTAAGCCTGGTGCTTGCAGAGGTCTGAAAGGGTGTTGGATCCCCTAGAACTGGAGTTATCAATGGGTGAGTCCCACCATGAGGATGCTGAGAAACCAGGTTCAGTTCCCTGCAAGGGCAAGTACTCATAACCGTTGAGCCATCTCTCCAGCCCTAAAAAGTATTTTTAAGATTTGTTTTCTATTTAATTATGTATATGCCAGTGGAGGTGAGAGGTGTCATACCTTCTGGAGCTGAAGTTACAAAGGGTTGTAAGCTGCCCAACATAGGTGCTAGTAAACAGACTCTGCAAGAGTAGTAAGTGTTCTTAACCATTGAGCCATCTCTCCAGATCCCTTATTTTATTTCATTTTATTTTATTATTGTTTGATGGTTTGTTTGTTTTGAGACAGGGTGTCTATGTAGCCTTGGCTGTACTGGAACTCACTATATTGACCATACTGGCCTTGAATTCATCAGCCTCTGCCTCCTGAGTGCTAGAATCAAAGCACCCACCACTATACTTTGCTCCTAATTTTATTTTTTAAAGCTATCCTTTACATTGTCCATCAAAGAATGAGTAAATTAATAACTACAAATGATACTATTGGGTAAGGGTTATTCCATATTCTCAGGAGAGGGTTGACTATGGTTCTTCCCTGATAGTTTATTATCAGTAGTCTGACCTGCTGTTCTAACCCCAGTGTCTCTGCCAGTCCCAGATTAAATTGCTTTGAGGTCTACTAGCTTATCTTCATATTATCTGTAAGTCAGTTTATACAGTGCTAGCTGATTAAGTATGTCTAAAATCTGTACTTCCTGTGTTAGGGTCCCCTTAGAAGATCTGAAGGTGCTCATCCAGAGCTTTTTTTTTTAAATGTTCATAATTATTTGTTCTTTGAGAATTTCATACATGTATACAATGTATTTTTATCTCAACTAACCCTTACCTAACTCGCCTATTCCAATTCCTTCTAGGCTTCCCAACCCCTCCCCCTCCACCCACACAGACTTTATCTCCTCCCCTCCTTCATTATAACCACTGAGTCCAATTAGTGCTGCTCATATGTGCATGATGTGTCTGAGAATTCTTGTTTTCAAGATCTTAAAATAGATAGCTGTGGTGTGTAACCACAGGGGAGAAAGATGGCCCCCTCAACTCCGTAGTTATGTGCACTCTTCGGCTGATGCTAAGAATTTTAAGGAATAAAAGGAAAAAGGAAATCATACTTGTTTTATTAATTTCATATGTACAGTAGAAATCTTCAGAAGACAGTGATGTACAAAGAATGCAAAGAAATAACCAAAGCATGATGCTTTTTACATTTTAAAAGAGCAGTTAATCTGAGTGAGAAAGGACAAATGAAAATCTAGATTAGGGTAGTAAACTCTAGGTTTGTCAGTAAAAGATGTATTCAGTCAGGGTGTGAAGTTAGTGTGAAATGAAGGTCACTTTAGAGCTGTTTATAGCTGCTTATGGCAGCCCTAGGTTATCGGTCTCTGGTGATGAAGGCTATTTTCATCTGCTATGTGAAGGTCATCCCTTCTGGAATAATTCTTACAGTTTCGTGCATGTAGGCAAAAGCAAACCAGTTCCTAAAGTGAATTCAGCTTGAAGTAATCAGTATATCAATTTTGAGATTGTGTCTCCTTAACTCCTTCCTGATGTATTCAAAACCCAGTATTTTCAAACAATAATGAATGATGTTTTCCTGAGTGAAGCTCTTTGGTAGGCATGTGTAAGGATTCCCCTGTCATTTCTACTCCTACCAGTATCCTAGCAGCTCCTTATGTTTCTAGAGAAGTTCAGGTTTTGCCTTGGTCTGGAATGGGTAGAAAGATCAGAGAAAGATGAAATTGTTTCTCGATAAACAAGCAACCTGGCTATTAAAATAATTTTAAATGTGCCACTTAAAGGTAGTCGAAATTTATTGCAGTCCACAGCAGGACCTACTTTTTAAAAAAATAATTTATTTATTTTAAACTCCAGATTTTATTCCCCTCCCAGTCCACCATCCAACTGTTCCACATCTCATACCTCTTCCCTGCCCCGTCTCCATGAGGATGTCCCCACCTCCCACCTCCCACGACCCTGTAGGAGGACCAGCAGTCTCAATTAACCTGGACTCCTGAGATCTCTCAAACACAGGACCTACTTTTGAAACTTTCTTGATGAAGAAAACCGTCTTAAATCCAAATGACTCCATTTTGTTTGTTCAGATCAGACAGTAAGGATCTGAGCAGCTGGATTCTTAGGGAGGGGAGGGAGTGAAGTAAGGAGAGAGAAGAGGAACAAGCTAAACCACAGTGTTCCTTTCTCAGCTCTTCAGTCTTTGTGAAGCTAAGATGTTCAGATGCCTATGATGCTTCCAGAACTAGGAAACAAGACAAAGATGTTCATAGTTAGCTATTATACACTTTTGAGCTTCACAGAATTAAAAGATTTCATCTATGGATGTGATGCAGTTCATCAGTTAAGATTCATCACAAAGGAAATAATGATCAACTCACTTATGGGACTTGAGAAAAAGCCCTTTAATCTTGGGGTGGTGCTATAAGAGGGTGTAACTGAGTACTTACATGCTGTGTCCTTTTGTGTGTGTGTAGTAAAGACATGAAAACTATTTTTCAGCCGGGCAGTGGTGGTGCATGCCTTTAATCCCAGCACTTGGGAGGCAGAGGCAGGCAGATTTCTGAGTTCGAGGCCAGCGTGGTCTACAGAGTGAGTCCAGGACAGCCAGGGCTACACAGGGAAACCCTGTCTCGAAAAAAAAAAAAAGAAAGAAAGAAAGAAAGAAAACTATTTTTTTAAAAGCCTTTAAATTTATGTCTTGATTTATTACATTCCAATTTTTGTAGGGTTAGGTTTTTCAAAACCTGCTTTAATAAGGGTTCTTAAATGCTTCAACCTCCCTTCTAGCCCACCTACCAGAGATAGGAGAAAAGGAAGGGTAATAGGAAATAGCGGTAGTAGACCGGTTTAGAAGTAGTTCTTTGGGGGTGATTCCAATCTTCATTGTCAGGACATCAGCAGTCTAGTCTAAAACTTCAAACACATATCAGTAGTGCCAGTCCAGTCTAATCAGCAAACACTGAACATAAATCAATAGATATGGCTCGATCCAGAAGAAACCTGGAGGCTCTGCTGTATTGGTACAAGTCTGCAGAAGTGGCAAGAAGCGGCCTGAATACCATGAGAAGTTCATTGGCATTTTTCTCTCTACTAACTCACAAGTGAAGATCAGTGAAGACCAGCAAAGCATTGCAAGGTGAACCAGTGCAAGAACATTGTTCACTGTCTGTTGGGTTCTACTTAAACTCTTTGCAAACATCATGCATCCTCTCAAGTGTCTGCTTCAGCGAAACATCCTCTCATAAGACAGCTTCCAGAAAAACATCACATGACAGAACTGAGTCTCCAACGAAATCAGAAAATTCCACTTCAGATTCCCTTTCTTTTCTCTTTCTTGTATTTTCAGATAAAACCACATTTCTCTTACCAGGGGGTACCTTGAGACCACAGGGAAAATTAGATGAGATCATTTGGTCCCAAAACCTTTAAAAAAGCGGCTGTGTGGATGGTAGACTGCTCTACTAGTTCTTGTGGAAACCTGAATAAAGTTTCCATTCCTCCCACCTTGCCCAACATTGCTTTTCCTAGCTTGAAATCTTACTTTCTGATTCCCTTACTTTATTGGCAGCTACTTACATGTCTGGCACCCTTTGATTGAGATTTTGTATGCTACTGGAATGTGTAGGATTGGGGTCACTAGTGTTCACCATTTTGTAACATTTACCAGTCAGCTTTCTATCCTCATTTCATTCTGCCTGAGGACTGCACTTGATAGTTCCGCCTGTGTTCTCATTATGTCTGAGAAAGCACATCCTGTTGGTTTTCGGCCTCACTGGCAGCTCCTCAGTCTTTCTCATCTGCCCAAGGATCATCTTTTTCTTTTTCCTGTTTGAATTCCTCTGGAAGATCCCAGTTGTCAGTCCTCTGCTTTGATTTCTAAATCCCTAACTCTAGCCTGACACTTTTCTTGAGCTGGAGACATCCACAACCAGCCATCTAGTGTCCACCTATATAGTCAAGATGTCTCAAACTCTGCTCCAGAACTTCCCTGTGTCCTCCTTCATC
The DNA here is from genome assembly GCF_011762505.2 of Arvicanthis niloticus. Taxonomy (NCBI): domain Eukaryota; kingdom Metazoa; phylum Chordata; class Mammalia; order Rodentia; family Muridae; genus Arvicanthis; species Arvicanthis niloticus. The sequence continues at coordinate 113,640,912 of NC_047658.1, read as the reverse complement.
TTATTAAATGGTACTATCATCATCCAGCCTGTTGCTCAAGCCACACCTCAGAACTTTCATGAAGTTTTCTTTTATTCCCAGACCCTGCATTCAGTCTTATTAGCAAGGCATAAGCAATCTACTAGAATATTTGTGAATTCCACTCTCTATCATTATCTAGGGTCTGAGACCAAACTTTTTTCCTGCCTTAGCTGGACCACAGCCTTAGCCTGCTGACTGGTGGGTTTTCCCAAACCCATCATCCCTTCTCTGGGAGGTGTGATTTCACCTAAGCAGAACATTCTTACATGAATCATTATATACAATGATTTTCTTGTTTATAAATCATAAGTGCCTCCTATCATAAGTAAAGTCAAAGCCCCCACTGCAGAGTATAGCTTTGACTTTTCATTTTTACATTTCCCAAGCTCCAGACATTCTTGTTTACTTTGTTTCTCTAAACATCCCAACCTTCTTTTGTTCATGTGTCACTCAATCCTTTATAGAGTTTTCCCTCCTGAGTCCCCATGCAATTACTAAATAGTTTTTGCTTGGTTTTGAATCTTATGTACTATTCAGTATGTGGTCTTCTCCAACTTGGTTTCTCCCCACCCACATACATGGTATTATGTTTAGAAAGAAATTGATAATTGAAATAAAATAATAACTCACTGATTTTTTTTCCTGATTGGCAACATTGAATGTCTGGCTGTACTACAGCTTTTTGGGCTGCTTCTGGTGATACTTATGAGGATTGTACTATGCATAATGCAGGCAGTGGTGCACATAGAGTTTACTGTGGGAGGGCAGTGTTCTCACTTTTTCATGCATGACTCCCTTGGCAGCCCCATGAGTTGGTGTTATTACATGTTCATTTTATATATGAAGACGCAGGGGCAAAGGGAGGAGGTAAGGTAGCAAGCTCAGTGCCATCTAGCCAGTGAGTGTGATTGCTGGAGAGTGGGTTCCGCATATTCAGCTTCCTGAGATGATGGTTCATAGTTTTCTAAAGTGATTTAGATAATACTCCCACAAGCAGCATATGAGTTCCCCATTGTGCCACATCTTCAATCATACATAATTTTGCCAAATTTGTATTTTTATTTCAATTTGCATTTTTCTGATTTTTTTTAATGTTTATCAGCCATTAACATTTCCTCTTGGAAACACAAACTGTTCATGTTCTTTGCCTATTCTTATATTAATTTGCCAGCCTTCTTTATTCTACATATTTTGTCAGCATTGGGAGTTTCAAATATCGTCTCCAAAGTCATGACTGTCTTTTTAATTTTTTTTTTTTTTTAAGATTTTTATTTATGTGTAGGAGTGCTCTATCTGCATGTACACCTGCAGGCCAGAAGAGGGCATCAGAACTCATTACAGATGGTTGTGAGCCACCATGTGGTCACTGGGAATTGAACTCAGGACCTCTGGATGAGCAGCCAGTGTTCTTAACTGCTGATCCATTTCTCTAGCCCTTGTCTTTTTATTGTTTATATGGTATTTCCTGCTAGCAGAAAATCCTAATTTTCACAGAGCTGAATTTATTGTTCCCAGTATCTTGTTTTTAGAATATCTCAGAGTCATAATAATATTGTCCTGAGGCTGGTCAGATGGCTCAGTGGCTAAAGTTGCCTTCTGCAAAGCTTGAGTTCAATCCACAGGATCCATGTGGTAAAAGAACACCAGTTCTGTTCTCTGACTTCTGTATGCATGCTGTGGCACACATGTGCCCACAAACATGCATAATTAATTAATTAATTAATTAAAATATAAGAACAATTTTAAAAGAATATGGTCCTGTATTCTAAAACTTACATTTCATGTATAAGCTAAAGAGTAGTCTATATAGTTAGTCCTTTTCCTAGTTAGGGACTACTGCTGCTTCTCTTCCTTTCTCTCCTCTTCTCGTGATCCTCCTGCCTCTGCCACCTGAGTGCTGGGATGAACAAGCCTGCTTCTCCTGGTCCTGCCATCATCTTTTATCAGATTTCTGCATAATTGTGAGACTGCTGCACTGTGTTTTTTTCCACAATCATTTGTTCTTTAAGTATACGAACCTCCTCAAGTAGTGCTGCTTTACAGTAAGTCTGATTATCCTATCTTCTCTTCTTCAAAAGTAATTTTTTCTTGGCCTTTGGGCTTTCCTTGTGAGTGTTAAACTTGATGTCTATGGGAAGTCCTATTGGAGTTTTCTCAGTGCTGTGTTACTTCTCAGTGTCGGCTGAGAAGACAGATGGAATACTAGCATTCCCATGCATAGGAGTGTGGCATCTCTTTTACTTAGTCACTTGTATGTGTGCAATACAGCTCTACAGCTCCACTCAGGGCCAGCACATGTTGCAGAGGGAGGCAACTTGGAGGAATGAATGGTTAAGAGGAAATGCTCCAGAGCCAGCTTGCCTGAGTTTAAGGACATTTTGGGTAATCAACACTCTGCATCTCCCTTCTCTTTTCTGCAGAGCAGAGCTAATGAACATTGTGATAAATGCTCAGTATTTGTCCGTTCACTGTCACTACTGCTGTTTTATCCCCAGCCATCTTATTTTTGTTACTGTGTGAATTTTATCTTTTTAAAATTACATTTTATTTGTTGCTGGTACTTGAAATACAATTGATTTTCAGGAAGCTAGCAGTTTTGATTAAACTCTATTAAAGGTAATAAAGAGATTCTTTTGAATTTCCCAAATAAGCTTTCATACATTACCCTAAAAGCAGTGACATTTGTTTCTTTCAGTTCAGTCATGCTGATGTGAGATTGGCTTGTCATTCTTCTTTGATGATGTTCAGTAAGGTTCTCTTTGAGCTTATAAAATTGGAATCTATTTCTTCTTTAGATCCTCTGGAAAATGTGTACAGAGTTATATAGGTTTTTTTTTTTTTTTTTTTAGAATATTGAGTAGATTTGCATATAAACATCATCTGAACTTGAGGTTTTCTTTTTCAGAGGCTCTTCAGTTATTTAGCAGTGTCTCTAATTGTTACTGATGATGTTTATATGCAAGGAGCTATGGCTTTCTTAATAATTTCTGCTACAATTTTAAAGCTAGCTGCTTTATTCATCCTATTGCAGCTTTACTTGAATAAAGTGGTTTGTGGAATTATAACTGACAGCTTTTCCACCCTGACCTCTTCATTCCCAGAAATAATGACTCTGAAACTTCTTAAATATCAATAAATGTTCAGCCCTAATCTTCAACTTGATCCCCAATTAGTTCGTTGCTTCTAAAGCCCGTTTAAACTACTCTGTGTCTTCCACATGGTTAGTTACCTCTCCTTGGTTTCATGTGTCTGTCTCCTCTAGCATTCAGGGTGAATCTCTCAGAATTCCAACTCCCCCTCTCTCTCTACCAGAACTTCCACCTCCTATTTCCTGGCCCAGTTCATTGTCCATAGGCTTTTTTATTGTCATGTGATACTTTCACACAGTGCACAAAGGATTCTTTCTACAGGAATAATCTAATTTTTAAAATTCTGCTTTATATGGAGAATGTTCCTTTAAAAATGTTCAGGTTTCCAAACGTTATTAGTCTTTCAGAACTAGTATCTGAGAACCCTTGAGGAATAGAGTGGGTAGAATTAAGTTTCATCTTTGGTTCCTACAAGATGGCAGGAGAGAACCAACCCCTCAACGTTATTTTCTGTCCTACACACACTCTCTCTAAATTAGTTAATTTAAAAAAGGAGACTGTGAGGAGAGAGCTCAGTTGGTAAAGTGATTGCAAGAGGACCTAAATTCCATTCCCAGAACCCACATTTTAAAAAGACAGGTGGAATGGGCATGGTGGCTCACACCTTTAATTCCAGCACTAGTCAGAGGCAGGTGAATCTCTGTGTTTAAAGCTAGCCTGATCTACAGATCGAGATCCAGGACAGCCAGAGCTACACAGAAAACCCTATCTTGTGTGGGGGATTGGGAAGATGGGAAGGGAAGGAAGCCAGGTGGGGTGTCACATTCATATAATCCTAGCACTGGGGAGGTAGAAACTGGGGACTCCCTGGGGCTTACGGCTGATCAACCTAGCCTATATGGCAAATTCCAGGCTATTGAAACACCTTATCTCGATATAAACAAATTTTAAGTGGACAGTGTGTGAGGAATTACACCTGAGGCTTTTCTCTGACTCCCACAAATGAGTGCATGCATATTACACATTTTCACATACATGAACACACACATACAAATTAATAAATTTATATGATATCCTGGTATAGTGGCACACACCTATAATCCCATCATTCAGGAAACAGGAGCAGGATGGTAAGTATATTGCCATGAGATCGAGACCAGCCTGATCTACATACTAAGCAGGGTTTTTTTTTTTTTTTTTTTGCTTTGTTTTCTTTTGTAAAATAAAGTAATAACAACAAACAAATTTATTGGAACTACTGTAGATGTATAACAAAATTTTGATGTATAATTTTTTTATTTATATGAGTACACTGTAGCTGTCTTCAGACACACCAGAAGAGGGCATCAGATCCCATTACAGATGGCAGATGGTTGTGAGCCACCATGTGGTTGCTGGGAATTGAACCTAGGATCTCTGGAAAAGCAGTCAGTGCTCTTAACCGCTGAGCCGTCTCTCCAGCCCCATAGTCTAAATTTTAAAGCTATTTCTACTAAATATATACTGATCTTGAATTAACTTCCTGGTGAATTGATGATTCAGTTTCTCATAATGCTATTTTGTCAGAATTATATAGCCATACCATCTTTCTATAATGACAATTTTGGAATTTTGGTTTCTTTTAAAAACACAGAAATATTATAAGAATATGTTTTCATTTCAATCCTAGGTGTGGGAAATGGGGCTGCTTCAGCTGAGTAGGATTTGCCTCCTGCTCTTGAAGGGGTTGGTTTTTCCAGGTGCAGATAATTTCTGTCATTGTATGACAGTTGGAATTCTAGGAACTTTTCAGAGAGCATATAAATGCTAGAACCTCAAAAGGTGAGTTGGTTGCTAAGTAGTTGTCCACAAAGAAGAAAAAAATTAGATATCCTGACAGCAAAGATCAAATTTGTCCCAAGGAACTTAGTGCCCCTAATCAGCAAGAAGTAGTCTATCGATAACATCACTCACTTTCCAACCCCTGACTTTATTCAGGGATCTCTTTACTTTTCTTTCTATCTTTTTCTCTCTTACCTAGTGTTTGGGAGTTGAAAAGGTTGAAAAAAGGGATGGAGGAAGGGTGGAAGAAAGTAGAACCCACAAAGTAGCAAAAAGATCAGCTACAGCTTTCTTTTGATATTTATATACCTGGCATAAATATCCAGTCTTTTGTTTTAGTCAGATCTAAGGCAGGCTAAGGCAGATCTCTTAGAGCATATGAGGGGCTTCAGGTATTTTGTTATGTTTTGGTTTTGAGACAGTGCCTCACTATGTAGCTCTGTCTGGCCTGGAGCACATTGTATAAACCAGGCTGGCCTTGAACTCAGAGGACCACCACAGTTCAGCTCCCAGCACCCACGTTGATGACCCTCTGCCAACTTTTAACTTATGTAGCTGTAGACTTTGTTACAAAACACTGCCTCAGAGAGACCTTGAGCAGGACGATTCAGCTTAGCTGCTTCTAAATCTCTGACATACAGGAACAGGTAATAACAGTGAGTGTATATCACTTTGAGCAATTAATATTGTTTTATAGTAATAATATATACTAATGAGAGTTGTTTGGTGGAAAACTCTCAGTTATTGTTATCTGAAATTTTCTTTAATTAGCTCTCATTCCTGAAATATGTTATCTATATACAATTTCATATTCATAATTACTTTCTCTCAGCACATTGAGGTTAATTTATTCCATTCTCCTTTCCACTCACTTACTAATATTAAAATACCATTGTCAGAGAAGAGATTGGTAGTCTGAGTATGTAAGAAACTTAAAACCTAGCCTAGTGGTGGTGTCACAAGCCTTTAATTCCAGTAGAGGCAGGCAGATCTCCTGAGTTTGAGGACAGCCTAGTCTACAGAATGAGTTCCAAAACAGCCAGGGCTCCACAGAGAAACACAACCCTATCTGGAGGTGGGGGATTTAGACCCAATAACAACAAATTTTAAAATGAGAAAAATATTTGAATATAGATGTTACTGTGGGTAGACATGAAAATAGGCATATGAAAAGATGCTTGGTACCGTTAATCATCAGGAAAAGCAGACTAAAGTATGGTAGGATACCACTCTACATTCATTTAATAGCTGTAATAATAATAATAAAAAAATAGACAACCACCAATGTTGGTGAGGATATAGAGAAACAGGAGTCCTCCAGTTCCTTCCTTTCGTTCGTGCTAAAGACTGAGCCCAGGCCTTGCACATTCCAAGCACATGCATTACAACCGAGCTGTATCTTCTGCAGCTCCTGTTGGTATTTTCATAAAAAGTGAAGCAGAGGTGAGTCTCTGTGTATGCAGGGTCGACGTGGGTTCTGAGAGCTGAACTGTGGTTCTCTGGAAGAGCTCCATGCACTTTTTGCCACTGAGCCCCTACTTGTTTAATCATTGTTTTTCCCGTTGGTTGCATGAGTGGGCTTTAAGTTCATTTTAACTGTAATTAAAGGTGTGTGCCATTACCGGCCAGCGCTTTCCTTGTTTTATTTAACTCATGGAGCTTCCTTTGTTATAAGGAGTAAGACAGTTGTCTGTCATTGTTTTTGTTCATAGAGCTAGTTTTCCAGTATGGTACTGTTTGTTAGTTGACTAATTCATCTGCCTACAGTAAATTCCTATGTATACGTAAGTCTAACTTTAGACTGTGTTCCTTGCCATCTATCCCTCTGTTTACTCTTTTCCCATTACCATGATGCTTTGACCCAAGAGTGCATGTTAATATTTGCAGAATAAAACTTTCTTTACTCTTTTTTCCCCAGAAGTTACCTTGCTTTTGTTTATTCCTATGAACATTTAAAAATCCCACAGAAAGGGTTAATGTGTTCCTGTATGGTTCTCCTCAATGGAACATATATTAAAATTTTATCCTGTTGATTCCATCTGCTTTTATATCTGAAGTATTTTGTAGTTAGCTGTAAATCCTGAAGACTTTAGCAAGTGTCTCTTTTTATTTACTTAGAGAGAGAGAGAAGGAGGGAGGGAGGGAGGGAGGGAGGGAGGGAGGGAGGGAGGGAGGGAGGGAGCGAAGGAGGGAGAGAGAGAGGAGAGAGAGAGAACTAAAATTTACATGTGTAAGAGTTTCAGATATGCTTGATGGCAGGTAGGGAAGAAACTGAGAAAAAAACCATGTCTCTGCTTCCTGTGTCCCCTGAAGCTGCTCCATTAATAACAGTCAAGTGTGGGCTGGGCTTGAGATATAAAAACAAACATTCACTGAAGTCTGCAGAATGATATGCCTTTGACACTTCAAACATACAAGCTAAAGCTCTTTTATCTTGATTGGCCTTCTCATAGTCTTACTTAAGTAGACCAGGTTTTCACATTGGGGATGTTACCTTCCTACAAGTTCTTATATTTAATAGGACCTTCTTTCTCTGTATTTTTCTAGGCTCTTCAGCTTGACTTTGAAGAAACTTGTTATGCTTAAAGAAATGGACAAAGATCTTAACTCAGTAGTCATTGCTGTGAAGCTACAGGTAAGTTGAACAGTGAGTGTTCTGGGCCTGGGAAAGCTCTGATAGTGCTTTTTTTGATGTTCTAGCTATAGAAATTCCCTGGAGCCATGCCTCTCCTCAGCTATATGAAGAACAATTGTGGAGGAGCAGCTTTCCAGTTCCACCTTTAATTTGGGTCCTCAGTTTCCTTATATTTTGTCTTGAAAAACAAAATGGTCCTTCCTTGCTGCCTGCCCAGTCAGATAATAGAGACAGAGGCTGAAGCCTATTGTAAACCACTCAGTGTCATAAAGGAATGTGGGGCCATTCCTCTTAGTTCTCCAATTTCTGGGCTAGGAAAGTACTTTTGGAGGATTCCTATAGGGTGTAAAAAATGTACACAGTATAATTTTAGTATTAACATTTAAAGTTTACTAGAGTGTTTTATATTCTAGGTAGCCCTCAAACTTAATGCTTCTTACATTTAATTTTGTGTTCTCAAGGAATTCAACATATTTCATAAAAATTTGTACCCCAAGCATTCCTAAATTCAGAGAGAGAGAGAGAGAGAGAGAGAGAGAGAGAGAGAGAGAGAGAGAGAGAGAGAGAAACTAAATTACAAAAGCATTTAGGAATTTACCCATTGCCACTTAATAATTAAGTGGCAGAGCTGAGACTGGAAACCAAAGAGTGTGTAATTTATATTTAATTAAACTCTGTTCCTAGATCTTCTTTAACTGATCAGTCCTTCCTAATGAAAACTCCCTGGAGCTTAGTGAGGTTCTGAGGTGCCTGAATAACAGTGCTGCAGTGCTTAAATAACAGCTGAATCTTTTCACTTGAGGGTGGTGTATTTGTTGAGTTTCTCTCTCTCTCTCTCTTTTTTAAAGATTTATTAATGTGTATGAGTACTCTGTTTACATGTACACCTGCATGCCAGAATCTGGCATCATATCATATCATATCATATCATATCATATCATATATAGATAGTCATGAGCCACCATGTGAATTGAGCCACCAGGGAATTGAAGTAGGAAGAGTAGCAGTGCTCTTAACCACTGAGCCATCTCTTTATCCCGAGTCTCATTCTTTAAAAAACAGTGAACTATATGGTGATCCCCTACAAACCATCATATTGATTAGCTAGCTTGCTATGTGATATTTATTGTAGTAAATGACCTTCATTAATATTTACAGCTGAGGGCTGAAGAGATGGCTCAGTGGTTGTGAGCACTACTTGCTTTTCAAGAGGACCTGGGTTGATTCCCACCTTGTGGCTCACAACTGACTAGAAAAAGGGGTCTGCAGTTAAGACCATGCACTAACCAGGTATGGTGGACACACCTTTGAACACAGCACTTGGAAGGAAGAGACCGGCAGATCTCTGTGAATTCAAGGTCAACCTGGTCTACATAGAGAGACCCTGCCTCAAACAACAAAAAGAACTTGTACTGCTCTTTCAGAGACCCTGAGTTTTGTTCCAGCATCTATGTCAGACAGCTCACAACTGCCTGTAACTCCAGGACCAGGGAATCCCAACACCTCTCGCTTTCTTGAGTGTGTGCACATATACACAGGCTCACACATACCCTTATAACTGAAAGTAAAAACAAAAAAAATTTTTGAGGCATGGTCTCACTATATAGCTCTGGGTGTCCTATAACTCACTGTGTATAGCCAGATGGCCTTGAACTCTGAGAGATCCATCTGTCTTCCGAGTGCTGGGATTAAAGGTGTGCTCTACCATGTCTAACAATAAAAACAATTTTTTAAAACATCAAATTTTTCCAGCTGAAGACATGGCTCAGCAGTTAAGAGCACTTGTTCTTCTAGAAGAGCTAAGTTCAGTTCCCACATGGCAGCTCACAGCCATCTGTCCTTCTGTTCTAGGGAGTCTGATGCCCTCTTAGGATCTTTGTGGGCACCAGGTATGCACATGATTCACATATGTAGATGCTGGCAGAACACCTATACATATGAAATAAACCTAAAAAAATTAACTTCAATATGTTCATTACTCCTAAAAGATTCCTTCTGTTTAACACAGTCTAATTCCCGGCTCATCCTTGAGCAAACTTCCTCCAAACCTGTGGGGTACTGCTAAAGAAGCATGGGAAGCGACCTGCAGTGCCAGCTTCCAGTGCTTTGTTGTCTCATCCCCATCCCGCCCCAGGTCACCGGCTTCCTCTGGTGCTCAGGGAGTGTTTTCTTTGTCTTCACATGCAGACAGTACTGGGATAAGTGAGCTTTCTCTGCTTCTTTTGCCTTTTCTGTCATTAAATGCTCTTGCCAAAGGAAATAATCTCATTTCCTGATTAAATATTTGACATTCTGTAAAATCCATGATTATCCAGAAACTATAAATATCCTGAATGTTCAAGTTACTTTATTTCCAAGCAGCTGAAAGTAATTACAGATATTGCTATATTCATTTTGATCACCTACTTATTGATGCATTTAGTGATTATTGGTTGAGCTTTTACTTTATATTAAGTGTAGATTTAGGCACAAGTGAGGCAGTAGTGAATAAAACAAACCCTGCCTTTAAGGAGCTTTTATTCTTTTTTTAAAAATTTTTTTATTGGGTATTATATTTACATTTCAGATTTTACCCCCTTACCCCACTTCCCCCCACGACCCAGAAACCTCCTATCCCATGCCCCCTCTTCATGCTTCTATGAGGCTGTGCCCCCACCTACCCCCCCACTCCCACCTCCCCACCACTTACCCACTCCCACACCTTATCCCCCACTTGGTGTTTGTCCTTCATGGGACCAAGAATCTCCTCTCCCACCTATTCCCAACAAGGCCATCCTCCCCTACATATACAGCTGGAGTCGTGGGTCCCTCCCTATGTGCTCCCAGGCTGGTGGTTTAGACCCTGGGGAGCTCTGGTTGGCTGGTATTATTGCTCTCCTCATGGGGTCACAAACCCTTTCTGCTCCTTCAGTCTTCTCTCTAACTTCTCCATTGGGAAACCCTTGATCAGATCAGTGGTTAGCTGTGAGCATCTCCTCTGAATGTGTCAGTCTCTGGCAGACCTCTAAGGAGACAGCTATATCAGGTTCCTGTCAGCATGCACTTCCAGCCATCCAAATCAGTGTCTAGCTTAGGTGACTGTACATGGGATGGATACCCAGGTGGAATGGTCTCCAGATGGCCCCTCCTTCAGTTTCTGTCCCAAGTTTTGTTTCCATATTTGTTCCCTTGAGTATTTTTGTTACTCCTTCTAAGTAGGACTTAGGCATCCCCACTTGGTCTTCCTTCTTCATGAGCTTCATGTGGTCTGTGAGTTGAGTCTTTGCTATTCCAAGCTTTTGGGCTAACATCCGATTAACAGTGAGTAAATACCATGTGTGTTCTTTTGTGATTGGGTTAACTCACTCAGGATGATAATTTCTAGTTCCATCCATTTACCTAAGAATTTCTTGAATTCATTGTTTTTAATAGCTGAGTAATACTCCATTGTGTAAATGTACCACATTTTTTGTATTCATTCCTCTGTTGAAAGACATCTGGGTTCTTTCCAGCTTCTGGCTATTATAAATAAGGCTGCTATGAACATAGTGGAGCATATGTCCTTGTTATATGTTGGAGCATCTTCTGGGTATATGCCCAGGAGTGGTATAGCTGGGTCCTCAGGTAATGCTATGTCCAGTTTTCTAAGGAACCGCCAGACTGATTTCCAGAGTGGTTGTTGTACCAGCTTGCAATCCCACCAACAATGGAGGAGTGTTCCTCTTTCTCCGCATCCTCGCCAGCATCTACTATCAACTGAGGTTTTAATCTTAGCCATTCTGACTGGTGTGAGGTGGTATCTCAGGGTTGTTTTGATTTGCATTCCCCTGATGACTAAGGATGTTGAACATTTCTTAAGGTGCTTCTCAGCCATTCGTGTTTCCTCAGTTGAGAATTCTTTGTTTAGCTCTGTACCCCATTTTTAATAGGGTTATTTGGTTGTCTGGAGTCTAATTTCTTGAGTTCTTTGTATATATTGGATATCAACCCTCTATCGGATGTATGATTGGTAAAGATCTTTTCCCAATTTGTTGGTTACCGTTTTGTCTTATTGACAATGTCCTTTGCCTTACAGAAGGTTTACAATTTTATGAGGTCCCATTTGTCAATTCTTGATCTTAGAGCATAAGCCATTGGTGTTCTGTTCAGGAACTTTCCCCCTGTGCCTAGGTATTCGAGTGTCTTCCCCACCTTCTCTTCTATTAGTTTCAGTGTATCTGGTTTATCCACTTGGACTTGAGCTTTGTACAAGGAGATAAGAATGGATTGATTTGCATCCTTCTACAAGTTGACCTCCAGTTGAGCCAGCACTATTTGTTGAAAATGCTGTCCTTTTTCCACTGGATGGTTTTAGCTCCTTTGTCAAAGATCAAGTGATCATAGGTGTGTGGGTTCATTTCTGGATCTTCAATTCTATTCCATTGATCTTCCTGCCTGTCTCTGTACCAATACCATGCAGTTTTTATCACTATTGTTCTGTAGTACAGTTTGAGGTCAGGAATGGTAATTCCCCCAGAAGTTCTTTTACTGTCAAGAATAGTTCTCGCTATCCTGGTTTTTTTTTTGTTATTCCAAATGAATTTGCAAATTGCTCTTTCTATTTCTATGAAGAATTGATTTGGAATTTTGACGGGGATTGCATTGAATCTATAGATTGCTTTTGGCAAGATGGCCATTTTTACTAAATTAATCCTGCCAATCCAGGAGCATGGATCTGAGATCTTCTTCTGTTCTTTCTTCAGAGACTTGAAGTTCTTGTCATACAGATCTTTTACTTGCTTGGTTAGATTCACTCCAAGGTATTTTATATTGTTTGTAACTATTGTGAAGGGTGTCATTTCCCTAATCTCTTTCTCAGCCTGTTTATCCTTTGAATAGAGGAAGGCTACTGATTTATTTGAGTTGATTTTATATTCATCCACTTTGCTGAAGTTGTTTATCAGGTTTAGGAGTTCTCTGGTGGAAATTTTAGGGTCACTTAAATATACTATCATATCATCTGCAAATAGTGAAATTTTGACTTCTTCCTTTCCTATTTGTATCCCTTTGACTTCCTTTTATTGTCTAATTGCTCTGGCTAGGACTTCCAGTAGTATATTGAATAGGTAGGGTGAGAGTGGGCAGCCTTGTCTAGTCCCTGATCTTAGTGGGATTGCTTCCAGTTTCTCTCCATTTAGTTTGATGTTGGCTACTGGCTTGCTGTATATTGCTTTTACTATGTTTAGTTATGAACCTTGAATTCCTAATCTTTTCAAGACTTCTAACATGAAGAGATGTTGAATTTTGTCAAATGCTTTCTCAGCATCTAGTGAGATGATCATGTGGTTTTTTTCTTTAAGTTTATTTATGTAGTGGATTACATTGATGGATTTCCGAATATTGAACCATTCCTGCATTCCTGGGATAAAGCCTACTTGATCATGATGGATGATTGCTTTGATGTGTTCTTGGATTCGATTTGTGAGAATTTATTGAGTATTTTTGCATCAATATTCATAAGAGAGATTGATCTGTAGTTCTCTTTCTTTGTTGGGTCTTTGTGAGATTTAGGTATGAGCGTAATTGTAGCTTCATAGAACGAATTGGGTATTGTTCCTTCTGTTTCTATTCTGTGGAATAGTTTGAAGAGAATTGGTATTAGGTCTTCCTGGAAGGTCTGATAGAATTCTGCACTAAAACCATCTGGTCCCGGACTTTTTCTGGTGGGGAGACTTTTAATGACTGCTTCTATTTCTTTAGGGGTTATGGGTCTGTTTAGATGGTTTATCTGCTCCTGTTTTAATTTTGATACTTGGTATCTGTCTAGAAAATCGTCCATTTCATCCAGATTTCCCAATTTTGTTGAGTATAGGCCTTTGTAGTAGGATCTGATGATTTTTTTTTAATTTCCTCAGTTTCTGTTGTTTTGTCTCCCTTCTGATTTTATTAATTTGAGTACTGTCTCTGCACCCTTTGGTTAGTCTGTCTAAGGGTTTGTCTATCTTGTTGATTTTCTCAAAAAACTAGCTCCTGGTTTTGCTGATATTTTGTATAGTTCTTTTTTTTAACTTGGTTGATTTCAGCCCTGAGTTTGATTATTTCCTGCAGTCTACTCCTCTTGGGTATATTAGCTTATTTTTGTTGTAACGTTTCAGGTGTGCTATCAAGTTGTTAGTGTATGCTCTTTCCAGTTTCTTTTTGTGGACACAGAGCTATGAGTTTTCCTCTTAGTACTGCTTTCATGGAGTCCCACAAGTTTTGATATGATGTGTCCTCATTTTCATTAAATTCTAAAAAGTCTTTAATTTCTTTATTTTTTTCCTTGACCAAGTCATCATTGAGTAAAGCATTGTTCAGTTTCCACCTGTATGTGGGCTTTCCGTTGTTTTTGTCCATATTAAAGACGAGTCTTAGTCCATAGTGGTCTGATAGGGTACAAGGGATTATTTCAGTCTTTTTGTATCTGTTGAGGCATGTTTTGTGACCAATTATATGGTCTATTTTGGAGAAGGTACCATGAGGTGCTGAGAAGAAGGTATATTCTTTTGTTTTAGGATGGAATGTTCTATAGATGTCAGTTAAGTCCAATTGGTTCATAACTTCTGTTAGTTTCATTGTGTCTCGGTTTAGTTTTTGTTTCCATGATCTGTCCATTGCTGAGAGTGGGGTGTTGAAATCCCCCACTATTATTGTGTGAGGTGCGGTGTATACTTTAAGCTTTAGTAAAGTTTCTTTTATGTATGTGGGTGCCCTTGCATTTGGGGCATAGATGTTCAGAATTGAGAGTTCCTCTTGGTACATTTTTCCTTTGATGAATATGAAGTGTCCTTCCTTATCTTTTTTTGATTACTTTTGGTTGAAAATCGATTTTATTTGATATTAGAATCCCCCTTGTTTCTTGGGACCATTTGCTTGGAAGATTGTTTTCCAACCTTTTACTCTGAGGTAGTGTCTGTCTTTTTCACAGAGGTGCATTTCCTGTATGCAGCAAAATGCTGGGTTGTGTTTATGTATCCAGTCTGATAGTCTATGTCTTTTTATTGGAGAATTGAGTCTATTGATATTAAGAGGTATTAAGGAAAAATGAGTGTTGCTTCCTGTTATTTTTGTTATTGGCGGTGGAGTTACGTTTGTGTAGCTATCTTCTTTTAGGGTTGTTGGAGGATTACTTTCTTGCTTTTTCTAGGTTGTAGTTTCCCTCCTTGTGTTGGAGTTTTCCACCAATTATCCTTTGAAGTGCTGGATTTGTGGTAAAATATTATGTAAATTTGGTTTTGTCATGGAATATTTTGGTTTCTCCATCAATATTGATTGAGAGTTTTGCTGGGTATAGTAGTCTGGGCTGGCATTTGTGTTCTCTTAGGGTCTGTATGGTATCAGTTCAGGATATTCTGGCTTTTATAGTCTCTGGTGAGAAGTCTGGTGTAATTCTTATAGGTCTGCCTTTATATGTTACTTTACCTTTTTCCCTTACTGCTTTTAGTATTTTTTTCTTTGTTTTGTACATTTGATGTTTTGATTATTATGTGGCGGGAGGTATTTCTTTTCTGGTCTAAACTATTTGGAGTTCTGTAGGCTTCTTGTATATTTATGGACATCTCTTTCTGTAGGTTAGGAATATTTTCCTCTATAATTTTTTTGAAGATATTTACTGGCCCTTTAAGTTGGGAGTCTTCACCCTCATCTATACCTATTATCCTTAGGTGTTGTTTATGTCCTTCTTAAAGTCCTCTATCATTGTCATGAGAAGTGATTTTAATTCTGAATCCTGCTTTTCCAGTGTGATGGGGTGTTCAGGGCTTGCTATGATGTGGGAACTGGGTTCTGATGATGCCATGTAACTTGGGATTCTGTTGCTTACATTCTTGCGCTTGCCTTTCGCCATCTCGTTAACTCTAGTGCTACCTGTACTCACTGTCTCTGACTGGAGCCTGCATTTCCAGTTATCTTGCTTGTGTCTGATCTCCTCAGGGTCCAGATGTCTCTGTGATCTTTTAATCCTGAGCTCCAGCTGCTCTGAATACAGTGGTTCCCCTAGGATGTCTCAGGATATGGTGTCTCCAAGGTAGCAGACCAGCTAGGTGTCCACTGTTCTGGATGTAGTGTCTCCTCTAGGATGTCTCAGGATAAGGTGTCCGCTGCTCTGAGTGCAGTGGCTCCTCTAGGATGTCTCCGGATATGTTGTCTGTCCCTCTGAGTTCAGTTATTTCTCTGCCACTCTGGGTTCAGTGGACCCTCTAGAATGTCTCGGGATCAGGTGTCCACACAGGAGTAGACCAAGTGGGGGTCTGCGCCAGGCCTCAGGTTCGGGAGAGGGGTGGAAGGAGAGTGGTATTCCGCAGGGGCGGGGCTTGGGTGTCTGCTGGAATCTGAGCGCTCCCCCACACCCAGCTATGGGCGTAGGGCAGTGTGTGGGTGTTCTTACCTACTGCTCTGGGTTCAGTGGACCCTTTAGGATGTCTTGGGAGGGATCCGGTGTCCACACAAGAGCAGACCAGGCAGGCAGGAGCTTTTATTCTAATTTCACAGCAATATTAAAACTGAGCCCCTGCCTGCCATGGCAGCACACGTTTAACCCCAGCACTTAGGAGGCAGAGGCAGGCAGGTCTCTGAGTTCCAGGCCAGCCTGGTCTACATATTGAATTCTAGGTCAGCCAGGGATACACAGAGAAACCCTGTCTCAAAAAATAAACAAACAAAAAGCCTCCCTAAGACACTATTCAAGGATATGAGTCAAAATCATTTCTATAGTAATGCAGTGGTATTATTTGTCATTTACACTGAGTTGATATTTGCCCTGAAAGTACTGATGCTTCCATGGGTGAAACTCTTCATGCTACAGCCCACATGAATGCATGTCAGCTTTCCATCTCAAGAACGAAATACCCCACCCAGGATAATCAGATTAGAGTGAGTATGGATTTATTTCCACTCACAGTTTCAGAGAATTCAGTTTCTTTTTTTAAATATTATTTGTTTATTTTTATTTATATGAGTACACTGCAGCTGTCTTCAGACAAACACCAGAAGAGAACATCAGATCCCATTATAGATGGTTGTGAGCCACCATTTGTTTTTTGGGACTTGAACTCAGGACCTCTGGAAGAACAGTCAGTACTCTTCACCACTGAGCCATCTCTCCAGGACAAGAGCTGGTTGTTTTGTTTTGTTTTGTTTTGTTTTGTTTTGTTTTGTTTTGTTTCGAGACAGGGTTTCTCTGTATAGTCCTGGCTGTCCTGGAACTCACTCTGTAGACCAGGCTGGCCTCGAACTCAGAAATCCACCTGCCTCTGCCTCCCAAGTGCTGGGATTAAAGATGTGTGCCACCACTGCCGATTAAGAGCTGTTTTTATTATTTTTATTTCATGTATGTCTATGTACCGAGTGTATGCAGTGCTCTCGAAGTCCAGAAGAAGGCATTGGATCCCTTGAAACTGGAGTGACAGATAGTTATTAGCCGACACATGAGTGGTAGAAATCAAACTCGGATCCTTTCAAAGAGCAGCCAGTGCTGCTCTTAATCATTGAACCAGCCCCCTACCACAGTGGGGTTTTGTTGTTGTTGTTGGGGTTTTTGTTAGGGGTTTTTTGTGTTTGTTTGTTTGGTTGGTTGGTTGGTTTTGGTTGTTTTGTTTCTTGAGAAAAGGTCTTATTGTGTAGTCCAGACTGGCCTGGAATTCTCAGAGATCTGCCTGCCTCTGCCTCCTATGTGATAGGATTAAAGAGGTACTCAACCACCATATGCAGAATAAACATAGCATAATGTTTTAAATAGCATATTTACTGGGCTATAATATAGATTCCATTCAACTCACCTACTTGGAGCAAACAACCTGAGGCTGCTACAGTGTTCTCACTCATACAGCCATCAGTACAGTGTCCAAACCTTGTCTCCACTCCACCAAAGAGACTTAACATTTATTAACTGTCTGTCCTCTAGCCCTTGCTCTGGGCTACTACCACATTGGTACTACCACATTGGTAATTCACACCACTGTAGGTAAGAGAAAGTGAGAGGCCGAGGCAAGAGGATTGAGAATCTGTTAATGTTTAGAGACAAGGCCTTGTCTCTAAAACAAATATTTTAAAATAATAGAAGCCTAATTTAAAAGACATTAATATTTTAATGAGTATTTTTATGTTTTATAATGATACTATATGATATTAAACAGGTTTTTTTTTTTTTTTTTTTTTTTTTTTCTTCTGTACTGAAAATGTACTGTAGAGTAAAATTGTGGGTCTGGGGAGATAACAGGTAACAGTGCTTACAGTACATGCATGAGGACCTGAGTCTTAATCCCCATCCCCATGTAAAAAGTCAACATGGTCATGTCGTACCTAACACCAGTGAAGTAGGAGCCAGATTGCAGGGTCTTGTTGGCTTCTGGCCTAGCTCCAGATTCTGTAAGATATACTGCCTTAAGGGAAATAGAACAGGACACCTGATAGTGTCCTCTGACTTTTATACATATGTGTACACACCTGTGCATGCCCCACACAATACACTAAATACACATGCCCACATATATTCACCTACATTTTTTTAAAAAATTAAAAAAAAAATAGATAACTGGCATAAGAGATGGCTTAGTAGTTAAGAGCACTGACAGCTCTTCCAGAGGACCCAAGTTCCATCCTCTGCACCCATCTATCTGGTGGCTCCCCAGTCCCAGGGCATATAGCACCCTCTTCTGGCTTTTGCAGTCACTGTACATACACAGTATACAGAAACACATGCAGAAAAAAAACACCCATACACATAAAATAAAAAATCAAGCCGGGCGGTGGTGGCACACGCCTTTAATCCCAGCACTTGGGAGGCAGAGGCAGGCAGATTTCTGAGTTCGAAGCCAGCCTGGTCTACAAAGTGAGTTCCAGGACAGCCAGGACTACACAGAGAAACCCTGTCTCAAAAAAAAAAAAAAAAAACATACATACATACATACATACATACATACATACATACAAGGGGGCTGCAGAGATGTCTCAGTGGTGAAGAACACTGACTGTTCTTCTGGAGGTCCCGAGTTCAATTCCCAGCAACCACATGGTGGCTCACAACCATCTGTAATGGATCTGATGCCCTCTTCTGCTGTGTGTCTGAAGACAGCTACAGTGTACTCACATACATAAAATAAATAATTTTTAAAAACAACAAAAAAATCAAAAATAGATAAATAAGACTTAAAGGTATGGAAAATAATTCTGAAGCTGGGCAGTGGTGATGCACACCTTTAATCCCAGCACTTGGGAGGCAGAAGCAGGTGGATCTCTGAGATTGAGGCCAACCTGGCCTACAGAATTCCGGGACAGTCAGGACTACACAGAGAAAATCCTGTCTCAAATAAACAAAATAAATAAATAAGTAATAGTGATTATTATTACTATTATTGTTATTCCAAAATTGGACCCACGTTGGTAGTGTCCTGTATAATTTCAAGAAGCCAATATTGGGACTCATGGAAACTAGGTCTTTGTGGGAAGATAGAAAGGTGAGAATGGTCATTTAATATGCATACAGGAAGCCAGACCTGGCTACACTGAACCTCTTTGTATGTTGCAGTCTATACCCTGTTATCTATATTTGTAGGTGCTGTTAATACAGCTTACCATCCAGATAGTGCATTGGGGATTTTTGGTTTGTTTTTCTGCAGTGCTAGAGATAAAACTATGCCCCACAGAGTATATTGGACAGAAGTTGTTTGTGTATTGAGAGGAGCGTTTATGTAGGCCAGAGGGCAGTCTTGGATATTGTTCCTCAAAGTTGTCCACTCTAATTTTTTAAACACAAAATTTCTCTGCTCCTTGGCCAAAAACTCTCTAAATAGGTTAGGTTGACTGTCAGTGAGCCCCTGGGATTCTTCTGTTTCAGCCTCCCAACACTGAGATTACAAGTACACAAGACTACACCAAGCTCTTTTTATGTATGTTCTGGGGTTAGAACTCCGGTTTTCACACTTGTGAGGGAAGCAGAAGTTTCTACAGTTCTTACAGCATATATTTAGATGATGGAACTTCAAACAACTAGGGCTGCTTCTATTGGAAGGTGAGATGCCTTTTGGAGAAACTAGAACAAGATGAAGAGAAAAAGGAAGTTACAGGTGCTGATGGTAGATGTAGGCCTCACTGAGAAAATGACATTTGTAAAAAAAACAAGAAAGTGATCTACAAAGATTACAAGAGGAGCATTCCAGGTGGAGAAAAAAGCCAGCTTAAAAGCTCTACACAGCCATGGTGTTGTCTGTTTCTCAGATGTCTAGCTGTGTCCCTGTTTGTATCTAACACAGCTGACTCTAGGTTCTCTGGCTTCATTGGCCCTTGCATGTGTGGCAGAATGGAGAGGATAGGGCAGGAAAAATAAGGTGAGGAGTGCGGTGGAAAGGCAGAGCACCCAGCCTTGCTTCCTGAGAGAGCTGTTCTGACTGAAAAGGGAGTCGTGCTAGATGACAGGTACTTCCTATGATGGGGATGGTTTGGGTGAGAGAGGAGGGCGGGCTGAGATGACTCAAGCAAGTTGGTAGAGTGGATCTGCCCTTCAGTGAAAAGGGGAAAACGGTTAGAGCAGACACCAGGGAGACCTGAAATTCAGTTTACTGTGTTATGTTTGAGATACCAGTGAAACAGCTAGATGGAAATACTGAAGAAACAGTAGAGACCTGAGTGTCAGGCTCTGGAGAGAGGGCTGGGGACTTGGGAGGAATTGATAACTATAAGCCTGGCTGGAACAACAGGCATAAAGGGAGTAAACACAAATAGAACCCAGATATGGACAGGAGCCCCAGGCCCTCCAGTGCCAAGAAGTCTGGAAGGACTCAGAACAAGAGGACCTCCAAGGTCAGAGGAAATCCCAAGGCTCTGGTGTCCTGGGAAACAGCAAATGATGCCCTGTTAAAGGCTAGAGACAGGCCAACGAGGAACCTGGGCCATCAGACTCATCAAGAGAGAATTAACTTGCCAATGGTAGATTGATGGAGAAAAGTGACAGAAATACAGAAATGCATTAGAAGTCGGAATAGGGGACTCAAGAGAAAAGTCTACTGTGAAAAGAAGCACCTGTGAGGTGGTGTCCAGAGAGGCCAGGAGAATTTCGTTCGCTTTGTTGGAAATAATAGCACATTTGCTCATGAGAATGATCTAGGACAGTGAGTAAAGGATGTGGGAAGAAAGAATAACTTCAACAGTACCTTCTACTAGGTGAGAAAGGGGGAGGTTAGTACCTGAGTATGCTCCCTTAACTTTGGATGGAGACATGAGTATAGAATGTTTATAATAGGAGGGGAGGGAGGGTGTGTAAGGACGGGGGCGCGGGGGCTAGTTTATGAGGTGTGAGCTGCTCCAGCTTTCTTAGTGAAAAGAGTCAAGGTTAGCGGCATTCAGGGACTGTTAGGGTCATATGTCAGGAGAATCGGGAAGGTACGGTGCATCCTGTGACAACAGAGAGTACAGAGAATGGACTTGAGACATTATGAAGTGGTTTCTAGGCAGAGATGCTTACCCCACTTAAGATGGGACCCATATGCTTAGTCAGACCACCTAGCCAAATTGTGTTGCTTACATGGTCATCTGGTACAGTTGAATTTAAAACAGTTGTAAAGGACTAAGAACGTACATAATTCAGTGATAGGGTCATTCTCTGGTACATCAAAGCCATGACTTCAATACTCAGCACCATAAAATAAGCCTGGCAGAATAAGAGCAGGAGAACTTGATGGTGGTGGGGGTTGGGGGGACTTATAAAGGCTGACTGGTGTTTGCAGCATAGTGTGTAGTTCTTTGGTCATCTTGTAGTGACACAGCTTTGACAAGACTTTTTCTTGGTTTCAGGGTTCAAAAAGGATTCTTCGCTCCAATGAGATCATCCTTCCAGCCAGTGGCCTGGTGGAAACAGAGCTCCAGTTAACCTTCTCCCTCCAGGTCAGAAAGTTCTAAATCTTGAAGTTTTCTAATGCTACAACAGTCTAGTACCTAAATAGTCTTGAAATTTGGGAACTTTATTATCCAAAAACAGCCAGAGCCCAGTTTGAGTTAGAAAGAACAAAAGTCACCCGTGGGCTAAATGCCAACCTGGAAGACATCTTCTAGTAGTACCTGAACCAGCACAAGTAGAGGTGTACTGTATATGATGCTGAGTGGGTACTGAGGCCCAGTCTCCCTTTACATGATGCTTGGTAGCTACCCACTGAGCTCCACCACCACACTTAGCTTTTCCCCCTCATTACTGATCTGAATCTCAGGTCCCAGTAGAATATAGCCCACTTCTATTGTGTGCATCCTTCTCCCTTCATCCCTCTTAGAACATCTCTCTCATCATAATCTTGTAACTGTGTTGAATCATACAGAGAAAACATCTGGCCAAATGACAGAGAAAGTGATGTTTCTAAGCTTATGTAGACCCTACCAGCACCCAGAAGAACCAGATCCTCTGGCAATTCTTTCTTATTTTGACCAATCACTCTTACAACCAAGAGATACTAAAGCCACTAAAGCACAGTCCTCTAGCAGGACCTGAACCACCAAGGTCCTGGTTGCCGTCCTGGTTAACCATCTGGACTGTTTTCCTCTTCAGTACCCTCATTTCCTTAAGAGAGATGCCAACAAACTGCAGATTATGTTGCAAAGGAGGAAGCGGTACAAGAACCGGACTATCTTGGGCTATAAAACCTTAGCTGTGGGGCTCATCAACATGGCAGAGGTGAGTAGAACAGTCTTAGACTGCAGGTCTCTAAGTCCATTGTCATCCAGCAAATAGTTCCCCAGCCTGCAGGCAGGTATTTATTTGTTTTTCTTTATAGGTTAATTATTTTATTGGAAATTCAATCTGTAAATAGTATTCTCAATTTCTCTTACACAAAAGTTTTTTTTCTTTTAATCTTCATTTTATTTTTAAGATTTATTTATCTTATTTTATGTGTATGAGTGTTTTGTTCGAATGTATGTCAATCTGGAACTAGAGTTATGGATGGTTGTGAACCAACAGGTTCTGGGAATCAAACCCAAGTCTAGTTAAGAACATGTGTTCCTAACCACCAAACTTCTCTCTAGGTGCCTTTTTCTTTTGAGATGGGTCTTTCTGTGATGGCCAGTCTAGGCTCAGACTCCTAGACTCAGATGACCCTCCAGCTTCCCGTGTAACTGGTGCTGTACGAGCGTCACCAGGACCAGCTCCAACTTTAGTATATGTGTGTTATGTGTGTTAAGTTAGTTTTGGTAAGAATAATGTAAAAACTTTTCATATACCAGATTCACCCAACTATTTAACTTGATAACATATTGCTATGGTTATATAGCATCTCTGTATATTGTGGCTATTGTCTTATGGAGGTTTTTTTCCTGAGCAGTTTGACTGTTGCAGGCATGAAGCCTCATTTTTTTTTTTTTTTTTTTTTTTTTTTTTTTTTTTTTTGGTTTTTCGAGACAAGGTTTCTCTGTGTAGTCCTGGCTGTCCTGGAACTCACTCTGTAGACCAGGCTGGCCTCGAACTCAGAAATCCACCTGCCTCTGCCTCCCAAGTGCTGGGATTAAAGGCGTGCGCCACCACCGCCCAGCTATGTTAATTTCCTAAGCATGAGGATACTGTCCTACCTAAGCCCCACCACAGTCAGGGTATTGACATTAATTCAAGGTTCTGTCTAACCCGCAGTCCCCAATCTTACAGTGCAGAATGTCTCAGTGACCTTTCAATCTAGGAGTTGGTTGGTTACATTTCTTGTTCATATCTCCTTGGTCTCTATAAGCTTATGGTGGTCCCCAGATTTTTCATGACTTTATGACTGTGGTGTGGGTTCTTTTTGTTTGTTTTTGTTTTGTTTTGTTTTGTTTTTGAGACAGGGTTTCTCTGTGTAGCCCTGGCTGTCCTGGAACTCACTCTGTAGACCAGGCTGGCCTCAAACTCAGATTCCCCTGCCTCTGCTTCCCAGTGCTGGGATTAAAGGTGTGTGCCACCACTGTCTGGTTTTGATGTGGGCTCTAGAAAGTACAGGCTGCTTACTTTATCAAGTACGCCTCAATCTGGGTTTATCTGTCATTGTCTCTAAATTAAGTTCAGTTTGTGCATTTTTGGCAAAATGACCAAAGAGTACACTTCTTCCCAACACAATGTGTGTTGCACAGTTGGACATGATGTCAGTGTGGTGATCACTGGTGGTGATCAGTGTTACAACTTAAGATAATGTCTACCAAAACAGGGCAGTGTGGCACACACCTATAATCCAGGACTTAGGAAAGCAGAGGTAAGCAGATCCCCAAATTTGAGGCCAGCATGATCCACAGAGCAAGTTCCAGGACAGTCAGGGCTACATTGAGAAACCCTGTCTTATAAAACAAAATTTAAAAGAGGGGAACCCCAAAAAGGTAATTTCTGTCAGGATTTTCCACTACAGGTTAATAAATAAGTACTTTGTCTTTATTAGTGAAAATTGTTTTATGTAGAAGTATTTGAGACCATGTAACTATCTCCTTCACTGATTGATGTATAATGATTTTTATATGTATATGAGAGAGAGAGAGAGAGAGAGAGAGAGAGAGAGAGAGAGAGAGAGAGAATATGAATGGGGGGGGCATAAACATGCCTTGACATGCATGTGGGAATGATATGACAACCAACCTCAAGTGTTGGTCCTTGCTTTCTAGCTTGTTTGAAACAGTGTCTTTCAAGCTTACTGGTCCATGGACTTCCAGGGATAATCCTGTCTCCTCCCCTTCTCACTTTTAGGGGCACTAAGATTATAGATGCATGCTACTGTAAAATTAATACATCTATCTTTACACAAGTTCTGAGGATCCAGATGTTCTCACACTTACATGGTAAACACTTTATCCACTGAGACACTTCCCTAGCCTCATTCTTTTATGATTTTGGCCTGAATTAGTTACTATTTTGATGCTTGTCAGTTTGTGAATTTCTAATCCTGTAGCTGACTTTTGTTATTTTGTGGGTCCTTCTTTTTTCCACCTTTCTCCACTCTTTTTCTTCCACCCTTTTAACCCCCTAGCACTAGATAGGAGAGAGAAAAAATGGATAGAGGGAAAAAGAAAGAGCTCTTTGAATAAACTCGGGTCAGAAAGAGGGTGATGGTATTTTTAGACTACTTTCTGCTGATTGGGGTGCTGAGTTTGTTGGGGCAAGTTTGATCTTTGCTGTCAGGATATCTGATTTTTTCTTGTTGTTTCTTTGCACATGACTACTTAACAAACTGTGGCCAACAACCCACCCACCTCTTGGAGTGCTAATTTTTATATACTCTCAGAAAAGTCCCCAGAATTCCAAATGTTATGCATTCACAGAAACTATCTGCAGCTGCTAAAATTATTCCCTTGCTAGAGCACAAGGCAAATTATAGTTAGCTGTTGTGGACAGTCTGAAGCAGCTCTATATTCCACACCTGGAATTAAAATGAAAACATATTCTTGTAATATTTCTGTGTGTTTTAAAGAAACCAAAATTCCAGAATTCTCACTATGCAATCCGGTCATCTTTTCTGTATAGGTTAGTTTGTAAGTAGAGCATTCCTTTCTTCTTCCACTTACCAACTGATCCACTTATTTGTACCAGTTATGGACTGTGGGTTCTTGTTTTCCTTAATGGTGTTTAATCATAAATATATAATATATGTATACATAATGTTTTATACCCTGGTTTGGCCAGTAAGAGCCTCTCCAAGCAGTTTTCTGTGTCCTTTTTTATAATATTCTCCCTTCTTCACAGGCCATTTTACTTCCTGGTACAGAATAGCTCAAGCTTATCTCCTGGAATGAGCTGATTTTCTGAGGCTCCTGGGGTGTTTTAGTGAAGAATAGTACTCTAAAAGTCCAATAAGGGTGGGGTATGGTAACACATACCAGCACTCAGGAGGCAGTAACAGAGAAGCAGATGAATCTCTGTGAGTTTGAGGCCTGCCTAGTCTATACTAGTGAGTTCCAGAACAGCCAGCACTACATAGTGAGACCCTATCTCAAGGAGAAAAAAAAAAATCAAATCAGGTACTAGCAGTATTGCTCATGTACTCAATAGGGATGACTTCTGCTGTCTCTCAGCAGAAAGAACTAGGGAGTGCATATACATGCAAACACATGCTCTTACACACACACACACACACACACACACACACACACACACACGCCCCTTGATCATCCTATTTGTATATAGCTGTCCCACCCAGAGCACACAGTGGCAACTTCAGCTCCAACCCAGTAGCAAAGGGCCTGATCTTGTTTTTCCTCCTTTCTTCCTTTCAAACTCCTTTTTCCAGCAGCAAAAAAATCTAGGCTCTCAATGTCCTCAACATTTCTGCTCACTTGTGCAGTACTCCTGTGTGCCAGCCAAAGACAAAGAAGAAAGAGACTGCAAGCTTTTTAAATTATTTCTGTACCTTAATAAGTGAAATAGGCTGGGTGTGGTAGCGCACACCTTTAATCCCAGCACTCAGGGCAGGAGGCAGAGGTGGGCGGATCTCTGTGAGTTTGAGGCCTATCTAGTCTACATAGTGAGTTCCAGGTTAGCCAGGGATAGGTAGAGAGAACCTGTCTCAAAAAATACTAATAGGTGAAATAGGAAAAATGTATGGTCCTGGTAGTGTTCATATTGTGATTTGTCCCAACCCATCTTTTTGTCCTCTTGAAGTTTTATATAAGGATGAGGGACTGTGGGGAGGAATTACTAGTAACAGCATCATCCCACTCTTCCAATTGAGCCAAACCCCACCTTTCCCTGTATTCTGGTTCCTCTCTTCTCATCACCAGGCAGCTGACCAACCATGCTTATAGGCCCAGCTTTTTAAGTAGACTTAAAAGCTACTATCCCCATACAAGACTTAGTTTAACATGGAACCCTAGTGATTAGCAATCATTTACAGCTTCAAGCCTTAGTTGTTGTCTTTAAGTAGATGGCCCTGATTAGCAGCAGGCACTTTCTACAGATAGCTGTATTCTTATTGTTGTTTGTTTGTTGTTATTTTAAATTGCCAGACTCAGAAGATCCTCTCATTTCAGCATCACTAATGACTTAGCTAGAAGCAACTGGGAGATTTTTTCTTTTTAAGATGCATTATTATTTTTAAATTGTGGTGGGGGGGCACAGTATATGCACATGAATGCCAGTATCTAAGGAAGCCAGAAGAGACTGTTGGATCACTTGGAGCTAGATTTACAGATAGCTGTAAGCCACCCAATATGGGTTCTGGCAGCAGAACGCAGGTCCTCTACAAGAGAAATAGGGACTCTCAACTGCTGAGCCATCTCTAGTCCCTGAAGATAATTGTAAAAGTAAGTCCTTGAAAGTAGTTGGAAAGGAAATAGGCATAGACTTGGAAGTGAGAAGGAAACTAACTTAACAGAATGTCATTGCCATTGGCTTGCATGTCACTTGGGTTTACGCTAATGATAACCCTATCACTGGGTAAGCTGTCTGTACTGGATTCTTTGCTCACAGGTGATGCAACACCCTAACGAGGGTGCTTTAGTACTTGGCCTGCACAGCAACGTAAAGGATGTCTCTGTGCCTGTGGCAGAAATAAAAATCTACTCTTTATCCAGCCAGCCCATTGACCATGAAGGAATCAAGTCTAAGCTGTCTGGTAAGATGTATGCAGTGGGGCTGGAGAGATGGCTCAGTGGTTTATAGCACTCATTGCTCTTCCAAAGGATTTGGGTTTGACTCCTAGCATCCACATGTTGGCTCACAACCAACCATAACTCCAGTCCCAGAGATTTGACACCCTCTTCTGACATCCAAATTTGGTACACATGTATATATAGTGTCTGCAGGCACCATAAAAGACAGGGGAGCCAGTTCACTGACCTCCATCCTGGGAAATGTACCCATGCAAGATAAGCTTATCGATCCCGAAGTAATGTGTGGCTGTGACCCTCCATGTGGTCCTTCCCTCTTCAACCCAGTTTTATTGATTCCTGTCCTCAAAGTCACTTAGGATAGACCGAATCAGATGAAGATTCTTAATGGAGTGTTTGTTCTAGATCGATCCCCAGATATTGACAACTACTCTGAGGAAGAGGAGGAAAGCTTCTCCTCAGAGCAAGAAGGCAGTGATGACCCATTGCATGGGCAGGTAACTTCCTGTGGGTCCTTCCTCACAGTGTATGAGAGGTCCCTGGAATTTCTCAGCCTCATTCTGTTTCCTGCTCACTCAGGACCTATTCTATGAAGATGAAGATCTTCGGAAAGTAAAGAAGACTCGGAGGAAACTGACCTCAACCTCAGCCATCACTAGGGTGAGCCACCCAGGTCTAGGACATAGCACAGCTCAGACTCTTGATCTAAAGTAGGCAGAGAATGAGTGGGTGCAATAAGACCTTGTGGGATTTTTTGAAAACCCTGTGTACTTGAGGTTGCACCCTCAATATTCTGATACATCCCCAAAACCCCTACCACCACTCACTAAGAATCAACATGTTGGGAACCTTTTAGGGACACAGGATGTTATAGGATATAGATATAGATGCTATAGGATATAGAGTGAAGCCAGGTCTGGAATATTGCTGTGTTAGACTAGTGCTTGAGAAGTACAGAAACTCTGGTTTTGATAATGTTCAGTTACATTAGATGCAATTCTTGGATCTATTTTCTGAAATCAACAATGTTTGTCTCCTAACTAAGATTCCTGAGCCCATATTAAAATCAGGTTGTGGACTGAGAAGCTAAAATCTGAACTCTTTGGTGACCTCTGGCTGATCTTGGAACCCATGTAGTCCAGGGATAAAGGGTCAGAAGTACCAAGAGCTTCTCTGAGGAAAAAGTCTGTTTCATTCTGGGTTGTTTTTTTTTTTCAAGTGCAGGGACAGTCTACAGACTGATACCCTGAAAGTGAGGTTTTCTTCTCATTTGGGGTAAAATTAAGGCCAGCCCTGGTGTGTCCCAGCCTGGCCTCTGACCATGAAATAACACTCTCAACCTTTACAGTCAAGGCTCATGAGACTGGTAAGAAACCCCACAAGACTGCAACCCTAATTTCTCCTCTTATTCTCAGGAGCATAAGAACGGCTCGATTCCCCCCCCCACCCCCAAGGTTTTCAAGCCCTATAGGGAAGATAGGCCCCAGAATCCAAACTTTACTTTTTTAAACTCTGAGAAAGAAAACAGCTGTAGGACCCTCCCTGTTACTGTCTCTTTTTCTGAGCCTTTGTCTTTCCTGCTCTGCAATCATGAGGCGGCCCTGTTTTCTCCCCATAAGTACCTCCTAAGCTTCCTAAGTCACCTCTCCTGTGGCCTTTTGAATAGCATTGTGCCCCATGTATAACCAGAGATTAGTAATAATTTCCATCTCCCAGAGGCATTACTGGAAGTTCTAGGCAGTTTCTTGTTTCTGGACACTTGATGATGGTCTCCTTCTGTTACTGTACATTCTTCTTTCCCCACTATGAGCACTTCGTTTTCTGAGTTTCTTCCTTGTTGGTCCTGCGTTTCCCACTAC
Organism: Arvicanthis niloticus; assembly: GCF_011762505.2. Classification (NCBI taxonomy): domain Eukaryota; kingdom Metazoa; phylum Chordata; class Mammalia; order Rodentia; family Muridae; genus Arvicanthis; species Arvicanthis niloticus. Next base: position 113,611,963 of record NC_047658.1, on the reverse strand, counting down.
TCTGATTCTTAAGTATAAGTCAGTTGTTCCCATTCCCATATGAGGGATTAGCTATTCAGGCCAGAAATACGTGTGACTGCAAACTAATCGTGATGCCTAAAGTAGAACAAGAAACAGGTGTCAGGGAGCCTAGGCTGGGCCCAGTGAACTCTAGTGTCTGGAAATGCAGACTTCTCTCAACAATAACTGACAGAGCAGGTGAGTGGGTACCATAGGGCAGACTACATAGGGACAATAAGGACACCACAGAAAAGTGGCCTCTGTTGGCAGTGTTCATTGTAGGCTGAGGGGCCAGAAGTGGATAGACTCCAGGTGTGGGCTAGTAATTAGGGGTTGGTTGTGCAAGAGGACAAATGCCATTCTGAGATGCTGAGCATGGAGGTGCTGGACACTCACTAGCTGATACCTGGGTCTGCTAGACAGAGCAAAAGATGGGCTACAGATGCACCTCTGGAAATTACTGGGGTGCACTGGAGGCTTTGGAGACATGAGACGCCTAGCAAGCTGCCCAGGGCTCTGAGAAGTACACTAGCATTGGCTGTCTTTCTGGAGAGGGTGCAGTTCGAATGCAGCTACTGTCTGTCAGCTGTCTGTCTTCTCTCTCTCCTTATAAGTTCCTGCAGACTCTCAAATTGACCACTACTAGTACATGTTACTTGCAAACAATTTGTACATTTTTGTCTCTACAGCAACCTAACATCAAACAGAAGTTTGTGGCCCTCCTGAAACGATTCAAAGTTTCTGATGAGGTATGACCCCTTACTTTCAGTTTCACTCCTAAGCCCTATATGGCCACTAGGAATCAGGATTATGGGGTCATGATTCTTACCCCCTTGCATGCATAGCAGAGCCCCAGGAGAGATGGCATGTGGAGAAGAGCATTATGTTTCTTGAAGAGAAAATGAGGGCTTCACATGAAGAGTGTGGTTTCATGGTATTTAGAAACACTTAGAACAGTCATATCCAATCATAATACTGATAAGGGCAGCAATGAAATATCTTGCTGTTGTTTAATTTGTCCTTATATCCCAAGAGCAGCTACAATGAGCAATATCTCAAGTGTGATATATCCTCATTGATCACCTCTGAATAGAAATCTCCTAGACCCTGGATGTCCTTCCTGGCTTCATTCACACAGGTTTCTAAGTAAACTAAAAGTGATAGAAAATGTTGAGAAAGGGTCTTTGTCCCACTGTGGGCTGCAAATAAAAGTAGCTTACACCTGAATTTGAAGGACAGAGCAGAAAATAGGCTAGGCTACCAGACCTGGGTTTTCTGGTGTGGTTCCCTGGGAGGCACGTCAGCACTTTCTCTTCCCCCTGGTGTTAGCCCTAGTTTGGATATTGATAGTAACTGAGAGGGAAAGTAGCCCCATCATGTCCCTGCTCTCAGAGTCAGACCATATAGGGGGACACAAAAGTTACTCTGCTGGAGTACTAGTACTCTGTTAGTCTAGAGGGACAATGTAGCATGTCCCTCTAGAAGGAGTATTGAGAGCACCGATTGACTGATGGCCTAGGAGACAGGGTTTGCTCATCTAACCACAAATGTTAATAGGGAGAACTCCATTCATAGATATTTGTTTTGCTTACAGGTGGGCTTTGGGCTAGAACATGTGTCACGGGAGCAGATTCGGGAAGTGGAAGAGGACCTGGATGAACTATACGACAGTCTAGAGATGTACAACCCCAGCGACAGTGGCCCTGAGATGGAGGAAACAGAAAGCATCCTCAGCACCCCAAAGCCCAAGCTCAAGTGAGGCCCAGAGCTCCTCCTAGGCTTCCTCCCAAGCTCCCCTTTCCCTTTATCATTGTGTCCCTTGCATCCTCTCTCATACTTCTCTCAGAGGATTGTGGCTCTTCATCATCTCCCTGGTGGAGATCAGGGTTTTGCCTGTGACTAACAAAAGTCCTGATGGGAGTCTTCAGATCCCTTGACCAACTCCAGCGCATCCTACCTAACCAGTGTCTACAAAGCCTAAGTTGTTGATCAGCCCTGAGCACTGGTTCACTCAGGCCTTGTGAACTGCTTTTCGGAGCTGCAGTCACCACTGATGTCGGCTGTGCTTCTTTGCTGCAGGCCCTTCTTTGAGGGGATGTCTCAGTCCAGCTCACAGACGGAGATTGGCAGTCTCAACAGCAAGGGCAGCCTTGGAAAAGACGCCACCAGCCCTGTGAGCAGAACAGTGGTGAAAAGGGTTGGGAAAGGGACCTGGTGTATTTTGGGTTCTTATTCTGGGTCCTCTGCTTCTCTTAAGTGTCACTCCTTTCGGGGCGTACAAAGTCTTCAGTCTTCCTCCTCTGACCCCTGGCTGGGAGCTTAGCAATCCAAGAGTAAAGTATTCTTTTTCTGCTCCAACATAACATAGAGCCATTCTCCCTGCATCAGAGCCCTCTCCTCTGAGAGGTACCTAAGATTATGGGGTGTAATGCATGCCATTTGGCCTGTGGGGGAAGTGATTCTGCCTTGGGGCTACAAAAAAAATCAGCTATAAAAGGACAGAGTGGTCTGTCCAGGAAACAGGGGAAAGCAATATCGTGGAAGAATGTACAGTTTAGTGGGTAGGTTTCAGTCTGCCTGCTGAGCAGGCAAGCTGTCTGCTATGGTTTCTAGCAGCTGGTCATAGGCAAGAGCCTATAGTTGCCAAGCCCTCCACAGGCTTGGAGAAGATGTTCATACCTTTGTCCACAACTAAAGACCAACAGTCACCCTATATAGTTTTAGAACCAAACTATGGCATGCTATTTAGGGCCATATTTTTCTGTTAATAAGAGAAACTGAAGTTCTCCAGTTCTTACTGTTCTGGCATCAAGTGAGGCATAGTTTTTTGTTCACAGGGGAGAATAAACATCTTACTCTGCAGTGGCTATTAACTGTGAGGAGATGAGCTGAAGGTGCCAGGCATTCCATCTGTTGAAAGCAGTCTATGGCTGGCCAGGCTCCTGTCCTGTGTGTGCCTTCTTCTGGGGCATCTCAGCAACCTTTCTCCCTTCTGCCACCAGGTGGAGCTATTAGCTTATCTCCTTATTAAAGAACAGCTGGCTCCCAAGCCCACCAAAAACTGTACCACAGATCCTAGTAAGGAAGTGAAAGAAGGAAAACCATGGCCCATGTTAAAAATCACCCTTAAAGAAGCATCAGCATGCTACTTGCAAGTCTGCATCCCCAGCACCTTTCAAGCAGGTGGTGGAGAGCTGAGGAGGCAGTATTTAGTGTGCTGCTAGTATTAGAGCATGGCTCAGAACAGCTTTTCCTCACAGAGATGGTTCTATAGAAAGTCTCTGTCCATGTGGATAAATAAATGACCACTAGAATCAATCAGACTAACATCTCTAGGAAGAAACCCAGAGCCTGCTGAAGGGAAGATCACTGCACAGTGCTCTGTGGTTGATGCCCAATGTGCTACTGTGACAGAGCATGTGTAAGGTGTTAACCAAGCCAATGATCATGAAGCAGTAAGCAAAGAATATGGTATACATGAATGTTCAGTAAATGTTCACAAACACTAAATGAGTAAGAGGATCTGTTTCATATGGGGGGAAAGGTGTTTCTGCATCGACGGAAGTTAACTATGTAGCTTGTTTGATGGGCCCTTGATTTGGCAAAAACAAACAAGGAACCCAGTTTTAATCCCAAGCAGAGGTGGATCTTTATAAGTTGGGGGCCAGCCTCATCTACATATCGAGACCCTAGCTCAAACAAGAAAACAAAAAGCCATTAACTGTAAAGGGTGAGTTTTCCAGAGTGAATCTTAACTCCATCTTCCCACTGACTTGGTTCTTCGCAAGGCTGTTTCCTCATCTGCAACGCCTACATGGAAAACATGTGCTCTAAAAAGCCATGTGGAAATGCTATAAGATCCTGTGGGTCAGACTTAGGCAGAGCATATTGATTGATAGACCTACAGAAGTACAGTTCCTTAGCACATCCAGTTTTAGAGTCCCAAAACTGACAGACCATGTCTTCTATGCAAGTCCTTCAAATGCTGGCTTCCTTGGCCAGACCTCAAATTTGCTTTGTTGTCTCCCTGCTGAGATTTCTATTTTGAAGAGCCCATATGTCTTGGTGTGGGTGTAGAACTGTGGAATCTTTTAGTATGAAGGCACTTTGGGATGGTAGAACAAGGCTGTGCTCTTAGCATGGGGTTCTTAAGGTAGATTAGGAAAGGGTGTAATTGTTGAATCTAGGGGCTGTGCACTTCCTGTCTTACCATCATAGCCTCTCATCCCCATTGCTAAGCATTAGTACTTTGTTTTGTTTTATTTTCAGTATTGGGTCTTACTATGCAGCTCTGGCTGTTCTTCTGGAACTTACAATGTAGACCAGGCTGGCCTAGAACTCAGAGATTTACCTACCCTTGCTCCCTGGAGTGCTGGGATTAAAGGAATGTGCTACCATACCTGACCTACTTTTTTTTTTTTAACTTTTTCTTTTTTCTTTTTGTGGTACAGGGAATAGAACCCAGGGCTTTGTCTATACTAAGAAATCTACCAGTTAGCTTTGCTGATGTATTTTCTTTCTTTTTTAAAATTTACTTTGTGTATGAGTATTTTGTCTATATGTATGTGTACCACATGTGTGCCTGATGCCCACAGAGGTCTGAAAAGGGTGTAGGATCCCCTAGAGCTGGAGTTACACATAGCTGTAAGCCACCATGTGGTGTCAGGAGCTGACCCTGAACAAGTACAAAAACAGCAAGTGCTCTTAACCCTTGACCCAGTTCTCTAGACTTGTGGGTTTCTTAATCTCCCACTTTTAGACTCCAAATTCTTAGAGAATTCACTTTATTACTAGAACCAGAAAGGATTTCTGCTGATACAAATTGTAGCAGTTGTTGAGTTTTCTCAAGACTCAAACACACAATCAAAACATAATTTGGTTCTCTGTGCTGATAAGAATAAAGCCTGATAGTGCTTCAGAGTACCTGCCCAAGATTGGGTCAGCCAAAATGAAAGTCTGAAACTATGGCAGTCTCCCTTCTCTGACAAGCAGAGGCAGCACCATGTGTCCTCTTGATGCAAAAATGTTGGAGACTAGTACTTCACCTAACAAGCTAAGGTCATTGAGCTACATCCCTGCCCACCCCTTCAGATAGTATTGGAGCAGGAACAGAAGTTTTAAGAGTCAGGATTACAGTTCTTCTTTGTCACGTGCCTTTATGCAGATCCTATAGAAGGGGGGAAGTAGATATCCCCAAATGCTTCTGTACAGCTGTGAAAACAACACTATAGCTGTCTCAGGGTTTGACAAGTCATGCTACCTTGAGACCACCTAGTGGAAATTCTTGCTGAACTCCCAGAGTGAGCTTCTACCCTAGGTCCAACCAAGCAGGGCTTTTCTGGGATTCTAGACTATTAATATTGGTCAATCCGGTAAGCAGACTAACTATGCACTCTGGAGGCAGCCTGTTCTGTGTGGCTGTGAGTCATTACAGAGGTTGTGCCATTTCAAGCTCTGTTGTTACTGCCTCTAGCTCAGGTGTGTCAGATTTGTCTTGCAGATGGCTTTAAGCAGTGGTTGTCCACTAGAGATGGTCTGCCTCTCAGAAGACATTTGTCATTGGTTTGAGAAATTTTAGACCAACAGGAAGGGGTACCACTAGCATCCAGAGAGTCAAGGCCAAACTCCTAAACACCCTGTAGTACACAGATGATGGAGCCCTAAATGTTAGTCAAGGTGGAAACACCCTGGCTTTGAGTATAGCACAGGGAGGCTTTTTCCTTGTTGGTTAGTTCACTCAGTGGCATCTTGAACTTAAGTAGCCTGCCATTTCCAGTTGTATATATTTTACAAAGAGAAAGGATGTTGAATAATTGAGAGTAAATGAAATATTCTGAATATCTTCTTCATCCTTTAGTTCCATAGAAGAAAGAAATTCTCTGGGGCCAGTGCCTCCCTGACTCCTGTACCCCATTGCCCATAACTGGCTGTGATGCTTGTCTGGCCAGATTATTGGCGAATATGAATGATCTTGTTTGTCCATCTGTGTCTGCTTAATAAACTCTTCACATTTATGAGAAATGCTAATGAGACAATGGAGAATTAATCCACACCTGACAGCTTCATATGGGACTTTTTTTTTTTGCTTAATATGTTGTTAGAGGAAAGGTTTTCTGGATGTATCTACCAAGCAAAAGCATTTAACTACCATTGATGTCTTTAGTCTCAAAGTGAAAATCTGAAACTGTGAGTCTCCCTTCTCTGACAAGCAGAGACATGTGATCTCTTGATACAAAAGTGTTCAGATTTTATAGATCCAACAGAAAACCACCTAACATCAAGCCCCTTTGCCCTAGCAACATAACTGAGAATCAGAATGTCTGGCTTTGAGCCAGGTGTGGTAGCACACTCCTTTTGTCTTAGTACTCAGGAGGCAGAGACAGGTGATCTATTGAGTTATGAGGCCAGCCAGATCTACCAGAGTGAGCTCCAGAACAGCCAGGACTACACAATAAAACCTTGTCTAGGAAAACCAAAAATAAATAAATAAATAAATAAATAAATAGAGTTTCTAGTTCTGCATCCTGTGTATTATTTACATAATGACTTTTAAATAGTTATTTTTTGTTACATATGTGTGTGAGAATGTTCATTTGAATGTGATTTCCTTCAGAGGCTAGAAAAAGTATTGAATCCCCTTGAACTGGAGTTACAGGCATTTGTGGACTACCCCATGGGGGTGCTAGAAATCAAACCCAGGCTCTTTGCAAGTTCTCAGCCAGTGCTTACCAAGCAGCCATCTCTCCAATGCATACTTAATGGTTTCTTGAAACAAAGTGGTCTGAGGCTGAGTTTTCACAAAAAAACTCACCCCTCCTCTCAAAAGATGAAAGCCCTAAAGGCTGTATGAGGTTGAAGAGAAAGTGAAAGTATTTCAAGCTTCTTGGGAGACCTACTAAGTTAAGAGTGCTAGTCACTTGGATTATGACTGATCATCATCATCATTATTATTATTTTGCAGATGGAATTGGCTGCTTTAGAAAAAGTCAAATCTACTTGGATTAAAAACCAAGATGACAGTTTGACTGAAACAGACACTTTAGTAAGTATGGTTTTGTCTCCTGCTTTGATCATTTCAGATTATCTTTGTACCTTTAAAAACATAGGGAAAGCCAGGTAAAATAGTGCTCACCTGCAATCAAGGGCACAGGCAGAAGCAGGTAGGTCTTTGTTAGGTCAAGGCCAGCCTAATGAAACACCGTTTAAAGATAGACAGACAGACAGATACTGACTGACACACACACTTACTTATTCACATGCAGAAAAAGAGACAGACAGACAGATAGACAAAGAGACAAAAAGGAGAGGAGAGATTTATTTTAGAAAGATGCTTAGGACACCTTGGAAATTTTGCCTTAAATCTGGGCTTATGAATGACCTGTGTTTCCTTTCCCCTGAAATTTTTTACCCTTGGAATGGAACCCATCCTAGCAACTAGGTCCTCCCCCAGATTAGTAAACCAGAACTGTCCCCATTCTGCCCTGAGTAGAACTGACCAAATGCTACTTTGTATTTTTTTTTTTTTTTTTTTTTTTTTGCTGTCACCCTTATTTACTTCTGAAAGAGGATGTCCAGTGTTTAGCCCTGGGGAGCTGCTCCTTTCCCCATCTTTGTTGCCTTCTCAGTATTCAGGAAGCTAATGGCATTAAGTCACTAGCCATCTTCTCTTCCAGGAGATGCTAGAACTGACTAGAAGTGCAAGCTAACACCCCATTGAAGTAGAATACAGTCAGCTGGGCACTGTCTCATAAGCCTTTAGCTGTTACTGTGCACCAGCTAATGCTGAACACAAAGATGGCATCCAGGCCTCTCTCCAGGGGAAGCCACCTGTGCAAACCTGGACAAGGCTCAATGAAAGCCTTGGAATGAGATGTTCTCTGAGTTGGCTACCCTTGTGGGGTATCTGGGAATGTACCCAATGAGACAGAGAGGTAGACATTAGAGGGGGAACTTTACAAAAATGCTGTCTGGGATAATGACCACATGGCAAGACCTTTTAGTGGTTGAATCCAGTAGTGTTTAGGCTTATGTTTTCTATAGTACATACCACTTCATTGCTCATCTTGAAAACCATAAAGCACTAGTTCTATCCAAGATTAAAACCTACTGCACCATTACTTCATCACTTAGTTGTTGAAATAAACTTTTCTTTCCCCATTACTACACATAACCAATACAGTGACCTTTTCAAAGTGAAATTTCAATCACATCACTTCCTGATTCTGACTCTCCACTAACTGACCAAATCTCAGACTGAATCTTAACTCAGTGTCCAAGAGAGAAGGCAGATACCCAAAGCATGCATGCCGTAGGATTTTCTTATCCACATGGAAGTCAGGATACTTAATAACTGTGGGAGTGGAAAGAGGCAAGTGATAATTCAGGTGTGTGGGAGTGTTCTGCCTTGATCCAGCTAATGGTCTCTGGGACTTTGTTTACATTAAAATTTAGTTCAGGCTAGGGATGTAGCTTAGTGGTAGGCTTTTTTTTCTAGTATGTTTGAGGTCTTGAGTTCCATCCCCAGCCATACATATTCAAAATTGGGGCTAGGGAAATCACTCAGTTTGACAGAGTACTTAATATTCATAAAGCCTTGGTACAACATAAAACTGGATGTAGTAGCACATGCCTGTCGTCCCAGTATACAGGAGTTAGAGGCAGGAGGGTCAGGAGCTCAGAGCCAGACTAGGATACATATGACCATATCTCAATCAGGTTTTTTAAAAATCAATTTTATATCTTAAATTTGAGAACTTTGTAAAAGTTATTTCTCAAGGAATGGATGCTTAAAAACATAGAAGGGTAGGCAGGAAGATATAAGTAGGCAAGTATGTTCTGATGGACTTGGAAAGCCATACTTGAAGAGGTGGGGGATTGACTTAGGAACTCGACCCAGGAGTAGGGGTGGGGGAGCCTTCAAAGGCCCCCCCAGAACAGGGCAGAACTTTGGTGCAGTTTGAGTCCTATCCTGGTGTGATTGCCATTGTGCTTTGGGAAGACAACCTGTTGTGAGCCGCTGGACTATCTGAAGAAGGCAAGGCTCTGAACCCAGAGGGTGGGAGGAGGAGATGGGCCTGAAAGAACCAAGGAAGATGAGGTGGACAGGAACTGTATTTCAGATGGGAAGGAAGCGATTTCAAGGCTCTGGCCAGGATGAATATAGACAAGAACCTCAGAACCACAGATCCTGCCCTAATGAGAAGCTAAAGGGTTGCAGATAGCAGGCCCTCCACTAACCTATAGATGGTCTCTCTGTACTGGAACACTGTTCATAGAGCTGGAGGACAAAGGTGGATGGATAGGAGCACATGGCATGCAGCACCAGAGGAACAAGAGTGCAATAAGCATATTAGAACCCTGTGCTCCCACTCAGCATGCTTCCAGGAAAGTAGTGATCTTCCCAGAGCTCTGTGGAGGCTCCTGCAGAGTTATCAAGTAAAAGGTAACATTCTTTGCCACCTTTCTTGTGGCAGGAAATCACTGACCAGGACATGTTTGGAGATGTGAGCACAAGTCTGGTTGTACCAGAAAAAGTCAAAACTCCTATGAAGTCCAGCAAAGCTGATCTGCAGGGCTCCGCCTCTCCCAGGTACCCCAGTGAAGAAGAACATGCAACTAACCCTGCGACCATTCATACTCAGAACTAGCTACATGTTGGGGGAGTGGTGGGGCTGATGTGGCTTTGGGGTTGAAATGGCTGTTAACCCCATTCCTGCTACCATCAGCAAGGTGGAAGGGACACACACACCTCGGCAAAAGAGGAGCACTCCCCTGAAGGAGCGGCAGCTCTCCAAGCCCCTAAGTGAGAGGACCAACAGCTCTGACAGTGAGCGCTCTCCTGACCTGGGCCACAGCACACAGGTAGTCTTGGGTTCCTGCAAGATCAGGACCCCTTTCTTGGATTTCATTCTGTTTCTTTGACAGCTGGGTGGAGGAAAGGGAGGGATGTTAGCTCCTTTCTGGGTTACCTAAGTTAGAGAAGCCACCATACTTGTTATCCTCTGCTAAGTGGAATTTGGGGTCCATTTGAGTGGTGGTGAACAGGGACAGGAGCAAGAACTGTTAGCATTGCTCCCCTGCCAATGCTTCCATGGTTATTCCAAGCTCTTCTTAGGCTACTCTCAACCTTGAGGGTAGTTGGAAAAGATGTGAGCATAAACCAGACCTGAGGTGTCCTCACTGAGACACTGGATCAGAGCCAGGGCAAGAAGCCACCTGTGCTGGTTACTGTTCTCCTAGAGTTAAGCAGACAAGTTTCTCTAATAAATATTATGGAAGGACAGGTTGGGCTACATGGCTTCCTGAATTTGATGCTGTCACAAAGCTGCAAGTGAAACTGAGATTAGACTAGCCCAGCGCCTAGGTTGAGGTATTGTCCTTTGCTTGATCATTGCTCTTGAAATAACTCTGTTCCAGGGACAGTGGGCCCCACATGGTGCCACTCATTGTTCTCCTCCATACTGCCCTTGCTGCATTCCAGGCACCAGCTCACTCACTGCTCTCAGTCCCCACCATGCTACTCTAGAGCCCCTAGAGCCATGCCCTTCACATGACACCTCTGCTTCCCAGCCTCATAGGTTCTCCCCAGAGCAACCACTGGTGTGACTTTATGCCTGGTGTGTTAGTGTATTCTCCAAAGACACTGTTCTTCCTCATCATCTCTATTTTAGTCTGATCAATGGGAGACTGTCTCCACAAATTCTTAGTTACCCTTGTGCCAGAAGTCTTATTATTTCACCTGCCCAACCAACACTTGTTCCTACAGATTCCAAGAAAGGTGGTATACGATCAACTGAATCAGATCCTGGTGTCCGATGCAGCCCTCCCTGAAAATGTCATCCTGGTGAACACCACAGACTGGCAGGGCCAGGTAGAGCACTAAGGGTCAAGGGGTAATGGTTCTACAGATGCTCCCAGTGTGTGACTTGAAACAGCACACAGGGAGACAGGAGAGTGACTTCATATGCCATCTATGTCTGCCTCATAGACATTAGTTTCAAGGATGCCCAGACATGGGTAACATTTGGAACCCTTAATCCTCCTCATTTCACAGTCAGCATGTTTCCATGGGGTCTGATGTGCCCTTTTCTTACACATAACCTGAAGGGGACAGGTGCTCTGCAGCTTTATCTGGGCCTTGCCTGCCTTCTCATCATTTGTGAGGAGTGGTATAGCTTACCTGTGTCCCTTCCTTTCCCCCTTCTAGTATGTGGCTGAATTGCTTCAAGACCAGAGGAAGCCTGTTGTATGCACCTGCTCAACAGTGGAGGTCCAGGCCGTGTTGTCTGCCCTGCTCACTAGGATTCAGCGCTAGTAAGACTTTTCTTAGGATGTTTTGTGGTTCCTCTATCTCCCCATCTGACTTCTAGTGATGGTAGTAATACTCTCAGGCTAGGAAGCTGCAGCTCCAATTTGTACTTGAAGACAGAGCCTGCAGCAGTACTGTGTGCCCCTAGTAGAATGTCAGCTCCTGAAACTTCTGCTCCCACCACCTCCACACCCTAGACTCATGCCTCACTTAGACTTGCTTCATCTTTCTCCTAAATGTAAGACAAGAGATTACAGGGTTCTAAAAATATCTTATATTCCTTCCCTCTGTGGTAACATGCTGTTTGTTAATGGAGAGCCTATGTTTACCTCTCCAGGATCACCTTAGAGAAGCCTAGTATTCCCGCTACTGTGACAGCAATTACAGGCCTCTCAGCCCAGACTTCCAACTTCCTGTTAGCCTCTGCCTTCTCTATAGACAGCTGCCTGCCTTCTTGAGCAGCACTATAGCTTGCTACCTCCCTGTGTCATTTTCTTTCTTGGCATGCTTCCCCTGTGGCTTTTGGAAATGCATGAAATCAGAACTTGAGGCCTGCCCTGAGCAGGATTCTGAGGCCTAAATATGGTGTGTATACACCCTGTTTCTTACCAGCTGCAACTGCAACTCATCCATGCCGAGGCCAGTCAAGGTGGCAGCTGTGGGCAGCCAGAGTTACCTGAGCTCCATCCTCCGGTTTTTTGTCAAGTCCCTTGCCAGCAAGACCCCGGACTGGCTGGGTTACATGCGATTCCTCATCATTCCCCTAGGTAACGTCTGGCAGCATTCAGGAGACCTCTATTAGCAGACCTGGTTCCTGCAGCAAGGATGGGAATTGGTCAGGGAAACTAAAGGCTGGACCATGGTGGGGGATAGCTGCTCCCTAGCTCTACCCACTAACAGTTTATTTTCTCTGGTTTTCCCTCTGCCAGGTTCTCATCCAGTGGCCAAATACTTGGGTTCAGTAGATAGTAGATATAGCAGCACCTTTCTTGATTCTGCCTGGAGAGACCTGTTCAGTCGCTCAGAGCCTCCAGTGTCAGGTAAGGGCCCCTAGTAGGAACCTCTGAGCAGTGAGGCTTCTGGTTCATCAGTGCAGCTGAAGAGAGTGGGGAACAACCTTCTTCCATTCCTGTAGCTCCCAGACTGCTGCCCACTGTGCAGACCCCCTTTCCAGTTGATATTCATTAATGGAGGTGTACCCTGTGTAGCCCTCTCCTCAGCATAGTTTCTGCATCTAAAAGTAAGGAGGTCAAGTGGCTAGTATGTGAGCCAGCTCTGCTTACAGAGATGACATAGGCAACAGAGAGTGCCACTGATCAGTCTCTTAGTGAGTAAGTGGCACCATGCCAGCAGGTATCGCTGTCCCATCCACTGGCAATGCTAGCTAGCGTCAGAGTCCAGCTCAGGTGAGAGAGGACTGTGCTTTGGTTTATGATTCCTTTCATTCCTGGCCAACAGGGACTTAGAGTCCTTTCTTCATTTCAGCTCTGTGGGTCTTGGCTTGGAACTCAGGAGGGCCTCTCTGAGGGGCTGTAGGGCTGCACACTGAAATAGACATATTCCTCCTGGCTTTTCTGCAGAGCCACTGGATGTGGTGGGTCGTGTGATGCAGTATGTCAATGGAGCTGCCACAACACACCAGCTGCCGGTGGCTGAAGCCATGTTGACCTGCAGGCATAAGTTGTAAGTCTAACATTAGGAGTTTTCTAAAAACAGATTGGGTTGGTTAGAGGAACCTTGAGTTCTTTCATATTTTCTTTTTCCACCATTACATTTCCTGTCAAAGAGGCCCTATAGGATGTCCATGCCTCCATGCCTGGGCCTTCCCCTGCGTAGGCATCAGTTATTTTCCTCACTGGTGACTAAAATCAGATGGCAAGTATGAGCAGAGCTGTTTGCACAGCATGCTCTATTCTGTGCTCTCCACTCTGTCCTCAATGAGTGGCCACCCTGCAGTGTGACAGAAAGCGGTAGCCTTGTGCTGGATCTCATTGATCAGGACACAGTGTGAGAAGCTTATTTCTCCAGCACTTTCGCAAGCCCACTAATTGTAAATCTTTCCTGTTTCCCAACAGCCCTGATGAAGACTCCTACCAGAAGTTCATCCCCTTCATTGGTGTATGTACTTGCTTCCTTCTTCTGACCCCAGCCTCCCAGCCTTCTTACTTTCCCTCTGTATAAGAAAAGGCTGTGTGTGGTGGCACGCACCATAAAATCCAGAACTCTGGAGACAGGCAGGAGGATGTCTGTAGCTAAAGCTAGCCTTGAACTTGTGATCCTCCTGCTTCAGCTTCCTAAATGCTAGGCTTACAAAGGGACATCCTTTCCCCAAACCAAGAACTACCCCAGATTAGTTACTGAGTTCTCCTGTTTACTATACCAAGCCCTGAACATGGGGCTTTGGACTGCTGAAGCTCACTCCACAGTGTGGCTTCTCCAGGCTCAGGGAGGAGGACGTGGCCTCAGAAATAGTGAAACCTGGCATTCTCACAAGCCCAGAACCAGCTACCTCACAGGGATGACTTTGAGAAAGAGCCTCTCTGTTGTGGGTGTATATATTAGCGAATTAGTGAAATTCGAGTAAATTTATCTCAAAATTAAGCAAGATCCTCGTGGATGCCTTTGGGGTCAAGTGTATTGGACTTTAGTGTTCTTTACTTAGCAATGACATGATCTCAGGAGCCTTGAAAGTCCAAAAAGCCAGAGCACTCTATATAGGGCTGAAAACTGGAATGCCATTCAGAAGGTGTGCTGGTTTCCTTTCAGAGTTGACTTCTGTCTCCTGTGATTTTGAAGATCTCTCATAATCTTTACAGGGAAGAGCTAAGCAGCCCTGTTTTAATTGTCCCCTTCTTGAAAGATGTCCTGAGTCATCTCATCTGCGGACATGGGCAGGCTTCCTCCAGCCACCTAGTCAGTCACTGCCTACTTAGCTCTGGAAAACTTCCATTGCTGCATGGCAGTCCAGAATCCCAGCTGCCACACAGGCTGGCAGTATAGCTACTGCCTTCATGGAAGTAGGGATATGAGAACACTCACTGTGCTCTCAGAGTGAGACAAAAAAAAAATGTTTCAGCAGCCATAGTTCAGTGACAGAGCACATACATAAGATCCTGGGTTCTACTTGCAGCATCTCAAAAGAAAAAATTAATTAACCACAAGATCCAGCAGCCTGCCAAACTGCCAGGGGAGCTAGGGAGATGATAGCTGTATCCAGGAAGGCCCAGGGTGTCAATTTTAGACCCACCCTCCAGGTGGGTACATGGTCTTTGCTGCAGCAGCCCCAGCCCAGCCCTTAGCCTCCAGGCCAACCGTTCTGCTGGATAGGCTGGCCCAGGTTCCAGGACACTGGACCCCTACCTGTCATTTAGAACACAGAATACAGTAACCGAGTGTCTCTAGCTGTATTTTTTTTTCGGCCACTGGAGGGCACCTTCTATCTTTTCCAGAACTCCTGAGACATACCAAGGGTACTTCAGATTCCAGGAAAGTAGGAAGTAGAAAAGTTGTGGTTACACCTTCAGCAGCTCACTCGTCATGACACAGAGCCTAGCCAGCCTTGAGATAGACTTATTCCAAAGCCAATATGGCTTTAGAAGACATGAGATCAGGACACTGCCTTCAAAGTTGGCTGTGTGGTGCCCAAGTCTCATGGGCCTACCTCACAGAACTGGGCTTTTTTCCTTTTTTTTTTTAAAGTCCTGGAGTCCTGGGCTGTTTCAGATGAGTAAAGATTTTTTTTTTAGTCATTGACAAAACACCATGTAGTTATGGTTGTACTGCTAGCCATGTGTTGATAATAGTTGGATTGGGGCTTGCTGCCCTGACAGAGGACCTAACAAAAGTCCCATCTCTACAGGTTGTGAAAGTGGGCCTTGTTGAAGACTCGCCCTCCACTACAGGTAAAGTAGAGTGCCTTTGCTTCTCTGAGTGAGATCATTCTTGCCCAGCCCTCTGTGGTGTAACTGGCTGAATGTGCTCAGGAAGCAGTGGAATGGGAAGGCATGGTTCATTTCTCTGAGAAGACCCTGGGGCCCACTGAAAGGAAAGCACACCTCCTGCTACCAGCAGGTCAAAGGTGATTGCCTCTGGCCAACTATGTTTGTCCCTTTGACAGGTGATGGGGACGATTCACCTGTGGTCAGCCTTACTGTGCCCTCCACATCACCACCCTCAAGCTCAGGCCTGAGCAGAGATGCCACGGCTACCCCTCCCTCATCCCCATCCATGAGCAGTGCCCTCGCCATCGTGGGGTAAGGTTCTTCCCCAACCTGACTCCCTTCCCAGGCATGGTGCACTGGCACAACACAGCCATACTGGGTGAGAGCACTGACTTAGGTAGAATTCAGAGACAGGTCATAAGGTGACTGAGACATTGAAAGAAGGTTTCGTGAAGTTTGATTTGAGTCTTCTTGCTTTGTCTAGCCTTCATCGCTGTAGGGTCAGCTGCACCTCTATTGACATAGTGGCTCTAGTAGGCTGTTAAAGAATTGTTCTGGTAGCTTCCTATAGGGCCTCCTGGGGCAGTAGTTCTCAACCTGTGAGTCATGACCCCTTTCACAGGGGTTGCCTAACACCATAGAACACATAGGTATTAGCTAGGCAGTTGTGATGCACGCCTTTAATCCCAGCACTTGAGAGGAAGAGGCAGGCAGATATCTGTAAATATGAGGCCAGCCTGGTCTATAGAGTGAGTTACAGGATAGCCAGGGCTACACGAAGAAACCAGTCTCAAAAAAACAAACAAAAACAAAAACAAAAAAAAACCACAGATATTTATGTTATGATTTCTAACAGTAGCAGAATTACAGTTATGAAGTAGCAGCAAAAATAATTTTATGGTTATGGTCACCACAACATAAGGAACTGTATTAAAGGGTAGCAGCATAAGGAAGGTTGGGAACCATTGTCCTAGGAATGCCTGGGTTGAGTGGCACCATCCTATGTACACTATGGTGGCTTTGGCAGGTTACTGAGCTTTAGTTTCTGCTGTGTGTGCAGTTGATCTGGCCACCTCACAGGGATATTGTGAGGCCTGAGTGCCAGCAGTGTCATTGTGGGACATGCTTCAAAGTGGCACCTTCTGTGTACCTACCCCATGAGAGCCCCTGGAGATGTAGCAGCCGATGGCTCAGGTCTAGGTTGGGTCTGCAGTCCTGAGATGGCAAAGACCTTGTCGCTGAGATTGTTGGGAGTGGTGGGGGAGAGAATGTTTCTTTAGAATGTCAGGTACCTAAAGTTCAGGGAGATGGCCAACAAGCTGGTTTTCTGCCATGTCTGAGGGAGGGCTAGGGAAGGTGTTGTGAGGGTAGAGGACAAAGACTTTCAGGTAAGAAAAGCTAGTTGTGGCCAGGCACAGAAAACAGCATCTTCACTTTTCTGTCTTTACCATTTCCTTTCCTCACAGCTCAAGAGGGGGATATTGCCAGTGGCTTTTCAGAGGTGCCCATGACAGTATTATAACTTCTGAGGAAGGCATGTGCCCTAGAGCTAGAGCCCAGCCCTTGTCCTTATATCTCCTATCGTGGTCTTCTGCTGTCAAGGAAGAGACAGTTTAGGAATGCAGCCATATTCTGCATCAGTAATCTAGTACTTTTAATCTTGCAGGAAGCCTATTTTCTCCTGTTTTTTTTTTTTTTTTTTTCATCCACTACATGAAAGGCTTCTATCCAGCTTGGATTTGAGGACTGGGACCAACCCCTACCTTGACCTCTTTTCTCATCCCGTTTAAACTTGCTTTTTTAATGGAGCCACTAAAATGAGGCAGAAGGAAAAGTCAGATGACTTTCATAGCCTGGGTACCTATTGTGTCTGACGCCTCCTTTCAAGAAAACACTCCATTTTCCCCAGGAGCTAAAATTATCACTGAGCTAAAAGTGCCATACAAAAGCAAAAGTGCAGGGCAGCCTCCCTTTGGCTCCCAAGGCGGCCTTGAAGCCATGGTGCTGTTTTAGCCCCTGCTCCCTGCTTCTTCTCTCCAGCCATCTGCCTGCTTTGGGCCTGGGCTTGTTTGCTTGTGTTGCGCACACTCTTTCACAAAGCTTTCTGCTCTTCCCTTGTTTTATGAGTTTTGATTTCCTCACTGTGACTTGGGCTTTTATCTTCTCCTGTCTTTGTTCTCAGATTCTGTGTGACTGGAGGAAACAGAGCCAGCTGGCTAGCCTTTTTCTCTAGTTCCTGCTCTCAAAAGCAGTCTCTCCCATCCCTCATTGGGCTCATGTGGTTAGGCACTGAGGTCGAAGCCAACATGTTGTTTCTATCTCACTTCTCCAGGAGCCCAAATAGCCCATATGGGGATGTGATTGGCCTCCAGGTGGACTACTGGCTGGGCCACCCTGGGGAGCGGAGGAGAGAAGGTGACAAGAGGGACGCCAGCTCAAAGAATACCCTCAAGAGTGTCTTCCGCTCAGTGCAGGTTTCTCGCCTGCCACATGCAGGGGAAGCCCAGCTTTCTGGCACCATGTCGATGACTGTGGTAACCAAAGAGAAAAACAAGAAAGGTAGGCCAAGGAAGACACCAGACCAGCAGATCTCACTGGTCTCCCCTCCAAGCCCCTGTCCTAGGGCCTGGGCCAAAATCTGCTTCTGGATAGGATATATGTATTAGTATGTAGATCTTGAGGTTAGCTTAGGGCCCAACAGGCAGCTCTACATCAGCTAGAGGAGAAGGCCACTGTCTTGAGGATGAGTATGGAATGGAGAGGGCCACTGTCATGTCCCTCCTCCAGGGATGGAAGCCGTTCCAGGAAGGTTTCAAGAGCAAAAGGTATGAGGCTGAGGCAGGAGGATTACAAGTTCAAGGCCATGAGATCCTACCTCAAAATAATCACCGCTACCCTAAAAAAGAGAGGCAAATACAGATAAAGGGGTAATTAGAGCATCAAAGGCAGGGTTGCAGAGTAGTTGTCAGCCCTGTACTCCAAGAGAGTAAGACAAGAATCCCTATTACCAGACCACTGCTTGGGAAACCATTTGGAACACTGTAGCTCCAAATGTGTACTTGTAGCATATGTCCTTTGTGACTCCAAATCTGCTTCTGCAGGAGCTCCCAGGAAGCTGTGCCTCTTCCTGTGTGTGCCTCCTCCCTTCAGAGTTCTCCCAGGGCCTGAGCCAGGCCTGCAGCCAAGCCCACCACTGGCATAGGGACCTGTTATCAGTTCAGCAGGGGCCCTATCCTACGTAACCTTCTTCCCAGAGTGGATAGAGCCAGTTTGGATTATTCCCACATCTGGGGCAGACGTAGTGCAAACATCTGCCACTTTTATCACTCAGCCACTGCTTTGGTGACCCAGACAGGGAGATAGCCCTTTCCCAAAGTGCCCAGACACTCCCCCGGAGAGAAACTCTGGAGACCATCTGGCCCCAGAGCTTTACTGCACAGATGAAGAGGGGCCCAGGCAAAAGTGCAGAATCATAGGCAAGGTGGCCCAGGAGTTCAAAGTTCCTCATGGCCAGGGCCAGGAAGCATGGGGAACAAATTACCTCCCCAGCCCTAGCAAGAAGGAAGCAGATGGGTCTGGGGGTGGGAGGGGAAGGATGACTGTTTCCCAACTCTCTTGACGCATGTTTTGTGCTGGCTTTACAGTGCCCACTATCTTCCTGAGCAAGAAGCCCCGGGAAAAGGAGGTGGATTCTAAGAGCCAAGTCATCGAGGGCATCAGCCGCCTCATCTGTTCTGCAAAGCAGCAGCAAACCATGCTGAGAGGTGTGATGGTAGTGGTTGCAGGGTGAGGGAGGGAGCCACATCTGCCCTGAGGGGTAGGAAGATGGTTTTAGCTAGCCCATAACCTTTCTCTTCCCTATCACCCCAGTGTCCATCGATGGAGTTGAGTGGAGTGACATCAAGTTCTTCCAGCTGGCAGCCCAGTGGCCCACTCATGTTAAGCACTTTCCAGTGGGACTCTTCAGTGGCAGCAAGACCACCTGAGACCCTGCCTCCCAACCACTCCCTCCTGGCACTGCCACCCAGCCTCACCACCTGCGGGCAGGGGAAGGCCAGCAAACCCCAGCCCAGCCTCCCTTTCCCAGCACTGGGGCTTGCCTCTACATGCCCAGTCCTGAAGGACACTGCCACTGGGGATGCAGCCCTCCCCTCTCACTGCCCAGCCCATATGTGGACTAACCCCCTCATGTTCCAGGCCTAGAGCTGGGTGATCCTGCCTTCTGGGCCCATAATCTCTAATTGAATAATCTGGGCCTTCCTTCACCTCATTCACCCCTGCAGCACTGGTACCCTTTCTGGAAATGAAAAACCTGGAGTTCTGGTACACAGTCAGATAGCCCAGCATCCTATATAGTGGCCACCCAGCTCTGCCCTTCCAAGGCTCTGTTGCCTGTTGTACTCACCCTGCCTTCCTCCAGCAGGGCTGGGGCCTCCTACCATTCCTGTGACCTTACCTGCCTCACACCTTCCCAGTAGGGGGAAGGAGTATGGCACCTGAGCATCCTGATGTTTCTGGGATCGAAGGGGCCTTCCCAGTCTCTCCCATGCATGATTTCCTGACACCTCAGTCACTTGGATGTCCTGTGTTTTATGTGTTTTTAGTTGTTTGGGTAACTTGTCCTGTGCATAGGTCCTTGAGGCTCCTCCCTCTGCTTCCCAGCCTCTCACCTAACATTGCTCTGTGGCTTCGTGAAGTAGGAGACAGCAACCCCCACCCCACCTCTCCACTCCTCAACACACACACATTCTGTGACTTACCCAGTCATATTGTCTCCTTTTCCTGGGTCAACTTGCCTCCCCGTCCCTGCTCTGTCTTCCCACTTCCTTCATGGCAGGGCAGCAGAAAGAGGCCCATCTCCACCAGATCTCCCTTCAGCAGCCTCCTTCCCTCTCAGCCATCGATGGGTCCCAGACCTACCTCAGCCTCCTCATTAGTGTCTTCATGAGAGGTTGAGGACAAGGGAGAAAGCTGACCCAGCCTCTATGCCCTCTGGCACCGCAAAGCTTCTCTGTTGCCCCCTCACTGTTTCCTAGCAGTGTGGCACAGAACTGCCACAGAACAGAGCTTTGGCATTCTTCGAATCCAAGACTCTTAAACCCTGCCCACTGCCCAGCCCTACTGTCGAGAGTGTCTCCTGGGCCTGAGAATAAGTGGGGTGGGAAGACTGGGGCCATGTTAGGTTTTTTTCATTCAATAAACTGGTGATTTCTTACCAACTGCCTTGGGCTTCTGCCCCTCATTCTGTCACTGCAACCATCCACCCTCAGCAGATGTGACTCTACTCAGAATAAGCCAGGGGCATAGGTAGAAAGGGGTATACTCCCATGTTCTTCCGTGTGGAAACAGGCTTGAAGGTGGGTGTTGTTCCCATGTCAAAACCCACCATCCTCAGACTCGCCTCCAAGACAGGCACATGTTCCTCCCTTCCCAGTCCAAGTGGCCTTTGCTTTGGCTGGTGGGTGGTTAAAACCTGGATCCATCTGTTGAGTTTATCTTCCTGTTGGTCCTTGACCTGAAATGGAAACAGTCATAGCCAGTGTCCTACTTTTGCTTCCCATTGCTGTGATGACAATAGCAACTTAAGGAAGAAAAGGATGCCAGGTGGCTCACCATTCTAGGTTGCAGTCCATCATTTCAGGGAAATCAAGGCAACAGGAACTTGAAGCAGCTATGGTCACACGGACCTATTGTTTAGAGCAGAGGGCAATGTAGTCATGAATACATGAATGCTTGGCTCCTTTACAATTCAGGACTCCTCCCACAAAATGATGCTGCCCACAGTGGGCTGGTCTTCCCACAAGCCAACCTAATCTAAACAGTCCCTTCTAGGTGATTCTAGATTGTGTGATGGTGGCATTTAAAACTAGCCACCACTACCAGTGTCCTGGGTGCAGACTTCCCTACATTCCCAGGGGCCTAGTCACAGAGCCACCCTAGATATGCCTGAGATAAAGCAGGGCAAACTGTCAGTTAACTAAAGATGGACTCCCTATAGTTTGTGCCTAGAAGCCCTGCTCTGAAAAATCCAGAGCCTACCCAGCTGAGTGACAAGCTTTCTAGGCTAACAGTAATGGCACTTAACTCCCAGAACCAGAAGCCAGTGAGTGCTGGGAAAGAGCCCCAGAAAAGACTGCAAGACGGCGAGGAAAGCACTTTGCCATGCAAGCTTGATGAACTGGATCTGATCCCTGGACCCACCTAAAGTGGTAGGTGAGAACTGACTTCACAAAGTTGATCTCTGACCTCCACAGAGCTCTGAGAACTAGAAAGGCCCATGAGCAGAATCCATCAACAGAGCTCCTGTCACTTCACTTCCTTCTACTCATTTCAGGCTGTTTTCCTTGTAGACCAAGCAGAAATTTCCTGGATGTTTGATTTTAAGTAATCACTGCCCCCCTTGACCCTTAATCTGCTCAGGCAAGGACCACTCTCGTCCTGCCTTTCTCCCTGGCCCTCCCTCAGCACCTAGTCTGAGACACAAGAACTTAGGCTCTTGCCTATACCTCTTCTTCCCCATCCTGGACCCTGACTGCATTCACTGAGGCACAGTGACCTTTCCTGCCCTCTCTTATGAGGGAACTTGAGGAGTCAGCAAGCTCAGCAACGAGGGTCTTCTAGATAGTCACAGCTGCTCTTACAAGGATGACAACTGCTACAGTAAGAAAATAAAGTTCTGCAACAGCCCTTTATCCAGATGAGTCACAGAAGACACTAGATGTTCTTATAGGCCATGTTCCATGGAGGAACAGGGTAGAGAATGACTTTGGAGTTAAGAGGAGGAACAAAGCTATACAGAAATGTTTCTTTCCTGCCAAGCAGGATACAACATTAGGCCTTGAAACAGCTCTTTGCCAATCACTGATGAAGCACAACAATCCCCAGGTTATCAGAAACATCATCTAAAGACTGGGTACATTTTGATGTGAGGGTAGAAGCCCTATCTAGCCCTCACCAACTCTACACTGGCTTTTATTACCGAGAACAGAAGACACCTTGCAGGAGCCATTTTTCTTCTTACAGCATAGAATTACCAGGCTTGGTAGGAAGCAACTTTACTTGCTGACCTAGGCCACCAGGGTTTTGTTTGTTTGTTTGTTTGTTTGTTTGTTTTATGTATGGGTGTTCTATCTGCATGTACACCTGCATGCCAGAGGAGGGCATCAGTACTCATAGATGGTTATGAGGCATCATGTGGTTGCTGGGACTTGAACTCAGGACCTCTGGAAGAGCAGAAAAGTGCTCTTAATCCCTGAGCCATCTCTCCAGCCCCCAACCTTTGTTTTTAATCCCAGAAAAGCTGCAGAGCTAGTACAGGGTGGTTGCTTAGCCTGCCCTATCACCCCTACTACAAATAACTTCCATTTGCATAATTTATCATTATTAATCCCTGTCTGAATTTTATGGATATTTCCTTTATTCCCCTCTGATATATCTTGTCCATTCCAGAAGCCCTTCCAGAATGCCACACTACACGTAGTCACCGTTTTCTTGGGTTTGTCTGAGTTGTGACATTGCCTCGATTTTGTATCTGCTTTTTATGACCCTAACTTTTGTTTGTTTCTTGAGACAAGGTTTCTCTGTGTAGCACTGGCTGTCCTAGAACTCACTCTGTAGACCAAGCTAGCTTCAAATTCAGAGGTCTGCCTGCCTCCCAAGTACTGGGACTAAAGGTGTGCACCACCGCTGCCCAGAAACCCTAACATTTTTTGTTGGACTGTTGTTGCTGTTGCTTTTGTGGTACTGGGGATGGAACCCAAGACCCTGTATATACTGAACAAGTGCCCTTCTACTGAGCAGCATTACCAAACTCTTCTAAATATTTACTTTTATTATTTTTAATTATATGTTTGTATAAATGTATGCCACATGTGTGTGGATACCCATGGAGGCCAGAAGAGAGCATCAGATTGCCTAGAGCTGGATGGAGTAACAGGTGGTTGTGAGCCACTCAACTTGGGTCCTGGGAAGTGAACTCAAGTCCTGCAAAAGCAGTAAGCATTCTTAGCCACTGAGCCATCTCTCTAGTTCCAGTAGCCCCAGTCTTAACCTTGGCAGTTTGGAAAAATACACGTCAAGTATTTTGTAGATTCTCTCTCAGTTGGGGTTTGTCCTGACTAGTTTTATGTTGACATGCATAGAGTCATTTGGGAAGAGGGACCCTCAATTGAGACACTGGCACCACAAGATTTGCCTGCCAAGACTGTAGGGCATTTTCTTAGTGATTGATGTGGGAGGGTCTAGCCCACTGGCGTGGGGCTATCCTGGGCAAGTGGTTCTGGATAGTATAAAGCTGTGCTGAGCAAGCTATGGCAAGCAAGCCAGTAAGCAGTCCTCCCCAATGGCCTCTGTATCAGTTTCTGCTCCCAGGTTCCTGCCTTAAATTCCTGGTATTGCTTTCCTAGATGGACTATAAGCTGTAAGGTCAAACAAACCCTGTTTACTTTTGGTCATCTCTTATCATAGCAATAGAATCCATAACTAAAATGAGATCTATCTGATGTGTTTTCTTATGGCTGGATTAGATGGGCATCAGGTGTGCAGTACTATGACTTTCCAAAACATGGGCTATCCATGTGCTGCAGCTTCTGACAGTGACCTTGCTCCCTGGCTTCGACAGTCTGCAGGATTCTCTCCCCTCCCACCCCCCACCCCCCACCCCCTTTCCATACTGTCTCCAATTAGAGTAACTTGGGGTCAGGTGGGTTTTGTTTTTTATGATTTATGTGTAAGAGTGTCTTGTCTGCATTATGTATGTGCACCATGTTTGTCCCTGGTGCCTGCAGAGGCCAAAAGAAGGCATTGGATTCCCTGGTACTGGAGTTACAGATGGTTATGAATCACTATGTGAGTGTTGGAGATTGAACCCTGATCCTATGTGCAAACACCAAACGCTCTTAACTGCTGAGCAAACTTGTCAGCTCCTGACTGATGGTTTTGTTTGCTTATTTGGGTGTGTTTTTTATTTATTTTTGTATGTGCATGCATATATATCTGTTTGTGGACACCCATATGCAATGCACACAAGTAGAGGCAGAACTTGTAGAACTCTGTTCTCTCCTTCCACATTATGGTTCCCAGGGATCAAATTCTGGTCATTAGGCTTTTACCTAATGGCAGGTGCTTTTACCAGTTGAGCCATCTCACCTGCCCCATTTTAATACCTTCCCCAATTTAATACATTATGTTTGTATGTATTTTAGAGAGTGTGTCTCACTATGTAGCCTTGGTTGGCCTGGAATTCACTATGCAGACCAGATTGGCCTCAAACTCATGGAGATCTGCCTGCCTCTGTCTCCTGAGTGCTGGGATTAAAGATATATGCCATATCACCTGACTCCATTTTAAATGATTTATTTTTAAGTATGTGTAGGTGTGTGTATCTTCATATGATTATGTGCATATAAGTGTAGGTGCCCACAAAGGATACAGGCATCAGATCCCTTAACTGCTAAACCATCTCTCTACCACCAACACCCTGATTTTAATTTTTTGTGTATTTTTTGCTTTTTGAGACAGTGTCTCACTATGTAGCCCAGCCTAGCCTTGAATTCATGATCCTCCTGCCTCAGCCACTGGAATGCCAGGACTGTAGACCTGTGTCACCACAACCAGCCTGACTATTTGAAAATACGTCATCTCCTGACTGCTGTGTCCAAGAGCAGAGCATTAGCAGCTGTCCTGTCGCCCACATACCCTCCCAAGGCAAGTGCTTTACATTTAACTAAACTTGTTGGGTTCTCAGAGAAGTTATCTGTGACATCATTATGTTTGCTGCCTCCTCTACATGAGGTCACAGATCTTCGCTCCCAGCACTAGACTCTCACTAGATTAACCACTGTGTCGACAACCTAGATCCTACAAATATCTCAACCTTCACCTTGCCAAAGCAAGGCTCTCATCCTTTTATCTTCCCAGTCTTGGTAACCAGCACCGGCATATAACCTGTATTCAAGCTTGCCAGAAACTGCACCCAACCAGTGACCTCTGTCCATTTGGTGGCATTCAGCAAACCTTGACAGAGGACAGCTTTATGAATGAGACACTCAATGTACATAAACCTGCTGTGGAGTCACACTTCTTTCCTCTCTCCACCCTTTATTTGCCTTCTACCCTTGCTGTTGAGATGGTGTGTTACTACTTTGCCCAGGCTGATCTAGAACTTCTGGTCTCAAGTGATCCTCTAGCTTTATCCTCCCAGGTGCCTGGAACCACAGAGATGGCAGACCATACTTGGCAAGGAGCTAGATTCACACTTAGGCCCTCCAGCAGTCTCCACCTTCCAGCCATCTGAGGTTCCTGCTGTGGATGGTTCTTGTCCCAACTCAGCTTGATACAAGGATGTTTGATGCTTGGTACTCTTATACCTAGGGACTCAAGGCTAGCAGAGGGATAACTGCCATAGAGCATGAATTGAAAACCCTCAGGAGGGTATCTAATCAAACCTGGAGGGAGATTGGGGCTGGAGAGATGGCTCATCAGTTAAGAGCATGGACTACTCTTCCAGGGGTCCTGAGTTCAATTCCCAGCAACCACATGGTGGCTCACAACCATCTGTAATGGGGTCTGGTGCCACCTTCTGGTGTGTCTGAAGATAGTGACAGTGTACTCACATACATAAATAAATCTAAAAACAAAAAACAAAACGAAAGCAAAAAACCCTGAGAGAGAAGTGTCCCACAGGAAATGACACCTGAATAATATCTTAGAGATGCCTGAACAAGATGTATATCCTAGGCATTTGTAAAAAACTATTGGTAAGAGGGAAGGCAACTTACTGAGAACCACAGGTGGTTCTGTGCTGCTAGAAGCAGTGAAGCTCTGAAAGTAGAGCCAGACCATGAGGACCTCTGCCAGAGGAAGGACTCCCCCTTGGTCCTGAGACACTTGTGAGACAACAGGACTGAGAAAGTCTGGTTACAGCACACCAGAAGATGCAGGTGTCTCCAGAGCAGGCCACTGGTGCAAGTCAGGTATGGTTGTACATACCTTTAGGAGGCAGAGGCAGATCTCTGTGAGTTCAAGGTCAGCCTGGTCTACATAGGGAATTCTAGAACAGCCAGTGCTCCATTTTTGGACTATGCTACTGCCCAGGGCTGTGTTGCCTTGTTGATATCCATGGTCTGTGCTGCTGCCAGAAACCATGTGGAAGTCAGTGCAGAGCTGCTGTGGCTGTTACAGGCAAGAGGGCTTCTGTGAAGAGTCACACTTGAGAATGACATTGAAGAATGCAACGACCTCTACCCCCAAAGTCCCTCCCAAAAAGAAACACTCTAGACAGAAAGCCATTGAAGAGAGAGCCCTTAAAAACTGTGATAAGGATACTGAGGTGTAGCTCTTCGAAGTTGGCTTCTGGTGAGGCTGGAAGGTGGGGCTGGGGAATGATTGTTGTCTTTGAAGTACCCGCTACTGGGAGTGTTACTGTGGATCAGTGAGTATAGGCAACATAAATTGGACTTAGTATATTTCTTTTCTTTTCTTTTCTTTTTTTTTTTTTTTTTTTTTTTTTTGTATGGAAGGAACAAGGAGGGTGGACCTGGGAGGATAGGAAACTAGTGTGATTGAGGTTCATTGTGTGAAATTCCCAAATAATAGGAATATTGTGTTTAAAAAAAATTAACAAAACAATTCAAAGGGTACTGTAGCGCTTTAGAAAGGATGTTCTGATGGGTCAGTGATATGGTTGAGCAGGTAAAGGTAATTGCTACCAAGTCTGATGATTTGAATTCAGTCTCTGGGTGGAAGGAAAGAACAAACTACTGAAAGTTGTCCCTTGACCACCATGGTACACATGCACTTACAACCCCCGACTCCCCCCACACACACAATAAATAATTAAATGTATTTTTCTAGTATAAAAAGAAGAAAAAAGCTGGGCAGTGGTGGCACAAGCCTTTAATCCCAGCACTTGGGAGGCAGAGGCAGGCAGATTTCTGAGTTCGAGGCCAGCCTGGTCTACAGAGTGAGTTCCAGGACAGCCAGGGCTACATAGAGAAACCCTGTCAGGAAAAAGAAGAAGGAGGAGGAGGAGGAAAAAGAGGAAGAGAAGGAAGAGGGGAAGTAAGAGGAGGAAGAAGAAGAGGAGGAGGAGGAGAGGAGGGGGAAAAGGAAGAAGAAAGAAGAACAAGAAGAAGAAAGTAGCAGTACCCCCCTCCCACCATGGTGGTGCATGCCTTTGGTATATGCACTGGAGAGAGACTGTCAATCTCTGCATTTGAGAAGAGCCTGGTTTACATAGTTAAGACCCTGTCTGTAGCCAGGTGTGTGGTGCACACCTTTAATCCTAGTGCCTGAAAGGCAGGGGTAGGGGGAGCTCTGAGTCTGAGATCAGCCTGGTCTACACAGGCATTCCAGGACAGTCAAGGCTACACAAGGAAGAGGAACTCTTGGGGGAGGGGACCTAGTCTGAGAAAAAAAAAAAAAGCTATAGTGATGATGTGTACTGAGGGAGGGGTGGAGAACAACTTCAGAACAGACTGTGACAAAGCAGGGTGGGTAGTTGGAAAGCCAGGCTGATGCCAGGCAAGTAGTATACACCTGGAAACCCCTGCTCAGGGATGGGAACAGGACGAGCAGAAGCACAAAGCCAAGCCAGCCTAGGATACACAGACTCTCAAAGCAGGGGTGGTAAGGGAGGGAGGGAGGGAGGGAGGGAGGGAGGGAGGGAGGGAGGAAGAAAGGATATCAGTAGAGCTGAAGGAGAAAAGATTGAGAACAGGACTGGCCACCTGCCCTACATGAGCAGATGGTAAGACATCTCTGCAGCAGACTTGGGACTGAGATGATGCAGACATGGATGCTGTGCCATTCTGTGGAAGAGGAATACAGGGGTCTGGCTAGAGCTGGGGTTCTCGCCATCTGGGCGTCTCCCCTCCCCCACTGGCATGTGAAAGAGCTGAGGATGGGAGGAGGGACACACCCCCTACATCCTGACCACACAGGCTCCTGTCAGCACCGACCTCGGCAGATCTTGCTTCTGTCTGGGCTCACCTTTCTATTTGCCACCAATCTTCATTCCTGTGTTTCCTCTCCAACACTAAACAAAGACTGTCCTATATCTTACATTTTTTTCACCATGCCTCCCTCCCTAGCACAAGGTCTGTCAAATCATAAGCTTGTCTATGTTGATAACAATGAAAATGAGAAACAGTGAGTGTTTTGTAAAAGGGTTACTGTGAATGCTCTCTGCTGTTTCCCTCTGTGGTTCCCAGGATCCAACAAGGCAGGCCTTAGGAAGTCATCAGATGAAGAACTGGGTAGAGACAGCAAAGCATCAGAAAACACTACCAACCAGCAGAGATGTGGTTCTGACTTAGTTTGACCTGTGTTCCCTCTAATTTTGTTATTCATGTGCATGGGTGTTTGGCCTGCATCATCTGTGTACCATGTGCATGCAGTGTGTTCAGAGGCCAGAAGAGGACATCGAATTCTCTGTAACTGGAGTTACAGAGTGTTATGAACTGCCTTGTGGGTGCTGGGAACCAAACCTGGATTCTCTGCAAGAGCTTTCCAGTCCTCCTAACTGCTGAACCATCTCTCCAGCCCCTGTGTTCCAATCTTGAGCAAGGTAGAAGCCCTTCCAGCCTGACTAGGAATTCACAGAAAGGGTAGAAGCAGATTTGTGGCTGCCGGGAGAGGAACTGGAGGCCTCTCCTGAGAGCTCTGGGTAGACTTTAACCTGACTCAGTTGTAGGAAATGCTGACCATTAGAAATGGACATTGAAGAGGAGACACATTTTTTAAGGAGTTGCCAATCTTGAGCACTTATGGGTGAATCCACAGAAATTTCAAGTGGCAAATGGCAAAGGAAAAGAAGAAAGTTGTCAGAGGAAAAAGAAGAATGTGACAAAGCATACTTCAGTGGGATGGGGGAGGAGCAGTGGAAGGATTTGCAAAGAAAACACAATAATATGAAGAAATAGTTGGGGCTGGGGAGCACTGGCTGCTCTTCTAGAGGACCGATTCCCAGCACCCACATGGCAGCTCACCACTGTCTGTAACTCTAACTCCAGAAGACCCACCACCCACTCCTGGCCCCTTTGGATGTTCTGCACACATGGCTTATATACATGCAGGCAAAACACCCATATATTATTTTTTTTAAAGTAGCAATAACAACTTCCACAGGCTTGAAAATGGGTGGGTGTCCTGTTAAGCATCACAGAAAGAACCAAAGCTGAACCTCTGAACTAATTCCTTTCTTCTCCATTTACTAAGTATCAGCAGAAGCTTGGCAGGAAATTAACAGCTGGAAGTGGAGGGACACAGGGCAGGACAGAGCAACAGTCTGTCCCCTCAGGGAGCACAGTGTAATCCTCAGAGACCAGATAACAAGGCAAGTGGCTGAAAAGGTTGAATGCAGACAAGGTTAAGCACAGGAAAGCAAGATAAAGAAAACAGTCCAAAAAAAGGTCCAGCACAGAGAGGCAGGGTCAGCTGCCAAAGAAAAGCACAAATGAAACCAATAAAGCCTGCATAGCAGCCTCTGCTAGAGCCAACAAAAGCCACAAAGCAAGAATACATTGTTCCTTACTTACCTGGGACAAGGTGATAAAAAAAAGGAATGAGTCCCTTTGTTAAGTAAAGAGAAAAGCAGAAGGAAAGGAGGTGGTGGGTGAGTACTTATACCTACAAAAGCATAGAGAGAATGCAGAGAGACAGCAGGCATCTCTATGTCTGAGGACCCTGCCACAGGTAAATTGAGGGTATATACACCTGTGCCACTACATCAGCAATGGCATGCCACGCTTCCATGTTAGCTTCCTCACACACTCTCAATGACAAGCTATTTGGATTAGAGATGCAGAAGGAAGAACTGCTCATGGGGGAACCTTACCTGCCTGAGAAAAACAGGATAAAATGTTCCCTTTTCCAGGTGTCGGTGGGTACCAGTAATCCCAGCACTTTAGGGACGCAGAGGCAGGCAGATCTCTGTAAGTTTGAGGCCAGTCTGGTCTACAAGGTGAGTTCCAGGACAGCCAGACAGCCAGACAGCCAGGGCTACACACACAGAGAAACCCTATCTCAAAAAACAAGAACAACCAAAAAGAAAGACCACGCTGGCCTTGAACTCTCAGATCCAAATTTCTCATGCTGGGATGAAAGACGTGCACTACCACTCCTTGAAAGATAATTTTTGAAATGTAATAAAAATCACTG
The DNA here is from genome assembly GCF_011762505.2 of Arvicanthis niloticus. Taxonomy (NCBI): domain Eukaryota; kingdom Metazoa; phylum Chordata; class Mammalia; order Rodentia; family Muridae; genus Arvicanthis; species Arvicanthis niloticus. Next base: position 113,581,555 of record NC_047658.1, on the reverse strand, counting down.
ACAGAAGCAGCAAAAGATAAAGGGGAACCTGGTGGGTTCTTGAAGAAATGTGATAATTTCGTGACTTACTAGACCAGCTGCCAAAGTTAGACTGACCTGGGGCTTCACGAGTGGAAAGATGATGTTTTTGTTTATTTGCTACATGGAGACTAGAACCCAGGTTTTCATATGTGCTAGGCGAGTGCTTCCACTGATATGGTACGGGTACATATATCCCTAGCCCCCATCACTTGGTGACTATACAGTTCAGTTGTTCTGGATCATTGGACCCTAGGACACCATGATGTTTGGAGCAGCATCTGGATTGATAGAAGGACTGCAATCAGAAGGACTGCAGTCAGAGGACTGCAATAGCACTTAGTGAAAGACATGGAGACAGCCTAGATAAAGAAGAGAGTATAGCTGGAGTCAGAAGCTGTGAGTTCATGAGGAAGGTACTTTGGTATTATTTAAATAAAGTAACCTTTTAAACAAGGGTTGTAGCTCAGTCTATAGAGTGTTTGCCTAACATGCATGAAAGCCTTGGGCTTGGTCTCCAACAAGTCATAAAGTTGGACATGGTAGTAATTTTAGCACATTGGAGATGATGGCAGGCAGAAGTTCAAGGTTACCTTGAGCTACATAGCAAATGTGAGGCCAACCTGAACTACATGAGACCCTGTGTCAGGGGTGGGATGAGGGGACTTTCTAATATTTAGTGTCTCAAGAGAAGGGAGTGAGCTCCCTGCTAAGCTAAGAGTACAGGCCAATCTCTCTGTGAAAGATGGCAAATGCCGAACAACCTTGTTCTCTGAGCCTGATATGCAAGATAAACCCCAGGTCCCTGAGATGCCTGCCTATATAAGTTCTCATTGTGTGGCTTTTGTCCCTGGGATGGAGGTGGTGATCAATGCTATCAGCGCCTAGACTTGTGAACAAAGACGTTGGGTGAGAGTGGTACTGCCCCCTTGTTACAGAAAATGGAAATAATAAATAACTAACCAAAGAGGTGGTCCTAGTTAGGGTTAATGTCGCTGTGTGGAAACGATGACCAAAAGGGTATATTTGGTGCACTTTTCATCCAGTGAAGGGAGTCAGGACAGGCGCCCAGAGGACAGAGCATGTGCACCACGTGAGTTCCTAGGGCCTGCTGAAATCAGAAGGTAGGACCGATGCCCTGGAGATGGTAAAGATGGCTGTGAGCCACGTGAGTGCTGTGGCTCAGACTCAAGTCCTCAGCAAGAGAACAGATGCTCTTAACCACTAAGCTATCCTTCCAACATTCCCCTCCCCTCCCCCCACTTTTTGTAGGGTGACAGCTACTGAGTGCTACCATATTCTCTATCTTGAGCAACCTCAGGTCCCACCCAGCAGGCGATGACCTACATTCTAGAAGGCAAAACAAGACAAATGTTAGAAAGGCTGATGCAGTCAGCATCGAGTGGCTGTGGGGTAGAGATTGGAAGAGTACTGTAGAATCTAGTGGGCTGGGGACCAAAGAGGTGGTCCTATTTAGGGTTAATGTCGCTGTGTGGAAACGATGACCAAAAGGGTATATTTGGTGCACTTTTCATCCAGTGAAGGGAGTCAGGACAGGCGCCCAGAGGACAGAGCCCATGCAGGAGTACTGCTTATGGGCTTGCTCCTGCACTGGGCCCTCCCACAACAATCATTAAGAAAATGTTCTAGAGATTTTCCTGCAGCTTGATCTTACGGAGGCGTTTTCTCAGTTGAGATTCCCACCTCTCCAATGACCCTAGTTTGTGTCAAGTTGACATAAAACTAGCTAGCATAGAAGTCTTTCCTTCCGAGGTGGTGACAAATCTGAGGCCCCCAATGACACCACCACGAACCAAAGTCACTCATCTGACCTCATTATCTGGTCAGCAGTATCCACTCAGATGTTTTTTTCCTCAGGGTCATGAGTCTTCTCCCTACCCCACTGATCTCCACACACTCCTTTACACCCCTTTCTCCCTTTTAACCAGAAGTCTCCTTCTGTTCCCTCACAAAGCAAACCTAGATGCTGAGAATTCCCAATAGAGACACCGACAACTCCGAAGCCAGAAAGAGACAAACGAGCGCGGTGTGTGTGTGTTTTGTGGGGGTCAGATGTGTGAAAGGTGGGTACTGGCAGCACCCACCTTAACAGCCCTTTGTGAGCTTTAAGTTAATGCACTAACACTTCAACAAAAACGCCTGACAAGCAATCAATGTGGACTGACTCGCTCTGGAATCTGAGGAGGTCGGCCTTCTAGATCGTCGGTCATGCCGGTACGGGTCTCTGGACGCCCCAGAGAGCATAGACCAGGAAGCTCTGGTCCGAGGGGGCGAGTCCAACCACGCCCCTTCTGCGTCCCGTCTGGGTTGGCCCCACCCCGAAGCGGGCCAGGCCCGCGGGGCCCCTTTAAGGCAGAGAGCTGGCCGGCTGGAACGTGTTTCGCCCCCTCCGACGCCGCCGAGGTAGCGGCTTCACCTTTAAGGCGGCGCGGGGACTGCTGGGAAGGCCGGCGGGATGGAGGCAGTGAGACGAGCTCACGGTCGAGGATCCGGGTGAAGCGGGACAGGAGTAAAAGCCGGAGCCAGGCCAAAGGAGAAGGTGCAGGTCGGCGCGGGCTGGTTGGGCCGGGAGACCCAGTCAGGCCGGACTGTGAGGAGCGGTTGCAGGTCGGCGTAGAGGAGGAGTCGTCGTGGGCGCGGCCTGTGGGAGGACCCGACCGGCCTGCGGGGAGGGGGCGCGGTCCTGGGCTGGGGCTGGGAATTGGGCCTTTTCTAGGGAGGGTCTGCGGGCCTTGGCCAGCCTGTGGGAGGGGTCGTTGTGGGCGCGGCCTGCAGAAACCTGTCCCGAAACTAAAGACCTCAGCCTCCCCGGAGCGGCGAGGGCGGGGAAGGGGTGTCCGGGCTTGGTCTGCCTTGGGGGAAGGGCTCTTGGTTCCGGTTGCCCTGGGGAAGGGGGCTGTCGCCCGGGCTGAGACCCAGTGGCTTGGAGGGCCTGTAGTCTTTGACTTGGGAGCGCCTTACAATGCCCTAGTGTTCTGTGTCCTGATTAGGACATTTCTGGAAAAATCCCCGAGGCTGGGCTTTACGTAAACTGGCCTGAGGCGGTGGTCTCGGGCAGAATCAGGGTCCAGCCTCACTTGAGCCACACCGCATTGCGTCTCCCCAGGCTAGACGAGCCCGGCGCGCCCCCTGTAGGCCGCTTGCTGGCACGGCGAGGACTGCGGGCTGAGGGATCTGGACACCCTTAGGGACCTAGGCGTTCGGGGACCTCCCGGTGTTTACCTAACTTGGGGTGGACGGCGGTGTGGCCCTAGGCCCGGCGTCCGCCTGCCCCACCCCTTGCCTCCACAGACGGCACGACCATGGCCACGATGGTGCTTCCTCGAGAGGAGAAGCTGAGTCAGGACGAGATAGTGCTGGGCACCAAGGCCGTTATCCAGGGTTTAGAGACCCTGCGAGGGGAGCATCGTGCCCTGCTAGCTCCCTTAGCTTCTCATGAGGCAGGCGAGGCTGAGCCGGGCTCACAGGAGCGCTGCCTGCTCCTGCGCCGCTCCCTGGAGGCCATCGAGCTGGGGCTTGGGGAGGCTCAGGTAGGTCAGTGTTGGGGCTATGGTGGAAGATTACTGGGAGGGTCCTGGTAACGTAGGAACACTCTCAGCAAGGAAGCACTTGTCTCTCAGAGTGTCACATTAGGACAATAAGTAATGTTAAATGGGCACCCTTACCTTACACAGTAGTGCTATTCAGGCCTCATTCTACCTACCAGACTGGATGACAGAAGAAAACAGACATACTTTAGTAACCTCCCTTCACAATTCAATTAACTCATTAATTCATTAAGCTCTATAGCTTATCACTTACTTAGTATGTGCCAGATAGTATGTTAATGCTGAGGCTGCAGAGACATGGTGCCTGTAATCCCAGCACTTGAGAGGTGAAGGCAGTAGGACTCCACGCTCCAGGATAGTTTGGGTCACATGTAAGATTCTGGCTCACTTTACTGCCCCCTCCAAAAAAAAAAAAATTAACATGATTTTTCCTCTAGTACAATAGAAGAGAAACACACACATTCAACTAATTACCTGAAACAAATTGTGATCAGTACTCCAGGGACAAGATCTTGTGATAGTTTATAGAAGGGAGTCTTGTCTATTGGTCAAGAGCTAAAGGACGAAATGGGCTGGCCTCCAGAAGAGGCACTGGAGGAGCGCTGCGTGTGTGAAGATCAAAGTAGGAAAGGTCATGTGCTTGAAGTGAGACAAGAATGGTATACTCAGAACTTACGAGAGGGAGAAAGGGACACTAGAGGCCTGTAGGAAAGCAGAAGCCAGACTATGTCCAGGCTATCAGGAAGCCTGTGGAGGGTTCTAACAAGCAGAAAATGTAGTCTGACTTAGCTTCTGAAATCTGTGGGCTATGAGAGTTACCCTTAGTAGGTCAAAGATGGACTCTTGGAACAAGTGACTAGGAAGCCACTGTTAGGATTCAAATAAATGGAAGTTTGAATTCGAGGGGTAGCCATGGAGACACCAGTTGTAGATACTCTGGAAGGAGGCTCAACAGGACCTGGGGTTGGGGGTTGCAGCACAACTCCTAGATAGTTGTGCTTTTAGCAAGTTTCAGGATGAAAGGCCGTTTAGGTCCCCACATAGAGGGCTGTTGCATAGAGAAGGGTTTTTGTTTTTCTTGGTTCTTGGCCAACCACTGCCTGGATCCAGAAACTCAGTGGATCTTGTGTTGTCTTAATTTCTTTGTCTTTAAAATAGCAAGCAAGGTGTGGTGGCACATACCTTTAATCCTAGCTCTTGGGAAGCAGAGGCAGGCAGATTTCTAAGTCCAAGGCCAGCCTTGTCTACAGAGTGAGTTCCAGGACAGACAGAAAAACCCAAACCAACCCCTGACCCCCCTCAAAAAAAAAAAAAAAAAAAAAAAAAAAAAAAAAAAAAAAAAGAAAACACCCCATAGTGATCATGCCATCTATTCCAGGTTGGTTGAGGACTTTGTTTGCTTTGTTTTTGAGACAGGGTCTCTACATAGACCTGGCTATCCTATTCAAGCTGGCTGTGAATTTACAGAGATCCACCTGCCTCTGCCTCCTGAGTGCTGGGATTAAAAGCATATGCCATTTAGACTTTTTTTTTTTTTTTTTTAAGTTTAGTGGTTATAAAAACACCATCTCTTGAAACATTTGAAACAACCAAGTAGAGTGGCCCACACCTCTAATCTTAGCACTCTAGAGGCAAAGGCAGGTGGATCTCTAAGTTCAAGGCAAGCCTAGTCTACAAAGCACGTTCCAGGACAGCCAGGGCTACACAGAGAAAATTTGTCTTAAAAGAAAGAAAGAAAGAAAGAAAGAAAGAAAGAAAGAAAGAAAGTAAGTAAGTTAGTTTGTTAACTAATTAGAGAATGCAGGGTCCTAGACTTCAACCTTCTGGAAGGCAGTGTGTTACTTCCTCAGCCCCTCAGCTGTCAGGTACAGAGATGGTATGCAGGGTTCTACCCTCACTAGTATACAGGTCTTTCACAGATAGGGAACAGAGTGTCATAGAGAGTACAGGCAGTGGAGATGGAGCATGGGGAAAGCATAACTGAAAAGAGGCAGTGATCCTGGTCCCTGAAGCATAGATAGGAACATATAGCCTATACCAAGGCCCAAGACTGACGGACACCCAGAGAGTTGGGAAGGTCATCAGATGTTTAAAGATCTGGGTGTTGGGACTAAGGCCAGTAGATCCCTTAGCTCCTCAGACCTGTTACGAACTTTGAACACATGCTGCTTCCCTTTCCTTCAGCAGGCAGACAGGGCTATGGACCCTCAGCAGATTAGGATGAGGTCTTTTTGTGGCCTTTCAGCCACCCATCAGGGTTCTTTGAACAATCACTAGCCCTAGGCAGGAAGCAGTGACATATTTATTTGGTCATGGCTACAGTGGCTAGAGTGTAACCAAAGGGAAGCAAAGGGAGAGTCTGGGAGCTCAGATCCTACAGGATCTTAGCAGGCAAAATTACCAAACCTACTCTTAAGTTTGAGCTCTAGACTAGTCTGTGGTCCTGGAAAGGGAAGAACTCAGGCCTGACAACTACTCAGCTGGGGCCTGGCCTTTGACTGCCCCCAGGTGGCTGAGGCTGTAATTACAGGCAAAGTGATGGCCAGGGTTCTGACCCTGGTCTGGCTGGCTGCACAGGTAATTCTGGCATTATCAAGCCATCTGGGGGCTGTGGAGTCAGAGAAGCAGAAGCTGCGGGCTCAAGTGCGGCGCCTGGTACAAGAGAACCAGTGGTTGCGTGAGGAGCTGGCAGGTACACAGCAGAAGCTGCAGCGAAGTGAACAGGCGGTGGCTCAGCTGGAGGAAGAGAAGCAACACCTGCTATTCATGAGTCAGATCCGAAAGCTGGATGAGGATGCTTCTCCAAATGTGAGCCCCAGCTGGCCAACATCCAGTTCTCACATGCCTGCTGATACCTATGCTACCTTGTCTGACATTCATTCCTCTCTTCCTTTCCAGGAGGAGAAGGGTGATGTCCCCAAAGACTCCCTGGATGACCTGTTTCCCAATGAAGATGAACAGAGCCCAGGTACAAAAGGGCAGTTCGCTCTGGGTTGAGGGAAAAGACAGTTGTTTTATAAGTCCCGTAAGTCCTATAGGTCACAGGAGATGGGATCCTTGTTCTTTTTTGCCTCATTTCCAATCACAATGTCTTAGCATGTTATGGTTTAAAAGGCAAATCTTGGCCAGGCAGTGGTGGCACACACCTTTAATTTCAGCATTGGAGAGGCAGAGGCAGGCAGATCTTTGTGAGTTGGATGCCATCCAGGGCAGGCAGAGCTGTTACACAGAGAAACTCTGTCTCAAAACAAAACTAAACTAAACTAAAGGGCAAGTTCAAGTCTTCCTTGTTGCATCTCATATCCCTGAGCTCCATGGAGAGCAAGTGTCATGCTTAACGGGTCTGGAGGATCTGAACATGGCTCTGTAGTCAGTTACTTTCTGGGTCCTTAGAAAAAAAACATGCAGGACCTTGCTGAGCTGGTCCACAATGTCTCACTTAAAATGTAGATGCAGAAGGATAGGACTCACTCCTTGTGCAATAACTAAACCTACTCTGTAAGTTCAGAAGCTGAGGCAGATTGGTGACTTGCCCAGGTACATATGAGCAAAAGGTACAGCTGGCATATGCCAGCCTAACTCAGAAGGAGAAGGCACATCTAACTTCCTACCCTTGGCCCTGTAGCCCCCAGTCCTGGAGGAGGAGATGTAGCTGCACAGCATGGGGGCTATGAAATCCCAGCACGGCTACGCACCCTCCACAATCTGGTAATCCAGTATGCTTCACAAGGCCGCTATGAGGTGGCCGTACCCCTCTGCAAGCAGGCATTGGAGGATTTGGAGAAGACATCAGGCCATGACCACCCTGATGTGGCCACCATGCTGAACATCCTGGCACTGGTTTATCGGTAAGGGCACCCTGGCTGTGTGGGCACACCTGCATCCTTCCATATGAGTGTTTCAAGGGACAGTTGAGCAGCACAGAAAGATGAACATGCCTCTGTAAAGCTGGCCTCCAATTGGAAATAAACCTGTCAGAGTTTTAAGAAAAGGTTGGGCCAGGCAGTGATAGCATACACCTTTAATCCCAGCACTCAGGAGGCAGACTCCACAGAGAAACCCTGTCTCGAAAAAGAACCAACAAAAAAGTAAAAGCTTGGTTGTGAATAATAGCAAGGGTGACACATGAAAACACTAGGGTCACTGGGAGTCAGCATAGCTTCTTCAGGCACCCAAGCTTGAGGATGGACTGTGAGAAGTGAGTTAGAAGCCAGGTGTGGTAGTACATATTATAAGCACTTAGGACGTGTGAGCAAGACAATTGGGAATTGGTTTTACACCTAATTCAAGGTTAACTCAGGATACATGAAATCCTGGAAAGAGAGGAAAAGGTCAAGGGAAGACAGGTGGGGTGGAAAGATAAATTGGCCCAGAACTCATGAGGGGTGAAAGGGTTTCTGTGGCAGAAAGTGACAGTGAGCCAAGGCACTAGGGATCACTTTAAAGTTGAGTTACTCAGGGATCTGGGTCTGAGGTGTGTCCTTAGTAAGGTGTGCTAAACTGCCTGATGTCCTCAGAGTTCTCAAGGGTAGGGCTATGCAGGCCTCCCATGCTCTGAGTTGCACTCCTATTATGTCCACTCATCAGTGACCCCAGGAAGAGTGCCTACAGGGACTACGGGCCCCTGGGGGCAGGCTTCGGGTTGGAGGACATTCCTGAATGTCCTGCCTGCTCCCAGGGACCAGAATAAGTACAAGGATGCTGCTCACCTGCTCAATGATGCCCTGGCTATCCGGGAAAAGACACTGGGCAAGGACCACCCAGCTGTGAGTAAGAGTTAGACTAAGTGTTCCCCTCCAACCCTCACAAGTTCCAGATCCCCCTGCCTGTTCGGGCCCTGAGTGAAGGCACCTTCATTCTCCTACACCTAGGTGGCTGCAACCCTCAATAATCTGGCTGTTCTGTATGGCAAACGGGGCAAGTACAAAGAGGCTGAGCCACTGTGCAAGAGAGCATTGGAGATCCGGGAAAAGGTGGGAACAGGCAGGGCCAAGAGTGCTGGGCAAGCAGAGTAGAATCTGGGCAACTCTTAACCCAGCCACTGACTCTTACCAGGTTCTGGGCAAGTTTCATCCAGATGTGGCAAAGCAGCTCAGCAACCTGGCCTTGCTGTGCCAGAACCAGGGCAAAGCTGAGGAAGTGGAATACTACTACCGGAGAGCCCTGGAGATCTATGCCACACGCCTTGGTCCTGATGACCCCAATGTGGCGAAGACCAAGAACAACCTGGTGCTCTGAGGCTGGGCGGGAGGCTGGAAAGGAAGGAGGAAGGGAGGGGGAGGGCTGATGTCCAGAAGGAAGGAGAAGGAAAACTAAGCTCCCTGCAGGCAGCTTACCCACTCTTTCCCATCCAGGCTTCCTGCTACCTGAAACAGGGCAAGTACCAGGATGCAGAGACCCTGTACAAGGAGATCCTTACCCGTGCTCATGAGAAGGAGTTTGGCTCAGTCAATGGTGAGTCCATAGTTGTCATGAACCTCCAGTTCATTTAATACAGGCCTACTCAGCCAGGAATACCCAGGACAGTCCTTGGCCTTGCAAGCCATCTTGCCTAGAGTTTGGCAGAAGCCCAGACTCACCTGTGGATGGTACCTGCAGGAACCCACACACCCAATTCAATGCCCTGGCCAGACAAATTGGCAAATCCCCTCTGTCTGTCTGTCTGTCTGTCTGCTTCTCTCTCTCTCTCTCTCTCTCTCTCTCTCTCTCTCTCTCTTTCTCTCTTCTTCTCCCTCTCCCTGCCCCCCCCCCCCCCCCCCGTCTCTGAGTCAAGGTCTGACTGTGTAGCTCTAGTTGTCCTGGAACTCAACTATCCTGCCTCATTATTCCTTCTCCACCTCATTTATAGCCCTTAATACATATGTGGCCTGTTCATCTGCGTCCAGAGGAGGATCAGTGATGTTTTGAGTTTGCTTGTTCTTTTATTCAGCAAAGCCCAGTCTTTCTGGTTCTTTCTGCATAGCCTTGTCCGCTTCCCCCAGACAGTACTGCTCTATGTGCAGCCCAATTGGAGAGACCTATATAGCAGGCAGGTGACAGTCCTTTTCTTCTAGGAGAGAACAAGCCCATCTGGATGCATGCAGAGGAACGAGAGGAAAGCAAGGTAAGCAGCGCTGTGGGTAGCTTCCAAGTGTGGGGAGAGTATGAGGCTGGGATGTATTGAGCCTAGCTTACTTCCATCTCAACTGACTGGTTTTCCCCTCAGGATAAGCGCCGGGACAGCGCCCCCTATGGGGAGTATGGCAGCTGGTACAAAGCCTGTAAAGTTGACAGGTGAGGGCTGATAGGTCTGGGGTAGGCATAGAATGAGTACCAAGGAAATAGCATCCTTGGTCAGTGAGCCTCGCATTGTCCTTTCACTCCTGAGACGCCTCTCTTCTGCTGGCTCATCTCTCAAGGCCCTAACTCAAAAAGACTATCTGCACTGCACAGCTTGGTTCACTCCCGAATCTCCCAGCTTCTGATCCTGGTGGCAGCATCCTAGGAGGACTCTAGGGCCAGGCCTAGAGTGGTTCTTTCAGGATGGGAGAGACCAGTGGGTTTACTACAGGGTCAGACAAATAGGAAAGGCGAGATTCTGCATGGCCTATTTGGTCCCCAGAGCCCCATGTGGTCTTGTGGCAGATAAAGAGTTTGAGATGTCCCTGCTATCTGTCCACAGTCCCACAGTCAATACCACTCTGAGAAGCTTGGGCGCCCTGTACCGGCGCCAGGGCAAGCTGGAAGCTGCACACACACTGGAAGATTGTGCCAGCCGCAGCCGCAAACAGGTAGGACTTTCATGGTGGAGGAGGATAAATAGAGACCTGTGAGGCTCCGTGTATGTTAGCCAGGGCCTGATGCTTCCTGTCCCTTTTCAGGGCCTGGATCCTGCCAGCCAGACCAAGGTGGTAGAACTGCTAAAAGATGGTAGTGGTGGACGAGGAGACCGGCGTGGCAGCAGAGATGTGGCCGGCGGTACTGGGTCTCGGTCTGAGTCTGACCTGGAGGAGTCAGGGCCTGCAGCTGAATGGAGTGGGGTGAGTGTGGAGGTTGAGATGGGTTGTAAGACTACAAAGAAAGTAGGGCCTAGAGACAGTTCTTCCCACAGGATGGAAGTGGCTCTCTGAGGCGCAGTGGCTCCTTTGGGAAGCTCCGGGATGCCCTGAGACGCAGCAGTGAGATGCTGGTGAGAAAGCTGCAGGGAGGTGGCCCACAGGAGCCCCCTAATTCTAGGTAAGCTTCTGACCCCTGATTGTATCCTCTTGGCTCCCAGGTGACTTCCCATCCCTCTCAGGAAACACTTGTCACCAAATCTGCTTTATCATGCCCTCCATCCCAGACCCAACCTGGTGTCCCTTTATTGTCTCACCATGAAAAAATCCTGGCCCTCCTTTTCCTCAGGATGAAGAGGGCTAGCTCGCTCAATTTCCTTAACAAGAGTGTGGAAGAGCCAGTCCAGGTAAGAATGGAGGGCACCTGGTAGAAACAGGTAGAGGGAGAGGTGAGAGAAAGGGAAGCAGAGCCCTAGCCTTGGGGCAGACAGAGATCCAGTCAACCAGCACCCCCTTGGAGTGCTCAGGCACTGGGTGTGAGCTAAACTTTAACTTTGGCCAGCCTTTGATTGCCTGTATTTGCACAAGGGATCTAGTGTGGCCCTTTTATCATCCCTTCCTCTTCTAGAGCCCTCCTTCCCTCCCCCCACCCTCCCCCTTCCCTTCACTCCCAGCAGTTTAGGACTAAGCTACACATCCTCTGCCCACAGCCTGGAGGCACGGGTCTTTCTGACAGCCGCACTTTGAGCTCCAGTTCCATGGACCTCTCCCGAAGAAGCTCCCTCGTGGGCTAAAGCTGAAGGGGCAGCCAGTCACCAGAGCCTCCATCTGACATGATTCCTTCCCCCAGCCCTGCGCATGCATGGGCCTGCTGCTTGTCCTGCCTGCCCCTCCCAAGGACCCCTGTCTTTTCTGTTCAATCTCAGGGTAACTTCCTCCCTTGTCATCTCAGCCAAGGCCCTGGAGGACGGGCCTGCCGGCTCCAGCTCTGCTCCTTATTTATTCCTTCCAGCAGGGGGCCTCCCTTCCTATGTTCAGGGGATGTGGGAGTGGTGGCCTGCCTACCCAGCCCCCAAAGTCAAGAACACTAAGTACTTGCTGTCCCCTCAGCACCTTTGCCCTCCACTCCAGGCCGTTGCTTCTGTATATAGAGAAATAAGTTATTGGCCGTGTCATTTTCTCACCCCTCTTCCCCTCAGTCCACGGTATTCCCGGGCCACCACCTGCCTCTCTCTTATCCAGTGGTACCGCCCAGGCCTTAAATCACCCCGTTCCCAGTGGTGGTATCTCCCAAGCTCCCAAGTTCTGGGATCAGAGCCTCCCAAAAAGGGTCTCTAGACCTCTTCGCCTGGTCTTGGAGGGATTAGTTCCATTCCACCTTGCAAATGCCCGGACTTAATGCATTGTCCTTTCCATTCAGCCCCGCCCAGGCATGGCCTGACCCCACCCTGGGCACAGCCCGTTGAGCCATCTTGCCACGCCTCCCTTGCCTCAGCTTCAGATGTTCCCTTAACCCCCCACCCCCCCACACACACACAGTAGGAGGGGCTACCCCATTTGTTGGGTAAGGCAGTCGCTCTCTATTTTCAGATGTTGCTGTAGAAATAAAGACGATTTGAATCTGAACCGGGCTTGTTTTGAGGAGTTCCAGAGCCCCTGAGCATCCCTAGCTAGAGTCGGGTGGAATCAGAAGAGGCTGTGGGAATGAGGGATATACACACACATAATTCCCTGCCCTCGGGGCTGGAACTAATATTCTGCCATTATCCTGAACTGTTTGGGGGATGCTACAGATTTGGGGTTGCGCCCAACACATACCCTTATGGGGTTCTAGATGATAATTCTGCCTGTGATGACTTCTACCCCTTAATATGTTCTTGGACCGAGTTTCCTGAGAGGAGTATTTATATATGTAATACTAGTGATCACATCATCCTGGTACTAGGGTTGTGGAGTGCTTATCCCAGGAAGAACATTGAATAAGTCAAAAATTTCTGGCCCCAAATACCTCGCATCTTCTAGTTTCAATCTGCGAACCGTGTGGGTAAAGGTGGCTGCCCATCTCAGAGAGGCGAACCATACCTACCTCGGTGCTAAACTAGAGCCTACACCTGAGGATTGGGTAGCCCAACGAAGGTTTTTGTAGCCTGGTCGGATCAGGGATTGGGAAGACTACAGACCCCAGAAGGCCGTTCGCGGGTGGTTACTGGAGTGCACGGCCGCTCGACTTCCTGAGTGGCGCCTGCGCAGCAGTGGCAAGTCGGATATCCATGGAAACTACAGGTTCCACAAGGCAGCGCGGCGCAACCCGAGTCGGAAGTATTTGCGCCTGCGCGGCGCGGGCGGGGCCTCTAGGGCGGAGCGGCCACCATCTTGGAACGGGAGGCGGAGCAGAGCCGACGAGGAGCGACCGAGCGGGCCACCGCTGCCGCCATGAACCCCGAATAGTGAGTGAGCCCCGCCCGCGCCGTGCGGCGCAGCCTCGATCCTGTCTGTGGGGCTATGTGCTTGCCGAAGTTGTCTGGCCTTGGTCAGAATTGCGCGGCGCCCCCCACATCCGGGTCCCTCTTCCGCTGACCCCCCCCTACATCCGGGTCCTGCCCCTCCCCCCGGGATCCCCAGGACCCCGGCTCAACACCCCGAGTTCTGTAGCCCAGGGCCCGGAGGCTGCAGCATGGATGGGCAGCACTTGGAGCCTGCAGCACCAGCCCTCACAGGCCTTTTCGGTTAGGTGACCCTGCGGATTTGGTCTCTCTGAGCTTCAATTTTCCCACCCACAATTTGACCAAGGCAGGCCGTTTGGAGCCCATCACAATAGTTTCTGGTCTCCAGAGTCGAATACTTTCAGTTGGGCTGTGAAAATCTCTGCCTTTGCCTTTCTTCTGGAGCCTCGATCGATCGCGGGTCTGGCCCAGAAGCTGATCAGAATGGACCCCCAAGTTCCTACTTGATTCACATCCCCTGCAGGTCCTTTCCTCTGAGGCTACTATTTGCCCTGCCTGGGTCGCGCTGTCATGTTGCTCCCGGCAGTCTGTCCTTTTCTGTCCTCTCACCTTTGCTCAGGCCTCCAGTGCCAGTGTCACACGGCTTCTCTCTCCTGTCACACTGCCAAAGAACTTTAGGTGAATGTGGAATTTGCTTGCTCCCTTGGAGTGGAATTTGTATTCCTCAAACTCAAACCCTTTGGAGTAGATGGCCAACATACAGTTTTGCACCCACGTTATCTTCTTCCCCTTCCCCACTTCCTTTTTCTTCCCCAACTCTAGGCCTCAGATTTCCTTGAGGAAGGGTTGAACTCAGTAGTTCAGCTTAGGAGGGGGGATAAAGAAGGGAGGCTACCAGCTGTCAAAGAGCTCGGAGTCTGACAGTCCTGGTTTCCAGTCTCACAGTTATCAACTGCTTAGGGCAAGTCACTTCCCTTCTGTGACCTCTGGTTTCCTCAGTAGTTGGAAATAACACCACTCACTTGTTTGCACTGTTGTGAGGATTTACTAGAGGATGCATTTCAGGTATTCACACAGGGCCAGTTACAATTTAGTATTTACGGCTGCTTCCATGGCCACTTGTTGAGTGCCTCTCGTTAGTGACTTCATCTCAGGCTCTTTCACATTTGTTTGTTGTTTTGGTTTGTTTTTGATTTTTCAGACAGGGTTTCTCTGCAGCCCTGACTGTACTGGAACTCACTCTGTAGACCAGGTTGGCCTCAAACTCAGAAATCTATCTGCCTCTGCCTCTGCCTCTGCCTCTGCCTCTGCCTCTGCCTCTGCCTCTGCCTCTGCCTCTTCCTCCTGAGTGCTGGGATCAGAGGGGTGCGCCACCCTCCCCTTACCACACACACACCCCACCTTTCATCCCAGCCTCATATTTGCTTTTACTTGATGGGCCAGGCTTTCGTTTTTGCATCCTAGTCTGGTACCCTATAAGGCCTATGTGAGTTTCTTAAATAGTTCCTATCAAACAGCACCACATATTTTTTGACAGATTTTGTTCTTTTGACCCAGGCTGGAGGATTTTGTGTGCTAGCTTATTGGGGATAGTAACGGTCAATGTCATTTATTTATTTCTGTCCCTTTTTAGGACATCAGAAGGCGCTAGTGAGCCCCATAGTAGACCAAGCAGAAGTATGCCTTAGAGTGCTGTCATGCTTACTACAGGAAGGGGGATACTCCCTGCTTGCCTTCATACCTTCCTATCTTCTCTTGCCAGTGACTACCTGTTTAAGCTGCTTTTGATTGGTGACTCGGGCGTGGGCAAGTCATGCCTGCTCCTGCGGTTTGCTGTGAGTAAGAAGCACCCCTGTATTATCCACTTGAGGTCCTACCTGGCTACTGGGAGGAAAGGGCAACTCAGAACTCAGTGGTTGCAAGTCCTGAGAACCAAGAGTGACATTGCTGGAGCCACCACAGCAAGGGCCCTGGCCTTCCTTTGCAAGTTGGGGAGCTTAGAACTGAGGTTTGGCAGTGAGGAGCACAGCAGGGGCAGGGAGCCTGTCTGTTCAGTCTGTTTCACTAGCTACAACCTTTCAGGATGACACATACACAGAAAGCTACATCAGCACCATTGGGGTGGACTTCAAGATTCGAACCATTGAGCTGGATGGCAAAACCATCAAACTGCAGATTGTGAGTATGGCTTTTCTCCAGCCCTAAGGCAGAAGGGTTTTCCTAGGGGTGGGAGTTCTCCTTTGGCTGACCTACCCTTTTCCTCCTGACTCGTAGTGGGACACAGCTGGTCAGGAACGGTTCAGGACCATCACTTCCAGCTACTATCGAGGGGCTCATGGCATCATTGTGGTATATGACGTCACTGACCAGGTACTCCTTGCAGCTTTACCCACTGAGCCTTGAGTTTTGATTTTTGTTTCTTTTCCTGTTTTTATTTTCCTTAAGCTTTCTGGAAGGGAGACACTATACTGAATTGCTTCGTAAAAAGGACAATAGACCACAGAAATGGACCCTACCAAGGCCCTGTCATGGAGTTTTGATAGAACCAGGCATCATGACTGCTGCCACCTTATTCTAGACTTTCCAGGCTACCCATGTTTGGTGGCAGTTAATCAACTAATTGGTTACTATTGGTTCCATGCTTCCTGTGTGCAGATTTGGGGAGCAATTGGAAGGCTTTAGACAACACATGAAGGAGGCCAGTACAAGCAGAAATTCTGAAATCCTGTATCTGCTGTGGTGGCTTCAGTCATGTATCACTGGCAGCAGCCAAAAATTGTCCTGACAGTGTTTTACAGCTTATAGACACTGTAGCCTTTAGATTTCCTTGGTTGTTTACCCCATAAAACCTGAGTTTCACTCTGTTACCAGCCTGTCCCAATTCTTGAGCTTAAATGATCCTTCTGCCTTAGCCTCCCTAGTAGCTGAGGTCCTGGGCAGCCACCACTATGCCTAGTTTCTAATTGGTGGTGGTACTTGTTGTTGTTTTGGTTATTTTGAGACAGGGTTTCTTTCTATAGCCCTAGATGTCCCAGAGCTCAGTCCATATAGATAGATCAGGCTGGCCTCAAACTCCTAGGGAATCCACCTGCCTCTGTCTCTGCCTCTCAAGTGCAGGGATTAAAGGCATGAGCCACCACTGCCTGGTCCTGTAATTGTCTTTTGACGCTCATGAGAAGTCCTCCATATTTTTCTCTTAAAGATGAATACTTGGTTCAGGCTGACACAGTAACTTGCTAACAGCCTTCCATGTAGTTAGTAAAAAAGCTGAGTCTCCTGATCCATCTGCTTTGCTTTTTCTATCAAACCTTGTTCCTTCCATATCCCCATGGATATGAAAGTGTAATCAGTCTCAGGCTGGAAGAGTCCAGAGACTATGACACCCATGCCTTCACCTCCTGGCTCTTTAAAGCTGGGCGAGCTGAGTATCACTCAAAGGTCACAAAGGCTTTCGTTAACTACCAAAAACCCAGTCACCTTCTTGCCCAAATTGACTTCTTGCACTTGTTTTCTTCTCTTTCCTTGAAAATATGTTTGTGGCTCACCTGTCCTCCCAACTAAGCATACACTTAGCCAGTGAGTTACACCACAAGCCCTTTAATTCTCTTTTTTTATTGACACACCTTTACTGACTATTAACCTATAATTTTGGGCATCCTGACTGACCCTAGCCACTTCTGTGGTTTGAGTTTTGTCTTGTGATCTGGGATTCTTTTGTGTATTCTGGAATTCTTATGCCCAGACAGATGTTCCATGGGTTCCCATCTCTGTGTCTGTGCTTGTGCTGGCCCTTGGTGTCTATAATGGGAGTAATCCCAATGTTGTTCTTACCCAGTGAATGAAATTTCAAGCCCTTGTGCTCTACTTTGCTTTCTGTTGCCACAGTAAACACCAGGTGGGAGGAAAAGGCTTGTTTTCTCTTAGTCCATCACCAAAGAACCCAAGGCATGAATTCAAAAAGGAGCCACAGAGAAAGGCACCTCCTGCCTTGTCTCCCATAGGTTGCTCAGCATCCTTTCTTAAACTACCCAAGACCACCTGCCCGAGGGTAACACTGCCCACAGTGAGCTGTTATGCGTCCGCACTCACACGCACAAACACACACACATCAACCATCAATCAAGAAAATGCCCCCCATACACACACACACACACAACCAACCATCAATCAAGAAAATGCCCCCCCCACACACACACATCAACCATCAATCAAGAACATGCCCCCCATACACACACACACACACACACACACACACACACACACACACACACACACACATCAACCGTCAATCAAGAAAATGTCCCCTATAAGTTCACAGGGCAATCTGATAGAGGCAATTCCTCAGTTTAGATCTCCTCTTTCCAGATGTTTAGGTTTATATCAAAGTGAAAAACACTGATTATTGCACCCTGCTTTATATATGAAGATACTGTTTTCCAGAGGTGTCGGTAACTTGCCTCTGGTATCCCAGAAAAGATAAAACCCCTTCCCTGCCTTCAACTGCTTTTGTGGGCTCCACACCAGCTGCAGGATTCAGGCTCAAGTGCTCGACTCACCATCTCCCCAACCCGCCTCCTGCATCCTCATTTTGTAACATAATCTTGTGAGGCTGACCAGAACACTTCCCGTCTCCATAGTTAGTCTCAAGACACCTCCATTCTTTCCTCCTCCTTTCATCTGTCCCTCATAATAATAGCAGTGATGAGGATAATAGCAGCTCTTGCTAATTGAGCACTTGTTATGAGACAGGCCTGCATTCATTCTCATGCAAACAACAGTTCTGCCGGGAGGTGTTATCTGTTCTCTGTTATCAGAGGAAACTGAGACCCAGGTCAGGTGACTAGATATCTGAGGTCATGTAATAAATGACCAAGCTTAAGTGACAGTCAAGATTAAGTCTCTTCCCTGCTTTGTTCCCTGGTTTAGGACTCTAGTCCATCTGCTTCTTGGTTGCCCTGTAACTTGTTGGTCTGCTCTAGGCCTGCCCAGGCTCTTTCCAGAACACAGGTGTGACCTTGCACTCTTCATGTAAGAAAACCCCCACTAGCTCATGATTGTGTCAAGCCCATCTAGGCTAAGACCTTTTGAGCTCTGTCCTGACCGATTCCTCCCAACCTACAGTCTGCTCTTTACCCACTTCCCAAAAATACTAGACCCTCTCATTCTAGCAGATGCTGTCTCAGCGGGTAGCTTTTGCATTAGTTGAGTCCATACTTGCAGGCAAGGGTCAGCTGTTGCTTCCTAGGCTGTAGTAGTCCTGAGGCTGCCCACTGCTGGCTTTTTATCCCATCTTGCCATGTGTGTGTACTGGTCTGTTTCTCTATGGTCCCCAGTACCCTAAGGCAGGTGTATGTATGATGTCCCCTCCTTTCAGCATAGAACCCAGCTTAGGACATGCTGGTGTGTACATTAAAACCCAGTATATCTTGAAGGAAGAGCAGGAGCTGGAGAGATGGCTGAGCAGTAAGTGCTCACTGCTCTTACAGAGGCCCTGGATTTCCATTCCCAGCATTAAAACGTGGCAGCTCACAGGTCTCTGTAACTCCAATTCCAGAGGAGCTGATACCCTCCTAGCATCCAAGAGCATGAGCCATGCACATGTTTGCAGTTTGCAGGCAGGCAAACTCTTTAAAAAAAAAAAAAAAAAAAGGAAGAGGAAGAGAAAATATAGCTCTGGCTTGAACCTGTTTCTAGAAATTCCATCCTTTGCACAAGTTCCATGTCAAGCTGCTAGGAGAATCCGAGACTCAAGTGAGGTACTTGTTGGTGTCAGAAGTGGGTGAACCTATCTCTTTCACTAGCCAGGGTTGCCCTGTGAGGAACCTTCACTTACCATGGGCTCCAAAGCTTCAAAATTTAAAGACAGGAGATTATGTAGCTCAGTCATGAAATGCCTGCATCATTTTTGGGGTGGGAGCAGGGCTTGGGGGAGTGGTGAAAGGGTTTTTCTGTGTAGCTCTGGCTGTCCTAGAACTGACCAGGCTGTCCTTGAGCTAAGAGATTCACCTGCCTCTGCCTCCTGAGTGCTTGTGAGTAAAGGAATGCACTACCATGCCTGGCTCCTTTTTGTTACTTTTAATGATTTATTTCTATTTTATGTGCATTGGTGTTTTGTCTTTGTGTATGTCTGTGAGAGTGTCAGATCCCCTAGAACTGGAGCTACAGACAATTGTAAGCTGCCTTGTGGGTGCTGGGAATTGAACCAGTGCTCTTAACCACTGGGCCATCTCTCTAAGCCCCCCTTTTCATGAGTTTTATTTTGAGAAGGTCTAAGTTCTCTATGCTGGTCTCAAACTTGTGATCCTCCTGCATCAGCCATGCCTGGTGTCACCTTTCTTCTGATGCCTTTGGCTTCCCAAGAGTGGTTTAGGTAAGAGAGATAACTGCAGGAAGCAGAAATGGCCTATAGGTCCAGGCAGCTGTTGAGCTGCTGGCTGCTGCTGGCAGCTACTCTGCTCTGGTTCTGGTTTTCAGGTTTCTACATGGAAGAGAACCAGGGGAAAGCTAAACCTGGAGGGGAAGACTATCTGAATTCCCATGCTCAGGGCTCTTACCTTTCAAAGAAACCCTGTTCTCTAGGCCTGAGTAGGCCTGGGTAGGCCTGGGTTTGGGTGCTCAATAACTTTGGACACTATGCCTAGGAATCCTACGCTAACGTGAAACAGTGGCTGCAGGAGATAGATCGCTACGCCAGTGAGAATGTCAATAAACTCCTGGTAGGCAACAAGAGTGACCTCACCACCAAGAAAGTTGTGGATAACACCACAGCCAAGGTGAGCAGGCCCGCCCTGGCTGTCGGGTCTGGAGCCCACATGCCTTCACCCCTTTCACCCCTTCTCTTGCTCCTCTCTTTCTTCCCTTGGCAGGAATTCGCAGACTCTCTGGGTGTCCCCTTCCTGGAGACAAGTGCCAAGAATGCCACCAATGTTGAGCAGGCATTCATGACAATGGCTGCAGAGATCAAAAAGCGGATGGGGCCAGGAGCAGCATCTGGAGGTGAACGGCCCAACCTCAAGATTGACAGCACTCCTGTGAAGCCTGCTAGCGGTGGCTGCTGCTAGGAGGGGCACTTGGGGGAGAGGCACCTTCTCCAGATGATGCCCCTGGAGGGGGCAGGAAGTGCCTCCCTCACCTAGGGCATTTGAGTCTGTAGCTTTGGGGTGTCCTGGGCTCCCCATCTTCCTCTGGCCCATCTGCCTTCTGCTCTGAGTCCCAGTCCTATCAGGGTCCCCATGGAGGACATGCAGAACCTGTGGCTGGGGTGGTCACAGGGACTGCTCTGCTGCTGCCTCTTGGTACCTTGAAAAGATGCCCACCACGCACCTTTCTTTGGAATGAGGGCTCCGCTGTCTGTCACTCACCCCCATGTATGCTGCACTGGGTTTCTCTTTTCCTTTCTTCCCAATAGTGAGGACCTCCCTGCCTCTGCTGCCCCAGGGTACAGGCAGTAGCCAGGGGACCCAGGGCCTCAGATCCAGGGTCCTGCATCGGACCTCAGGACAGGTGCCAGGGCTGCAGGAGCCCAGTAGCCACCTTCCCTTGGCTCTGCCTCGCTCCACTGCTCCCACACAGCTCGAGCCGTCCAGCTGCGGTTAGGTCTTGAGCACATCTAGAGTAGGTGGGCGGATGGCTGCGCTGGGTCTGTCTCAAGCCGGGAGGGAGCCTGCTCCTGCCTCCCCCTGCCCTGCCAGAGCCAGGCCCATGTGCTGCCTGCCCACCGAGCCCCTTTGTCCCTGAGGAAAGCTGAGGCGGAGGCGGAAGGCCCACCTCGCCATGGCCGGGCACAAGCCTTAACCCTCACTCTGCCAGCACACCTTCCTTTTCCGAGGCAGCACAACCGGCTTGTTCTTCCTCCATTCCTCAGAGCCTGACAGGGCCAAACCTACTTCTCTGGGGAATGTGGGTGCAACTTGGGGTTGTGGGACTCTTCCCCCTTCCAACTCAGAATCCTGGCCCCCACCCTCTGGCACAGCTTTCTGTAGAAAACCTTTGGTCTTTACCTAAGAAGCCATGTCCTTTGTGCTGTCTCTTGCCAGTCTCACCCTACAACCTGCCCTCCCCTCCAGTGTGTATTTAAGTCCCTGGGCTGCCCCTCTGGGAGGGAGCCTCTTCTCCTAGGTTCCCCTCTGGTGTCATGTCAGGCATTTTGCAAGGAAAAGCCACTTGGGGGAAGATGGAAAAGTATGAAAAAATAAATTTCCACTGGCCTTTGGATAAGCCAAGGGTTTTTGCAAGGAAGCTATGGTGACTGAGTGTGGTCTATGGTTGCTGGGCGGAACTGGAGTCCAGAATTTGGGTGTGATGCATAGGGGGTCCGGGCTTGGACTTTATCTTAAGTTTGCGGATAAAAGCCCTTGACCCACATACTGGGGCTGGGAATGCCTGCTGTGCTGCTGTGGGATGTCCCGAAGGGCCCAGCACGGATCTGTCAGAGGGAGGCTGGCAGCCACCAACATCCACTGGGACAGGCGTGTAAGACATGAAGTTTGGAGCAAGGAGCGTTGGTCCTCCCTGATGAACTCCATCGCATTTAGTCTACACCTCCTCCAATCCCTGACTTTGGTCCCCTCTTCTGGCTTGAAGCCAGATGCCACCTATCATGAGCTTTGATAAGCGCCTCACATTCGGACATCAGTTTGTATCCCCCTGAGCCAGCACTGTATATGAGAATTGGAGACGAAGTACAGAGTGACGCTATAGTGGGCTAGTTGTCTAAGAGTTGTACCAGGAACAGGCTTCCAGGTCTGCATGTTCTGAAGGTGCACGAACACTGGGCTCATTGGGGTGAGTAGCTGTGCTGGGCTGATGAGGCTGGCGGAGGGGCGCTCTGAGTCTCGGCCCCGCCCGAGGCCGCTGCACGGCGGCCCCGCCCCCGGCTCCGCCCCGCCGGCTTCGCGGGCTGGAGAGCGAGGGAGCCGCGGGCGAGGGATCGCAGGATGAGCGATCGGGGCCCGGGCAGCCGACAGCGGACGCGCCCCCCGAGCCCCACGGCCCGCGCCCCGCGTCCCCCACGGCCCCGTGGCCCCGGTCCCGGACGCGCTGCCCGTGTCCCTCGAGTCCGGTGGGCCATGCCCGGCCGGCCCTAAGTGTGGGCCGGGGGGCGTCCCCTTGCGCCCAGACCCCGCGCTGGCGCCCCCCGGGCCACCGCCCGGCGCGGGGGCCATGGCGTTCACCTTCGCAGCATTCTGCTACATGCTCACCCTGGTGCTGTGCGCCTCCCTCATCTTCTTTGTCATCTGGCACGTAAGACTGGGCTTGGACTGGGGGCGGGGTGGGGGGCAAGTGGGCTTATGGAGCAGGAGGGGGCTGGGGCTGATGGTATCAGCGCTCCAGGGAAACTTGAAAGGTCTTTTCCACTATCCCCCATGGTTTCTGGTCACCCCACCTCCAACACCCCCTTGTCGTTGGCTTCCTTCCCCGGGAGCAGCCCCCCTTCCGTCAACACCCCCGCCTGTCTGTGGGTATGTCAGTAGGTCCTGACCCTCTCCTTGCCTTATCCAGTCATTGGGCAGGGGGCAGAATTCTTGATCCTTCTACATTCTCATCCATCCACCCCCATCTGTCTGTCCATCGGACAGTTTGTCTGTGTGCCCCCCCACCCGCACTGAACCCCTTCCTTTGTGGGTTTTTCCAACCAGAATTATGGAGATGGTTGCTATGGCAGCTGCATCTGTTTACAAGACCCGCGGATCTTGGAACCCATTAACCCTGGCCCCTCCTGGACCCCTCTCTGACCCAAGAGGGATAGGTTCGAAGCAGCTCCAGAAACCTAGCCCCCACCTTGTCTCACTTTCACTTTCCAGCCTTCTTCCTCTTCCTCCAGACACATGCCTTTTGTCTTTCATGTCCCCCACTCCTGGTCTGCCCTCACCCTGGCCTAGCCTCACACCTCACTTTTCAGAATGTCTCTGGCTTACCTCATTGTAACGGTTTCCCACTGGAAAGGGTTCTTCTACCTAGTTCTCCTGGGCTTTCCCAAAGGCCTCCTCTGCCTAGTTTCTTTCTCCTCTCTATAGTATAAACTTGAGCCTCTGGCTCACTGTTGAGGTCTCTGCCCCCTCCTTCCAGCCCCCCCTCCATCGATGTCCTCTGAGGTTTCTGCCCCAGAAGGGTCCCATACAGGCGTCTCTATCTGTTGTAGCTACTAGTACCCTCATGCACACCTCCTGGTCTTATCTTCATCCTCTTCTAAGTGTTTTATCCGACTACATCCAGTGCCTCCCTCCCTCCTTTGCTATACCTGACTTTCTTGTGTCTTTCTGGGACTTACTGCCTCCCAGAAACCGCCCCATCTCTTCCTTTGCCCTTCCCCCTTCTCTTTGACGTATGCTAGACCACTACTGTACTAGATCCTGAGCCCTCACAGGTATCTCCAGACAGGCACCCTGTCTCCAGCCCAATCCCTCACTTTGCTCCAGTCTTGATCTAGGTCTCCCAGTTGGGTTTCTTGTCCTGTGCTCTGTTTTTCTCCTCCATTACTTCGAATCCATTATGAGATTCCTGTCTCAGGGCCTTGGACAGTCCTGTGGGGGCTGGAAAACTTGGGATGTAAGAATTAGAAAAAATGGGGAGGCATAGGCAGGAAAACACAGGATAGCCAACTAGCTCCTGAAATTCAAGAAGCCCGTTCCCACTCACAACTCCACTTTCCCTGATAGGGCCCCTCTTCTCAGGAGATTCCCAGAGAAGCCTGCCTAGTACAGTTGCATAGCAGCTGCTGGGAGTCAGGCTGCAGAAGACCCAGACTTTGCCCTTGCAAAGTGTCCAGGCTGAGATGAAGTCTCCTAAGCTTTAGAGCAGCACCTTTGTTCTCTCAACAAGCCTTGTTTGCTGGAGCCCCGTCCACCATGAGGCACTGCTTCTCACCCTTTCAGCTTGGTCATCTGATCAGGCTGGAGCTGTGTCCTTATCAGTAAAATGGTCTTATAGACGTGAGGGCTAGGGGAGAGAATGCGGTCCTCAATTCAAAGCTACTTAGAAGTAAAACCTTCTGAGCCAGAACCAGGTCCCACTAGTCACTAGGCAACCCTGGTGAGTGACGCGTGTCAGCTGTCACAGTGGAGAATTGTTTGTTCCGGGGTTGGGGGTGGGGGGAGACGATGCTGAGTCAGCGCCAGGCAGCCTGGGGGGGTGGAAGGCTCAACACCCGCTGCCTGATGGTGGTGCCAGCTCGGGGGCAGACAGACGGTACCCTTCCGCCCCTGCTGGACCCTGTTGCTGTGCCTCTCAGGCAGGCAGCAGACCAGAGTCAATGAGGAATTGGGGGAGGGGTTCCAGATGGCCTCAGCTCCCTCCAGGAAGCCCATGTTCTCTTCCTCTGAACCGTATGGGGTCTAGGATGTTTGGGGGTGGTGGGCCTGTAGCTTCATCCTGGGGCTAGAGGGGAAGTCCCCTTCCCCCTCATTCAAGCTCCTCTGCCAGCCTGCCTCCCCCAGGTTACCTGCAGTTCCTTCCAGGTTCCTCATCTCAAATATCTGCTCCCTCAGGAATTTCTGAATACATCATCATTCCCCCACCCCCCACCCCAGACACAGACACACCATAGTAGAAGGTATCTTGGGGCCTCCTACTATCACTCCCCTATCACATAGGCCCTTTGAAGCTGGCTCCTTGAGAGCCATGGGATACATCCACACCTCTCCATTTCCACAGCCACCATCCTCCTCACTTAGACCACCAAGCAATGAACCCCTCCCTGGACACTCAACAGGCGTCTGGCCCTTCATTGATCCGCCCCTGTATGACAAAGTGGGTAGTACTTTTTAAAACTGGTTTACAAGTTTACTACTTTGTGGCCCTTGACAAGATACCTAACCTGTTTTCTCATTTGTAAGTCAAAAAATGAAAGCTATACTAGCGCCGAAGTCTTTAGGTTGTTACAAGTGTTGATGAGCTAACAAAGCTTGCTGGTGTTTTTCTTGGCTGTGACTGTCAGCCAGCTTGTATCCCCAGCACCCCTAAACCGTTGCCCCCACTTCATGGCTTTATAGTCCACTAGGACTCCCACTCCTCCTTTTAAGCCTAGTCTCGGTTGGCCATGTGGGGACTAGCTTTGTTGACCCTTCCACCCACCTTGCACCTTGCCTTTCTTCCCGTTCTCCTCACAGCGCCCAACCTCGTGAACCTGCAGCTTTTGGAATGTTCTCTCAACCTTCTGTGCCTTTGTATCTGTTCTTCCCAACGCTTGGACTGCGTTTCTCCCATTTGTTCACCAAATGCTTAGTCAGCTTGAACCCCACCAACCCATATGGAGCTCTGCTCTACCCTTCACCACTGATCAATCTCTCCCCAACCCCCTGGGGCCCTTCTTGGACAAGAACTATGTACCAAGCCTCTAGGGTTCCTGTACTAGCATGAGCCCTTGAGAGGAGAGGCCATGTCTTGAAATGTATGAGGAGTGCAGTAGATACCAGGCATTGTCACTGCTGTGAGCTTGGGGCTGTCCTGCTTCTCCACTAAAGCAATACGCTCCACTTAACAGGGCCTCCACATATAAATCCCTATTCCAAGGAAGGGCACGTGTGATGTGTGTGTGTAGAAGGGGAGGGGGTGTTACCATCCAGATCCCTCCAAGAAGCCCATGTTCTTTTCCTCTGAGCCATCTGGTGCCTAGGGTGTTGGGGGGGGGGGGTCCTGCCCCAACCCTGACAGGCATACATACGTCCTACCCCCAGATCATAGCCTTTGATGAGCTGCGGACTGACTTCAAGAACCCCATCGACCAGGGGAACCCAGCGCGGGCAGTAAGTGATACATGTGCTGTGCTGAGGTGTGTCCGTCCGTTTGTCTTATTTGTCATGGTGGAGGGTGGGAATAGGGATCGGGAAGATGGGGGTGCAATGTGGAGGGCTGATGAGGTGACCCTGTCCTTTCCTCCGTCCGTCCCCACCCCCGCAAACACCTGGAGCGGGCTCAGGGCTCGGGTTCCTCCTGGTGGGGAAGCCTTTTCCAGGCTCTGGGCTGTTGCCATGGAGATGCGGGTGAAGGCCCCTCCATGGCGACAGTCACCATGGGGACGGCGGGCTGCTTTCCTGAGAAGACACCGCAGAGAGTTCTGGCGCCCTCTGGTGACCACACCCGGGGCCATGGGAGGCGCCCTGGTTTCTGCTCCTTGGCTTCCCTTATCTAGGCCCTTTTCTTCCCTACAGCGCGAGCGTTTGAAAAACATCGAACGCATCTGCTGCCTCCTGAGGAAGGTCAGTGTCAGGAAGCTCGCAGCTAGTGTTACCCTCTCTGTAACCCACAGCGAGTCCTTCCTTTTCTTTGAGCCTATCTGGTCCAATTTGCCACCCAGGAGGGTGGGAATGGCAAGCCAGAAAGGCCTTTTTTAGTTCTGAGACCATGGTGGGTTGGCGCTTCCTAAACATCACTACCCCTCTGTGCCACTGGGTCCGTCCTGGCACCAGACTACTGACTTCTCACCCTCACTCCCCCAGCTGGTGGTCCCGGAATATTCCATCCACGGCCTCTTCTGTCTGATGTTTCTGTGTGCAGCAGAGTGGGTGACCCTGGGCCTCAACATCCCCCTCCTCTTCTACCACCTCTGGAGGTGAGGGCAGTTACCTCGGGGAGATAAAGACGGGACAGGGCAGAATGGGGGTCAGACCTGGGTGGCTAGAGGGGGCACTCAGGCCTCCCTCGCACCAGGTACTTCCACCGTCCTGCGGATGGCTCTGAGGTCATGTATGATGCGGTCTCCATCATGAATGCTGACATTCTCAACTACTGCCAGAAGGAGTCCTGGTGCAAACTCGCCTTCTACCTGCTCTCCTTCTTCTATTACCTGTACAGGTGAGGCTCTGGGCACAGCAGTTAGAATCCAGGCAAGGGGTATCCCAGGCTTTGGACCCTTCATTCCCAGGTCCCTCTTTTTGCCATTGAGAATGATAGACAATCAGGGTGTGACTGGAAGGGTGGCAGGCTCTCTCAGGACATACGTTCACAGCCTCATCTCCCCCACAGTATGGTTTATACGTTGGTGAGCTTCTAAGGGGGAAGCCGGCCAGGGAGCAAGCCCAGAACGGACCGGACGCCTGTGCACCCCCAGCCCTGCCCCTCTGGCCACAGAGGCCTCAGCCCCGGGGAGGGAGGAGGCACTGGTGCCTCCAGCCTCTCCACCCCCCCAAAACTGCTGCTGCGGGGACCCCCGCCTTCAGAGCTCTCCCCTTCCGACTAGGGCCAGGCAAAGCTCTAAACAGGGGTGGGGGCTCCTCTGCTAGCCTGCAGCTAGGCATGGCAGTTGTCCTGGAAGGGGTAGGACTTCCGGTCTTGTCCATTTCAGGGGAATTTGGGCCCTGCCAACAGGCAGACCTTGATCCTGGAAATTCTGGGCAGCCCACCTTGGCCCTCACCCTGAAGCTCCCCCTGCAGGTGGGGGGGCACCTGCACCAGGAATGAGCAGGCTCAACATGGGGGCAGCCCCATCCCTAGTCTGCCCTCTCCCCTCTCCCCTCCCCCAGGCTCTCTTTCCAACCCAGTCTCTACTTATCCCAAATCCAGCCCACCCTGTCCCTTGGACCTATTTTCTATGTTGCCTGGAGGAGTCCAGCACCCCATCCCTGGACATTTGTGACAAAATATGAATAAACTACTAAAAACACACAAGCCCCAATTCTGCTTCTAAAAGGCTTGAACACATATGGTTAGGTAGAATATTCTAGAAGGGACAACTCAGAATTAAATCCTAGCATTGTAAGCCTTGCCCTACTAGCCTCGGGCTTTTCTAGAATCCTCTCAGATGTATATGAAGCCTTGGAAGTCTCCTTGGTAGCCACCCTTCCATCCTCCTTTTCAGCTGTTTTTCAAGGCAGTATCAAAGATACCTCCAGGATGCTCTCCCTGGATCTGCTTACCCTTCTCTTAAACAGCCTAAGGCCTAGTCCCCTGGGCAAAGAAGAAATGCCTGTGGCTTCCCCTTGAGTCCCAGGAACCAGGGTCAAGCCAAGTTAAGGAAACCAAATCTTCAATGTATGGAAAAGTCAGCGCCATCTGAGGACCAGGGATCACCGGACCAGGTGGAAGGTCAGCCAGTATATGATGAGGGGCTGGAAGGCAGCTGCTCCCAGGGTCAGGTAGAGCTGGAGACGCTGCCGAGGAGCTGGGCCCCCCATGCTGTCAGGGCCTGAAGCTGCAGTCCGCAAAGAACGAACCTGGAAGAAAGGAGAGCTGAGTGGTCTAGGAAGGGAAATGTGTCCCAGGAGAAGAGGGGAGGGGTCACCCCACACTCACAATGAAGTACATAAGTGCAGATGATGTCCAGGCCAGGGCCACGTAATAGCCATCACTGCCGAAGAGCAGCCCTGTGAGCACACTGAGGATCATCCTGGGGGTGCAGGGATGAACCGGTGAGTCCCAAGGGCCAGGCGTGAGACGAGCTCTACCTACCTGGGCCTAGAACTACTCAATACCACAACCCATGACACCAGGCTGTTCCCTACAAAGAACCAGACTCCAAATGGATATGCAAGGTTCAGGACTCAGCCCCAGGACCTGAAATCCCCTTCTCTTCTCTGGGCTCACCAAGGTAACTCACAAACCCTCAATCTCTTTAAAGTCACTGGCACCAAGGGGAGATTTTTAGAAACAGCCCTTTACTCACAGCGTAGAGCTGGAGGTTGTGATGGAGCAGAAACTATCTCTGTCATCACAATGAAGGCCGCTGTTACAGAGGCTCAAAAGCTGTAGCCACAGACCCTTCAGGCTCCTCTCAGCCCACAGGCACTCACCCTACATATTTGTAACCGCTGTAAGCCAAGAGGTGGAAGGTACTCAGTTCACTGCGCACGGTGGCCAGGTAGAGACCCAGAAGCAGAGCCAACACCTCCATTAACACCCAGACCAGTGCTGTGCTTGCACACAGGCCCAACACCTCTGGGGAGAACCTGCAGCCATGGGAGAAGGTAGGTCAGCGTGAGCCATCCTGTGGCAGGTTCAAGGTGAGAAGGTAAGCGGAGTGACGTGGCACAGATTCCCTATAGAGGAAGCAATGTAAGCCAGGAGGGAGGAGAAGAAAGTACCAACCTTTGCTGAATGCCTAGTGCCATCCCAGCCAGCAGCACGTATGTGATGAAGGCCATGGCTGCCGAGAGAAGAGAGGAAGTAGTTACTCTGGCTTCCTTGCCCAGAGCTCCTCATAGGCACTCAAGTCCACTGCTACTCCAGCCTCTCCCATACTTCCCTCCCTGTATATCCCAACTTCACTCACCCTTTACATTCAGCTCTCCAATGTTCTGGCCCCAATGTACCTCTCCAACTACCCCTCCAGCTGAATACTACTGGACCTCCCAGGACCATAGCCATCACTTTCCCGCCTCCACTAGGAAGCGGCTCCCTGCAGTGTCTCCAAAATTAACACCACAACCAAGACCACTGCTCATCCCGGATAGAAGCCAGCCTTATTCCTGGAAAGACTAGGCTGACCTTAGGATCCAGGATTCTGGGAATAGGGTCCCTCTCAGCCAACAATTATGAGTTTGGCCATTGACCATGCAGAAACCCCTGGTTAACTATGGGCTGTTTTCACAGGAGCTCAAAGATGCAGGGAGCCAGGCAGGCTTCAGCCACTATTTCGACTCAACAGTCATCTTCCCCTGCCTGCCCCCTACTTTCCCAGGCACCAGATTGATGTAGCCACCAGAGGGCACAACACTGTCACCCATCAGCTCTGGGACAATTAAGGCCCCATAGCCTTGACTTCAACCTAAGACACAAAGTGACAGTACCAGCTTTGTAACAGAGGTCATGAGAGGAACAGAGGATGGAACCACCTTAGCGGCTGCCCTTCCTCCTCCTCTGGACAGCTCTGCCCTAGTGTATCTGCTTTCCTCGTGTGTGTGTCCTCTGAGCCTGAACCTTCTTAGCCAACAGGACAGAGAAACGTGAGGTGTAGAGGCAATGTAGCTAGTTTGACAAGTGCCATGGGGACAGACAGCTGTGAGGATCCGGGAGGAAGGAAGCATTTGCTCCGGGGTCAAGCTTCCTAGAGGAGAGGATGCTGGAGCAGGCCTCAGAGGACAGACAACAGTGACAGTGATAGTCAGGATGCTGGAGCAGGCCTCAGAGGACAGACAACAGTGACAGTGATATAATCAGCATGTACTGTCTGGTGTGTTTTCTTCATGCCAGGTGCAATGCACAGCACATAACATCTTCTGGCATTTCACAACAATTCTCTGAGGCAGAAGCCACTGTTAGACTTGCTTTAATAAAGGTTGAGAGATCCAGCCTCAAGTCCTACAGCAGGAAGCTGCTGGGCCAAGTAAAAACCCAGAGCTCCAGGCTGGAGAGACAGGGTTCAAATTAAAAGGCAGGAAGATTTAAAAAAAAAAAAAAAAAAAAAAAAAAAAAAAAAAAAAAAAAATCAAGGTCACATTCAGAAGTTTCCTACTGGCCACCTGTCAACCTAGTGTGTAGCAACAGTCACACATGAAGAGCTCTAGGAATGAATGCTGGATCATTGAGTCATCTTCCTAACTATGCTTCAAGGCACAAGTCCCCTGTGTCCCCAAACCCACATCAGACTCACTGGGGATATAGAGGTCAGGAGCGTTGAGGTCGTTCCGTGGGGGCAGAGGCGCATCATGACTGTACTGCATTTTCCAGTTCTGGCATGGAAGAGGTGGCCAGGTAAACAGGAGCAGAGAGAACAAGAGGGGATTGAGATCTGAGCATTGGATTGTTCCTGAGTGGGGAGGCTTGCCAGCTCACCTGCTAGGAAGCTCACCTGATGTGTGTATGGGAAGACCAATAGCCCTAGCTTCTTGGCTACATAGGCGGTGTCCACAGCAAAAAAATACTTGAGTTTGTTCACAGACACAAAACGGTGCAGCTAGAAGTAAAGAAAGGAGGCTGTGGACAGGTCACACTGTGAACCTTCCTAGGACGCCTGGGGAGTAAGATGGGATCCTGTGACACCCCAACCCTAGCCAGAAGCCCTGTCACCCTCCTGAACACAGGCCACACCTCTTTGTGCACTATGTCCTTCCCTTGCGATGCTATGGAGCTGCCGTAGGCCATAGCCATATTGGCCACTGGGTCTCCAAGCAGGTTGTTGACACTGAAGGCTACATCAGCTCCTGGGGCTGGGTATCCGCCTAGTTGGCCAGAATAACCACCACTTGTATCATCGAAGAGTGGAGGAGGATCTGGAGCTGCCCGGGTCCTATGCTTGGAACCTGCAAGTGTGGGGGTATCAAAGTAGATTACAGAATTACAAAGCAAGAACCCCTTCCCCAGGCTGAGAAGCTGTACATAGGTCCTAAGGCACCAAACAATTGTGGAGGAAAAGCCAGGGTGCACTTTAAGAACGATCTCCTGTCCTTTTGGAGGGACCCTTTACTACATGCGGGGGGGAAAAAGGAGTGGCTAGACATAGCTACCCATTTGGGGTTTCTAGGAAGTCTCTCAAGGAAGATGATTCCTGAGTACTAGCGAGTGAGCAGACATTTGCTTGGGTATGATCCCCAGAAAGACATCCCTTAACACGGGTAGAAAAGGCAACATTGGTTACTTGGAATCCCTGGACAGTGTCAGGA
Source organism: Arvicanthis niloticus (assembly GCF_011762505.2). Taxonomy (NCBI): domain Eukaryota; kingdom Metazoa; phylum Chordata; class Mammalia; order Rodentia; family Muridae; genus Arvicanthis; species Arvicanthis niloticus. Next base: position 113,549,957 of record NC_047658.1, on the reverse strand, counting down.
ATGCTTCCAAAGTTGTAACAGGGAAAGGAAGTTCTGGAGGCAGATTTGGTACGTGCAGGATTAGACTTGGGGATCCCAGCAGTGGTGTCGCCGCCTGATCTCAGGACTGGCTAGTAAGGGCGAAGTCCAGGACACGCTGCAGTGTAGCAGGGCAGAAACCAGAGAGATACTCTCCCCGCCCTGGGCAGCGGTCACCGCAGGCCCTCTCCCTCCGGACCAGTGGGTCTCGCAGCGTATTTGGCGCCCCGCTGCCAGGCCGCGCCCCGCCCTCCCCACTCCTCACGCACCGTGGACTCCATATCCAGAGTGGTAAGCCATGGCCGTGACGTTCGCTCTACGCAAGGGCTGGCTTCGCTGAGTCGTGGGTACGAACACTACTGAAACAGCTGCTTCTTTTGCCTTGTCCTGACCAAAGTTACCCGACCGGCCGACACGTCCCGGGGCTGGCCGATCGCGGCGGCCATGTCCGTGACGTCACACTTCGCTGTCTACCATTGGCTCTTCAGAGGAGCCGGTTCTCCCCCTTCACACTATCAATTGGCTACTGGTGAATCCTCTCCCAATCGGGTTTTGACATAGTCAACTTCCGATAGATAGGGGCGGAGCTACTCAAGATGCTTTCGGATTGAATAATAGGTTTGCTAATTTGCGGCGCTACCAGCCAATAGGTGGGAAGGAATTGTAGCTTAGTTCCGCGTCTGCGCTGAGAGGCCCTTGACGCTCCTTGCCACGACTACGCCAGTAGGAAGATTGAGGTCCGGACCGATCCAGCTAGTCAGGGCACAAAGCTGGCTTCACCGCTACGCAGTGCAAGAGGAATGCGGCGGTCGGTCAAGCTCTGACTGATCCCTGGCCCCACACTGTGCTCTCCTTCCTCCAATTAACTCCGTCCTGTATTGGAGCCCCGGCCTGCTAGAATGCGTTGTTGTTGCTCGCACCGGGAGAGTGACAATGCAGCCCCGAGCCCTAGAACGCTGACTCCTCCTCCGCCCTCCCATTCCTTTCAGAACAAGTGCTGTCCGTCGGATGGTGCTGAAAATGCCCTGTAAAGTCCGTGGCTGTCCTGCTCATCCGCGACGACCTCTGCTGGGAGGGTTTGGAATCGCGCTCAATACATTATGCACACACGCGCTCACACGCGCGCACACACGCACGCACGGGGCAGGGGACCGAAACTGAGACCACCTAGAAGATACGAAGTTCTGGTAGTATACATGGGGCAGGAATCTGTACTGGGCCTTGTTCCATTGCTTTCTCCAGTGGTCCGGTAGATTTGGGAGGCGGAGGTGTGGGGTGACCTGTCTCCTGAAGGTCTCTTGAGTCATCACCAGTCCTGTGATCTCGAAGTGAGGCCCTTAAGCCTCACTCCTTGTCTCCCAGGCTCTTTTCTTCCCACCCAGGCTGTAACCACTCCCACCCGCGCTGGAGACAGTCGTCAAGGGTCCCTCTCTCAGAGACTGTTAGGCACTATTCTCTAGACACCATGATACACCCTCTGATACTTGCAGCTGACTAACTACTCAGGGTTTAGCTACATAATGTGAGACTCTCTCCTGCTCCCAAACTCATCCCATGTGGTCCAACGGCTGCTTTTGCTCCTCCGCCTGGGATGAAGAAGATATGCCTTTCCCTTCCTATCCATTTGTCCAAATCCTTCAAGAGTCATGTTAGCTTGTTTGTGAGGTGGCTGCCAAGCCTGAGGACCTAAATTCAATTCCCCAACGGTGGAAGAAGAGAACCAACTCCCAAAAACCATCCTCTGATTTGCACACTTGAGCTACAGTTAAAGTGCACCTCTTTGCACCACCCCACCCAGAGAGAGATACACAAAGCAAATAAGTTTAAAATGTAATTGCATTTAAGCGGGGCAGGAATTGGGGCTGGAGAGATGGTTCAGCAGTTAAGAACACTGGCTGCTCTTCCAGAGGTCCTGACTTCAATTCCCAGCAACCACATGGTAGCTTACAACCATCTGTAATGGGATCTGATTTCCTCTTCTTGCATGCAGGTGTACATGCAGACAGAGCACTCGTATACATAAAATAAATAAATAAATCTTTAAAAAATAAAATAAAAAAGGAGGGATCACCTTAGCTCTTACAGAGGGACAAAGGGAACAGAGGCCGGACCATGGCCCAGAGTGATGGCAATAGTCTGGGTTCTGAACCGCTCTTTAATCAGATTTTCCCTGGATATCTTCCATGAGGACAGGGACTATGTCATTTCTTATATTTTGGTTGTGAGCCTAGCCTTTAACAGCTGAGCCATCTCTCCAGCCTGGACTATGTCATTCCTAACACCTCTTTATGTCTTCCCAGTGCCCAAGCACACTAGTTACACATAGAGGATAGCCAGAAAACATCTAGGCCCAATAAGTAAACAAATGGGGACAGTTAGAAAGATGGCTCAGCAGGTAAGAGCACTGATTGCTCTTCCAAAGGACCTGATTGGATTCCCATCATCCACTCAGCAGCTCACAATCACCTAAAATTCCAAGGGATCAGACACCCTCTTCTGCCCTCTGTGGGCACTGCATGCATGTGGTGTACAAACAGACATACAGGCAAAACACTCACACACATAAAATAAAATAGTAATTTAAAAATAAACACAAAATAAGTAAAGACGGAGGATGGTGAAATATGCTTTTAATCCTAGCACTCGGGAGGCAGAGGTAGGTGAATCTCTGAATTTGAGGCCTCCGAAATGTAAGAAACCCAGGCCTCTGAGGACTATGGAGCAGGGGCTTTACTTGTCCCATACAGGACAAACCTATTCCCCACGCCTAGCCTAAGCATACTAGTGAATTTAATCCAACACTTTTTCATTCCCACTTCTCAGATTGAAAGGCTGAGTTTATGGCTGGAACATGCTGGTCAAAAGTCGTGGAGCCTAGAGTTCCTGACGCCCTGGCTCCAGGCCACCAGCCTCAGAGTCCAGCAGATGAGACTGTCTTTCCCTTCTGGGTATTAACTGTCAACAAGCAAAGCTTCTGGGGTGAAGTCTGGGTGGGCTTAGTGCTGAGCCCATCCCCTAGAGAGGAACCTGGCGGACGTCCACCCACCATGGCCCTCTTCATTACTCAGTTGGGGAGACTCGGGCGCCGCAGAGCAAGGACTCGCCCAAGGTCGCAAGCATGAGCGCAGCTTGAGAAACCAGGAGTCCGGCGGCCCAGACTGGTCTCCCCACAGGCGAGGGGGTGGAGATGGGGTGTGCCCGCGGTGCCAGGCGCGGCCAGCGGCGCCACCGGTGCTGCGGGGGCGGGGTCAGCGGAGGGCGGGGCGCCGGGCACCGCGGCCGCCAACGCCGCCGTGCTCGGGCTGGGCTCGGAGCACTCTTCAGCAGCCGCCAAGCCTAGCGGACGCCCCTCGGGGCCGCGCCGCAGCCCCCCGCGTCCCTGCTTATCATGCCCCGGGCCCAGGCCCGGCAGCCGGAGCAGCCAGGACACCATGCCGGAGGGCGAAGGTGGAGACTGCGGGGAGGTGCCCGCGCTCGTTCCGGACGGCGAGCCGCTGCGGGAGGAGGTACTGGGGGCAAGTAGTGGGAACAGAGCCAGGGCTGTAGAGAGGTGAAGGGGACAAGTAGAGGGGCAATCCCCGGAGATGGATTGAGGAGGAAAGTCCCGGAGCCCCTCCAGCAATGACGTCATTGGGGAGACAGCGTTCTGGTAGGGGTCGAGGCTTCGGGATCCACGTAAGTCAAGGCAGGAATGGGTGGCAGAAATGTAGGGGAGACCCCGACCCTCGGCGCCCCCTCAACCATCTTCTCCTGTCCTGTGACGTCAGCCTCTGTGGCCCCCACACGTCCCTGGTCCATAGCGCAGCTGGGGATGCTGTCCGTGACTGCTAGGGCCATGGGGTCAGGCCCCCAGTCCAGCCCAGTTGCTCACGAGGTGTCGGGCGGTGCCTGCAATGCAGTAGCGGTGGCAGGAACTGGAGGTGGGGGAGGGAAAAAGGGAAGAGAAAGGAGCGGAGCGCTGCTGATACCTTTCTCTCCCCCACCCCCAGGTGAGGACTGAGGGCCCACTCCAGTGGTTGAGATTCTCCAGAGCCCCTCCCCAGCTCTTAGCTAGGAGGATATGCCAAGTGTAAGATGATAGGTGTGGAAATCAGGGTGGGTGAGTGGTCTGCGTGTGTGAGCGGGTATAAATGCACTTGTGTGTGTGGTGTGTGTGTGTGAGAAAGAATTCTGGTGGTATGTTCCCTGTGTCTTCAGTAGGAACATATATACCCTGTAGTCAGGTGAGCCTCTGGTGGGTTTCTTGCCTTGGGTCTTCACCCAAGAGTGTGGGTGTGTATGATTTCATGCTGTGCCTCTCTGGTGTGTGGCTAAGTATGGCTCGTGGGTGTCAGGTTGCTCTAGGGTGGGGTAGATGCGCATTGTGATCAGGTGAGGGTCTTACATGTCTAGGTGCCAGTGTGTAACATGTATGTGCATGTGTGTCCTGTGTTGACGTGGTCTTTCGTGTGTAGGTAGACCTTGCTATGGTCATGATGATTGCGCTCTGAAAATAAGCAAGGTTCTGTTGTTTCTTAAATGAGCAAAGGTGTTCCTTTGTGGTAGGTGGGTCTATGATGAACATGTGTTGGGGGTGTGGATGAGTGGGTGTGTGCCCCTGGTTGGCACAAGTCTAGGTGTCAGAATGCACCTGTAAATTTCATGCACCAAGGCACCAGGCTGCCCTGGATGGGTCTGGGGCCAGTCTCCTCTCCTGCTGGACCTCTCACAGAATGGTAGAGTAGGTGAAATTACCTAGAATCCCACGTTATACTCTCCACCTCTTCTCTCTCAGTTTCCTTTCCCCTTCCCACTTCCTTCACTGCTATTGACACCAGAGCTGAAGTAGCCAGGCTGGTAGTCCTACTATAGAAGATATGCCAAGCCCTTTGGGTCAAAAAAGTACTTTGTGCTGTCCAGCAACTTGTGTCCCTCCCTTCCCTCAGCACAGAGGGAGTGAAGGATGGCCTTTCATTTGCTCCAAGGCCTGAGACTTACACCTACCCATTTCCCATCTCAGCCCCTCCCTCCACCCCCTCCCAGACTTAACAGCCTCTCCCAAGTCTCCTGCTATCCCTTGTGGAACAAGGGACCAGTGGGAGTCACAGGATAGCAGCAAAAGTGTTTATTCTCAGGGCCAGACCTTGTGCTAACAAATTCCCACATGTGATCTCTTTGAATCTTCAACAACCACGTATGCAGATGAGGAAACAGTGTCAGAGTAGAAGGATGAGGGGTCTGCCCAGATCACACTGAGCAGAATGAGTAGAAGAGTCAGCACTTTAAGGTGTAGAGCTGGGCTCCATAGCCTGCCCCCCGCTAGCCCCCCCCACCACTCCTTGCCATATCAGCCTTCTAGATCACCACAACCAAAATACAGACCCAGAGAGAGTAAACATGTAGCCAAATGCACACAACAAATTGGAGACAGAACAGGAACTACCAGAAATCAGATTTCTCAGTAGTCATTGGAGGGGTGCAGGTCATTTGTTCTCTATTGGGATCTTATTTGGGTGGGGGGCTGCTGACTGAGAAACAGCAGGACACAGGAGGAGGCACACTCATAGCAGATAAACGAGGTTTGCTACTGTGAGACTTGCTGCAAAATGGCTCAATCGGTAGAAGCCTCAGTTTCTTGTTCTGTAAAGTGGGTCCACCTCCTTCACACCAGTGGTCCCCACTGACATGTACCTCTCCTTTCTCTGCCCACTCCGCAGCAGCGGCCCCTGAAGCAGTCCCTGGGAGGCTCTCTGTGTCGAGAGTCTCACTGGAAGTGCCTGCTCCTCACACTGCTCATCCATGCCTGTGGGGCTGTGGTGGCCTGGTGTCGCTTAGCCACTGTGCCCCGCCTGGTCCTGGGGCCTGAGGCAGCCTTGGCTCGTGGGGCTGGTGGTCCACCGCCCACCTACCCAGCCAGTCCCTGCTCCGATGGCTACCTGTACATCCCATTGGCCTTCGTCTCCCTCCTCTACCTCCTCTACCTGGCAGAGTGCTGGCACTGTCATGTGCGGTCATGCCAGGCGCCTCGCACTGATGCCAACACCGTGCTTGCCCTGATCCACCGGCTGCAACAGGCTCCGCCCTGTGTCTGGTGGAAAGCCACCAGCTACCACTACGTGCGACGCACACGCCAGATCACCCGCTACCGCAATGGGGATGCCTATACCACCACACAGGTCTACCATGAGAGGGCGGACAGTCGTACAGCTCGGGGTGAGTTTGACTACAGTGCACATGGTGTCCGTGATGTCTCCAAGGAGCTCGTGGGCCTGGCAGACCACGCAGCCACGCGGCTGCGTTTCACCAAGTGCTTCAGCTTTGGAAGTGCTGAGGCCGAGGCCTCGTACCTCACGCAGAGGGCTCGCTTCTTTAGTGCCAATGAGGGCCTGGACGACTACCTAGAGGCCCGCGAGGGCATGCATCTGAAGGATGTGGACTTCCGTGAGTCCCTCATGGTCTTTGCAGACCCCCGCAGCCCACCCTGGTATGCCCGAGCCTGGGTCTTCTGGCTGGTGTCTGCAGCCACGCTGTCCTGGCCACTGCGAGTGGTGGCAGCCTATGGGACAGCCCATGTGCATTACCAAGTGGAGAAGCTTTTTGGTGCCAGCTCACCGCCCCCAGGGGCTGTGCCCAGCGGGCCACCACTCTCTCGCGTGGCCACCGTGGACTTCACAGAGCTTGAGTGGCACATCTGCTCCAACCGGCAGCTGGTGCCCAGCTACTCGGAGGCTGTGGTCATGGGTGCCAGCTCTGGGGCCTACCTGCGAGGCTGCCAACGCTGCCGCCGCTCGGTCAGCAGCAACTCCCTGCCTCCCGCCCGTCCCAGTGGGCCTCGCCTACCCTTCAGCCGCAGCCGCCTCTCGCTAGGTGCTGGGGGCCGAACCACCCCAGGGGTCTTCCGAAGCTTGAGTGGAGGTCCCTTGGGACGAAGAGGGGAGGATACGGAGCCTCTGGAAAGCCCTCCGTGCTATGAGGACGCCCTTTACTTCCCGGTGCTCATTGTCCACGGGGACAGCGGCTGCCGTGGAGATGGGCAGGGTGCACTCTGAGATACCCGCCCCCTGCAGTCCCAGAACACCCCTCTCTCCTCACCATCTCACCATGGGCTTGGATGTCTGAATAACTGTCAAAAACAGGAAAGAAAACAGACCAGCCATGCACAAGGGGTGGGAGTGGAGTGGGATCCTTAGACTAAGATGCGGTGACACGCGGTCTTTCGAGGAGGAAGTAAACACCATCTAAGTTGAGTCTGTGATCTGTCCCCAGCATGGCTCCCCCCAACCATCACCATGTTCCCCTGTGATAGCAGATGATGCTGGGCAGGGAGAGAAGCTTCCAGAAAGACTGGGATGGGGAGGAGACCTGGGCAAGGCTGCCTGTCTCTCTGCCATGGCTGAGCTACATGGGGAACCCTCTAGCAACATAGAAGCACAAACTGGTGGCTTGGGACCATGGCCAGCTGGGATGGCTGTCCTGAAGCTGAACAGCTGGCTGTGGCTACCCCAGAGCTTGGTCCCCTGCCCACCAGAGTCCCCATCCTCCTCTGCTCCATCCCTTTTATCTGCCCTCTGGCTTCTGCTCAGGGCAAGTGCCCTGATTATCCCTCGACCCTAAGGTGTGGTTAGTCCCTGCGCAGCACCCAGTTCTTAGAGCACAGACTTGCTCTCTTGCCCCCACCTCAGTCTCCCTGGTTCCTGCTGCACCCTGACTACATCCAGCTTTCTTTGTGACCCAGGTTTTCCAACTCTGAGCCCCAGCATCCTGAAATTCATATCTGCCTCTGTCAGCCACACAATACCTTGTCTCTACCATTCCCCTCGGCTTCTCTGCTCTTCACCTTCTAGGCGATCCACAGAATGTAGGACTACAGGGCATCCGAGGGGCTCTGCCCTGGTCACAGCCTCTTGGACGATGCCCTGGCCTTGCCTTGAAGGTCCCTGCTTCTCCCATTCATGGAGCCTGTCCAGGGGACACCATCCCTCCCTAGGGAGAACAGAATAGTCCCTTCCCTTCCAACTGGGGATTCCACCCCCTCTCAGGGGCTGGCGGGGGAGGGAAGAGACAGAGAAAATTAAATAAAGTTATGAAACGGAAAGGTTTCACACGTGTGTTCCTGGGTGACGGATCCAAGGCCACTGCTGCAAGCCCATTGAGTACATTGAGTCAAGTGGGTTCAGGGAGGAGACCCAGAGGGAGCTTCTAGCATTCAGACACACGGAGTGGGAACCTTTCTGCCTCGCCAAGGGCCTCTGAGACCTAGGTTTGAGATGCCCTGAGTAGTGGCTACACTCAACTCCAGTATTAGAACCTGGTTACATATGCATTGTCCCAAGTGACTCCTCTTCCAGCCTGGTGGCAATTGCAAACCTGCTGGGCATGCAGAGAACTAAGGGATGATATCTAGTTTCCACAGTGGGGAAAAAGCTATGGCCTGTAACCCAAATACAGTTCCATTTATGGTCACTGAACAGTCTGGGGCAAGTGGACAGAAAGCCGAGACAGGGCAAGCCAGAACAGAATCTCTAAAGAGAGTAAAGAACAGAGGAAGGGCCTCACTCATGGAGGGAGGCACAGGAAAGTGTCTGAATGAAGTGTCAACGTTGTATGCAGAGTTTGCCCACGATGTCTACTGTGCGACAGTGCTGGGGGGAGCAGGGGTGTAATAATTCCCTACCTTCGAGTATCATGAGGGAAACAGAACCATGGCTCTAGACCAAACACCAGAATCTGTGTTTAAACTGGAGTCACGGTGAATGGTTGAGAAGGGAAAAGCTGAGGCTTTACATGAAGACACTTAGCCAAAGTCCTGCTACCTGTAGTGAAGTAGGTAGAGTCTAGCATGCAAGAGGCCCAAGGTTCTAGCTCCAACACTGAATAGCAAGTGTGGTGATGTGAGTCTATCATCCCAGTGTTCAGAAGGTAGAGGCAGGAGGTTGGAAGTTCAAGGTTATCCTCAGCTAAGTATGGAGTTCAAGATTAGCCTGGGACACCTGGGACTCCATATAATAAATAAAGAAACAGTTGAAGTAGAAAACCTTCCAGCACCCAAATGCCAAGAAGGCTTCCTGGGGAAGGCCTCTGCCCTCCCTCCTCCTCCTCTGATACCATAGCTACCAACTGCTCACTGACCCTTCTCCCTTCTTCAGTAGTGTAAATCCAATTGTACCCTAGATAGCAATGACCCCAGCCAAAAGACAACATGTCTACCCTCCCTGGCATGTATAGTGTGATATAATTCTAAGACATAATCAGAAGGAGTGAGAAGGGATTTCTAATGATGTCCTTTAAGATAGAAACAATGTTGAAGAAACCCATTGGTTTTTTTGTTTTGTTTTGCTTCATCCTGTATTCACATTGGAATGTACATGTGATAGCTGGAACTCTAGCAGTTATCTTGGATCTGGAGGTAACTTTGAAAACTGCAGCCATGTTCAGAGAATAGTAAAATCAAGAAAGATCCTGGGCTCCTACTGGCTCATTAGGGTTCCCAAATCACTCCTGATCGCCTACTTCCAGACTTTACTGAAAAAGGAGTAAAATGTAGTTTATTTAAGCCACTATTTTCCCTTCACTTCTATTACCAACAGCTTTTATTGTCAGGTGATGGTGGTGCACACCTTTAATCCCAGCAATCAGGAGGCAGAGGCAGGCAGATCTTTGTGAATTTGACACCAGCCTGGTCTGCAGAGCAAGTTCCAGGACAGCCAGGGTTCTACAGAGACAGCCAGGGTTATACAGAGAATCCCCGTCTTGAACAAAACAAAAACAAGAAGAAACTAGGATTCTTGCTGTCTCTTTTTCCAGCTGTGGGTCAAGAATTCAGCCAAAGCACAACGAAGACCCCTATGTCTGCCTGTCACATATAGGGCTTCCTCTGGAGGTCACAGGAGTCCAGCTGGGTTGTTCCGAGGTTGCTTCCCGCACGGGTCTGGCATAGGCATCAAGGGACTAACTAGAGATGCTGACTAGAGCAGCCACTCATGGAATCCTGTGGCCCGGGTCTCCTTATGCCCTGTTAACTGGCTGCACGGACAAGGAGAACAATAAGGGAACCATGTTGTCACACAGAGGCACAGCTGAAGGTTGTCAGACATCAGGCTTAAGTGGGGAGAACATAGATCCCACTTCTCCACCGGGTATGGTAGCACAGCCCTGGGACCCCAGAACTAGGAAGTGAAAGCAGAAGAATCAGGAGTTCAAAGTCACTTTAGACTACACAGTGAGTTCCAGTCCAGACTCTGCTACCTGAGGCCCTTTCTCAAAAAAACAAAAATAAAAATAAGCAAACCAACCTCTCCCCGCTCCAAGAAAAAAAAAAAAAAAAAAACCAAATAAACAGGAGATGGAGGGAATAATTATGTCTTCCTTACAAATGAGATGATGGTTGGGCCCAGGCCACTGCCTGTGCCCCTACAGCTTGGTGTGCCTTTACGATGTTGGCTGGAGGCAGGGTGGCAGCAGTGTGTCAGATGTGGGTCTTCTCAGGACATAGTGACCTGCTACATTTATTGGGGTCTTTTATACTCATAAATTCAGATGACAGGGATGATGAACAATATCTGGATTTTTTAAAGACAGAGGTGTGTGTGTGTGTGTGTGTGTGTGTGTCCCCTGGCTGTCCTAGAACTAGTTCTGTAAACCAGGCTGGCCTTGAACTCACAGAGATCCATCTGCTTCTGCCTCCAAAGTGCTGGAATTAAAGGCCTGTACCACCACTGCCCAGGGTAAGTACACTTCTAATGCTATAAATCACTCTGGCTGTGATATTCAGTTATAGCAACAGAAAACAAGTTAGTCCTATTTCCCCAGAATGGTTGGAGTGTTGGGGCTCACTGTGAACACCCTGGCAGTTTTCTGGGATTCTCTCAGCAGCATCGTATGATGAATGGACAAACCCACACTGTCAGCCTGGACCTCTGACTGGAGTTGCACATGCCAGTGTCCATGGTTTGAGCAATCCAGAGATAACAGCTGAACACTTCATCCTCAACACTGACAAACAAGTTGTCTCAGTCAACACACACAACTCAAGGACTCCCCATTAGGCCTCATCACCTCAGTGTTGCCACTTTGTAAATCAAAATTCAGCATGAGATAGGGACAAACCTTATTTCTTTTTAACAGACTTCATTTATTTTTCTTGTAATAAAAACTCTTCTGTGGTAGCCACAGCTGGGGCCTGGAGCCTGTGAACAGAGACTCTGGTGTGGATCTTCACAAGATGATCAGTGAATTCCTGAGAAGGAGACTTGGTGAACACAATCTCTTTCCAGAGGTCAGGGGTCAGGTAACTGTGGGTCTTGGAGATGGCATCAAAGGTGGCCCTGGCAAAGTTGCCCAGAGTGGCAGTTCAGCCTTTGGCTAAAGTGTAGCAGTCATCTATACCAGCCATCATTAGTAGCTTCTTGGGTACAGGAGCAGAAACAATGCCAGTGCCTCTGGAGACAAGGATGAGACACACCAGCACAGAGCCACAGAGGCCTATCACCTTGTATGGAACAGTGTGGAGCTTGCCAATCTTGTTCCTCCAGTAGCCTCTCCGCACAGGGACTATGGAAAGCTTGGCCAAGATGATGGCCCCTCTGATGACAGTGGCAACCTCCTTGGAGCATTCAACACCAAGACCAACGTGACCATCGTAGTCCCCAACAGCAATGAAAACTTTGAACCTGGTCCGCTGGCCAGCCTGAGTCTGCTTCTGCACTGGCATAGTTTTCAGAACCTCATCCTTTAGGGATGCACCCAGGAAAAAGTCAATAATCTCAGACTCCTTAACAGGCAGGGAGAACAGTTAGCTCTCCTCCAAGGACTTGATCTTCATTTCCTTAACCAGGTGGCCCAGCTTGGTGACCGGGATCTGCTCCTTGTCTTCATCTCCATGAGCCCAGGACCTCAACCGCAGCCCCTAAGACTGCTGCCAAATCCTCTGCCAAAGCCACCTCGGCCTCCTAATCCTGGGCCCCCCAGGGCCTGAATTCACTTCCACAAGTTGTCCTCTAACCTCCACATTTTAAAAAAGATTTATTTTATGTGTATGAGTGCTCAATCTGCAGGTACACCTGCATGCCAGACTAGGGCATCAGATCCCATTACAGATGGTTGTGAGTCACCACGTGGGTGCTGGGAATTAAACTCAAACCCCCTGGAAGAGCAGCCGATGCTCTTAGCCAGTGAGCCATCTCTCCAGCACCTCACATTTTAAAAATAATAACAAGCATACCCTCACCTATACAAAAAACCAACCAAACAACCAACAAACAAAATTGTTTAAAAATCACAGGATTTTGGATCGGCCTTCTATGTCTACTTTGGTCCCTAACTCAAGCAATGCCTTCAGCTTTCATATCTGTTAGGTGGTAGGAAGAATGACATCTAAATCATGGGCCTTACAGCTCTCAGTTGAGCTAGGTGTGTCTTGGACTAGGTCTGGACAGAAAATTCCCTGTTATTTTCAATTTGCATCAAATGCTACCACCACCTGTAGCATTGAGGGCACTGAAGTTGGCTTGCAGTCCTGGGCCTGAAGCTGTCCCAGGGGCCCTGTGGGAATGGTGAGTGCTTGAACTTCACCGCTAACTGAAGAAGGCTGGAAAAGGGGGCTCCGTAGAAGAAGCCTCCTACGTGAGGCTTCCTCCACCGCTCCTCTCTGTCGGCCCCAGAGATACTTGAAACCGTTTTATGGAGCCTTGTGAACTTCTGCCTTCTAAAACACACTCTCGCAAAAGGAGTGAGCAGAAAGTATTTTTAGTTTATGTTTAGGCTGAAAGAAGTCTGTCCTGAGATTCTGGTTGACGTCAACACTTTCCTAAAAACTACCACCTTCAGCTTCCGAACAGGGCTTTAGAGCCAAAAACCACACCCTAGTGAGAGTAAATACTTACTTCAGAGCACTTGACGGAGCGATTGGAGCCCGGCTTCAATGATTCTGGGCTTCCGGGTGAGAAAGTGTGTTTTCACCTCTGACAACAGGATTATAGGGAGGAACAATTTGAGTTCTACCAGACAATTTAAAGATTTTCCAGGGCCACTTGATAGGGTGACTTGACAACTGAAGTGAAGCACCCTTGAGTTCAGAATCCCAAACGTGAGGAAGGACATTTGTCTTGTGGGGCAGGGGAATCGGCAGATATTTAGTAGCACAAACAAATTAAATAATTATTGAACAATTAGTATGCATTTGAGGATAATCTTCCGGTGACCGCAAGTCCGGGGTGCTAACGCCAGATGGCGCTAAATGGCCACTCATTGACCCTGTCCGGTTCTTTAACCGTATGAATAAGAAGGAAAAAGGCTCCAGAACTGGGATTTCTGTTTAGAGGTAAGAGGATTGGGGCATGTGCGTGTGCGCGTGGTGTGCCTGCGGGCCGAGTGTATTTTGCATCCAGGGAGGCAGAGTACAGATGTGGGAGGAGCTAGCCACAATCAGGGGGCGGAGCTGAGTGGGAAGGTAGGGTTTCTGTTCTTCTGAGGAGTCTGGAGAGCGGGCTTTTGGTGATTTTGGTGTGTTTGTGTGTTTGTTTTGTTTTGAGACAGGGCTTCTTCTCTGTGTAGCCCTAGCTGTCCAGGAACTCACTCTGTAGACCAGGCTGGCCTCGAACTCAAAGATCCACCTGCCTCTGGCTCCTGAGTGCTGGGATTAAAGGCGTGCGCCACCACTGTCCTGCAAGAGAGAACTTATCAAAAATTGCTTTTTAAAATTCTTATTTTGTGTGTGTTGTATTAGTGATAGTGCGACTGTGAAAGTCACAGGACAACTTGCGGGAATTTATTCTTCCCTTCCACTAGGTGGGTCCCAGGGATGGATCTCAGGCAGTCAAGCTTGGCAGTAGGCATCTTTACCTATCTCGTGACCTTAAAAGGGCTTCCTTGGGTGGATCCGATTTAAAGGTATTATTAAGAGGCGTGGCTTGTGAGCACCTTCATAGGACCAGACAGAGGAGGGTTTAAGCAAGTGAACATTACTTGGGGGTAGTTCTTCTGCGGTCCTAAACTCAGTGAGGGGGCGGGGTCTGAGGATAGCTCGAGGGTAATTCCATTCCCTGGAGGGCGGTGTTTGCTTGGGTCTTTTAGGAAGAGCGTTTATATCTCGGCGGGATATCCTGCAGAATCCCAGACTCTGACGGGACAAGCACGAGAATGCGCAGTCTGGGCGGAATTCATACCTCGGTGAACACAAGATTTATAAACTCCTCTTGCTGTCTCCGCTTCTGCCTAGATGTGGAGACGCAGCTTGTTGCTTGTGGGCGGGGTCCTGGGAGAGCTGATAAGGGGCTAAGCAATAACTCTGAAGGCATCTTTGAGCTGGCGAGGGATGAGGCTATGGCTTTGGTGGGCGGAGCCTCCGGAGTTTTCTCTCTCCCACCCCGCCCTCGCCTTCAGGGGGCGTGGCTCATGATTGGAAGGGCGGGCTGATAATCGAGGCAACCTCCGCCGCGCAGAGGTGAGGCTCAGCCTGAGAGTTAATGGGCGGAGCCTGAGACTCAGCGCTCGGTTGAGGCGGAGCCTGAGACCGGGCGCAGGCGGGGGCTCTGCCCTGGGAGGCCGTCTGTTTAGGCCCGCACGCAGCTCCGCATCTGGTGCTCATTACTAGATGACAAAGAGCCGGCTCTGGGCCCCCTTCCCCACACCCATCCTCCCGCGGACTACAGAGCATTTAACTCTTTCTTTCCCTCAGGGTGCTGTCTACCCTCTGCCAGGGGTCATGGGAAGGAGCTTAAGGCCTCCGTCCCAGCAGACCGTGTCATTCCATAAATGGTGCCTCAGGCCCACGCTTTCTGGAAAACCAGGCGACCTCCCTCCATTCCATCCATCAATCACCCGCCCCCTCGACTGCATCTCCGAGGTTAAAGCTGGGAAGGATCTGGCAGGGGCGTCTGGTTTGAGTTAGGGGAACGTGAGAGTGGCTACCCAGGCGGTGCGTTCCCTCTGCACCCCTCTGTGAACCCCCACTCCTAGTTGGTCAATAGCCCCCGCACTCCCTCTCCTGGTCTCCTGGGATATGTGACATAGGGGCTTCGAGTATAGAAAGGGCTCTGGGGCACCCCTCCTCACCTGCCTGGGGTGGGGGTGCGGCTTTGCCCAGTCCTAATTAGAGGCCCCAGAGGGCTGAGCTGAAAAATTATAGAGGTGGTGGAACCGGCGCCTCCCTCTTCCAGGTCCTGTCCCTTCCCCCAAAGACAGTCAACTGAGGATGAGGGGGAGGTTATCTCACACTCTGATCTCTGACCAGGACAAAAGCCCTGGGTTTTCCCTCAAGCTGCTAGAGTCTGCCAGGATCTTTGCTAAGATGCCGCTTTGAAAGATGCCGCTTTCACCCCACAGGGTGAAGAGTAAAATGTGTTTCCTAATGGGAAGGCCTTGTTTCTAAGTGGACCCAGGGAGCTAGAACAGGGCTTTCCCCAACCCAGCCTCCTGGGTACCTATTCTTACTTCCTCCCCGTACTACCTTCTATGAAGGAGGCATACCTACAATCCTAAGGTGGCTGCATCCTTGGGTGATCCTGATTCTCTGCCCAGACTTCTGGGCAACATATGACGATGGCAAAGAATGTTCAGAAGAAAGTTTAGAAAAGCAGACTACTGGAGACTCCTCTCTCCCTAATCTCCAGCCCCATCCTACCTGAGATTCCCAAATTCCACTGGCCTCCAGTTCATCAGAGACCCTCACTCAAGACCTCCCCTCAAATTTTCGTTGCATTTTAATAAACTGGGAACAAGTATGCACTTTCTCCCTTACCAAACCTCCAGACCACTTGGCCTGCTGTGTAACAATGGGTAAGTATGGCCTTGCCCTCTCCTGTCTCATTTCTTTTTTCTTTTTTTTTTTTTTCTGGATGCAATCAGCAGAGGTTTATTAGGGGAGGAGCCGGCGGTCAAAAACGACAAGCTCTTTAGCTCCAAGAGCAGGGTTTTTGCCTCTCCTGTCTCATTTCACTGAAAAGTATGAAGCATACTTTTTCTTAAAGGGTTCTTACCTTACCTAGATAATGGAAGGAAGCTCCATTTCCCCCTGAGGCCTCCCAGACCCTTCCCTCAGGCATCAGTGGGGATCACGAACTTTGGGTGAGGTTGGCACCCCGTTTATTGGAGAAGATCCCAGCGCCCACCCCTTTGAGGTCCTGGAGTCCTTTGGTGTGTCCTCTGTCATGAATGCTGGGCCCAAAGAACAGAACCTCCTCTGTCCAGCTGGGCAGCCCCCATAAGTCCCTGGTGTGGTCTCAGCCATGTGTCCAAAGTAAGTCCTTTCCTTCTACCCCGCAAGGGGTATCTGCACCCCATCACACACTGGTTCTACAGGTCTGTACCCCTGTAAGGCTGCCTCTGGGGGGCATGGGTTCTGTTGCGCTCTTGTTCCCAGCATGTGTGACCCAGCGATAGCAGTCAGTGATCCGCTTGCTGGGCACATGGGAGCCACAGCGAGTGCAGTACACGATGCCCAATGCAAGCAGGACCACCAAGAAGACACACGTTGGTACCAGCAGTGCCACCAGCAGCCAGCGGTCATCCCTCTGGCTCTGGCCTGCAAGACCTGACTCTGCCAGGGCTGTTGGAGCTGCTGTGGGGCCCACTGAGGGCAGCCGTGGCACTGATTTGGGACTGGAAACTCCTTCTCTTGGGACTAGGGGGGCTCTGGAATAGGAGTGTGTGGGGCTAATAGTTGAGGTCTGGTTAATGGGGCTCTGAGGGGGCAGGGGAGAAGGGAAGGTTGGGGGCTGGTTGGCAGCAGGCACAGGGGTTTCATGGACAGAAGACCTGGAGTTCGTAGGCAGAGGAGGCTGGAGAGCTGAGACAGAAAGCTGTGGGGCCTGGGTTCTGATACCTGGAACATCTGGGAGCAAAGGGTGTTGGCGGCGGGCTTTGGAAGTGGTATCCCCAGGATCAAGGTTAGATGGGATTGGAGGCAAGTAAGTGATAGTGTGGGTGTCTGGTGACATCGGGGCCTGGTGGGGATAGTTGGTTGAGATAATGGGGGGCTGGTAAGGAGGAGGCTGTGCTGGGTGAGTGGCGGAGGTTATCCCAGGCCTGTGGCCAAAAGGTAGGTCTGGATAACTGGTCTTGATTTTGGGGACCTGGCGCTCAGGGAACACAGCTGGAGGTGTGGCAGGGGCCATGACAGGTGGGTGGACAGGGCTCAGGGGTGGGTGTATGGCTGAAATAACAGGGGTCTTTCTCGTGGCAGAGATCACCATGGGTCGTGTGGCAGACACCACTGAGGAACGGTAGGGGCCCCTGGGGGCACTAAGTGGGGGTGGCCAGGTAGGCTCCAGGTGCAATTTCTGAGGCTCTCCATCCTGTGGAAAGTTGGGCCTATAGGGCAGGCCAAAGTCAGGCGGATGTGTAGGTGCCATCCATAGGACCCCCTGCTCCTCTGTCCAGGTGCCATCAAAATCCTCCCAGGGCTCCTCTTCATCCTCCCCTTCTTCTCCGTCATCCAGCAACTCATCTCTAAGATCCTGGGAGGCCTGGGCACCCATGGCTCCTGCAGGGCTACAACTGATACCATCTGCCTCAAGCTCATGCCCCTCGCTGCAGTAGCACTCAAAGCCACCAACATAGTTGACACACATCTGCTGGCACACGCCAGCAATCTGGCACTCATCCGTGTCCACGCAGCGGTGTGGCTCATCCTCAGCTGGCCGGAAGCCTAGGCGACAGTGGCAGCTGTAGCCTTGTGGCCCACCGGGCTCACACTGCTGCTCACAGGGTGCCTGGGCACAGGGGTCTTCACAACTGTGCCCATCTGCTGCTAGATGGAAGCCTTCACCGCAGCGGCAGGACACACCGCCATCCACCTCTTCCACACACTCATGTTCGCAACCCCCGTTGTCAGGACCACAGCCAGTCCCTGGGCACAGTGGGCCGGTCTGGGACCAGCCCACGCCACCTGAAGGTTGTTTCACGCACAGCAAAGAAGCTCCCCTGCCAGCTTGGCACTGCACAGCTGCCACGGAGCCAAAGGGCAGCCATTCGAACTCGCTGGAAACCAGGTTGAAGGGTGTGGTGTAGACAGCTGGACCGGCTTGACCCACCTCAAGCGGCAAGGCAGGGCAGGCACCCTCAAAACCAAACTGGCAGAGGTAGCCATCGACAGCCAGTGTGCACGAGCCTTCGAGCCAGCGATGCTCTCCGCTGGCCTCAAGGGCAGCACAGCGCTGGGCCGGGCAGGGTCCTTCCGTAGCCGGCTGGGCCCAATTGGTGAAGGCGGTGTCCTGGTCTCCCGTGGTCCATAGGAAGCCTCGCAGTGGGCGCTGCGGCTGGCATTGCCGAGCCTGCCGCTGCAACCCAATCCATAGCAGCCTGTTGGCGGGCCCGACGCCCACCAGGCTGTCCACACGCCGGGCCTCCTCCGGGGTCCGCGGCGTGGCCAGGTTGCCCCCCAGTTCCCGGCAAGCCCGCCAAGCTTCCAGGAATGTGCGGCGCAGAGGGAAGAGCGCGTAGCAGCTGCTGGGACCGCAGGCGGCTCGAGGCTCCAGCGTCCAGGGGGCCTGGCCCAGTGTGGGCACCGCGGCCGCCCAGGCCAGCAGCAGGCGCAGCAGCATCGCGACGCCCCCCGACTGGCCGGGCTCGGGCTTGCGGCTGCTCTTGACAGGGGGAGGGATCAAGGCCTCCGGCGGGAGGGCCGGGGGCGGGCCCGGCGGACTCACGCCTTGTAAGGAGTGGGCTTGGGCTGGGGCCGCTGCCAGCTCCCCTGCTAGCTCCCCGGGGGCTGCTGGAGCAGGAAGCAGTGGGGTTGGGGGTTCTGGGGTGAGAGGCGAAGGGCAGAGGAGGGGAGGAGGTAAAGTTAACTAACGGGCTACCTCAGGCGGTACAGAGCTGAGCGTCAGGGAAAGGGGGACCTGCTTGCCTGAGAGGCATCCCCAACCAACCGTCTGAAACTTCAGCAGTGTCTGCAGCTCAGGCAGTTGGGGTGAAGCTGCCTTCCAGAGAGACTCCCGAAGACTGGAATCTGGATTCACCAGTGTCAGTAGAAGGCTGCACTCTGAGCTCAACGACAAGATCCTGCCAGCCCTTTCTCATCACACATATGTGTGCGACTCCTTCCAACTCCTGGCAAGAGCATCTTCTCTGACACCCTAAGGCCGCCAAACCCCAGCCTCACACACGCAGTTCTCCTGACATGCTATGTATGCCCTTAGGTGGACAAGCAAGGATGATGTGGCATGCTAAATGGTCTACACTATGAAGCCCCGCCCATTCTTGCCTAGGCCCGGCTTGAGAATCAACTTGATAACCTCCGTGTGAACAGTCTCAACCAGACATTTATTTGATGAGCCCCTTCGCTCACCCTACTCACTCACTCCCAAGGTTTTTTTTTTTTTTTTTTTTTTTTTTTTTTTTTTTTTTTCTCCAGCAGGATCAGCATTAGGGGTTAGGGAGTGAGGAAGAGGCCAAGGGCTGCTCTCCCCTTACCCTGGCTCAGTCAGGGGCCCTGGGAACCTGGGCTTAGAAGGGGAGGAGGCTGCCCCCAAACAGGAAATGCCTCTCTGGGCTCCTGCTGCAGGAGGGCAGGGTGCATGACTCTGGGCTCCATGGAGGCTGAGCTCAACTCAGGGTGATCAGGGCTGCTTTGAGGGGACCTGTGTAAGACCATGTATGGGCATGGGGACACAATGGGATAGGCAAGTGTGACACAGGCAGCATATTGTCCTTCTTACTCCCAGGGCCTGCTGCATAGCCTGCTCAGGGTCCTCTTCCAGCCCTTCCTGGAAGCCTCTGGAGGTTTGCACACTGGGCCTGGCACCCCGGGTGGCCCTGGGAATCTGTATGAAGGATTAACCCCTGCATATTCTCTCTCTCTCTCTCTCTCTCTCTCTCTCTCTCTCTCTCTCTCTCTCTCTCTCTTTAAGAGATGGATTTTGCTATGTTGCCAAGGCTGCCCCCAACTCTTGGGTTCTAAGTAGCTGGTACTAGAGTCACCCAACACCAGGTAATCTTTTTATACTTTTGTTTTTACTTTGACTTTTTGACTTGTCAAAAAAGTTTTGTTGGACATTTTTAAAATTTTGCTTTTTGTTTATGAGTGTTTTATCTGCACGAATGCATGTGCACACTGTGTGTGTGTGTGTGTGTGTGTGTGTGTGTGTGTGTGTGTGTGGTACCTTCAGAAATCAGAAGAGGGTATCAGATTCCCTGGAACTGGGCTTATAGGTATTTGTAAACTACCATGTGGGTGCTGAGAACCAAATTTGGGTCCCTGCAAGAGCAAGAAGTCCTCTTAGCTGCTGAGCCATCTCTCCAGCCCCCTGTTTTTGATTTTTCTGAGGCAAGGTCTCATGTGTAGCCCAGGCTGAGCTGGAGCTGTTGTAGTCAAGGATGGCTCTTCCTCTTGCCTCTGGTCTGGCATTAGTTAACACATGATAATTTATATTCTCAGCAGAGTTTGAGCCAGCTGGGGATGTGGCAGTAGTGGCAGAGTAATGTCTGGTCCTGGGTTGGATTCTCAGCACTTAAAACCTCTTGACCCATCGGTAAGAAAGTGAAAGAGAAGTTTTGTTCTTTGGGACACTGGCCCGGCCTGGATACTTTGCTGTTGACCTGTGTGGGTTCCAGGCTATCTCTGAGCCTTCATTCGTGTGTCCCCCCACCCCGCACCACTCTTTTTTGTTTTGTTTTTTGTTGTTTGTTTTGTTTTTCGAGACAGGGTTTCTCCGTGTAGTCCTGGCTGTCCTGGAACTCACTCTGTAGACCAGGCTGGCCTCGAACTCAGAAATCCACCTGTCTCTGCCTCCCAAGTGCTGGGATTAAAGGCGTGCGCCACCACCGCCTGGCCGCACCACTCTTTTTTAAAGACTGGTTTTCACTATGTAGCTCTGGCTGGTCTGGAACTCACAGAGTCCATCTGCCTCAGGCTCCCAAGTCCTGGGATTAGCTCCCTTCTCTTCTTTATTTCCCTTCCTCTTCCCTCCCCTTCCTTTCTCTTCTCTTTTTCTGCCAAGTCTTCCCTTTTGTGTAGATCTCACTGCAGCAGTACTGGGATTATGGGTGTGGGCCGCTGTGCCTGGCCTCCATTGTCCTCCCCCCCCCACACACACACACACACACACGACATGGGGATAAGTGTGTGCAGGTTCTTCAGCTCCTCTACTGTTGCCCCACTCCCTATTTGCATATGTGTTTTGTCAACCGTCAACCGCAGAGCACAGGACAATTGTTTGGTAGTCTTCTGAGAGAATCTAGGTGCCAGTGGGGACCAAGCTGCTTTCACTAACTACCTCACAGTGCCCAAGTTGGTACTGCAGACACAGCCAGGCTGCGAGAAAACCACTGTTTATACAGCGCTTGCTCGGAAGTCTTATGCTCAAAGCATGCAGGGTTACTCCCCTTCTCAGGAGAGCAAAGTCCATCCTTCCGTTGATGAAAGAGCCAAAGCTTGAGCTCACCCTTCTGTTCTATCTGTCTTCCACACCCTTGTCCAGTACCTCAGCAAATCCCATTGGCATCATTTTCTCTCTCTCTTTCTTTCTTTTCTTTTCTTTTCTTTTTTTTTTTTTTTTTGTTTTTTTTTTTTTTTTTTTGTTTTCTGAGACAGGGTTTCTCTGTGTAGTCCTGGCTCCTGGGTGTCCTGGAACTCACTCTGTAGACCAGGCTGGCCTTGAACTCAGAAATCCGCCTGCTCTGCCTCCCAAGTGCTGGGATTAAAGGCGTGCGCCACCACTGCCCAGCGGCATCATTTTTCAAAACTAGATCAAGAGTGTGACCATTTCATAGCACTGTCTTTTGCCTTCCTGTCCACCCTGGTTGTCAGTCTCCTAGTTGAGCCCTGCAACTAACACTCTCTCTCTCTCTCTCTCTCTCTCTCTCTCTCTCTCTCTCTCTCTCTCTCTCTCTCCTTCCTCTTCCTCTTTTTCTCCCTTATGGGGAGAATCTTTAAAAAGCAAAGGGCTAGAGAGCTGTCTCAGGGTTAAGAGTACTCATTACTGTTGCAAAGAACCCGGGCTGGGCTCCCAGCACGCACACGGAGGGTCACAACCATCTGTAACTCCAGTTCCAGGGAATCTGATGTCCTCTTCTGACCTCTTCCATACACTGGGCACACATGTAGTGCATACAGTATATGCAGGCAAAAACACTGATAAAATAAAACATCTTATACACATACACACAGGGAAAAAGCAAACCTGGCCAGACCCAGCCTCTCCTCTACTCAGGGCCCTCGGGGGCCATCTCTCACTCGGAGGTAGCCAAAGTCCTGCTATGTGATCTGTCTCCAATGCTCAGTCCACCCTCCCCCCACCCCACTTCTCCCTTGGTCCTCCCTTTGTTCTAGCCACTCTGGCCTTGTCTATGCCAAGCCTTGGGCCCAGCAGGCATTGAGCTTAGGACCTTCGGTCCCATGTTCCCCTCTACCTGCAACATCCAAATGCCCTCTTTGCCTGTTACTTCCTCAGGTCTCAGTTGAAGCAGCAAAGTCCCTGACCCAAACACCCACACGACTCTCCTCTCTCTGGAGTCTCCCCTACCTCCCAGCCCTCATCAATTACTCTCTGTCATGGTGTATTCTTTGTTGTTGACTTGAACCCCCTTATGTCCTGAATCCTACCCAGAATCCCTCAATTGTAGCTGGCATTATTGACACTCAGATATATAGACATGAGTGGTTTGTTCTGTGCTCTGGCTTTGACCCATACGTGAGTAGCATCTTTCCAGTTAGGACAACAAAAACACATCTCCAGTTATTGCCAAGTATCATGTGCTCAGTGGAGAACTCCTATCCTGGGAGACTGCGCTCCATGGCAGCAGACTCAGTGAGACCTGTTGTGCCTCGGAGCCTCTGGGCCCAGAGGCTCTGCTTAGTAAAAACTGTAAGTAAAAATTAGTAAGAAGCACTGAAATCCCAGCACTTCAGAGGTTGAGGCAGAGGATTAGAAATTCACTTTGATCCTTAGAGGCATAGTGAGTTTCAGGCCAGGCTGGGATGGAAAAAGATAAATGGGACCCTGTTAAAACAAAACAAAAACAAACAAAATAAAAAACGGAGCTGGAGAGATGCCTCAATGCCTTAAGAGCACTGACTGCTCTTCCAGAGGTCCTGAGTTCAATTCCCAGCAACCAAATGGTGTCTCACAACCATCTGTAACTGGATCCGATGCCCTCTTCTGGTGTGTCTGAAGACAGCTACAGTGTACTCACATACATAAAATAAATAAATCTTTAAAAACAAAACAAAAACAAATAAAAGAACTCAGCATGGTGGTGCTTGCCTTTAATACCAGTGCTTAGGAGGCAGAGTCAGGCAAACCTCTGAGTTTGAGGCCAGCCTGGTCTACAGAGTGGGTTTCAGGAAAACCAGGGCTACACTGAGAAACCCTGTCTCAAAACAAACAAACAAACAAACAAACAAACAAACAAAGTTGTTGGTGGTAGGGACTTGTTGAATGACTGAATGAGCGCAGAGAAGTTAAGAGCCCAGCTCCTGAAGATGCCACTGGGAGGCTGGGATTTACCTGGAGCTGTCCTCTGCTTGCTCTCCACACTTGCTAGCTACTGCTAGCTACACTGTTGATGCTGGATCATCCCAGAAGTGGAACATTCCTGGTGCTCTACATATCTTTTT
The DNA here is from genome assembly GCF_011762505.2 of Arvicanthis niloticus. Taxonomy (NCBI): domain Eukaryota; kingdom Metazoa; phylum Chordata; class Mammalia; order Rodentia; family Muridae; genus Arvicanthis; species Arvicanthis niloticus. The sequence continues at coordinate 113,526,406 of NC_047658.1, read as the reverse complement.
ATAGATGGGGAAACTGAGGCAGTGAGAGCCTTAGAGGGAATTAATGTCAGGGCTCAGACTTGAACCCAGGGCTCCTGATTCTCATTCTGCTTGTCTTCCAGGTTGCTGCACCTGTTGTCCCTTGAGCAGAGATTGAGTGCTGACACATCAGGATGATGGCCTGGGCTGAGAACTCAGATGGGTTTGGAGGGTACAAAGGACTTCCTTGCCTGGCCTGGAGAGGAAAGTGAGGAGCAGAGAGAGAATGTAGGCAGGGAAGGGAGGCCTGATGTGGGAGGCGTTGAAGCTGAACCTGAGAGGCAGAAGCTCCACTGTGGATGCCATGGGAAGAAAGTCAGGGCGAGGGAAGTCCATGGTTGGTGGATGGTGGGTGGATGGGACCCATGGCCAGGGACCATTTAGGAGACTGTTGCAATCATCTGGGAAGGGAAGGGATCTGGCTGGAGAGCTGGCTACAGGGCGGGCCGGGCTGGGGGAGGCAGCCTCTGGAGGTTCCTTGGGGGCGGTTCTGAGCCTGGTCCAAGGGTGTGGTGAGCCCAGTCATGCTTCGGGCAATGGCCAGTGCTGGGCGTCTGAGAAGAGGCTGTAGGATGTCTGGCAAGTGGGTGGGTCAGATCAGAGGTCAGGACCCCAGTTTCACTGGGGTGAAGGGCTTGGGGAGCAGGTAAAGTAAGTAGAAGGAAGAAGGTCAAAGGCCAACTTCCAGATGTACCAGCCAGACCTACTTCTAAGCAGAGGGAAGCCAAAGCAGGAAAGGGACTGAGAGGTGGATGAGAGCATGCCTCTGGCTTCAACAAAGATTCATTCGGTAGATCAAAAGTAAGAGTTGGCAACATACTTTGGTGCCCAGGCTGGGTGTCCAGCCCTCCTCCAGGTTGGGAGAAGTAGGGTGTAGGTGCCCTAAGAACTTTCTCCCCTACTTGGGATGGGGAGCAGGGTGAACAGAGAGCACCTAGGTTTTGGAGAGCAAGAGCTTCAGAGGAGTCGGGCTGGAGGTTCCTTTCCTGTTGTTCTGGTTAAGTCTGATTCATATTCTTCACCCACTACACAGAGAAGATGCTAACTGATGCGACAAGTGATTAAATCTTCAGTGGTCGATATGTGAATGGATGCATGGGCGAATGATGGATAGACATATAGATGCATGGGGGGATGGATGGATATACAGGCAGATGATGGATAGTCATACACATGGGTGAATGATGGCGCAGAGTGAGTATATAGGTTGATACACAGGGAGATGATAGGTAGATGGATATGGGGACGTGGGTTGCCACACACAAAGCTGAATGAATAAATGCATGAAAGCAAGAATGGCTCAAAGGGAGGAAGGGATTGGATGGATGGATGGATGGATGGATGGATGGATGGATGGATAGATGGATGGACCAATGTACATATATGTAGGTATGCAGTATGTATGTTTGTAGATATGTAAGCATGTATGTGGAAGTGGATGGGTGGATAGTTAGGTAGATGTATGTATGGCTTTTTTTTTTTTTTTTTTTTTTTTTGAGATAAAGTCTCATGTTGCCCAGGCTAGCTTCAACCTACTATGTAGCCAAGGATGACCTTGATGTTATGGTCTCTCTGCCTTTACCACCAAGTTCTAGGATTACAGGCATTTTTCCCTTGTTGATAAAACATTTGGATGCATTGCTTGATACAGAATGTAAACAAAGGGCCTGAATTGTCACTGGCAGCCACCCTGACAAGTGGCATACCTAGAATGGATCTCCACATCTCTGCAGGAGGACAATCTAAGACAGGAACAGCAGGGGTTACCACCACTGCAAGGAACAACTGTGTTCTTTACTGGGGCCTGAGGACAGCGTGTCATCCTGGCTGGACTGGAGGTGGGTGGGTGGCAGGGTGTACCATCTCAAATTCTGCTTATGGTGGGAACCAGAAGGCTGGGTCTCCCTGCTGTGATAGCAGTCCAGCCCATATTCCCAGGGAAAACTTGTCCAGGATATGCAAGAGGGAGATGGTTTGGATGCAATCTGTAGGCCCAGAGGGGAAGGGGAAAGGTGTCGTAAAGGATAGCCGGCCCAGAGAAAGGTCCCATAGAACAGCTGAGTGGGGGGATTGGGTAAGATTGGGGCGCTCCCCCAGGCAGACATCCTTAAGAGCCTTGGCATGCTGGCCTGCTGAGACAGCACATTGCTTTGTGTGCAAATCACCTCCTTCTCTCTCTTCTGTCCCAACCCCCACCTCAGTCCCTGTCTAAGCTCTTCTTAGGCCATCCCAGCTTCCAGGCTGTCAGGAGGAAGGGCTGAGGGTGGGCCGGCGGGAGGCACCCAGTCTTGGGTGGGAGCCAAGGTGGGTGGGTGAGAGAGGTTTACCCCAGGCAGCAGTGGAGGAGGAAAGGGTACATTTGCAACCTCCTCCCCTCCCCACTGTTGGGGCCACTCCCTTTGTGCTTCTGGCAAGACAGCCCTGCAGGGAGGGGGTCATGCTGCTGGGGACAGGATGGGTGGGAGACAGAGGTTTGGAGAACTCAAACTGGGAAGAAGGGGTTTTGGCCCTCCTCAGCATCCTTGAAGCCAAAGAATTCTGACAGCTGGGGGTAGCTGAGGGTAGCGGGCCTTAGTCATAGAGACCTCCTCCTCCTCGTATGCATGTGGCTACAGGACAATGTGCTTGCATGTACAGGGCCCGGCATACACATGTGTTTGCACAGCCTTGGCATGGCTACACATGTACACAGCTGGGTGTCCCAGCAAGTTCACACCTGTGCCCACAGCTGCAAGAATGAAGCAAACGGCTCCTCAGCATCTCGGGTCGGTCCAGCTGGGAGCCCAGTTCTTTCCTAGCAGATGCCTGACTTCAACATCTGGCCACATTTGCCCTCAAGAAAGGGAATCCTGGAACCCGTGTCCAGGCTGGAAGGGCCAGTCCTGCCTGAGTAGTGCAGGCAGCTCTTCTGAAGGCCTGCGCAAGGCCACCTGTGGGTGTAGGCTCTCTGCTTAAGGGGAGGATCGACCAATCGGCTGGGCCCAGTTTGTTGAGGACGTCTCTAATTGCAGTCCTCATTCTGACCACATACCCCAGGCCTAGGTAAACAGGGTGACTAGTCCCGCTGTCACAGGACAAGTTTCTTTTTGCCACATCTTTCCTCAGTTACCCCAGTCCCAACTTCTCTGATCTCTGCCACATCCAATACTGCCTGATCTTTTTCCACAAGTATTTACTTTTCCTTGTCTCTTCCTGCATCACACCTCTTTCCCTTGCACTCTCATCCCCAGGATCCTGGCCTCCACCTCTCCTGCCTGTTCTTCTCTTCCCTCTCTGTGTCAGGGGTCTCCTGCCCTAAGAATTGTCCCACTGTTGATCTGGGGTTTGTCTTGTTGCTTTTAGCTTCCCCGTGTCTCTGCATCTCCCACCTCTCCTCCATCTATGTAGCAGTGTGTGTATCTTGCCACCATCCCTGGGTGGTCTAGCCTCCCTCCTCTCTCTCTGTACTGTATCCTGGGGGTTGGCTGGGTTGGAAGCCAGGTCTGGGGTCTGTGACCAAGGCCAGGAAGGAGAACCCAAGCAGACATGATATTTACGTTGGGACTTCAAAGTGAAGCCCGGGCTGTGGTGGGGGTGTAGGGGAGCTGGCAAGCAAAAGCCAGACTGAGGTCAGATCACACTCCTCCCTAGTGAGGGTCTCCTTGGTGACACACACCTCCCCCGTGGGACACCAGATCCAGAGTAGGGATGGAATAGTCTATTTTGGTGCAGAGTTCTAAGAAAGGCACTTCCTGTACCCTCACCCTGCCCCCATCCTTTCTTCCTGTCACCCTGCAGCTGAGTCGGGCAGCTTGGTGTCGTCCCCCGCCCCCCCTGCCCCCCCACCCACGTAAGCATCCCTCAATTGGGAACACAAGGATTTCTGGGGATGGCAGGAGTAAAAGGCTCAATCTCAGTAAAAAAACATCTTAGGCACTGGGCAGCCCATGCAGCCTCACTTTCTGGCAGAGGCTTTGCCTGGCAGAGCAGCATGGGTCTGTAACCCTGTCAGCCCCATGCAATGGGACCAGGCAAATCTGGCCTTTCCTGACCTTTAGAGTTTACCAAGCAGCCTGCCAGCCTGAGCTTGGAGGACCCAAGTTGGACTGAAGGTCACCTCCCCAGCTAAAGACATCCAGCTGCTAAAGCCAGGAAGGGGGGGCGGGAGTCCCAGGAGGGCGAAAGCTTATTGTCTCATTCCACAACTCAGTCTAGGGGCCTAAGTTCCACCCAGGGAAACTCTTCAGGAAGGGCCACCACCATGACACTCAGATCCAAAAACCACTCAGGTCCCCAGAGCCCCAGCTCCTGGGCTAGTACTCTCCCCATCCTCCGTCCTGTCCTTCAGTTCCTCCAGTGAATCAGGCTGGAATCTGATGAGCTCAGGCTGCCCCGCCCAGCCTGCCTAGCCCGTGAGGTCACTGCACCCTTTCAGGGGTCTTCCCAGCAATTCAGTTTCCTCAGGGAGCCCACCAGAGGCTGTGTGGGGGAGTGAGGCCAGGATAGGCCAGGCTGGGTGGGAGATTTTAGGAGATTGGGGTTGGATCTCCTGTTCATGCTTCAAAGTATAAAAACATGTGAGTTGTGTGTGTGTTGTGGGGGTGTGTACATTTCCAGGGTTCAGAAGGAGCTGGATGCAGAAGCTATAGTGTGTCTCCAGGAGCTTGGATATAACTGTGTCTGAGTGGTGACATGTGTTAGCACTTTTGCATAGGTAAGCCTGTGTCAGGAAGTCTGTGTGTCACTACAGGCCTGTATCCAGAGTCCTCATGTGTATCATAGTGGTTTCTGGGTGTGCCTGTTAATGTTGGGAATCCCTGGGCACTATACTTCCCACCTGGGATAACAGCATCACTGTGCTTTGGAATGTGGGTCAGAGTGTTACTATGCTCTAAACTGTGGGTGTGAACATTGCTCACAAGGCCACAGTAGGATATTAAGGAGGGGGAGGAGGGTGGGTCAGACTGAGTCTCCATGACTGCTGCTCACTCCACCCCTTGAGACTGTCTCACAGGCCCTAGAACCTGAGCAGGCAGCCTTTCTTCACCCTACTCCTGACCCCCTTTTCCAGTGATGTCCGGTGGTCTTTTATCACCAGTTGGGTATTCATGCCTTGGGGTAGCATCAGGGAGAAGAGCTGAAGGAGAGGAGTGGTGTGAGGCTGAAGCCAGGTGTTCATACCCCTCAGTAGAACTGGTAGAAAATGAGCCAGCCCCAGGAGCAGAGAGAACAGGTCTCGAAGTCTTCCCGGACCCACCATTCTGAATCATCCTGCAGACAGTCTTACAAGTGCCAGTTCCGACCCAGGCATTGTTCTAGGTTCTTGAAGGCCTGCCAGGAGGAAGCCTGTGCTCGTTAGTGAGGAAGACAGACAGTAAAAGAACTCACACGTACAACTTGGGTGACTTTAAGATGACAAATGACGTGCCTGTTTTCAAGACACCCAGGCTACTGGTCAGTGTCCGTGTCCTGCACCACAGCAGTGGACACTGGATGAGGCACAGCACAGCTCAGAGCCTTGACTTCTAGGACATGGAAGATGTAGGAGGGGTAGCGTCCCTGGGATGCAGTGGCTCACAGTTACTCGGGAGACCACAGTACTTGGTAATGATACACCCTTCTTTTGAGATGGGGGGGGGGGGGCTTGCTATGTAGCCCAGGCTGGCCTCCAATTATGTAGCTGAACTCCTGATCCTCCTGTCTCAGCCTCCCAAGTACAGCAATTACAGATATGTGCTACATGCCTAGCTTTGTTTGTTGAGAGTATGAATAAATGACTCTTTCTCTCTAGAGTGTATGTTGGAGTTTTAAGTCCCGTAACAAGCCACTTACTTGAAGAAGGCCTCAGGTTCCTACTCTATATAATGGAGACATCAGGAGGGGAAAAATAAAATAAGGTGGAGATAGCATCTAAGACTGGCATATTCCCACCGCGCCTGCATAGTGAACTTGACCTGTGCTCATACTGATTTGGCTTCGATAAAAGAAAAGGTCCAGAATGCATGCAGGAGCCAGCAGTGTTCCTTGGAGCCATGGCTGTATCCACACTGAATTCTAGGAGCCCAGAATTAGAACTGACCACAAAAAGGAAGGGCCTATGGGGGTCCCAGAAATCTGGGCCCCATAAGATAGTTTCATATCCTGTCCTTGGAATCCTCCGCACCCTGCCAAGTCCTTTTCCAGGAATGAGTGCTACAGGTCCTGTGTCTCATTCCCAGGAATGGCCTTCCTACTCCACCCCACCCCAGTCCCTTATTTGTAGTTCTCAGGCTGCAGTCAGTGGACACCATTTATTGAGCACCTGCGGAGTACTCCATCCTGTACAAAGGACTAGGGAGGAAGAGAAGACATATTATGGAATAAGGGGCCATGTTGTTCAGAGCCTTGAAGATCCAGCAGCCTTGTGTGTGGGTCCTCCTGGGTGGTAGAGAAAAGGCAAAAAGAACCAGGGCCACCCTCCCCAATGCCAGATGTTAGATATCAGATGAACTTTGTCCCCCCCCTTATAATGCATCAAGGGCATAGAAATTGGGGAAGGAACATTGGTGGCCTAGTGACTAGTTTGGAACCCTACACCAGCTAGATGTGGATCTGAAAGTCTGCCTTCCTCTTGGTACATTGCATGTGTGTGTTGGTGCCCTGGTGCCCAGAGGCCCAAGAGAGCACCTCTGAGCCTGGCTGTGGTCCTCCTTTGTCTGGAAACAATTGTCTCCTAAGAATCTCTGACTTGCAAGTGGTCTCTGCTCTGCATTTCCCAAGCTGCTGTAAGAGTGTAAGGCCAGTGACAGACTGCATTCTGCAGCTCTTACATTCTCCTTAGCCACAGCCCTCCCACAGGGCGGGGCGGGGGTGGGGCAAAGGGGGTGGGTGATCCTCAGGCAGCTTCTTGGGCTGTACACGCCCTCTTGTGGTTATTGGTGGGTATTTTTCTCTGCTCCGATTTGCAGTGGGCTTCCCTCTGGGACCCGCTGCTCTGGCTTGGAGGGCTAGTTTGCCGGGACATCTTGGGATTACCAGACCTGCACTACAGTCGGGCTCACAAGCTACACCATGCCTCATTATCAAGGGTTAGTGAGGGCCCAAGGAGCAGGGTACAAAGGCAATGTTTGTGGATCACCCCTCTCTGTTCTGGAAACGTTTCACCCTGCAAGTGTGCATTATTTCTCAGGGTCCTGTTTCCCAGAAACATTTAAGTGCCTCAGCAAATTTCTGATCTTGAAAAAAGACTGGAACATAGATGCTGTCTCTCCTGTGGCCTGAATTCGAGGACAACAACCATCTCTGAACTGAGGAAGACGACACAGGTGAGGGGGCTGCCTGTTAGAGGCACCCTACCGGCTGCCATGACTACAAATACTCATTCTTTCTTCTCTTTCCCCACCCTAAGCTGAGCCTCCAACCATCCATGTAGGCCCTGGGTCCCTCCAGGAACTCTGCAGAACAGCAGTCACATCCCTTCTTTATATACCAGACACAATGTCTGGGAAGAGCCTGGCTGCCATTCTGCTGACCCCCTGACCCTTAGGAGAGACTGGAGTTGCACAGGGTCTCAATGCTCCAGTAACCCTGCCTGTGCCCATGGGCAGTGAGAGAGGCACAATAGCCAGGACTGCCCTCCCTCTCTGCCAGAAGTTGGCTACCAGGTGGATTTTCCCCTTACCAGACACGTTTGTTCCTGTGGGATATGGGGCAGACAGAAGCCAGGGGCCTGGAACAGAGGGTCTGGCAGTCTCCCGACTCTCAATGATGCCCTCGTCTGTACTGACAGTTCCCTGTTGTCTAGCAGGTGGACTCATGAAGATCGGCTAGAGGTGGTAGCGGACACCACAGAGCACTGTGTGTGGGCAGTAAAGGAAGCTCAGCAGCTGGGCAGAGTGGACTTAGAGGCTCCTGGAGGCCCAGGTAACCCTTTTGGCTCTTCCTAGCTACTCTTCCAAAGCCTGGCTTCCCTCTGCCTTTTGATCCTCTGACTGTACGTGACCTCCTCTGGCCTGATCCTTGCTTTCTTGGACAACAGCTATCTCAGGTTTCCCTTCACCCTTTAGACCCCCTTTCTCCTCCTGCCATGCTCCTGCCTCTGGTCTCTCACTGCCTGTCTTTGCCTTCTCCATTGCAGCTCCCTGGGTCTCAGGGCGCTCTGCCCGGCGATAGATGAGGTAGCCAGTTGCAGGAAGCCCATGGGCCAGGGCTTCAGGGGGCAGGCGATGGTAGCCCTGGTCCTTGTAGAGGAAGAGGCCAAATGCATCCGGTTGGGTCACTCGAAACTTGGTGGCACAGAGTTGGCTCAGGGTGGCAATCGAAGACCCTGGGGGCAGAGCTAGGGTCTTGGAGGTGCAACCTGTGCTGGGGTCCTGGTAGGCTACTCGGAGGAGGTGCTGTGTGCAGAAAGCAAGAACAAGTCCTCAGCTCTGTTTGGTTGTCACCTCCAAAGCACAAGGGACAGACTGAAGCTGTGCAATGACAGAGTGGGGTGGTACACATCCATGGTAGACCTGGCTGATTTGTGGGCTCTGAGGGGGACATTGGGGCAGGAGAAATGTGTTTGGGCTAGTGGTATAGGCACAAGGCTATGAGGACCCATGAGGAGAGTCCACTGTGTGCTGGGCTCTTACCATAACTGTTCCCAGGGCTACCTACCTAGAACTATTTTCCCCCATAGCTCATCAGGGCGTCTACCCTTCAGGGCAACTCATGTGTCCATTTTAGAGATGAGAAAACCAAGGCACAGACAAAAAGTGATAGAGCTGGGATGAATCTGGGATCTGGCTACAAACTCTGGATTCACAAACAAGACTGAGAAGGTCAAGGCTGATGCACTCTAGCCAAGGTCCAGACGGGAGCACAGACTGAAGCTCAGGGACAAGGAAGGGAGAACCTTAGCTGGTGCTAGGGGCCAGGAACTAGCTGTCACTATCATATCAGGTTCTATCTCCTCATCTGTAAAATGAGAAAAACAATGGCCCTACCTCTGCAGAGTTTCTGTGCCGATTCAAGGAGGCTGCCCTGAAACTCACAGTCCAGTGCCTGTCCCATGGATCACATTCTCCTGAAGGGCTGCTCTGATACTCAGATGGGCCTTTATCTCTATTGTAGGGTGATGCAGGGCTAGAGGAATTGTGCTGGGTAACTTCAGAGTCCCTTTGAGCATGGCCAATATGGGGAAGATGTGGGGAAGGGCCCTTTACCTGGAAGCTGTGGGTGGCCGGCAGGCGGCGCTGTTCCCAGAGGGCCAGAGAGCGCTGGAGCTCCTGTGCAGGGCTGAGTGGCAGTGCGCGGGCCTGGCTTAGGCCACCCAACAAGGCCAGGCTGGCTGAGAGGCTGGTCAGGTAGTAGCCGCCTGGAACACAGGATACATAGAATGCAGGTCAGGCTGGGGTAGAGTGTCCTGCCTTCCCTTCCTTGCTTACTAAGGACTCACTAGCCGCTAAGGAGCCCAAGTTTCACCCAGACAGGAAGTGAGGGAACCCTTTACCCTCTCCAGTGAGCAGGGTGGGTTCCAGTAGCTCTGACATGTACTCAGCTTCTAACAGGAGGTCAGGAAGATCGCACTGGGCCAAAACAAAGCTCAGCAGAGGCAGGAACTCATCAGCGCCTGCATCCTCCCCTGTGGAGACATGGGAAGAAGGAAGTTCCAGCCTCTTCAGAGGCCCAAAGGCTAGGGTCCAATCTCCATGCTAGACAGTGACCCCTCCCCTCCACCTGCTAGACTCCTAGGTAACTAGGTAACAGAACAGGACCATTATAGCAACCTCAGGGAAGGTTACAGGGAAGAAAGAAAATATTCTCTAGAGTTCCTGACATGGACAATTGGATCCTTCTATCCTGTTTGCAGTTCTGGGATTCTGAGACCGGCTCCCTTGGGGGTGGGTGATGCATAGCCTCTATTCAGAGAGTGGAGCAGTGGAAGGTGGTGGTGGTAGGGTCATACCTGCCTGGGTTTTCAGGGCTGTGTATAGCAACTTGCAGGCTTGCAGGAGCCACTTGATCTGGGCACTAGGTGAATAGGCACGAAGAAGCTGCAGCAGCTTCTGGCGCACCTGTTCTGTCTCCACTGGGGAAGAAAGGTTCAGATGGGACCCAAAGGCTCCAGGCCCTTGGGTCCGGGCCAGGCGGAAGCCCTCAGCTAGGCGGCCAAGGGAACCATCTGTGGAAAGCCGGCGCCGCAAGCGGGCAGCTAGAATGGGTCGAAGAGGCTTGAGAACAGAGCGATGCAGGGACTTCTCCAGGACCAATTCTGCCAGAGAAGAGTAGTTGCAGTCAGGGGAAAGAAGCCTGGAAGAGCAGGAGGCCCTGGCCAAGACTGGAGGTAGGGAGAAAGGTGGGGAGGGGGAGGGGGAGGGGGAGGGGGAATTCAGTGTAACAGTAATGAGAAAGGGGGGGTGGGGTGCAGGGAAAGCAGCAGTACATCATTAAGCCCCCAAGGCAAGGAGAGAGGACAAGGGAGGATGGAGAGCCAGGGACATGAACCTGTGGAGACCAGGGCTCGGGCCTTACCCAGCCGCTCCGGTGGTAGCAGCTTCTCAGGACCCAGCTCTGCGCTCAGCATGGCTCGGGCCCGACTCAGGGCCTGGCGGATGCCCTGCAACTCTCGGGGCTCGGGGCCAGCCCGAACCTGGGTCAGTAGGTCCTGCACTAGCTGACCCACAGCTGTGTATCGGTTTTGCATTAACATTGTGGCTGCCCGGCCCACCTGCCTCTCCGGTGCCAGCAGAGAGCAGAAAGCAGAACTCATGGACCGAAGCAGAGGCCGCCGGTGCCTTGGGCGGCTTAGGCGTGGGGAGGTTGTAGGGCTTCCTGAAGAACCCTCCTCCTCTGAGCTGCTGGGGGAGCAGCAGTCCACCTCCTGAAGTGAAGGTAGGGGAGGAAGACTAGGGCCCGCAGCATTTCCTGGCACACGATACCCCGCTGAGCTCTCCCTCTGCAGCAGCTGTCGAGGGGGCAGTCTTTCCGTTTGGCTGGAAGCTGTCCCTGGCAGGACCGGGACTGGAGGAGGCGGCACAGCAGGTGGAGACAGAGGGCTGGAGGTCTCTGTGGACACGCGCACTTTGAAACTCCTCTTGAATTTCTCACGTTTGGTGGGGCCCAGATCCCCTGGGAAGAGGGGATTGAAGAAGCAGAGGGCAGCACCAGTGCCCTGATCCAGCTCTTGAGGGGAGCGAGCCTTCAGCCGGGCTATCGATGGGGCTTCCGAAGGCCTCTGTTGGTTCTTGGTGTTAAGAGAGGAACTCCAGAACTCTAGCAATCAGAAACCAATGGGGGCCTCAGAGCTGGCTCTGGTGGGTGCCCACAGAGAAAAATCTTGGTTGCTCTTTCTTCCCCCATTTGGTCTCTATGTGTCTATGTAACAGGCTGCAGGGAACCCTTACCCATGCCCAGATGGGAGATGGCCTCCAGCTCTTTGTGGGTGGCTGCCTGATGAATGGCTCTGGGGAGTCGGAGAGGGAGGAGAAGGATGTCCCTAAGGTCAGAGCAAGGAGCAGTCAAGAGTGAGTGGCGCTCAGAGGGTGGGCAGCCCTGGGAGGCAGGCCCAGGGGTCACCAGGTGCCCTGCAGGCAAACTCACCTGTTATGGCAATATGCACAGATGAGCTGGACCAGGTCCGGAAACATGAGCTCCGAGCCCTCCAAAGAGATGCCTGAGAGACATTGGAAGTGAGGCTGTCCTCTGAGGACCTCCCTCCCCTGCCTATCTTCCAGCCCCTTCCCTCCAGACCACCCTCCTCACCGCCAGGACTCTCTTGGATATAGTGGCTGGAGACAAAAGACGGGCCACTAGCTTCTGGCAGCCGCACACACAGAGCCTGGCACTGGCGAGTGTTAGATTTCCGCACCAGGAAGGTCTGTGAGTGAACAAGATGAGGAGGCTCAGTTCCTCCATGTCCAGGCCCATTCCCTCCCATCCTTGGTGGGGCTAGACCTTAAAGGGAGAGACTCACCCCCGGAGGCTCTGTCCTCAGCACGTGTAGCGCAGCCGCAGCGTTGGCCCGCAGCTGTAACCACACAGGCCGGGTGATCAGCAGCCGCTCCCGCAGGCTCACAGTACGTGCTGGTTGTTGGGACCCGCCTGCCTGTACCCCTCTGGTATCAGGTGTGTCATAAAGTGGGTCTAGAGATGGCCTGGGGGCGGACACCCAGACCTGAGCAGGGGTCTGGGATGCACACCTCTTCCCATTCTGGACTTCCCATCTACCCTGTCCTTGCCAGATCCTCCTGTAACTGCCCTCAGACCCTGCACCTGGCTGGTCCCCCAACTTTACTAACTTTTCTTTCTGTTGGTACCCAGGTACAAAGTTCAGGCTGGTGGCTCCCAGAGGGTGTGCTCCGGCCTCACCAGGGTCTTCCATGGCTGAGAGCTCCTTCAGCTTCTCCTGGGACTCAGGAAGAGAATCCAACCCCCAAGGCACAGGCGTGCACATTCCTGGCGGTGAGTAACACTTCCTGAAGGCGGTTCGCCCTGTCACACCCCGCCAGTTAACTCTTGTATGTCCACTCCATGTTGCCAGTGTCCACCTCTTCTATTCTTGGTTCAGTCTTGAATGGCAGAGGAGCCCTCCATGCTAGTGTCATTATCAGGGCCCCAGCTGTGGGAGGACCACCTCCACACAGCACCTTCTGCAGCCTCCTCACACTATGCAGTGGGGTAGGGAGAGGTTAAGGAGAACCGGCCAAGTTCCCATAGGCCCAAGCCGCACCCCTTGGTCACCTTAAGAAGTCTGTGGTCACTGGCTCATCTGCTCCAGCCTTGCAGGGGGGTCAGCCTTATGGGAGAGCACCCCCTACTGGTTGCAGCTGACTCATTCCTGAACCTAACTTGGGTTTTGTGATTTCCCATTGCTATGGAGAAAGGATGCTGTGTCTCCATGGAAACTAAGCTCTCTGCTTAACTGAGGTTCTGGGGGTGGTTCTGACACTCCCTGTTCACCAGAGGGGGAGTGTGGCTGTGAGGTCGACAGCACATGGTGCTGCTGCTAGCTGCCTCCCACACAAAGGCCCTGCCAGCTAGCCTGCCTTGCCAATCTGCCAAGTGTCTGGGACAGGTGCAGACATGACCTGACCTCCAGGCATGTCCAAAAGCCCCTTCACCACCCAAGGCCATGTGCTTCACCTGTTTGCCTGTGTCATGGGTAGCTTCCTGCTCTGCAACTTTCTCTCTCCACGCTTTTCTCTAAGTCACAATGTCCCAAACTACAGGGACCCCAGAGAAGTCTTAGGTTCTCCCCACAAAAGCCTTGATTCCCTTGTAAGATACAGCAGCCACACATCAGTCACATTGAGGTCCCAGGTTAAATTTTATTCCAGTCTTTGGAATCTGAGAGGCAGACACCAGGAATGGCCCTGAGAAAGCCTGGGAAGCCGTCATCCCCAGCAGCAGTTAGGATGGCAAGACCCAGCATGTCTCTGATGGGGAGTTCCTCCTGTAGTTGGGCCTGGCTCCTAGCTCAGAGGCTGAGGGCCAGGGTTGAAAGTCAGGAGGGTTGCTGCTTTGACTCTGGATGAGGCCTGTCTTCTTTGTGGGGAACACTGAGGAAGTTACTCTTAGGAAGGGGGTGGGCTGGTCAGGGATGGACAACAGTCTTGCTTGGCCAGGTCAGCTTTGGGGCCACAGTTATACAGATCCCAAAGAGAGCAGAGGAGTCCAGGCCAGTGGTGGCAGAGGGTGAGGGGACAGCAGTAACACCGGAGAGCTACTAGGCAACCCCCTGCCTTTGCAGAGAAATGTTAATCCTGTGTGCGGTACCAGCTGCTTCCAGGACCATCTGGGTGTAAATGCATGGTCAGGGTCCTAGTAGGGTATACAGGAAAACTGCTGAAAGGAAGTTGAACCAAAAGGACCACCACTTCTTGAAGGCACTGAGGGAAGTGCCATAGCCCCCTCATCCATAGGGTTTCTTCTTCTTGCCCTCTGACCCACCCTCCTGGGAGCTCCAGGCACTTTTACCTTCTTGTGGTGTTGAGCTTGGGACCTGGTTCTTGCCCACACTGGGCAGGACCACGACCACTGAGCTACCCCCCAGCCGACCTTCCCGCCTCTCCATGTCCTTGCTCCCTCAGCCAAGAGCCTCTCCAACGTGGCTCCTATCCCTCAAACTCCCACAAAACCCTCAAAGTGAGATCAGGCTACCAGTTCTGACAGGTCCATGTCTGTGATTCTTACCATCTGCTTTTCTCTTCTGAGGGGACACTGCTGCCCTGGCCTGGGTGGAGACAAGAAAGGGTCCTTTAGAGTCCATTTTAGCTTGCTGATACTGCCCCCCACAGTCTAGGATGAAAGCTGCTCTAAGTCAAGTTGCATGAAGTATAAAAATTTTTTCTATACCAAGTGCCGAGGTGTCTCCACTTGGAGGCCAGCCCAGCAGCCACCCTTCTCCTTCCAGCCCTCCTGGGACAAGGACTGACATTAACATCCTTCCTCAGGTCAGTCTCTAGACAGGAGGGCTACAAGCTGCCACAAAGTCAGCACACTTGGGCTGAGACAGATGTATGTTGCTGTGCAGCTAGCAGAAAACTCCCTGGGCATCTCAGATACTAGAGCTGGCACGGGGGCGGGGGGAGGAAGTGGAGACTAGGGAGGATGGGGTTGGAAGGAGCAGAGGGATGGGTGGCAAAGCAGGGTGGGGTAAGCAGGCAGCAGTGGACCTACCTTTTTGATGGCCGTCCAGTCTTCCAGGATGTCAATCTCCTGCAGCATGTACACAATGTACGGGCCTACACAAGGGTCAAGGAAGCAGGGCAGCACAGGAGTGCAGCAAGGCTTCACCGGCTTGGGAGAGCTGCACCCCCCCCCCTCTCTCCATGATCTTTGTGGTCCTGGCTTGCCTGGAACTTACAAAGACCCACCTGCCTCTGCCTCCTGAGGGACCCTGCACCTGTTACCAACAGTTACTGGCTGTCAGTAACTGGCTTACTGGACCCTTCCCTCACCCAAAGGTAGATCCTGGCCTCTTTCCTCCTAGTAACACTGTCTGAGCTCTGTATCTGAAATCCACCTTTACCCACAATGGTTCAATAATGTCTCCTTCCCGCTTCCATCCTGAGGTGGTCCCAGGGCTGACACTATAGTTACGGAAGACCTCAGCTCAGTGCTATGCTGTGCAGCACAGGAGGGTCAAAGGTACAAGTCCCTTTAGGATGCTCAACACAGAAGAGAACCATATACGTGGGGGTGGGGGATATGGATTAGGAGACTTCAGAGGGGACAGCACTTGACATGACACCACAGAGCAGACAGGTAATAGGGGCAGAGGGGTTGAGCAAGGCCTGGGTAGGAATGACTGAGACAGCATGAGGCCTGCACCAGGACAGTGAGGGGAAGCCGCCAGAGGGCTTTCAACAGCTGATCTTTACTCAGGAAGTTACTAAGAGTCAGTGAGCTGAGCTTTCTGTTTCTCTGGGGACCACAGAACTCAGGAGGACCTAGAATGCAGAAGAAAATTCTGACAGATGGACATTTTCATGTGACACCAAATGGCCATGAATGATTGTAGCTTGATTCTGTCCCACATGATCTGTCTAACTCCCTGAGTCCAGGGCCTGCCCCATCCTGCCCTGTGTCAGGCAACCAAGAGTGGAAGGATACCAGAAACAAGCGGTGCCTTCTTCCTTTTGCTGGGTGGCACCGAGTCCCAGGTCTTCGAGCTGCCCCTGCTATGCAGTTTGTCGTCCCACCACTCTGTGCCCAGAAACTCAGAGTCAGGGTCAGGACAGTAACCCACAGCCAATTCCAGCCACCCCTGTGCTCTACCATGGGCAGCCTGGCCTCCCCTCCCTTCCCCATCACCACTAGGACAGTTGTTCCAACCTTGGTTGAGGCTAGCAGCCTCTTGACACACTGGTGCAGCCTGGTAAAAGACCACTGCCCTTCTTGCTCTAGCCTCAGGTTTACCATTTATTTTGAAGACAGGGATGAAGGAAATTTCCAGACCCCATGTGAACACCGATGCCACTGCCATGGAGAGGACTATGGTGTGTGTGTGTGCGTGTGTGTGTATATGTGTGTGTGTGTGTATATATATATACACACACACACACACACACACATATATACACACACATATATATCTCCATGTGTCAGTTGGATACCCCAATTCTGAATAGGGGCAGGCAGGGGACCCACTCCTCATGAGCCCCCACTATATGTGGAACACTAAGCTAGACCCTTTCCTGACCCCAAGAAGTGGGCTGTTTGACTCCCTTTGTGCAGCCTGTGACACTGAGGTCCAGAAAGGAGCAGGGCACTTCAGGATTGGGCCCTCCCTCACCAGAGCTGATGTCCAGGCTCTGCCGGTCCTCCTCCAGCCTCTGGATCCGCTCCTGCAGCTCCCCAAGCAGAGTGTCATACAGCAGCAGCTTTTCACTCTGGGAGGGGGAAAGCCACTCAGCCAGGGAACTGCTAGGCCTCAGCCTCACCCGCCTTCCCATGGGCCCACACTGGCTCACCTCCAGGTGTTGTTTGGCTCCCTGGAGTTCACACTCATACTTATTCCTGATAACATCCAGACAGAAGCCCTTGTAGATCCCTGCAAAGGGGAAGAGCAGCTGTTTAGCAAGAGGCCCTAGTGTCCCCTAAAGGACAAGCCACAAGAATAGGGTGACCAGGGCAGGAGCAAAGTGGAAAGTGACAGAGAGCTGGTTTTGGGAGCAGAACAGGGTGGCTACAGACCTGCCACCTGAATGCGGATCTTTAGGCTCTGCTGCAGCCCTCCAAGAGGCTCTGTGTACTCTGGAGCTCTCTCAGCCCCCACTTCCTCCAGTCGTAAGCGTAGCTGACTCAGCCGTTCCCTGAACAACCTGGAGGTGAAAAGGCAGCTGTGTATCACTGGCTTCTCCAGTGGTCACTTGTCCTCTCAGACAAGTGCCTGCCAAACATCTGCTGCTCATCACCACGGCACCTGCACCCGCACTGCACAAAGGCCCCCAGCTCTCCGTGCTCACTTCTCCTTCAGCTCCGAGAACTGCTTTTCCAGGTCCAGCATCTCGCTGACACACTCACTGCGGCGCCGCTCGTAGTCCTCGTCATCCATCTCTGAGGCGAGAGGGCGATTAGGACTGGTTCTGCAGGGGCTGCTGGTGCTCAGGGGGTGTGGGTGTGGGTGTAGGGAGGGAGAGAGAGCCTCCTCTTGTGTAGCCTGGGAAACTGAGGTTCAGAAAGGGGCTCACCTGAGCTCTCCTCCTCTGACTCCGTCTGGCTGCCACTCCGCTCCTCCTCACTCTCATCTGCCTCCCCATTCATCTCAGCTGCTGAGTCGCCTTCTGCCTCCATCTCTTCTGTTTCTTTGCCTGAAGGTTGGATGGGCATCTGGGCTCTGGGAGAGGGAGTATGGGCCATTACTAGCCACTGTCCACTATTGGGGCAGCCAAACAGGGAGCTGACCAAACACAAACCTTGAATGAGATAGGGGACGTGACTAGTGTCACCACACTCAACACATATTTGATGGAATCTCCTCCTCTTACAGAATTCTGGGATGCATGGGAATGCTGACCAAAGCTCTGAGTCACAAAGGAAAGGTTCCCCCTGCTGATGGATGGGACTGGACCCAAGCTTCTGACTGGCTCCGTCCAACAAGACCCTTCGTAGACTCAACTTGAACTCTAAGCCCAACCTCTTTACCTCACTGAATAGCCAGTTCTTACTCCTACCCTCTGTCCTTTCCCTGTGTTCTAGATCAAATCCTGTCACTGCCTTTCAGTTCTCAGTGTTTTGTTCTCCCTATGGATCTTCAGCTCTTCTTTTTGACCCATATCAGAAGCCTCACATCCAAGTGTTTAAAGATGAGACCTTCAGGGTTTTCTGTTATTCATTTAATACACACACACAGAGACACACTCAGACACAGACCACAGAGCATAAGTGGAGGTCTGAGCACAGCTTGTATGAGTCAGGTCTCTCCTCCTACCATATGTATTCTTTGACTTAACACTGGTGGCAGCTGTTTTTACCTGCTAAACCACTTGGAAGACGATGAGGTACCTCGGGTGTACCGATGGCCTTAATCAGCAGAGGGTTCCTCAGAAGATATTAAGTCCCCTCCGCCTTCTTAAATGAGGTGCTCTAGCCAAAAGGCTCTTGTTAAACACAGGCTCCTCGACCTTGTCTTCCCAGCCCCTAGGAATCTGAGAAATATAATTTTTATATTATATGTAAGAGTGTTTTGCCTACCTGTGTCTTTGCACCATGTGTGTGCAGTGGCTGCAAAGGAAGTATCAGATCTCTGAGAACTGGAATTACAGATGGTTGTGAGCTGCCATGTTGGGGCTGGGGATGGAACCTGGGTCTCTGGGGGCAGCCAGTACTCTTAACTGTTGAACCATTTATAATTATCAACATCCAACATCCACTGTGGAAATTTCTGATACTGGGGATTAAACAATTTGTTGTTGTTGGTTGGTTGGGTTTTTTTTTTAAGTTCTTGTTTTTCCAAGACAGGGTTTCTCTGGGTAGCCTTGGCTGGCCTGAAATTCTTTTGTAGACCAGGCTGGCCTTATACTTACAGAGATCTGCCTTCTGAATACTGTGGTTAGAGGAATGCATCATTACCGTTCAGCTAAACGCAGATTCTTAAGCTGCAAAAGCTAGCATTCACCGATGTTCACAGCCCTGAGAACCGGTCTCACCAATCTGTCCAAGCTGGCCACAGGATTACAGGCTTGCCTCTCTCCACTCAGTTAAATCCCCTTCTTCATAAACGACCCTGACTCAGGTTTTTATTTTGTTTTGGTGAAGGACTAAGGATTGAACCCGGGTTTTCATACATGCCGAGGCCTAACTACCGCCGAGCAGTATCCTAAGCCCCTAGCATTCCCAAGGATGTGAGCAGGAAGCACCTTCCTATGTGGAAGTTCAGATGTGCTCAGGTTTTTCCTACCATTAAGGAAAAACAGAAGGGGCTGAAGAGATGGCTCGGTGGTTAAGAGCACTGACTGCTCTTCCAGTGGTCCTGAGTTTAATTCCCAGCAACCACATGGTAGCTTACAACCGTCTGTAATGGGATCCAGTGCCCTCTTCTGGTGTGTCTGAAGACAGCTACAGTGTACTCATATACATAAAATAAATAAATCTTGAAAAGATTTAAGCCAGGTGGTAGTGGTGCACGCCTTTAATCCCAGCACTTGGGAGGCAGAGGCAGTGGATCTCTGAGTTCAAGGCCAGACTACATAGTAAATTCCAGGGCAGCCAGAGTTGCAAAGAGAAATACTGTTGGGGGGGGGGGTGAAGGGGGGGGAGTGGGGAACAGAGAAGTCTGAGAATGTTTCTAACATATATGAGGTCTTGGACTCAATTCCCAGTACTGGAAAGGAAAAAAAATTTAAAAAGCAGAGAGAGCCTGATGAGATTCATACGCACAATCCTAACCCTCCACACGCTGATGCAGGTCTGCAAGTTCTAGGCCATTCTGGGTTAGATAGTGATGCCCTGTCTTAAACCAAAAACAAACAAAAACAGTATGTCTGGGGGTATAGTTCAGTGGTAGAATTGCTGCCTGAAGAGGTACCTAGACTAGACCCATCTGGAAAAAACAAACACAAATAAAAAATAAAGCCAGGTGTGGTGGTACAGTCCTGTTATCTTAGCTCTCAGAGGCAGGGGGATTACTACAAATTCAAGCTCAGTTCTGATATACAGTTAGTTTCAGGTTGGCCATAGCTGGTGAAGCTGTTGTCAAAAACTTATTTATTCCAAATAAATAAGTAAGTAAAAGAATGAATGCAGACACAGGAAACTTGGCCCAGTTTACTTAATTCCCAGCAGTTCTCTGGGCCTTGTGCGCACTTGCTAGTCTGACTTTCACCTCCTCCTCTTTCAGCGTTTGGATACCCAACACTCACACTGAAACCACTGCACAGAATTACATGCACATCAGCTTCCTTGATGTGCAAACGCCAACAGTTTTCAGTGCTTGCCTTAGGTGACATTTCAGAAACACTGAACAAGGCTAAGCCCCTCCCCCACCCTTTTTCTTATCTAGTATTTACTAAGTACCTAATATATGCCAGGTACCAACAGTCTCTGTGGATTGTGGCAGACACTATAGTATAGTTATGGCAGACACAGTCTTTGGCCTCAAGGAAATGACAAATTCCTGGGAGAGAAGGCAAAGAAACAGACCTTTATAATGCTGTGAAGAGAGTCAAACTAAGGTGCTATGGGAGAGGTGTCTACACAGGATCTGGAACTTGCTGCAGCAGTGACAGCTTCCAGAGGGAGACAGACTAGGTGAGGACCAGGCCAACAAGAGACGAATGTTCCTGGCAGAGTGAAGAACAACTACAAAGACCTAGAAGTGAGAAAAAGAACCGGGGACATAAGTATGTAAGCTTTTACTGGACCCAGGCTCCGCTACCTACATATGGCAAGTTGTTTAAGCTTTGTATAGTCTGACTAGTCAGCCAGAAATGTGAGAAGGGGTCTTTTTTGGAATTCAACAAAGGAGGCAGGGGGAAAAACCTCTGTAGAGTAGATTGAAAATCCAAAAGTTAGGGTGGAAGGTATTTTCAGAATGATGGAGACATGGGAGATTGATGCTGCCAGATCACCTCAGAGAATAAGCCATCTTGGATGTAGAAGCTTCTAGTTCACACTGGTGTTATTTCTACACCTCTGCTCTCTAAGTCTTCCCCGTGGGGTAGGCATACCTCCCCCAGGAAGCTTTTTTATTTTTTATCTCATATTCTCCCATTCTCGTGTCCGTCCACCCAGTAAAATGTGGGTGTTTCATCAGGACAGGGGCTGCAATCTGTCCTATTCACCTAGTGCAGTACCAGCTCCCGTGATGACTGGAGATTTCTAAACACAAATTAAACAAAATAAACCTTTGCAGTACAGGAATTGGCTTTTACTTTTTGGTAACCCTACTTGGAGTGGTGACCAACTCTCCTTTCACACCCATTCAAGTAATTACAGTGCCGGGCCTGCAGGAGCGCTTAGTAGCATTTCCTCCTGCTGTGAAAATCCAGATCTCCAAAACAGCCTCACTGTCCCCTTTTCAAGCCTCAGATCCCCCGCAATTCCTTTACACCGTGGTATATATACTTTCTAAGACGCAGGGTGAACTCAACGATCTTCTTCCTCCAGCTGACTCTGATCCTGACTTCGTTAAATGAAGTCACAACCGTCCCTCCTTAACCCGGGTACCATTGCTGAGGATTGCAGGGAGTGGAAGAGGCACACTGCAAGGCGCGGTGTACACGAAATTTCTCTTTAGAGACGGATAAGCACCTCCAGAGCAAACCTCCAGGGAAAGCAGACCCCTCCCTACAGACACAGGGAACAAATTCTGTGGTGCAGGAAAGTATCCAACTCCGATCCACCCTCAACCGCGGGCTCCTCTAAGGCCACCGCGCGAGCCGGGCTGGTTAAGTCTCTGCTTTGGTTCCGACTCGGGAAGCCCAACCCAGCGCCAGGCGTGGCCATACGCACCGCAGGGACTGGGGCCTCCGGCTTCACGTCCAAGACTCCCAGAGAGCTGTCGAACCCAGGATGTGAACGCCGCCGCCGTTGGTCTCCGGGGCAGAGCTGCGCAGGTCTCTCTTTCTCCAGGAGGTGTCGACGCTTCCGTGTGCGTCATCAGGAGGCGCCCATTGTGGAGCTTACATTAGAACTACTGGTGTCCAGGCATGCCGGGATACGGTGGACGTGTCTCCATAGCAACCGGCCCACAGTATCCCAGGCCTTCAGCCTGTTCTAGCATTGTGGTCTGTATCCTTGGGTCCACCGCCGTATAACACGGTGCTCCAGCCCACCACCCCTCAGCTTAGGAGAGTAACAGAACCAGCTGTGGGTGTAACACTCGTTTATTTACACACTGTCATCCGAAGGCAAATGAGCAGCCCAACCTACCGGAGGGCACAGATCTAGGACTTTAATCCCCAGGGCCTACAGACCCTTTCCTCCTTCAGGATCTCAGAGGGCAGAGGGCGAAGGCATGAGAGAACGAGGAAGCTTACGTTCTACCCCAGTTCTGAGCATTACATTCTATGTTATCTTTCTTTCCAAAAGGCTCATTTTATTACTCAAGCTTCTCACCTCTAGCCCATTCATACTTTTTGCTCTGCCGCTATCCACCCACCATTGTTAATAAGAACAATATCATAATAATAACACTGTAGCAATATTAATAATACTTCACATTTGTACGAAGTTTACAGGATGTTTTCACATACAGCGTCTCATCTGAGCCAACAGTTCTGTGAGGTAGGTATTTTCACCTCCCTTTTTTCAGACGGGGTAATGGAGGCTCAGAGAAGTAATAGTATTTGCTCAAGGCCACACAGCTCGTTAGTGGTAAAGCTGAGACTTGCTCCCAGCACCCCATAGTCAAGTCCAGTGTCCCAAAATCACAGCTACCTCTGTAAAGTGGAGGCATATTCTTACCCCAGTCAGGCCTGAGGATCCAGATGCTGAAAATTCTCAGACCATGGAAGAAAAGGACTCAGCATCGGTGGGGAGAATTGGGGTACCTAGCCTTCAACTCCTGTTTGAACTGGCGGTAAAGGACCTTATTGCGCTGGTTTTCAGCCTCCTTTTGGGGATGGAACTTCAATGCTTCCTTGAATCCCTTGTGAACCAGAAAGCCTTCGTTCAGCACCTCAAAGTTAAACCCTGCCATGTGCAGCTCACAAGCCTAGAGAGAGGTGGGAGAAGAGATGGGAGGGAGGGGAGGGGAGGAAGAGAGTGAGAGAAACAGAAACACAGAGAGGTCATAATCATTTAATCATAATAACTTAATGATATCCCAGGGCCCACATGATCATCCCTAAAGTTTCACTCCACCGTCCTCAATTCTCCACCATTCAATTACTTTCTTCTTGCTTCATTGCCTCCTTTCTACCAATGGCCACTCCATCCCTGACACACCTCCCGTCCCAGTCCCACATGCCTTCTCCCTTTTAAGTACCTGGCTGATTCGATTGAAGCCATACTGCCGAAAGCGTTCATCAAATGTGGGCACCTTTCCTCCAGCCACATAAAATGGTTCCCAGGGGTCCCTCCAGGGTACCACGTAGGCAGGTCTCAGCAAGCTCTCTTCTGGCAGGTTGACCCAGCGGGAGTAGTTGGTGGGTGCATGGCAAGGCGTGCACAGCCCATAATAAAAGGGCCGTACTTCGCCCACCTGATAGAGCTGCACTAGCTCGTTCTTGTTCATCGGCATCCGGCGGGATCGGCGGATTTCAAACGCAGGCACCACCAGGGCTGTGCCATCCCAGTGGTTACTCTGATCCAACATCTCTCTTAGGCCTCTCCACAGCCCTTCGCTGGGCACCATGTCCACATCAATCACCAGGGCATAGTTGGCCTCTTCTCGAGCCAGATTCCTTAACAGGTTATTGGGATAGGAGATGTTGGTCCCCAGTGCATAATTAATCCCGGGCTGGGCCACCCTGGCTAGCTTGTCAAAGACCTCTTGGCAGGATCGCAGCAGGGCAAACTCCCCAGGCTCTCGGGGGTCGGGCACCGCAGCCTCATAACGCGAGGGGCACACAAGGTGCATGGCGACCCTGGCGCGCATCTCGGGGCAGTGGCTGCTCAGCGCGTAGGCCAGCACCGTGGCCAGCTGCGCTTCTTCTTTGGTGGCCGCGAACACTGAAACGGACAACGGACCCTCCCAGCGCTCCAGAAGTCCGGACAGGTGCAGTAGGTTGTCCACACTGGCATGCGTGGCCAAGATGACATCGTTGGGGTCCATGGTGGTCTTCAGTAGACCCCTGTAGACGCGATAATCGCCGCTAGCATCCAGAACGCCGCCGGAGGCCAGTGCGGTGCGGAGTTGAGACTTTACCTGGTCTACGGATCGTGGAGACGGCGGGAAGAACTCGAAATACTGTTCCTGCTCCTCCTGGCCGTGCAGTCCGGAGAGCAGCGATAGGTAGAGCAGCTGCAGCATTGCCACCAACATGAGCGCGGCCAGCAGCAGCTGGTAGAAGGCGCATCGGATGGCGTAGGACATTTGCATGGCTCTCGGGGATCCCGGCGCGAAGCAGGGACCACCGGGCCGTAGCCTCTGCCAGCCACCGCAAGCCCGGATTTACCGCAGCCTCCCGAGCGCAGCCGAGGCCAGCCGAGCCCTACGCGCAGCCCCGCCCACCATCTGCTCGCCTCGGTGGAGGATCCTGCCAGCTCGCCCTCTGTGAGAGAGGAGGAGCTACTGCAGCAGTGGTTGTTCTGCGCGCGCTTTGCAAACGCCGAACCTAGCCGCGGCGTCGGCGCGCGGCCGGGGACCCCTGGACGCGTTTCTCTCTCTGGGGAACTGAACGCAGACCGTCCCCCCTGCCCTCGTGCGTCTTGAAACTTGGGTGCGCTCACCGGGCCGCGGGGAAAGGAACCCCGGTAGAGCTTGGCTGCATCAAGCTTGGCGTGATGGCGCGGTTCTCGGTTGAAGCCTTCGTAGAGGGGAAAAAAAAAAAAAAAAAAAAAAAAAAAAAAAAAAAAAAAAAAAAAAAAACCCTCTTTATTACTGTTTCTTCCTCTGAACTTTTCCGGATGAATACTAGAGTCATGAATGAGAACGTGGAGGTGCTCAGGAGATGGGAGATATGGGAATGTGGAAAGAATCACCGTGTGTGGGACGAGGTGGCCGAGTGGTTAAGGCGATGGACTGCTAATCCATTGTGCTTTGCACGCGTGGGTTCGAATCCCATCCTCGTCGATCCTGTTTTATAGGAAGAAGGCTTCTTAATTTTCCACGTTCTGCCTGTCGTGAGCCCGGGGTCCTACTCTCTTCTCCAAACTATTTGCCTACAGCCCATGTTTCCAGGGGATTTGTACTACTGCTTTCAGAACGTGCATGGTGTTGATAAAAGTTCCACTATTTTTTTTCTCATAAGTACAGCGTAGGGGTCGTTGCCCCTAAGACTGGTACTCGAATTTTGACCAGCAACACCTCACCTGATCTTCTCTGCAGGGGTGTGATTGTTTAAATCTCTGCTGTTTCCTCTCGCTTCCTCCAGGGTGGAAACTTCTTATTTACACAGCCCTTGGCCCATTGCATGCACTGAAACAGACGGCTTCGAGTAGTCCCACAGCAGCCGCTTTATATACTGAAGGCACTTAGTTTGTGGATGAATGGAAACCGTTAGCAGAAGTGTGGGGGGAAGGGCGGGACCTCCGCTGCTTCATCAACTGACTTAATAAATACTTGCGTTTCTTTTTAACCAAGTTAAGAGATACGCCGAGGGCAGACCACAGCGCTGGGGCAGACTAGGGAGGACTGAGTGGCAAGGTTGGATTGGTTGGGTGGAAGGCTTCCACAGGCTGTCGGGTCCTAAACATTCAGGATAACTCCATTTCACAGACTGATACAGGGGCGCCAGCTCTCTGCCAAGGCTGTGTTAGGCCTGAAGACAGGCGTCAGGAGAGAAGGGGAGGTTCAGAACTTTCAACCCCGGTTTTGTAGACACAGGGCTCAGAAATCAGGCTTGCTGCACTGTAAGAACTTTGGTTTGATTTGGTTTTAGTTTTTTGAGACAGAGTTTCTCCATGTAGCCCTGGCTGTCCTGGGCATTCACTCTGTAGACCAGACTGGTCTCAGTCAGAAATCCATCTGCCTCTGCCTCCCGAGTGCCCAAATCCGGGAATTAAAGGCATGCACCACCATCGCCAGGCTTTGTTTTGTTTTGTATAATCTGGTCAATAATTAATAAAAATAATAACCTATACTGGGCTGTAGTGGGGCTTGCACTAAGGAGGCAGAGGCAGGTAGATCTCTGAGTTTGAGTCCTGGTCTATAGAGCTAGTTCTAGGACAGCCAGGGCTACACAGAGAAATCCTGGAGGTGGGGAGGGGTATATCTTCCCTCCCTCTTTTTTTTTTTTTTTTTTTTTTTAACTGATATATAGCTCAGTAATCCTGTTTTTTACTTTTTTCTTCATGAACAGAACTCTAAGGATAATAGACTTTACAAAATAAACACTATTAAAATAGAACTTTAAAATAGATAGTTTATATGAAAGGAGACCTTTGGTGGCTTTTGTGGGCTGAGAAGCAGCGACAGTGAGGGAGGAGAATGTGGTGGACTGGGCACTGGGGCAGCTCTCTTCTCCCTTGGGTGACCCCTGTTTTATTACTATTATTATTAATATCATTATTATTATTTTAAAGAGTACCTTGACATTGTAGTCCAGGATGGGCTTGAACTAGTGAACCTCCTGCCACCACCTCTGGAGTGCTAAAACCATAGGTATGCCCCAGCACATCTGGATGCTCCATTATCATTATTTTATTGATTGTGGTTTTGAGATAGACGGTGTGGGCTTTTTGTTGTTGTTGTTGGTGGTGGTTTGTTTTTGAGACAGGGTCTCTACGTAGTCTTGGCGATCCTGGAATTCACTATGTAAAACAGGTTGGCTTCCAACTCACAGAGATTCCTGTTTGCCTCCTGGGTGCCTGGCATGACGGTGTGCACCACTGAGTCTGGCCTCAGTCTTAGTGTGGAGCCTAAGGCTGTTGTCTTCAGGATTCTCTTGCCTTGTGCTCTCCATTGCTGGGATCACGGGCATGCGCCATGGCTAGCTCAATTTCTGTTTTAAAGTTTGGACGATATGGCTTACACTCCCATGGTAAACATTGTCCAGAGAAGTGGCATGGCTTCCAGCTCTGTGCTGCGGCCTGTCTTCAGCATCAGCCAAGCTGCTCACAGCTCTGCCACAACCTCTCCCACTCCAAGGACCTGCCCCGGAGAGACACGGGACCCTCTCCCCACTCCAAGGACCTGCCCCGGAGAGACACGGGACCTTCTCAGGCCAATTCTGAACAGGCACCTCAAGGTGCACGCACATGACTTGGTAAATTCCTTGAAATTTGGAGACCTTTTCAGTTCACCACAAAAATCCCTTCCAGGTTTTTCCTGCCAGACTTGAGCTTTTGTTCGCCTCCACTGTGATCCTTACTCCAGACAGCTGCTGGGGCATTGATGTGTCTTTCAGTGTCTTAGAGAACAGCCCTTGACCAGAGCAGTTCCCTCCTGAGATTTCTGAGCTGTGCTTGGCCTCAGCCCTTAAGATTGTTCCCTGTTCTTCAGCCCTGTTTGTTTCTTTTCGAGACAGCCTCAAGTTCTCTATGTGGCCAAAGATGGTCTTGAACTCCTGATCCTCCTGCATGCACTTCCAAGTCCTGGGATTATGGGCAGGCACCTACCCCACAAATGCTTATATTTGTAGAATTTTAACCAGTGCTACCCAGCCTCCTTATAAGAGATTCAGCAACTTTAGGGTCAAGACTGAGCTTCAAACGTCTGTGCCCCTCCCTTGAAGCTGGCTCAGTCTTCTCCATACTGATACTTCAAGGGCTTGCTGGTGGGAATGGGCTGCTCTGAGGTGAGGCAGAGTCTGGTGGCAGAACTGTATCAGGGCTGAGGAAGTAGTAGGAACAGGACCCTGGGTAACAGGAAAGGGACAGACAGGCATGTTGGGGTGATGTTTTTGTACAGTGTGAAGAAGTGTCTCTGTCCTTCCTTTCCTGCCTAATTTTGATTGGTTAAAATAAAAAGCCTATGGTCTACAGCAAAAGGCAGAATAGTAAGTGGGACATCTGGGCAGAGAGAGGAACTCTGAGAAAGAGAGTGGCATGTGAGATTTAGCAACTAAGACGTAGAGGAGAGAAACTGAGCTGCAGATACTGAGGAGAAGTAACTAACCATGTGGCAGAGCCTAGATTAGTATTAATGGGAAATTGAGTTATGAGTTAGTCAGGAACAAGCCTAGCATGAGGCCTAGGCATTTAAAAATAAATATAAACCTCCATGTCTTTATTTGTGAACTGAGGTGGGTATAGAAAAGGCCCCCACAGTTACACAGGTGCAGCCTTTCTGCTCAAGCTTTTGTTTCTAATACTGAAAGCAGCCTTCCTTTGGGTGTGGTGTGCACATCTTTAATCCCAGCCTTTGGGAGACAGGAGCAGGCATATCTCTGTAAGTTCAAGGCCAGCCTAGTGAGACCCTATCTCAAAAAAGGGTGAGGTCGGGGATAGAGACCAGAAAGATGTTTCAACAGTTAAGAGCACTGGCTACTTTTAAACAGGACCCAGGTTCTGTTCTTAGATGTGGGTGTTTCCAGCACCCATCCCTAAGTTCACAACCATCTGTAACTCCAGTATCGGGGGATCTGACACTCTTCTGGTCTCTGTGTGCAACAAACAAACAAACAAACAGACACACACACACACACACACACAGAGAGAGAGAGAGAGAGAGAGAGAGAGAGAGAGAGAGAGAGAGAGAGAACAGAGCCATATATGCAGGCAGATCACTTGTGGTTTGAATGAAATAGCCCTCATAGGCTCATAGGGAGTGGCATTGGAGGAGTGATCTTGTTGGAATGGGTGTGGCTCTTGTCTAGAGTGGATGGGCTTTGAAGTTTCAGAAGCTCAAGCCAAGTGGCTCAGTGTCTCTTCCTGCTGCAGTAGATCCACACAGAGAATTCTCAGCTACCTTTTCAGCACCATGTCTGCCTGCACACTGCCATACTTCTTCTTCTTCTTCTTCTTTTTTCTTTCTTTTTTTTTTTTTTTTCGAGACAGGGTTTCTCTGTATAGCCTTGGCTGTCCTGGAACTCACTCGGTAGACCAGGCTGGCCTCGAACTCAGAAATCCACCTGCCTCTGCCTCACTGCCATACTTCTTGACATGACAATAATGGACTAAACCTCTGAACTGTAAGCCATCCCCAGTTAAAGGCTTTCCTTTATAGTAGTTGGTGTAGTCATGGTTTCTTCACAATAAGAACCAACAAGACATCACTCATACACATAAAAATTATTTTAGGTTTATTTATGTATGTATATGAGTACACTGTAGCTGTCCTCAGAGCATTGGATTCCATTACAGATGGTTGAAAGGCACCATGTGGTTGCTGGGAATTGAACTCAGGCCCCCTGGAAGAGCAGTCAGTGTTCTAAACTACTGTGCCGTCTTTCCAGCCCCACACATAAATTTTTAAAAAGCCAGCCTCCTCCTGGCATGTTCCAGTTGACAGTGGCCCTTGTGGGTTACTGACCTGTAAGTGGAGGGAGGGGCACTTTCCTGACCCAGTCAGCCAGCCCTAGAGAATTCTCTGAAGACTCAGCAAGCACTGGGACCCAGTCCCACCAGCCTCAGTCGGAAGGTCTGGGTCTTTACTTGAGGTCTGCCTTGTAGCTGATCTCTGCTTCCAGACTCATAGCTTACTTTACCATCCTCCAAGATACCAAGAGCCTGTGGTTTAAGCCAGTGCCCTGGCTCAGCCCCTGGTATGTGTGCTCCGTGAATGTTCACGGAAGGCAGAGGGTAGAAAACCTTACTGGGCAGAGCAGGTGGCACATGTGGGCAGAGATGAAGAAGACCGCTTCTCCACCCATCAGGGGCCCTGCCTGGGTTGCTGGAGACCTGCCCAGGCTGACTGCCTCTGAAGCTAAGACAGCAAGGAATGAGCAACACTGGGAGAAGAAGCAGATGCAGGAGAGAGCTGGGGGCTCAAGATGGGGAGTAGCAAAGCTTAGCTATTTATTTATTTATTTATTTATTTATTTATTTATTTATTATTTGTGATGAGTGTTTGCCTGCACATGTGAATGTCACAGAATATTTGATTACTGTACATAGAAAACTTAATTGTTAGCAAAATATTCAAGCTTAAATAAGAATGTTAAAAATGCAAAGTTCCGCCTATTTTAAGGCAAATTGCTTGAGGGAGGTCGTGTGGCCTTTGATCTATGACCGGAGGCAAAGTCAGCTAGGGACCTGGAGCTGCTCCACTGTAAAGGTGAAATGACCTGGAGGGCCTCTCCCTGTAACAATGACTGCTAAGGGTGTAGAGAGGAGGGGGAGGAGCAAGAGGAGGAGGAGGGGGGAGGAAGAAGAGGAGGAGGAAGAGGAGGAGGAGGAGAAGGAAGAGGAAGAGGAAAGAGCTAGACTTTTTATAAGCAATTGGGATAAAGCACTCTCTCCATCTCACTTTCTCTCTCTCTCTGACTTTATGGAATGAGCTCCAAGTAAAAGATAGGGATTTTCTCTTTAGGCTTCAGGAACAGACGAAGCAGCTGGCAGGACACAGGTAAACAGTATTCTAGGAAAGACAGCTAAGGAGCCCTCTTGGGTTTGGAGGAGCTCAAGACAAAGGCAGACTAGTTCTGTAGAGTGACAGAGATTTCTAAAGAGCTAGTAGTTTAGTTGCAAACTCAGGCTTGTAAATTAATATTTTGTATGCAGTTCAGAAAATTAAAAGTTACCTCACTGAGCTAGCAGGTTTTTAACTCCATTGACGCCTCCCTTGACTTTATTGGTATAAATACTGGATAATTTACACAATTACATATGTTCACCATGTGTGTGCCTGGTGACCATAAGAGGGTGTTGGATCCCCCAGAACTGGAGTTAGGGTTTCCAGTCACCATTTGAGTGCTGGGAATCAAACCCAGGCACTCTAGGACAGCTTCTTGCAAACCCACTTGGCCTCCTCAGCTGTTAAGAGGTTCAGAGAGCCAGCACACAAACCTCTGCCCCTCTCAGAACCGGCCACCTCAATCTGTCACATGGTTACAGTCATCCCTGCCCCACCCAGTTTACTTCCGGCCAATAACGAGAGCAGGACTTTAGAAGACAACACTCCAAGCATCCATCATAGAAAGCAGTTTTTATTGGATGCAGGAAAAGGGTCAGAGGAGAAATGGGGTGAAAAGACAAGTGTTGAGGGCACCTGCCTCGGGACCTTTGAGGAAAAGAAGCAAGAGGTGGGTCACAGGGCCAGCACCTCCAAGGAGGGAGATGAAGGCCATAGCCTTGCTCTTCTGTGGACGAGTCAAGTCCCACCTGGGGATGATCCCTGCCCAGCTTGTTCCAAAGGCCTCACAGAGGCTTGAGTGGCTGTGGAAAAACTTTTGCAAACTGTAAAGTGCAGTGCACAACACATGCAGGCTAACTGTCTTTCTGTTAGCCAGGCCCATCTGGATTCTGGGGGTGTTGGCTGTGAGAAAACACTGTCAGAAGCTCAGAAGTCCTTTGAGCCTTCTCTTCCCCTCAATATCCACGACACTTCATGCCCTACCCAGGGCCTTGTGGGGGGAGTAGGGGGAAGCTGTTGCTCTGGAGCTGGTCCCAGTTCCCACTCTGAGCCGAGGTAGAGACCATCAGGATGTCCTAAGTGAGACCTACAGGTGGCTTTGCTCCCTGGGGTCAGTGGGTGGTTTGATGAACAGATGTAGTCGGGATGGCAATGAAGGGCCCTGGCCCTGCGCCTGATTTCCTCTGATCGCTGCCTTCCCATG
Organism: Arvicanthis niloticus; assembly: GCF_011762505.2. Lineage (NCBI taxonomy): Eukaryota > Metazoa > Chordata > Mammalia > Rodentia > Muridae > Arvicanthis > Arvicanthis niloticus. The sequence continues at coordinate 113,495,180 of NC_047658.1, read as the reverse complement.
GGCTCTTTTGTGCAGCTCGGGGAGCTCCACATTTCTGTCCAGTTTCACTCCTAGCTGGAGGCAGGATGACCAGTGGTGGATTCTTCCTCACCATATGCAATGTGGCTACTAGCCAAGGTAGTTTCTGCCCCCTCCTGGCACCCACAGACCAGGAGACCCTGTATAGCAGAGGTCCTTCCCCAGGAAATGTCCCAGCTCCAGAAGCAGCACTGACTGAGGGGAGGACTGTGTGGAGCATTGGTGGTCCTCAGAGTAACGCCTTAAAGAGGAAGGAAAGGGAGGCTCCGCAGGAGAGTCCCAGGGCCAGGAAGAAGGTCATGAGGGCTCCGGCCACCTCCCTCTCATGCGGCAGCACCTGCCTAGATCACATAGAGACAGGAACTTATAGAGAATGCTCGGCACTGGAGTTCTAGTCTGAGTCTGACCCCATCCTGTGTCGTTATAACCTGGCCTTTCTCTGGGCTCAGTCTCCTCTGTAAAATGAAGTTGCTAGAAAAAAGAGCATCTTTCTGGACCTTTAGGGTCCAGCTTTATAGGGTTCTAGATTCTATCACTTCATTTCTCAACAGAATATCCCCAACTGGTTCTTCCTGTCATGTTCAGTCTCCTGAGAGTCCTAGCCTTATTGCCCCTGTAGAAAATAGCTATGCTACCTGGGCAGGTAACCTCCTCAGTTCCTAACCTGGGATGAGTACCACAGTGGAGGCCTGTCCCATAGGATGGCACCAGAGGTCTTCAGACAGCTACCTAGGGTCAACGGTCTTCCTTTCCCGATACCCCTCAAAGAGTTAGGCCCTCCCCATGCCCATCCCCCAACCTTTTGCTTCCCAGACCTGGGTGCCAGGCACATGGTGAGAGACACCAAATAGCCGTTGGAAATGGCGAAGAGCAGCATGAACGTGATGAAGTAGGCATCCTGCCAGAAGATGATAGGCAGCCAGGCACGCTGGGGCACATGACACAGCATGAAGAGTGGCACAAATAGGAAGCGCAGGCACACCAGCAGGGGCAGCAACTGACTGTCCTCATCTGGCTGTGACAGAGGCTCAGGTGAGTGTGGGCCCTGCAGCTACGTAGGGGGTATGCCGTGTGTGTGTGTGTGTGTGTGTGTGTGTGTGTGTGTGTGTGTGTGTTTGTGTGTGTGCAAGCACACACACAGGTGCCCCAGGAGGCCAGACGAGGTTACCTAACCCCCTGGAGCTAAAGTTACAGGCAGTTGTGAGCAGACTGATGTGTGCTGGGAACTGGACTCAGGTCTTCTGGGAAAGCTCTTAGCCACTGGACCATTTCCCTTGCCCCACATCGAGTCTTTATAATAAGAGCACTCAAAATCCCGTGCTCTAGCTTTCAGAAAACACACAGGACAGTCAGATCTGCAGTCAGGTGCATCGGAGCACACGTACTCCTCCAACCTGACTACAACTCTCCTGGATGGGCTTCCAAGCCGGTGGGAGGGAGGCGGGGTCTCCAGGTCGTGTCCTCACATAGGTTGCTGCTGCTATACTTGTTTTACTTCCCAGAGAGCTTTCACATAAGGAAACGATACCCCACTGACAGCAGTCCCCTAAGAATCATATCCTGGTCCTCATCAGGTACAAGAGCCTTCAAGCAGCAGAGGGCTAGGCTGGAGCTGGACACTGGGGGCATGGTATTCCATGACATGTAGTGGCTTCTCACTGCCAGCCTGGCCTGCCCATTCCAGAGGCCAGTCACTTACTGCCAGTTGGAGGGCTGTTCCAATGTCAGGACAGGGGGACTACTGAAAGTCACCGTTCTATGTTCCTCCCCTCCCTTTGGTCCCCAGTGACTTCCCAAACTTCTGGCTGGTTTAGCCCAGACAAGCTTACCCACAGAAAGTAGGAGGTCAGGCTTCGGCCCAGCCAATCCATGACGTTAAAGAGCAGGAAGCAACAGATAGGGTTGAAGAACTGGCCTGGGGAAACGAGAGCTGACAGTCATCTCGATCCCCATCTGCCTCTTCCCTCACTCCCCCACCCCCTGCTTTACCCCAACACTTACTCCACTTCCCAGGGCTATTGGAGCTGGTAGTCACCATGGCTGTGATGGCAGGAAAGACCGACAGGGTGACTGTGAAGACCAACACAAGGCACAGCGCCGTCAGCCAGATCTGGGAGCCGGAGGCAGGGGTGTGAGTGGGCAGGGAAGCACCATGTTTGTCATGCAGCCTTCCCCCCCTCCCCCAAGCCCTCCCAGACCCCTTCAGGCCCCCTGCAGCTGCAGCCCTGCCCACTGTTTCCCTAGCCACCATGAGCCAATGAACGGAGGGAATAAGCACTAAGGTCCAATTCTGGTCTCGGAGAGTCCCAGGGCTGGAGAAAATCCCTGGGTGGTGGGTTAGAAGCTATCACATAGCTGAACCTTCGAAAAGACAACGAACCTTCTGGAAGACAACAAAGACTGAAGGTTTTTCTGGCTTCTGTGGCTCCTCCAGCTCCAGCTCGGGCTCCTTCTCAGGGTCAAGATCCAGAGTTGGGTTTGCCTGCTGGGGACTGATGGGAATCCCATTCTTCTCATCTAGGGGAGAGGGAAGGCTGGGGTCAGGCCCATGACTCAAATTCCCCAAAACAAGGAAATCCTCAGTGGTGAGAAAGTGACTCTTTCCAGCCTAAGCACAGACAGGATTAACAGTGGTGACAGCCTGTTTATTGCTTGTTTATTGTGGTGCTGGGGATTGGTTTCATGGGCTGTTAGACATGTGCTTGAATTACAGCTGAGCCCTCACATGTTGTTGTTGCTGTTGTTTTTGAAGATAGGATCTTTTTCTAGCCAAGACTGGCCTAGCCTCTCTCTGTTACCTAGCCTGACCTTTGACTTGCTATCCCCCTGCCTACGTGCCAGGCAATGAGTTAAACATCTTGGATAGATTCTCTCATTGCCACTTTGGAATGAAGAAATGGAGACACAGTCAGGCATGGTGGCGAATGCCTTTAGTCTCAGCATCCAGGAAGCAGAGGTCAGCAGATTTCTGGGTCTGAGGCCAGTCTGACCTATGTAGAGAGACCCTGTTACCAAAAAACAACAATAACGACAACAAAGAAATGGAGCCTAGAGCGGTTTAAGGGATGATTTGTCCAAGGCTTAGAGATAGTGGATCCACAGTGCTCTCTTCTGCTTCTCCATTTTGTTCAAGAGGAAACTGAACCACAGGGCAGCAGGGATGGCTTCCCTTCATGGCTTGCTTCTGCTCATACAAGGTTCAAAGGGATGAGCTACTGGGGTGTGGGGGACAGAAGGAAGTACCCAGGAGAGTGTACCTGAACTTTCTCTGTGTCTCTCCCACATCTCCTGAAGCATCCTGGGGCTTACCAGCTTGGAGGAGCTCAGCTTTGGTCTCCAGCTCCTGAGCTGGGGCCTGAGACAGCTTCTTGGTCAGATAGTAACGGGCAAACTTCTGCAGAAGGATCAGCAAGTCAGTCCTGCCCAAGGCTTCTGTGTGGTTCCCTCCACACCCTTGGCTGGGAGGCTGAGGTCCCCAGTCAACTTCTCTCTCCCTTCCTCTCTTCCAGGGTTTTGTCCAAAATTCCCTAAGGTGGTGCATCTAGCCCAGTGGCAGGCTTACCAGATGGGGCAGGCTGAGGTAACACACAATGGAGAGGAGGATGCCCACACAGGGTGTGATGAAGTACCCAAGGGCAGAGGCCTGGGCATCCACACCACCTGTGACAGAAAGTTTAGCTGCAGAGGAAACACAAATCTCACAGTCCCCATTTTCTGTAGTTTCATTCTTCCTCAGTGTAAAGCCCAAGCCCTGTCCCTTAGTCTGCACTTCCCACCACTTCCGCCTCCACCTCGTAACCTAGGCATCCTCCTCCTGTGTCTGCTCTTCTTCCCCAGATTCTAGAGGCTACCCAGCCCTCCAAGCCCCAGGTGCACTCACTGGCCAAGGACATGAGCATAGCAAGGGCAGCGAAGATCCCAGCCAGGCCCTGGCCACTGAGGAAGAGGGTGCTGTAGGTAGAAGGCATGGTACCCAGCTGCCCAAAGAGGCTGCCTTGCAGCACTGCACAGAAGGCTGTGGAGAGACATGGAGGGGTCAACACTCAGGCAGCCTCAGCAACATCTGACAGGAAGGATCCGTAAGGTGCATGGGAAGCTGCAGTCTAGGCAAGTGTGGGTTTTTCTGGGGATGTAGGACAGTCTGGTAAAATATCCCCCATGTATTTTTTCATTCATTAATTAATTAATTAGAGACAGGGCATCACCATGTAGTCTTGGCTAGCCTGGAAGTCATCATGTAGACCAGGATGGTCTTGAACTCACAGAGATCTGCCCGCCTCTGCCTCCTAAGTGCTGGGATTGAAGCTATGCACCACCACACCCAGGCTCTTTTGAGATATAACCATTGGTCTGTGAGGCTTCTGACTAGGAGGTCTCTCTAGGTCACTATGGGTCCTAAACAAGTGGCTTTTCCTCTCTTTGGGCTCATTTTCTTCTCTGGGGATTTGGGTGATAATGGTCTTGTCTTCCCTTAAAGGACTTGTTGGACTGTCCCAGCACGCGGAAGAAGTGGTGAAGTCAGAGGGAGATGTACTTACAATTGATGAACCAGACAGACGCCATGGTGATGGAAAAGAACAGCCCGGGGCTCAAGTCCACCTTCACCAACGCTGCTGTCAGGGCAAAGAGCAGAAGTATGGCCAGCAGGCTGCCCAGAATACGCACCGACTCAGGGATGCTGCTCAGAAGGGGCAGAGGACATCAGGGGGGCACCAGGAGCAGAGAGGCACGGGGCAGGGCAGTGGAGCTGGAGTGAGGTGGGAGCGGGGAAGGACCATGTGTCTCTGGCCTCTGTGACTGTCTCCACAAGGAGGTTGGGGTCCAAGGGCTGGTTCTCACCACTGATACAGGAAGGAGTTGAGGAGTGTGAAGAGCAGTAGAGGCAGCTGGGACAGCAGTGTCACCCAGTTGTTGAAGTTGAAAGAGTCTGTGGGACTGGTGTGGTTGCTGCTCAGGGTCTCGGCGCTGCTGTTGGTCCCTGCCAACCGCCCCTGGAAGTACTGCCACACAGGGAGACAGTGCAGGGTCAAGAAGCACTTCCCCCTCCCACCTCCACCTCCCCACACTTGGTTAGCATCTGTGGGACTGTCTTTGCACCGTTCCCAGCACCTGGCACACAGTTGGAGCTAGATGTGTACACACTGGGTATATTTAATGGCTGACCGCTGCACCTGAGCTCAAGGCCTTGCTACATCGCTGGGTCCCATTTCCTCTTCAGTGTCCTGACCCTAGCCTCCATTCCCATCACTGTAACAACCTCAACACTTATTCATTCCATGGGTATTTACTGAACACCTACTGTATGCCAGGCTCCAGCTTAGGTACTAAGCCAACCCATTCTCTCGAGCATACATAGCCCAGCATTCTTCTGCTTACACTGCCCATGGCCTGCAAGGCAGACCTCATGTTTTAGGATCTGCTCCATTCTGGTAAGCTGCAGGCCCCAGATCTTTCTCTAAACAGGGTCTTCTTTGCTTCCCCTCTGAATCGCCCCCCCCCCAACTTTGCCTGCTCAGTTCCTAATTTACAAATCTCTTCTATGAAGCAGAAGAAATTTCTTCTGAGAACCTTTAGCACTTTGCTTCAGGCACATGGCATGTTATATTATTAATAGCTCTGGCTCTATGGCTTTCAAATTCAGTAGCCGATCCATCTTTGGTTGTCCAGGCTCCAGCACTGATCCATGCACTCCACAGGCACCTGGAAAGTTAACCCACTGAATATGTTTGAATAACACTATCCCAAAGAAAACACAAGCTATACATTTCTGCCTTTCCATAAAGAATGCATGCTTTGGGGAACAGGCCTTTCTCTCTTATGGTTCCTCCATGTCTGCGGTGCCTGCTGTACAGTAGTTGCACATTAAGTATTAGTTGAATGAATGTAATTTATGCCATTGCAAAGAAAGCCAAAGGCTTGGAAAAACCACTTTTGGAGTGACTGGTCAGAAATAACCACAAAGGGCATGGGATGGTGGCTCCTTTGCTGGTCAGACTCCCTGCATTGATAGCCCTGCCTCTCTGGGATCTGAACATTCCTAAAAGTTTGCCTAGCCAAGCAAGAGGCGGTTCCCTCTATGAGGCTTGGTGCTTTCGCTGACAGGCGAGTTGTAGTAGGTGGCCTGGTGAGGAAAGCGGCTCGTGAACCACAGTCCAAGACGACTGGAGGGATGGAGGTTTGTGACCACGCGGTTGCCCATCGGTCGTGGGTCTCACCGGGATGGCGGTAATGAAGAAGTTCCAGGGGAGGAGGGTGCCCAGCCCCAGAATGAAGAAGCTGATCCCGACCAGATGGTAGCTGTGGGGATCAATCAGAAGGTCACCCCGAGGACGTACGCCTGGGCCGCCCTAGCCGCCCCTCAGCAGAACAGACTACAATCCCCATCACCCTGGCTCAGGCAGCCAAGGGAATCGGCTGATGGGAATTGTAGTCCCGTTGGTCTTTGAGCCCAGGAGCATCCAGACGAACTGGAATTCACAGGCTCAGGGCTACCTGGGCCTGGATATGCTCCACGTGGGCTCCCGCCTCACCTGTCCCGAGGGGCGTTTCCGCGCGCCATTGTTGCCGCAGTCCTATTCCGCCAGGCCCACTGCAGGGCGGTGCACCTGTGCCTACGCAGGGCTGGGAGGCCAAAGGGACAGCAACGCTGGCCGGTGGCCGGGAATCCCAAGGTCGGAGCGCCGTAGCCAGTGAGAGGGTCCGGGCCGGGTTGCACTGTAGACCACGTTTGGCAGGCTCGGGCCACGGCTCCGCCCCCAGGGCGGGGACAAAGAGCCACTGCACCCCTCCCCCGAACGCCGGCTCTCCAGACTCCGCCTCGCTGGTGGCTTGCCTTTGGGGTATTGGGTTCCAGCTTCTAGCTTGCTTCCCTTCCCCTCACACTCCTGTCTTCTCCTTAGGTACGTGTCCTGAATCTCTGGGGAAGGGGACAAGACTGCGCAGGAAAGAAGGGGTCTGTTGGTCGTTGGGCACATCGGAGCTAGCTGGGAGGTTCTTCCTCATGGCCTGTTCCGAGGTGGAGCCCTCTAAGCTTGCTGTTACCCTATCAGCAGATTAGGGAGCAAGTACGACCAGAAGGAAGAAACCAGTGTCACCTATTGTCGCAGAAGGTCCCAGCGCTGTGCTCCGAGGGAGTTCCCCAAGAGGTCGAGGAGGTGGCCAGGTGCTTTTGCAAACGTAGTTCCCCAACATATATGGAAGACAGACAGGCCCTCCTGCGGTACCTGAGTCCAACAAGGAGGGTTGAACAAAGGCTCCTGAGGTGATGTTTGCCTCCTTCCCCCTGTAGTCGTCGCCGCCGCCACCACCAGTGCTTAAAAACCTAATTTTCCAGGGGCTCCAAGCCACATCACGTTAAATGTTATCTCAATAACGTTTAGTTAGAAGGCATCCACCTTCTACTATCACTCCCACTGCGTGAAAATGTTGATAAGATTGCAAGTTACAATCTTTAATTTGTGCATGGGTCTGGTTTCTCTGGTGTTGGGGGAGTGAGACTTACTGTTGTCCTAAGTTAAGAGTATATTTATCTGGGCTGGTGAGAGTGCTTGCTGCCAAGCCTGATGGCCTGAGGTCAAACCCCAGGACCCATATGTTGCAAAGACTGAAGTGACTCCAGCAAATTGTTTTCTGAACCTCCACACAAGCACAGTGCCACACTTGCTTCCAAATAATAAACATACATAAGTATTACTATATAAAAATAAATACAAATATATAAAGTAATATAAATGTGTGTGTTTTTAAATATATAATTATTTTTAGAATGTTTTCCCTATGTGCCAGCCAGACCATGCTACTGCTGTTTTTGTTCTGTTCTGTTCCCAGAATCTAGCCACCAGGCTTGTTTCATCAAAGACAGTTAATTAGATCATGGTGGATTACAGATGACTGTGCTGGGGACTGAACTCAGAACCCTGTGCATGTGAGGCCAACACTCTTATCCCTGCTGCATCCATAGCCCTAGCTGGTGACTTTTGGGAGAAGACAGTTACACTGGAAAAGACAGTTATTCTTTAAGCTTTCTTTTCAGTCTTCTAATATGCCAAGAGGGACAGTCTGAGTTCAGTTCTAACAAGTTTTCAAGGCCTCTTCATCCTTGAAGGCCTTGGGGCATCTCTTGACAATCTTACCTACTCACAAGTTAATCGCTTGCATTTTTCTCATGCTTATTCTAATTATTATCACTGACCTGGTTTCCTACTTGATAGTAATAGGAAATCGAGTCAAAGTGGGACAGGGGTGGGGACATAGCCCTGGCAATGTCTTGAAGGCAAAAATGGAGATTGGGGGGTCTGGGGAGCAGTGCATTTTGTTTGCTTGGTCTGGGATGGAAGAGGATGAGGCATTTCAGAGAAAGAACAGCCTGTACCAGGACTGGGGACAGGAGGGTGCTAGCACACTGTGGGACGTACTAATAGATCCCCTTGGCTGGGAAGAGCCAGAGTCTCCCTGGAGTTGGATTTTACTTCAGGTTCTTAGCTCAATCAGACTGGGGATCTGTAATTAACCAATATTTTGCTTCTATTCTGTGGCGAAATTGTGTGTGTAACAAAACCCAGGCAGGAAGCATTTTGATGGCACAGTGATATCCTAAGGGAAGCAAGAAAGGAAAGCACTTAGTAATAAAACAGTATGTGAATAGTTAGTGCTCAGACACATGAACCAGTCACATGCTTAGCCCCTCTTTATAAAGCCAGCTATAAACACACAGCAGAGGTACCAAAAGCTGACTCTTAAAGGCCACTAATATGTCTTGAGGATGTGCTATTCTGGAATAGTGACCAAGGCTTGGAGAAACTCCGAATGAAACAGTGCAGCTGTCTCTCTGCAGACAGTGGCTGGGTTTCTGGAAATGCTGTGTATACTTAAACCTCGCAGATGATACACTGTGTCTGCATGTTGCAGATGATACACTGTGTCTGCATGTCACAGATGATACACTGTTTCTGCATGTCAAGAGGATTTGCAGCCCAGGTTCAGAAAATTGTCAGGGTGATTTTAAAAACTAGTTGGTTTTATTTTTGGTACAGTTTTAGATTTACAGAATGCCTGAGCAAACAAGACAGAGTTCTATGCATTCGCTGCAACTGCAACTCAATTTCCCTTATTCAAGTCCTGCGTTGATGAAGCTATCCATATGACACGGCTTCTTCCCCAGCACCATGTCTGCATGCACACTGCCATTCTCCCACCACGATAATGGACTAAACCCCTGAACTCTAAGCCAACTCCAATTAAATGCTTAAGAGTTGCCTTGGCTATGCTGTTTCTTCTCAGCAGTGGAGCACTGAGTAAGACAGATCCCCTGGAACTAGAGTTATGAGTGGTTGTAAATTGTCTAATGTGAATGAATGCTGGGAACTGAACTCTGGTCATTTTCCCAAAAGAAGTTGTTTGTTTGTTTTGTTCCTTTCCCATGTCTGTAGGGTTAGAGCGATGGCTCAGTATGGCAGGAGCCACAATGGGACAAGCTAATAACTAGCAGGTTATCATCCTGAAAAGGCCTGCCTTGGATTATTATATAATCTGTGACAGGTACGTCCTTATTCAGCAAGGCTGTAAGAAACTCATTTTTAGGAAAGATTCCTGCTATTAATATGCTTTTTATATTATTATTAAACAGATATAACAATCACTAAGTAATAGCACACCCTTTGGAGCAGATCTCTGCAGATCCATGAAGATGTACTGTCTTGTAGTGATGCTATATAGACAAATAGATGACTTCTTAAGTCTTCATGATGATCCTGTAAGAATTCCTAAAATTATATCAATGATTATTAAGCTCTTTTATAATGTGACTGCTATTAGGTCCTTTTCTGATAGTCAAAACTGTGATGAGAACTCTGCCAGTCTCCCAAGTGTCACCAGTTAATTGCTCTTAGATAGTAACCAGACTTTCTCCTGCTCAGAGCACATTCCAATAGATTGTAAACAATTAACCAAAGGTCATAAAAAGGGAACTAAGACTCTATTATAGGTGCTGGGACAGAAGATAAAATATTGCCTGGGTTTATCTATACAAAACTTCACTAATAACTTAGTTATAGTTTTAAACCTTCAGTGAACCTGTGGAGCTAGACAGGTGATGGATGTTTAGCCAGATAATTACTCCTAATGGATATGCATGTAAACATTCTCTGTTGTAAACTTCTATTTCAATTTATGATTTGATTTTTGGTGTGAACTTGTGATGAACTTTGTAACATGTGATCATGCATTCTGAAAGATGTATTAGTCCTGAAGGCAAAGACAAAGGGAGGTTAATTGTTCCTTCCTTTCTCCACCCTCCCCCCGGAGATTTTTTTTCCCTTACTAGAATTTTTTCCTTTTCCCCACTTAGGATCTTTCCGCTTTTCCCTTAGATAACTTTCATAGGAAACTTTTTTTTTTTTTTTTTTTTTTTTTTTTTGAGACAGGGTTTCTCTGTGTGTAGCCCCGGCTGGCGGCTGGCTGTCCTGGAACTCACTCTGTAGACCAGGCTGTCCTCGAACTCAGAGATCCACCTGCCTCTGCCTGCCACCACCGCCCGCCCGGCTACCCCAAATCTTGTAAGACCAAGTCTTACCCCCTACCCTCCACCGACGATCTTCTCCCTCTGCTGCCTCAAGAAGAGCCAACAAGAAAGATTTCTCCCTACGCAGGGGCTGGCCCCAGGCACCAGTGCTTCAGAGCACTTGCTGTACTTAAACCCCTTGCAGAGGACTGGCAGGTGCCATACAGGAAAAGTTGCAGTGGGAAAGTGAGCTCCCTGGAGATGACCCACCTTCTTGCTCAGCTTTGATGGGTGCACTCTGGTGAGGCACAGCCCCAGAGACTTCACCCCAGGATTGCTTCTTGCTGCTGATGTGCATCTCATGTTTGTCTTTGCCATGCTCCTCATTTATTTGGCTTGGTGTGAGTGGACACCAGGAGACCCTCACTGCCTGTAGCCTGGTGTGATTTCCTCCTGGGTGATAGCCCACTCTGTTGGGCATATTTCCTGCAGATCAATATGAAGATGTACTTTCATGTAATAATGCTGTTTAGACGTATTGATGACTTTATAGAATTTCTGATTCAATTCAAATAATTTTAAGAAGAAAGTTTAAGGAGATGGTTGTAGTTGTTTTGCCAGAAAGGTATAATAAAGTTAGAATTAAGAACAGAATGTGCCCCTCCTCATAGAATAGTGAGTAAAGGCTGCATAATAAAGAGGACAGTGAGCTTTCATAAGTTACACTCAGAAGAGAAGTAGGCTTGGGACAGATTCGTGATCAAGGGGAAACATTCATTCTAGGTCAGGTCCAAGGATGTAGCCACAGGTGTGCACTGTGATAAAGCAAGGCCATGTGACACTGTTGCTGTGAACTTATAATGAGCTTATGGAATGCAACACTGCCTTGAACTTACTATGGACCTCCTTCTGTAATTCCCATGTGAAATTGTTGCTGTGAACTTATAATGAGCTTATGGAATGCAACACTGCTTTGAACTTACTATGGACATCCTTCTGTAATTCCCATGTGACACTATTGCTGTGAACTTATAGTGAGCTTATAGAATGCAACACTGCTTTGAACTTACTATGGACATCCTTCTGTTACTTTCCTTTTGTGTAACATTTTTCCTACTGGGTAATTCTTTCTTACATACAGAACTTTTTGTCTAAAAAGCTGAAAGCAATAATAAAGTTGAGTGTTGGCCTTTTCTGTTTCATCCGATGTGTGTGTGTGCGTGTGTGTGTGTGTGTGTGTGTGTGTATGTGTGTGTGTGTATGCCTTCCTTCCTTCCTTTTTTCCTTTCATTTCTCTGTGAAATTGCCAGAAGCCTTTAGCTTCTGACCTCAGAGCAGTGGGAGTTAAATGCCTGAGGTCATCAGCCTTTGGCCTTGTTCCCAAATTGTGTCCCACTTCAGTACTTGACCCTGTCAGGACTGGCCCCCAGCAGATGACCAAGATTCATTCATTTCCCAGAATCCATAGCAGACAGCTCACATATAAATTCCATTTCCAGTAGAACCAATGCCTTCTTGTCTCCTTCTGTTTCACAGGTAAAATACTAAAACACATAAAGTAAAAATAAATAAGAATGAAAATAAAAATAAACAAGCCCATGCCTATGTAATTCCCTTTATTTTCTCAGAACTGTTTGCCTCCTAGCAGTTAACTTGTTTTCTCAATTAATACTCCTTGCTTTTCTTTTTCTCATACGAATGTGTTTGTGGTGTGCATATGTTTATTCATGTTTACATGTGTGCGTGTGTACATATATGCATGCCTGTGTATGTAGAGGTTCAAGATTAAAGTCAGGACTCTTTCTCAAAAACTCCTTATTCTTTGATTCAGAGGCTGTCAATCAAACCCAGAATTCATCAATTTAGCTAGTCTCACTAGCCGGCTTGCTCCAGGGATCCTTCTCTGGCTTCTGAGGGCTTGAATTACAGGCGAGCTACCACATCCACATAGCATTTATGTGGGCTCCAGGGATCCCAACTTCAGTTTGCTTGTGCAGCAAACGCTTTAACCTCTGAGTCATCTTCCCAGCCCAGGCTTCCTTTTCTATAGAACTTTGGGGTTCACAACAAAATGGAAGCTTACAAAGAATCTCCACACACTTCTCATGACAGCTGCCCCACGGCAGACTTCCTGTCAGTTGGTATTAGCCAAAGTCCACAGCTTAGATTAGGGTTCACTCCTGGTGTTGTACATCTGGGAACATGCTGTTATGACACACCAGGTGACACACATTTTCCCTTCCAGCATCTAAAGGTGGAGTTTGAAAGACTGTGCAGGCAAGTGGCCCCAGGGCTGTGCTTGGAATGTTGGCAGTTTGTTACTTTGTTGCTTTTATTTTTCTTTTAGAGCAGTGGCTCTCAACCTTCCTACCGCTGAGACCCTTTAATACAGTTCCTCATCTTGTGGTGACCCTCAATCATAACATTATTTTTGTTCATAACTAATTTTGCTACTTTTATGAATTGTAATGTAGATTTCTGATATACAGGCTGGCTATCTGCTGTGTGACTCACAAAGGGGTGGCAACCCGCATGTTGGGAACTGCTGTTTTAGGAGCTTAAAAATAGCCTCCATTGGGTGCTTCCTTGGTTCCAGTCAGTGTTCTGAGCTCTTTACCCGCTTCTACTCCTCTAATCCCCAGGGGCTCTGGCAAGAGGTGCTGTCTTGACTATGAGGGAACTGAAGCACAGAAAAATTAAGGTACTTGTCTCTGTTCTCTGAAAGTAGCACAGTCAGGACTCAAACCCAGTATACCTTATGAATCACAATTTTCCACAGCGATAAGGAAAAAAAAAAGAGTAAAAATAGGCCTTCTGAGAGACCCCTGTATGGAGTCAAGAAACATCTGCTGTCTGCCTCACTTCCTGTTGCTATAACAAAGTACCTGATACCTGGTAATTTATAAGTAATAAAGGTTTATTTAGCTCACAGTTCTTAGAGGGAAAAGAAGTCCAAGAGCTTGTTATTGGCATTGATTCTCACTGCGTCAGAACTTAGTAGAGGAGTCACCGGGTGAGATGGTGCACGGTGTGTCAGAGGAGATGGCTCTTATGTCAAAGCCACTTCCCAGAGAAGCCTCTAATCCATTCATCGCTGAGCAGATGAATCTGTTTCTCAGGGCAGAGACCTTGTGACTTGAATACTTCCCATAATTCCCACGCCTCAAATACCTCTGGGATTAAGTGTGCAATACAGGGTTTTATCCAGACCATACCACTGGTTTTACCCTTCCAGCTGTCCACGGCTCTTCCTGGTGAGAACTTACACTAGGAGGAGGAAGGCTCAAATCCCGTTTCATTTTCTATTTAGGCATTGGTGGGGACTGGAGCGATGTCTCAGAGGCTAAGAGCCTGAACTGTACTTGTTGAGGGCCTGAGTTCAGTTCCCAGCAGCCATGGCAGGCAGCTCACAACCAGCTGTAACTCCAGCTCCAGGGGATCTGACACCCTCTTTTGTCCTTCTAGAACTACCGTATTCATTGTGCACACACTCACATACATAGCACTTAAAATAAAAATAAACGTGTTGTCAAAGGCTGGTGAGATGGGTTACCAGGTAAAGGCCCTTATCACCAAGATTGATGAGCCAAGTTCAATCCCCAGGATCCACATGGTGGAAGGAGAGAACCAACATTCACAGGCTGTCCTCTGACCTCTACACTTATAGCACACACACATACACACACACACACACACACACACTCCACATAGATGATAAATAAGTAAATAAAAACTTTATTTAAAATTTTTATTAAATTAACTTTAGGCTCTGTGTATAGGTGTATATAATACAGATATGAATTTCTGATCCCCAAGATATCTCATTATGTAATACAAATATTTCAAAATCCCAAATACTTCTGATCCTAAGAATTTTGGACGCTGGGTGGTGGTGGTGCACGCCTTTAATCCCAGCCCTTGGGTGGCAGAGGCAGGAGGATTTCTGAGTTCAAGGCCAGCCTGGTCTACAGAGTGAGTTCCAGGATAGCCAGGACTACACAGAGAAACCCTGTCTCGGAAAAAAAATTTTTTTGGTTAAGGGAGACCATATGTCATAACTTAGGGGCTCCCAGACTAGTTACCTGTGCCCCACTTGGCCCGGAAGTTGTGGGGTTGCTTTTTTATTTTGCGATAAAAATAGTTTTTATTATTATACATTAGATGTATTAAATATTATACTGAATATATATTTATATTGACATGCTATGTGTCAATATAAATATATTAAAATAGATTTTAATATAAACATATATTAAAATAGATTTTAATATAAACATATATTAAAATATTATATATATTTAGGATACGAAGTATTTTATTTTAAAACTTCTAAAGTTTGAACACAAGATAGCCTAGTTTAGATGACTTTCCAAGCTGAATGCACTTGCATGGAGCTCAGTTTCTGCTGATAAACAGTTCCTAATACCCTGTGTGGGTGTCAACGTTCTGATCTGTGGGTGGTGAGCTGACCAGCGTCTGCTGGTAACGTTCCTTTTACCTTGGTAAGGGCGTAACAGCCTTTAGGCATTGTTCCAGCTAGTGCTGTCTCAAATGTCTCCGGCGAGACACAACCCATGGACAGGAAGCCGCCTTCATCTCTCTCACTCTTGTACACTTCAGAGATGGGCGTGGACACATTCACCATGCTGTGCCCATTCACCAGGAGAAAGGCTGGGTTAGCATTGGACTGCAAGCACCTTTTAATTATCTTGATGAGCTCGCTCATATCCATGTGATCAGGTACAAGGAACTTGGTCTTGTCCAGGATGGCCAGCTGCTTCTCACCCTTGTATCGCTCTATACTCGCTGGGATCTTGATAGGATGTTGCTCGAAGCTCAGGCGCTGCTTGGCGCACGGGGGGTCCCGGGTCAGACAATCTGGCTCCCGCGACGATCCTCTTGTGTGTCTCCTCAACCCGCAGCCGAATCAGGTGACTCCATATTATATTTCATTGTTATATATATTTGAGAGAACCCAGATCCTCTGGAAGAACAACCAGTCCTGTGAACGGCTGAGGTGTGAATTTCTCTGCGTAACAGTTCTGATTGTCCTGGAACTCACTCTGTAGACCAACCAAGCTGGACTTGAACTCTCAAAGATCTGCCTGCCTCTGCCTCCTTGAGGGCTCGGATTAAAGGGATGTGCCACCACCACCCGGCCTATTTTTGTTTAAAAGGAGATCTTTTCTGATTTGTCTTTTTACATTCTTTGGTGTGTGTGTGTGTGTGTGTGTGTGTGTTGCGGGGGCGGCGGTAGGGTTGGAGAGGTACAGCAGTATGTTGAGGTTAAAACACATCCAAAATTGGTTTCTCAATGCCTGCTGTCTATAAAAAGGTCATGTCGGTGTTGCTTGTGGTCGCCACAGGGGGGCAGCCTAACATTAGCTTGCAGAGGGCAGAGAGGCCTTGGTTTTCAACTGCATTCTGGAAGGCACCTTAACTCTCTCAAGTTTTAAGAGGGGATACATGTGTTAGAAAAGAGAACCTTGCAGAAAGTTAGGTAATAGGTTTTCTTCGACGAAGAAATAAGCCAATTCGAGCTGAATTTTACAATTATAAAAAGCCAGGTTTATTTAGGAATGAGTTCCCGGGTAAGCTCACCAGCCTGAGGATGAGACCAGAAAAAGAACACCAGGAGCCCCAATGCCCTGTGGTCACTATGCAAGGAAGACTAAAGCATAAACTTCCCACAGGTTCAGAACGGCAACCAGGAAGCCTGCTGCAACTGGACTAGGGCAGTGCGAGCCTGAACCAGCCTGCTATGTGGGAAACTGCAGCAGAGAAAGGGTCGCAACAATTCCAGTCAGTTCCTTTGCCTTACTTAGGTGCTATTAAGTCAGAACGCTGCCGTCTTGTCTTTTCCCGTTCATTTGTTGGAACCCTGATCACCAATGTGATGGTAAGGGAGGCATGGCAGGGCTTGGGAGGTAATTAAGTAATTAAGTAATTAAGTCAAGGGAGTTAAAAATAAAACTCTTTTTGTTTGTTTGTTTGTTTGAGGCAGGGTTTCTCTATGAAATCCTTGCTGTCCCAGAGCTCACTTTGTAGACCAGGCTGGACTTGAGCTCGAAGCAAAGATCCACCTGTCTCTGTCTCTGGAGTGTTGAGACTAAAGACATTTAGACACCACTGTCTGGCCCCAAACTGTTTTCTATTTCTGTAACTGAATACCTAAGATTGATTAATTAAGATTAATTTACATGTAGACATATCTCCAGATAGGGTCCCACGTAGCTCCAGCTGGCCTCAGACTCACTGTGAAGTTTGTGGACTCCTTGAACTCCTGATTGTCTTGTCTCCAGGACTTCAGGCATGCACTACCATTCAAGCAGCTAATTCAGATCACAGTTCAGAGGTCCAAGGGCCTCATATGTTTGCTATCTGGTATGGGTCTGTTGGGTCATGACCTTCTTTAGACACTAAATGGGGAAATAAAGGAAGCCAGGGAGATCTCAATTCCATAGCAAAAGCCAGTCACAATAGTCCACAGATCCACTCACCTGTTAATCCATTAGGAGGACAGAGCCCTCTCCTAAAGGCTCTACCTGACTCTATTCTCACAGTGAAAGCCTGCTGTGGTCACACATGCTGTAATCCCAGCAATAGCAATAGTCTGAAGCAGAAGGATCCATTATTCATTATTCAAGGTGAGCCACATCGTAAAAACTAAAAACAAAACAAAAAATGATGAGAAGAAATACACCCGTCGCACAGTTTTAGGACAGAAACCCCAAAAGTGAGTGATTCCAGTTTATTCACCCCCACACCCTGAATTTTTAAATAGGTCCCTCTGTATAGCTCTGTCTGGCCTCAAACTCACTATACAAACCAGGCTAGCCCTTAACTCAGAGAGATCAACCTGTCTCTGCTTCCTGGTGATGGGGCTAATGGTGTGTGCCACCACACCCAGCCCAAACAATTCTGATTCTTATCCTGGCCAGATGCTAGAAAATACCCAAAATGTCAGGGTGTGGTGATGGGTGTAGTGTGTGGGCCAGAGGCTCTAATTTCTAATCTGTTTTCTGTTTTTGTTTTTTCCAGATAGGGTTTCTTCGTGTAGCCCTGGCTGTCCTGGAACTCACTCTGTAGTTCAGGCTGGCCTCAAACTCACAGAGATTCATTTGCCTCTGCCTCCCGAGTGCTGGGTATAAATGCATGCACCACCATGCCCACGTCTGGTCTGTTTCTTGTTATTTATCTTCTTTGACACAGCTTCCTAGAAGCTGGCTTTGATGGTCTCCAGTCCAGGCCTTCATCACTTTTGGTGAACATGTTCGAACTGGATTGCTGGGATTTCACATTATAGATGGTTTTATCTGTAAGAGAAAGTCTTTCCATTAAGGACAGCTAGCTAGCTCATCAAAGACCAGTATTCTAAAAACTTCCCCAATCTGTTTGCCCAGCCCTGGATGCCAGGCATTCCTGAGCCTTGACTCTATCACATGCTCCTTTTGTTGCTGTTTTTGTTGTTGTTGCTGTGTAACCAGTTATAGATAAGCCTGTGAGGTCCAGCTCCCACCAGTGGGGTAAGACACAGTCATCCCCCTACTTTGGGATCAAACTGTGAACCTCCAGTCCCGCTTGTCTGCTCGCCCTGTTTGGGTGGTCTTGCACCCTCTGCAAAGGTAAACTGCCTTGTTCTTTCGATGGGGTGCTGTGTCCCTGTGCCACACTGGGAATATGCTTTCCCTACATCTATTAAAATACCAACAAAGGGAGCGAGCCTGTTCACCTTGGATTTTGTGTCCTCGACTTCTGTCTAGTTCTCTCTCTTCTCATTTATGGTTTATATGTTCTATATGGTTTATATAGTCTATCTCCTTGTTGGCAGGAGATTCACTCAGATATTCTTGCTGCTCCTGGGCTCACTCCTTCAATCTGGGTCCTTGTGATCAATCTCCCATTTCTGAAAGTTATAAGAGTGGACACTCCCAACCCTTGTATTCCCACATCTCAACTCTGCCTCATCTCTTGGTTTTCCATACAGTGTCTCTCAGTAACAGCCCTGGCTATCCTGGAACTCTACTTGTAGACCAGGTGCCCTTGATCTCCCTACCTCTGCATCCTTTAGCCCTCTGCTGGGATTGAAGACATGCTTCACCACACCTGGCCTGATCCCATCTCTTAAATGATTTTGGGGTGTCAACTTTTGAGGGAAGGATGACACAGAGATTAGTAGGTCTGGTGGCTACTGAGGATGACCCCTCTCTAATATTCTGTTGTGGATTTTGCTATATCTAGACAAAAAGGACCACGACAAAGACTTGGTTTTTTTTTGTTTGTTTGTTTGTTTTGTTTTTGTTTTTGTTTTTCGAGACAGGGTTTCTCTGTGTAGCCCTGGCTGTCCTGGAGCTCACTCTGTAGACCAGGCTGGTTGACAAAGACTTGTAATCATACCTTTCTTTTGGGGATTGTGGATGTGGGTTCCTCCTCTAGCAGTGTCTCCCCAGCGCCCTCTATTGGAAAGACATAGGACAGAATTTCCAGCAGCTTTTAATTGTTTTTGAATCAGGGTCTCTCCCTACCAAAGCTGATTTGAAATTCACTCTGTAGCCCAAGCTGGCTTCCACTCATAAAGATAATTTGATTTCAGCTCCCAGGCACTGGAATTACAGAATTCCTGGACTCAATAACCAATCTCATTAAAAACAAAGCAGAAAGGCAAGTGTCAGATCCTGAGGTCAAAATGGGAAAAGGCAGCTTGCAGATCAGGCCTTTTACTACATGTAAGGGTCCTCTGGTCTTAACATTCTAACTGCAAAGATGGTGGAGAAATAAAGTTGTTTTCCTTTTTTTCACCCCAAGATGGGATCTCATTTCATAGCCCAGGCTAGCCTGAACTCTCTATGTAGTTAAAGATGAATTTGAACTTCTGATTTTCTTGCCTCTACTTTCCAATTGGTGGAGTTACAGTGTGTACCGCCATACCTGCCTCTAAAGCTGCAGTTTCAGGGCCTGGATAGAGGGCTCAGGACTTCAGAGCCATTTCTGCTTTTGCAGAGGATTGGAGTCCAGATCTCAGCACATACGTGGCAACTCACAACCAACTCCACGGGAGACATCGCTTTATCTTATTTTTGGCTTCCTTGGGCATCAGGCATATACATGGTATACACGTGAACACACACAGGCAAACACTCAAAACATTCATATACATAAAACAAAAACAAAAATGAAGATAAATTAAAAATAAAGTTAGATTTTAAGTGCAAGTTGTTATGCTTGGGTAGGAGCTCCTCAAAGACCCGTGTGCTGAAGGCACCTTGTTGGGAGGTAACTGAGCCTTTAGGACATGGGACTAGTAAAAAGAAGTTACACCAGGTGGCTGGAGAGATGTCAGCAGTTAAGAGCACTGGCTGTTCTTCCAGAGGACCTGGGTTCCATTCTCACCACCAGAAACCATGATGGCTCACACCTGCCTGTAACTCCAGGGATCCAACAGCCTAATACAAACATAAATAACAATAAATAAATCATTAAAAAATAAAAAAAGAGAAGTTACATCATTGAGGGTATGCCCTTTAAGGGAATGCTGGGGCTTTAGCACCTTACCATATTTCTCAGTTTGTCTTCCTGACACCATGAGATGAAGAGGCCCCCACCCCTCCATCATGTGCCCTCACTGTAGCACACCGAGCCATCCCCGGTCTAAAGCTAGAGCCAAGTGGATGCAGACTAAAATCTCAGAAAATGTGAGCTAAAACAACCTTCCATTCTTGAACGTTGCTGACGTTGCTGGCATGTTAAGTGAAGGCTACTCCCCAAAGCACCTGTGTTCAGAGATGGGCTCGAGAGGGCTCTGACTTCAGGACTGGACTGACCCGTGTGTGAATTCCTAGGCAGTGGGCTACCAGATGGGAGAGTTCAAAAAGTTGGACAGGTCTGGAGAGATGGCTCAGTGGATAAGAGCACTGACTGCTCATCCAGAGGTCCTGAGTTCAATTCCCAGCAACCACATGATGGCTCACAACCATCTATAATGGGATCCGATGCCCTCTTCTGGTGTGTCTGAAGAGAACGACAGTGCATTCACATATGTACAATAAATAAATCTTTTTAAAAAATGAGAAAAAATAAAACAAAAAGGTGGACAGAGCTGGAGTGAGATGGTTACTGGGACCGTGCCTTTGAAGCCTCTGTTTTCTTGCTGGCCCCTTCTTTCTCTCCTGCTTCCTGTCTACTGTTAGCTAACTAACTTCACGTTGCCCTTCCTGCCAGCATGACTATCTCACCACAGGACCAGAAACAAGAGCCAACTGTGAACCAAAAATAAATTATTCCTAATTACAGCTGATTCCTCAGGCACTTTGTCACAGCAATGGAAAGCTGACTAACGTGGTTGATATCTTAGGCCCTCTGTCATACTGACGTAAGGCTGACTAACACGCCAGGGCTGCTCCTTTAAAGCAAACCCACTCAGCATTTGGTGGCTTAAAATGGTTGAGATGAAATGTCTGTGTCTCACCTCCAGAGAAAAGATGCCTGGGCACCAGTTAGGGCTAGAACGCATTGGGTGACAGAATGCACCTGATACTAGGTGGGGTCAAAAACTATGTCAGGCAGAGCACAAACCACACAGTGCCTTCTGGATGGTGCCAAGGTTGGTGATTCACCTGGAGGAAGTGCCAGCATCTTTGTTCTGGACGTCATGGCCCATAGGTCCCCATAGACGTGTTTCCTATTACTGTTGCCGGGTAGAGACCCAAAGACCACAACCAGAATCTGAATTGAGTCTGTGCTAAGCTGGCTGGTGACTGCTGGGAGAGAAACACTTCTCACAGAGCAGCCTTAAGTGCATTTTTACAGAAAGCGTTTAAAGGCAAAGAACACAGAAAAGCTAATCCAGGTTGGCAGTTGCAGGGAGAAGTGGAGAAAGCCAGCAGTTTAGTAGAAATGAACACCGTGCCGTTAGCTGGGGGGTTTTGACTCTGAGTTTCTAGAGCAGGGTGGGTGTTCTCCCACAGGGTTGTTCACAGTGGGGGTGGGAAAAGGGGCGGGTCAGTTTCATGTTAAAGATGGCTCCAGCTGAGACAAGATGGAGGAACCTTGCTCTGTCTCATTACTGTGCTCAATCCACTGAGGAAGGTGAAGGAGAAGGTGGGCTGTGATAGTTGGCAGCAATAGTTAGGGCTAAACAATAAGCTAGCCTCTTACCTGCCCTCCGGTACGCACAGACACAATGAGGAAGCCTCGTTCTGTGGGCCTCTCTTTTCTCTCTTTCCCTCCCCCCTTTTTTTAAATACAAAGATTTATTTATTTATTTTATGTATACGAGTACACTGTTGCTGTCTTCAGACACACCAGAAGAGGGCATCGGATCCAGTTATAGATGGTTGTGAGTCACCATGTGGTTGCTGGAAATTGAACTCAGTACCTCTAGGAAGAACAGTCAGTGCTCTTCACCACTGAACCATCTCCCCAGCCTTCTTTCCCCCTTACTTTCTGGTTAAAACTGAGTTTCACTTTGTGTAGCGGGCTAGCCTTGGACTCCTCGAAAACACTGGATGACAGGATATGTGCACTGTGCTTGGTTTAGAATGGATCTTATCAATAGGTTTATTTAATCTAAACTATAAAACGATTATATTCAGACCCAGGTGTGGTGGCACATGCCTCTGGTCTCGGCCCTTGGGAGGTAAAGGCAGGCCGATGAGAAGCTTATGGCCATCCTGGGCTACTGTGTTGGCTAATCTTGGACACCAACTTGAATAGAGCTAGAATCTACTAAAAACCAACTCAAAACTGCTAGGCACTTGTGTGAGGAATTTTTCATGACTGGATTATTAGAGATAGGGAGACCCCCTCCCCCAATCTTGGCCACTCCCAGAAGGTGTGACCCACATAAGAGGGCATGAAAGAAGGAAGCCTTTGATTTTTGCCCACTTGCCCTCACTCTTGCCAGTCCATCTGTCCTGTTGCTCAGGTGTTTGCTTGTATCAGAACCAATGTCTTTAGGATTCTAGCACAGACTAGAGATCAGTTGCTTTCCAGGAATTCTCAGGGACTGCATCAGACTGGAACTGCTGATACACTAACTACTACTGGAATGTGTGTGTGTGTGTGTGTGTGTGTGTGTGTGTGTGTGTGTATGTGTGTGTGGTATGTGTGTGTGTGTGATATGTGGGTGTGTATGTGGGTGTGTGGTGTGTGTGGGTGTCTATGTGTGTGTGTCTAAGTGTGTGTGTGTATGTGTGTATGTGTATCTATGTGTGTGTGTCTATGTGTGTGTGGTGTGTATGTGTGATATGTGGGTACTTATGTGTGTGTGTGGTATGTGGGTGTCTATGTGTGTGTGTGTCTATGTGTGTGTGTGTATGTGTGTATGTATGTGTGTGGTATGTGGGTGTGGTATGTGGGTGTGGATGTGTGTGGGGGATATGTGGGTGTGGATGTGTGGTATGTGGGTGTGGATGTTTGTGGGGGGTATGTGGATGTGTGTGTGGTATGTGAGTGTGGATGTGTGTGTGTGGTATGTGGGTGTCTATGTTTGTGTGTGTGTGGGTGTCTATGTGTGTGTGTGTATGTGTGTATGTATGTGTGTGGTATGTGGGTGTGGTATGTGGGTGTGGATGTGTGGTATGTGGGTGTGGATGTGTGTGTGGGGTATGTGGATGTGGATGTGTGTGTGGTATGTGAGTGTGTATGTGTGTGGGGGTATGTGGGTGTTTATGTGTGTGTGTGGTATGTGGGTATGTATGTGTCTGTATGCATGTATTTAATCATGCATGACTTCGGAGAACTCTAACATACCTATATAGCAAGTTTGAGGCCAGTCTGGGCTAGAGAGTCTATCAAAAGAACACATAAAAATCTCAAACATATCTTGTAATCAGAACAGTAGAATGCACCCCAGCAACTGTGATCAAATTAGCAGGACTGATGGCAGGTCTGTCTCCATTTATACATGTTTGGAGACCTAAAAATTCCACATACAATAAAATACCTTTTTGGCATTTAGTTTGATTACTTAATTTTTAAAGGAAGCGTTGTTTTTTGAGCTGCAGCCGCAGCCTGGACAGCAGCCTGGACAGCAGCCTGGACAGCAGCCTGGACAGCAGCCTGGACAGCAGCCTGGACAGCAGCCTGGACACAATGCTGCCTGTGCCCACTGGTGTTTTACAAATACATCAAATCATAGCAGCAATATGACAACTCAAAAGACAGCTCTGTCATCCCAGCAGCGTCTTCCCTTGTTCTGTAGCAAGGTCCTGTCTACAGACCTTTCCAGCTGCAGGTCTGTGCTGTCTTATGAGTTTTGGATTTGCCAGACAGATTGAACCAGTATACCAACTCTGGGGTCTGGTCCCTCAAAGCTGTGTAATGCATTTGGCATTAGAGGTAATGGTGTATTTATCAACAAAAGGTTACTAAATGTTCACCTTTAAAGGAAAGAAATTGGGCAAAACATAAAAGGTCCCTCAAAATTTGCAGTCTGACAATCTTACTCTATTTTTTCTTTTTACATGAACCTAACATCCTACATATTCTGTCTGCTGTGTGGTTTGTTCCCATTAAAGCATAAATTCATTTTTTAAGTATTTATTTTATATATACGAGTTCACTGTTGCTGTTTTCAGATACACCAGAAGAGGGCATTGGGTCCCATTACAGATGGTTGTGAGCCATCATGTACTTGCTGGGAATTGAACTCAGGACCTCTGGAAGAGCAGTCAGTGCTCTTAACCGCTGAGCCACCTCTCCAGCCCAAAACATAAATTCTCTAAGGGTGGAGACTTTTATCTGGTTCACACTCTATGCTTATCTTGAGCAGGCTTTGGTATAAACATGTATTAAATGATTGGATAATCTACATTTGCATTACTTATGTCTTGTGGCTTTGTGTTTGTGGACACCGGGATCTTTCAAACATTCGTGTGTGTGTGTGTGTGTGTGTGTGTGTGTGTGTGTGAAGATGCCTGCAAAGGAAGGGTGTACATGTGGAGGTCAGAGGGAAACCCACGGGAGCTGGTTTTCTTCTTCCTCCTTGGGGGTCTGGGACTGGGACTTGGGTCATTGGCTCAGCAGCAAACGCCTTCACTTGCTTAGCCATTTCACATCGCCAACCAAGATGCACGGGCATCTTTCTGTGTTCTTGAACCATAGGGCCTGCCGGGTGCGTCTTTGCTCCCTTTATGGGATCCCTCTCTTCCCATGGGGCTTTACATGACTTTTCTTTCTTCTTTTTTTTTTCATTCTTTTTCCTTCCTCCTTCTTTTTTTTTTTTTTTTTAATTTTTTAATTTTTTAAAACTGTTTTGAGACAGAGTCTCACTGTATCTCCCTGACTGCCCTGGGCTACATAAACTAGTCTAGTTTCAGACTCAGGGATTCACCTGGCTCTTCCTCAGAGTACTGGGATTATGGGCTTGTGTCACTACTGGATCTTGATGCCACTTCAGATGTGAACAAAGTTATTCTTTGGTATGATTATAGGATTTTTTTGTATAGCCTTGGCTGTCCTGGAATTTACCCTGTAGAAGAGGCTGGCCTTGAACTCAGACTGCCTGTTTCTGCCTCTGCTGGAGTCAAAGGTGTGTGCCACCAACCAGCTCTATCTTTTCATATTTAACTTTTGCACATTATCTCATGTCCTCTCTAGTGATGTTGACTGTGTTGGATTTATGTATGAATCTCCATCACTGGCATTTACTCTACAGTCATTGGCCGCCATCGTTCTTTGCTATTTTGTTTGGATTCAGGCATGAACATCTGACTCACTTCTAGCCAAGAGGCCATTAGGAAGCATTTGTAGGGAAGGACGCCATTCAGAGTCTGGGAAAGTAGGTGTCATCATGTCCAAGAGGCAAACATGATCAACAAATGTACCAACTTAGAGAAACAAGGGCCAGACTAGCTATACTGATGCCTTTGATATCACCTGGGCCTGAACCTAGAAAAGGGGCTCCATGGAGAGGGGTACCTAGCAGGAGCTCTGTGTCTGAGGGAGAAACACCAGTGACCCACAGCAGCCCAGCAGGAGTGGAGCCAGTGTGGAAAAGGCCACCACTTCCCTTTCCTTTTGCATCTTACTGATGGTCTTACTGATGTGGACCACATCACCTGGCAACAAACAGTCCCCTGATGCTACTGGACAGCTTGGCTTCCTGGAGCATGTAGTGGGCCACAGCGTACGTCTAGAGATGCAACGTCAAATGGCTAGTCTGCAGGACTTTTGGAGAGAAAGTCCCTCTTATAAGATCTGAGAGGGCCAGGTGAGATGACTCAGCAAGAAAGGGACCTGTGGGCTGGAGAGATGGCTCAGAGGTTAAGAGCACCGACTGTTCTTTCAGAAGTCCTGAGTTCAATTCCCAGCAACCACATGGTGGCTCACAACCATCTGTAGTGGGGTCTGGTGCCCTCTTCTGGTGTGTCTGAAAAGAGCAATGGTGGTGTACTCATATGCATAAAATAAATAAATAAATCTTTAAAAAAAAAAAAAGAAAAAAGAAAAAAAAGAAAAGGACCCATGAAGCCTGCCAACTGGAATTTCATCTCCGGACCCCAAAATGTGGACCCCAAAATGTGGTAGAAGGAGAGAACTGACTACCACAAATTGTTTTCTGACCTCCATATATATGCTGTAGTACACACACACACACACACACACACACACAAACACACACACACACAAACACACACACAAATACATATTAAAAAATTAAAGAGGGGCTGGTGAGGTAGCTAGCTCATTGGTGAAGAGGGCTGGATACTTTTTTTTTTTTTTAATTACTTTTTTTTTTTTTTTTTTTTAGAGGATCCAGGTTTGGGTCTCAGAATCTACATGGCAGCTCACAGCTGTCTGTAATTCCATTTCCAGGGGACCCAACACCCTCCTCTGGCCTCTATGGGGACCAGGTATGCAGATGGTACACAGACACACATGTAAGCAACATGTAAGACACACATGTAACCCATACATGTAAGACACACATGTAACCCACACATGTAAAGTACAATCATTCTTAAATTATTTTTTAAAATTAAAGGAAAGGACCAAGGGATGGCTGCTGGGAGGTGGCTCCATGGATAGTGTTTGCTGTACAATCATAAGGATCTGAGTTTGAATCTCTAGCACACAGAAAAAAGCTGGGCACAGCAGCAGATACGTACCTCTCTGGAACTGGGTAGCCAGAGACACAAGGATCCTAGAGACTTTCAGCCCATTCAGCCTCTGCTGTGAACTTCAGGTTCAGTGAGAAACCTTGGATCAAAAAGGCTGGAGAGATGGCTCAGAAGCTAATAGCACCGCGCCCCCCCCCCCCTTCCAGAGACTCATGTTCTAGTCCCAGCATCTACATGGTAGTTCACAACTATCTATAACTCCAGTTCCAGGGAATCTGATGCCCTCCTCTGGCCTCAGTGGACATGGTAGAGAGATATATGTAAGCAAAACCCTGTGCCTCCTCACCCACAAAATAAAGCTGAGCATCGGTGAAAGACACAGATGTCAGCCTCTGGCTTTTCCATGTGAACAGGACAGTGCACACAAACATAGACACACAGACATGCATTAACCAAGTAACTATTCTCTCCTCATTTAATTTTTTTAAAGCCACATTAGGGTGGTTTTTTGTTGTTTGAAACTAAGGGTAAGATGCATGGATAGTGTCAAGCTGCATGCAGTGAGGTTCAGTTGCTAGTGATTAAGTTATGTGGATTTAATTTTTTCTATTGTAGGTGGCACTTTTCAAAACTATTAAGAATTCAGGACCCATTCTTTTGATCCTAGTGCTTGGGAGGCAGAGGCTGGAGGATTTCTGTGAGTTCAAGGCCAGCCTGGACTACATAGTTGTGTTTTAAGACAGCCAGGGCAATATAGAAAGGTCCTAATTCTCTCTCTCTCTCTCTCTCTCTCTCTCTCTATATATATATATATATATATATATATATATATATATATATACCGTAAAAATTTGGCCAGATTCCATGGCTTCACCCAGAACCCATGTAGTGGAAGGAAGGGGCCAGTTCCCACAAGTTGTTCTCTGACTTCCACAAATGCACTGTGGCACTAAATAAATGATAAATAAATATGTGTAAAAATATATTTAAAGTATATTGGCAGAAAGCACTACAATGGGAAGGAATAATGACTCCACTGCAGAGCAAAGACTGAGCAGGGACACGTTATTGTCCACATAGTCAGCTGCCTAGGGAAACATCAGGTCTGAAGGATTAACCAAACCCATGCTATTTTTTTTATCTGTGTACTTTTGTCTTACTCAGACTCTGGGCTAAACCTCTGATGAATGAGGTCAATAGAATGTGAAAAGGTGATACTGTGCGGGTCTTACGCACTGGCTTCAAACGGTTTTCTATGCTACCTGTTCCTAGGAACCCTGTGTCTCCATGTGGACAGGGCCTTGCTAGGCCACTGGAGAAAGAGAAAACATGTAGAGGGGAATTCAACTATCTTATCCCTAGACTGCCTGATTTAGTTAGGGTTTTACTGCTGTGAACAGACACCATGACCAAGGCAACTCTTATAAAGGACAACATTTAATTGGGGCTGGCTTACAGGTTCAGAGTTTCAGTCCATTATCATCAAGGTGGGAACATGGCAGCGTTCAGGCAGACATGGGACTTGAGAAGCTGAGAGTTCCACCTCTTGTTCTGAAGGCAGCTAGAAAATTGGCTTCCAGGCACCAAGGATGAGGGTATTAAAGCCCACGCCCACAGTGACACACCCACTCCAACAAGGCCACACCTACTTCAACAAGGCCACACCTCCTAATAGTGCCAGTCCATGGGCCAAGCATATTCAAACAAACCATCACACTGCCAGAGCAGCCTACATCCAGCAGAGGCCCAAACATCTAAGCAACCCTAGCTAGTGAACAACTGACCACAGTGAGTATATCTAAGGCTAGACAATTTTCCTAGCTAATTTACAGGTTTATATGTAAGAAAAACTGTATAGAATTTTGGCTGGGCAGTGGTGGTGCATCCCAGGACATTAATCCCAGCACTCAGAAGGCAAGGGCAGGTGGATGAGGTTTTGGACAGCCAACGCTGCACAGGGAAACCCTGTCTTGAAAAACCAAAAGCCAATCAACCAAACAAAAACACCCAAACAAAAAAACAGAAGAATTTTAAGCTACAATTTTGTGGCAGGGGTATTTGTTACAAAGCCATAGCTAACTGATACAAAATTCAGCAACATAACATTCTGAATTGCTCAGTGCCACAAAGATTAACTAACTGATTGCAGGAATAATATTAAAAAAAATAGTCTCTAACCAGCATCTAACTAAAACATGTTGGCTCATAAACTGTGGGGAGCCGACGGAAGGCAGTTATCATCCTTGCAGCCATCTTGAGCCATATACCCTGACAAGAGACTTGATTACAATAGCCTACAACAGCTGAGCACACTCTGATAACATCTTGCTTTAGATACCCAGGATTTTCTCTTGGGTGTGTGAGACTTAAAGGTGTGTGACTTAAGGGTGTGGCTTAGAGATCAGATTTAGAGACAAGACCTAAGGGCATGATTAAAGGCATGACTTAGAAGTGAGACATACGAAAGGCGAGAGGCAGACAGAGAAATTATTATTAGGTATTTGGCACTTGGCACTTGGAGGAAGAACTTGGAATTAGACAGTAGACACTTGTACTTGGATGAGACTCAAGACTAGAACTTGGAACTTGGAACTAGGGACTTGGAGAGAAGAAGAGAGACTGAAGAATAAACGAGATTGAATCACACTGTCTGGTCTCCATTCTTTGAGTCTGTCCTCACTCTCTCTCTTGCTGAACCCCCACCCACAGACCGGAGCAGTTTGGAGCAGTGTGGGCTCTAACAATTTAGCCCCCAAGGCTTTTGGCAGTGCGGGTTCCAACATTAATAGAGTGGTCCTCAACACTTTTGGCCCCCAAGCGTGGGGTAGAGCAGCTTAGGCTGCAACATTTTTTGGTGCCCAACGTGGGGCAGCTCGGGATGCAACAATAAACTTTAGATTGTAAGAATTTACTAGACATGACTCCCACTGACAATGGTTAGCCCAGGCTCTGCTGGTAGAAACTAGAACCAGGCAGCCACAGCGAAAACACACATTCTTGTGATATGGTTTCAATATATCTACCCTACCTAGGGCTCAGATATTTAAAAACTTGTTCTTCAGCTCATGGCACTGTTCTGGGAGATTGTGGAACCTTTAGGAAGAGGGGTCTACCTAGAAGAAATCAGTCCTGTGGGCCTTTTGGGTTGTGACCTGACTCTGGGTCCTGACTGGTGATACTCCGTAACCACGAGCTCAGTGTAGAAGCCATGGAGGAACATTGCTGGTTTGCTCCTGGACTCATGTTCAGCTAGCTTCCTTATATAACACAGGACCAGCTGCCTGTGGTGCCACTCATAGTGGGCTGAGACCTCTGCTTCAATAATCACGACAATCTCCCCAAAGACATGCCTACGGGCCAATTGGATCTGGGCATTTCCTCAGTTGAGGCTGTCTCCTTTCAGATGACTCTAGGCTGTGTCAATTTGATGAAGTTAACTAGGATAGACTGTAACCTCTGAGTCATGGACCAGAGTAAATACTTTGTCCTTGAAGTAGCTCCTGTCTGATTCTCTATCAGTCAATGACAACAGCTGCTGATAGACCTGGCTAAAAACCTGAGGCCTGGGTCAAACTGGGAGCCTCTGCAGTAGAGATGTGATCTCAGTGGAAAATTACAGTTGACTATAACAAGTAAAAGATGATGTTTACCAACTGATACCAAACTGCAGTGTCCTTGTAGCTTTCTCAAAACCAAAGACTGTTCCAGAAGACCCCAATAGCAGCTGGCAGAGAGGAGCTCTAAAAGCAACTGTAACCACAGCCTCTACAAGAGAAACTGTAGCTGGAGCCAGAAGACACCTCAGGATGAACTAAAATGCTCAAAGGAAGTGAAAGGAAAGCATTCAGGAGAGGCTCCTGAGGTTACATCTGGGATGTTTGGTTACAGGTCACTTCTAAATGGACGTTCCCAGTCCTTCAGAATTGGTAGAGAATTCTATTGAGAAAGAAGGGGAACAAAGCAAAGGTATCAAGGTTGAAAAAAGGAGTCCATGCATTGGTGTGTTCCTTTAGGTGGGATGAGATGGCTTCTGACAGGATTGGAAGTCTAGGCTCTGCTGGTAAGTTCAGTTCGTGTCACCATGTGGGGACCAACATGCCTCATACCTGATGCTTCACGGTAAATGTCCCCTCTCTCAAAGCCCCATCTGTACCTCATCCTCTATGTCAACCAGCCCCTTGGATTCCCTTCAATGGTTTGAATCAAAATCAGGTCACCCTTAAGTGCAGGAGTTAGAAATAATAAGGTAGGGAAGGGCTGGAGGGATGGCCCAGTGGTTAAGAGTGTGTGTTGCTCCTACAGAGGACCGGGGTTCTATTCCCAGCACCAACAGGACGACTCTCAACTGTCCAGTTTCATCTTATGCCCTTTTCTGACCCTCCACGATCACTGCATACATATAGACACACATGCAGGTACACACTCACGCATTCAAAATAAAAATAAATACATATTTTAAAAATACAACATTTAAAAAACAATGAGGGAGCCAGGCATAGTGGCACACACCTTTAATCCCAGAACTCAGGAGGCAGAGGCAGGTGGATTTTCAAGTTTGTGGCTAGCCTGGTCTACATAATGGGTGCCAGGGCAGGCAGGGTAACTTAACAAACAAAATATGGAAACACCAAGGAAGGCATGGGGTTTGAGTCTCCATGAATCCCCACTTCAAGACTGAACTAGACAATAAAAGCCCCAATCACATGGCCAGTGTTTATAACAAAACTGGACAATGTTCCAAATACAAGCTAGCAAGGACAAACTGCGGATATCCAGAGACTTGCAGAATCTGTGCAGGAATAGCAAGGACGCGTCTGGCCCTGGAGGAGTTACCCACTGGTAACTAGGCAGGTCTACTCAAAACATCCAATGGAAGGAGGGGCCCCGTAGAGTGTTCAGGATAAGCAGGCAGGTAGCACTGTAAAACACTAACACTAAAATATGACATGTGGCACATACCTACATAGCTCTCCATGGAAGGAGGAAAGAGACAAGAATTCCTTGCCCCTCTTCTGATTAGAGCTCTGCGTTATTAATGAATGTGTCGGTCCTACAGAACTTCTCGCTCTCTCTTCTAAGGGGTAAGGTCTCACAGAAGTGGTAGACTTCATTCAGTTTCCTTGTCCCCAATTCTGAGATGGGTAGTTTAGAGACCTGGGCTCCACCCTCTCCAGCAAGCCATTTACGTCTCTGAGTCTCAGTCTTACAGGTGAAATGGGAATAATTTTAAGGAGTCCCGTTTTGCTTATCCCAAGGGACTGTGAGGCTGGTCGAGAGACCGCAGATGTGAAAGTAAGAGGATCACAAGCACTTTTTAAATTCTGTGGTGAGTTCTGGAGGCACTGCTCCTTGATGCTGTTGTTTCTCTGGCAAACTTGCCCGCTCTCTCAGCCTCGATTTTTCTCCCCTGTAAAATGGTAACAGTAATAGTAATCTGCATTAGAGATGACTTGAGAATGAAATGAAGCAGTATAGAAAAGCGCTTACCATCGTACTGTATGCGATTCATTACCTATGACTCCTCCCCACAGGTTCCTTAAATTGCTCCGGTACTCCTATGTTTTCTCCTGCGCGAACGCCAGAGGGCGACATAGACGGCGAGAACTCCAGTCATAAACATTTGCTGCAGCGTCATGATCCGCCACACTGGGGCGCTAAGAGACAGGCTGTCAGGTTTTCCACAGCCTTGGGAAATTGACTGAGGAAAGGGGAACCCGGGGAAGAGAGGAGCAATAAACCATAAGGTCATGGATGCCTAGACCTAATAGCCCCCAGGCCTCTGGGATACAGTAGGATCAGTGGGGAATGAGTGGGTCATGGCACTCTTTTTTTTCTAGTAGTGTCTGCATTCACTCTGCAGTCTTGTTATTTGTTGGCGGAGGGGGCGCGAGTCCCTGTGGGCTCCTCTGCGTGCTGCAGCTCATTCATCTGCTAACCGCGACACTCCGTTGCCA
Organism: Arvicanthis niloticus; assembly: GCF_011762505.2. NCBI lineage: Eukaryota > Metazoa > Chordata > Mammalia > Rodentia > Muridae > Arvicanthis > Arvicanthis niloticus. Next base: position 113,462,649 of record NC_047658.1, on the reverse strand, counting down.
TGGCAACGTGATGCAGACGGAGTGGGGTGGCCCGGAGGAGGGAGGCCCTGCGTGACGTCTGCGCTCCTCGCAGCTCTTCTCTCGCGGCCTCCCAGTTCTTGCCTATTTTGGAAGAGAGCCGCAGCCCTTCTGGTGATGCGCGCGCGCTGGCGCCTTTTTAAGGCAACTGGCAGAGTGGCGGCTTCGCTAGAGCTCAGGAGCTGCCCCCGCCCCTGAGCGGTAGAGTCCTGGCCCGGCTTGGAAGCCCCCTCCCCCGCCCCCCGTGCCATCGCCCCACCCCACGCCCATCTTAATGCCCTCCACCATTGAGGGGGATATTTCAACCTTGGAGAGAGGAGGTCTTGCCCTTAGCCCCTCCCCCCACCCCTCCAGTCCCCAACCGAGGCGACTGTCTTATAGAAACCTTGGAAGCAAACAAGATGCCAGGCCTATCCGTGCTTGGAGATCCTACTACGGACAAGGCCACAGAGGGACAACGCCAGGTGAGGACCTCAAGGCCCTCGGGCCTCCCTTCAGCTTCCTGATTAAGCCTGGGGCTTAGTCTAATGTAGATTGGGATCTCAGGAAAACCCAACCCTCTCATTAAACTGAAAGGGAAACTGAGGCACAGAGAAGATTAATGATTGGTTAGAGTCACATGGCTAGTTCCTGAAGAAGTATAGGCCTGAGACAGGGGAGCCTGGCTTCCTGGCCCTCGATCTGTGACTATAGATAATACTGTGTTCATCTTTGTCCCTTGTCCCGCACCCAGCCGAAGGATAGGCAATTCCACCTCGGTACCAGCTATGCTATCTTTTTTTTTTTCCAGCAACATCCAGATCTTAGGTGGGTTTTCTGGACCAATGGTCATTCTGCAGAGACTTCTGGATCCCATGGACTTCATGACAAACAGGCTGCTGCTTACAGACATCTGCTTCCACTGAAGGCTTCTTGGAGCCCACCAGCCCTCTGAAACTTTCTGGAGTCAAGCCTCTCCTAGGCTGTCTGCAGTTGCCACTTGGCCACTTGGCTTTTGGATGGAAATGTGGCCCTGCTGGACATTCCCCAGAGCCATGTGGACCCAGCCCCTTGGACCCTCTGCCCAGAGCTGACAGAGGACGTGACATACTTGGTCATTGTGGAGGAGCTGGGCAATTCCCAGACATCTGCAGGTCTCTACTCTGGACCAGGGTTAGGGACTCAGAGTGGATCTGATCTAGATCAACATTTGTGGTTCTGGGTGTAGCTCTCTGGAGCTTGAATGGTGCTTCCAAGGGCATCCATTGCCAGGGCCACACCTTCAACGCACAAAGGGGAAACTAAGGCAGTCTTCAAAGAGACATCATTTGCCAAGGTCACAAGGCAAGACTATATTTGTTGCTGAGATTAGAACCCAGAATTCTGCCTCCTGACCTCAGAGTCCAGCTTTTGAAAAATACATAGGGTCACTGCACTGTGTGTGAACCAAAGACCTGTCTCATGATCTACTTCTCCAGTGTGGACATGGCCCTTGGGTTACTTTATTTTGTACTAGCTATCAGTCACCCAAGATAGATGACCTCAAAGGAACTCCCACTTCAATTGGGCCTCTGAGATTCTCTGAAAATGGGTGTTTGGGCTGGCTGGGGGACCGTGCTGAGAGGATTGATTGTCTTCCTTCCACAAGACTGAAGTTAAGGAAACTGCAGACAGTAGTTACTTCAGGCACAGGCCGTGCAGACTGCTCTGAGGATGACCAGGGGTCTGTTTTGTGCATTTTGGACCCCATGAGAATCCTCCAATGGTGAGTCCCCTGATGATGTAGGCACAGACCTGTAAGAATGACCCTGGCTGGGTTGGATCTAATGAGAGGGAAAAGTCAGTGAGCTGCTTGCTTTCCATTGAGCTACAGCCTCAGAAAGGAGTCATTTTCTGAGTCCAGTCCTGTTGTTCAGTAATCCCAGGTGACTCTGTCACTCAGAGCTGAGAGGCATGGTCCCCTGGAAGACTTTTAGGCCCTTTCAGACCCTGGCACTGTGCACATGGGCTTGACTCTTCCCGAAACTGAGTTTTAGTATTGCAGTATTCAAATTCCAAAGCCTAAGGGGCCTGGGGCCAAGTGGGACCTGGATAGGACATGCTCGTGCTTGGGAGGCCGGATACAGGAGGATTATCCTTTAAGGACAGGTGTTCCAATGCTCTTTCATGTTGTAAATAGGGAAAGTGAGGCCCCATAAAGGAGAAGGGGCTTGCATGACACTCCCAGTGGACTGAGTTAGGCCCAGAATCCATGTCCCCCAAGTCTCCTGCCTGGGACTCTGCCTCAAACACAATCTGCTGGTGCGGAGACAAAGCTCACGTCCTCTTCATCCCAGATCTCTGAATCCTCTGCGGAGGAATCCTCAGCCAGGGCTGGGCCATTCAGGAGCTTTCCCCTCACCAGATGGTCCTCTCCTCCGCAGCTTCCTGGTGTCCTCTCTCCCCCCACACAGTGTTCATCTCTTCCTAGTTCCAGAAGCTTCTCCAGCAACGGGCTAGCACAGCTGCTTCTCTGCTTCTTGCCATGGTTCAGCCAACTGGTTGCAACATTTGCAGGAGTGGGGGTGTTCCCAGTTCTCCGCTTTTGGAGTCTCTTCTTGGTTGCTCCTAGGGTTTTCCTTCTGACTCTGGACCAGGCCTATTGATTATTTTGGATATCCTGAGTTCTAAAACCCCTCTGTCTTTCCTGGCCTCTCTTGGGCTCCTTGAAGATGCCTCCTCTGCATACCCAGGGCCAACAGGAGTGATCAACCCACATTCATGTCTGCTCTGGGGGTTCTAACGAGTTGATCCCCACACCAGATACAGAAGGCATGGGTATCTGCTCACCTGTAATCTCCATGTCACTGGGCACACACAGGTGATATATTACAGACAAGTATAAAGCTTCAGTCTGTGGTGGCATGCAGGTCTGTGTCTGTGTACCTAGGTAGGAAAGGAAGTGAGGAGGCACCAGTCAGAGGCAACTTTGAGAAACAGGAGCCAGAATTTAAGCTGGGTAAGAACATGAAAGATGACCAAGGATTGCAATTGTTGACTCCTGAAGAATACACTGGCACTGGTCTTGGATGTTCCATTCTGTACTGGAGGGATATGGGATGCCCACTGATACACAGGAAGGGTCTGAACCCAGACCCTCAGGGTCACTAGGTGTGCATACCTCAGTTTCCCCAAGGCTCATTGACTTCTTTGTTCTTTCATTTGGAAAACAGCACCTACTCTGGCCACCCCCATAAGGTCCTCACAGACCAAGGCTGCAGGAAGCGCACAGGGCCAAGAGCCCAGTAAGCCGCTTCTGTCTGACCTTGTCCAAAACTATATTTTCCTTAAGATAATGGCCATTCCCGTTGCACTGTCCATCACTTACTCTGGTCCTTCCGTGCCTATAGATTTGTTCTGAGTGTTTTGACAACTTAGTTCACACAGCTTTTGCATCAAAGCTTTAGCACAAATTTTATTGTCCTCTTCATATCTAATACACTGGTAAACTGGGGCGTGAGAGGCTAAGTTTCTTAACTCGCCAGAGTCACAGTCTGTAATGGAGGCAAGACCTCCCTCCAGCCCCACCCTCTTGCCTACCCTGCCTTCACTGTCTTCCAGCCGCTGTGTGAAGATCCAATCCATTCAAACCCTTCTTTTTAATCTTTCTTAATCGTCTCTTTTATTTACTTGGTGTGCACGCATGTGAGTGGGTGTGTGCCGCGGTCTCTGTGTGGCAGTCAGAGGACAACTTATGGGAGTTGGTTCTCTTCTTCCACCACGAGGGTCCTGGGGACTGAAGTCAGGTTGTCAGGCTTGGCAGCAAATGCCTTCACCGGATTAGCATCTTGCTCCCCCAGTCCCTTCTTGCTGGCTCTTCCATGCTGAACATGGCAAACCACGTCCTCTCAGCCTTCTGTTCCCTGATAAGAATTATCTTTGTTCTTTCCATCTTCTCGGTTTTTCTTACAAATACATAGGAAGTATTTGCTCAGAGCTGATGGTGGACAAAGGTGATGGTTCCTTCCCAGAGGGTTCCAGTACAAGGCAGAGAAGTCAGTGGCCAAACTCATCAATGGAACAAAGTGTAAAACTGTCACCATCACAACTGGCAACAGAAGCCCAGGGAAACTGGGGACCAATAGCTGGAAATATGACCTGATAGAGAAGGCTTTCTGGAGTGATATTTGAGCCAAGATATTGCGGAAAATGAGAATCAGGTGCAGGGAGAGGCAAGGGGCATGCATGTGTGCACAGAGAACACACAAAGCTGACTGTGGGTAGAAGAGAGGGAAGGGAAGAAAGAAGGCAGGGTAGGGAAAAGGTCACCAGAGTGCAGCCTGGGAGGAGGTCTAGGTTGCTCCTCACACTTCTTGACATTCTTGATGTCTCCGGCCCATTCACAAGACATCTCCTGCAGCCATATCTGCTGGTAAAGGAGCCTTGGCCTCCCCTCCCCCACAGTACTGCCTCATTTCCATCTGATTAATTATTAGCTGTTTATCTTGGCTACTGCTACCCACCACACCTTAGAAAGCCACAAGACCGTGTTCCTGTCCATCCATCCCACCCACCAGCACAGACAAATTGGTTGGTTCTCAAGCAACACAGCTCAAACACATCATCCTAGGAATCCCACTGCCAGATCCCTGGGCTTGACCTTCCCTTATGCTTCAGCCTCCAAGAACCCCAGATGCCCCTTCAATGACAGGATCTCATTCAAATGGCTTGCTGGTACTGTCTTCCTCTTACCAGTGTGGAAGCTTCATGATGTTAAGCCATGTCTCTGCCCCCACTGGCGTCATCCACCAGAAAGGCTGGCCTCAATTCATCCCACAGATGTGTGCAGCGAGCATGACGTCCACTCCTTTAGTGCCTGACTCCTGCCCATCCCTGTGACAGATGCTGGCAATATGGTGGCCAGCCTTAGCTCCTGGTGGGTGGGCAAGGAACCAGTGTGACCGTGAAGACTGGCAAATGTGGTGACAAAGCAAGCACACCTATAATTCTCGCATTTGAGAGTTAGAGGCAGGAGGATCATAATTTCAAGGTTATCCTCTGCTATTTTTGAGGAGGTTGGGCTAAGATTCATGAGATTCTCAAATTTCAAAAAATGTGCATCGAAGAAGAGGCACAGGCCGGACAGAGAGGGGATGCTAGTCACTAGTCGCCACTAAGAAGGTCTGCAGGACAGAGTTCCCTTGCTGAGGAAGACCTCAGACATGAGTGTGTGAGGGCGGATCTCGATGGTGGGGCCACACCCCCGGATTCCATCTTCATGCCACTGAGGCATATGGGGTCCCTGCTCTGAATTTTTACCGTAGTCCATGAACTAATTTTCCTTTCCTCCTTGGAGCACAGTCAGCCCTGTCTTCAAGCCTTGCCCAGATACCTTCAATTTTTCCCACAGGTTCCAGTTTCTCCCTCCCACCCACCCTATCCCTCCTTGTCCCTCACCTCTGCTCAGCCCACTCCCCTGGCTCTGGCCGTTTCTGTGTGTGGGTGGCAGCGTGTACCCTCTTCACAGGAGATTTGCTGATTTCATAACCATAAATAGATAAAATGTTCTGAGTGCTTCCATGAGTGAGGAGAACTGAGGGAGTGATCACACAATGAAAAGGCCGTAGGAAAGGGAAAAACTCTGTGGAGATGCAGCTGAGACCAGCTCGATGCTGCACAAGCCAGCACTATTGAGGGCTAGCTTGCCGTTGCATAAGTGGTGCACCATAAACACAGGACTGGGACTGCCAGACAACCTTCTGGCAAACATTTAGGAGACTGCAAGTCTATCAATTCAAAAGAACAATATATTAAGAAAATCTAGATTTAAAAAGAAAACAAAATGTGGAAGCTAAGAAACATGGATTTTAATTCTGAGTTCATCCCATTCTGGCTGTGTGGCTCTGAGCAAGTTGCTCACCCTCTCTGGGAAGGAGTATATTCATTCCTTGGGTCAGACTAGAGGCACCAATCATATAATATGCTCATTTTCCCTCTAAGAAAAAATTGGTCTTTGTGATTATAACTTAACCTCCAATATGGGACAATTTGTCTTCCCAAAATGCAGCTCCAAGACAGTAAGGATAGAATGGATAACCTGTGGTAACCTGCCTTTTCATTGTCAACTGGAACTCATGTTGTTGTGAGAATGAATTATGCACAATCATTCTTGTATGGGGAGACCATATATTCATGGTTACAAAGGAGGTTAGACATTAGAAAGGACTTCCCAAGTTCTTCTCCCTAAGATAGGTAGAGAGTAGAGAGAGGAAGTGACAGCTTGGTTTGTTCTGAGACCAGAGAGAGAGAGAGAGAGAGAGAGAGAGAGAGAGAGAGAGAGAGAGAGACAGAGACAGAGACAGAGACAGAGACAGAAAGAGAGAGAGAGAGACAGAGACAGAGAGACAGAGACACAGAGAGATTTGGGGATCAAAGAGAGAGGAGGAAGTGGGAAAGCTATTTATTTATTTCTTCAAGGGTGGCAAGGTTTTTTGTCAAGGGTCAGGTAGTAGTTGTCTGGGTTTGGTCGGCTCTGGTCCCTTCTGCAGTTAACTCTGTGACTATGTGAAGATGGGCACCAGCCATAAGTAAATAGATGGCTTGAATGCATCCCAGTCAAACTTCATTTAGGAAAAGAAACAGTGAATCAGATTTTATTCGGGGCCATAGTGTATAGGCCCCAGTCTAGTTCTCCGCGGCAAGAGAACACGTTTGAATGGGAAGGGGTGAAGCTTGCACATGGCACTGCCAGAGCCTTGCTATCTGACTTTAGGTCCTTGTTCCTTTCTGATCTTAACCTTATTGACTCTAGCACGCACGCAATGATGTCAATCGTTAGTCCTGAGGCGATATCTAAGAGGAGCAGACAGGGTGGCTAGGAAGGCTATTGTCAAAGTGAAAGAATTGACACCTGCAAGTTATCCTCTGACCTCCACACAGACACCATGACACACTTGTGTCCTCCTCATGTGGTGAATAAAAAATGCAAAACAAGTGTCTAAGAGATCAGAGCACCCTTTACTCCATCCCTTTGAGTGGCTCTAAGTCTAGCACACAAGGCCACATTCTTGTCTGCTGAAAGTGACAGTGGTCTTGAATGGATACAAATCTTTCATTAGAGTCAGATTCTTGGTCTGTCTTTCTAACATGTGGTCCTCAGTGACCCCATTTCTGGAGCAAGCCAAGCACAGGAGGAAACAAGGAATCTCTCTTCCTCTTCACCATCAAGGCATTTGGCAGGGTTCTAGGGTTCACTTAAGGGAGCAACATGGCTGCAGTGGCTGGTGCCTGAGGCCTTCAAGACTCAGGCTGAGATCAGAGTCAGGAACAGAAAGCTCCAAGTTCTCCTAGAACATTCAGCTCTGGTCCCAGCTTCCCTGGAGTGTCCATGAAGAAGCCACAGCTGTGGTCCACTGAGAATGTGCAGCCACACCCACTGCATCTTAAAGTGGAAGTTGTCATCTTGTTCATCTGCTCAGATGATCTCTGAGTGCTGCATCTTTCAGCACCGTTTTATCTTGGAAGCTCTAGCAAGTGATTCATTCATTCTCTCATTCTGTCTCTTCCCCTCCCTCTCCTTTGCTTCATCCATCCTTCTCTTCCTCACAGGTGTACTTGTGCAGACAAATAGCACACACATACTGACAGTCCCCTGTCAACATCCTGCTGCAATTTTTGAGAAAATGAGCCAGGAGTCTCCATGATATTCTTAAGAATCAAACCCTCCATTCCAACTCCTCAGGAGGTATTCCTCACAGAAAATGTCTGAAAAAGATGCACCATTTCTCTAATAAGTGTTGAGGGGTGATGTCCTTCTAGAGCCCCAATAAAGCCATGAAGAGAGGGGCAGAAGACCTCATGGTCTGTTCTTGCTATAAAAAGGCCTTTTTCGGAAAAAAATAAAGAAAGGAATCAGCCAATCCCTTCGCGATGCCATCACCTCTTCTTGGTGATTTTTCGGGGAAGGAGTGGGTGGGTTTCCATGGCAACAGATGCGAGCTCTGCTCAGTAAAGAAGGGACCTTGATATTTTTTCTCTCTCATTCTCTCAGTTGTGTGTGTGTCTGTGTGTATGTGCGTGCTACACATGCCTATGCCCACACCAGCAATTTTTTTAGAACTAAAGAAAGCCCTTCTCTCAGCTCCCCAAATATGGAGTGATGGAAAACCACTTACTCCTGCAGGCCAGGGAAGATTCTGGATGGTTCCAGAGAAGGGGTGTTCCTATGAACTTGTTTTTCTCCATTGCAGAAATTGTGTGCAGCAGAGAGGCCTTTGCAAATGATTAGAGGCTAAGAGGAAAAGGATGTTTGGTAGAGAGTTGTGAGCAAAGGATAGATGGTGCAAAAATCAACAAACGGTGTTCTACTGGGCAACCAAAGCTGCACTAAGTTTCCGGAAGCATGCAATCAACACAAACCATCTAATGCTGTGAGAAAAGGCTCAAGGCAAACTCATATATGGACACAGACACACAGAGAATTATAAAAACAAATATATTAAGCAAACCCCACAAAACTGCATGAAACACACAAAAGCAGAGACTTAGAGAAATAAAACAGACAAATAAAAACACAGTGCAGGTACTGGCAAATATGTAGACACACAAGGATGCAGACCCTAGCTACAAAATACATGCCAACAGATACATGGATGCAGATAGATAAATGTATCCAGACAGATAGGTTTGGATGCAGACACACAACATACAACACAGCCTCATTCAAGTGCACACATGTGTGCATGCACACACACACACACACACACACACACACACACACACACCGAAGCCCCTCTCCCAACTTATTCTTTGCCCACTTTCCCATAACCAAAGGCTATGATACCTCCCCCATCTCAGGCTTCCAATTCTGTTTTGCTGCTGCTGCTGCCGCTGCCGCCTGCCGCTTGGGGGGGAGAGAGTGGGGTGACTCAGCCAGGCCAGGATGACTCACACTGACAATATTTTTAGCAGCGGCCAGGAGCTCTCTAGCGTGCCAGCCGCCCCCCTCCTCCTGCTTGCTATTTCGGAACCGTCACTGGTGATATAAATAGCTCTTCTCCCACGGCCTGAAGCTGCTGCCAGGCTATTTTTGGTTCTGCACAGTTAAAAATAGTTTCACGGAGGTGGAAGGCAAGAGGAGTGGGAGCTGGCCTAGGGAGAGGAGACATTGGGGGCATACAGAGCTTCTCAACTTGAATCAGAGTAGTCGAACTAAGATGATCCCTTCTCTACCCCCTCCTTTGTCCCTTTCTAGACCCTTCTCCCCTTCCAAAGTTCCTTATCTCTAGTCCATTCTCCTGGAAAAATCCAAGGATTCTTCCCTTGAGCCCAATTTTTCTTCCCAAGCTTAACTAATTCCTAGAGCCCAGGAGTCTTGACCCCCGCACCTGTAAATAGCCCATATGTATTCTCAGTGAGGAGGATGACGGCATAAGGCTGCCATCCTCATCTATCCCGAGGCCCAGCTGTGCTTTGATGTTACAGGCAGACAGACCATAGCCATTCTGAGTGTCAAGGCAATATTCAGCACCATGGACAGTAGCGACCATCACTTTTTCCCCAGTAGGTTGGCTCAAACTGCTTGAAGACCAGCTGTGGACACAGCAAGGAGATGCAACTTATTGTGGAGGAAATATCAAGAATGTTTCCTGGCCATGACTTAAAAGCATCTGTCTGTGAGGAAGACAGGGCAGAGATGAGCCCAAAAGATAGAATGGTTGTCTAGCGTACGCAAAGCCCTGGTTTCATCCTCAGCTTTGGGAAACAAACAAATCTAGAAACTTCATCTTGGATTTGCATATGGAGAGAGAATCCAAAAACCAAGGGAAGAGACTGGAACTGGGGGGGTTGTTGAGTGGGGATATCAGAGTTAATAAGGATGAAACATGCAAGAGAGACATACATCCTGAAGAAACCATTTCTCTGTCACCCATAAGGTTGGAGACAGTGTCATACACACACACACACACACACACACACACACACACCATTTTCTCTACCTCAGACATACCTCTGGCTACATGGTTGTTTATGTAGATGCCTTATAACTATACTAAAATGGTACAAAATATCAGGTTAGGGGCTCTACAACCATGCACCTCTTACTTTTCCTCCTCTTCCTTCACTCCCCCGTCCTCCTGGAATTACTAGGGATTGAGCTCCCAGTCCTGAGCATGCTCAGAGTGTGGACCACTACTAAATCATAGTCTCATTCTCAAAAGCACCCTCTTCCCATCCCCTGCTCTCCAATCCACGTTGCCTCTCTTGCTATCACCCCTCTCCATGAAGAATGGGGGTTTTCTTGTCCACAAACTTTTCTCCTTGGTATCAAAGTTCATCTCTACCTCTGTGACTTTCTGCAGCCAGTTCTCTCCCTCTTCCCCAACATTTTAAATGGTGGTGTTTTTCTGGCTCTAAAAGAGCTTTTATATGTTCCTTCTCTAAATGAGATTTCAGGCAACAAGTTTCTCTAGTCCTTTAGGGAATGGTTGTGGGATAAAAAAGGGCACCCATGCCCTGTGTAGACAACAATCGCATGTAAGTAACTGAAGAAAGGGGAGGGTGATGCAAAGGCCACACTACAGAGACTAGCCTGACATGACAGGTGATTAAACCAAAGGTGCAAATTAAAGGGTTGGGGGCGGGGGTCCACAGAGTCGAGACAGACTGCCCAACGCTCAATGAAGGAAGCAAAAAAGAAAGGTGTGTATGTATGTGCGCGCTCACACAGTGACAAGTGGACAGGCAGAACGAGGAGCCCTGGCGCTGAAGATGGAGCAAGAATTGGAGGGAGATGGGGAGGGGACTCTGGCAGAACTAAAGGGTCTTGAGTAGGTGCAACAGTCACGGAGGGCCCAGCAGATCCTGGCTACTTGGCAGCCTCCTCCTCTTCCCGGCTGTAGCGGTGGGGAGAGCTTTCTAGAGCAGTGCGGAGGCCGGTAGGCCCCGCCCGCCGCTGCCGCCGCCGCAGCCGCCGGAGGATTCCTGTCCTAATATGGAGCTGGGATTCCCCCGGCCCCGCCCCCGCCCCCAGCCCGCCGGAGAGAATGGGGCTCGCAAGAGGGCGGGGGAACAGCTCGCCTTGGGGGCTGGCAAGCGGGAGGGGATCGTGGGAGAGGTTCAAATACACATCCAGATCCTCACCAGGCCCTGGGTCTCTGCCTCAGTTTCCCCGACAGGTGGCTAAGATTAACTAATAGAGGAAAAAGGAATCACTGCAGATCACAGTGGAGATATTTGTGTTCCTGTGCTGCTGAGGAAATATGATCAAGGCCGAATTCAGGTGGTCTCTTCTCCACAGGACCACCATTCCACCCTATCCTGGAGATTTAGACCCTCAGGCCAGGGCATGGAGGCGAAGAAGGAATTATTTATTTGAAACTGGCTAAGGGACTTTCAGAGTAAATAGACCCCAGAAAAGACCCCCAGTTGTGACCTAGCCCCGCCCCCCCAAACCAAGGAAAGTCTCTCGTGTGATTTTGACTCCTGCCTGGCAGATGGCGGCAAATTGGCTAAGGACCAAGCCCCTTCTCATCCTTTGCCTCCTTAGGAAAGTCAGTGTTGATAGCAGCCCCTCCTTGCCTTCTACAAACTCTCCTGATAAGGGCTTCAGACCACCCTAACCCATGTACTGCTTCTCCTTCCAGTAGAATACAATGGAAAAACTAGGTCCCTGCACCCCATCCTTGGCTCTGCACAGCTCTCGCCAGCCGGCCCCCTCCGCACCCTCCCTTCTCCCCCCTCTCCCCCGCCCCCTCCCTCTCCCGTTCGACGTCACGAGATGACGTCGGAAGCCAGGGAGGGAGGAGGAGCACCCCCCTCCCCAGCCAGTGGCTCCCGCTGCAGCTTGCTTTAGCCCAGCCTCCCGCCTCCCGCTCCCCCCCCCGTCTCTAAAACGAGCCCCCCACGCCTGTCAGGAGCTATATAAGGCGGATCGAGGCAGGCGAGGGGGGCAGCGCTGCCGAGCGGAGCCCAGGAGTGGAGCGAGAGCGAGCAAGAGCCTGAGCAAAAAGACCGGGAAGCAAGGAAGAGGAAGCCTCCGGTGCATCGGGAAAGGATCGCAGGTGCTTGGGAGCCGGAGCTGGAGCTCCACAGCCGGCAGTCATGTACCGATCCACCAAGGGCGCCTCCAAGGCGCGCCGCGACCAGATCAACGCCGAGATTCGGAACCTCAAGGAACTGCTGCCGTTGGCTGAAGCGGACAAGGTCCGACTGTCCTACCTGCACATCATGAGTCTTGCCTGCATCTACACACGCAAGGGTGTCTTCTTTGCTGGAGGTGAGCGAGCTTGGGCTACCGGAGACCAGAGCTGACGGGGACCAGGGATGGAGATGCTGAGGGAACGCGCTAAGACTGCCGCTTGTCTAGGACAGCGTGCTGGAAGCCTGTGGAGAGAAGGGACTTGAGGGGACCCTGGACTTCCTACTTTTTCTTCTGAGCTCCATCTAGACTAGCCTGAACGATAGTCCTAGCACCGGATTTGTGGGAGATAGAGCGCTAAAACAGAATGATACGGGTTCCCATTGCCTCAGAGGCACTCCAGGAATCCGGAGTGTACGGAAGGAAGCCTGGCAAGCTGCAAGGAAAGCTTGTAAAGGCAAAGTATGGGGAAGGGTAGCAATGCTAGGAAATGCTGAAGAGGGTCTTTCTAGGCTCTCTGGGCGCTGTCCGACGTCCTGAAGCCAGCACCCTTATTGGTGCTGCCCGTGGTGCTGAAATGGCCACAGCCCCTTCTCAGGTGCTGTCCGCGGTGCTGAACCCCAGTGCTTTCGGGAGAGCTCTGTCCACAGTGCTGACAGCTGAGGGCCGCTAAGGTTCCCGCCAGGCTTGGAAGTCCGGGGGGGGGGGGGGGGGGCTCCCTGACTAGATAGTTTTAGCAACAGGTCGTCTGGCCAAGATCCACAAGCATAGGGTCAACAGGTGTTTGCAGAAGTAGGTCTGTGAGAATTTCCTGTGTCTTCTCTGAGACTCAGAAGATGTTCTCTTCATTTCTGTTTTGTCTCTGAGTCTTATCCTGACTCACCACATCTTCTCACCCTACAGGCACTCCTTTGGCTGGCCCCACGGGGCTTCTCTCTGCTCAAGAGCTTGAAGACATCGTGGCAGCACTACCTGGATTTCTGCTTGTGTTCACAGCTGAGGGGAAGTTACTATACCTGTCGGAGAGTGTGAGCGAGCATCTGGGTCACTCTATGGTGGGTACTGAGAGTCCTTGCATCTCAGGTTGAGGCATATGTGGGATAAAATGAGGTGTTCACTACTGAAAACAGAGTTACTGGAGGCGGGGGTGGGGGATTCTTCCCTAAGGAAAGTCATTGGTTGCATGTTGGCTCTTGCTGTCTTCCCTAACGATCACCTCTCCTTTCTAGGTGGACCTGGTTGCCCAGGGTGACAGTATCTACGACATCATTGACCCTGCTGACCACCTCACTGTGCGCCAGCAGCTCACCATGTCCTCTGCTCTGGATGCAGGTAAGAACCTCTTCTTGCTTCTCCAGTCCACTCTTCTGCTGCCCTGCCCCGACTAACTACTTTCCTCCGATGCCCACCCTCTGAGTTAGTTTTGTTTTGCTTACCTAGATCGCCTTTTCCGTTGTCGATTCAACACCTCCAAGTCCCTCCGGCGCCAGAGTGCAGGCAACAAACTGGTGCTTATTCGAGGTCGATTCCATGCTCACCCACCTGGGGCCTACTGGGCAGGAAACCCCGTGTTCACAGCTTTCTGTACCCCACTGGAGCCAAGACCCCGCCCTGGCCCTGGCCCTGGCCCTGGCCCTGGTCCTGCTTCTCTCTTCCTGGCTATGTTCCAGAGCCGGCATGCTAAAGACCTAGCCCTACTGGACATTTCTGAAAGGTAAGCCCAAAGTGTTCAAACTCCAGTAAGAAGGGAGGCCAGAAAGAAGGGAACCTTAGATTTGTGAACTTAGATTCAGGGCAGGGAGGATGGGGATTAAGTGGGCAGAGAACATGGGAGGGAGTGAAGTGCATGCATTTTGAGTAAGGAAAACAGAAAGTTGACCTCATCATTTCCACCTTCCCAGTGTCCTAATCTACCTGGGCTTTGAGCGCAGCGAACTGCTCTGTAAATCATGGTATGGACTGCTACACCCCGAGGACCTGGCCCACGCTTCTTCTCAACACTACCGCCTGTGTGAGTGTCCTGAGAGGCTGTGAATAACACAGGAAGCTGGGAGAAAGCATGGGAAACAGGCAGGAATGGGCTGTGGTCCAAACTGATGTTAAGGCATTTTGGAGGCTACAGAGCAAACTTGAGGATGAGAAGTCAGGGCAAGAATAGGACAGACTTAGGAAACACTGGGTGATAAGGTCAAGGTGGGGAGCCTAGAGGTACAGGTTAGGGTAGTCAGAAGAGAGTATGTCATGGCTCCCGCAATTCAGTGTAGAGGTAAGAAAGGTGGGTGTGTAGGTTGTGTTGCTTGATGGACCTTCTAATCCTGTATCCCTTTTTCTCCCCAGTGGCTGAAAGTGGAGATATTCAGGCTGAAATGGTTGTAAGACTTCAAGCCAAGCATGGAGGCTGGACATGGATTTACTGCATGCTATACTCAGAAGGTCCAGAAGGCCCTATTACTGCCAATAACTACCCTATCAGGTAAGCTGTAAGATACAAGGTGGTGGGTAGGGGAGGGGGACCGAGGTCAGCATAGAGGGAATGCTGTGAGGAAAACTACTCTGGTAATGGACAGCAAACCCTTACAAGCTGCTGCTTCTTTCCCCCCAGTGACACGGAAGCCTGGAGCCTCCGCCAGCAGCTAAACTCTGAAGACACCCAGGCAGCCTATGTTCTAGGCACCACAGCTGTGCTACCCTCATTCTCTGAGAATGTCTTCTCCCAGGAGCAATGCTCTAATCCACTCCTTACACCAGCCCTGGGGACTCCTAGAAGTGCCAGCTTCCCCAGGGCTCCTGAACTAGGTGTGATCCCAACATCAGAAGAGCTTCCCCAACCCTCCAAAGAGCTGGGCTTCAGTTACCTGCCATTCCCTGCTAGGCCTGAGCCTTCCCTCCAAGCAGACCTGAGCAAGGATTTGGTGTGTACGCCACCTTACACACCCCACCAGCCAGGAGGCTGTGCCTTCCTCTTCAGCCTCCATGAACCCTTCCAGACTCACTTGCCCCCTCCGTCCAGCTCTCTCCAAGAACAGCTGACGCCAAGCACAGTGACTTTCTCTGAACAGTTGACACCCAGCAGTGCAACCTTCCCAGACCCACTAACCAGTTCACTACAAGGACAGTTGACTGAAAGCTCAGCCAGAAGCTTTGAAGACCAGTTGACTCCCTGCGCCTCTACCTTCTCTGACCAGCTACTTCCCGGCACTGCCACATTCCCAGAACCTCTGGGTAGCCCCGCCCATGAGCAGCTGACACCTCCCAGCACAGCACTCCAAGCCCATCTGAACAGTCCCAGCCAAACCTTCCCAGAGCAACTGAGCCCCAATCCCACCAAGACTTACTTCGCCCAGGAGGGATGCAGTTTTCTCTATGAGAAGTTGCCCCCAAGTCCTAGCAGCCCTGGTAATGGGGACTGTACACTCCTGGCCCTAGCTCAGCTCCGGGGCCCCCTCTCTGTGGACGTCCCCCTGGTGCCTGAAGGCCTGCTCACACCTGAGGCCTCTCCGGTCAAGCAAAGTTTCTTCCACTACACAGAAAAAGAGCAAAATGAAATAGACCGTCTCATCCAGCAGATCACCCAGTTGGCTCAGGGCATGGACAGGCCCTTCTCAGCTGAGGCTGGCACTGGGGGGCTGGAGCCACTTGGAGGGCTGGAGCCCCTGAACCCCAACCTGTCCCTGTCAGGGGCTGGACCCCCTGTGCTTAGCCTGGATCTTAAACCCTGGAAGTGCCAGGAGCTGGACTTCCTGGTTGGCCCTGATAATTTATTCCTGGAAGAGACACCAGTGGAAGACATCTTCATGGATCTTTCTACTCCAGACCCCAATGGGGAATGGGGTTCAGGGGATCCTGAGGCAGAGGTCCCAGGAGGGACCCTGTCACCTTGCAACAACCTGTCCCCAGAAGATCACAGCTTCCTGGAGGACTTGGCCACCTATGAAACCGCCTTTGAGACAGGTGTCTCAACATTCCCCTACGAAGGGTTTGCTGATGAGTTGCATCAACTCCAGAGCCAAGTGCAAGACAGCTTCCATGACGGTGAGTCCGGCCTAAATGTCCAGGAGCCCTGTCCCTCTAATCAGACATCGGATAGATTGGGTGACTCTGTTCCCTGCTCTGAAACTTTGTTTTCTTAAGAGAACAATATCACCTACTAAGGAGAGTAGTGAGATAAGAATGATGCAAAGCTTTGAGTGAAAGATGAGTAGACCTGGTGGGTGGGGCAGGTGAGATGGGAATAACATGACAGACAATCCCTAGGCAAAAGCTTGAAGGCTTGTGAGAGACCTAGACCAGACAACACCCCCATTTTATAGACAAAAACAATCAAGGCTCCAGAGTTAAAAAAAAAATTTAAGTCACATAAAAATTTATAGAAGTTGATGCTTCCCCCTAAAGGGGACACAGAGCAACAGTTGGTTACAATTAGAGGAAAAAATGAACAGTGCCAAGCCCCTAGCTCCATTCTGGTGGCCCTGTGCTGTTTGTCCAAAGCTGTGGCCACAGTTTCCTTCCATATTGCCTCGTATCTGCTGACACCCTGGGGATCATTTCATTTGGCTAACACATTTGAAGTCCATAGAATATAGCGATATCGTACCACAGCATGGGCCCGAGAACCTTTTACTTAATAAGTTTGACTGACTCTCTCTCTCTCTTCCCCCACAGATGGAAGTGGAGGGGAACCAACGTTTTGAATAAGTCTGTGACTTAACGTCGTCAAGTATGGCATATTGTCATCAAGACGTGGAGCCGCTCTCCACCCCCCCGGGACTGTTGGGGGGATTCTGGGGGCCAGAGGGGAATATATCTGATTCTCCAGGCCCTGAAGGATTTAGGGGGGAGGTGGGAGGGCAAGGGAGGGGAGCAACTTTTTAAAATCAAGGGACTTCGAGCGATCCCAGTTTCCATTTCAATCTGTATTCACTCGTAGTGAGCTTCCTTGAATGGATTTCAAGCGGAGAATGGGGGAGTCTCACTTCCCCACCGCGCTGCCCCATGGGCCTGGGCCAGTTCTCCACTCCTAGGGACCAAGCCACCCCTGGGCTTTGGTGGGGGAAAGGCATGGCCCACCTGGGGCTAGCCTGTGCCCTGAGGGGCTCTTGACACCCACGTAGAATTCTCTACAAACCAGTAACGGGATTTCAATTCCGATGGACTCTGCCGCCCTGGCGGCCCTTCCTGTGACTTTTGCGCCCCGCGCCTGGGGTTGGGGGGCGCGAAGAGACGCTACATTCCTTTCCGATGGAGGAAGGCAGATCTGCCGTCACACGTGTGCTTGCACGAGTGCGTGTACCTGGTGCGGGACTCACCCGGCCGCCAGACCGCCTAGGCTTGCCCAGGTGGCCACCTCGTGGTGCTGCGGTGACTTTGTAGCCAACTTTATAATAAAGTCCAGTTTGCCTTTTTGGTACCTCTGGTGTCGTGCACTATTGTGAAAAGGGAGGGGAAGAGAGGGGAGAATTTAAGGAGACCGGATAGGAGGCTGGTGCAAGAGACACAGGTTAGACCTCTTCTCAGTCCTGATATTTCTAAGCAAACTTGTTCATTTGTTCATTTGACTCTGTTTGGCCCACACTGTTAGAAGACTGTGCACTTGTCTGAAACAGACACTACACTAAAGACACTGGGGTCTTCTCTCTGCCTGGGTTTATAGTGTCCACAGTGTGGTGGGGAGGAGAGAACCTGGGGCTGGACAAGCTTGGCACTGGTTTGGATATGGGTTTAAAGTTTCTGGTCGTTTTCTGCCTGGTCTTTCGGGATATTGATTTCCTCATGGAGGCTTAGATTTTTAAACCAGAAACTGAAAGCTGTTATGCTTGCATAGGACTTTTCAGTTAGCAAATATCTAATCCACTGCAATAAAGCTCCATTTCATTGATAAAGCAACTGGATGATGGGCGTTCCCCCACAGTTACAGGTGGGGAACACATCAAGCCCTTCCCAAGCCTGGGCTGTTCTCCCAGCTCTCAAAGCTGGTGAACAACCATCTTATACCATCTTATCACAGACTCCCCAAGAAAGGCGATGTTGGTTGGAGCAGGGGCCAAGCAGTCGTCTCCTTTGACCCCTCCAAGTCTGCAAAGTGGAGCTGAGGACCAGTCACTGGGGGAGAAAATTTCAGAAAATGGTGTTTGACTCCAAACTTGAAGGCTCAATCTCACAGACTTTGGTTAGTGGGGGAACAAATGAAAGTTAAGAGGTAGAAAGACCCAGTGTGTTTAAAGCGTCCAGTTCCTCACAAGTAAGATGATGGCAGCCACTAAGAGGTAGTGTCAGGACAGGACAAAAGTCTCTTCCAACTCAAGAAGTACAGCAAAGACTCGAGTCATTTTGACCTCCAGGTCAGTGGTTTTCTGGAGACTTAAAGAAAGCATCTTCTTCAAGGAGATGACAACAACTCCAGAAACACAAGGCAGAGCCCTGAAGACTCTCTAGCCCTCACTCATTCTGAAGCCCCGCTGTGAAGACAGGCCCTTCAGATGGTCCTTCCTTCACAGAAAAGAAACTATTCACAGGGAACTTTCCCTTCTTTGATGGGTGTTTTGGTGGAGCCAAGAGCTTCCTTGTCGTCTCCAAGAGGAATCTGTCTCAGCTCTGTTCCCTCTCAGTACAGGGAGATGGCGAGATGGAGAAAGATGCTGGTACCAAGCATGATGAGCTGTGTCTGATCCTTGGTGGGAGGAGATGACCAACCCCTGAAGGTTGTCCTCTGACCTGTAACTGCACTCCAGGACTGTACTTATGCTCATAAGTGCGTACACACACACACACACTATGCACACTATGTACCACACCCATACTATAACATATATACCACACACACACCTCACACACATATACCACACACACTATACACATATATATCACACATACTACACACATATATATCACGCACACACTACACACACACTACATATGTTATACATACATAAACTACCCACACACTACATGCACTACATATACATGTATACCTTACACATACTGTAACACTATACCGCACACACTATATACATATATCACTCACACACTACACATGCTACACATACATAAACCACACACACTACATACAAATACCACACACACTACACACACAAAACACTGTACACACACCACACACACTACACACACTACATACATATACCACACACACACACACACACACACACACAGAGTGCATATACTAATAGAAAATAATAACAATTAAGAAATGGGTAAATTTAGGAAATAAAATTTCTGTGAGAACAAAAGAAAGACGTCCTGATATTTGGTGGTGGGTTGTAATAGTGTATGCTTTCTTTGTTTTTTGTTTGTTGTATACTTTTTGTTTATTTTTCCTTTTTTTTTTTTTTTTTTTTTGCTTGTTTGTTGTAACCTGTCTCTGCCTCCCGAGCACTAGATTGCCTTGGGGTGGTTTTTAAAATAATTAATTAATGTTTAAATTAAATAAAATTATTTTTATTTTTAGGACAAGGTTTCGTTATGTAGCCTTAGCTGTCCTGGGACTAATTCTGTAGACTAGGCTGGCCTTGAACTCACAGAGATCTTGCTTCTGCCTCCTGAATGCTGAGATTAGAGCTTGTAGTTGTTTTATTGTTGTTTTTTTTTTTTTTAATAAAATTGCAGATGCCTTTACATCATGCCCCATGTCCCCATGCCCTCTTGTCTTTGGTTTATTTTTGTTGTTGTGATGGTGGTGGTGGTGATAGGGTGAATTTTTTGTTTGTTTTTACTTTAGTTTTTTGAGACAGCATATTATTCTTCAGCCCAGGCCAATCTGGAGTTCACTATATAGTCCAAGCTGGCCACAGACTTTTGCAAATCTCCCTGCCTCAGCCTCCCAGGTGCTAGAATTACAGAAGAGCCAGACCGCCTGGTCCTGTGAGGAAAATGAAATAGAAGAGGCAATATCGCCACCTGCTGGAAGAAGAGGAAGCTGCTCTATTCCTGGCGCCGAGGTCCTTGCAGCTCAGAACATCTTTACCTTAGAACAAACAGGTAAACTGAGTCCCTAGGAAAGGAAAGGACTTCAGTATCTAAGAGTAACTGATGTTCTTGGAAGAGAGTGCATGAGAGAAGGTGTCTTAATCACTGTACTGCTGCTATGAGGGGACATGACCAAGGTAACAAAATTAAGCATTTAGTTGGGGTCATAGTTAGAGTTTCTGAGGGTTGCTCCATGACCATCACAGCAGGGAGCATGGTACCATGCAGGCAAACATGACACTGGAGAAATCACTGAGAGCTTACATCTGATTCACAAGACAGAGGCAGAGAGAACCATCAAAGTCCACACCTCCTCCAACAACAAACACCACCTGACCCTTCCTAAACAGACCACCAAAGGGAGACTGAGCATTCAAATATGTGAGCCTACAGGAACCATTATCATCCAAACCACAAGGGAGGGCTTGAGTTTGGGGACCAGAAAGACTGACCTCAGAGACCAAGGGGATAGCTTAGTGGGTAAAGGTGTTGGCCGCCAAGCCTGACAACCTGAGTTCAATCCCTAGGTTCTACATGGTGGAAAGAAAGAAGTGAGTGCAGTAAGTTATCCTCCAACTTCCGTGCACACCACCATACTCACGCTCACACACATACACATTCAAGAAGAAAGACAGAACCAGGATTGGTTCTACTCTTTTACATCTTTCCTGTGATAAATCATTTCTGACACCTGCCTGAACTGGGAGCAGTCCTTGGTTCTTGGAAAACTGGACAAACAGGATAGGTGGGGCCAGACAGCTGCACTTTAACTGGGAACATCACAAGAGGTAAGAAAAGGCCTGAGAACTGAAGACAAGAATTAGAGTATCATGACAGAGTAACCGGGGACTAATTTACAGTGCCACCTTCTGAGAAGGTGACACTGAGCTAACACCTAACAGATGAGAACAGAGAATGGTCAAATCTAAAGGAAGCATCTGTAAGGACATTAAAATGAGAGAGTGTTTGACCTGATTAAGAAATACAAAGAACAGTAGCTGGAGAGAAGTTTGCCCAGAACTTCTAGACCATGATAAAAAAAAAATGTAGGTTTTATTCTAGCTGTGTGTGGTACTGCACACCTGTAATCCCAGCACTCAAAAGGCTGAGGGTGGAGAATCTTGAGCTCCTGGGCCACACAGAAAGACCCTGTCTCAAAAAAAACCCACCCCCCTGCAAACAACAACAAAAACCCAGACAAAAACCAAAGTGCTGGCGTCCTAGTCAGGGTTACTATTGCTGTGATGAAACACCATGATCAAAAGCAAACTGAGGAGGAGAGGGTTTATGTGGCTTGCACTTCCACATCATAGTCCATCACCAAAGGATTCCAGAACAAGAACCCAGGCAAGACAGGAACCTGGAGGCAGGAGCTTATGCAGAGGGCACAGAGAGTGCTGCTTACTGGCTTGCTCTCCATAGCTTGTGCAGCCTGCTTTCTTATAGATCTCAGAACCAACAGCCACAATGGGCTGGGCCCTCCCCCATCAATCACTAATCACTAATTAAGAAAATGTCCTACAGTGCAATGGCTTGTCTACAGTCCAATCTTATGGAGGCATTTTCTCAATGGAGGTTTCTTCCTCTCAGATGAATGACTATAGCTCGAGTCAAGTAGACAGAAATCTAGCCAGCAGCTGGAGATCTGGCTCAGCAGTCAAGATCACATATTGCTTTTGTAGAGGACCAGAGTTGAGATCCTAGCACCCCTGTCAGGTGGCTCACAACAGTCTGTAACTCCAGCTCCAGGGGAGTCAATGCTTCTTCTAGCCTCTGTGTGCACTGTGCTCATAAGCAGATACAAACACACAGAAACATATAAGCACATATGTAAATAAAACAGAATGAATCTTAACCAATTTTACACACTGTGTAACAGGAATTTGTTTGCAACTGTTGCAATTGCAGTGTGTGTGTGTGTGTGTGTGTGTGTGTGTGTGTGAGAGAGAGAGAGAGAGAGAGAGAGAGAGAGAGAGAGAGAGATCATATGTGTTCATATACCTACACAACTAACACCAGGAGTTGTTATCCACCACTGTCCTCGGTTTCTGTACTGGTGATACTGAACCCTCATATGTTTCACTGAGGTGAAACATAACCTCAGAAAGGATGTAAGAGGGCTGGAGAGATGGCTCAGTGGTTAAGAGCACTGTCTTCTCTTCCTAGAGGCCCTGAGTTCAATTCCCAACCAACTGTAATGAAATCTGATGCCCTCTTCTGATGTGTCTAAAGACAGCAACAGTGTACTCATATATATGAAATAAATAAATCTTTTTTTTTTTTTAAAGAAAGGATGTAAGAAGTTACATTCATCACAGGATTGTTTGTAACTTTCTGTTGTTTGAGGTTCTTTAGGATAGTCTCAAACTTAGAGCAATCCCTCTAACTTAGGTTCTTTAGTACTGGGATTACAGGCATCCATTATCACAGTTTTTTGTTTGTTTTTGTTTGCGTATATGTATGTTTCTATTTGGATAGGCACATGTATGCAGGTGCCCACAAAAGCCAGAAGAGGGCGCCAATCCTCCCAGAGTTGGGGTTGCAGATGTTTGTGAGCTACTTACACGGGTTCTGGAAAATAAACTCTGGTCTCCTGCGAGAGCAGCAAGCACGCGAATCCTAAGCCGTCTCTCCAGCTTGTTCTCTCTTTTTTCTGTTCTTTCTTTTTATTTTGTTTCTGAGAGGGGTTTTCGTGTAGCACTGGCTGCTCTTGATTCTGTCCACCCAATGTTCAGGGAGTAGAGGAAGCTCTGTGTCTTAGTCAGAGTTACTGCTGTGATAAAGCACCATGACCAAAAGCAAGCTGGGGAGGAAGGGGTTTATTTCACTCACAGTTCACCATCAAAAGCAGTGATGGCAGGAACTCAAGCAGGGCAGGAACCTGGAGGCAGGAATTGATGCAGAAGCCATGGAGGAGTGCTGCTTACAGGCTTGCTCCTCGTGGCTTGCTCAGCCTGCTTTTTTTTTTTTTTTTTTTTTTTTTAATAGAAGTCAGAACCACCAACCCAAGGATGGCCCCACCTACAATGAACTGGGCCTTCCCCCATCAATCATGATCAAGAAAATGTTCTACAGGCTGTCCCACAGCCTGATCTTATGGAGGTATTTTCTCAAGTGAGGTCCCTTCTCTCAAATGACTTAATCTTGTGTCAAATAACATAAAACTATTCAGCACACACTGAGCGGCTGAAGTTCTGAGTGAACGTATACATGTTTTGTCGTAGCCACGCCTTGTCAAGGACTCCAAGACCAATTCCTCATGTGGTGCAGTTTCAAGAGAAACGGCAACGCTTTTCTTGGGAGTCTGGTATACGTTTTTTGAAGGATTGATCAGTGTGTAAAAAGATTAGCAATGCCAGTTTCCTCTTTTAGGATAGTTATAACCTGAGACTGCTCACCCACAGAGACCTACTACAGAGACTAGCTAACACCTCCCCAGGTACCAAATAGTATGGTGAGGTCCAGGCAGTGGTAGCAATAGTGTTAGATCCCACCTGATCCCAGCTTCATTGTATGTGTGTTTTTTCCCGATTTCCTTGATACCCTTAACAAGGTTCCAGGAACCCAGTTGCTAAGTGGGTTGTTATGCTGGAATTACGTATATGCTCCTCATACAGAGCCATTTATCTGGGACAAGGTCTTGCTGTGCATTGCCAGGGCTAGCTTAAAGTCATGACCTTTCTCCTTCATCTTCCTAAGACACCCAGGTTTCAGGTAGGCCTTACCATGCGAGACTGGTAATTCATTTTAAATGCAATTGACAGAATATAAAACAGTTTATCTGAAATAAATTAGGATAATCCTAGAGCTGTGGAGGCAGAGATAATCATATCCCTGGGGCTTAAAGACCAGCCAGCTGGCCTAGTTGATGAGTTTCATATCAATGAGAGACCCTGTCCCAAGAGGGAAGGGGCAGAAGCTTCTGCTCAGTGGCTGAGTGCTTGGTGCAGCTGAAAGGACTCAAACTCAGTTCTCAGCACCCACATCAGATGGCTCACAAAAATTTGTACCGCAGCTCCAGGGGACCCCGTACCTCCTTCTGGCCTCCATAGGCACATGCACTCACACACACATTTGGCATTTCTATATATGCACACAATTAAAAGTAAAAATATATAAAAATTTGAAAAAAAACCAAGACAGGAATCAACTAAAAAACAACACCCAAGGTTGTCCGCTGACCTTCATATAGACACACAAATATGCACAAATTATTACAGAAAGATGGTAGTGAGAAATAGTCTAAATAATTGCTTGGTTAAAAGTAGAAAAAGAAGCTGGGTAGCGGTGGTGCATGCCTTTGATTACAACACTCGGGAGGCAGAGGCAGGTGGCTCTCTGTGAGTGTGAGGCCAGCCTGGTCTACAGAGCAAGTTCCAGGTCATCCAAGTCTGTTGGGGTCCACACTAGCCCCACGAGGCCCGGGCCGACCCACGTTTGGGCGGCCACTGTATCCCGGCCAAAGCTGCCGATCCGGTCTGCAGGTCAGGGTTCAGCAAGAGCGAGGGTGAGGGCAGACTCGAAGAATGGAGACCAGACAGGGTGTGATTCAATCCCATTTATTCTTCAGTCTCTCTTCCTCTAAGTGTCTCCTTCTCTGTCTCCTCTGTCTGCTGTGTCTGATTCTGTCTGGAGCCAAGTGTCTTCTACCTAATGTCTGATGTGTCTGATTCTCTGATCTCATCTTGTTCTGATCTGTTCTGTCTCTGCCTTTTATATGTCTTACTTCTAAGCCACGCCTCTAAGTTACACCTTTAATCATGCCCTTAGGTCTTGTCTCTAACTCTGATCTCTATACTTCTAAGTCATACTCTTAAGTCACACACCTTTAATCTCACACACCCAAGGTATCTAAACCAAGATTATCGGAGTGTGCTCAGCTGTTGTAGGCTATTGTAATCCAAGTCTCATGTCAGGGTATATGGCTCAAGATGGTTGCAAAGCTGATAGCCGCTTTCTGCTAAAAGTCGGCCCCCAACACAAGTCTACACAGGAAAACCCTGTTTCAACAAACAGGAAAAAAAAGAAAAAAGAAGAAGGAGGAGGAGAAGGAGAAGAAACAGAAGTAGAAGCAGAAGAGAGGGAGAGAGAGAGAAGAAAGAGGAGGAGGAGGAGGAAGAGGAGGAAGAGGAGGAAGAGGAGGAGAAGAAACAGAAGTAGAAGAAGAGAGAAAGGAAGAGAAGAAGAAGAGGAAGAGAAGAAGAAGAGGAAGAGTAAGAGGAAGGGGAAGAAGAAGAAGAAGAAGAAGAAGAAGAAGAAGAAGAAGAAGAAGAAGAAGAAGAAGAAGAAGAAGAAGCCACCATTAATCCCAGCATTCCAGAGACAGAGGAGGTAGATTTATGAGTTCAAAGCCAGCCTGGTCTATAGAGAAAGTTCTAGGACAGCCAGGGCTGCAAAGAGAAACCCTGTCTAGGAAAAACAAAAACAACCAACCAACCAACAAACCAAAGGAGGCTAGAAAGCTGTGTGAACAGTTAAAAGCACTTGCAGCTCTAGCAGAGGATCCGAGATGGATCCAGGTACCTCCATGGCAGCTCACAACTGTCTCTAACTCCAGTCTTGGGAAATCCAATTCTCTTTTCTGGCTTTCATGGGCACTAGATACAGATGTGATGCACTAAATATAAATACAAATATAAATGGTGTACTAAAAACCTGCCAACAAATACATAAAATAAAAATGAATAAATATTTTAAAAGAGATTTCTCTTTTTAAAAAAGGATAGAAAGAGATAAGGTCTCCACTGCCGAGTTACACCCCAGATCCCAATTTTTTAACATTATGTATAAATATGTACCCCAATATAGCAGGAACCGACACTGAGGATATAGGTTAATGGGTCGAGCACTGGCCAGCAAGTGTGTGGAGCTGAGTTAAATCCCCAGAGCTCATGTGAAGTTGTGCATTTATGTCTGTAATCCTACAGCAAGAGGGGAGAATCCCTGGTAGCTGGCCAGTGGCATGAGGGTATGAACATCAAAGAGACCGTGTCACAAACAAGGTGGGGAGGTGAGAACCAACAGCTAAGCTTGTCATCTGACTCCTGCATGTGTTCTATGGCATGAAATGTGAGTGTGCACCCCTACACACACACACACACACACACACACACACACACACACACAGAGAGAGAGAGAGAGAGAGAGAGAGAGAGAGAGAGAGAGAGAGAGAGAGAGAGACTAAAAAGGTCACAACAAATGATCAGCAGGAGTCTCCTACAGAAAAAGATTAGAGGAGATTTTCCCCTTTTCTTTTTAATATTTAAAGTACATTTTTTTCTAGAGAGGGTTTCTAGGTGTAGCTTTGAATATCCTGGAATTCTCTTTGTAAACTAGGCTGGCCCCTAACTCACAGAGAAATAACTGCCTCTGTTTCCTGAGTGCTGGGATTAAAGGTGTGTGTTACTGTGATGGTTTGTATATGCTTGGCCCAGGAAGTGGCACTATTAGGAAGTGTTGGAGTAGGTGTCTCACTGTGGGCACGGGCTTTAAGACATGTTGGGGGCCGACTTTTAGCTAGCTGCCTGGAAGTCAGTCTTCTGCTAGCAGCCTTCAGATGAAGATGTAGAACTTTCAGCTCCTCCTGCACCATGTCTGCCTGGATGCTGCCAGGCTCCTGCCTTGATGATACTGGACTGAACCTCTGAACCTGTTAGCCAGCCCCAATTAAATGTTGTCCTTACAAGAGTTGCCTTGGTCATGGTGTCTGTTCACAGTAGTAAAACCCTAAGACAGTCACCATCACTGGTGGCAAATTTTCTTTTGAGACAGGGTCCTATGTAGCCCAGGCTAGCTTAGAACTTGCTATATAACTGAGATGACCTTGAACTTCTGGTTTTCCTGTGTCCTTCTCTCAGGAATCACTACCATAATTAGCAGTATCCTCCTCCACCCTTTTCCTTTCCTTTTCTCTGTTGCTTTTGTGTGTTTGTGTGTATGTCTGCTTACATATTTATGTGTGAGTGCCTGTGTGTACCAGTGCATGTGGAGACCAGAGGTCAACATTGGATGTCTTTTACAATCTCTATCTTATTTTTAAATTTTTATTTATTTGTGAATTTTATGATATGGTGTTTTGTCTGCATGTACATCTGTACACCAGAAGAGGGCATCAGATCCCACGGAACTACAGATGTGAGCTGCCATGTGAGTGCTGGGATCTGAACTCAGGACCTCTGCAAGAACAACCGGTGGTCCTAATCCCTGAGCCATCTCTCCATTCCCTTTATTTTTTCCTTAAATGTTTGAACTTTTAACCTATCTGTATGTGCGTATGTGCTCAGGCACATGAGACTGCACACATGGAGTCCAGCCAAGGGCTTCATGCTGCTCCTTTACCATCCTTCACTCTCCCTTTGAAGCAGGGCTCTCCTAATCCTGGGGCTATTTTCTTGTCAAGGCTGAGGGAAAGCAAGCCTCAACAATCCTGTCTCTGTGCCTTCTTCAGAGCTAGGGTTACAGACATTGCTAGGTGCTCAGCTTGATTCAGAAATTGTGTGCGTGCTAGGCTCAGAACTCCAGCACTTAGAGTTGGACAGCGAGTGCTCTTAACTGCTGAGCCATTTTCCAGCCTCATCTCTACCTTATTTTTGAGTCAGGGTCTCTCACTGAACCCAGAGATATTTGTGCTGCACCCAAAAGTTCATGTGCTGTAGCCTTGGTTGACTATGATTAGCCAGCGGACCCCAGGAATCCTGACTCCGCCTTCCTAGTGATTGTGACAGCTGCAAGACTACTCACAATCAATCTTTTCTTTTCTTTTTTTCTTTTTCTTTTTTCCTGTTTTTCAACTCAGGGTTTTCCTGCGCAACCCTAGAACTCACACTGTAGACCAGGCTGGCCTTAATCAGAGAACTGCTGTCTCTGCCTCCTGAGTGCTGCGACTAAAGGTGTGTTCTATCACTGCCCAGCAAATTTAACTTACTTACTTTCTTTCTTTCTTTCTTTCTTTCTTTCTTTCTTTCTTTCTTTCTTTCCTTCTTTAAGATTTATTTATTTATGTATTTGAGCGCTCTCTCTGCATGTGCACCTTTATGCCAGAAGAGGGCATCAGATCCCATAGATTGTTGTGAGCTACCTGTGGTTGCTGGGAATTGAACCTCTGGAAGAACAGACAGTGCTCTTAACCTGAGCCATCTCTCCATCCCTACAATCAACCTGTTCATGTGGGCTCTAGGTGACTGAATTCAGATTCCCATGCGTGTACAGCAAGTACATTACAGTCTTAGCGGTTTTAGTTTTGTTTTCTTATAGATGCTTTGTAACACTTTCCAAATTTTCTCAAGTGTGAAAGTATATGCAGTACTGACCTGAAAACATCCTTCCTGAGGACCTGCTCTCATGGTGCCAAAGTAGAGAGAAATCACCAATGGTTCCCCCCAGCAATGACACCTATGAACAACCTCAATAAAGCAAGGCAGAGCGAAGGCTACAATCGTGCCACCTCTTCCTTGGTGGTAACCAAAGACTCTCACCGGACTTAAGCCCTACTCAACAAGAGGGAAACCATGCCTGACACTGGGAATGTAGCCGACTCAGAGCTAGTGAGGTCATGGATCCTGAGCAGGCTGTATAACCACTACTTTACTAAACCAGCATAATCCCTAACAACAATTTAGACATTTGTTCTTATGCCCACAGATAGTGTAGTCCTCACCCCCTATCAAGGAAACTTCTCTTTGTAAGACAGAAACCAGTACAGAAAATCACAACCAATCAAAACGTAGAGTTGTGGAGCCCAGTACCAATGGACACATCTACAAAGCATCCTCCAGCCAAGGCTCAGGGAATGTTTCAGAAGAGGGGTGAAAATGTTGTCTGAGCCAGAGGACTAGGAAGTTTACTGTGAGATTGTGTCTTCTAGTAACCACAGAAGCTATACCCACAAGTCTCCCTAACATGACTTTGTAAACATGAGCCAAACAAAGACGACACAATAGACATACCAAGGTGGATGAGGGAAAGCCTGTGAGGCCTCAGCCTGACACAAGCAAAGGCAACTAAGGAATGCCAAGAGTCTTCTCTAGGGACAAGCACGTCAATTGGTTATCCAATACCAAATGGTCAGCCCCGAAAACGTACATACAAGTAACATTATACAGACCAACAGGTTATATTTAGAAATATATCTACATATACCTATATGCAAATAATAACTGATGAAAAAAGAAGCCATGAATGTGAAAGGGCAAAGACAGGAATATGAAAGGGTTGGGAGGGAGAAATAATGTAATTATATTATAGTCTCAACAGTAAAAGGTATAGTGTATAATGATATATACATGTATATAATAGATTATACACATGTAATAAAACAGTATTAATTGTATTAGTAAACAATGTTTAACTATTAATCTATGTGAAAAATTGACTTATCCAGAACGTTGACAAACAAAAAATAATGTCCCACATGTAACACATGGCAAACAAAACTTTCATCTCTCCTGTCAATTTTGCCTCTCTTCTGAGAGAACACTTGATGTTCTATAGAATGGGAAACCAGGAGGTCAAGGGTCCCCAAGGACCTCTCAGATAACCCAAGTGTTCCCAAGGACTTGTCAGGCAGGCCAAAGGCCCCCAAGGACTTCTCAGGTGTTGCAACCAGCTCCCGCTCTACCTAGCTTGAGACAAAAGACTTAAAAAGCCTAGTTAGTTACTATGTTGCGGCCTGTTCCACTCTGCCTGGCTTCAAACTGCCACTCTGGTTTTCAGGTCAGGGTCTAGAGGGAGAGAGAGTGAGGATGAAGAGAAGAGATGCAAGGAATGGAGACAAGACAGAGGTTCTGATCAAGTCTCTTTATTTGAAGGGAAATCTAGGGTATTTATACACTTTTGCCATGCCCCTTGTAGGCATGTGGATATGATGTAAGCCTTGGAGGCGTGTCTAGCATGTGGATAGCTGCTTTCTAGCCGCTTTCTGCTAAAGGTCGGCTCCCAACAGGTCCCCCTTTTTAATTATTTTTTCAAAAGGGAAGGCTGGGAAAACTTACGGAAACCGTGCCTGTCCTAGGTTGGAATAAAGGACCCCAGCCTCCCTTTCCCGTCCTTGGATACTCAACAGCCATTGGTTGAGCTCCTGTCTTAGGATGGTGAGGCCTCCCTTCTTTTAGGGACAAAGGTCTCGATATGTTCTCTTACCCGTCATTGACTATTCGGCTTAGCGCATAAGTTAGGGGTTAATCCTCATCAGTCTTGATGACAGAGGTTTCAGAGTCCCCTAATTCCAGCCTGTAATAATGGACCTGTATGGGTTTCATTTGAATAGCATCTATCTGTTGTTGCTGTACAAAAGCCATCAGTCTGTTGAACAGCATAAACCCGAGAGACAAGAGACTTAATGCCTAAATAGTCGGTATAGCAGCAACACTCTTTTTTAAGGCAACACACAGAAATACAGAACTGATCATAGCTTTGATCTTAACAAAACAAGTAAGGAAATTCCCTGTCCCTGCTCAGTCAATCTCAAACCCCAAAAACAACTATAACAACTGTGGTAGTGGGTTTAAACAATGTACCCCTCTAAATCATAAGTCAGAGAATCATGAGTCCAATAGAGCCACCCTGGAGATTCAGATGGTGATGTCTCTTCAGCACTGATAACTTCTCAGGTCAGGTTTGCTCGTTGATCTGTTCCAGTTTGAAGACAATTGTGAAGCATCTTCATGTTTCCTGCAAAGAAAAAATATACTTCTCAGGGGGTTTCTTCTCCCTGGATTTGTTATTGTTGTCTATTTGTTTAATCAGTCTCTCTGGCAGCCAACGTGCAGCATCTGCAGTTTGGGAATATATGCAAACAGAACCTCTTCCCCAGATAAGCACTGGATCTGGCCCATTCCAGGTTCCAGTTAATGGGTCTTTCCAGAGGACTGTTGCAAAATTCTTTTTGGTATCAGGATGCCAGAATCTATCTGCAGGTCAAATTATCATCATAGATTTTTGTTTAACTATAGGCTGTACCCAGTATGCATCAGAGGAACCAAAGCCTTGATCCCTTCTCTTAGGACTCTTATATTTGTGATTAGTAGGGAACAATGGAAGTAACAATAGTTGAGCTATCCTCCTTCCTGTAGGAATAGTGACTATATTCTGAATTGCCTGGGCCATTACCTTAATCTCACCTTGATAATCATTGTCTATAACTCCAGGAAAAATTTGTAGTCCCTGCATAGTACACTGCTTCTTCCCACTATCAGGCCAAACACATTTGGATAGAGCAGTCCAAACACTCCAGTGGGTAAGGCCTGAGGTCCCATTTCTGGGGTTAATACTGTGTGGTTGGCAGAACTGAGGTCCAGTCCTGCGCTTCCTGGTGTTGCTCGACTAAGTTCAGAAAGGGATTGGTGTTTGCTGGCATGACACTGACTGCTCCATAAGCCTGTTTGGCTTGCGTTGGGTCGGGGCCTGGAGCTGGCCCCTGTTCCCGTTTCCCTGATTATGGGAAAGGGTGTTTCCTTGTGCATCTCTTTTGGACCTGTATTCACTAGCCCAGTGCCTTCCACGTTTGCAACGTGGGCAGAACCCAGGCTGTTTGCTGGGCTGTCTCTGGGTTAACTCAGTTTCTGTCTTGCAATCTCTTGCAAAGTATCTAGGCTTGCCACATTTTAAAACATGCCTTTCTGTCTCTACTTGCCAAAAATTTTCTTACTGATTGTCCTTGCATAGCAGCCGCCATAGCTAAGCCCTGTTGGTAGGAGGGACCTATGTCAGAACAGAGTCTGATATACCCTGTAAGATCTGTCTTTTTCCTGTAGGGTCTAATGGCCACTTGGCAGGCAGAATTGGCATTTTCATATGCAAGTTGTTTCACATAGTCTACATCTGCCTCTGCATTACCAAAAATTCTCCCTGCTGTTGTCATTAATCGATGAACAAAGTCAGAAAATCGTTCATCAGGCCCTTGCCTGACTGTTGTTAAAGATGCACCAGGGTCTCCCTTTGCCGGGAGTTTACACCAAGCCTTCATGGCTGCATTTTGAATTTGAGCATATAAACCTGGGTCATATTGCATCTGGTTATCACTAGAAGCAAATTGTCCTTCTCCTACTAAGGCATCGAAGGACCAACCATTGCCTGCCTGAATGTTTCTACTAGCTGTCTCTTTACAATTCTCATGATACTCTGATTTCCAAATAAGATAGTCTCCACCACTAAGAACTGCTCTCAGTAAAGTATTCCAATCACTAGGAGTCAGCCACTCCTCTGCCATAGACTCTAAAATTGCAAGAGTAAAGGGAGCGGTGGCACCATATTGAGATACAGCATTTTTTAATTCTTTAATAATATGAAAATTAAACCCTGTGTGATGTCTCCAAGCAACTCCTTGAGCGTTTCTGGTCTCTGATACAGGGAAAGCCTTAGCGTCTCCCTCCTCTGGCTGACCTGTAGCTGAACTAAGGCTAGAGGATAGGGACTGCCTTTGGACACCAGGTTGAGGAACGTGAAAATCCGGGGAATTTTCGCAGTTGGCCTCTTGAGACCTCTTCCCTGTCCTTAATTTTTGTAGCTGATTAATTAAGTCCTGATACTCTTTCCCCAACTCTATTAGCTGTTTAAGAAAAGAAATTTTATCCTGTAACTCCTCTCTGGGATCTACAACCACTGTCTCCACAATGGGAGCCTCTGGAAGTGGAGGTGCACTGGGAGAGGGCCTTTCAGAATCATAGTATTTAACTGCCTCTTCCTCTAGGTCAGCACAATCTGGCTCTGACAAATTGTCATCAACCTTCGGTTGTTTTTTGGGATTCTAATTTAGGATATACACGTTTCTTTTTATTTTGAACATGAAAGACAGCATTTAAACAGTGAAACAAAAGCAGGCAATTAACACACGTGAGCAGCAAACAACAAAACAAAAACAGAGAGCTAAGTTCAGGCTGACTTATTTCTTGCCCCATTTTCATTATACCTTTCTTGATGCAGCAGATTCCTGCGGCAGTCAGCAGATCCTTCTAACGTCCTAACTGGGTCTCTAGTTTCTAATGTCCTAACGTTCTCCTAAAGTCCTTCACTGGGTCTCTGGTTCCCACTGCCCCACGTTAGGCGCCAAAAATGTTGCAACCAGCTCCGCTCTACCTGGCTTGAGACAAAAGATTTAAAAAGCCTGGTTAGTTACTATGTTGTGGCCTGTTCCACTCTGCCTGGCTTCAAACTGCCACTCTGGTTTTCAGGTCAGGGTCTAGAGGGAGAGAGAGTGAGGATGAAGAGAAGAGATGCAAGGAATGGAGACAAGACAGAGGTTCTGATCAAGTCTCTGATCAAGTCTCTTTATTTGAAGGGAAATCTAGGGTATTTATACACTTTTGCCATGTCCCTTGTAGGCGTGTGGATATGACGTAAGCCTTGGAGGCGTGTCTAGCATGTGGATAGCTGCTTTCTAGCCGCTTTCTGCTAAAGGTTAACTCCCAACACTCAGGCAGGCCAAGGGCCCCCAAGGACTTCTCAGACAGACCAAGGGCCCCCAAGGACTTCTCAGGCAGGCCAAGGGTCCCCAAGGACTTCTCAGACAGGCATCTACTGGAACTTCACTTATGTAGGTCTGGGACTGCGATTCAGTTGTTCTCCTTGACCCAGGGTAGATTCAGAAGCTTGGCAGAGGCAGAGCTGAGAGCGACACAGCTCTGGCTTTGGCTGGATGAGGCCCTGGGTTTCATCTCCAACAGCATAAAAAAAAAAAAAAAAAAAAAAAAAAAAAACAACCTAGCAAGCTTTGTTTTAAAGATGTATTTATCATGTGTACAGTGTTTTGCCTGTATATATACCTGCAAGTCAGAAGAGGGCACCAGATCTCACTATAATTGGCTATGAGCCATCATGTGGTTTCTGGGAACTGAACTCAGGGCCTCTGGAAGAGCAGCTAGTGCTCTTAACCTCTGAGCCATCTCTCCAGTCCCAGATGGCAAATTTTAAAAAAGCCAATAGCCAGCCTTAGTAAGGAGCTGGGTGTGGTGATGCACACCTTTAACCTGAGCACTCAGAAGCAAAGCAAGGCAGACTTTGAGGCCAGCCTGGCATGCATAGCCAGACAGTTTCAGGCCAGCCAAGGCTACATAATGAGGTCCTGCCTCAAAACCAAAGCATGTCAACTTAATAGAGAGGCATGAAGTTGCCCTTGTATCTAGGAATAACCATATCTGTGATCTGAATTCTGACAGGATCCTGTTTCTTAGGTAGAAACTCAACATTTATACTAAGGAAAGACGGCAACACGCCCAAGCCTTAGTGTATGGATCCTGTCAACTGAGCCTTCTCTCATCCCTGAGGGACGAACACAGGCTAATCTGCTTTGAAGTATTGGGAATAGAAGAACACAGGCTAATCTGCTTTGAAGTATTGGGAATAGAAGTCGAGGCTTTGCATAAGCAGCAGCTCTACCAGGGAACCACATCTTCAACCCTGAACTTCTCCCTGGCCTCTACTCGGCCTGAATGTTATGACCTCTTCCCCAGAGGCTCATGGGCTGAAGGCTTGGTTCCCAGGTGGTAGGTGGTGGAATCCTTGAGAAGTGGGGCCTATGCCTGGTATGGTGGCACATGCCTTTAATCCCAGCAGTGTGGAAGGCAGGGACAGGTGGATCTCTGTGAGTTGCATAGTGAGATTCTATCTCAAAAAGGGGGGTTGGGAGATGGAGAGATGGCTCAGCAATTAAGAGCACTTGTCTGTTACTCTTACAGAGAACCCAGGTTCAACTCCCAGGATCCACATACTGGTCCATAACTACACATAAATCCAGTTCCGGGGATCCAATACCCTCTTCTAACAGACAACAAGCATGTGTATGGTGCACATACATACATGCAGGCAAAACAGTCACACATAAAAGAAAATTAATAAATCTAATTTTTAAAAGTGTGGTCTAGTAGAGGGTGCTGGGAGTCCAACCTTCATTAATGTTGGCCTTAGTGTGGGGACTGTTCCAGGTGAGGCTACTTCACACAGATGGCCCTGTGTGACTGTGTCCACTTTACCATGTCACACAGATGGCCCTGTGTGACTGTGTCCACTTTACCATGTCACACAGATGTCCCTGTGTGTGTGACTGTGTCCACTTTACCTTGTCACACAGACGGCCCCGTGTGTGTGACTGTGTCCACTTTACCTTGTCACACAGACGGCCCCTTGTGAGTGACTGTGTGTGAGTGACTTTACCATGCTGGGATGCAGCTGAGTGAGCCCTTGCCAGACACCAGCACCATGAATCAGAAGTCAAATAAATACCTTTTCTTTATAAAGTACCACGCTTTGGTTATTTTGATGTAACAATACAAAGCTGACCAAGGCACTGAGCATGATAATTTGCTTGGTTGAGTCTGTGTTCACACAAGAAGCGTTAAGATTCCTGTTCACCTATGGGGCAGCTCACACCCGTGAAGACTGGTAACTGTCAGTATTTGTCCCCATCTCTGGGGTCTCAGGAGAGAAGATGAGAGTTGATGACAAAGAATGTTTATTCAGGCTTGATCCCTTGGCAGCTTTTGTATAGAAATACATCAGGAAACTATAAATAGGGTTATATGAAGTCCTTTGGCTCAGCTTCCTCGGTGGGGCCCCTTCTCAGCCTTTCACTTCAAATTCCCAGAGTGCAGAAAGTTGGGGTCACTTCTTGGCAGCTTCTGCCTGGGCTGCCAAATCTGCCTCTTTCTGAGCAGCCAAAAACACGGCTCGTTCCTTTTGGAAAGCTGCCAGTTCTTCTGCACTGAGGCTACAGGTAGAGACAGATGGTCAGTGAGGGGTGGGTCCTGGCACAGACCCCAACTGCCCTGCCCACTTCCCTCCCTGGACTTTCCAACTTAAATACCTCTGCTCATCTGTGGTTTCTCTGCCTGGAACCACAACCCACACACTCTACCTTCCTCTACCTTGACTCCTATCTTCAAGTCCTACTTACCCTGTGGCCTCTACTATCCATCCCACTGGGATTTCCTCTGAGCCACAAACACTTCAAATGAGGGAGTCACAGGGTTGTGTGTAGATCTGATCTACTTATCTCTGTGTCCCACAAAGTAAAGATTTGAAAAATCCATCCAGGCAGACTGTGCTCTTAACCTCAACCCGTGAGGAACTGACACCAGCCTTGCTGTAGGGAATGACAGCAGCAACAAACCGCCAGTGATAACTGACCTTGCTCCTGTCTCTGCTGTGCTCTGGGCCAAATGCTCTTCCACTTGACAAGCTACTTCAAAGAAACAATTCCTGAGATCATCCAAAGCCAGCTGACTGGGGTGGTTGTTGGCCTTAGGATTGAGTCTGAATGTATCCTCTAAAGGGTCTCAAAAGACCTTTTGAATTGGTCCCTCCCTCAGGCCATATCCCAACTGCCTCTAGACAAGACTCCTAGACCACAATGAACTTAGCTTCAACTCTTTACCTCACTGTTCACTGTAATCTTACCTTCTCTTACCCTTCTTTTCCTGGGCTGTTTCTATGTCACCTCCTTCCAAGAGTCCTCAATGACACATCAGGTAAAAGCGGGAACTCTCCTCTCTGCTCTCATGACATCCATTGACTTTATAACACTGACCACCTGTTAGTCTAAGCCTCTCTGTATGAATCTGCCTCTATTTTAGGACTACACATTTCTAGAGAGTGGCCAAGCACCACTGTTCATCCCTGGTTCTATCCAGTGTCCAGAACCACATCTAGCACAGAACAGGTGCTTATGAAGTATATTCCAAACGAGATGAGGCTTCAACCCATATCCTTCTGCTAGAATCTGCTAGAACGCTCGACATGTATGAAAATGTCAGTGATGCTTAGTATGCATAACTAACATACGATATAAATTAAAACAAAGCAAAACCCTGACTATTTCACTGTAATGGGTTTTCTCAGCTTTACTCCCAAATCAAAAACTTCCTTGGGTTCCTCTGCATACCATTCTTCTCAAGATACTCACTCCTTCACCACACGAATGCCCAGGGAACGGGCAGAGCCAATGATGGAGCGGACCACAGAAGACAGGGGTACATCTTGCATGACAAAAGCATCATCCTTAGCTTTGACACAGGCAATCTCGTATATGTGCTTCAAACTCAGCAGGCCTGCCACCTCTTTCCCTGGGAAGAAGGAACAAGGAATTCTTCAAGTGCCACTACATTTCTCTGGATACACCAGAGTCCCAGGTGCCCACTTTAGCCCTCACCTGTTTGCCGGGCCCCCTTCTCGATCCCAGCAGCTGCCTTCAAAAAGTAGGAAATAGTAGGCTGTCCAATCTTGAGCTCAAATGTTCTGTCGGGCTTAACAGAAAAACATACATAAGAATTTCTTGGTTTTCGATTGGGTCCAAGACATTTCTAATGTCCCTTTCCTTCTCCCAACAACTTGCACACCACAAAAGACAGGAAAAGCAAATTTACAGCACACATCTCTGTCATCCCTAGCCCAACTCTCCTCTGGAAGCCCCAGTGAGGTAAGAACCACAATATGGCAGGATCAAGTCAGTTCAGAGAAATTATGGTCTAGGCTTCTGTGTAAATGAGAAGTGGAAGATGGCAACCAAATTAGAGACACAGAAGCAACCAGGGTAAGCAGTTTCAAGCGCCAAGGAAGTACATGGGAGAATGAGTCTCTCTGTACCTTTATAAAAATTTTTGTAGGCAGGGGAATGCCTTCTTTGATGTCCTTTGTCTTCTCGTTGAACTCTTTGCAGAACTGGTTGATAGAGACACCTCGCTATGAGGAACGCATAGACAAAGTTAGGTATGGGAGCTGAAGGCTTTCTACCAACCAGGTGCCCCTGTCTCTTCCCTCCTTCGTCTTCATTTTTTGGTGTTCCTATATTTCTTATATCCAGGTTCAACTACAGCTTTGGGTGCCAGGCGATTCATCCACAAGGTTCCATTTAATCAGCAACTAGCCAACTTGGAGGTCAGAGATACTGAGGCCAAAAGAGGCTACGTAAGTAATACAAGGACATAAGGCCTGAAGGTGTGACTAGCGGAGACACGTTTATAAAGGAGACTTCCCCGGCTCCAGAGCACTCCCACGTCTCCCAGGCCGGGTTCCAGAAACCGCACCTGACCCAAGATGGGACCTAGTGGAGGCCCGGGAATAGCTTGGCCTGCTCGCACGATAGACCGGATCACGCCGCCAGCCTCAGGCTTCTTGAGGGTCCGAGTGACCCGGCTTAGCTTCGACATGATGTAGGATTTTAATCTAAGTTCACCTCGGAAAAGCAAAGAACTACGCTCTGAGCGCTGCCATTTTGGGTCAGAGGTCAAGGGCCCTCGTGTTGGGCTAGGGTAAGTGAGGCCAAAAAAAGCGGTCTTATTTCAGGCATACAGCTCTCCAACTGAAGATGAGTTACGGAATTTTAAAATGAATTGAACTTTGCACTTTGCAGGCAGGACGAGAACCTATATGGTTTCAGTACCACACATTCCCTCAGCAGTTCGCACAGGCATCACCTTAGACAGCCAAACAACAGGAGTTCGGGATTTTGAGTCTTCGCACAGCATTTTGGGTATGTAGTTTCAGCTCCGTGTCCTACGCCTGCTGTTGGCTGTGCTCTTGGTTGCCATCTGCTGGACACAGTGATATCTTAGTGTTTGAAATGGAGCAAGTTATGCAAAGTGGGAGTCCCTTGAGTCTTTTGTTTCCTCGTGTGTTTTTGTTTGTTTGTTTGTTTTGTTTTGTTTTGTTTTGTTTTGTTTTGTTTTTTCCTTCACGAAAGGCAATATGGTTACGGACGGGAAACGAAATGGCAGACTGCTGCTCTTGCCGGCTATGAACCTGATTCATAGCTAGACAAAGAATTAGGACTATGATTAGGTTACTGTTTCTGTTACCTATTTCATGTTTGGCACCACGAATATTATAGGTACCTTTCAGATTTATTGTGACAGCTCAGTAATGCATGTTGCTTTAAAGCACTACTTGAGGGCTGGAGAGTAATGGCTCAGCCGTTAAAGGCCATATAAGAACAATACTTGGAACCAAGAAGGCATTTACCACTATTTGTACAAAGGAAAGAAATCTTCCCAGAGCTTTTGAAATGCAGTCTCTGAACTCTCATCCCAGTCAAACCTGATTTCCCACTACCTTATCAGGCATACTTTACTGCTTCCCGGTCTTTCCTTTTTTTTTTTTTTTTTAAAATTTAATTTTATTTTTTTATTGGAAGCACATAATTTTGTTACCTGCTTTTTAGGGAATTGCATTTGAACCAAGTGGTGTTTGAAGCCTTTGTTATCACTCCCTAGAACAACCTTGTGTACCTAGGCACTCTGGGATAGCAATGGCCTTGGTAGGGCTCTCTGACTGACAGACTCTCCCTGGTCACACGTGGCTGTAAAGCTCCACTAATTGTAGGTTGAATGCTCCATTATTTTCTACAATAGTCCAGGATATAAGTTTCTCCAAAAGCTGATCCAGTCTCCAGACTGAGACTGCTTTGAAGAAACTTTTCACTAAGTAAATGTTTGAGATCCTTCAGATTCTAGGAGAATTCTTCAGTTTCTTTCTATTTTTTCTTTTTTATAATTTCTCTCCAGCTGACCAGGCAGCCTATTATGTAGCATACCTACCTCTCTGGATTCTATCATCTTCCTCTAAACTGTCTCTCTCAATCCTCTACTTTTTCTTTTCCTCTTCCATTTCCTGTGTGTGCAATGCACATGTTTTCAGATGTGTGTGGATGAATGTGTGTAAGTGCATTCACACACGTGTGCCAGTCTGTGGAGGGCAGATGCTGATGTTGAAACCCTCTTCCATTGCTCTTCTGAGGTGGGGTCTCTTACTCAAACCGAGAGCTTGCCAGTGTAGTTCATCTTGTTAACCAGCTTGCTCTGGGGTTCTTATGTTGGCCTGGAATTACAGGGAAGTCACCATGCCCAGATGGCATTTACCTGTGTTTCTTAAGATCCAGCCTCTGGCCCTGACTCTTTTGCAGGAAACACTTTAATTACTGAGCCATCTCCTAACCCCATCCCACCACTGTTTTTGAAAATGTTCGTAGACTTGAACTTCTCTACAACTTGCTGGCAAAGAAAGTCAGGTCCTTTGTGTGGGGATCTAAAGGCCTCATTTTTATCACCATCTTCTGTGTCCAGTGAAATCCCTAAGCCAGTGCTGTGGTGTTGTCAGGAGAGGTATGTGGCCCTAAGAGACCCCTGCCACAGGAGCTAACTGCTTGGTAGAAAGGGGGCCCAGCAGCTTCAAGTCCCCGAAACTTCCCTTGCACTCCCCCCCCCCCCCCATAACCGTGTAAGCTGTAGCAAAAACAACTGACATGCTGGGGCTCTCCGTGGTGCTATGCCAAAATGGAGTATCTATTCCATCAGAGAACCTCTGTGAAAGAAAGAGGTAGACCCCATGTTGAGTGACCACCACCACCTTCTTCTTCTCCTCTTCCTCCTCTTCTTCCTCTTCTTCCTCCTCCTCCTTCTTCTTTTTCTTCTTCCTCTTTCTCTTTCTTCTCCTCCTCATATTCTTCCTCCTCCTCTTCCTTCCTTTCTTCTTCATCCACCTCCTCCTTTCACCCCTTCTCCTCTTCTTTTGACACAGAGTTTCTCTGTGTAGCCCTGGCTATCCTAGAAACTGGCTTTGTGGACCAGGCTGGCACCTGGAATGACACCACATCCAATGACTTTTGTAATGAAGCATAAAAGAAGTGTCTATTTTCCTCATATGGAGAGGGAACCACCATATCAAAAAAGCAAAAAAAAAAAAAAAAAAAAAAAAGATTCTGGCAAGTCTAGCTTGAGAATTAATGAGTTTCTTGGAGTTACAGGAGTGTGGGGGACTCATGAGCACTTGTACCATTGAAAAGTTCCACCAGTCAACTTTTTCCTCTTCCCCCACCCCCTGTGGTGTGTGGTAAATGAATCTATTTACCAGAGTGTGTGCATATATTTGTGCAGGTGCTCACGCACACATGTGCTTGTTAGTGTAGAGGCCACAAGTTGACACTGGATGTCTTCCTTGATCACACTCCACCTTATTTTTGAGACAGGATCTTTCATGAACCCAGAACTCATCAATTTAGCTCATGTGGCAAGTCACTTAGCTTCAGTGATCTCTCTGTCTCTGCTGTACCCCCAGTACTGGGGTTACAGATGTAAACTGCTGTGTACAACGGTTTTACATTGGTCCCAGGTTTCTTACATGGGTGCTGGAGATTTGATTTAAGTTTTCATACTGCATGACAGGTGCTTTACCAGTTGAACTATTTCCCAGATTCTGTAAGTTTTGGCATGATGTGTATGTGTGTGTGGATATATATGGTGTGTGTGTATGTGTGTATGCACACATGTGTGCAGATGCATGTGTGAATGTGGAGCAGCATCCGCATTCTTTTGAGGCAGCATCTCCCGCTTGTATCCAAAGGTTGCTGGTCCATTAAGTCTAACTACCAAGGATTCCATGCCAGCCTCCATGTCCACTTGCTGAACCTGAATTCTGATCTTCATGTTTGCTCAGCACACACTTTACACAATGAGCCATCTCCCTAGCATTGATTTCAAGCTTTCTTATAGTTGAAGCCTCTGCTGACCATGTTGTTACAACTCTGAGCCATAACTACAAAGCCAAACTGTTTCTGAATTTCTATTCCTTGTATACTGAGCAGTTATAAGTGTTCATTGTTTTAAGACACATGGTTCAATGTAATTTGTTATTCCATAATAAATAGATGTTGTATGATCTTTATGAGGAGCCTAGGGTGGTGCCAACAGCCTGAAGGACTCAATTTAAGTCCATATTGATGAGTGAGTGAGTTTATTAGGTGTAATTTGCTGAGTTACATACAATTAAGGACAACTGTATTTTCCCAAGAGTTGCCACTCTCTGTTTATCAGGATTCTATTTTATATGACTGTAAGTCTACAATAGAATTAATGAATTAATATAAACTGGAGCTGGCAAGATAGCAGTGGCTGCTTTTCCAAAGGACCCAGTTGTGATGCACAGTCCTATGTAACTCCCGTTCCAGGGGATCAGATCCCCTCTTCTGGCTTCTGTAGGCACCAGATACATACATGGTGCATAGACATACATGCAGGCAACATATACAGACACACAACTGGATATGATCAACACACTTGGTTTTGTTGTGTTTGTTTGTTTGTTTGTTTGTTTGAGACACGGTTTCACTGTGTAGCCCTGACTTTCCTAGAACTCACTATGTACACCAACCTGACCTCTAACTCTGCCTCTGCCTTCAGATGGGACTAAAGGTGTGCGACACTGTGCCCAGCTATGACACACACTTTTAATCCCAGCACTTGTGAGATAGAGGCAGGTGAATCTCTGTGTCAGGCCTGGTCTACATAGTGATTCTCAGGCCACCCAGGACTAGCTTACACTAACACTCCTCAAAAGAAAACTCACCACTAATACAAAACAAACATCCCACAGTGCACATTTATGACCTCATTGCTTCTGGAGGATCTGGGATCCAGGCATGGCTGAGCAGAACACTCTGCTCAGGGCCTCAC
Organism: Arvicanthis niloticus; assembly: GCF_011762505.2. Taxonomy (NCBI): domain Eukaryota; kingdom Metazoa; phylum Chordata; class Mammalia; order Rodentia; family Muridae; genus Arvicanthis; species Arvicanthis niloticus. Next base: position 113,420,124 of record NC_047658.1, on the reverse strand, counting down.
AGAGTTTCATGGATGGTATTGGCTGTGACTGTGGTCTTCTTTGGTGCTGTTAGGGCTGAAAACTTTTCTTCATGTTGGCTACTGGTTGAAAGCCATCCATACATAGCTCTTCAACAACAACAACAACAAAAACCCCAGGTTTTTTTTTCTTTATTTTTTTTTGTTTCATTTTTTGGGTTTTTTTTTTTTTTTTTTTTTTTTTTTTTAGATACAGTCTCACTATGTAGACCAGGCTGGCCTTGAATTCACAGAGATCTTCGTGCCGTGTCTTCCCAAGTGCTAGGATCAAAGGTGTGTGCCAGCACACCTGGCTTGACCACTGGTTTTTGACAAATGGGCCCCATTGTTATATCAGAATTGTTGAAGGTGATTTGGAAATAAAAGAAAACCCAGACAGCCTGTCCAGAAGCAGATTTTCCTTCCATCAGAACAATGAAAGAGACTTTTAGGTACTTAACCCTTGACCCTGACCACAGCAGCTTCCTTCTTCAAGGAGGAAGGCTCCTCCAAGACAAGTGCTATGACCTTAGGCAGAGGATTACCTCACTTGCACGAGATCATGTGCCTTCCATCACTTTTCCTATACTTTTGGTCAGAAGCAAGTCACAGCTCTCACACTCAAGGTGCAGGAACTATACAAGGGAGTGGGTGCCAGACAAGTTATCAGGTCACCTGGCAGGATACATTGTGTGTCAGTGGTGTGTGGGGACATACCTTGACCAGGACCACTTAGTTATGCATATCTCTTGCCCTATATTTAAACCTAAACCTCATGCCAGTACCCAGAGGCTGGACCTGGGAATCACTGTTTCTCTCCTCAATGTGGTCACATGGATAAGTCTTTCTGGACTTTTTGTTATTATTTGTCCCTTTAATTAGCATCTTGAGGGTGGAGAACGGAGTCTAGTTTATTGGGACTGCCAGAGCCCAGATCCTAAAAGTTCCAGTAACAGCACCTGGCTGATGCTTGGTTATAAAGCAATTAAGTAATATAGTCACACACTGGGCTGAACTGTTCCCAGCAACGTTTGTGTCTAATCTTCGCTGTGACCTCTTGTGGGGCATCAGGCATGTCATTTGCAGAAACCATTAGTATTTCCAGTGTAAAAGAAAGACATAAATTATAACATTCATCACCTTCTAAAAACAGAAGCCAGCCAAATTTTTAAGAGTCCAGCCACCAACAGTTTTAGACTGGAGGACTCTTCTACGTCTCACAAGTACCCAGTCTTGTGGGGTATCTGCAACAGCAGGTACATACAGTGAGTAAAGGGGCATGGAGACATTACAACAAAAGCATTCTCTGTGGGGGTAGAGATATGGCTCAGCAGTTACAGAGGACCAGAGTTCAGTCCCAGCACCCACACCAGGCAGGTCACAATCATCTGTGACTCCAGCTCTAGGGGGATCCAACTCCTCTGGCCTCTGAGGAGCCTGTATTCATGTGCATATATCCACACTGTAAAACCCAAATGAAAAGGACCTCACCGATCCGTGGAGAACTGCAGACGCACCCCAAATCACTCACCAGAAACACAACTTGATGCAAATCGCAAGAGGTTTACTGGCTAGCCAGGGCTGTCTTTCCTTCAAGCCCGCAGGGGCAGCGGAATTCAGCAAAAGAACAAAAGAAGTTTACAGCTTTTAAGGGTGAATCTACAAACCAGGTGGGGGTGGAGTTAGGGAAGGGGGAAGGCTGAGAGTGGAGTTAGGGAAGGGGGAAGGAGGGGGAACAGGTCACTAGGTCATAGATACATTTGATCTCAAATTCCTAAGATGCATGGTGTGTCACTTTATAATTGGCTATTTCGAAGTAGTTTCACACTATATATCATGAGCTCCAGTTCAAGGGGGTCAGGCTTATCTCAAACTTTTAGCATCCTGGCACCAACTGTCTCAGGGCTGTTAGTTCAAAGCCCGGCCAAGCTAATCTCGGGCCCATAGCATCCTGACACCATGAATCTTAAGATTTGTTTAGTTAGGGCCATCTGTTCAAATGGTCAGCTAATTTCCTGGGACTGAGGCAACACAGTGTTTGACTTACAGGTTTTTATGTCTTTGCTTTTAAGAGTAGGGTTCAGGGGATCAACTTATGATTTTTCTATCTTTCATTCCCCAATTTTTTTTCTTTTATGTAAGTTTCTAATCTTAGAATCTTAATTCGTAGTATCACTAGATTCATCTGCAAGCCCCGGTGACGTATAGACTGATATTGTTGTCTGAGTATCAATATTTGTACTGTGTTCACCCTTTCTCTGACAAAAGCTACAGATTGATCTAGGAAGCAGGGTCCTAGAGGGAGTAATAGGAGGAGAACAAGGAGGGGCCCCATCTGGGAGGATACCAGTGGGGATTGGCAATGTCAGCTTTTAAATCCTTAGCAATCATCATTTTCTTAGCCCAAACCACTTTCTGGAGCAAGAGGGCAATAAAACATTTGTTAGGCTCAAGTTGCTAATTTTTTCTCAGGCAGGGTAGCTGATAAGGTCCTTTTAACTCAGGCTGACATTAGTTCTCAGGAAGAAGGAAGTCTTGGCTCCCAGCATCTCTTTTTTAAACAATTTTAAGGAGACTGGTCTGAGAAAGCAGACATTTGTAAATCTCATTGATACATGAGCGGGCATTAACCAGAGGGGGGAAGATTGACCTGATCCTCCCATTATCATTAGAAATAGTGTCTTTTGGGGGAGGAGAGGGTTAAATGTCTCATGGGCTTCATAGGATATTGAGGGTCCTAGTCAGCAGCTTTGAGACACAAGAAATTAACACCAACCTCTATGCAATCAGGTTTGCTTCACGGGGGACTCAGATGTGGACAATTTGGGTCCTCCCCCTGCAGTACTTCGTCACACACCCCTTGCAGGTACCCACGCTGTGTTCATGTCATGTGAACCAGCGTGCATAGATCTGAGTTCTATGCAGTTTTTAAAGGAGATAGGTCAATGCAAGTCTCAGCCAAGTCTCTATCAGCCAGATCAAGTCTATAATAATATACTTGTAGAGGTTTAGATGCCAAGGAGTCAATTTGTTGTTTTACAAAGCCAGTGAGTCTGTTACAGGCCCAAGGGCTGAAAGTCAAAAGGAGAAGGAGACGACTACAGAGCCCAGGATGGAAGGGAGAAGGTTGGTAAGCCAAGGAGAGGCGGAGAACCAGTTTTTTAAGCCACCCTCCCACTCATTCTCACTATTTCTTTTGTCATTTTGATCTCTCTCTGATCTTAGCTATATTATCTCTAACTACCCCAGTATGGTCAGTATAAAAACAGCAATCCTCCTTGAGGACAGAACATAGTCCCTTGCTGAAGGGAGGCCAGATCCAGCCCTCTGTGTGTGGGGGTGGGGTGGGGTGGGGGGACCACTTCAGACAGCAAAACAAGGCATTTTTTCAGATTAGTGATGTCAATCTCTAGCTGCTCGATGTCCTTGTCAATGGCCCCTTGAAGTTCTGAGTGGTAGAAGTCCTGAAGCTGGCATCAGAATTAGAACTTCCAACAGCAGACATCACGGGTGGCCTTTTTTATCTGGAAAGGAAAAAGAAGGGAATTCTCAGGGAGATCTCTCTTCCCTGGATGTCAATTGTTATTTATCTTATCTATAGTTAGGTCTGGCTTTGTGGAAGTATCTATTTGTTTCACCAATTTTTCTGGCAGCCATCTATAGTTGTGCTTCTTTGGTGTCAAACAGACATATCAATCCTCAGTCCCATATGAGAACTGGGTCTGAGTCATTCCATTTAAAGGTAAGAAGGTCCTTCCACATAACTGTTGCATAGTTTTTATTGGTCTCGGGGTGCCAAAGGCATTCAGCAGCAGATTTGCCATGTGCAACCAGATTTGGAAAATTGAGAACACACAAGGCATGATAAAGAATATCCCTAGGGAACCCCTTCTGGGTGTATAACTACTCCTCTTTTGGTTTTTCAAAAGTTGATGTTTCAGTGTTCCTTGTAAGAACCAGGGCAAAAGCACTAGTAGCCGCTCCTCCCACTCTCAGATAGTTATGAAGGTATTATTTTAAAGTTCCATAGTATCTGTTTCACAATACCTTGTATTTGAGGATTATAAGGAATTCCAGTAATATGGGTAATATTAGATTGTCAACAAAACATCTCAAATGTCTGACTATAATAGCCAGTTTCCATCTATCTTAATCTGATATGGAACACCAAGCATAGAAAGATAATGTAGGCAATAACTAATTACATTTTTAGTTGTTTTTCCTGTTAAAGCAGTTGTAACTAGAAAGCCTGAAAAGGTGTCAAGTCACATGTACATGTTAATTTTCTAAAATCAGAAATGAGTAACATCCACTTGTCATAATTGATTAGGCATAGGTTCTCAAGTATTAACACCATTATGAAAAAAAAATTGAGGTCACTGAGAACAAGTTTTTGTAATTTGACTTATATACTCTCTAGAAATATCAAGTTACTGTCTCAAGCCATTATAATTAAACATGTGTAACAATAACCAAGCAACAGCACCTTTGGAGCAGATCTCTGCAGATCCATGAAGATATAATATCTTGTGGTGATGCTGTATAGACAAATAGATGGCTTCTTAGTTCTAATGATGATCCTACAAGAATTTCTAAAATTATATCAATGATGATTAAGCTCTTCTGTAACTGGACTGTTATTAGGCAATGGATGTCCAGCCAGACAATCACTCCCAATGGACGTGCATGTAAACATTCTCTGTTGCAAACTTCCACCTCATCCCATGATTTGACCCAAGGTGTGAGCCTGTGATGAACCCTGTCACGTGTGATTATGTATTCTGAAAGATATACAAGCACTGAGGACAAAGAGATGACAGGCAGATACAATGGAGAGATAGGATAGAATCTTTCACCTATCTCCACTTACGGTATATGTTTTCCTTTTCTCCACTTAGGATCTTTCCACTTCTCTCCCTAAACAGCTTTCCTAGGAAACTTTTCACACTTAGTAATAAACTCTACAACAACTTCTTCTAAATGTCTTTTCTTTCTGCAACCTGAGACTAGCAGGCACAGTTAGAACCCAGCAGTTCCTGATGAGATAGAACAAAGGCTGTTTATTTAATCCTTGGCTGTTTTCAGGATGTGTTAAATTGAAGAAACTGCACTTTCTGGCTTCAGAGGATCAGAGAAAGCAGGCCAGCCACAGTGGTATAGTAACTTAGACAAGTAAACTTTTTTATTTAGCAACTTTAAATATCTCCTAAAACAAGGTCCTAACCCCTGCCAAGGCTCTTCCCCCTCCACTGTCTCAAGAAGAGCTAACATGAAGAAGAAGGAAGAATGTCTATAATCTGCCTAGTATATAAATCTGTTGTGACATTTTCCTGGGATCCAGGCAATCCAGCATGAGCTTTTAAATGTCTTATAAAATTAAGGAAAAGTACATGTTTCTTAAATTAAACTGTATTTGTAAAATTTGAGAATTAGCAATATCTAAATAAGGAACAATTTCAAGCAATGATAAACCATGAGCTATATTACTGGCTACGAGTATAGGAATTGAAAGCTTCATTCCTCAGCATTTCAAACAGTGGCTACAGCACGTAACTTAATTATTTGTGCTGAAGCAGGGGGAAACTGAGGAGGATCCAATTACATATACTGTCTTCCCATTAGATGAGCCGTTTGTAAATAGAGTATATACACTATAGGCTGCATGTGTAAATTTATAAGAAATATAAAAGCATGTATAGAAAAATTGTAACAACTTGTCTTTTGGATAATGATTACAAAATTTGTCTAGAAAGTTGGTCATATGATAGGCCAAATATCAGTATTCTTTAATAACCAATTTAATTGCTCTTTGGAATAAGGAACAGTTCATTAAGTTCTTCTCAAAATACTTTTGTAACCCTGACCTACAAGTCTGTATTAACACAGCAACAGCTTTAAAACAGGGTGTTACAACTTTCTTTGGAGATAAAGAAATATGAATCTATATTAATGGTCCCTTTTCCCAAAGAACTGTTGTGAAACAGCCAACAATTGACCAGTCTGTATAATGTATCTATTGATAACTAACAGCTTCCTCTACTTTCTGCAAAGCTATTTCTCCTTCATCAGTTAATTGTCAAGGGGAATTAAGATTTGCATCTCCCTTGAGAACATCAAACAGAGGCTTAAGTCCTCCTCTGGTGAGCTTAAGGTGAGCTGTTATCTAATTAGCATCTCCTAGAAGCTTCTGAAATCATTTAAAGTAAGTAAACTATCTTGGTGTCCCAAATATTGAAAAGATATTGTCTTTGAATGTTTTCTGGAGCAACAAGCACTCCCCAAAATTTTAAAGCTCGTTTTATGAGAACAAAGGCTTGCATTGAAACTCCTTTCAGAGGGCTATTAACCATTTCTTGAGGCAAAACTTTCTAATAATATCTCTTTTTCAATCTTGGTGAGGCTAAATTTGCCTCTGTCACTGTATCAAATAAAGTTGGCAGCAGGCCTGTACTGTGCCACAGCTGTTTTTATTTCTTATTACTTTTGCAATCATCTCCACCTGTTCGATCCTCTTCTCAACCATAAACATGGGTGAGTCAAAAATTCAATGGAATACTGGCAGTTTATATTTTTAAGTTTCTTTTGCAATATTAGAGTATAACCATAACTTTGGGAAACAAAACCAATTTTTAACAATGTAAACAATCTATTTTTTTTTTTTTAATTAACAGCAAGTACATTACTTTTATCTTACATAGTTCGGCTGCCAGTTTTTATATCTGAATGTATGATAGTGCAGCTTTTAATATCTCACTAAAGAGACATTGTTTTTAAATCTTATCTTTATATATCTGATCTCTGAATGACTCTAACCCTGAGTTACCAATTTTAATCTAGCTTTTTGTTACCAAAAGTTGTAATTTTTAATCATATCTAATAACTAACTTATAGGTTAATAACATATAACCGAGATACATAGAACATTTAGTACTTTAAAACCAGTCAGAAACAAAAGTGAAGTAGATGTACATTTTATATATTTCATCCAAACAAATCTTTCTTACTTTTTCTAGCTGTAATTTCAAAAGAAAGCACCTTGTCATTTGTTGAGCCTAATAAGCTAATAAACACGGTCACAAAAAAATTTTCCTAGGAAAACAGCCATCAATTTTTTTACCATAGAAGTAAAAAACTTGTTGGCCCCCTCCAAGAGCAGCTTATGCAAATAATCATACCTGCCAGGGTTCTTTCTGGTGTGCCTTATTTCCAGCCCCAGAGCAAGGTAATTTATTTATCAGCTTCTATTGTGTAAATTAAGATTATCCTTTAAGAGAGTTTTAAGTTAAATCAAGCCAGAAGTTTTAACCTTTTTGTTTTAAAACATGAAACATAGAACATTTATTCATTCCGACGAAACAAAGACAGACACGTGGACAAATTTGGCGCGCCAAGGACACACAGTAGATAGAGAAAGCATAACTAAGAATTCTCTTCAGTAGGAGCCAGAGAGAAACCTCCTAATTTGCTCCTGCTCCCAGAAGGGCTCTGAAATAGCCTTTTCTTTTGTTAACACGCCTGAGAGCACACTGTTTTAGCTCTCTCTCTCTCTCTCTCTCTCTCTCTCTCTCTCTCTCACTCACTTTCTGTTCCTTTCACCAAATATTGCAGAGTAAAGCCCTGCAGCCCCTCAAGTCTCTCTAACTTTTTCCAGCAGTCAAGAGTCTCCTCATCACGTGCCGGACAAAACACAAAAACAGCAAGCAGAAACCAAACAACCTGAAACACACTGGCTACACCTAGTACTCCCCAACCACACAACCGACTCAGATGGAAGGGGGTTGCGAGGCTCCCCTCTCAGAAGGAGACCGCAATCCTCTTTCCTCAGATAGGAGGCTTTCACCAGACACCTCTGGCCCTCCTTAACCCCCCCGGACGTCTCCAGGGTTGGCAGCTTGTAGCCATCCAAGCACGTCTGCCGACTACAGCTTCCCAGTCATTACGACCAGTGAAGCAGCTGCAAAACCAAAAAGCGCTTTCCCGAATACAGAATACAGGTACAGATACAGAATCAGACCCGACAACTGACTTGCCGGTGCTTTACAGAATACTCCAAACCGAGTTCAGATTATTTCGGACCGAATACAGATTATTTTAAACACACCTCAAACAGACAATGGACTCGCCGGCCGGCTCATGCACTCACTCACTCACACTGGGGATCCCCTTACCTCCAAGGTTGTTTCTGGGAGTGTGGGGGTGGCTGCTGTTTCCCGGTCAGGGAACCAAAATGTAAAACCCAAATGAAAAGGACCTCACCGATCCGTGGAGAACTGCAGACGCACCCCAAATCACTCACCAGAAACACAACTTGATGCAAATCGCAAGAGGTTTACTGGCTAGCCAGGGCTGTCTTTCCTTCAAGCCCGCAGGGGCAGCGGAATTCAGCAAAAGAACAAAAGAAGTTTACAGCTTTTAAGGGTGAATCTACAAACCAGGTGGGGGTGGAGTTAGGGAAGGGGAAGGCTGAGTGTGGAGTTAGGGAAGGGGGAAGGAGGGGGAACAGGTCACTAGGTCATAGATACATTTGATCTCAAATTCCTAAGATGCATGGTGTGTCACTTTATAATTGGCTATTTCGAAGTAGTTTCACACTATATATCATGAGCTCCAGTTCAAGGGGGTCAGGCTTATCTCAAACTTTTAGCATCCTGGCACCAACTGTCTCAGGGCTGTTAGTTCAAAGCCCGGCCAAGCTAATCTCGGGCCCATAGCATCCTGACACCATGAATCTTAAGATTTGTTTAGTTAGGGCCATCTGTTCAAATGGTCAGCTAATTTCCTGGGACTGAGGCAACACAGTGTTTGACTTACAGGTTTTTATGTCTTTGCTTTTAAGAGTAGGGTTCAGGGGATCAACTTATGATTTTTCTATCTTTCAACACAATATGTACACATCATTATATAATAATACACATCATTATATCAATAATAAAAATATTTAAAATTATTATCTACAAAAGCAGGTAGTAAGCTGGACTTGCTTTGTGTGCTGTAGTTTCTCAAGCCTGTTCTGCAGTGAACCACCTTCTTTTCATCCCTTTGACACCTCTTTGGGGGCAGCTTAGCTCAGTACATTTTGGTTTTCCCAGTCATTTCAGATTTCTTTTTTTGTTTGTTTGTTTGTTTGTTTGCTTGTTTGTTTGTTTTTCAAGACAGGGTTTCTCTGTGTAGTCCTGGCTGTCCTGGAACTCACTCTGTAGACCATGCTGGCCTCGAACTCAGAAATCTGCCTGCCTCTGCCTCCCAAGTGCTGGGATTAAAGGCATGCGCCACTACTGCCCGGCGTCATTTCAGATTTCAACTGGGTCTTGTTTTTATTTTTTGTTGGATTAATCCACCCCAACACATATTGTGTCAACTGGCTATGAAGGTGTGTTCCTGTATTCCCAATTGTTAATGTCTCTTCAGTAGCCAATGAATCTTTTTGGCTACTTGGTCCTTGTGACTTATAGTTACATGCTATCCTATCATCTGGCATGATGGGGACTTATAAGCCCTTATTACAGTTTGGTTATACAGTCCAAACTGACTTATAAAATTGACAGATGCCGCAGAGGCAGGCGGATTTCTGAATTCAAGGTCAGCCTGGTCTACAAAGTGAGTTCCAGGACAGCCAGGACTACACAGAGAAACCCTGTCTCGAAAAAACAAACAAACAAAAAAAATTGACAGATGCCTTTCACCTGCTCAGGCATAGAGCAGACAATCAATATTAAGTGATTTGTGCACAGCACACATTTCATACAAGTGTTAATACATATTAACAGTATTAGTATTAAAAGTTTGTGTGCTTTCAGAACAAAATGACCAGACATCAGTGAAGGTAAAATAGCCTGGACAAGATTCATCCTTGAGGATGCTGAGATGTATATCTGTTCCAGCATCCTGACAGGTACAGATGTTTTCTCAAAAATCTGCATCCAGGACAGCTTCAAAGTAGCTAGCCCCAGGTGGTCCAGCCTCACAGACTGCCTCAGCAAGGCCTGCACTTTTCTAGCCCCATATGATCCCACAAAGCCTGGACAGTTAATGAAACAGCCAGTGCTCCCAGGACTGGGCCAGCACCCCGATTTTCTTGGGGTCCCCAAAGATGTCGTTACCCTCAGCAGCAAGAACACAGTCTAAGGAACACAAAGTCCTCATTCCTGTGAGGGATCTGGGTGGCCTTCTGGGTGGCGCCTAGGAGGTTCCTGTATGACCAATGAGTTTCTTTGACTACTGGGCCTCAAAACAGTTGGCAAAGCAGTTGGTGTTTTTACCTGTTCTTAGGCAGGGCGTTAGTAGAGGGGACATGGGGCTTAGAGAGTCTAGGAATTTGGAAGTGAGACTGCATTTGCTCCCTTTTAGGAATGAGTGAGCCAACTTCCACTCACCCTCTGCAGCAGAGGTCACAGGCCACGTCCTCTGTGCACACAAACTGAGGGGTTAGGGCAGAGGGGTAGCTCGGATGGTAGAGTGCTAGCCTAGTGCCTATGAATCACTGTGTTTGATCCCAGGCACAGAATAAACTAGGTGTGGTGGCTCACACCTGTAATCCCGGCACTTGGAAAGTGGAGGTAGAGGACTCAGAAGGTTGTCCTCTGAGTTTGAGATCAAGGGTAGCCTGAACTTCATAGAACCTTGCCTCAAAACAAATGAACAAATTCATTGGGATATTGTTCTGGACCAGGAGATGCTAAGCAGGAGAGACCACATCTGAGCCATTATCCTTCCATCTCTAGTTTATGGCAGCTTTCAAAGTCAGGAGTTCATCAGGCTTGGCGGCCCTTGCTTTTAATTCCAGCTTTTGGGAGGCAGAGGAAAGCAGGTCTCTGCGAGCTGCTCAGGAGACTAGTCTGATGATGTACATGGTGAGCTCCCGGCCATTCAGGGCTACAAGGTGAGACCCCCGTCTGTAAACAAACAAACAGCAAACAAACAAAGTAAGGGGGCTAGAGAGATGGCTCGGTGGTTAAGTGCAATGGCTGCTCTTTCAGGGGGCCTGGGTTTGATTCTTAGCACTAACATGGTGGCTCATAACGATTTGTAACTCCAGTCCCAGGGAATCCGAGTTTCTGGCTTCTGTTGGCACCAGGCAGGCATACAAGTAGTGCACAGACATACACGGAAGCAAAATACCCATATACATAAACATAAAATAGATTTAAAAATTTAAAACAAAACTGACAACAACAAAAATAAAGTGACAAGTTCAAGGGCTGGAGCTGTTGGTCAGTGGTAAAGTGCTTGCCGAGCTGAAGCCATGAACCAGATCCTTTCTTGGTTCCTCTTTAGCAAGCCATTTCTGTAAATCTGGTGTGTGGTGTCGGGGTTGTCGAGACACAATTATTGTACACGCCTCCCATGGATTACAGGACTTAATTTGCTCAAATTCAACCCAGAGAGCCTGGTACAGACAAAAGAAAGCCTGTGGCCCTGAGGGACCAAGCACCAAAAAGTCGGCTTTCCTTTGAGGCTTTGCAAAGTAAGAGCGTGCTGTTGGGAGGGGAGGGCAGCGGTGCGTATCTCTGGACACCAAGGAGGCCAGAGCTCACTGATTGTTGCACAGAGAGAAAGTGGTCGAGTTGAATTGGAAGACAGATCTGCACTCAAGACAACCGCAGTGGCTTTCCTCAGCCTCCGCGAGTGACGCACCTTCCTCCGCATCTTCTAGTAGTTTCCTTCCCTCTGTTTGCTCTGGGCTTCTTTGTAATTCCGAAGTTTCCCCATATGGGAGGCGGGGTCTTAGAGCAGGAGGAGTCGCCAGTTTTAGGTTAAGAAAAGGAGCCTCTAGATTACTGTATGAAAGCAGGCTCCGGTTTCGGGAGAATCCAGGAGACCCTGGAACGAGGGTGAGGTGTCCGAAGCCTGGAATAAAAGATGGGTCTTGTAGACCAAGGGGAGTCCCTCAACCAGTCAAGAGAGGGTAGGGACTCCCTCAGTGGGAATGGCAAGCCGAACTTCTTAGGTTCCAGGGGCGGGACTCAGAAACCTCTTCAGCTCCACAGACAACAACTAGGCAAAGCCGCAGGAGGCGGAGCCTAGGGGTAAGGCGGGGCCATATAGGGGCGGAGCCGGGGCGTGGCGTGAGAGCACGGGGTGGAGCGTGGAGGTTTGTGTGCACATCCCTCCCTCCTCAGGGCCCCGGGTGTCCCCGTGACAAGGCTGCACCGAGCAGCCGCGGGCCCGGCCCATCCCGCTGCAGCAGTCCCGGGGCACAGTAGAGGTGAGGCGGGTGGGGTCCAGCAGCGCACAGAGAGCCCCATAACGCCGCCAGGTGAGGCCGGCGAGGTGGGAGGCGGGGGGAGGGGGGCTGTGCTGGGCGTGCGCCGGGGGCGTGTTTGAGTATCTGGGGGTGGCCGGGTTAAGGGAACAGATCCGAAGGCTGGCGCCTGTAGCTGTTGGCGCGTAGGAGCGTCCCTGCTGTAGCAGGTCTTGGGTATGCTGCGCCCGTCTGGGCACTGCCGGCGGTGCTAGGGGTGTGCGGGACTGACTGCGTGCGCGCGCGTATTTGTGAGGGGCCGCCTGGTGTGTATCTGCGTATGCGCTGGGCTGTCATTGTGCCCTTCCCGAGCACGGGGTGCGGGCCTGCCTCTGCGCAGACCCTCCAACGTTGGGGTGGTTAAGTAGGCAGCCTGCGGGCGACCGGCTCTGCTGCAGGGGGTGCCCGACTGGGAAGCACCGCCCCCACAGGCCTCCCGAGACCTAAGCGGCCTGAGGACCACAGACAGACACCTGAGGGAGGGAGGGATCTGAAGGCCTGCCTGCCTGCCTGCAGTGCCAGACCAAGATGGGGAGACTGAGTCAGGTGGGTGGTAAGAGAAAGGTAGCCGGATAGAGGAAGGCAGGTGGATAGAAGTAGGGAGCAGACTAGGGAGAGAAAAGGCAGAAAAGGACATGTCGGGAGGACAGAGAGTCATTGAGAACAGACAGACTGACAGAGGCCTAGACCTGCAAAAGGACAATAAGATTAAAGTGAACACAGATCCAAGAACCTGACAGAGGAGGTTAACTGAGAGGTCTTGGGGTTAAGAGCTCTAGCCAGGAATTAAGTCTGAGTCTAGAGGTCTCTTAAGTCCTGGCTGCCCCTCTGCCAAGCACATCCCATCCAAAGTTGGTGTGTTGCTCTAACCAACCAAATACTCTGACTCTGACTTTGCCTTTTCTTTCTTCGTCTTGTCTCACCAGTCTCCCTCCTTGGTATTTCAGCAACTTCTCCATTTAGGGGAAATGGAAGTAGTTACAATAACAAGTGTTGTCGGGCAACTCTTGCCTTGGCCCCAAGGGCCTTGCATCTAGCCAGAGCTCCGAGAGGAGGTGGGGTGGGAAGTTGCAAAGTTCTTTTCTCTTCTCCTGCTCTGCTCAGAATGGTGCTGGAAGGAAACCCTGAAGTGGGAGCCCCGCGGACCTCAGACCTCCAGCACCCGGGGAACAAGGGCTCTTGCATCCTCTCTTCTCCTAGTGAAGAAGCACTGCCAGGCGAGGAACCCATCAAGTATGGTGAACTCATCGTTCTGGGGTGAGCCTCCCTATGGGTAACCAGCCCCTCAGGTCAGCCAAGACAGCAGTGTGTACTTCCTGCTCTTCCCAGGACGCTTCACTTCTTGTCACTTTCCCATATGAAGAACAAAATTGATCAAACCCACATCTGTTGTTTCATTTTGGAAACAGGGTTTCTCTGTATAGCCTTGGCCTGGAACTCGATCAGTAGACTAGGGTAGCCTTGAATTCAGAGATCCACCTGCCTCTGCCTCCTGAGTACCGGGATTAAAGGCCTGCACCACAACCAGCAGCCCGAGACAATTCTTAAAACAGCTCACCACAGTTTGTGATCAGCCGAGAAAAAGAATAGCAGAAAAAGTCTGTAAAGCACCTACTGTGTGTAAGAGTGGGGTAAAGAATTCTGATTCTGCACAAAACTGCTTGGTTCCAATTCTACTTCAGCAAGTTGCCAAACTTTCCTGTGCCATTGTGTCCCCATTTTGAAGACAGGGTTGATACTAACCTCCCAGAGGTTATCTGAAGGAGGGAAAGGAGAAAGGGATTTTTGTGAAGCACATAGACTGATACCCAGCATGTACCAAGCATCTGGGAGGCAGGTAGTGCCAAGCCTTCCCATGGACATTATTTCATTTCAATCCTCACAAAGATGCTCTGAGGAAGGAGGTTAGGTAAATGAAACTCAGAGAGGGCAAGTGACTGGTCCAAGGGCACACAGCTAGTAAACAAGAGGACTAGGATTTGAACCCAGATCTTCCTAATTGTAGATCTAGCACACTTATCACTAAGCTGCAGCTCACCCTCATGTTACAGATGAGAAAGTAGATGTTATTAGAGAGAAATTGATGGGATTTGATAATTGGATGGGCTCTGTCTCTTTCTGGTCTTTGCCTGCCTGGATACCTGCATCTCCATGATACTCCTCCTCCAGACACAGATCCATCTCCCTCCCCCATCAGCTGTGGGATCACGATGGAGATTAACAATACATAACAATGGCTGTCATTTGATGACTTTATGTGCCACCTTGCCTTTTTTCAAATACCCATTATAACTAACTCACATCAAGACCTTGCTTATCAAGACATGGCAAACTCTGTCAAGTGTTTTAAAGCACTTTATCTTGTTTAGTTCTCAAAATCAACATTCCAAGTAGGTCCTGACAAGTGAGTTTCATTTTATAGAAGTTGAGTGATGAGTGGAAGAGTGAATGAGTGCTGGGCTCCTGTGAGCCCTCGGCCTGCATCCTGGCCTGTCTCCCTCTGGGGTTGCCGCCGCTGGTACGTGGGAAGTGCTCAGAAAGGTAAAAGAGTTGTTCCTCACAGAGGGGCTTATGACTGAAAAGCAGCTGCCTTACATTTTGACAGAGGGGAGGTTTGTGTGTCCATCTGGATGAAGGCAGCTCTCTGTCCTCAGAAGAGCAGAGAAGCCTCACTGTGTGAGGTACTGGGGAACACATGGAAATCACACATAGTCCGGTGTAGTGCACACACCTGTAATCCCAGCACGCAGGAGGTAGCAACCTGGGTTGCCTGAGTCCTTGTCCCCAAAATCAACAAAAAGAAGAGAGAGGGCATGAGGGAGAGAGAAGAAAGAGAAGACAATAGGAGATATAGAGAGGAATCCCACACCTTGAGAGGCAGACTCTCTGGATGGGTCCATAAAGAATATGGACTCTAACAAACTCACCAGAAAATTCTTATTGGTCTTACATTTGGCATCTTACTTTCTCCCTTTATGAGACAGGGTCTCACATGGCTCAGGCTAGCTTCTATCACTCTCCCTGTGTAGCCGAGGATGACCCTGAGCTCCTCGTCTTCATTCCTCCCAAGTGCTGGGATTACAGGCTTGTGCCACCAGACTGCACATATGTGGTGCTGGGAATTGAACCCAGGGCATTGTTCATGCTAGGCAAGTACTCTACCCATTGAGCTATATTCCCAGCCCTGTACTTGGCAACTGCCTATGTCCTTCTCCAAAGCTTTCTATGACTCTCCACTACTTAGAGAAAAGCATTCTTAGCTTGTTATTCATATCATATACGACCCAAGTCACTACATCCTAGTCTCACTGATCTCTGCCAGTCTCAGGGCCTCGGCTCAGAACCTGATCACTTGCGGGACTTTGACAAATCTAGCGAGTGTAACTACAATCCAGTGACCACAATCCAGCCTTTTTGTTGTTGTTGTTGTTATTGTGTTTGCTTCTTAGCTCGAGACAACTCATTTTCCCTCCCTGGGCCTTGACTTGTCTAGTTTATAAAATAGGAAGAAAGACACTTGCCTGGCAGGACATTTTGCAGATTCCATTAGGTAATTAAAAACACGAAGGGCCAGGAACAGAGGCAGCCATCCATGGCAGCAGTCAAGGCAGTGGCTCACCTCATCCTTGCTTCTCACAGTCATTCCCCTGAATAAAAGCTGGAAGGGAAGGTGGAAATTAGACACTATGGAGATAATGGAGGTGTGGACTTAGAAGCTGTTTTCTTCTTCTTGGTCACTTATAGACGTCGTGTGATCAAAGATCCTTGGCTGCAGATGAAGTCTTTACAGTTCTTCTTCAAGGCCCGATATGGGTGTTTTCTCTCCCAGAATCCTGATCCTGAGATCATTCCACCTCCTCCCACTGGGCCTTGGATCATGGCAGGTGCCTGGGTTCCTTGAGAAGCTGAGTCCTTTCCTCCAGCGAGCATAGCCGTGGTGTATCAGCTCTACCACCCTAGCACTTGCTGTTACAGCTGAGGCATGCAGGGAACACTTGGCTTGTAGAAGGAGGGGTCCTCACCTCCTACCCCTCAATTCAGCCATATGCTATTCCGGGCTTTTCTAGCTTCAGATGGTTCTAGCCCTTGTTCATCAAGGTAGGGTCTGTCCCAAGTTGGCCATTTCCTTCAGTTCTCCTAAAGGCTCACGCTCTCCTCCTTTCTCTCCTCCCACTATCTCCCCCCCCACCCCCATCACATTCACAGTTACAATGGGTGTCTGGCAAGTGGGGACAAGGGCCGCCGCCGAAGCCGCCTGGCACTGAGCCGCCGGCCACATGCCAACGGAGTGAAGCCAGATGTCATGCACCACATCTCCACGCCACTCGTCTCCAAGGCAAGCCGCTCATCCCGGGGGAATGAGTCCCATCCTGTCCTTTGTGCCCAGACCTAGGTCTTCCTTCAGTCTTCCTGGACCCTCCATCCATGGCCTTTGTGGAGCAGGGGAACCACTGTGTCATTACTCACTCCCTGCCTGTCGGCTCAGCAAGGGAATGGTGGTGGTGGGTCTGGAGAGATGATGGCTTAGTAGGGTAAGAGGGCTTGCCATGCAAGCATGAGGATTTGAGTCTGGATCCCCAGCACTCGTAAATTAAAAGCACACATGCCTATAACCTCAGGACTGCTGAGGGCAAAGACAGGAGGGTAGCTGGGGTTTGCCGACCCTCATCCTAACCCAAACCCACAAGCTCCGGGATCAGCAAGAAACAAATCAAAATGACAGTGGACACCCAATGGCCTTTGTGGGCACAGCCATGCACACGCATGCACATATACCACAGAACAGATACACCCCCAAATGGTGCTAATAGACACCCTCTGAAGTGTGCCCAACCCTTTCAGATGTTTCCTTGGCTGCTATACCCCATTCATTGGTTAGAAGTTTTACTTATTTAAAAATTTTAAAATTTATTTGTATATGCATATATATCTTGCCTGCATGAATGTCTATGCTGTAAGCGTACAGTTCCTGCGAAGGCCAGAAGAAGGTATGGACCTGGAGATCCAAACCCTTGTGAGCTGCCATATGTGGGTTAGGAATCAAGCCAAGGTCCACTGCAAGAGCAGCCAGTGATCCTAATCACTGAGTCAGCTCTCCAGCGCCTACCAGCATTGCTTCAGAGGTAGCCACGGTGCCCAGAGTGGGATGTGGTGTTCACACAATGTCTCAGTCAACGTTCTCTAGAGAAATAGAACACACAGAATGAATCTCTCTCTGTCTGTCTTTCTCTGCTTATGTCTATCTATGGGGAATTTATTAGAATAGCTTACAGGCAGTGGTCTAGCTAACCCAACAATGGCTGGCTGCCAGTGGAAGATCCAAGAATCCGGTAGTTGTTCGGTGTATAAGAATGGATGTCTAAGCTGATCTTCACCTAAATCCCCCAAAAATGGCCTCTAATGCCAGTGAAGGAATGGACTTGCTAGGGAGAGGGAGAACAAGCAGGCAAAAAGAGAACTTCCTTCCTCTGTGTCCTTTATGTATAGGCAGCCAGCTGGTGTAGTCCAGATTAAAGGTGGATCTTCCCTCTTGATAAGATCTTGATTAAAGGTTTGTTCTTCCCACCTCAAATATTCAGATTAGAAGTAAGTCTAACCACTTCCAATGATTTAATTAAGCAGAAATCCCTCACAGGTGTGCCCAGTCATTGGGTTTTAGTTCATTCCAGATACAGTCAAGTTGACAACTAAGAACAGCCACTACACACAATACCACAGAAACCTTGGGCTTCAGAGAGTTGGTGTGGAAGTTAAGTCTCTGCTGTTTGCAGCCGTGTGACTGAGGGCCAGTTCTCCCCTCTGACTTGTAATTTCCAATTGTAAAAGTGGAACAGTAAGCACATTTTTTTTCCTGAGGTAACTGAAGGATTAAACAAGAGAACCAGCTAAGAGCTCTTTCCAGACAAGTCTCCTCTGTACAGGATGGAGCCGCCCCTTCCTGGGAGTGGTTATTGGGCCTGGAGCTGGCCTCTGGCTCAGAAGTTCACAACTCTCCTGTACCCTGGGAAGTGACTGCCTTCTCTCCACCAGGCCCTGAGTAACCGAGGCCAGCACAGTATCTCATACACACTGTCCCGGAGCCACTCAGTCATAGTGGAGTACACACATGACAGCGACAAAGACATGTTCCAGGTATGTCCAGCTTCCCAGCCTCTGATGTGCAGGTGTTCAGGATCAGGCCACGGGCACAGGGCCTGGGAATGGTGTTTCTGAGCACTCATTGTAGTGGGTTGCCCTTTAGATGGAAAAGTAGGATGTCTTAGACTGGGTTGCTGACTTTGCGGTCAATAGCAAGTCAGCAGCCCTCAGAGTCAAGACTCCTAGAGGGTAGGTGGTTATACGGCTTTGAAGTCCAGAGCATAGGGTGACACCTCATCATGCCTAGGTTTAGGTGCTAGCTCTGTGCACTTACCATTGGGTGACTTTGGGCAAGAGTCATTTAAAATCTAGTCTTGTTTTGCTCATCTGTAAAATGAGGCCCATAGTAGCCTCCCCCCAAGAGAAGAGTGACTGAAATCTTTTTTTTTTTTTTTTTTTTTGGTTTTTCGAGACAGGGTTTCTCTGTGTAGCCCTGGCTGTCCTGGAACTCACTCTGTAGACCAGGCTGGCCTCGAACTCAGAAATCTGCCTGCCTCTGCCTCCCAAGTGCTGGGCCGTGACTGAAATCTTGTACACAAAATGCTTAGCTTAGTCCTAGAGAGCTGGGTTAGAGGTTAAGAACACTTCTTGCTCTAGCAAAGGACTCAAGTTCAGTTCTCAGCACCCATATCTGCTGGCTTCCAGCTGCTTGTTACTCAGTTCCAGGGAAGCCCATGCCCTCTGGCCTACATAGGTGCTTGCACACATGTGGTGCAATAAAGTAACTCAGAAACACATAGATACAAACATAATGAGCAGAGTGAGAGTGTGGTAGCTTACACCTTTAATACTAGCACTTGGGAGGTAGAGATAAGTGAATTTGAGGCTAGCCTGCTCTACAGAGCAAGATCAAAGCCAGTGCAGGCTACACAATGAGGCCCCGATCAATAAAAGCAACAGCAACAAGAGCTGGGTGGTGGCGCACAACTTTAGTCCCAGGACATGGGAGGCAGAGGCAGGCGGATGTCTGAGTTCAAGGTCAGCCTGGTCTACAGTGAGTTCCAGGACAGCCAGGACTACACATAGGAAAAAAGAAAAAAATCTTTAAAGAAAAAGCTTATCCTATGATAGACACATTCTTACTAAAACTTAATTCACTGCTAATGTTCCAGGGCATCGCCTTTTAAATGGTCTATGAGCAGCACATGAACTAGTTTTTACTGAGTGGGGTATTTCTCAGAGCTGTGGGGCCACAGCGCAGAAGTTGGTCCATACCACAACTGACCAGATGTAAGAAACCTGCATGCAAGCCCACAGAGCCTAGACTCTAGAGAGCTGTGTGTGCGCTATTCTCTTTGGGACTAGAATCTCCCTTTTTTGGTGGCTGCTAAGACACTGGGGGAGAACACTGTGAAATTTGCCTGTGCATGTGTCCTGGCCCTCCTCTCCTTATAGATTGGCCGCTCTACTGAAAACATGATTGACTTTGTGGTAACAGACACATCTCCTGGCGGAGGGGCTACAGAGGGTCCTTCTGCCCAAAGCACCATCTCCCGCTATGCCTGCAGAGTCCTCTGTGACCGCCGGCCACCCTATACTGCCCGCCTCTATGCTGCTGGCTTTGATGCCTCTAGCAACATCTTTCTTGGAGTGAGTGATTCCCCAAGCATGGCTAGCCCTTCAACAGAGAGAGCTGAGGGGAGGGAGGCTGGGGAGACGCTGCACCTTGGAGTGATGAGCCAGTACATAGCCATCCTTTGAATCACTCTCTTGTAAGGCTTAGCAGCCCATTTCCTGAAGAAGCAAAGTGAAGAACAAAGAGGTCAGGTGGTGCCTAGGACCTGAAATCCTTTCTGGGAAAACCCCAGACCTCAAAGGTGGGGGGGTGGGGGTGGGGGGAAACACCATCTCTGGCATGCAGCCTTTTGGGAACTCTTGGAGTTGTGAGCGTATCCTTCATGTGGTCCTAGGAGCGGGCGGCCAAGTGGCGGACTCCTGATGGTCTGATGGATGGCTTGACAACCAACGGGGTTCTGGTGATGCACCCAGCAGGTGGCTTCTCTGAGGACTCTGCCCCGGGTGTCTGGAGGGAGATTTCTGTCTGCGGGAATGTGTACACACTGCGGGATAGCCGATCAGCCCAGCAGCGGGGGAAGCTGGTAGGTGGCCTCCTCCATTTCTCCCCACCCTTCCCAGGCCCCTATCATCAATTCCTTGCCTTTCCATGCTGAGAGATGATCTACAGCACTTCTCTCCAAGGGACTCCCTCTAGGTTCTGCTTGGTGAGCCCCAGGCTCAGGCAGTTCCTGACACTTGTCACTTACCCCACAGGCAGGACCAGAGCAAGGCCCCTAGGTATGCTTTTACACTTCAGGGGATTCAGCAGGCGATATGAAATAGAGTTGTGCAAATGCACTGTGTGGAACAAATGGCTCTGAGGCCGCCAGCAGCTTAGAAAATCACACCCTCTTCCAAAGATGACACTCGGTCTGTGTGTGAGCAGTTTATAGCCCAGAATGTTGGCAGCTTATAGTGTGTCTGTCACACTTGGGGAAGGTGTTATTATTTTCTCTCATCAGGAGTAAAAGGACCTTTGGCGTAGTTCTTACACTGCTGGTCTGGAAGTGCCCCTTTGGTGCTACTTGGAGCACTAATGCTGGGAGCTGGGACTAAGTTCTAGGAAAAAACAAATAGGGCCATAGAGCTATATTCATTGACTGGACCACAGAGAATTCTCCCCAGGGAGAGATTATGAGTTCTCAGCCAGCCTAGGCACATAGCAAGAACTTGTCTCAAAATCAAACCAGGCTAGAGAGATGGCTCAGTGGTAAGAACACTGACTGTTCTTCCAGAAGACCCAGGTTTAATTCCCAGCACCCACATGGCAGCTTACAGTAGTCATCCATAACTCTAGATCTAAGGGATCCAACACCCTTTTCTGGCCTCCATGAGCACCAGGCACGCATGCAATGCACAGACATACATGCAGGCAAAACACCCATAAAGTTAAAAATTAAAGAAACAAAACAGAACAAACCGTGCACATGAGTGTCACACAGACACGTGCTTGTTATGTGCCCACTGTATACCAGGCATCGGTCTATGTTTTTTTTTTTATTTTTTTAAGTTGACTTATTTAATCTTCACAAGGCCCGCTTGTGAAGGCCCAAAGTGGATATGGAATCCACTTTGAGGTCCAGGAGACCAAGATACAGAAGCTAAATTATTTTCTTGGTAACACTGAGTAAGTGAAAGGCAAGATCAGGATTCAAAACGAGGCTCTCTGGCTTAGAGCTCTTGCTGTGACCCGTGTGACCTGTGGGACACCCACTTTGGGCCCAGGATCCATATTCCCCATGGGAGGTATTTGCTTTCTTTGTCATAACCTACTTCTGCCATTTTGAGAGAGCTTTGGAAAACGTTTCAGAAAAACCTTGCATTGGGCCAGGCCTCCTGATTCCACCCGTGAAGATCCAAAGCCCGGGTCCTGCTGAGAGTAAGGGGCTGTATGTATTTGGGGGCATCTGTCTGCCTTGTCTCAGCTGGCCTGCTGGCCTAGGGTGTTCTCTTCAGGGAATGTCACTGGCCACATAGGTGGCCTATCTGGGGTGAGGCTGCCTGCTGGCAGGGCCAGTGGGCTCGTGGGCTAAGGCCTTCTGCTGCCTCCGGCAGGTGGAAAATGAATCCAACGTCCTGCAAGATGGTTCGCTCATCGACCTGTGTGGGGCCACACTGCTGTGGCGCACTCCGGCAGGGCTGCTGAGGGCACCCACACTGAAACAACTGGAGGCCCAGCGACAGGAGGCTAATGCAGCACGGCCCCAGTGTCCTGTGGGCCTCAGCACCTTGGCCTTTCCCAGTCCAGCCCGTGGCCGCACCGCACCTGACAAGCAGCAACCCTGGGTCTACGTCCGTTGTGGTCACGTCCATGGCTATCACGGCTGGGGCTGCCGGAGGGAGCGAGGCCCCCAGGAGCGCGAGTGTCCTCTCTGCCGCCTTGTGGGACCCTATGTGCCCCTGTGGCTTGGCCAGGAGGCCGGTCTCTGCCTGGACCCTGGGCCACCCAGCCACGCTTTTGCACCCTGTGGCCACGTCTGTTCTGAGAAGACTGCCCGTTATTGGGCCCAGACACCGCTGCCGCACGGCACCCATGCTTTCCATGCCGCCTGCCCCTTTTGTGGGGCTTGGCTCACCGGGGAGCTTGGCTGTGTCCGCCTAATTTTCCAGGGGCCACTGGACTAGGCTCTCCAGGGTCCTTGCTGCCATGCCCGCCTGCCCACCCAGGTCCCCCACCTCCTGCTGTTCAGAGGGAGCTCTGCATGTGGGACTCTGCCTGCTGGCAATAACCACACCAGTTGGAGGCACTGGATGGGCTGTGGCCCTTCCCTCAACTCTAGCCTCTGAGAGGGTCCCTGAGATCTCTATCCCAGTCATACTGATAGGGACTTTAGCACCAGCTCCGCCCTGGGCTGATGGAGAACACCCCACATCATGCCGCATACACTGTGCCCCTGGGGGAATGAAGGGACCATGGCCCCTGACTTCCAGCTTAGACTGGTTGTGCTCTGAATTTGCCAATCCAGTAACAGCTATTCCTCCCTCCTGCTGCTGCCGTGGGTTACTCTATAAACCTTGCTGCTCAGCTGCCCTTCAAGAGCCACCTGTCCCGAATGCATGCAATGCCTCCAGCCCCTGGTGAGTAAGTAACAAGTGGTCAGGCAGGCTGAGATCAGCATTTGCTGACTTCCAGTACAGGCAGGACAGTGACAAGTGGGGGACACAGGGACAGTCATGTTCTCTGCCTAGTGGCATTCACAACCCAGTGGAGGGTGGACAGCTTCATGTTTGTTTGGATCAGGGAATTCTAGGGCCAGAGAGCAGCCCTTGCTGGGTTTGGGAAAGTAAGAGGCTTCATGGAGGGGGTAAAACAGTTCAGTCTCTATGGTGGCTTGGAATCTTCCAGGCCCACAAGGGAAGGACTCTGTACCCTCTTGGCACAGGTTCAGGGTAAAGAAGCAGGGGCAGAGAAAAATATTAAAGGGAGCACGGGGTGTGGCTATGCCTGGTGGTGAATTCAGATCCTCATTTATGGACAGTCAGGAGTCAAAGCTGGGGGAGGGCTCACTGCTCGACACCACCTCCTCTGATCCAAGGGCTACCGGGGCTGAATACTCGCTGTGTGCCCCACCCCATCCTAACAGTAACTACAGCTGCATTCACTAGGTACCAGGGCTCTGCCTGTTTCTTGAAGATTTTGTTATTTAATCCTCACAGTGATTCAGGAAGGGAGACAGTCCTACTTGGGTTCTTAGAGAGAATTATAATCTAGTTGGAAGCTGTTATTGGAAGCCATGACTGCCCCTGTCAGATTATACTAAGGCTAGGCAAGACTGAGGCAAGGCAGGTTAGAGTCCGTTTCATGGAAAAGCTGAAGAATAGCCTCATGCCACAAGAGCCCCAGCAATGAGCAAGGGCTTCCAGTCAGAGGAGGGACCTGGGGGGACTATTGCCAGAAGCTGATTATTTCACCTTGCTGGCCATCTGTATGTGCTGGGGTTGTTCTGAGAACTTGGATGGCCTAAAACCAGAGCCGCATCTCGAATGGGTGGCATTGTAGAGATAGGATGGCATTTGGAGGGCAACCTGGGTGAGGGCACTAACACAGAAGGGCAGGGAGAAGACTTCACAACCAACATGCAGGTCATCAGAAAAAGGAGAAGGGACCAGGGTTGTAGGCTGGGACCTGGTGGGCCTTGGTGACTATGGGAGTCAAAGTCAGTGCTGAACAGTTCCTCTTGTGTGAGTCAGGACTTCCTTTGCGGCAAGGGCTGAGATGGGGTTTCCCGTGACCATATAAGGAAAAAATGAACCAGGAAAATAGATAGACAGAATATAGAGAAAAAAAGGAGGTGGCTCCAGTGTAGAACTAATGCTGTCCTCAGAGCAAGACAGAAGCCAGAGCCTTAGGGGGATGAAGATTCCACAGGAACATGCCCAAGGCCACACAGCTGCTGACGGAGGCCGTAAAGACCAGATGTGCTGTTGATAGGATGAAAGGCAGCCATTACAGAGTAGTCTAAGAATCATACAGCTACAGTGAGAAGATGGCAGAGGGAATGCCAGAGTGTGGGGAACATTTCAACCCTCTCGCACAGCACTAGAAATAGAACTCTACCCAGTTCTTGCTAATAATGATGTTGTTGGGGTCCAGGCAGGGGAACACATTCTGATCTCATTCCTGGTGCTGAATCTCAGACTCTGGGAGAAAGGACAAACAAAATGTACTTGACTGTGCTCTGGGAAAAACTTGGCTGGTGGTGGGAGCCAGCTCTTGGAGCTTCAGATTCCAGGATATTTTTTAGTGGAATGAGTCTCTAAAGCCAAGCATGGTAGCATGTGCTTGTAATCCCAGCATTTGATAGGCTTTAAGGAAGGAGGAGTGTGTGTTCAATGCTAGCCTAGGCTACATGGCAAGACCCTGTCTCAAACAAAAACAAAAAGTATTTCATTACTAGATGGATGTAAACAGAAAAGCCATGATCCATTAAAATCGAATGTGCCGTGTGTGTGTGTGTGTGTGTGTGTGTATGTGTGTGTATGTGTGTATGTGTGTGTATGTGTGTGTGTGTCTGTGTGTGTGTGTTGGTGCAGGGGTTGGAAACAGCATAGTGGAAGGTCTTAGGAAACCCAAGGTCCTCTCACCTGTGCAATTGATACAACAGTGATGTGCTATCTCAGGGTTTTTTTTTTTTTTCCAAGAATTAAATGAGATTCTATATGGCAAGCTGCTGGTAAAGGACTTCATTTAATATGCACTACTATTAATTAAAATTATAAAATGGCATCATGCAGCTTGGTTGGGGGTCTTGGGATCCTTCACTGGCCTGAACTAGCCCTTGGTGGCTATGGATAGCTCTACTTTTCCTGCCTGGTTAGGGTTACATTTCAACTTGATCTGAGTCAGACAACTTTATACTTAGTCTAAAAACAACGAGAACAGGCAAAAGGAAAGAAGGGGACATTCCTCAGGACACATTTTTTACAGATTTCCCCTTTATAATGACATTCACCAATCAGAACCAACAGCTACTAGCACTGTGGTGACAAGCCTGGCCTTAAGCACCCTTGTAAATGAGAAACTGGT
Source organism: Arvicanthis niloticus (assembly GCF_011762505.2). NCBI lineage: Eukaryota > Metazoa > Chordata > Mammalia > Rodentia > Muridae > Arvicanthis > Arvicanthis niloticus. The sequence goes on along the minus strand of NC_047658.1, from coordinate 113,394,664 downwards.
GTCTGTGTTGGGGCACTGGTTGCACTGGGCCCTCCCTATAAATATGGATGGTAAGGAAGGTGTGTTGGATTTCAGTCCCAAAACACTACCTCCTACACAACCCTAGGGGGTAGCACTACCTCTTGATGGTTGCCCATCCCTTGGAGTAGACTCACTTATTAGTCCTGAAGTAAAGCTGACAGTGTTCCAGAGTAAGAGAAGTGACCCATCTAATGTCACACAGCTGGTAGGAGACAGACATCTAATTTGACCATGGACAACCTAAGTCAGGTCCCAAGCTCTTTGCAGTGCTTACCAAGTCAGTCAGCAGGTGTCTTCAAGAGCCACAGGGCACCCAGAAAGACACCTCCCTGACTACCAAGAGTGGATAACATGCTTGCCTGCATCCTGTGCTGCTCTCGAGTCACCGAAGACTACTTTTTTAATTCTAACTGGCAAATGGCCACACTAAGAAAATGCCAGCTACCAGCTAGCCTCGACTTTGCATGTGTTGAGGAAACTGGGGCTCCCAATGTTTTAAGGACTAGTTCCAGGTCTATGGCGATCCAGTGCAGTTACCTGTAGCATTTTCTGCACCCCTGGTGGGTGGGACTACTATTCATAGTCCTTCTCTTACTCTGGAAAAGCTCTTTACAAGAGCTTTGTAGTCTCCAAATAGCATCCCCAAACCCTAAATCCAGAGAGAAGGGGATCTACATTGTTTTACTCTTCTCTCTCTCTACGTGGAGGTTGCTAACTGCCAAACCCAGGGGAGGGACACTGAAGGTTGAAATCCCAGAGAGCAGGTTCCCAGTTACATGTGCTGAGGCTCCCGATGTATAGAGAACCTTATGTTTGGGGACCTTGTCAGTTCAGAGCCTCTGTCGGCACCGGCAGCAACCTCGCGGGGTACCAAGATACTCTAACTACTTCACCAACCACCGCCCTTCGCAACTCAGTGCGGTGAAGGGCAGCAGACAAAAGGCCAAGGCCTCAGGGTACTCGCAAGCAAGCACCACCCGTAGCGCCTAGGGGCGGGGAGGAGATGAGGGGAGGTGCTGTCTTCGGTTTCTCTACTGGCTGTAGCTGCTGCCCGTCTGATCGCTGGGGTCAGACTATTGGTCGGTGGGGGTGGGGCTTGTGTCCCAATGAATGGGGCGGGGAGCCGGAAGCAGGAAGTGAGTTTGCGAACGGAGCAGCTGCAGCAGGTGAGGTATAGCGCCCTGGCTTTAGGGTCACGATGTGTCATCTTCAGGAGATCAGAGCTAGGCCAGGCTGTGCATGCAAGATCATCCTCTTTCTGTCCACCCTTCAGTGCCTCTTCCAAATCTCTCCGAGCTTTCGGGCAAGGAGAATTTCCAGGCAGGAAAGAGTTAACACCTCTTTCCGAGCGAAGGGGTAGATGGGGCGGAGCCTCGTGAATAAGGAGAACGGAGGGTGGAAACGAGTCCATAGGGGCGGAGCGTGGAGAATGTGGTGGGTTCGGGTTCGGAATTCCCTTAGTCCCAACGGGGCTGTAAAGCTCTGGATAAGTTGCTTGCTTTCCAAGTGTCATATGGTTTCTATCTGGAAAATGGGTTGTGACCTTCATGGCTTCCCAACAGAGCAACAGAAGAAAACGGGATAATGAAGGGCTGAAGAAAGAGATGAGACCGGGGCAGATGCTGGGAAGGAAAAGCTGGGAAGAAGCATCGTTGCTCTTTTTTGATTTACTTATTTTTTGACAGGGTTTCATGTACCCCAGACTGGCTTTGGAATCTAACCCAGGACTTGGCTGTTGGCTAGACAAACTCCACCAATAGCGTTACAGCCCTGTCCTGGAAAGGCCTTTTCTAATTTTCATACCTAGCTGTTGAGCTTGGTGTCGTAGTCACAATCAGTTTTACAGCGGAGGAAAGAGGGATGCAGGAAAGTGAAGCAGCTGGCTTAGGTTTTAGACCCTTTGGTGGAGCAGGGTTGGAACAGTGGGTGGATGACCAACATGAAGCCCTTGTCAGCAGTTGTGATGAGCTAGAGGTGCTGGGAACAGAGACTAGGAAGTCTGAGCAGGTGGAGATGAGACAAAGAGTGGCCGGGGCTGGGAGGCTCTGTTCTGCTGGTTCTTCCTTCATATGCTTGGCATCTTTGAGCCTCAGTTTCCCCATCTATAATATGAGGTAGTTGGATTTCAGACTTTTCAGTCCAAGAGGCCACAGGCCAAAGCTGGCCCACTATTTGAGTCTTTGGATTTTAGCATTTCAGGTGAATATGTGCTACATTATTCCCTCCTGGGCTTTTGGGTGGAAGAAGTTAGTTAGCTCATGAGATTTCAGGGCAGATGTGAAGATGGTGTGTTCTCTGAGATGACTGATGTGTTCTTACAGGGCTCATGGCAGATACCCAGTACATCCTGCCCAATGATATCGGTGTGTCTAGCCTGGACTGCCGTGAGGCATTCCGCCTGCTGTCACCCACAGAGCGCCTCTATGCCCATCACCTGTCTAGAGCCGCTTGGTATGGAGGCCTGGCTGTGCTGCTCCAGACATCCCCTGAAGCACCCTACATCTATGCTCTGCTTAGCCGCCTCTTCCGTGCCCAGGACCCTGACCAGCTACGACAGCACGCCCTGGCTGAGGGTCTTACTGAAGAAGAGTATCAGGTCAGTTCTCACAGGCCAGCCTGGTTTCCTGAGGGGCTTCTAGAAGGGTGTGAAGGACCAGGATCATGGGTCATAGATCTCTCTACCTAGGTAGAAGATTAGACTAAAAGATGCTAGTTCAAACACACACAAACACACACACACACACACACACACACACCTGTAGCTTCGGGCTTGTTATCTTCTATAGAATATGCACATGGTCTGCCCTTAGTATTGTGGTGACCTACTTAGAACAGTGCCTGCTTCATGACACATGGAAGCAAGCCAGGCATGGTGGCACACACCTTCAATTTCTGCATTTGAGAGGCTGAGGCAGAAGGATTGCTGTGAGTTTGAGGCCAGCCTCAGTTCCATAGTTCTTGGCAGTCCGCCATGATTGTACACCTAATACTGAGGGACAGAGGAAGACAGCCTGGGTAGATATCAGGGGGGTTATGAGGGACCTAGGTAGCATGTTCTGTTTGTCTCTTAGTTTTTGTCTGTGGATATATTGGCCAAATAACATAATTAAATCTTAGCACATTGCTGTAGTTCAGAAACTTACAAAATACAAAAGGTCACACATGTGCAATCTCTTTAGAGGTAGGCACTGTGGCTGTGTCCTTTTCTATTCTGTGTGAGTGCATTGGATACTGATACTTGTATGTGCACATTATATCAGCCCCCATTTAACTTACCTGAAACTCACTCTATAGACCAGGCTAGCCTTGAACACAGAGATCAACCTGCCTCTGTCTCCCAAGTGCTGGGATTAAAGGTGCACACCACTGCCCAGCTTAACTTACATTTTTTAAATGTAAAATGACAGTCTTGTATGTATATGTGCAAGTATCAAACATAGCTACCAGAAGAGAAATATACTCTCTTGAAACAGGATCTCTTTTACAAAGCTGTGTTTTATTATGTGGACATGTGTGTCAGTGCACATTGCCCATAGAGGCAGGAGGCATAGGATCCACTTGACATGGGTGCTGGGAACTGAACTTGGGTCCTCACCAAGAGCTCTCAATTACTAAGCCATCTCTTCAGTCCTCAAACAGGGTGTTATAGTGAACCTGAAGCTTGCTCTGGTGAGGCTGACTGGCTGGCTATCAAGTTCCCTGATGGCCTGTGTACACGGCCACCTTCCCAGTGCTGAGGTGACGTGTGCGTGGCATGCCTGACTTTTTTTTGTGAGTGCTGTGTATTCAGACTCAGGCTGCCATGCTTGCACGGAAAGTGCTCTTTCCCACTGAAGCCTCTCCCCGACCCTGTTTGACCTTTCGCATCATGTTCTCAGTGTCCTGTACACTTCCCATTTTGCAGATTTCTGTGTCCTGGAGAATTTCCATTTCCTTTTATTGGCTGTGAATCACTCTAAAGCAGTGTACATTGTAATCAAATTAGTGTTTGGGTTTTTGTTTGTTTTCTTTTCTTTTGTTTTTTTTAGTTTTTCAAAACAGAGTTTCTCCATGTACCCCGGTTGTTCTGGAATTTGCTCTATACATCAGGATGGCTTCAAACTCAAAGATATCCGCTTGCCTCTTCCTCTCTCCCTCTCTCTCTCTCTCTCTCTCTCTCTCTCTCTCTCTCTCTCTTTAATGCTGGACATTATAGATGGTTTCTAGTTTTTTTTTGCAAACAATGCCACCATGCTCATTCTTATATAAATATGTGAGTGGGAACTGTTTGTAGAAATAGAAATGCTGGGTTGAAGGCTCTGATTTATAATGATTTGATTCTGTTAAATTATCTTCTAAGTCCACGTGTGGTGGTGCACACCTTTAATTTTAACACTTTGGAATCAGGTGTGGGAGGATCTCTCTAAGTTCAAGGCCAGCCTGATCTACATAGCTCAAGACCAGCCAGGCCTATGTAGCGAGACCCTTTTATTAAGAAATGGTTTAGCCGGGTGGTGGTGGCGCACTCCTTTAATCCCAGCACTTGGGAGGCAGAGACAGGTGGATTTCTGAGTTCGAGGCTAGCCTGGTCTACAGAGTGAGCTCCAGGACAGCCAGGGCTACACAGAGAAACCCTGTCTCGAAAACCCAAAAAAAAAAAAAAAAAAAAAAAAAAAAGAAATGGTTCAACACGTTATATTCCCACTAGGAGTATATAGGAATGTGACCTGGTTTTCTCTAAGGTGAAGAAATTGATCCGATTGTTTATTTCTGAGCCAAGGTTACTATTTCTTCCATGTCTTTAGAATTTTTGCTTATTGCGTCCTGTCTCTGGGCCTTGGTCTAATGTTAAAAAGAGCAAATCTCTGTACAAATGCCTGTAGGTAGGAAGTACAACCCAAGTTAACTATTTTCAGTGGGATGCCTTTGTTGGTAAGTAGCAGAGACCCACTACAAAGTGCCCTAAAGAGAATAATGAGCCTAGTGTGGTGACATATGCCTGTGATTGAATCGCTTGGAGGCAGACGGAGGCAAATCTCTGTGAGTTACAGGCCAGTCTGGTCTATGTAGTACATTCCAGAATAGCTAGTAAGTAATACACAGTGAGACCTTGGAGAGAGAGAGAGAGAGAGAGAGAGAGAGAGAGAGAGAGAGAGGAAAAGAAGAAGAAGAGGAGGAGGAAGAGGAGGAAGAGGAAGAAGAGGAGGAGAAGGAGGGGGAGAGAATTATTATCTCACATAATCACAAGGTCCAGGGCTAGTGGAGGCTTTAGGAGCAGTTGGACTCACCTGCTGGTCGCTGTCTTGAGATGTATTCTTCATCTCTCAGTTTTCTCAAGCCATTCCGGTAATAGAGCATCTAGACCTGGTGATAACTGGGCAGCTGACTGTTAGTCAGCCTATAGTAAGAGAAGGCGATTCCCTGACTGGCCTTGCCAGCTTACATGCCTACCCTTGGAGCTGTGGGAGGCAGCTTCTTGCTGTCACCAGCCTAGGTGGGTGTGTTTGGTAGCTACTGAAACTGACTTGGCTACCCAGTAGGGTAGGGGTAAAAATCATCTGTGATCACAAATTCGGCCACACTGGGGCTGCCTGGGATCAGGGTTTTGCCCTGTGACTTCTCAGCCTCTCCCACGCTGGTATGCCCTGGGGGTAAAATGGTGGACCTTTTCCTGAAAGGGAAAAGGGAGTAGTCTCATGTTTGATACCATGTTGTCTCCACTCCCCAGGCATTCCTGGTCTATGCTGCTGGGGTCTACTCCAACATGGGCAACTATAAGTCCTTTGGTGACACCAAGTTTGTTCCTAACCTGCCCAAGGTGAGTTGGGGAGGGTGTCAGGAGGCAGCAGTGGGCTGTGGTTGAGAATAAACAAGGGACCCTTGGAGTCAAAAGTGCAGGAGGACCCATAGCCCTGTCCCTGGGGCACTATGACTGTGGTGTCCCTCAGTGTCTCCAGGTGAACACATAATGGAAAAGCACAGTCCTTTCAGACTGATGATCTGAGAGTCAAGCAACTGTAGGTTGTGCAAATGTGAACTGTGACACCTGCTGGTCATCACTGGGAATAGGCAGATCCATGCACGTGGTTCCTCAGATGTTAACGCCTGTACAAGTGCCCTGCCAATGTTGAATGCAATGTCTGATGAGTAGTTCTGTGGTAGTCTGAGGGTCAGCTCTTCCCAGGGCTTGATGCTGCTGCTGCTGTTCCCTGGACTATACTAGGAGGTCTTAGGTTCAAGAAGAGGGAGGCTCTGGGAGTCTGAAGGACATGTGGCTAGAGCAATGACTTTCTCCTTGCAGGAAAAGCTGGAACGTGTGATCCTGGGAAGTAAGGCTGCACAACAGCAGCCAGAAGAAGTCAGGAGCCTTTGGCAGACCTGTGGGGAGCTTATGTTCTCCCTGGAACCAAGGCTTCGACATCTTGGTCTGGGGAAGGAGGTAAGTCCCACCCTCCAAGAACTTGGTAAAGTGGAGGCATCCTTGAGGCTGCTTGGTATGCATGGAAGGGCAGCTGATGATGGGAGACAGGAGGCTCCTCCCCCTACTGTCAAGCTAAAGCCACTTGGCACCACAGAGAACTGGACGGAATGTTTCTAGAATATTCTTCCAGGTCTGTCCTGGCAGGATGTGGGTGTACAAAGAGGGAAGGTGAGAAGAACTGGGAGGAGAAGGGAGTCTAGGAGAGAATGATGTGGGGGGATCAAGGGTCCCTGCCTCTAGAGGTTGGTTGGGCTGTGTGGGAGGAAGCTGTGGTAAGCCTTATGGGTGGGTCAGCTAGAGAGGATGGGTGGAGGAAAGACTGAGTTAGGCATGGTGGCACATACCTGTAATTGTCTGTAATCATAGCCCTCAGGAGGGTGAGTCATGTTGGGTGTGAGTTTGAGGCCAGTGTGGGGCTACATAGTGAGACCTGGTCTCAAAGAAGAAAATATTGAAAATGTCTAAGATTGAAAATCTGTTTTACAACCTTTCTGCCTATAAATAGATGGGACAGGGTAGAGAGAGGTGCAGGGAGGACATGTAGAGCCTAGGCGGGAAGCCGTCAGCTGCCTCATAGGGTCTACCCTGTGCTCTCAATATCTCCAGTCTCTTGTCTCTCCACATACCTTCTCTTTCACTGTGTCTTCCCCAACAGGGAGTCACCACCTATTTCTCTGGGGATTGTACCATGGAAGATGCTAAGTTGGCCCAAGACTTTCTGGACTCTCAGGTTTGAGAATTGGCAATTTGGGACACTAGTTTGATGGGGCTTCTTGTCCCCACCCCTTCACCACTGCCACCTGATCTTGGGTCCCAGCTTGAACTCAAAGACATATGGGTACCTTGGGTCCTTGAGAAGGAAAAGACTTAAGGATTCTTTGTGCGTGAGGTAAGCCTGTGCCAATCAGAAAGATAGATGTCACACATGTGCCAGGATGCATGCACCCTGTCCTGTGTTCCTCAGCCACATGACAACTATGTGGCTGTTTCCCAAGTCCATTTCACACAGCTGGGAGTTAACTGAGGTGGTTCTGTGCCTCACACTGTCAGGCTTGTGAACATTAGTGCTCATGGGGCTGGTGAATGGCTCAGTGGGCAAAGGTGCTTGCCAGTAAGCCCAATGACATGAATTTGGTCTTCCGGGATCTACATGATGGAGAGAGAACTGATTCTTTAAACTCTTGAGACCTCTACGCAAGCACTGTGGCCCATGTGTGGGCCCCTAGATACATATTTTTTAATTTAGAAAGTCCGTTTACTTTAGTGTGTGAGATGTGGTATGTGATGTGTGGTATGGTATTTGTGTGTGTGATGTGTTTGTGTGTGTGTGTGTATGTGTGTGTGTGTACCTGAAGTATGTAATGTGCACCCTTGCCTGTCAGAGCCCATGGCTGATCTGAGACTGGAGTTAGAGACAGTTGTGAACCCCTGTTTATGTGCTGGGAACCAAAGCTGGGTCCTCTGCAAGAGCAGTACAGTAAGCGCTTGTTACTGCTGGGCCACCTCTCAGCCCTAGTATATTATATTATCTTAGTTTTTTTGAGACAAGGTCTCACTATGTAGACCAGGCTGGCCTTGAACACACAGAAATCTGCTTGCCTTTGCTTCCTGAGTGCTGAGATTAAAGACGTGTTCCCATCATTTTTTTTTTTAAGTTAGCATTTAGTGTGTGGTACACTGCATGGCAGTCATCCCTTGCCCTTCCCTGTGAGCTTAGGAAGGTTCCTCAGAGAGGCCCTAGCCTACTTTGTCTCACTGTCCTGGCGTGGCCACCCCTCCACTCTCCTCAGTCTCCTTGATGCCACCATCCTCCAAACCCTGCTCTGTTTTTTGTTTGTTTTTGTTTTTTCTAGAACCTCAGCGCATACAACACACGGCTCTTCAAGGTGGTTGGCCAGGAAGGGAAGTCCCACTATGAGGTGCGACTGGCTTCAGTACTCAACACAGGTGCGCTCAGGCCCTAATGTCCAATGTTGGCTACCTAATGATTCAGGTGGCTCAGGCCAGCAGCCTAGTTGTTCCAGTGGGAAAGATTTCTTTGGTGTTAGTTCTTTCTTCATACAGCAAAAGAGTGGCTCTCAACTCTCCAGAGTCCTTTATTAATGTGAGCCAATACTTGTGGGTGGACATGGGTCTCTGGTTGGCTCTAACTGCTATCAAGCCTACCCCAGAGTGAACTTAGCCTGTCCTCACTCACTCAGACACAGAGTGGCAGCAGTGACCTGTTATAAAGCAAGGAGAGTGAATATATTTAGGCCTCTGTGTTACCCTCTGCTCGCTCATTTTCACCCAGCCACATCCCTAGTCAGTCCACACCTCCAGCACTCAGCTCTAGCCGCGTTCTACAGCTCCTGGTTCCTACGTCTCATCACCAAGTCTTTACACAGGTTGTTGTTTACTTTCTGCCCAGAACAGCTATGAGCCCATCTTGTTTACCTAGCCAGACACTCTTCGTTCTGCAGCTGGTTGTGGATGGCTCCATTTCAGGGATCCATCCAGCAATCCCACGAGTGTCCTTGTTGGTCTGTGTCTTAATGAGAAGCCCTCTGCTAGAATGGGCTATGTGATTCCGTCAGTCTTCCCGTCAGAGTCTTTCCCAGTGCCCAGTGCTTGGTAATACTCAGGTACTCAGTGTGGAGATGTGGGCCGTATAGTAAATGAACGTGCCGTATGCACTCCAGACAGAGGGACAGTATGGGCTGCAACAGAATGATAGCAAGACTTAGGGACAGCACAAAGTCTGTTTTGACAAAAAATGGGACACAGCAGCTAGAGAGATGGCTCAGCAGTTAAGAGCATTTCCCGGGTTAGGTTACCAGTATCCTAGGTACCAGACATGAATGTGGTGCATGTGTGTGTGTGTGTACACTCACACATACATATATTCATATATACATATATATACATACATACACACACACACAAAAAAAAACCAAATCTTTAAAAAAGAAAGAAAGAAAAGGGACACAGGTCCAGAGGGGGCTCGGGCTGCAGCGGATGCTGAAATAGATCCAGTGCTCACAGCATGGATTGCAGGGATGGACAGTGGCCAGGGGTGGCTTTGGGACTGGGAATGTGGATCAAGGGTGGAGTGCTGACCTCAGGTGCTCAAGGCCCTGGATTCTGTTCCACATACTAGAAAGCGTTCCTCCTCCAGCTTCTAGAAGACTGCCGCAGTGTCGGTCGCCCTTGGCTAGCAGTCCCTTCCTTGTCTCACACAAACTCCTGTCACTGGCTTCTATTCCCCAGTTACACTCAGCTCTCATAGTTTTTGATGATATGACTTTTTTTATTCTTTTCTTTCAAAGATTGATTTCTTCCTCTGTTTTCTTTGTGAAGATTTATTTTTATATGTATAGTATGTGCCTGAGTTTATGTATACCACGTATTTGCAGATGCTTGAGGCCAGGAGAGGGTGTCAGATCCTGTGGGACTGGAGTTACAGATGGCTGTGAGACGCCAGATGTGGGTTCTGGGAACTGAACCTGGGTCTTTTGCAAGAATAAAATGTGTTCCCTACCCCAATCCCCCAAGACATAGTTTCTCTGTGTAGCCCTGACTGTCCTAGAACTCTGTAGACTAGGCTGGCCTTGGGCTCAGAGATCTGCCCATCATAACTCTTGGTATGTATGGAGTATTGGACTTTTCTTGTTTGTTTTATATTTTTGGAGACAGGCTAGCCTGAAACTCAGTGTGTAGACCAGGCTGGCCTTGAACTCACAGAGATCCTCCTGCCTCTGCCTCCCTAGTGCTGGGATTAAACACATGTAATGCTACTCGGCTGCAGTATTGGGGTTTTGTAGAGATTATTTTTTTGTTTTTTGTTTTTGTTTTTTTGAGACAATGTCTTCTACAATCTTTGGGGCCACCCTAAACTCATTGTGTATGTATCTGAGATGATCTTGAGTGTGTATCTGAGATGACCTTGAACTCCTCTTCCTAATCTACCTCAACCAATGGTGGTGTTGTATGCAGGACCGTACTCTGCTGGTGGTTCGTCCGGCCTTCCTTCCTTCCTTCCTTCCTTCCTTCCTTCCTTCCTTCCTTCCTTCCTTCCTCCCTCCCTCCCTCCCTCCCTCCCTCCCTCCCTCCTCCCTCTTTCTTAACATTTAGCCTGTACACAAATGTCCTGAAATAGAAGTCAGAGGATGATCTACAAAAGTTGATTCTGTCCTTTCACCCTGTGGGGGACCTAGGGACTGCACTCAGGCTGTCAGGCTTGATGGTTAGAATCTGTACACTCTAAGCCATTTCTCCTGCCCCTGTAAGTTTTGAGACAAGGTCTTACTCTAGCTCAGGCTGGCCTCAAGCTCAGTGTAATCCTGTCTCCACATCCCAAGTGTCAAGATTACAGGTGTGCACCATCATACCTGGTTTATGCAGTGCTAGGTATCAAATCTGGGGCTCTGCATGTTAAGCAGGCACTCTGTCAATGGAGCCACATCCCCAGCCTCTAATATATGCATTTTTGAAGAGGAGAATTTACCCTAATTACTGTTGACAATGGGGAACCATTAAAGTTCTTAGTGGGCCAGAGCAAAACCCTGCTGAGGTGCCCTAGTCCTATACTGGCCTTTCCCTGAATGTGCCTCGTTCCTTAGACCCTGCTCTCGACTCTGAATTGACTTCCAAGCTGAAGAGCTATGAGTTCCAGGGAAACCATTTCCAGGTCACCCGGGGAGACTATGGCCCCATCCTCCAGAAGGTGGTAGAACACTTGGAGAAAGCTAAGGTAGGGCTGGCTGGAGACTGGGGGTCCACTCAAAACCCCTCTGGGCAGCAAAGATAGATGATCCAAGACTGACCAAAGCTCTTTTCACCTCTAGGCTTATGCAGCCAACAGCCACCAGGAGCAAATGCTGGCCCAGTACGTGGAGAGCTTCACCCAGGGTTCCATTGAGGCCCATAAGAGGGGCTCCCGCTTCTGGATTCAGGACAAAGGCCCCATTGTGGAGAGGTGAGGTACCAGCCTCTGCTCCCCTCCATCCATGCCTTCTGCCAGGTTGCCTTCATCTCTCTTTTTTCCTCTAGTTACATTGGCTTCATTGAGAGCTACCGTGACCCCTTTGGCTCCCGAGGAGAGTTTGAAGGTAACTTCTTGTAGAGGGAGGTTTGGTGGACATCCCTTTGCACAGGTCCAAGTTCACTCTCCCATTCTTCCTTGAGGGTTCTGTCCTTCCTCCTAGAAGTAATAACAGCAGCCTGGGACAGTTTACTCACAATCTCCCAGGCACTGTGAGTACAGAGTTAACCTGAGGATTTACCATAGTGGCACCTGAGCCCAGTTACCCTGACTTTGAGTCATTTGGCTTCTTATGTCTTTTGTGGCTGACCTGACAAGTCTCTCAGGATACAGGCAAACATGATTTCTTAGCTCATTACCCATTCTGTGACCATAAGCCGAGTAAGTGGTCAGACCTCTGAGCATCACAGGGTCCTGGGCAGTGATATGCTCAGCAGGCAGGAGTGGGTATGCCACGCCTATGAGACTGATGGGGGGGGGGATAGCTTCCATCCCTAGCTGACAGCAGACTGCCTTAGTCATCATCCCACAGGCAAGTCATTGCTGGAGGGCTCAGACTGGTCTCCTCCTACGCTCGTTCTCCTCATTCTGTGTAAAGAGGCTGGATATGGAGTTGCTAAATCCAGAGATGAGCCTGGCAGGAGGAGGGAGAGTGCCAGCAGTACATAGGGCCTGTTGTTTTCCTGCCTGGGGCCTGGGGCTTGGGGCTAGGCTGCTGCAGACCACTGTGTTCAGTATAAAAGTGATGCGTGGAGGAACTGGGGAGGTGCAGTGGGATCCCAGGATGCTGCCAAACCACAGCCCCGCCTCCTCCCCACAGGCTTCGTGGCCATGGTCAACAAGGCCATGAGTGCGAAGTTCGAGCGGCTGGTCGCCAGTGCTGAGCAGCTGCTGAGGGAGCTGCCCTGGCCGCCTGCCTTTGAGAAGGACAAGTTCCTCACCCCTGACTTCACTTCCCTGGATGTCCTCACCTTTGCTGGCTCTGGCATCCCAGCGGGCATCAACATCCCCAACTGTGAGTTCCCCTGCCCCCCTCCGCTTATACGCCTCCCCCTCCACATGTGTTTCTAGCCACAAACTCACCTTTGCCCCTCAGCCTTCTATCAGTGCCTCTTGACCTCTGCCCTTCTCTCTGTCAGCTCTCTTCCCTGTCTTCTAGATGATGACCTGAGACAGACAGAAGGCTTTAAGAATGTGTCTCTGGGAAATGTGCTGGCTGTGGCCTACGCCACAAAGCGGGAGAAACTCACGTTCTTGGAGGAAGAAGACAAGGTGGGCGCTGGCTATCAGAGCCTGGGGCTAGGCTGTACTAGTCTGGGAAGGCATGTGGACCAGTACTGTGGTGAAATCAGAGTCTAGCTTTGGTTCTGGCCTAGCCACTTTCCTACCATGTGACTGACCCTTTGTCACTGGGGAGCTTCCATTTCCTCACAGGGTGCAGTGGAGGGTCATTGTGCTGGTCCTTCTGCTGGGTCACTATGGGGGTGAGACAGGTTGCTCCACATGTGTGGAATGGAATAAGCTTGTCTTCCAGAAAGCACACTCCCCACGTGGGCCTTGCTGGGAAGACTGGTGTGCTTTGTGCTCTGTGGGATGGTGGTGATCAGTGGGCCCTTGTTTGTCTTGACAGGACCTGTATATCCGCTGGAAGGGGCCATCCTTTGATGTGCAGGTGGGGTTACACGAGCTGTTGGGCCACGGCAGCGGCAAGCTCTTTGTCCAGGTGAGGAGGGCCAGCAGGGACCCCTGACCTGCCCCACCCATAGGTGAAGCTATTCATTTCTAGGGAGCCCTGGCTCCCTTCAGTATCTGGAAAAGTACAGGCTCAAGGTGCAAAGATAGCAGCCTTGGCACAGGCAGTGGCAGAGATTGCTTCCCCCCACTCCCAGGTATCTGTCTAAGAGTCACTTGAGTCATACTTTTAAGGGGAGCTTCCCCAGCCTAAGCCCAGTAAATCCCTCTCGGTCAGCAGCCACCAGTTGAGCTATCTTGGAGAAGCCTGTTTACCCATTCATTTCCCTGGGCTCCTAGAGCATTTCACAGACAGGTCAATTCAAGTCTTCTCTGCTTAAGGGACTGTCTCCCCAGAACAGAGCACTTCTTCCCCATTGGCCACAGTGCCTGGAGCCCTTGGCTTGTGGTTGGGTAACATGGAAAGGCTGCATGTCTTTCCAGCATGCCAAGGAGACTTGCGGGCTCCCGGCTAGGAGAGTAAGGACCATCAGTGAGAATGGGGTTCTGGGCTGGGCTTGCTCTCACTGGTGTGGCTGCCTCCCTGGATGAGGTAGGGATGGAGCTGCACCTGGTAAGTCAAGAGAATCTAGAGAGCAGCTGAAGGGGCAGCACCCAGCATGGTGTCTCATCCAGTCTTTTATTCAGGCTATGGCCTTAAATAATGTCTTTTCTTCTGGCTGGGCCCCAGTGGACCCATCTGAATAGCTTCCTGCCATCATATGAACTCCTGTGAAGAAAAGAAGAGGAGGTGGTATAAGCCCTGGCACACAGTGGGGTTTTAGCAAACACGTCAGTATCTAAGAAGCACAGAGGTTACTCTGGCTGATCCCAATCTGGGCTCTTGGTCTCTAAGCCTCCGTTTTTCCCACTGGTGATGTGTGTTGGTTGATAGAGCCCTCTCTAGGAGGTGGCTGTGAAAGATGCTTGGCATGGCGGGGAGGGCCATGTTGGCAGCAAGTGGTAGCACCAGAAGCACATGGGGAAAAGCAGCTTGTTGGCACACACTGGGTATCTCTTCCACAGCTCTGGAGAGTGACTCTCCATACAGTTTCAGGTGGTCCCTCCCTTGTCTGGGCCCCAGTGAGGTGCGTGGGTGGTCCCTAACTGCTGAGGGATCTGAGAAAGTGGTTGGCATCACAGAGCTCTGAGGGTTGCCTCAGAGCTCTCCCTTCCTGATCCTTCTGAGTCATTTAGATTCTGCCCAGGGACACTGTCCCCTAGCCCACGTGCACTCACCTTTCTTCTACAGGATGAGAAAGGTGCTTTCAACTTTGACCAGGAGACTGTGATTAACCCAGAGACTGGGGAGCAGGTAAGGAGACCCTCTGTGGAGCCAGGCAGCTGGGCTGGGGGACACAGGCAGGCCCTGATTCTTGAGTCCTGGGTCATCCTTCTAGATCCAGAGCTGGTACCGGAGTGGAGAGACATGGGATAGCAAATTCAGCACCATTGCCTCCAGCTACGAAGAGTGCCGGGCGGAGAGTGTGGGCCTCTACCTCTGTCTCAACCCCCAAGTGCTGGAGTAGGAACAGTGGGCTGGGGCGGTGGGCTGGGGCGGTGCGCTGAGTGCCCACACTGGGCTGCTCTAAGGGTACTGGAGCTTGGGGCTAATCTGATCATCCGAATCTCCGCTCCACCAGGATCTTTGGCTTTGAGGGAGCTGATGCAGAAGATGTAATCTATGTGAACTGGCTCAACATGGTTCGGGCTGGGCTGCTGGCTTTGGAGTTCTACACCCCAGAGGTGGCCAACTGGCGACAGGTGGGACAGGGGAGGAGCCTGCCATGTGGTCACAGGATTCTGGGTGCAGGAATGGGACAAGTGTACCTGCTAAGGCAGATAAACTTAAACTCTAACCCCAGACTCTACTGTGGGGAAAGCTGTCACATTTCTGCTGGAAGAAGAGAGTCAGGATTCAAATTCATGTAGTCTTCCTTCTTAGCCATTGGACTCAGCCATTCAGTCACAGTTTTTTGTTTTGTTTTGTGCTTTTCCAGACAGGGTTTCTCTGTGTAGCCCTAGCTATTCTGGAACCCACTCTGTAGACCAGGCTGGCCTTGAACTAACAGAGATCCACCTGCCTCTGCCTCTCCAGTGCTGAGGTTAAAGATGTGCACTATCACACCTGGCCAACATATTGTTTGAAACTATGGTAACCAACAGTGATTTAATTTTTTTTAACTTACATTATTTGTGTGTGTGTGTGTGTGTGTGTGTGTGTGTGTGTGTGTGTGTGTGTATGTATGTATACAAAAACAGTTTTGGAGAACCAGTTTTCTCCTTCCATTTTAAGTCCTGGGAATCAAACTCAGGTTGTCAAGTTTGCACGGCAAATGCTTTACTTGTCAATCCACTTCGCTGGCCTTTTGATTTTTTAACAAAATCAAATAAATACATTTGAGGAGTCAGTATATGTCATCAAGGGGTACACAGTATAAAGCCTTGCAGCTACTAGGGAGCTAAAACAGGGGGTTTACCTGGGTCCAGAAATTTCTGAGACGCTTGGGTGATATAGCAAGATCCTATCTCAAAAGAAAAAAAGAGGGCTGGAGAGATGGCTCAGTGGTTATGAGCACTGGCTGCTCTTCCAGAGGACCCGGGTTCAATTCCTGCACCCAGATGACAGCTAAGAAAATTGTCTGTAACTCCAGTTCCAAGGAATCCAACATCTTCTTCTGAATTCCACAGACACTGCATACATGTGGTGCACATACATATGAGCAAAAAAGATTGGGAAAGAGTCCTTCAGGTCTCTAGTGAAGGGACCCAGGGTAGCTGCTGTCTGGAGCATTGAGAGTCGTGGCAAGTGATGAGGGGGAATAGGGCAGCCTGCCTCAGTGAACACAGGAGGAGGGAAGAAACTGAGGGCAGGGGAGTGAACGGAGCAGACCCCTGAGGGCAAGAGGGACTAAACGGGTAATGGCAGCCGATGGTTAGCATGTCGGACACATTCACAAGTTGTGCACCAAGCACTCAATATCAGCTACACATGGCCTCTTTGCCTTGGCAGGCCCACATGCAGGCCCGGTTCGTGATCCTGAGGGTTTTGCTGGAAGCTGGCGAAGGACTGGTTACTGTCACTCCCACCACAGGCTCTGATGGGCGCCCAGATGCCCGTGTCCACCTGGACCGCAGCAAGATCCGGTCGGTGGGCAAACCTGCCTTGGAGCGGTTCCTGCGGAGACTCCAGGTATGTGCAGGTCTCTCGTCTTGGCTTCCACCAGCCTCTTTTCTGTCCCTCTCTCCCACCTGTCAATACCTCTTAACCTCTTGGACAGTTCCTTCATCCAGCAAGTCTTTCTAGTGACAGAATAAGCTATGAGCAGTTTCTCACGTGGGCATGAAGGAGTGCAGACAGCAAACAGGGAAACAAACAGGACACCTGTAGACCATGACGGGCTATATGGCAGTAACACTGCTGTGTGTGATGATGAGCAAGACAGGAAAGGAAGGCCTGGTGCTCGCAGTGGTGACAAGGGCATTGAGTCCCTTGTATCTGGATTCCATATGGTTGTGAGCCACCATGTGGGTGGGGGGAATCAAACCCCAGTCGGCTGGAAGAGTGCTCTAACCACTGCACCATCTCTCCAGCTCCACAAGGAAACCTGATTTTATGGTATAGTACTCTCTACAAGAACAGGACTCTATTGGGTGTTGTCAACAATTCACATAACATAAATCATAAAGTTATGATTGCTTGAATTAAAGTCCTTGTGATTGTGTGCCCATCTGTTTCCAGGAAAGATCTAAATCATCTTTCTGTAAAACGTGTGGGAGTTTGGGGTCTTTTTGCTTTTGAAAGTGTGTATGTGTGTGTGTATGTGTGAGATATTGAGGGGTTGTGCCTGTGTGTCTATGTGTGAGATATTGAGGGCTTGTGTGTGTGAGAGAGAGATTGAGGGGTTGTGTGTGTGTGTGTGTGAGAGAGAGAGAGAGAGACAGAGACAGACAGAGACAGACAGAGACAGAGATTGAGGGGTTGTGCATGTGCCACAGTGTATATATGGAAGTCAGAGACAATTTGTGGAGTTGGTTTTCTCAGGTTTTTATGTAGAGTTTGGGGTAAACTCAGGTCATCAGGCTTGCGTAGCAAGCATGTTTATCTGCTGAGCTAGCTCACTGCTGAGCTATCTCACTGCTGAGCTAGCTCACCAGCTCTGTTTGTTGATTTTCGTTTTTCATTTTTGATTATTTTTTCTTTGAAAATTTTTTTTTTTAAATATTTTGAGACAGTCTTACATGTATTCCAGGATGGCCCAGACCTCATTATGTTAGACCAGGCTAGTCTTCCTGTCCTAGTGTCCTCTTCCTTCTGCCTCTGCCTCACAAGTGCTGAGATTATAGGTTTGTACTGTTACACCCAACTAAAACACTTGTTTGTAAAGTTAAATAAAATTAAATTAGGGGCTGGAGGTAGAGTATGTCTTAATATATGTGAGACCTTGGGCTTCATCCTTCCACTACCAAAAAAGTAAATTAGGATGAAAAACACTAGATGAGAAACACAGTGTCTTTGGTGGGTTCTGAGATAGGAAGGGGCAGGCCAATGAGACAGACTGGGTGGGTTCTGAAATAGGAAGGGGCAGGCCAATGAGACAGACTGGATGGGTTCTGAGATAGGAAGGGGCAGGCCAATGAGACAGACCTGGGTGGGTTCTGAGATAGGAAGGGCAGGCCAATGAGACAGACTGGGTGGGTTCTGAGATAGGAAGGGCAGGCCAATGAGACAGACTGGGTGGGTTCTGAGATAGGAAGGGGCAGGCCAATGAGACAGACCTGGGTGGGTTCTGAGATAGGAAGGGGCAGGCCAATGAGACAGACTGGGTGGGTTCTGAGATAGGAAGGGCAGGCCAATGAGACAGACTGGGTGGGTTCTGAGATAGGAAGGGGCAGGCCAATGAGACAGACCTGGGTGGGTTCTGAGATAGGAAGGGGCAGGCCAATGAGACAGACCTGGGTGGGTTCTGAGATAGGAAGGGGCAGGCCAATGAGACAGACTGGGTGGGTTCTGAGATAGGAAGGGGCAGGCCAATGAGACAGACTGGGTGGGTTCTGAGATAGGAAGGGGCAGGCCAATGAGACAGACTGGGTGGGTTCTGGAATCTAGTTGGTAGTACTGGGCCGACTGATGATGAATTGGTGGCAGACAGGCTGGGCTGGCAGCTTCTAGAAGCTTCCTCTACCATCTCTACAACGTTTCTATGAGTCAGAGATTTTTGCTGCAAATAGAAGATGCTGTTGCAGAGCATTCGGTATAAGAATCAAACCTGCCGGCCCCCAGGCAGCACTGAATCAGCCCCTTGTAGAGACTAAGCCAACTGATTTTTTTTTTTTTTCTAAAGCAGGGTTTCACTTTATAGCCCTGTCTGTCCTGCAGGTCTCCGTGTAGACCAGGATGGGCTCACACTCACAGAGACTGACCTGCTTCTGTCTCCCTAGTGCTGGGATAAAGGCATGCTGTCCATGAGTGGCTCTGTTTGGTTCTTATACAGGGCACTCTTACCTCATCATGTTCAGTCTCCTCAGCAGTGTTTTATAGAAACAGAAGATGACATCATCTCTGATGCAGCTGTTTATTGTGTCAGCCATGGGATTTTTTGTTTTGTTTTGGTTTTTTGTCCTACTGGTGTTAGCAAAGGTTAGGTATAAATATGTATTTGTGGCTTCTTGGAAGGTCTGGCAACAGTGGGCTCAGTTCCTATGTGACTGGCTGGCTGGAACTGTGGCAGCCCCACATTCAGACATGACATGGAACTCTGTTTCTCCCAGGGACTCCCTCATTCCTGTTATTCCTATGGTCCTCTTTCTGGAGCCGCCAGTTCCACATCCATAAATTCAACCAACTGCACACACATACAAATATTCAGAAAGTCATCTTGTATGTACTGGATATCCACATTTTTTTCTTGTCATCATTTCCTAAACGGTATGGATTAAGGACTGATTATATAGCATCACATTGGGTATTATAAGCAATCTAGTCGGGCGGTGGTGGCGCACGCCTTTGGGAGGCAGAGGCAGACGGATTTCTGAGTTTGAGGCCAGCCTGGTCTACAGAGTGAGTTCCAGGACAGCCATGGCTACACAGAGAAACCCTGTCTCGAAAAAAACTAAATAAATAAATAAGTAAGTAAGTAATCTAAGGGTCTGGGCTATCAGGCAGTAGCCAGAGTGCTTGTGTAGTGTACATGGAGCCCTGGGTCCTGTTCTCAGCATTGCATAAAAGTGTTGGCTCATAACTGTGATCCCAGCACTTGAGAGTGGAGGCTGGAGGATTAGGAGTTTAGGGTCATCCTTCACTACATAATGAGTTTGAGGCTAACCTAGGTAGCTCTGTCTTACACACACACACAAAAAGGCTAAAGAGATGGCTTAGTGGGTATAATGCTTGCTGCATAAACATAAGGACCCAAGTTCAAATCCCCAGTCCATATGTAAAAAGCCAGGCCTGGTTATATACCCCTATAACTGCAGCACCATGGAGGTAGGAAGATTGTTGGAGCTTTCTGGCTCCAGATTTGTGAGAACTCCATTTCAAGGAAGTAATGTGGAGAATGATAGAATAGGAGCTAGTCCCTTTCTCTGGTTTCCTCTGCATACACCAAACACACATGTGCACCTACATCAGACACATATACATGCATAAATTTTTAAAATGTGTAATAAACTAAATGTGATTTAATATATGTTATACCAGAAGATAAATATAGCACACCATTTTTGATTAGAGACTTAGACATTCAGATTTTGTGATCCATTGAGGGTACTCGAACCCATTCCCAATAGTCTGTTCTGCCTGAATCACTTCTGATGCTACTGGCTCCTTTGGGGTCCATGTTGACAACTCTCCAGTTTGAGCTCCCAGGTCTGCCTCGCTGGTGTGATGATCAACATGTATGAAGAGATAACATATTACCAAGAAGTGAGATAGATGAACCCAAGTCCGCATAGCGGAAGGAGAGGATAGACTCCTACAAAATTGGAGGTGGGGGTGAGAGATTGAGCCTAGGGCTTCAGTCCTAAGGGTGTGTATACACCATGAAGAGAAGTTGAGCAATGTCCATGATAGTGAGAAAGTCTACTATAACCAAAGTTCAGGAGCTTGCATGAGAGACTCTGAGAGGAGACAATGTAAGAGTAGAACCTCTGTTCGTGGAAGGGAAAGGCGATGCCTCCATAGCTGCCTCTGTGTAGGCTTTAGTCCCATTTACAGCTGAGGAGCCTGGGTGCTCTGAAAAGTCCCACCTCTTCCATTTTTCCTTTAAATTAATTTGTGTGTGTGTGTGTGTGTGTGTGTGTGTGTGTGTGTGTGTGTATGATGTATGTGTGGCATATACTTGTGCTCCCTTGAAACAGAGTCTTTCATTGAACCTGGAGCGAGACTGGCAACCAGCAAACCCCAGTGACTCTCCTGTACCCCAGCCCTCAGTACTAGGATTACAGGCCCATATATCAGTGCCTGGCTTTTTACTTGGGTGCTAAGGATTTGAACTCATGCTTGTGATTCTTATCCACTGAGCAATCTCTTAACCCCAAAGCCCAACCTCTTAATATGCATTAGCCTTTTGAAAAAATTTAGCTGTCAGACATTCTGCTGCATTCCTTTAATCTTAGCACTCAGGAGGCAGAAGCGGGTAAGTCTCTTGTGAGTTCAAGGCTCGACTACTCTATATATTGAGACACTATCTTTAAAAAAAAATTAGCCGCTGGGCGGTGGTGGCGCACGCCTTTAGTCCCAGCACTTGGGAGGCAGAGGCAGGCGGATTTCTGAGTTCGAGGCCAGCCTGGTCTACAGAGTGAGTTCCAGGACAGCCAAGGCTACACAGAGAAACCCTGTCTCGAAAAACAAAAACAAAAAAACAAACAAACAAAAAAATTAGCTATCTAGGATGTTTGATTATTGACTTTTTAGACAGTCGTATGTAGCTCAGGCTGTACTCCCTATGTTGCCAAGGATGGCCCTGAACTGTTGATCTTCCTGTCTTCTGTCCAAGTGCTGTGATTATAGGTGCCAACATAACCAGCGCAGCCATTAGGTTTGTACCTCTGAAATTTTATAAAAAACAAACCATAGCACAGCCTATCCAGAGCTAGGTACAAAGCCATGGCTGCTGGCAGAGCCCTGTAGATGCAAGGTGAGTGCCCATCCTATGCACTTAATTCCTCCTTCCTGCAGGTACTGAAGTCCACAGGGGATGTGGTTGCAGGGCGGGCCCTGTACGAGGGCTATGCAACTGTCACTGACACCCCCCCAGAGTGCTTCCTCACCCTACGGGACACAGTACTGCTGCGCAAGGAATCCCGGAAGCTTATTGTTCAGCCCAACACTCGCCTCGAAGGTAACGCATGTTACACCATTTGGTGGAGCTGCCTGAAGTCTCTCCAGAGAGCAGATGATGTGCTGGTTGGGGAGGGCTCCCTCTGCCACATTCTTCCTGACAGACCTCAGGCCCAGAACTTTGGCGCCTCTCTCTCTCTCTCTCTCTCTCTCTCTCTCTCTCTCTCTCTCTCTCTTTCTCTCTCTCTCTCTCGCACACGCGGGCTTGTGTGCAGGTACACTAGTTTCAAACAGCAGCAAGTGGTATCAGGAAGGCCAACAGAGTTGGAGCTCGTAGAGACCAGGCCAAGACCTGGGGGGTCCTGACTGAAGGTCCCGGGAGGAGGAGTCCGGCACGAGCTGGGCCTGCACGGTCCTAGGACCGAGGAGGGTGTGAGTCAGCTGCGTCCGGATGGAGATGTCCTGCATCATTCGTTCCCTTCTCAAGTAACATTCCATTTTCAGAGTCCCTGACCCTGCCTGCACGGTGCCGGGACCTTGTGTGCCCTATCTCTCCAGTGCACCAAGGCTACTCCAGAGCGTTGTACACACTGTTCCCTCTGCTTGGCACAGCGTCTCTCAAATATGTGCTTGTCTGATTCTTCTTGTTGGTCAGGTCCCTGTTAAATGGCACCTTCTTGAGACATGCTGTCTCCTGCCCTTCAACATGAAATAATCTCTTCAAATAACCCCCTCAGTCTCCTATCTCTAGCCTCATTTTCTTTGTGCTTTGATCCATGGAGTTCAGGGGAGGCCACTGAGGGATGGAGCAGTGGACAGAACTGAGGCCATTTTTTGAAATAGTTCAGAACCCATTAGGAATGAAACTCAATGAAAATATTAATCACACATGTTTAAAGGATACGAACAGTGCTCTAAACACTTGGATAAAGATCACATCTGTAGCTTCAGAGTGTCCAAGAAAGGTCTTGGGAGGAAGTGGTGGAAGGAACCAGACCTGAGGAACAGGTTGGAGTTTTCAAAGGTAGTGGTGAGCTGGGGTGTGGTCCATGGTAGAACATTTGCCCAGTATGTAAGAGGCCCTGGGTTGTACCCCCAGCACTTCGGTAGTTGGTAGTAGTGGTGATGGTGGTGGTAGAGGACTTGCAGGCCCTAGGTACTGGGTGAAGTGTTTTCACAATAGGCTGGAATTGTAGCTCACTGGCAGCATGCTTTGCACTGCCAAATAAGGTTCCAGGTTCCATCCCCAGTATGGGAGAGGGGAGGAACTTTTCAAGAATGAACTCCCCAAGCCCAGTGAAGAATGGTTACTATATCCCCTCACCAGTTTTCATCTGGGAACTGAAATACACACAATGGTCTTCACAGAGTCAGGACTTGGACTTAGGCCATGTTAGCCTGAAGCCTGCACTCTTAGCTACTGTCTACCTCTCAGGGCCACATGCCACACAGAGTGCAAAGGTTGAGCAGCTGAGGAGTAGTCAAGGGGACGATTCCCATCAGAATCCAGGGACCTTGTGACAAGCCCACTTAACACGTCAGATGCTCAGAGCTGCTACTAAGCACCCCACATAGCACAAGAGGAGAGATACTATGCTCATTCCCCACTTTACCCACAAGGCACTGAGGCTTAGAGCAGATGGGAAACTGCCCATGGTCTAGACATATGAAGCAGTTGATGCACTGTGAGTTTCAAGAGGCTGAAGACTATCTTGTTTGATCTAATATAGCACTTAAAAATTGATTTCAGATTTATTTATTTATTTGATGTGTGTTTTCCCTACATGTATATGTGCACCCAGTGCATGCAGTGTCCTTGGAAGCCAATCCAGGGGATTGGATCCCCTGGGACTGGAATAACAGTTGATTGTGAGCCACTATGTGGGTGCTGGAGGCCAAGCTAAGAGCAGCCTGGGTCCTCAACAAGAGCAACAAGTACTCTAACTCCCTGAGCTATCTCTCCAGCCCCTACATAGTGCTTTTATCAGTCATTTTTGTTAGTGGTTGTTGGGGTTATGTTGGTTGGTTTTGAGACCAGGATTTCCTAGGCTAGAATTAAAATTAATGATCCTTTTTCCCCAGCCCCTTGAGTGCTGGGATTATGGTGTATGCTACCATGCCAGACTTGATTTAAATTTTTACATAAGGGAAGGATGAGAGCAGGTGGCACTTCATTTAAGTCTAAGTCTCCCCCATGTAATTTTGCCTTCCTCACAGGGTTATTCTGATGCCTTAACTACATAACTAGCCTGAACACCTGAACACTGAACATTCTGTGCCCTAGAGCTCAGTCAGAACTCGCTGCCCCTATGAATGTTACTATGTAACCACATTTTCTGTGCTGCTGTTTTCTCTCCATCTCCTCCCAGGTTCAGAAGTCCAACTTGTAGAGTATGAGGCCTCAGCTGCTGGTCTCATCCGGTCCTTCTGTGAGCGTTTTCCCGAGGATGGGCCTGAGTTGGAGGAGGTTCTTACCCAGCTGGCCACAGCAGATGCCAGATTCTGGAGGGACCAGGTCCAGGAGGCCCCATCTGGCCAGGCTTGAGAAGATTTGTGTGGTCTCTCCCCTCTTTGTCAAACCAGGGCTATCAGTGGCCCTGAATTGTGTGTGATTAGGAGTCAGGGGAGGGGTAGGAGCTCGGACTTTGGTGCTACCTCAGCTGAGGGTGGTGATGCTAAGCCCTTCCATTTGTCAGCACTTTCCAGTTTACCGTATGTCCTCAGTTCCTGAATCTGCACTGCCATCTATGGCGGGAGCTCAACAGGGTGCCTACTCTGGTTTTCCAAATGGGAAGGTGGCAGTTCCGAGAACTGACTGTTCTAGATCCGGCAGGTGGCATGTGACAGAGCCAGGGCTCAAAGCATTCTCACCAAATCCAGCGCTCTGCGTGTATTACTTTTATAGCCAGAAAAATAAATATGACAACCACCATCTTTGCAATGTGTGTGTTTCTTCCTCTTTCAGTTCAAAACCTGGGGAGGGCACAGTATATCACTTTTGACTTCCAGTCCACAATAAGATTTTTATATCATTTCCAAAGGAAGGCACAAACAGCATGAGTTCTGGAGCTCTCCTTTGTGACATGTTTTAAAGATTTGTGTGTATGTGGGCATTTTCTCCACCCGTGTGCTGGTGCCAGCAGAGGCCAGAAAACAGCATCAGATCCCCTGGAACTAGAGTTACAGAGTTGTGAGCTGCCATGTGGGTGCTGAGAAGCAGTCCAGGGTCCTCTGCAAGAGCAGCAAGCATTCTTGTACTTTGAAGTATTTCAGGAGCTAAAGAACTAGAATGTACTAACATGAGATCCAATCCTTTAATTTGTTTCTCAGCCTAGTCTTAACCCCTAAAAAGGGCTCCTCCCTAGGCCTAGAAGCCAAGGCCCCTGTTTTTTATGCAGAAACTAAGTCAGTGTTGCATAGGACAAGGAAACCAGTGCTTATTTGGTCCCAGCCCGGACAATTTCATCCCGGAACCTTTGTACCTGTGCTTTCGGATGCCCGGATTCTATTGGGCGTTGCACGACGGCTGAGCTGGTTGCCAAGGCGACACCTGGGAAGATGGCTGCAACGTCTTCATCGGATTCTGACAGCGGGCGAGCTGAGAGGTTAAGTCCCCGGTCCTCACTGTTTCCGTTCCCTCAGATGAATAGATGGTGCTTGGTGGCGGGTCCTGGGCTCTTGCTTTCGAACAGCGGTGGAAGTTCTGGAAGGGCCCTTTAAAAATCAGATAACGAAAGCAAAGCCAAGAAGTGTCTGTATGTGATTGGCTGGTCACTCCGGGCGCCAAATGAACCCAGATCTAGATCCTTTCAGAGTCTGTGCTCCTAGTCTCAGGTGTCATCTTGCTTAGAATTTTTTTTTTTTTCTTTGCCATGGGACTCACTTTCCAACTATTTTTTCCCCCGTCTCAGCAACCAAGCCAATTCGAAATGGCTGGACGCACACTACGACCCCATGGCCAACATCCACACCTTCTCCTCCTGCCTGGGTGAGGAACATCCAGATTCTAGGAGGATGGGCGGAAGTGGTAACGGTTTCATGGAGAAAACTTTGGGATTCTGAGATTCATTTACAACCCTTTTGTGTTTTCTAGCACTGGCAGATTTGCATGGCGATGGGGAGTACAAGGTAGGCAATCAAAAAGCTGAGTGGGGGGGAAACTCAGAAGTGAAATATGTGTGTTGGTGCTTTGCTTGCATGTGTGCTTGTGTAAGGGTGTCAGATCCCTTAGAACAGGATTTAAAGACAGTTGAAAGCTGCCTTGTGTGTTGCTGGAGGTTGAACCAGGATCCTCTGGAAGGGCAGCCAGTGCTCTTAACTGCTGAGCCATCCCTCTAACCCCAGAATTTCTTTGTAATTTGGAAAGTGAACATTAATTTTATAACATGATCTGCAGAAGTAAAACAGAAAGCAAGATGTTGTGTATTTATAGTATCAAGATATATGATTCTCTAAAAAAAATAATTTGGGGGCTAGGAGTGGTGGTGCATGACTTAATCGTGGCACTTGGACAACAGAAACAGGGAGATCTGAGTTTGAGACTGACCTGTGAAGTTCAAGGCCAGCCAGGTCTACTTAGTAAGACTGCGTCAAAAACAAAAAACAAAAGCAAACTAACAAACAAAGAAGTCCACATCCCAAAACAAAATTAGCAACAAAATTAATTTGGAGACATTTATTTTTTTATCTAGTGTTGGAAGGATGCATGAGGTGCGGAGGTCAGGTGACAGCCTTTGAGAGTCAGTTTTCTCCTGTCATATAGATCCAGTGATTGAGTGTTCATCACCAGACATGGTGACAAAGCACCTTTACCCACTGCAGGCCCCAATTCTTTATGTTTAATCAATATGGCTTAACTTTTTAGTTTATAATACAAAATAATGGGCTTAAAATGTGAAATGATTCTCAAAGCAGTGTGCCTTTTTCTTTTTTCAGTCAAAAGTTTTTCTATATAGTAGTCTTGTTTGTTCTGGAACTCAGTATGTAGTCCAGGCCCCAGGCTGGCCTCCAGCTCACAGAGATTCACCTGCCTCTGCCCCCCAAGTGCTGGAATTAAAGGCGTGGGCCATGATGCCCAGTTTCTGTGTGTCGTTGTTGAGTAGAGACCATGTTAATAATCTTCTCTATATCATTCTCATTTTAGTGTATGTGCTGCCGAGGTGAGCAAACAGCCTCTTAGTTTAAATGCTATGACATGATTCTTTGGTGTAAGGAAAAATACCTTGGTTGGGAATAGGCATTAGAGTGTCATTGGGTAAAGGTGCTTGCTGCTAAGCTTGATGACCTGAGTTCTATCCCTTGGATAAGTAGGATAGCAGGAAAGAACCAACTCCCTAAAGTTGCCCTCTGATCTCTACATGTGTGCTATGGCATGGATGTCCCCCCACACATATAAATATATGTAATTTAGAATGTGGAGGGAATTAAAACTCAGGGAAGTAAGATTTTTCTGTTTCTCAAGAGGACATGGATTATCAAGAAGCTGGTGATCATAGAGGCTGATAATGTTATTATGGGGGTCTATAATACTTTTCTCTCTACTTTCCTTTGTAATTGGAAATTTTCCTTAGTAAAAAAAATTATTTCAATGTAAATATAAAATATCTTAGCCTCATAACAGAGAAGAACATTACAGCTATGTTCAGAGTCCCAAGTTCAATCCCCATTACCACGGGAAAAGGAAAGGAATGAATAATGAACGGATAAACCCCTCATCTGCCCCTGAGCACTCACGAGGCCTATAATTCAGGATTTTATTTGACTTTCCTCCAGGTGTCATGAGGTAGGCATTCCCATTTTGCAAGAGAGAAACCTGAGTTCAGAATAGTTAAGTAACTTTGCTAAGGGGATACCTCTTCTAAGCCTCATGGCAAGACTTTGGTGAATGTAAGAGTGGATTAGTAAGCACTAACAAAAAGGGTGACTGAGATGGCCTTTATGCTCATCAGTCTCTTCTCCCTGCAGCTGGTAGTGGGAGACCTTGGACCAGGTGGGCAGCAGCCCCGCCTGAAGGTGCTCAAAGGACCCACAGTGCTGACAGAAAGCCCACTGCCTGCCCTGCCGGCCTCGGCTGCCACCTTCCTCATGGACCAACATGAGCCCAGGACACCTGCCCTAGCACTCGCTTCAGGACCTTGTGTCTATGTTTATAAGAACCTTAGACCCTACTTCAAGTTCAGCTTGCCCCAGTTACCGCCAAACCCTTTGGAACAAGACCTTTGGAACCAAGCCAAAGAGGTAGGTAACATAGCAAACAAGAACTCAGAGGTGGCAGCCACTAAAGGAGGAGGACTAGACTCTCAGGAGGGTGGGCTCGCAACAGTAGAAGGTAGGTCTTAGCCCAGCTCTGGAGCAATAGTGAGATGCTGTGCTCGGCCCTGAGAAGTAGCTTCCAGGAAGGCACTGAGCCAAGTCCTTTGGAGAGCAGACACCATAGTAACATTTAGATGCCTTTGCACTAACTACATCCCTTCCTACCTGTGGAGAAAGAGGAACCAAAGAAGGAAAAGGCTCACCTGAGTGAGTGGGGGATGACCCTGCAGAGTAGGGACACGTTAGGAGGATGACCCTGTAGAGTAGGGACATGTCTTTATTGTTAGCAACAATAAAGAGGATAGACATGATCCCGAGACAGATTCAAAACAAGATCTCAGACTTGGGGTTGAGTGCCAAGCCATTGAGAAGAACGTGAAGAGGAAGACCTGCCCCTTGTGCCCAAGTATAGACATAGTGAGCTGGCTGAGGATGTAGCTGCTAGCTAGAGCTCACAGGCTCTCTCTTCTCTCCATGCTGACACAGGACCGGATTGACCCCTTAACACTGAAGGAGATGCTGGAGGACATCAGGTGAGAGCCCACTTTCCCACTTTGCACTCCTTCATCCTGAAGCTCTCCTATGACCCTCATGAAAACTGCCCTGTTGGCCATTATCGTTGCAGGGAAAAGGCAGAGGTGCCTTTGTCTGTGCAGTCACTCAGGTAGGAGTCCTTTGGGGCAGGGCGGAGTGGGTATCTAGACTGGCACCAGAGGCAGCCAGGCACGGCATGCTGGTCCCCATTCTGTGTGTGTGCAGGTTTCTGCAGCTGGAGCTGAGTGAAATGGAGGCGTTTGTAAACCAGCACAAGTCCAAGGTTATCAAGCGTCAGGTAATACCCTTTCTCTCTTTATTGCCCTTTCAAGGTGCTTACATTTTTAAAATTGTGTGCGTTCATATGCAGACAGGTGCACGGGTGTGTGCATGGGTGTGGAAGGCAGAGGATGACCTCAGGTGTCAATCTTAGGAATGCCATCCATCTCCTTTGAGATAAGGTTTCTTTTGGCGTAGAGCTCACCAATTAGGTTACATTAGCCATCCAGGAGTCCACAGGGATTCATCTGTCTCTGCCTTCCTGGCATTTCTTCCATGGCTTCTGGGGATCAAATTCAGCTCCTGCTTGCCAGGCAAGCACTTTACCAGCTCCAAACACTCCCATTTAAAAAAAAAAAAAAAAAAAAAAAAAGACCATGTAAACAGCAGTTGATTTTAACACTGAGCCTGGCCAGTGGCACAAGTCCAGGGTCTCAAAGCAGAGAGCTTTCTGCATTTCTAGTTAACAGGGATGGATGGCTATGAAACAGCTATGACATAATATTATCACAGTTATATTCTTGAGGATAAAGATAATTACATCCTTACTACAGAATAGTCAAAAAATAAAAGAGGACTATAAGATGATTCCACTACCTAGAGACACCCTCTTCTTGCTGTTTCTGAACATTTTCTTCACAAATACACATTTTATGCGGCTTCCCTTGAGTAACATTTTTTTTCTTTTCTTTTCTTTTCTTTTTTTTTTTTCTTTTTCTTTTTCTTTTTCTTTTTTTCGAGACAGGGTTTCTCTGTATAGCCCGGGCTGGCCTCTAACTCAGAAATTCGCCTGCCTCTGCCTCCCAAGTGCTGGGATTAAAGGCGTGTGCCACCACAGCCCGGCTTGAGTAACATTTTGAGAACATCATATTTTGCATAGCCTTTGAGAACTCTAATTTTAGTAGCTCGTTAATTATTTAGTTTGATATGATTTTTTTCCCACTTGTTTGATTTGACTGGTTGCTTTTTTGTGACAGCATCTCATTTGTCGAGTTTGTCTTTGCTCTCCTGAGCCTCTTCCCTCTGCCTCCCAGTGCTGAGTCTGCAGGCCTGCACCACCCCCCTCAGTGGTTCACTTCACCATGTGTACCCACCACCCCTCCAGCACCTCTATGTGCGATTGTAATGATGCATGTACAGCATTCAGTGCATTCATTCAAAGGAAAACATTTTGCTTCTACTAGTTTCCATAGAGAAACTCTTTCAAAATGAAGCCTTCCTTTTGATGTCCAGTTATAACTACAGAATGAACAGGTGTCTCCTGTAGAAGTTTCAGGAAAGTTCTGTTCTCATTGCTCAGAGAGAACCAGTGTCTGCTTGAGGGTTTAAGTTTTACCATGTTTCTATGTTCACATATATTATTTTGTTTTGTTTTGTTTTTGAGACAGGGTCTCACTATATAGTCCCAGCTATCCTGGAGCTTACTGTGTAGACCAGGCTGGCCTTGAACTTAGAGAGATTCACCTGTCTGTGCTTCCTGACTGCCGGGATTGCAGGCTTGTACCACCACTCCTGGATTGTAGACATTTTTAAATGATATATTTTATTTTTATTTTATGTTTATGAATGTTTTGTCCACATGTACACATGTGCACTGCACGTGTGCTTGGTGCCTGCAGATGCCCATGTCAGTGGATCTTCTTTTAAAACATGCCTTTTTGTTGTTTGGAGTGGTTGTTTGTTTGAGACAAGATCTTGCTAGGTAGTTTGGGCTAGCTTGGTACTGGAATTTTAAGCCAAGCTGGCCTTGAACATGCAGCAATCTTCCAGCTCCTGCTGCTGAGATTCTTTGACAACAGGTATGAATCACACCCAGCTCTTAAATGTGTGGCCTTGTTGATTTTGACTATGTGAATGGCTCATAAATGGCTTAGACAATACTTATTGTCATACATTTAGGTTTGTAGGAGAAACACTTTGCCATCAACATTCAGGCATACTTCTCATGCTTGTTCCTCTTTCACCCTCTCCCTTCCCTCCTCTGGCTCTGGTCTATCTGGGAACATGGTGGGGTCTTCTGCAGACAGTCATCACCACAATGACTACCCTGAAGAAGAACCTGGCGGATGAGGACGCAGTGTCCTGTCTGGTGCTAGGCACTGAGAACAAGGAACTCCTTGTGCTGGACCCTGAGGCCTTCACCATTTTGGCCAAGGTCAGTATCAGGTCTGTCCCTGGTTATATACAAGGTCCAGGTTGTGTTCCTCTTGTTCTCCCAGTGTGGGTAGTTCAGTGTTCAGAAAGTGTAGCTAAGCATAAAGCAAGATTAGATGTCCCAAGAGCTCACCACTCCTAAGGCTGGTGTGAAAGGTTCAGTACAGATCCTTCCAGACAATCTCATGTGTGGAATAGTTGTCTAGCTTGGTTCAAATAGTGTCGTTTTATAGAGAGGTATATTTCCAGTTCATTACTGCTGCTGTGATAAAACACTCTGACCAAGAGCAACTCAGGGGGGATAGGGCTTGATTGATTGGCAGCTCCAGGTTACAGTTTACCATTTCAGGGAAGCGAGGCAGGAACTCAGGCAGCCGTCACATCACATCCACAGTAGAGCAGAGAGGAAGGAACACAGGCAGGCTGTCTGCCGGGATAGGCTTCATCTGCAGGTGGCTTTCTTTACTCAAACAGCTCAGGAATTCATATTGCCCAGCCAGTGAATTCATATTGCCCACATTCAAGGTGTGCCTTGCCAACTCAGTTAACAATCCAGACAGTTGCCCACAGGGCAGCCTGACCTAGGTAGCTCCTCAACTGAAACTCCTCTCAGGCGAGTCTAGGTTCGCTTACGTTGATAGTGAGTGCAAGCAGTACAGTGTCCTTAGACAGACAGGCTTGTGTGCAGATCCAGCAATGCACTCTTTTCACGTTACTCTATAACCTCAGGATCTTCCTTTGCTCACAAAACCATGCCAACCGTCTTGTTGTTATTCTTTGCTTTTTTTGCAGTGTAGCCCAGGTTAGCCTTGAACTTGCGATCCTCCTGGCTCCATTTCCCAAATGCTGATATTATGGTGTGTACCACCACTGTAGCTTCATATCAGCCCTTTTAAAGGCTCCACGTTCTGCGTGTAAATACATCCATCCATGTATTTACCTGGCCAGGAGGCGTCCAAGTAAATGATTTTTATTATTGTTGATGCTGCTCCGCTGGTCCTCCTGTTCAAACGCCTTTGTATATCTACGTATATAACTCTCATACTTTGCTGGAGGTGGCAGGGTTTAGCCAAATGGCATAGACTTTAAAGCTGCATAGGAATTTAAGCTGGGACCAGTAGGAAGTGAACAAAGATTTCAGGATTTTAGTCTAGAATTAACAATTTCTTCCAACCATGGTCAGAAAGTTTGAGCCATTTTCTCTGCAGATGAGCCTGCCCAGTGTCCCCGTCTTCCTGGAGGTTTCCGGCCAGTTTGATGTGGAATTCCGTTTGACTGCTGCCTGCAGGAATGGGAGCATCTACATCCTGAGACGGTAGCTGCAGCTGCAGCCTCAGACTCTTGGTGGCTTCAGGGGATTGCAAGATGAACAAGGGTGTAGACTGGAATTTGGGATTGAAAGGATAGAATTTTGTAAAGGAGGCTGAACTTTGGAGGGGAGAGGAGAGGAGGAGCCTGGCATGAGGGGGCTGTAAGAGAACAGTGCAGCCAAAGGGTAGAGGCAGCAGTCAGAGGGTGGAGGAAGCAGATACAATCTCTAGTATTTATTATATTGTTTTATAATGTATGTGACACATGCATTAGTTTGATATTCTAGACAGTGTTTGTTTGTTTGTTTGTTTGTTTGAGACAGAGTTTCTTTGTGTAGTTCTGGCTGTCCTGGAACTTGCACTGTAGACCTCTGTAGCCTCGAACTCACAGAGATCAGCATGCCTCTGCATCCCGAGTGATGGGATTAAAGGTGTACACCACCACTGCCCAGCCAAATTATTTTATGTTTATGAGTATTTTGCCCATGTGCATGTCTGTGTACCACATACAAGAGGTCATCAGCCTTCTGAGACTAGATTATCAGGTAACTGTGAGCAATGATAGAGATGCTGGGAATTGAACCTGAGTCTTTTAGAAAGGCAGTCAGTGCTCTCAACCTCTGAGCCAGCTCTCCAGCCCTCCAGACAGTCTTTTAACTCAAGACATTTTATTGAGCAAATCCTATGCATTCAGTACTGCACAGGGGGTTGGAGAGTCACTGGTAAATGGAATCTGCTTCATGAGGAAGACATATAGTAAATAATGTAAGTTATATGAGTTCTTACTGAGAAGAAATAGAAGCTCAGTGAGAAAAAAAAATCACCTGGGTTGGTGGCATGAAGGGGGCGTGCGCCTGTAGTCCCAACATTTGGAAGGCTAAGAAGGGAGAATTCCCAGAGCCCAGAAGCCAGTGAGATGCAGTCTTTATACAGCCTGGAGAAAGTGGGTCACAGCTATGGTTGAAAGGCAGAAACTACCCTCTCTGTCTGAAAAAGGAAAACTAAGAAGCAGAGACCAGAAAACTGATGGGCCATTCATTTCTGATAAACCAGGAAACTTTTCAAGTCCAATAGCACTGGCTAGACCAGGTAAACGTAATCAGAACACTGAAATCCCAGGACACTTGTTACCATAGTGAAGGGCAGGAGGAGACAGTAGGAAAACATACCTGGTGTCATCCAGGGTCACATGTCTTCTAAGTGGTTGGTGGAGAGATGACCTCATCATTTACTCAGGACCAGGGGTGCTCTTGGGTTAATCTGGGGTGCTGGGAAAGGATAAATCAGCCAGGGAGCTAGATGCAAGGCTTCTCTGGGCAGAGGTATTGTGTCTTTATTCCACAGAGACTCCAAACACCCCAAGTACTGCATAGAGTTGAGTGCCCAGCCTGTGGGGCTGGTCCGGGTACACAAGATCCTGGTGGTGGGCAGCACCCAAGAGAGTCTGCATGGCTTCACCCACAAGGTGTGGACTTTAGCCCCTTCTCCTCCACACTGTCTCCCCTGTGAGCCCAAAGCTGCCCATTACTTGCCACTCCAACCACCCCTTATTTCCATGTGAAGCCCTGAGCTCCCTGCAGACACTGGCTGTTTCTTGCCAGGGTAAGAAGCTGTGGACAGTACAGATGCCTGCAGCTATCCTGACCATGAACCTCTTGGAGCAGCGATCCCGAGGCCTGCAAGCTGTCATGGCTGCTCTGGCCAATGGGGAAGTCCGAATTTACCGAGACAAGGCCCTGCTTAACGTCATCCGTGCCCCTGTAAGCAAGCATGCCTCTCCAGCACTGCTGCTGGCTCTTCCTTACCCAAGCCCTATATTTTTTTTCTTCTCTAATTTTTTTTTATTTAATCTTTGACAGTTTCATACATGAATGTCATTGATCCCATTCACCCACATTTCCTTCTTATCCCCCCCACCTCCCTGTGATACCCCTCCCCCACAGGTCTCTCTTCCTATTTTTATGGTGTTTTGTTTTATTTTGTTCACATAACCCACTGAGTTTAATTAGGGTTGTTAGCATGTGTATGGGGGGGGGTTTATTTACTGGGTCATGGCCAACTTACTGGTGGCAACACCCCTGAATAAAAATGAGTCCCCTACCTCCAGCAGTGTCGACTGCCATAGCTCCTTAGCTCAGGTGGGACCTCAGCTCTTGTCCCACCCATCCAACCCTGCTTCTTCACTGCCTTTTCTGACCCCATAGGGATGGGCCTTAGAAATACTGGTTGAACCCTTCACGATGTGTACAGTTGCCACATGACAGAGAAAGCGGCATAAAAATGACTAAACCCTTGATTCCAGGGAGTTTATATGTGGTGACAGCTAGCCAGAGACAAGTGAACACACAGAGCAGGGGGGCCAAAGCAAAGCACTAGAAAGCAGAGGGGCTGAGTGACTCGGGGCCAAATCAGTTTGCCAAGTAGATGAGTGGCAGAGGAACATTCTAGACCAGGAGCAACATGAACAAAGGATGAGGGACAAACATTGTTTGTTTTTAGAGACAGGTCTCACTACGTAGCTCTAAGTGGCCTAGAATTACTATATGGATCAGATTGGCCTCTAACCCACAAAGGTCTACCAGCTACCTGCTGGGTGCTGGGATTGAAGGCCTGTGCCACTATGCCCTTCTTCTTCTCATCATCATCACCATCGTCATCATCTAATTTCATCATTTTCCTTTTTCTCCCTCCAACCCTTCACACATACCCACCCTCCTTGCTCCCTCTCAAAATTATGGTCTCTTTTTTTAGTTGTTATTATTTTACACACACACACACACAATTACAATCTGATCAGGCCATATAGTATGTATTAGATTTTGGGTACTGGATAACCAATTGGGATTTTTTAAAATTAATTTTGTGTACATGGCTGTTTGCCTACATGCATGTCTGTGCACCACGTGTACACATTTTCCATGGAGGCTAGAAAAGGACACAGGATCCCCTGGCTCTGGAGCCACCGTCTGGCTATGGGAGTCAAGCCAGGGTCTTCTGCTCAAGTAGCCAGTGCCTTTGGCTCCTGATCCATCTCTCTAGTTCCAGGGTCTTTTTTATTTATAGTATATCTTAAATATTTATAGTATATCTACAAATCATATGTTTTATGTGTGTGCATGCACCATGGCAAGCATGTGGGGATCAGAGGACAAGTTTTAAGAATGGGCTCCTTCCTCTGAGGGTTCTGGGGACTGAACTCAGGCTGTCAGACTCACACAGTGAGAACTTTTACCCTCCAAGCCATCTCACCTCATGGAACTTAACTCCCTACTGGATGATGGTCACTGTCTAAAATCTGGAAGCAGTGGTTGGCTCCTGTGGTACTGAGAAGGTACAAGGTTGGGAGAACTGGATAAGATGGACTGGAATCTGATGTGGAAGACCTTAAATATCTTGTTAAGGAGAGGAAAAGCCATTGGAGGTTTGTGTTTTGAAAGGCAACAAAAGCAACCAAGGACCCAGTGCAGGCAGATTAAGTAGCCCAGGAGATTTATTAGAAGGCCACACAAAAAGAGGGTAGGGGTGTTTAGTGTAGAACTTCAGCACAGCCTGGGAGATTAGAAGGGAAATGGGTAATCCAAGACATATTTCCAAGGCAAAATTGCTACTACTTCTCAAATCTTACCCATTTTAATTCTCATTTGGGCTCTCCCCTCCAGCCCATCTTGCTTTCCTTCTCAAGATATTTTCCCAGCTAAAGTCTGGTTTCCCCTTGTAGGATGCAGTAACCAGCCTGTGTTTTGGTCGATATGGGCGAGAAGACAACACCCTCATCATGACTACTAGAGGTAAGGACTGGGATCTGGGAAGGACAGTAGGGCTGGAGTGACGGGGATGGGATTCTGTGGGGAAGGAGGAGCATGGATAGAGACAGGTGGGAGCCCAGGCCTTCAGACATGATCAGATCAGAGTAGTTGGAATTTTGCCTAGGAGCTAACCCTGGTCAGGCAGTGCCTCTTCAGCCTGTGCCTTCAGCATCCACCCGAGTGCCAAGAACATCACAATTCTTCATAAACAGCTGCTGAGTGAGTGAGCGAGTGAGTGAGTGATCGAGCGAACAAGTGAGTGATAAGAGACTGCCGACAGCCATGGGTGCTGTCACAGAACTTTAACAGCAGCACTTGAAAAGGTGGAGGCAGGTGGATCAGAAATTCAAGGTCAAGTTCCAATACAAAGGGAGTTCAAGTCTATCCTAAGCCATATGGATCCCTTCTTCAGGAAGAAAAATAAAAAGTGAGTCTTGTCAGAAAGACAGACATGTTTGGACAAGAGTGCAGTTGTTTTGGGAAGAATGGGAATGTGGGGTAGAACAGAGGAATGGACGTGGTTTTGTTTGCCCATTTCTCAGGTGGTGGCCTGATGATCAAGATCCTGAAGCGTACAGCAGTATTTGTGGAAGGGACTGGTGAGGTGGGCCCACCACTGGCGCAGACCACAAAACTCAATGTGCCACGAAAGACCCGGCTGTATGTGGATCAGACCCTGCGGGAGCGGGAAGCTGGCACAGGTGAGACTTAGGGAAGACCACAGAGAATCCCACTGGGTGCCTTGGGCATGAGTGAGATCTTAGCCAGTGGAGAAGGCCAGAGGTCTACTGCCCTCATGGCAGAGGGTGATGCTGGTGAGAGCCAGGGCACTTAGCACCAGAGGCAGCAGTTCCTTCCAGATGCAGAAGTTCTCAAGAGAAAAGTAGAAACTCACCAGGATTCTTCCCCTTGTTAGGTTTCCCTGCTCACCATTCATTTGTTACCTGTGATGACACCAGACATGCAAGGTATTGGGCCATCCCCTACCTCGGAAGCCTAGTTCATCTAGCCAACTTCATGTTGTATGCTAGTTAATTTCTTCTAAGGGCTGCTGGGGCACATACAGGGTGTGAAAGATACTGTCTGGAGCATAATGGTGGCTCATGCCTTTAATCCCAGCACTTGGGAGGTAGAGACAGTAGATATCTCTATGAATCTTAAGGTCAGGGAAAATTACATAGTGAGACCCTGTCTCAAAAGCAAACCAAACAAAATAACAACAAAATATGTAAGTGAAATAATGGATAAAGTTCTATAAGGAGACCAGATATAAAAGTCTTACAATCTCATAATCTTGGACTGGACAGATGGCTCAGTGGTTAAGAGCATTGGCTGTTCTTCCAGAGGTCCTGGGTTTGATCCACAACACCTGCATAGTGGCTCACAATCATCTTAAGGCCTTTTCTGAGGGATCTGATGCCCTCTTCTGGCCTCCAAAGGCACTGAGCTCATGTGCACATACCCACATGCAGACACACACATACACACTAAAAAAAAATAATAGTAACTTGTAAACTTTTTTTATATGTACCAATATATCTGACTGGCAAATATGATGGGAAAAGGTCTGTTCACAATAGCAAAGGGATTCCTAGAAATAAATATTGGTGAAAAAATGTACAAAGTCTAGTAAAGAAAATTGTAAAACTACCTTCATGATGGACGTGGTGGCACACACGTGAAATCCTAGCTCTTGGGAGGTAGAAGGTAGTATTTCAAGTTCATGATCAGCTTTGTCTACATAGTGACATCCTGACCGAAAACCAAAACATCAGCCTCTGAACAGCAGCAGCAATGTGATCAGCCACATCTGGAGGTGGATTTCAGGAAGGGCCATCTGTACCTGGCAAATGGTTAGGGCTAAGGGATCCAACAAGGGGACCTGGGGACAGGGGCAGTGGGTGGGTGGTTGAGCTTAGTGTGGATAGGACCATAGATGGAGATGACTAAGAGGTAGTTCAAAGCAGAGGCAGGCCTGGGCACCCACAAGCTGCTGGAGACACACCACACAGTAATGTCTGCACATCTGGGGCTGATTAGCATGTAAATATGGGAACCAGTTTGAAGCCTTTAGGAGCTGGAAACTAGTGTTCCTTGGGGCGGCAGAGTCAGGGCAGGTCCTACATTATCCAGAGAATAAGGTGGTGGGTGAGAGTCAGGGCAGGTCCTACATTATCCAGAGAATAAGGTGGTGGGTGAGAGTCAGGGCAGGTCCTACATTATCCAGAGAATAAGGTGGTGGGTGAGAGTCAGGGCAGGTCCTACATTATCCAGAGAATAAGGTGGTGGGTGAGGAGACCAAGGCCAAAATCAGCCTTGAAACTGTGAAATCCAGCCTTGAGGGATGAACAGAAGGAGCAGGGATGGAGACTGAGATTGTGTGTGCAG
This sequence comes from Arvicanthis niloticus, assembly GCF_011762505.2. NCBI lineage: Eukaryota > Metazoa > Chordata > Mammalia > Rodentia > Muridae > Arvicanthis > Arvicanthis niloticus. Next base: position 113,356,365 of record NC_047658.1, on the reverse strand, counting down.
TGAGGTCATAGGAGAGCCAGGAAGGAAGAAGTAGGCTGTGGCCCACAGCATCCAGCATGGCCCTGCCTACCCTGATCTTCTCAGCCTGCCTTGCCCTGCCTATTCCCATCATGCCTTTCTTTTCTGTTTTTCTCATGTAATCTAAGCAAGAGTACTCTCACCTTGCATTGCTTCAGCCTTCATGTCCTCTCTGCAGCCATGCACCGGACCTTCCAGACTGACCTCTACCTGCTGCGCCTCCGAGCTGCCAGAGCCTATGTTCAGGCCCTGGAGCTCAGCCTGAGCCCCATGTCAACCACAGCTCGGGAGCCACTCAAGCTGCATGCAGTGGTAAGTATCCAAGTGTAGGGACATTAGGGGCAGGGGTGAGTGGCGTCCTCCCTGCTGCACAGGTAAGCACCCAGAGCCACTGTCAAGCCACCTAGCCCTGTGCTCCCATCTCACCTCCTCACAGATGTAGAGCCTGAGCCCTTGCCCTCCCGAGAGGGCTGCTCAGCCTACTGTATTCTCCTCTTCTGTAGCTGTTACAGAGGGGCACATGCTCTTTTGTTCCATGCTGTACCTCAAACAAACCCCTAGGCTGGAGTGGTTACAGTGGGATATTGTACAGCCCAGGAACCTGGAGGGATTCTCCTGGCCACAGATGAAGGCAGAGAGTGATTTGTGTTGCCATGAGCAGCCTACAGAATTAGTACAGGGAAGGTTCACTCGACCCTAGGTATACACGTACATACACAAGCCTGAGGGTCCTAACCAATTCTGAGTGAGCCTGGGTGTGTTTTTAGAGCATGTATTCTAAATGCTCCTTTTCTTTTTTTTTTCCTCCTCCCCAAGGCAGGGTTTCTCTGCATAGCCCTGGCTGTCTTGGAACTCACTCTGTAGATCAGACTGACCTCAAACTCAGAGATCCACCTGTGTCAGCCTTCTAAGTGCTAGGATTAAAGGCCTGTGCCACCATGCTCAACTTCAGTTGTTTCTTTTCTGAAGAGAGTGTCTAGATACAGAAGAAGAGAGGGTTATTGAGCCACTTAGAATGGGAGGAGGTGGCCTTTAAATCATTGAGTCACCAGGATGGGAAAGGAAGGCAGTCGTGCCCACACTGGGGTCAGTGATGAGCACAGCTGCAGCCCTGAGCCAACTGTACTTGAATCTGCTAAGAAGCGTCCATCAAGACCTTCCCTGATCTATGCCTTTGCCATCTCTCTGCTTCTGTGTCCTTTAAGAAACAGACAGATGGAATTGGAGAAGAGTATCTCCAGGCCTTTGATGGAGAAGCAGCAGGCAAGACGGTGGTATTCAGTGTTCAAGGCCAATGGGTCTTAAGGGCCTCTTCATCTTACTCTCTTTACAGGTTCAAGGCCTGGGCCCCACCTTTAAGCTCACACTTCACTTGCAGAATACGTCAACGGCTCGGCCAGTACTAGGTCTGCAGGTCTGCTTCCTGTACAACGAGGCACTCTATGCCCTGCCTCGGGCCTTCTTTAAGGTACTAGATCTTCATGCTGACATGAACGCCAGCAGTCAGGGCTGCAACCCCTATTAGGTTACAGTAAGAGTAAGGGAGTGGTCAATAGATCAACACAAGCCAGAGACTAGACAGCCCCTGCCTCTACTGCCTTTTCTCCCAGCCAAAGAGACCCCAGGAAACCACACAGAAGGAGATGGAAAATGGCTGAATGAGTTTTTCCTCTGTGTCCCTAATTGGAGAGGGCAGGGGGCTCCAGAACTCATGCTGTTTCCCAGCTGTTCCTGCTGAGGAAAAGAAGCCACTCTCTGCCCCAATCACTACAGAAGCAAAGGACCTGCTTCCCCCAGGGCTAAGGTGTTCTCAGGTTGGGCGAAGCAATAATTAAAACTCTGGAACAGGGAGGAGTCAGCCTTGGTAGACTAGGTTTAACCACAGACATGTGAGCCCCAGGCATGCACTTACCCTCCCTGCACCTTGTTCCTTGGATCTGGTTAGTCATACTTGCCCAGGCTGAAGCGCCCTGAGAGAACAGGCATAAATGCTTTGTAATCTGCCAGATGCTGTCTAGGTAAGTGAGCTTTGAGGATTAATCTATTTCTGTTCCCCAAATAGGTTCCTTTGCTGGTGCCAGGACTCAGTTACCCACTGGAGACCTTTGTGGAGAGTCTCAGTAGCAAGGGCATCTCAGACATGATCAAGGCAGGTTGATATTTCAGAGAGGCAAGTGGGACTCTGGGGAAGCCAGTAGGATGAGGGTGGAGAAGACTGTTGGGGCCCTGGGCTGTGATGGGGTCCGTTAGCACAGCAGAGGCCTCGCAGCCTTTTCGTCCCTTTCACAGACAGGCTGGGAATCTGTCTCTTGAGCCAGCACAGACAGATTTGCTGTTAGTGATGAGGAGAGGTCAAAGTTGCCCCCTCTGCCATATCTTCTCCTCCCTAGGTGCTGGTGCTCCGGGAAGGCCAGAGTGCACCCCTGCTGAGTGCTCACATCAACATGCCTGTGAGTGAGGGTCTGGCGGCTGCCTGAGCCCTGGGCCAGCATTCAAGCCTTCACAAAATGGAGCCAGTCAGATCCAGTGACTTCCAGTGTCACCAGACTACTTCCCCCGACAGCAATGTAGTGAGGCATCAGCTCCCTGTTCCTCTCTGAAACAGTCCCCTTGCTCCCCACCTCTGCCAGTGGGCCTGAGCAACGAGACATGGCGTGCTTGCTCAGAGTCAGCCTGTCCTCCTCAGAACCCAGGCGCTGTCCCTCAGTTCCTGCTGCCTATCACCCTGTCCAGGTCCCAGGAGGAGATGTGAGGTGGTCAGGGTGAGCATAGCCCCAGCCCACCCTTCCTTCCACACATGTACTTCAGATGAAGGCCACAGTTGATCAAGGGCTCAAGTTATCGCTGGTTGCCCTCTGTTGCCCTTTGAAGTTGCAGGGGCGTGGATGCTGCCAGCTTAGTTTACAAGCACATGTGCTAAGCTTCCTCAGCTGAAGAGGGGCTCTACTTTCTACCTTGAAGTCCAGCAGTCATGGGGTCTTAGACCAGCCACAGAGATTGCCAGAGGAAGTGGTGCAAGAAGTAGAAGGGGTCCCTGTGAGGAGCTAGATCCAGACAGCAGCTGCTCCTGATGTGGATGCCCACATCCAGAGACAGTTTTCCTGAAGTGGAATGCCAAGCTAGATCACAGAGCTAGGGCTGGTGGCACTGGGAGAGGTGTTTCTGGGACCTGGGAAGTGACCCAAGAGGCAGATGCCGACAAGTGCCCGTCAGAATGCACTTAGGTCCAGCAGCCCCAGATGGTCCTGAGGGTGGAATGTTTACTGTGCAGAGGTCAGAATATGCCTAAGGTCACTCCATACACACCAGGGGTATGGAGTGAAGCTGAATTAAAGGAAGATGTGTTTACATCTCAAGTGCCAGGACCCTGGCCCTCCTCAGAGACTGTTTTAAATCACTTGCGAACCACGAGCCTGGCTCCATGGAGAGCAACATTTTCTACAGTCTGATCAGGTTCAGCCTGGTGTGTGGCACCCAGCTCAGGCGTGCAGGTTTCCACCTCCTCTCCAGTACAAAAGGTTTGCCTGGATTCATTCTAAACTGTTGTCAGCTCTAGCACCATTAGAGCTTGGCAGCTCCTCGGGAGGAAGGAAAGAATTGGTCCAAGAAGGTGATATTTAACTACACAGCTTTTGCCCACCACTGCCAGTCAGGCTCAGAGAGAGTGGGCTTGGACCAAAGAAACAGCCCATCGTCCTCCTCCTCACATTGCCCATCCCCATCCAGACAGGCACTACTGAGCCAGGATAGCAAAGGGCTCTTAGCGAATCAGCCAGCGGAGGCACAGCTGAACCAAGCAGGAAGTCTACCTGGAGGTGGGAAGATGAGAGGGGGAGGGGTGTTGCTGTGACCTAACCTGCAGCACTGAACAGGAAGGAAGGCCTGCCCAAGGTGTTGAGCCCTGGCTCTGGTGTCATGTGAGCGGGGCTGTGCTGTCACAGGGCCAGGTTGTGTGTTGGGTTGTGACACTCCAGTCCCTTTCACCCAAGTCAAGCTGTGAAATCAGAACAAAAATATTTGATGTGTGCTCTCTCTGTAGCTATTCATGATGGTATAAGGGGTGAGACATATGCCCAGGTCCTACCATGAAACACAATGTCATACTATGCTTGCCTAGTAAGAAATGTGTTTCATGCAGCTTATACACATAAAAGAACAGGAAGTGTAAACAGTGCAGAGTATCTAGTGTTCACAGGAGCAAGAGCACTAAGAAATTGTGAACCTTGAGGATGAGAAGGGGATCTTTTTAAAAATCATGCTTATTTTGAAACACACCTATGCAGTGATCTGGAATAGACTATTTAAAATAAATAATGGCACCTCTTCCCATTCCACAGAACATTCCTATTCAACAGACATTTTCATTATGTGGGCGGGGGAGGTATGTCTGTGAGTGCAGGTGCCCAAGGAGTCCAGAAAAGGGTGTTGGGGCCCCGGAGCTGGAGTTACAGGTGGTTGTGAGCTAGCTACCCAGTATGGTGCTGGCAGCCACACCTGGGTCCTTGGCAAGAGTAAGGGCTCTTACCCACTGAGCGCCTCTCCAGCCACATAGTCTCGCTTCAGTGATCCATCTTAGACATTCCCTGGTGATTCCCTGTTGTAACAGATGAGTGTTTGGTGCTCTTGAGATGCTCCTCCAGCCCCTGCTCTCCCTGCTTTAGGTAATCAGTATTCACTGTTTACATTGCTGTTTATATTGGTTTGTGAAAGTCTTAGTAAAGCTGAGAATTAACTATAACCATTTTTGAGCTTTTAGATGTTTTCGTGGAATTGACACTTGGTTTGACTTTTCTTTCTTTGCTTAGTTTTCTAACACACCATTGAAAATTCCCCCATTCAATCTGGTTTTTCCTCGGGACATTTCCTTCATACCTTGCTTCTGTGTAGACTCCTGTATAAGAGAGTTCCCTTTCACATCATCCCAAGGTTAGATCCCCTGATGCCTGGGTTCCATGTCTTCTTTCTTATTCTGCCCTCACTGGGTAAACATACCCAGGGTAACTTCATTTTAAAACCCACCTGTGATGGCTACTCCCAATTGTCAGCTTGACTGTATTTGCCTGAACTTGCGTAGAATCCAGATCTTGAGGCCGGAAGACACAAGCTTTTGTTCTGGATATTGAAGCATAGTGACCATGAAAAGCTCAGGCCCAAGGAAGGTGATTCATGCCTTTAGTCCCAGCAGACAGATGCAAGCAGATCTCGAAGTTTAAGCCAGCCTGGGACAGAACAAATTCCAAGTAAAGAACATCTTAGGTCCAAGTGTGGTGGTACACAGCTTTAATCTGGGTCATACCTTCTGCTGGAGGCCTACAGAAGGACAGTGGAAGAAGGAAGGCTGCTGCTTCTTTACCTACTTGCACTTACTTGCCAGCACATCTGTTGGAGCCTACTTCTTCAGGACTCCACGTTATACAGAAGACCAGCTGAAACACCCAGCCTCATGGGACTGAGCAACTACTAGACTCTTGGACTTCCCATTCTCAGCTGCCCATTGTTGGGTTAGTTGGATTGCAGCCTGTAAGTCATTCCAATAATTTCCCTTAATATATAGAGACATTCCATAAGTTCTGTGACTCTAGAGAACCCTGACCAAGACACCACCCAAGTCTTTATACCACTGCTTGTCTGGACACTGCTGTATTCAGCTCACATATGGAAGAGTTTGGGTCATAAACAAAGCTGGGAATAATTCTCCTATAGACAAAGCTCCCATGTCTTCTGTGCTCAGTCCTAATTGCTGCTTTGAGGTGGGGGTAGATGGGCATTCCTCCTCAGGGCTAGCCTGTTCTCTCTCTGGGACTTTAGTTAAGCCTAACATCTGACAAAGTCTCTCCTGAGAGGACTAGATTGATACAAATATTCTTCTCTCTTCTTTCATGGTCATCTTTTTGCTTTGTTTTCTGAGAATGAGATTTTTGTAAGCTTTTCTTAAGTTTCAAACTCTTTTTCTTAGTTCTCAACTCCTCTGTTCAGTCCTTATATTTTCTTCTCTTTACATTTTGCATTTATTTGTTGTGTAGTCCAACAACATCTAATAAAACAAAAACTTATAATGAATTTGTTTTATTTTATTTGGGGTGAGGGGTTAATAGCACTCAAGGGCTTTAAATAATATTGAACCAGAGGCCAGAAAATGAGGCAAAAATACAGAGTCCTTCCTCTAGGGTGGGTAGAGGCTTTTGCCCCAAAACCCAGGCCTCTCTGTATGGAGGATGTGCAGGGACACCTGCAGCCACAGCAAAGCCCCCAGGGGCACAGCCTGAGACTCGATGTCTGGCCTCTCCCTCCAGGCCCAAGATTGGGTCCTTTTTTTATTCTCTTTACAATATAAATAGAATTTCATAACGAATTTATTTACTAAAACAATCTAGCTGGAAGGGTGGTTCAGTGATGAAGAATAGTTGCTGATCTTGCAGAGGATCTGGGCACAGTTCCTAGCACCCATACGGCATGATTCACAACTGCCTGTGACTCCAGTTCCAGGGGATCTGACCACCTCTTTTGGCATTAGGCACCCACATGGTTCACATACATACATAAAATAGATAAAATAAAAAGTTTAAATTAAAAAAAAAAAGTGAAGGTGCATTCTACATTGCACAGTGATCTCACCCATGAAGAGAAGCAAAGATCATAAACATATTTTTAAAATAATTTTATTTTCTTATGTGCATTGGTGTTTTACCTGCATGTATGTCTGTGTGACAGTGTCAGATCTTAGAGTTACAGACAATTGTGAGCTGCCAGGTGGCTGCTGGGAATCGAACCCTCATCCTCTAGAAGAGCAGTCAGTGCTCTTAAGCACTGAGCCATCTCTCCAGCCCCGTATAAAAATATTTTAAATGTAAAAGGAAGCCAAATGTAGTGGCTCATACCTCTAAGCCCAGAATTCAGGAAGCTGAGGCAGGGATGTCAATGGAAGTTCAAAGCCATCCTGGGCTAAGCAGCTTCAGGCCAGTCTGAACCGCTGTCTCCACCAAAATAGTTTTTTAGAGGAAGAACAAAGATGTTATGATTACAAATAAAGTAAATAAAAGAATCTACAATGAGGGGCCATTGAGACTGCCCAGCAAGTAAAGGCACCGACTGTCAAACCTGGTGACCTGAGTTCAATCCCAAGTCCCACATGGTGGGAAGAACCAAGTTACCCTCTGACCTTCACATGTTTGCTATAGCACAGGCATGCCTCTCTCATACACACAAAAGGAAAATCAATCTTTAAAAGAATCTAGTGCTTTTTATGTGCTCAACAATATCTTCATAAATCCTTTATAATAACATTTAAATATAAAAATAAATCCACTCAAAAGACATAATCTTTGTCAGAAAAAAAAAAGCTTTATTGAAAATATTTAAAGCTGGCATGGTGGTGCACACTTTTAATCCCAGCGCTTGGGAGGCAGAGGCAGGTAAATCTCTGAGTTTGAGTTTAGCCTGGTTTAAATAGTAATTTCTAGGCTAACCATAGCTACAAAGCTACAAAGTGAGACCCTGTCTCAAAAAATAAAAATATTCATTGAGAAGATAAACCATGTTCATGGCCTGAAAAGTTGAATCTCAACATAAATGCTGATTTTTTCCAAGATAACACACAGTCCATTGGGTTCCACTTAATATTTCAAGGTGGGCTTTCATTGGTGAAATCTGAAGAGCTGATTCTCAGATGGGTATGGAAGAGCAAGGGCTCCTAGGGGGAGATTCCTACTAAGTGGGGGGAGTGTGCATGGAATGGGGGGCAGGTAGAAAAATGACCAGTGGAAGAAAATAGGAAATGTTTGGTTATGGTATATTCAGCTCTCCATGCGGAAGAGAAAAAGAGTACCAAACCACTACATGCAGTAATTTGGACACATCTCAATATGCACTCTTCTGGTCACCATGGGCACCCATATATACATGCCCATACATGCACACAACCATTCTCTCTCTCTCTCTCTCTCTCTCTCTCTCTCTCTCTCTCTCTCTCTCTTTCTCTCTCCTCTTGCGCACACACACACACACACACACACACACACACACACACACATTAAAATCACCCTTCACAAACTCTGGAACGTGTGGAAGCTAGTTATTTTGGCCCTGATGTTCCCTTTCTCACTTAAGCTGTGCAAAAGTAAAGCAGATTCAAAGACCTGGATTCAAATGTAACCTCTTAGGCCAGTCATGGTGGCAAATGTCTTTAATCCCAGCACTCAGAAAGGAGAAGCCGGTGGATTTCCTTGAGTTTGAGGCCAGTAAGGTCTACATTTCTATCCCACAATCTTGTCCTATGGTCTAGCAGGGCTTTTCTGTTTCTTCCAGAACAAAGACCCTAACTGTGGCCCCACATTCAGGTGAGCTACAAGAGCTTCCTCCAACTGCTGCTGCAGACGTGTTTCTATGGAGTGCTACTCTCCAGAGCATGTGAGGATTCTCCCTTCCTGGATCCCACCACACCCTGCCAGAGCCAGAGGAGGCAGAGCCCTGGCCCATTGGGCACTCAGACCTTCTATAGTCTCCAGGCCAGACGTGGGAACTGGAAAACAGCCAAAACAACAAAGTGGGGGATAGAAACCCAGCAAAGATGGGCGAGGCCAAGAACAGGTGGGCATTTACTAGCCTATAGAAGAGCAGTCGGGCCAAGTAGCCCTCTTGCCAGACCCTCCTCTGGCAAAAGGGCCAACTATAGAGATGGAAGAGCCCACGCTGGGCAGGTGCAAAGGAGCTGGAGCTGCCCACTACACATGAAGGGGCAATCTGGCCTCCCTCCTGTGGCTGGCAGGAAACTCAAAACAAGTTCTCAGTTCATTCCTCTGCTCCCTTCTGCCCTGTTCAGTTCTGGCTCTACCTGGATTCAGGAAGTCACAAGACCCACATCAGTTGGAGTCTGGAAAGTGATCCCATCTCCAGGCAAAGGAGAGGCTAGAAAAGGCCAGAACCAGACTAGGGCCCAGCGAGGCCCCAGGGCTGCCTGCAGGTTGTGGCAGGTGCCCAGGTCATAGGAGTGACGACCCCGAGCCCACTCCCAGGTGGTCTGGCCCCGAAGCAGCAGCATCCCATGGAAGAGCAGCCCAGCAGCACACAGCAGTGCGCCTGCCACACATGTGTCCACCACAAATGCCAGGACGAACTGGGCCAGAGACACTTTGCCTGTGGGGAGAAAACAGAAAGGGGCTCAGGGAACAGCAGTTGGCTGGCCTTCCCAAACCCTAATCCTGCCCTCCTCCCACCAAAGAAGCTCATGCCTCCATTCTGTAAATTCAATTATTTAGTTACACCTGGGATCTGTGTTACATGGAAAAGTATATCATTTATCATCTTGTCCTCAGTAGGCAACTAGTTCCTGCTGAATACTTAATTGACCTCCAGAGGCAATGAAACACTGTGCTAAGTGAAGGAAGCGAGGCATGAAGAGCCATGGGCTGTGGGGTATGCTTGCTGTGAGCTGTCTTGAATGGGCAAGCACATGCACAGAAAGCACATGAATGATGGTCGGGGCTGAGGGAATCTAGGGAGTCGTGAGAGGGGCTCTTACTGGACACAGCATTTCTCTTTGGAGTGAAAATGTTCTGAAATTAGATAGTGGTGACGGTTGTACTACACTCTATACTAAGTACAGACATTTAGTATATTTAGAAATATACCAAAATCTACTGAGTTGTACATTTCCAACTGGCTAAAATGATGTGGTTTGTATCAATAAGAGTTCTTGGTCTGAGGAAACGGCTTATTCAGTAAACTGCTTGCCTTGCAAGCATGAGGCACTGAGTTCAGATCCACAAGACTCATAAAAATCTAAATGTGGTGACATATGCCTGTAATTCCTGAGATGACTGGATAGGAGGAAGACACAGGTGCATCCCTGGAGCCTAGTGGCTAGCTAGCCTGGCCTAGTTGGCAAAGTTCCAGGACAATGAGACACTACCCTAAACAGAAGGTGGAAGGTGCCCAAGATTGTCTTCTGACCTTCACAAGTATACACACGCACACATGCACACACATCCACCCACAAACCATGGCCGTGCTGTGCAAAAAATACTAAGGGTGGAGAAAATAGACTTCACTTTTGATAAAAGGGAGAGAGAACATCCTGTCCAGAAGAGACTCTTCTAGGAGACAGTGTCAATGGTCTGGCAGTTTAAGAAGTCCTGTTGCACAGCAGATCTGTATGCAGTGGCTCCAAGAACAGCAGGACATGCCCAAGTGAGAAGTTCCCTACACTCAAGTACAAGTTACCAAGTCTGTGGAGACCAGATGGAAGGAAGACCAAGACAGATGGTCAAGGTGGGAATATCAGAGCCTGAGCTCTGGTGATGCCAAGGGCAAAACTGTTCAGAATGTGGCGCTGGAGGTGTCTGAACCCGAGAGGGCCCTACAGCAAGAAGAGAGCTCGATGTTCCAGACAGCCTAGCTTGTGACACCCTAGGAGGAAGGGCAGAGCGGGGACCAGGAGAAGAATGAACAAGAAGGAAGCAGCTGTAAGCCTGCACAAATCTTTTGAAAGGAGAAGGTAAAATAAGGAGGTGTAGGGGAACCCCCAAGAACACCAGTGAAGAGAGCTGGCCACAGCAACAGTAGACAAAATAAGCAGAGGCCTCCAGCAGCTTTCAGAAGCCCTCCCACCTCCGTGGGAGAGTTGAAAGCAGGAACATTGTTGTCCTTTTGTTTTTGAGACGAAAATGGCTCAGGCTCATCTGTAGCTCCATATGTACCACAGGTTACCCACAAGCTCTCAATGCTCCTGTCAACCTGGGTTTCATATGGAGAATAAGGTGAACCAGAGCATCGCATATATCTGACAGCTCTCAGCAGCTGGGGGAGGGAAGCTGAGCTAGGATGCTTGAGATGTTGGCAGTAGAAAGGTGGAAATGAAGGGCTCCAGGCTAGACCAGAGCAGTAAAGATGGAATAGGCAAGATGAATAATGAGCTCTGACAAGAAGTAGGTGTGGATGTAAGAGTTGGGGAAATGAAACTCAGGCCAAGAAATGGAAGCCAGAAGTGAGCAAATGCCTGTAAGCCCAGTATTTGGAGAGTTGATAGAGTAGATTATGAGTTCAAGGCTAGCCTGGGTTACACAGCAAGGCTAGCCTGGGTTACACAGCAAGACTGTATAGGGAAGACAGAAGAGAGGGAGGGAGGGAGGGAGGGAGGGAGGGAGGGAGGGAGAGAGAAGGGAGGGAAAAGGGAGGGAAGAAGGAAGAAAATAGAGAAGAATGGAAGAGAGGAATATCCAAGCAAGCCTTCTGGGCATGGGTAAGGCCACTGGCAGTTGGTGCTTTTGGTTCAACAGATTCTGGGGTTGAGAGGCTGGGAGCCCGAGTCAGTGTCTGGGGACAGGGAGGTAAACTATGATAACTGCAGGAAAGCACCCAGCCTCAGAAAACACAGACCCACTGAGGAGCGCGTGCGCGTGTGTGGTGTGTGTGTGTGTGTGTGTGTGTGTGCGCACGCACGTGCATGTGTGCGTCTGTGCGTGTTTGCTGGGCTGTGGGGGGAGGGTATTTGGGACAGAGGTAGGGTTCAATAGGATGAGGAGGCATGGTGACTTCTCAGAATGGTCAGGGAGATTGCAGAACAAGGTTAACGGGAACAGTGGAAAGGTCAGGAGAAAGAATCCAGCAAACAAAGCCCTAAGTGTTCTGGCCAGAGGGACAAAGAATACACAAATCCACGGGAGGTATCAAAGGAAAGAGGAGTAATCACACCATCCAGAACCCAGTAACTCAATCAAGTCTCCTCCCAATTCCCAAAGAGAAGGGCTTCCCTGCCCCTAACTTTCACTGGCTCCCCACTGCCCCATCAAATCAGACCCATCTCTCACCTCAGCATTCATGCCCTCTACCACCCAGTCCTGTCCCTAGTTCTCGCTCGGCCTAGTTCTCACCATGTCCATGAAAATGCATTTGTTCCTTTCAGGGTTTGTGTTGTACGTGTAATGACACTGTGTGTGTGTGTGTGTGTGTGTGTGTGTGTGTGTGTGTGTGTGTGTGTATTTGGGCCATTAGGTTTATCTCCTCTAAGACAACTTTCTAGCATCCTAACAACTCATGGGCTCTCAAATCGGCCTTTCCTCTTCTGTAGCAAGCCTTGGGGTCCTTCTTGATTCTGGGGACCAGAACTCTGCTCTTATCTTAGAGCACTAGGTAAAGCACAGTACTTCACACTCAGCTAAGCACCAGGCTTCCCTCTCTCCTTAAATGACACTGAAACTGGGTCCCCAAAGCATTGGCCAAGAGAACCAGCCGGACACCACGCCTCCCATGGGAAGGGGCCCAGCCCAGTGCAAGGGTCTTTGGCTCCCAAAAAGTTCAGAAAGCTCCCCACCTGTGAGTAGCATGAGCCAAGGCAACAGCAGGAGAGCCACCGTGTAGAGGGCTGAGTGGGCCTGCAGCAAGGCTGACAGGGCAGGGCTTAGCAGCACTGAGATATGGAGCAGGACACCAGCAGCATGAAGCAGGAGGCACAGGAAGGGCCGGTAGTTATGGAAGCCCACGCACCGGCCCAATAGGCGACAGTGATGGTCACGACGTAGGATACACACACGGCAGGCAGAGCAGTGCCCACTACGTGGTGGCACCTGGCTTTGGCACTGGTAACAGTAACTGCAGGGGGTGGGGGCAAGGACACAGGTCAGTGCCTCCAGTATCTCTCAATGCCCCAGACCATGCCCAACCTCAGCCTCAGACACCATCTTGGGAAAGCAAGAACAGTCACTGTCTTCGACAGGCACCTCCATCTAGTGCCTACCTCCTGACACATGCCCACTGAAAATCAAAGTTTTCAAAGGCTTGGCAGTACTTCCGCCACTAACATCTCTTTCTCCCTCTCCACTCCAGTCACCAACCTTGTGGTTCTGGAATATTCTGGGCATACAGTGGCTTCTGCCTTTTCTTGGTCTGCTTCCCAGTCTCAGAAACCAGTTCAAAACTTTCCAAGTAGCTGACTCTACCACCTCAAGGCTTTGTACTCATGCCTGAGTGATGTCCACCTTGAACGCTTACTTATTTTTAGTTTTTAGTTGTAAATGTTCAAGTTAGTCTTAATAAATTTGAGGCTGCTATGGCTTTTTAGTAAAATGTAAATTAAGAAATCAAGCTACTTAACAAACCCATCACCTTGTGCTGAAAACTGACCATCTATTTAAAACTGAAACTTTGTTCTGAGGAGATGACTCAGTGGTTAAAGGCGTTTGTTGCATAGGCCCGACGACCAGTTCACTCTTCTGAACTCACATGGTAGTTGGACTCATCCCTCCACCTGTGTGCCTCAGCATGCACGCCTGACTCAGACACACATCATACATACAGACAAAAATAATAAAAATAACAGATTTGCCCTTCCCGCCTTCTTTACTCTGCTTTATGATCTGTTTCTGTATCGTCCTTTACCATCTATTTTATGCAATTTGCTTTTTTTATTGGCTTATTATTATCTTTATTATCTACTCCTTCCACTACTGAAATCAACTCCAGGAGGTCGGGCATCTGTTTTCAATTGAGTCCTGCTCAATAGCTGAATGAATAAGTAGCGGACGCCAGGTTCTAAAGGAGTTCTACAGCTCTAACAACCCGGATGCTAACGTCATCTGGTTTCTGACAACTCAAGTTCTGGGGCCTCTCTTGGTACCAACGCCCCCCAGGCCCCCCAGCTTCTGCCCGCCGACCCCCGAGTCCGACACTCACGCCCAGCCCTGGCCCAGGCCGCGGCCAGCCAGCATCACCCCCCGAATGCTGGGATCCGAGCGCAGGAAGAGCCCCACGTTGCCCAGCAGATTAAGCAGCTGATAAGCAGCCAGCGCCAGTTGCAAGGCCCGGGCCAGTGGTCCCAGAGGGGGTGGCCCAGGCCCCAGCACCATCACGTAGGCCAGCTCCAGGACCACGACGGCGACCCACAGTGCGGTGAGCACCAGTGGCATCCGCGTGGGCGCTCCTTCTGCGCCCCGAGCTGCCCATGGCTCCCCCATGGTCCGACCCACCGGCTTTCGGATCGCTGAGATCCCACTGCTTCCGTATTGGGGAGGGCATAGCGGACTGATGTCTGCCGTGACCAATAGGAGCTCTGCAAGGGTGCGTTGAGCGCCAGACTTACAGGGAGGGGCTACAGATACGGAGAAGTGATTGGATGACTGACCAGATGTTCGAAAGTCTGATTGGTGCTGCCGCCCAGGTGTCAAAGAGAAGCCGTTGCCCTGCACAAGGCAGGGACCGCCCCCTAGTGTGGCTTGTTGTCACTCCGAGAGTATTGAGTTGCAGCCCCCGGGGCGTCGGGGTTTCCCGGCTCAGCACTTTCTCCCTACAATCCTCTATAGCCGCCCCGGTATTAATAGACCTGGCTGGCCCTATCATGTGGCCCCGAGCCCTTCCCCATGCTCGGGTGTCTCCATCACCCTAGAAAACTCCCCAAACAACTTGTTGCCTTGGTGTTACAGACTGTGAAATAGAAATAGGGGTCTGTTTCTCGCACACAATACTTAAGAGAGACAGACTCATTATCATTAAACCTGTTATTGCAGCGAAGAGAGAGAGAGAGAGAGAGAGAGAGAGAGAGAGAGAGTCAGAGAGAGAGAGACACACACAGAGAGAGAGAGACAGAGAGAGACAGAGAGACAGAGAGAGAGAGAGACAGAGAGAGAGAGAGAGAGACAGAGAGACAGAGAGACAGAGAGACAGAGACAGACAGACAGACAGACAGACAGACAGACTCAGGTCCAAGGGGCAGCCACCACTTGGATTCCACTTTATAGATGAGGAAACAGACGAGGTCCAAGATCACACAGCAAGCTAACCACAGAGCTGAAATGCGAACCCGCTATCTAGGCCAGTAGTCACCCCAGCATCCCCCGCGATTCCGCAATCTTTGACTCCAGCACAATCTCTTCTCTGGTCCAGACCCAACCTCCCTCGCCCCCTATCTGGCCCCACCCACGTCCCCCATATTTAGTACGAACCCGATCTGGGGGCTGAGCCGGGCCCTACTTAACCCGGCCTGAGCCTGCAGGAGCTCGCCCAGTGAAGCAGAGCAGAGCCAAGAGCCTGAGCAAGATGATGATGGTTATGCAGCCCGAGGGTCTGGGGGCCGGGGAAGGGCCCTTCTCTGGCGGCGGGGGCGGCGAGTACATGGAACAGGAGGAGGACTGGGACCGCGACTTGCTATTGGACCCGGCCTGGGAGAAACAGCAGCGGAAAGTGAGTGCTCACCCATTTTCCAAAGGCAAAAACTGAGGCTGGGAGGCCAGGCAGTTCTTCCCGGGCATCTGGGCAGTTCAAGGTCAGAGCCTGCCTGTAATTTAGACTGCAACTCTCCAAACCAGGCTCTTCCCACCAGCTATCTGCTGTCCTCAAAGTTTAGGAGAAAGGCTGGGAGTTCTCACGAGGGATTTAGAATGGCAAGGACACCGTGGAGTCCCTCAGTGACTCCCCAACAACTTTAAGCCCACTGCCCCTCTCGTGCTGGTGAAAAGTGGATTTTGGACAAGGTCCAAGAGACCTAACTTGTTCTTGGGTGGGAGGTGAGGGGTTCTCAAGAAGTTATGTTTCTCTACACACCGACCTTATTCTCCAGTTAAGTATTCCTAGACCCCATCCTGAGGAGAACATGCCAGACACACAACCAGTGGGTCTGGGGGTGTAGGAGAGAAGAACCATCTCATATTCTCTCCCATCCTCTACTATGTTTTCTGCTCAGGGTGATGTCCACAGTCCCTCTACTGGCTTGACAATTGAGGAAACTGAGGCCCAGAAAAGGGCAGAGATAGGCAGCCTGTTACATACTGTGAGGGTCTTTGTTCCTTGCCCCACCCCACTCTTTCCCAAGATACTCCTGTCTAGAAGTCCTGAGTCTGCTGAAAAGGCCAGAAGGTCAGGAGGAGGGGAGCCCCGGGTCCCCTTACCAGTAACTTAACCCAGGCTCCCACATAGACACTTGTGCTGAGGCAGCGCCTTTGTAGGAGCTCAAGAATGCCATGTGGGCAGCTGTTGCCCAGGCCCAGCCTTGTAGGGCACTGCCCCTCCTTCCCTGGTTTATTTTCACTCCTAGCTCCCCAGCAGAGGGAGTAGGACACCTGGGTTCCCTGAAGAGAAAATGATTCCATCCGAACTGAGAATTTTTTAAGGATCTGCAGGCCAGGTTTAGGGTGGGCACCATGAAGCCATTGGATTTACCTTTTGCCAACTGTGCGTGCTTTTGGGAAAGTAGAGGACTTTGCAGGACCTGAGAACCCCCAGAATTTACAACCAGATCATTTCCGCTGTTAGATGACAGGAGCTGACTGTAGGGGTGAGAAGCCTGAACTGAATGGAATGAGGCCTGGGATGATCCAACCTCCACCCAACCCCCTCCACCCCTCCCCTGCACCTGTCTCCAAGCATGGCTGTGGTCCCTGAGTTCCTGCAATCCCCGGGGTGATGTCATCCCTGCCCTTGGCTCCAGCTGCCATTTGCTCCTCAACAACCCTTGCCCTACCACCCCCAGCCAGCCATCCCTCTCCCGGCTCAAAGTCTATGTGTTCCTACCATGACATGTCAGTCTCTTTCTTGCCTTTGTCATTTAAAATATCAGAACCATCCTTTCATTCCAATTCTAGTCATCCATGTCCATCAACAATGTCCACCACCAACCCAAGTCCACCATTAATCCATCAACAGAACAGGATAGATGCTCTGAAAACCAGTTAGCATGCCCAGTAGATGGGCATGTGGGTTTTTCTTCCTCATTCCACATTGTTTATCTCGAAGCTGTAACATCCTTGTGGGACAGCAGGTACTGCTCTGCCCATCCATCCCTGCTCCTGCATTCTTCCCCACTTACCAGTGACTCCAGTATCTATGGTTTCCAGCTTTGGTACACTCTGTTCTTCCTGATACCAGAGTCCTCTTTGGTTGTTAGTATTTTAAAAAAAAAATGGTTCATAAACATTTCTAGGCTTTTTAAAGTCTCATGTAGCCCAAGATGGTCTTGAATTTGCCATGGAACCAAGGATGACCTTAAATTTCTGATCCCCAGCCTTCCCTTTTTTAAAAAAATGAGATTTCTTCCTCTTATTTTATGTGTATTTTGCCCGCATATATGTGTGTGCATTACATCCATGTTTGATGCCTGAGGAGGTCAGAATAGGGTATCAGATTCCGTGGACCTGGAATTATGGGTGATAATGAGCCACCAAACAGATGCTGGGAATTGAACCCGGGTCTTCTGCAAGAGCAACAAGTGCTCTTAATCACGGAGAGGTCTCTCCAGCTCTTTCTCCACTTTCTTTTTTTAAAAAAGAATTATTTATTTATTTTATTTATATGAGCACACTGTAGCTGTCTTCAGATACACCAGAAGAGGACATCAGATCCCATTACAGATGGTTGTGAGTCACCATGTGGTTGCTGGGAATTGAACTCAGGACCTCTGGAAGAACAGTCAGTGCTCTTAACGTTTGAGCCATCCCTCCAGCCCCCTTTCTCCACTTTCTAAGCTAGGAGTCAAGCCAGGGGCTTCTTGTGTATTAGGCAGTCACTCTATCAACCCAGCTACATGTCAGAATTTCCATTAAAGATTTATTTTTATTTATGTGTATGCATATGGGAGTCCATGGAGACCAGAAAAGGGTGTCAGATCTCTGGAGTTGGAGTTACAAGCAATTATAAGCCTCCTGACATGGGTGCTGGGAATCCAATCTGGGTTCTTCAGAAGAACAACCAATAATCTTACCACTGAGCAATCTTACCACTGCTCAAGCCCCATAAATAGGCCATAAGAAGTTCAGAATCAGAATGAAACAAATCCAACCCTCACCTCCTTATTCTCACTCCCATCTCTCTCTACCTTTGTCTCCATACCACCTACTCATTTTTCCCTTCTGTTCTGACAACCATGTTCCTGCGCTGCAACCAGAGTGAGCCTTTAAATGTACCGTAGACTATATTTGGGAGACAGAGGCAGGCAAATCTCTGTCAGTTGGCCTGTTTCATGTAAGGAGTTCCAGGATAGCCAAGGCTGCATAGAGAGGCTTGTCTCAGAAATAATTAAGTTCTGATGCCTCCCTCTTGCCTGATGCTTTGCCAACTTTCTGTAGCTCTCAGGATCAAGTTCAAACTCTCCAGCTT
The DNA here is from genome assembly GCF_011762505.2 of Arvicanthis niloticus. Lineage (NCBI taxonomy): Eukaryota > Metazoa > Chordata > Mammalia > Rodentia > Muridae > Arvicanthis > Arvicanthis niloticus. Next base: position 113,338,272 of record NC_047658.1, on the reverse strand, counting down.
AGCACCCAGGACTATGCATGACCTGGCCCTTGCCACCCCTCCGGTCTGTCTCTCACCACCGATAGCCCAACACCCCCAGCTTCATTCCAGCGGTGCCACAGTGCAGCCCCATAAACAGAACAACTGTTTTCACTACATGTTTCCCCTGTGTCTTCCCCTGCCTGGCTTGCCCTTGTCTACCCTTTCTGGGCCTGCACAAGCTCCTGATCTTCTATCACTGCTCTGATCCAATGTGAGCCTATACCAAGAAAGTTCCACCTAGTTGAGACAGTCCCCCTCCACCCTAGATTCCTCTACATGTCTCTGTCAGTACACCTCAGAGACCAACATGACTCTGATTGCCTGTGAACTCCTTTGGGGCAGGGCTACATCTTATTAAAACTCACATTTAGGACTGAGGATGTAGCTCAGTTGCTAATAAAGTTTTGACTTCGTTCAGCATGAGTGAAGACCTAGTGTGGATCCCCAGCATCAGATAAACTAGGTATGGTGGGGCAGGTGTATAATCCCAGGACTCAGGAGATGGAGATGGGAGGATCAGTTCATTGTCACCCTGGCTACCTTGTAAGTTAAAAAAATCTACAAAGCCCTGGAATAAGTCTCTGTCTTAAAAAACAAAAGATCCTCATGTCCCCCCACAAGTTGCCTACCTCCTTGCCATTTGTAGACCCAGAGTATCCAGACTCCAGCAGTGGAAGCCACTGGAGGAAATATAAATGCAATCTCTTGTGATTGGTCCCAATTGACTAAGGACCCACTCATACACCCCCCTGTGACAGAAGCTCACCAAGTTCCCTTAGCAATGACAGCTATCCAGTATTTATAGCATCCTCTTCTACTCCAGCTCCCAGCACATCTGGAAATCTGGCTGAGGAGAGAATTCTAATTGGCTTCCAGGGCACCTCTCAGGAACATCTGTTTTGTGGTGGGGGGAATGTTCTAAATTCTAGGATCCTTCCAGGTCAGAGGAAGAATGACCAGAGACATTATAGAGTCTGACTCCCTGCCTCGTCCTTGGACGAATATGGAAAGCTTACGACAGAGAGGTCAGGGGCTGCCCTTAGATCATGGAGAGGGGTGGCGGCTGGGACTGGAGTCCAGCTGTGGACTCAGTCAAGGATGCAGAGCTAGCGGTAATGCTTAGGGTTTGAAAACCTGGTAGATTGGTAAGTGTATGTGTAGTTATAGAACACTCCCATTCTCAACAGACACAGCCATACCCGAATCCTCTTGTCTCAGGTGGAAGCTGAAGCTGGTTGTTGGGAATGGGATCATGTGGATTGCAGTACCTGACAGGCATCAACAGGTCACTTCTTTGAGACCCTGAGGGATAATTAGGTGTTTGATGAATCATTCTGAAACAACCATAGACTGTTGATCATGGTGCAATGCTTTTCCCTCCAGAGTCTCCCTGGCAGGTGATTCCTGCTTCTCATTTAGAAGTGGTTCCCCTCTGGGCAGTGGTGGCGCACGCCTTTAGTCCCAGCACTTGGGAGGCAGAGGCAGGCGGATTTCTGAGTTCAGGCCAGCCTGGTCTACAGAGTGAATTCCAGGACAGCCAGAACTATACAGAGAAACCCTGTCTCGAAAAAAAAAAAAAAAAAATAGAAGTGGTTCCCCTGAGGATCTCTCAGTTTAGAGACCATTAACTCTAGGCTGCCTGAACCTCGGGGAACTCCACACTTAGAAGTAAGTTAATGTTTCCTAGTCCCATCTCCAGTGATTGAGATTAGATAAAGCTGAGTGCTGACACAAGGAGGTTCCAGATCCAAACTGGTACCCACAGAGGCCCCAGGGCCACTTCTCTTCTCTCAGGAGAACTAAAACTCCAGATGGTAAAGGAGTGGAGAAGGATACACAGAAGCTAGAGGTTGAACTAGGATTTACATTCAGGGCTTTGGAGTCTAAGACCTATCCTAATGGAAGAGCTAGGTCTGTGTGTACCAGACTCAGTCCCAGGCATCCCCATCTCTAGATCCAGTCCTATGATCCAATCACTGTCCTCTGTCCCTAGACCTTCACTGCATGGTGCAACTCACATCTGCGTAAGGCAGGCACGCAAATCGAGAACATTGAAGAGGACTTCCGCAATGGCCTGAAGCTCATGCTGCTCCTGGAGGTCATTTCCGGTGAGGGAAGACAGCAGTGGTCAGGGAAATCTGGAGACCCCTGGGAATGGTGGCCGAGGAGTGCTGGGAGGGACGTATATTGGAGAAGGAAGAGCCTGGGAACAGCAGTTTTATTTTTTTTATTTTAATTAATTAATTTATTGCTAAGAATCAAATTCAGAGCTGTAGTCAAGCTAGATAAATACTCTACTACTGAGGTATATATCCCAGGCTCCCTCTCATGACCTTTGACCCTTACCCACTCCCTTTATTCTCAGGAGAGAGGCTGCCCAGACCAGACAAAGGCAAGATGCGCTTCCATAAAATCGCCAATGTCAATAAAGCCCTGGACTTCATCGCCAGCAAAGGAGTTAAGCTAGTGTCCATCGGTGCTGAAGGTGAGGAAGGGACAAGAGGGGTCTCGGCAAGGACTCAGGGACGTCAAGAGGTTTCTTCTACCTATAAGACCCAGTAGAGATAATTATTCCTGTCTGTCAAAAACAAATGTACCAAAAATGCTAGCCCAGAACCTGGTACCTAACAGGTACCCAACAAATCATCCTAAAATAACACTAGCTGACTCCTGAGTGCTTCTTAGGTATTTACCTACTAGCTACCAGGTCTTGGGAGGGACACAGGGCCAGAAGGCTGAGCCAGAGGATTGTGAACTGAGGCCTGGACACAGAGTCTGGAGTCCAGCCCTGCCCCTTCTCCCTGGCAGAGATTGTTGATGGGAACCTGAAGATGACCCTGGGCATGATCTGGACCATCATCCTACGCTTTGCCATCCAGGACATCTCTGTGGAGGGTAAGGAGAGGAGGAGCCATGTGGAGAGGGCCAGCTCAGACCCTTTCCCACTTTCCCAGCTCATACTTCTGCCCCTTTGCCACCTAGAGACCTCAGCCAAAGAAGGCTTGCTTCTCTGGTGTCAGCGGAAAACAGCTCCATACCGCAATGTCAACGTACAGAACTTCCATACCAGGTCTGTTTGATGGCCTCAAGGGGCACAGTGAGCACCCTTGGTCTCTGAGGGTGTAGACCGGCCCCATCCCAAACCTCAGCGTTTGGAAGGGCTCTGGTTCAGTTGTTGGAACAGCCTCTGAAATGAGGACTCAGGATATTGAAGTGAATGAGACAGAATAAGGGGGTTGCAGAACACTTCCAGGGCAAGGAGCTGTTGTGACATCCCTGGAAATGTATTTCAACCACAAAAGACGTGGAGACCCTACACATCTAGAAATTGGTCTGGTCTGGGCTCTAGGAATGGGAGGGATCAGGAGGAGCTGGGAGTAGCTGTCAATGAGGGGCAAAGGAATTTGCACTTGACTGCTTCTCACAGAAAAGGCTATCCTACAGGCATTCTTCTAGGTTGAGGGTGGGACATGGTCTCAGCCTGAGCTGGGGCCTGACAACCCTCTCTCTCTGTCCAGCTGGAAGGATGGCCTGGCCCTCTGTGCTCTCATCCACCGTCACCGGCCAGACCTCATTGATTATGCCAAGCTTCGCAAGGTGGGCCTCTCTAACGCACAGACCCAACTCTGCAGACTCTGCCTTCAGCTGACCTTTCACCTTTCCCCTTCATCTAGGATGACCCAATAGGAAACCTGAACACTGCCTTTGAGGTGGCAGAAAAATACCTGGACATCCCCAAGATGCTGGATGCAGAAGGTAGGTCAATGAATAAGAGCAGCATTAAATACTCACTTGACCCAGTCCGACCTCCACACGGTGCCCTGCTCTCCCCTCCTCTTGTGATATTTACTCCTGCCTCCTGCTCGATCCCCTTCTTTCTTTTCAAGGTCTTATGTTTTTTGAGACAGAGCCTCATGGAGCTCAGGCTGGCCTTGAACTTCTGACTTTACTGCCTCCACCACACACAAGTGCTGGAATTCTAGACATGTGCTACAATCTGTTCCTTCAATCATTCCTCTTCTCCATGAGCTACCTCCTGCCCTCCCTCTCCTGGCTTTTCTCTATGGAATGGATCTGCTCTGTCTCAGATCCAAGCTCCCTGATTATCCAGGATAATATTGGTTCCCATCACTGGAAGCTTCTCTGGGCCACATTCTGCCTGTGGATCCTGGGCCCACGCAATGTTCAGTCAATTAAGCATCAAATATTTTCTGAACAATTGTTGTGTGGTACCCTGGATGTCTGTGTACCACAGAGAACTGCTTTCTGTTGCAGCCCGCACTCTGACCTCTCCCGGTTCCCTTTGCTCCAACTCAATCACAGCCATCTCTCAACCCAGGAAAGCCGGGAGCTGCTGTCCTTGCTTACCAGCTCCTTCTATTCTTCCCAGCTAGCTCTGCTAGCCCTGCTCCCAGTCTTCCCAGCTAGCTCTGCTAGCCCTGCTCCCGGCTTGGCAAAGCCAAGCCGCTATCTGTGGCCCGGCTACTGTCTCTACCCCACTTTTCTTCGAAGAATGAAAAACACCCAGACAGCTTTATTATCTTTGAACTTGCCAGATAACGTTGAGCACAGAGTCTCCTGCCCTAACTTATCAGCTAGCCTATATCAGCTGTCCACTGGTGGCAAAGGCTGCCAGTTCTAGCTACCCCAAGATTTTACATGTTTGTTGGGTGCTCCTTGTTCCAAAGCCTGGCCAAAAAAGTCCTTTCTCTTTCCTCAGGTCTCCTCTGCCTCCTGGGACCTGGAAGTCTTACCTTTACCCTTCACCCAGCAATTGGCTCCCACCTTCTTTATTGACAAAATCAAGAGCCAATTAGGGAACCAGATTTTAGTATCAGCTCCTCCCCCTACAGCTTTCAGCTCCCCATCCCACCGAAATCATAAGACTTAGAGAAAAGGCAGAGATACTCAGTTACAGACTGCCTGGGAGCACCAGCCAGTGTACACTGATTCCTCATGAGGGCCTCTGTGGCTGTACACTCATGCATGGTCTCACACCAGGATTTGGGGTGATCTTAGAGGGTTTCTCATCATTCTGTCATTCTGAGGATATTCTCTGCATGGAGGGGAGAGTCTTGAGTTCATTCCCCACTCTGGCTTTGGTCAACATACACAATATAAGAGAAGAGTTGAGGATGTAGCTAAGTGGCAGAGCACGTACCTGTCATGAGAAAAGCCCTGGCTCGATTCCCAGTGCCTCAAAACAAACAAACAAATGAAACCACCTTGCTGTCCTTCCCCAGATATTGTGAACACCCCCAAACCAGATGAAAAGGCCATCATGACCTATGTTTCCTGCTTCTACCATGCGTTTGCTGGGGCTGAGCAGGTAAAGGGCCTCACTGCTGCCCCACTGAGGGTATTGCTACCTAGGTAGGGGCCGATGGCCCAACCTTGGTGTTAGCCTAACATTTGGAGGTGCCAAGGCATGTGAGTGGGAGGGAGGGGCCACTGTCTCTATTTTAGACAATGGGTTTCCAGGGAGCTCAGAGGCAGAAGCCTTTGTCCTGAGAGTGTCCTCTTACTTTAAAGATGTGCTTACCTGTCCTTTTCAATTTGTACGTGAACCAGGTTTTTAAGGGCTTTACAGAGGGAGGAAGGTTGGGGTTTCTGGGGTAGCTTGTCCCGAGCCCTCCTGCTATCTCCACTACAGGCAGAGACTGCCGCCAACAGGATCTGCAAGGTCTTAGCTGTGAACCAGGAAAATGAGAAGCTGATGGAAGAGTATGAGAAACTGGCCAGTGAGGTGAGGCTAGGGCCAGAGAGCCCTTCCCACTGTGCTCCTCACCTGTCCACACTGACCCTACCAACTCCTCTAACCTCTGGCATGAGTCTGCAGAGCCTCCTTACAGCTTTTGTCTGGCCTTGCCTCTCTACCGTCTTCTGCCCTCTGTCAACCAAATCTCACCTGGTCATTGCTGATTCACTCATAGCTCATTCATTCACTGATCCCTTCCTTCCCTTGTATTTAGGCAGCCACGTGGCCTTTGTCTCCATGACAACATATGTTGGCCCCTAGACTCAGAGATTGTCCTGGAAGTGGGATGTGGCTTAGTGGTAGAGTGCTTGTCTAGACTATGGGAAACTGTAGATTAAAATCCCAATCTTTCTCTCTCTCTGTCTCTCTGTGTGTGTCTCTGTGTCTCTCTCTGTCTCTGTCTCTCTCTCTCTCTCACACACACACACACACACACACACACACACACACACACACACACACATCGTATTGCTTCTCTAACTAGTAAGAACAGACCGCCCTGTTCTGTGCTTCGTAGTTTTGAAAGTCCCTTCTATGTATTTGAGGCCTGACCCTCTGGCCACAGTCTGTGTGTAGAGTGGAGATGGGTGGGTGAAGTGTAAAGGTTAGCTCAGAACTCTCTGCCTTGCTCTGATCCTGGCAGCTGTTGGAGTGGATCCGCCGCACTGTCCCATGGCTAGAGAACCGCGTGGGTGAGCCCAGCATGAGTGCCATGCAGCGTAAGCTGGAGGACTTCCGAGACTATAGACGGCTGCACAAGCCTCCCCGTGTGCAGGAGAAGTGCCAGCTGGAGATCAACTTCAACACGCTGCAGACCAAGCTGCGCCTGAGCCATCGACCTGCTTTCATGCCCTCAGAGGGCAAGCTGGTTTCGGTAAGCTAGGCTAGGCATGAGGGTACTCTAGCTTTGCCCATATGTCCTGGGTGACCTTGGGTTCTTGATTCCCATCTGCATAATGGGTGAACCGTGATGGAGGCCACCTTTGTTTTCCACACAGGACATAGCCAATGCATGGCGGGGACTGGAGCAGGTGGAGAAGGGCTATGAGGACTGGCTGCTTTCAGAGATCAGGCGTCTGCAGAGGCTTCAGCACCTGGCAGAAAAGTTCCAACAGAAGGCTTCCCTGCATGAAGCTTGGACCCGGGGTAGGTGTATTTCATGGGGCTAGACTCTTTCCTGGGACAAAATGCACAGGACAAAGGCAAATGCTCTGTCGGGAACTGTAGACAAAAATTTCTCCTTCTACCCCCACTTTAGAAACTGACTCCCTACATAGTTAGTGCCAACTGGCTTGGAATTCCCTATGTGGACCTGCCTCTGCCTCCCAAGTGCTGGGATTAAAGACATGAGCTACCAAACCTGTCTGGAGATCAGATTTTTTATTCCATCCTGACTTGCTGCTATGCAATCAATTGCTATACAATCCGGGCTCCTCTTAGGACTAGTTTTGTTATCTATAAACTTAACCTCCATCCTCCCAGGCTCTGGTCCTTGGTACTCTTGACTCATTTGTCACAGCTTCTGTATATGAAACAGGTGTCCAAAGATAAGCCTGTCCCTAATCTCAACATCACTGTCATATTCCAAGTATATTGATACAGAATACTGCATGAGTCACATATATCACTATCCATAACATTATCCACTCAGGAATCCATCAGAGATTTCAGTCCTAAAAAAGAATGAGCCCTTGGGGCTGGAGGAATGGCTCAGTAGTTAAGAGCATTGACTGCTCTTGCAGGGGACCTAAATTCAATTCCCAGCACTCAGATGGTCACTCACAGTCATGTGTAACTCCAGTTTCAGGGCATCCAGAACACTCTTCTTGTGCACCAGACATGTACATGTTGTACATGTATATGTGTAGACAAAACACACATAAACATAAAAATAAATGTTAAAAAGAACAACTCTTAAAAACCAATCTGTTCAGTTAAAATAAATGAACAAACATTGATGATGGATTATGGCAGAGTGAATAACAGTAGTTTGGACATTTTTATAAGAATTTCTGAAGTTATGGTAGCACACTTGTTTAACCCCAGCATGGGGAAACAGAGGGAGGCAGATCTTTGAGTTTGAGGCCAGCCTGGTCTATATAGTGAGTTCCAGGACAGTCAGTAGAAAGACCCTGTTTCAAAACCAAACAAACAAAAAAAGAATTTCTGAAATTTACAGCTTAGGCGACCCTAGGGCAATCTCTGAACATTTATACCTGTCACCTCCTGCAAAATGCAGGGGCTTCTAATGAAGTGTTCCTACCACTGTTGTGATGATGGTGATCTTTATCTGTAAAATTATAGTAATTACTACTTATAAAACAATGTCACACACACACGCACAAACGCTTATTATTCATTCATGGAGGGTCTGCCATCCACCAAGTTGTCAGGCACTGTGCCAGGTGTTGAGGAAGCAGTGGTGTGCAAATGAAGCCAGGTCAAAAGATTGAAGGGTTCACAGAGGAATGGAGTTCAAAGGCCGGGTTCTGATGGCAGAGGCTGGCGGAGCTCTGAGTTCGAGGTCAGCCTGGTTAAAATATAGCAAGTTCCAGTACTCCAGGACTCAGTCTCAAACCAACCAGCCAACCAAACCAAAAACATAAACAAGAACAACAAACCAAAAACTAACAAGGGGGCGGGGAGTGCTTAATATCAAGAAATTCCTCATAGCAAAGGTTATCCTAGCCGGTGCTGGGTCAGGGAACACTGACATCATCGGTAAGCAAAGCCAAAGATCAGGCTGGCATCTCGGTATGCTGGGAAACCTAACACTGTAGTGACCTCTGGGTGTCAGGACCCTGTTTTCTTCCCGAGCAGGCAAAGAGGAAATGTTAAATCAGCATGACTACGAGTCAGCTTCGCTGCAGGAGGTGCGTGCACTCTTGCGGCGTCACGAGGCCTTTGAGAGCGACCTGGCTGCGCACCAAGACCGGGTGGAACACATCGCTGCCCTCGCCCAGGAACTCAAGTAGGCGTGGCCAGAGACCCTGCCCCACCCCTTCCTTATTGAGCTCCGCCGTATTTCTCTGTCAGACCCTTGGTAAACAAGGGTTGCATCCTGTTTCCTCTCACATCATTACTCGCCTACGCCCTTCTTGAAACAGCATCCCCAGCCCTTTACCCACTCTGCTGCCTGTACAGTTATCCTCTGGCACTCATCTGTCCCATTCTATGGGGAGACCTGTCCCCCACAACCTGGAAACCCCTTCACTTCAGACTATTAGCCTACCACCTCAGTCAGCCTTGACCTCACCATCCACAACCTCCAGTTTCCCTTCTCCCACGACCCGGCTTCTGAAACACCAGGCACCACATCGGGACACCTCCTGGGACTGGAGCTGAGGATCCAGGGTGCCAGTCTTCCTGAAGGAACACACGGAGAGCCCTGGAAGAACAGCTTCTCTGCCCCACGATTGCTCTGGCTGCCTAACCCCATCACTCCTGCACTCCCACCTTGCTTTGGGTTCCACTGGGGTCTGCCTCTACACTCATTTCCCTTTTGCCTCATCAGTGAGCTGGACTACCATGAGGCAGCCTCGGTGAATAGCCGCTGCCAAGCCATCTGTGACCAGTGGGATAACTTGGGTACACTCACCCAGAAGAGGAGGGACGCACTAGAGGTGGGCAGGAGGGCCAGGGAACTGAGGGCAAGTTGATAAGGCCAGCAAGCTTGAAACGGATCTGATCCATGGTCCCTCTGGCCTCTAGAGGATGGAGAAGCTCCTGGAAACCATTGACCAGCTGCAGCTGGAGTTTGCTCGGCGGGCAGCCCCCTTCAACAACTGGCTGGATGGGGCTATTGAGGACCTGCAGGATGTGTGGCTAGTGCACTCTGTGGAAGAGACCCAGGTGAGTGAAGCGTTAAGGAAAGTTTGGGAGGCACTGGATGTGATGAGAGGAAAACTGGTCTCACATCTCATCAGCCAAGCCTTTGGGTTCCTGGATAACAGAAATAGAAAGCCGGAATAAACCAAACAACCCAGTTAGGGAGTGCTGGCTGAGAGGCAAGAGGCATAGGGTTTTGGACCCGTCCTGAACCAACTATTGTTCTGCCTCCTCTGTTGCCCTCGATAAATGGGTATACTGGATGATTCTTCCTGCTTCCCCCAGAGCCTGCTAACAGCACATGAACAGTTCAAGGCAACGTTGCCGGAGGCTGATCGAGAGCGAGGCGCCATCCTGGGCATTCAAGGGGAGATCCAGAAGATCTGCCAAACATACGGATTGCTGCCAAAGTCCAGCAACCCCTACATCACCCTCAGCTCACAGGACATCAACAATAAGTGGGACACAGTGAGTGTACCCAGCAGTCCTGTGTGGTCCCCTCTTGTTCTCGAACATATGAATCAATGAGGTCTTTGATATCCCAAGATATGGGAAATAAACCCCACCCCCACCCACCTGGGCCCACCACAGATTCCACGTGACATTGGATAAGCCTCCAACATCATTCCTCTATCAGGAGTGACAGACCTATAGAATATTGTTTGCATACTATCCACAAACCCACCTATATGTCATTAGTCCCATTTTACAGATGAGGAATCTGGAGCCTATAAATATGAAGCCATTTGCCTCAGAGTTTATCCACATATCCCATTTTGGCTTATAAGGTTTGAGGGCCTGAAGGCCATTTTGCCTCAGCACCATCTCCTGGCCCCCACAGTTGGCTATGGTACAACCACTTTCCTTCCCAGGTCAGAAAGCTGGTACCCAGCCGTGACCAGACACTGCAGGAGGAACTGGCCCGACAGCAGGTGAATGAGAGGCTCCGGCGACAGTTTGCAGCCCAGGCCAATGCCATAGGACCCTGGATCCAGGGAAAGGTGGAGGTAAGGGATGGGAGAGCTGGGCCAACTCAGGGATTGGGATGAGGACTGGCCCACAGGGAGTTGAGAGTTTATCTTGCCTGTGTACCCTTGCAGGAAGTAGGGCGGCTGGCAGCTGGGCTGGCCGGCTCTCTGGAGGAACAGATGGCAGGTCTGCGACAGCAGGAACAGAACATCATCAATTACAAGAGCAACATCGACCGGCTGGAGGGTGACCACCAGCTGCTGCAGGAGGGCCTAGTCTTTGACAACAAGCATACAGTCTATAGCATGGAGGTGGGGTCTCACCCTTGGGAGAAAGGGAAGGGAAGCCTGGCCTGATCACAGCTAGATAGAGCCTGTCTGTCCCAGGAGGGATGCCAATTTAGCCTGACAGTCTTTTACAATGTCCCTATGGCAATTTGGCTGTCCTGCAATGGAAAGTGACTTGTCTAGGCTAGGTGTGGTGATGCAAATCTCTTATGCCAACACTTGAGATGCTCGAGGACCAGGAGTTCAAGGTCATTCTCTGCTACGTAGCAAGTTCAAGGTCATCTTGGGCTTTATGATGCAAGGAAAGAAGGAGAGGGGAGAAAAGAAACCTATTCAAAGTCACAAAGCATTCTAAACTCAGGATTGGCCATCCTGGTCAATCAATACTTAATCAAACTTTAAGGTAGAAAGGGCTGCTTAGTTGGGCAGTGGTGGCGCATGCTTTTAATCCCAACATTTGGGATGCAAAGGCAGGTGGATCTCTGTGAGGCCAGCCTGATCACACAGAGAGTTCCATGACAGCCATGGCTACATAGAGACCCTGTCTCCAAACAAACAACAACAAAACTGGAGTAAGGACCAAGACCTGGCCGCTCACTCACTGCCCCGGCTCTTGCTCTCTAGCACATTCGTGTGGGCTGGGAGCAGCTGCTGACCTCCATTGCCCGCACCATCAATGAGGTAGAGAACCAGGTACTGACCCGAGATGCCAAGGGCCTGAGCCAGGAACAGCTCAACGAGTTCCGGGCATCCTTCAACCACTTTGACCGGGTCAGTCGGAGCTAAGTCCTTGGGCTAACAGACTTGGGGGCTAGTGGGAGTTGGACACCAAGCCTGACATCTATTTGCCCTCAACAGAAGCGAAATGGGATGATGGAGCCCGATGACTTCCGAGCTTGCCTCATCTCCATGGGTTATGATCTGGTGAGTCCCATGACCACTTCAGAAGTATCATCAGATCCCCTCCTTCTGCCTGGCCCCCTCTTCACACAAATTATCTTCTCTGCTCATCACACTCACATGAAGGCTGTCTTAAGACACTGAAAGGCAAATTAACTAGTCCTATGTGACCTCAGGGTCTTAGCGTGAACCATTTTCCCCCTCTAAGAAACAATGCTAAATTGTAAAATACCAGAACCATGAAGCAAGAGGGGGAATTGCCATAGGCAAATGGCATACTTCTTTCTGCCTAGCATGGAGGACTCCCTAACGCCAATGACTGATGTCTTGGGAAGAAGAGGGTACATTGTCACTGGGGTGATAGAAGCCAAGTATGAAAAATCCCCAGGAGACATGAGGAGCAAGACCTCTTGCCTTTAGCATGTATGAACACAGTGTATGACCTCTATCTCTGCAGGGAGAAGTGGAATTTGCTCGAATCATGACCATGGTGGACCCCAATGCAGCTGGGGTCGTGACCTTCCAAGCCTTCATTGACTTCATGACCCGAGAGACTGCTGAGACAGACACAGCTGAACAAGTGGTAGCCTCCTTCAAAATCCTGGCAGGAGACAAGGTGAATCTCACTCGGTGGAGGGGCTGGCAGGCTAGGACGTGACTCAATACCCACGGGCCCTTAACGTCTCCTCTCTTCTAGAACTACATTACCCCAGAAGAGCTGCGGAGAGAGCTCCCAGCCGAGCAGGCGGAGTACTGCATCCGTCGGATGGCACCCTACAAAGGATCTGGGGCTCCATCTGGAGCCCTGGACTACGTGGCCTTCTCTAGTGCCCTCTATGGAGAGAGTGACCTCTGACATTCTTAGTGGAGGAGGAGAGAGGGACTTCCTGTGGTGGATTCCACTGTCCCTCAGGGCAAGAGCTTCAAATCACACAGCACTGTGTTTCTGAATAAAGATCAGGCTGTGAACCTCTCCCATCTGCTTTTGGTTCTTTTTCTTCTTTTTTAAGATTTATTTATTTTATGTGAGTACACTGTCGCTGTCTTCAGACACACCAGGAGAGGGCATCGGATCCCATTACAGATGGTTGTGAACCACTATGTTGCTGGGAATTGAACTTAGGACCTCTGGAAAAGCAGTCAGTGCTCTTAATCGCTGAGACATCTCTCCTGCCCTGCTTTTGGTTCTTAAGGGGAACCTGACCCCTGGAGCTTCTTGGTGGGACCTGCTACTCCACCCTGACCCACCAGGGGTTTCTAAGACCCATGGTTTCCTTCAGAGACTAAGCATTTAACACCACACAAAGGGAGTAGGCTACCTCTTTATTTCTCTTAGATAAGGCTAGTTAGAACTTTCCTGGAGGTGGAAGAGGACCAGAAAATTTACAGTATCAGACTGAGGAACATCAAAGCAGAAAGACAGAGCCTGCTGAGGACAGATCTAGTTTTATGACGAGCATATTTTCATCCTGCATCTTACTGCAGCCCAGGGTTCTTGCCCCAGCATTGGCTTCCATGAAAGTCTCCTGCACCTCAGGATCCTCCTAGATACCACAATTCAACAAAAATGCAACTGGGGAACTTCAGGTGAACATGAGAGGAAGGAGGAAAAAAGGGGCCCAGGGCCCACTGCTCACCCTGAGGTACAAAGGGCCTGTTCCTCAGCCAGCTCTGTCTCCTGTGGAGGGGCCTGGGAATGAGTCAGGCTAAGTCAGGGGCCACTGTGGTCAACATCAGGTCCTATGCCAGCAAGTCTCTCAGTTCACCACTGCTGAGCTGGCCATGGTATTCACGCCACAAGCCCCAGACCCACGATACAAGTAGTAGTAACCCTGCAGGACAGTGGGGATTAGTTAGAGTGCTTGGGTAAGGGAGAGGCTGGAGAGGCTGGAGGGTCAGGGGCCAACCAGACAAAACTCACCTCTTCACCCCAGTCACTTCCCCAGCTGTTCTTGATGGCCCAGTAAGGAATGTTAGAGCCTGGGGAACAATATGGAGTACAAGACATCAGAGGCCCTTCTCCACTCAGAGATTCATACACTGCCCCCTTCAAGTATCTTCAGTGGGCCTATGGTGTAATAGGAAGTAGGGAAACGGCAAAGAGCCAGTAAGGTCCGATAAGGCTTAGAGAAAGCACTTGTCCAGTTGCCTGTAGAATAACCCTCCAACCTCCCCCAGCCCCAGTGTTCCTGTCTACAAAAGGCATGGGTGTTTTTCAGAAGCTGGGGTTCAGGACAAGGTTCTCAGGCATTACTAGGAAGGCCTGAGAAGCTGCTATCTAGCCTCTGATAGGGGCCTGAGGTAGATGGAAGGGAAGCAGGAAGCACTCACGGTTGCCATAGCCCACCAGCAACACAGCATGGTCGATGAACCAAGGGCTGCAGAGGGGCCGGAGTGGATGAGCAACCCCATGGCGATAGAACTGAAAAGAAAACAGGGAGCAGGGGGCAAGCTTAAAGGAGAAATGAGGAAGGCACAGATGGGGAGGGACAGAGAGGTCAGGACCTCACCTGCATGCCGAAGGCATTGATGGCAACTGAGATGGGTCCTTTCTGGGCCAGCCAGGCTGCTATCTCTAAAAGGGAAGGCAGTGCCAGTGGTGCCCTGGCCCAGCAGCACTGCCCTGGACCCACCCGTGGTGCCCCCACTCACTATTCTCATTCCGGCTCAGCTCCACTGAATCGTTGATGTAGACTTTTGCCATCTGTGCTGAGAAGTTACAGGTCTGAACGTGGCCCTGGTAGCCGTAATCATCCTCTGTCTCCAGCCCTCCTGGGGAATGAGTGGATTCCTGTTTATCACTCACAGTCTCCCAGACAAAAGACTTTTCAAGTCTCACACACACACACACACACACACACACACACACACACACACACACACACCTGACACCCCTGTGAGGAATGTCCTCAGACTAGCGATGACACTTCTAGGGATGAGAGCGTGTGGGAAGAAGCTACAGTATCAACAAAGACAGGACTCCACTCCCACCCCTGCCTCCTTGCTGAGGCCTTATCTCAGGCTGCCTGGCACCTTAGCCCTCTGCTGCTTGTCCTGTTCTGAGAGTCTACTGCTCACACCCTTGAAGGCTCCTGGACCAGCTTCTTTCTAAGATACCTCAGTCCCTTAGCTCACCATCCTTGTACCCCTGCAGCCCATGGCTGAATTTAATACCTCTCCACAGGAGAGAGATGCGTTGCTGTCTAGTTTGGTGGAATAATAAGAACACAGTCTTACAGGAAGTGAAAACACCAAGATTCTCTGGGTCCTTGTCATGCATCAGAATCTTACATCTATTTACTACATCACTCGCCATGGAAAGAATCCTACAAAGTGGACACTGTATATCTCATTTCACAGCTACGATTAACTGGGGCTCTGACAGAACTGACTTACTGTAGGTTTTCAGTCAGAAAGGGTCAGCATAAAGACTAGGACCCAGTCCTATGTGACTCATGCCCTCTTGCAAAGAGGTGGTACCTGCCACCCCTCCTATCCAAATTAACACATACCCAAATTCTTTATGGCTTTGTAGGCATTGGAAGGCAATCCACCCATGCAGGCCTTGTCCACCTTGTCACAATCCAAGAGCTCTAGGAGATAGAAGGCTGGTTCCAAGGGGCCCTCTGAAGGGGCTGACCTGGGAAAAGGGTACTAGAGCAGGATGCTCACCCTGCTCTGACAGGGAGAGCAGATTCCCCCGGTTCAGGAACCACTGGCCCTCCACATTGCCTGTGACAGAGAAGGCCCAGCAGGAGCCACACATGCCCTGCAAGACAATGGACACGGTGAAGGCTCTATCTTCAGGCCCCGTGCAGTCTGCCTTTCTATTCCCACTTCCGGAACTCCAACCTGGTCCTTCACTTCGGTGACAGCCCCTTTCTTCCTCCAGTCCCATTCAGGTGGGGCGAGATCATGTATGGGCTTGGCTGGACTCATCTTCCTGCCAGACTCTTTTTGTAAGAGGGGATTCAGATAGATGGTGTGGAATTCCTCCTCTGTAGGTAGAGATGGGCAGGGCAGAGAGTAATGGGTATTTTAAGCCAGCCCTCATGAGGAGCCTGAGGAGCACAGCTTCTGTGCGAGCTTTTATCACCGTCCCTACCTGTGAGGTCACTGAACTTGGTGATCCCATATTGAGCTGTGCCACGGTCCAGGGCCTGAATCTTCTGTGCTCGTATCATATTCCTGGCGAAGACAGTCAAGCGCCACTGGGCTTCTGAGGACCAAAGAGAAGGAGAGAGTCTTAAACCCAACCAGATCATAAAAGGAAAGCTAAGTGGGGGTAAGCTTCTGAGTGTATTTGAGTGTGAGTGTGAATGATGTGTGTATGAGTGGATGTGTGAATTAGTGTGTGCCTTTGTGTATGCATGTATGTACATACATGTGTCCACATGTGTGGTGTGTGTGTACATCTTTGTGTATGTGCACACATGAGTGTGTACCTTTGTGTACACTTCTGTGTGCATATGTGTGTGCATGAGTTGTGTTATGTGTGTGTGTAGACCAAAGGACAATCTCTGGTGTCATTTTTCAAGGCCTTTCATTTTTGTTTGAGGCATAATGGTCTCTTATTGGCTTGGAACTCCAGCAAGCTGGGCAAGCTGGGATGAGCCGATTTCCTTCTTCCTTTTCACTGCTGCTGGGGTTACAAGTCCAGGCCACCATATCGGGCTTCTTTGGTGGGTTCTGGGGATTGAACTCAGGTCTTCACCCTTTCAAGGCAAGGGCTTTATTAACTGAGTCACTGCCTTAGTTCCTGAAGCTGTAAGGATAGATCCCTGGGGCAGCTCTTATTCTAAGACAAGAGGGAAGCAGACTTCCAAGTGACAAAGTGAGAGATGTGCTCAACTTCGGGGGCCCAAACTGTAGCAATGACATATTGAATAAAAAAAGTAACCTAAATGCTTCACCCAGGAGAAGTTACCAGAAAGACCATGACAGAGGAAATCCAACAGAGAAAATATGATAAGCCTTACCTATCCTGCCTAGAGGGGGAAAGCCCATGGTTTCTGGTTAGGAAGATAAAACAGAAGGAAGAAACAGGCCACTCCTTGAAAAAATGGTTGCCTAGAAAGCTGGATACGAGCTTAGAAATATGGGGTCCTTGAGAGACACAAGATCCTTTTTGTTTGGTTTCAGATCCCTGGACCAGGGACTAAGGTGCATATTTTACATACCAAAGCAGTCCTGGCCTCCAGGTTCTCCCAGCATCCCTCAGTCCCTACCTGGCATACCCTGTCCCCAACCCTGAACTTTCTAGTCCAGGGGCTGGGCTGCCCCCAGAAGGTCTTCCTGATATAATCCAGACATTTTGGTCTCTTCACTCTCTCCTTTCTCTCTTCTTCCTCTCTGTGCATGCCTTTTCTCTCTTTCTCCCCCTCTCCCCATTCTCCCCTGATTTCTGTGGCCTAGTCCTTGGGGCTAATGAACTCACCAGAGAGCAGCTTCTCAATAAACCTGCATTTAATATAATCTAATCTGGCTTGATTTGGTTCATTTTACCAGCGGAGAAATAACTTTTCACTTGTGTTCTTTGTCTCCTCAGTATCAAGGTTCCATGACAGAAGAAGGCCCAAGTCTGACTGAGACAGATGCAGACAAGGCTGGGCCTACCTTCCCTTGATTCATAGGTCCGGTTATAGGTAGTCATGAAGTCCTTGAAGAGTGAAGCCATCTTCACAGAAAACTCCTAGGAAGTCAAAAGGGTGCTCGTTTACAAAAGTTCAGCCGGACCCCAGTACACTAATTGAAAGCTTTACCCTGCAGGACAAAAACAGGGAAGTCACCATGGGAAGAGGAAGTGAGGGGTAGAGAGGGAAAGGGCTTGCAGAGAGAGAAACACAGAGAGAGGGAGAGAGCGAGAAAGGGAGAGTGGGAGAGAGAGAGAGGGAGAAAACAAGAGAGGGAAAGAGAGAGGAGAGGAGGGGAGGGGAGGGAGGGGAGGGGAGGGGAGGGGAGAAGAGAAGAGAAGAGAAGAGAAGAGAAGAGAAGAGAAGGAAAAGAGGAGTGAGGGTCATTGTCTCTCCTAGTCACAGGGTCCTCACCTGGGGCAGGGGATCCTTGTCCAACAACGGAAGGAATGAGTGATAAGTTTCATTTCTATACTCTGCATAGGGTTGGAACAGAGAGGTAATCAAAGCTGGGATCTGAGTCAAATATGGTCTGGGCTATCCAAGTCTCCTTGAGCTATCCCAGCACCTGTAACCTTGGTATTCATTGGGCTACAGTCCCTCCTCAGCAGCAAGTGTTCTTTTAGCTCATCCAGGACTTCAAAACTGCAGAGCTGGAGGGAGAGAAAGAAGACAGTCTGGGGACAGTTCGGAACAAGGTCCTGGCAAGAGCAGTTAGAAGTTCCTCAAAGGAGAGTCACATGGAAGGCACTCATAACTTGGTGAAAGAGGGAGGCCAGCAGCAGACACCCAGCACCCAAACACCCACCCTTTCAGAGCGTTTTGGTCTCTAACTGCTATCTCAGGGGTAAATGATGCCCCGACAGGACCCATCAATCCAATTGCTTGCCAGCTAGGCCCAACAATAGTTGACCTCTTCACTCACCATTGTTTTCTTGGCCTCAGGCAGCAGGCACACCAGGGGATCATTGCAAGGTGGCTCCTCTAGTGTGGCTTCCAAGGAGAACAGAGAGCCCTGGCCAGCCTGGACGGAGGAGAAGGTGGGGCTGGCACAGCCATTCCCCCTACCCCCCTTTTGCTCCTCTTAGGAGACAGACCATTGCTCTTCTGTGCCTTCCTACCGGGTACAGGTCTGTACAGGTCCTTCCCTCCCTCGTTCTGGCCACCATCCCAAATTTAAGCCAAACTCCACCTTGCACCATTCCTGGGCCCAGGCCCTGCGCCCGCTCCCCGCGCGTCCTCACCCAGCGGACGCGTCCGCGCACTGCCCGTAGCACGGCCCTTGTCCCCGCAGCACGGCCGTAATTGTACATGTCCAGCGCGAAGCGGGCGGGCGCCAGCAACTCCTGGGACGACAAGTTCCAGGCCTGCTCGTTATCCGCCCAGGGCTTGGCGGGGACCGGGCTCAGGGCCACGGTCGGGAGCAGTGTCAGCAGCCACAGAAGCTGCAGCAAGGTCTCCATAGCTAGGTCGAAGCTGCTTGCCCGGATTCACTGACCCACAAACGCGCTGATCAAGCTACCCAAGGCGGAGCCTGTTGTCAGAGGCCACAGAGTGTCTCCCTACAATCCTGGAGAACGCCGGGGCAGCCAATGGGCACCGATTCCTGGCGCTTGCGCGCTTGCTTATTTACGCGAGGCACGTGGACCACGGTGGGGGGGGGGTGAGGGGAGAGGACACTAGGTTGAGAATAAAATAAGAATCTACGACCTTTTCTATCTTACGCAGGAAAAGCCAGATCCCTTTAACCATAGCAGACCTGTGAAGTAGGTGCTGTCCCATTTTGTAGATAAGGAAAAAGAAGCTTATAGATGGCTCTGATAAGAGTTGAACTTGAACCCAGACAATTGGTTCCTGAGCCTGCCTTCGTGGTATGAGCTCTCCTTTGAGGCCCCTATTGTTATTCACGAGATGGTCCGTAATATTATGGGTTTTGGGACCAGAAGATGTTTGTAGTTCAGTGGATAGTGCTTGCCTAGCTCTCACAAATGCACCATCCCCTAGCATGAAATAAACCTAGCATGGTGAGGCACATCTGTATTCTAGCATTCAGGAAGAGATAGGAAGTTCTATAGTTCAAGGTCATTCTTGGATACCTAGAGAATTTGAGCCTAGGCTACCTGAGTCTGGCAGTTGTATAATCAAACTGCGAAGGGCGGTATCATAGCCTAATCACTTAAGTGCTGTCTTCCACCACAGTATAGATGATAATCTGGGGGTTTTTTCTTCACCCTTTTGCTCTCAAGTAACAACAGGGCATTTCTACGCCTGCTCTAGCCCGTTTTAGCTCCCGAATCAATGACACAGGGACCCGATAAATTTGTTAACAAGCTGCAGGCAGTATACCGGGCAGATACTCATCTATTCTAACCCTCTATGGCTACATACTTCCCAGCCATGTGGTCCTTTACCTGCAATCTGGGTCTTGCCATGGCTCCTGCGTTCCATGTCCTCATGGTGATTCCTGGCAAATCCTCCTGACCCTTCTCCTCCTCTTCCTCTCTTCTCTGCTTCTCTCTTTTTGCTTGCCCCTCCCCCGACTGGGATTGGACGTCTCCTCCTATTCTCTTCTGCCCATCTTTAGCTGAATCAGCTCTTTATTAACCAATCAAAAGTAATGGAAAGTAATTTTATGCATCACTGAGACAGGAGATGCTCCAAATAACATGACAATGTTAATGTCTAGACTGCAACCAGATCTCTGGGCACAGAGATCAGAAATCAGCATCTGAATACACGGTGCATAAAACCCCTAAATCACAGCTGGGCTTGTTGACTATTAGCTGTTCTGTTCCTCTTGGAAGGAGAGGGCAGGATGTGAGACCCTCACCTGAGGATTCAGCTACCCTTTCCAACCAGTTGTTTGCAATTCTATCCCAATTGCACATGGATTCATGGTCTCCCGGAAGGGCTGGGGCAATGGTTCTCAACCTGGGGGTCAAATGATCTTTTCACAGGGGTTGTGTGCCCCAATATCCTGTATATCAGATATTTACAGTATGATTCGTAACAGTAGCCAAATTACAGCTATAGAGTAGTAACAAAAATAATTTTATGGCTAGAGTTCACCACAACACAAGGAACTGTATTAAAGGGTTGCATTCTTAGGAAGGTTGGGAACCACTGGTTAGAGGATATGGTTGAGGAAGGATTAGGGACAGAGCTCCATTTACACAGCCAAACCTGCTGGTATACAAATCCTCTGGGCTCCTCCCAGGGACATAGCAATAAGGACCTAGCAATAGGGACCTAGCAATGCCTTGCTTGCCATTGCTTGCCCTGTACTAGCCAGGTGTGGCAGCAGCCATGTACAAAAAGGACGGCTCACTACCCCAGCCCCAACCTCCTACCCACTTCTGATTCTCTTTTCTCTCTGTGTTTTCACATGTTCCTGGCTGGCCTCTCTTTCTTTCTGTACGTTCTGTCATTTTCTGTCCCTACTTTCCCTGCCCTCAGGGCTCTGTCTGCCTCTACCCCTTCTCCAGGTTCTCACTCCCCTCCCTTCCCAAATAAACCTCCCTTATGTCAGGTCTGTCACGTGGCATGATTTCTCAGGGGACACCTTGGTGAGGGCTTGCCAGGTAACTCCTTACCCCTGCTGCTGTTATTTCATAACAGTTAAGGTGTTTCATGCATGCTGGGTGCAAGGCTTCCAGGGTGGCTGCTTTAAGGTGCTCCTAACTTAACCTCTCACCCATTATTCTGAAGAAAGCCTGGTAAACTCTGGTTCTGAAGAGTGAGCTTTGGTGGGATAGTATCTTGATTTGCTGTTGGGACCCTAGGAGCAGGGTATATAGTGAGATAGACATTGCTTGCATCACTCCCAGAAAAGGAATTTTAGCCAAACCTGTGCACACACAAACACACATACACAAAATAGGAATGAAAAAAAAAAAAACCCAAATTATAGCTAAATATCTTGTAAAGTGCAAAGTGAATTTATAATTTTTTGATATAACATAGAATGATTAGATCAAGCTATTAGCCCATATAACAACTCAAATGTTTGGGGATGAGAACATCTGAGATGTATTCTTCTTTGATCTGTGGAAATATACAGCACTTATCAGCTGTAATAGATCTCAAAGGGAAAAAATCTGGATGCTTAACCTTTATAACCTAAAGAAATCTTGACACTTAACCTTCATAGGACACTTAAAGCTTCATAACCTTTGATTTTCATCTCCTCACAGCTGCCCCATGCCCTGCTCTGCCTCCACCTCCCTCTACCCAGCCTCTGCTCTGCCCTCACCCTTGCTCTGGTAGCCATCATTCTACTCAGCTTCTGTGAGTTCAGATGCTTTTGATCAAGCATGTGAGATAATCAAGGGTTTGTCTGTCTATGCTCGGCTTACCTCACTTAATGTTTTTCAGTTAAGTGGCTGCTGGCTAGTATATATTTGTTTAGAGGATCCTCCCTTCCTTCCTATTTTTAAATTTTCCATAATTCATAGTCTTTCACTTCGTTGGACTTTTTCTCCTTCAGGTGGAGCGAGTGGCATCTGGGAGTCCCCTGCTGCTATGACTCCTCACTGGCACAAGGTGGCACTGTTGAGGTTGAATCCTGCTCCATCCAGTGTTAGGAGCCCCGGAACTCCATGAAGGCCTGAAGATTAGGATTCGAAGCTTCCACTCTGAATGTGCAAACCCCTGCAATTCCCCCAAACGTGGGAAAGTTGACTGCATAATTTTTAGTAGTGAGGAACGTCATTCACATTTTCCCCTGGGGGGGGGAGTAAAAATTTGAGATTTGAGATGTGGTGGCACACACTTTTAATACCAGTAGGGGGTCTCTGTGAGTTTGAGGTCATCACGAGCTACAAAAGGACTACACAGAGAGAACCTGTCTCAAAAAAGGAGGAGATGGAGAAGAAGAGGTAGTCTGAGGCTCTCCTGGGCTACATAGCTACTTCTAGCCCAGCCTGAGCTACAGGCAACTCTGAGAGTCAGTTGTGAAAAGCATGTTGCAGTTGGCTAAGCATGGGCAAACACTGATTTGATTAACATCAGACCCACCAAAAACAGGATCATCCCATTCTATAAACAGGGTCAGCAGTAAGTAGCAGATCCCGAATATATAAAGAGCTCTGAAAAACTGAGAAGATAAAAGTCAAACCTTTCGGGGGCTGCAGAGACGGCTTGTGGTTAAGAGCACTTGCCGCTCTTGGAAAGGACCCTAATTTAACTCTCAGCTCCCACAGGGCAGCTCACAACCATCTGTGACTCCAGTTCCAGGGGATTCAATGACCATTTCTGGCACCACACATGCATAGACATGCATCCAAACACCTATACACATAAAACAACTTAAAACATTTAAAGGTTAAAGAAATCAAAATCTTGAGTAAAAATAAACATGCCATGAAACAGAACAAACTAGAATGAATATAGACCAACATGAATTTATCCTTTTAGAGAATGCTCTTGAGTTTCTTTATGGGAGAGATGTTACAGAGTCTGTGGCCCCTGGGAAACGACCACAGACCCAATCCAATCATCGCTAACAGATTTACTGATTAGCCATCACAAGGATGGCCAATCTCTGAGTCAAATTTGACATTGCCGTGAAGGAGTAGTAAGGGGAAGGACTTCAATATACAAGCAAGTAAAAATTGTTTTGTTCTGCCAGGCTAAGTGCTTAAAGCAACTCAAAACAATCTTTGGGTATCTGTAAGCAAGTTACAGAAGCAAAAAAAAAAAGGCAGTTAGTGATATCATAACAAGTAGATAAGCCGGGCAGTGGTGGCGCACGCCTTTAATCCCAGCACTTGGGAGGCAGAGGCAGGTGGACTTCTGAGTTTGAGGCCAGCCTGGTCTACAGAGAGAGTTCCAGGGCAGCCAGGGCTACACAGAGAAACCCTGTCTGGAAAAACAAACAAACAAACAAATAAATAAATAACAAGTAGATAGTCACGGCTGTACATTTTTGGGTGTGTGGGGGGAGTCATTGAGTCAGGGTCACTGGGAACTTCTCCTCCAGGGATTGGAGTCAGAGGCAAATGGCTTGTGGGTACCAAAATGAATGCCTAGCATAAAATAGAGCTTCTTTAGCCATTAACACTACATATAAAAAGATGAAACTGGGCAACTTGAAGATAAAATATGAAACTCCAAAGCTGTGATGGATCTAGAACAGCATGGGAAATTCAGTGAAGTGGGCTCAGGGATCAGGGCTTAGGGTGTGTCCTCCTATGCCATCTTAAAAAACAAAAACAAAAACAGGGTTTTACCTTATAGCTACAGTTGAACTTGGAATTCACTATATATCTCTGGCGAACTTCTTGGCAATCTTCCTGCCTTCTTTTTACTTCTGTGTTTTGCTAAGTTATCCAGTCTGGTCTTGAACCTATTCTGTAGTCCAGGCAGACACTGGGCTTGTGAACCTCTCCTCTTTCAGATGCCTAAGTAGCTAAGGTTACAGACCTCTGCTCTAGGTAAGACTCCATGTCTGAGCTCCATCCTTGGCCTACCCTGCCCCCATTTTTGAAACAGGTTCTCACTAAGTAGCCAGTTGAGTCTAGTCTTCAACTTGTCCATGATTTTCTTGCCTCAGTCTCCCAATTGCTGGGGTCATGGGCATGTGCCACCATATTTAGCTCCAAGATATGACTCTGTGTGTGTGTGTGTGTGTGTGTGTGTGTGTGTGTGTATACGTGTGTGTGCATCTGTGTGTGAGTGTGTGTGTTCACAGGTGTGTACATGCCACAGCACATCTGTGGAGGTCAGAGAATGACTGTTGGGGTCAGCTTTTGCCTTCTACCTTGTCAAGGTATCGTCTCTTTTATTTCTGCCATTGCCTGGTTCCCTCCAAGCTGGCTGCCCATTGCTTTTACTTGGGTTCTGGGGACTGAACCTCAGGCTGCTAGACTTGTATAGCTAATGTTTTTACCTTCTGAAACATTTTCCTAGCTCTAGAGCTAAGACATTTATTCATTCATTTAAGTATTTTTGCAAGACTGGCAGTTGAACCCAAACCTACACACTAGATAAGGACTCTATCACTGACTGATCTGGAGCTCCAGGCCCCCAAAAGATATCCCCCCCTTTTTGAGAGAGTCTCTCTACATAGCCCTGGCTGTCCTGGAACTCAGTGTATAAACAAGGCTAGACTTGAACTCCCAAAAATCCGCCTCCCTAGGGTTGTGACTAAAATTTTATACTCAATACACTTGGCTCTAAGATATTCTTGATGTCCTTAAGAACTCACAAAAATCCATCTGCCTCCCTAGGGCTGTGACTAAGATTTTATAGTCAATACAGTTTGCTCTAAGATATTCTTGATGTCTTTAAATGTAGGGAGCCGACAGAAGGCGGCTATCATCCTTGCAGCCATCTTGAGCCATATACCCTGACAAGAGACTTGTTTACAACAGCCTACAACAGCTGAGCACACTCTGATAACATCTTGTTTTAAATACCCAGGATTTTCTCTTGGGTGTGTGGGACTTAAAGGCATGACTTAAAGGCATGACTTAGAAGTGAGACATATAAAGGGCAAGAGGCAGACAGAAGAAAGTACTTGAGACTTGAGACTTGGAAGAGAACTTGGAACTGGGAAAGAGACTAGCAACTTAGAACTAGGAGAAGGACTTGAGACTTATTACAGCTGGGACTAGGATTAGGACCTGAGACTTGGTGCTAGGAACTAAGGACTTGGAACTAGGGACTTGGAGAGAAGAAGAGAGACTGAAGAATAAACAGGATTGAATCACACTCTGTCTTGTCTCCATTCTTCACGTCCATCCTCACTCTCTCTCTTGCTGAACCCCGACCTGTGGACCGGAGCAGCTTGGGGCAGCACGGGCTCTAACAACTTAGCCCCCAAGGCTTTTGGCAGTGCGGGTTCCAACACTGATAGAGAGGTCCCGACATTTTGGCTCCCAAGTGTGGGGCAGAGCAGTCTGCAACATTTTGGTGTCCAACGTGGGGTAGCTCAGGCTGTGACACTTAAATATGTTGACATCTGTGATGGATGTTCTTAGATGTCAACCTGCATATATCTGGAATTAAGTAAAACCCCAAAATTACTGGATGCGGGTGTGAGGAATTTTGCCTAATTAAATCATTTGAAATGGGAAGATCCACTTCTAATCTGGATCTTTTGTGTGGAAAGACATATCTTTTTTTTTTTTTTTTTTTTTTTTTTTTGGTTTTTCGAGACAGGGTTTCTCTGTGTAGCCCTGGCTGTCTTGGAACTCACTCTGTAGACCAGGCTGGCCTCGAACTCAGAAATCCGCCTGCCTCTGCCTCCCAAGTGCTGGGACTAAAGGCGTGCACCATCACTGCCCGGCCAGATTTTTTTTTTCTTGATGTTTTAGGGATTTAATTATGGCCTTGCATATACTATGGGAACAAGCTCTCTATCCCTGAGCTGCAGACCTGGATTTTTTTTTTTTTTTTTTTTTTTTTTTTTTTTTTTTTTTTTTTTGGTTTTTCGAGACAGGGTTTCTCTGTGTAGCTCTGGCTGTCCTGGAACTCACTCTGTAGACCAGGCTGACCTCTAACTCAGAAATCCACCTGCCTCTGCCTCCCAAGTGCTGGGATTAAAGGCCTGCACCACTACTGCCCGGTGACATATCTTTAATGTAGATCCTTCCAGGTGGGTAGATCCATTTCAAATCTGGGCCATACCTTCTGCTGGCAGCCTATAAAAAGGACATGAAAGAAGGAAGCTTTTCTCTTTGCCTGTTTGCCTTCACTCTCACAAAAACATTCCTTCACTGTCATTAGAGCCTACTTCTTTGGGATTCTGATGTATACTGAAGACCAGCTCAGACATCCAGCTTCATGGACTAAACAACTACTGGATTCTTGGAACTTCCATTGGTATACAGCCATTGTTGTATTAGCTGGAGGCTAGTTGTTGGACATCCTGTAAAGCCATTCTAATAAATTTTTGTCTGTCTACTATTATTTATTTACCTGTCTCTGTATGTAGATACAGACATAAATGTATAAATTTATTCTTTAAGTTTTGTTCCTTTTGAGAACCCTGACTAATACAGTAGAAAGTTATAAAAACTTAACTAATCATTAGCCAGGCAGTGGTGGTGCACATCTTTAATCCTAGCACTTGGGAGCAGAAGCAGGAAGATCTCCAAGTTTGAGTCCAGCCTGGTCTACAGAGCAACCACATGATGGTTCACAACCATCTGTAATGGGATCAGATGCCCTCTTCTGGTGTGTCTGAAGATAGCGACAGTGTACTCATACATAAGATAAATAAATAAATCTTTATTTTAAAAAAAGTAAAAATAAAAAATACAGCCAATTGCTATCCTTCCTCCCCAAAAGTGGGAGGTAAGTCCCTGCTGGTGGAAAAGACATGAAGGCCTCCTTCCTGAGGACCAGCTTTCGTGTTGTACTAGAAGGATTCATTCAAGCTTCCAAAGGAGGGAGGCAACCAACAGTCTTATCCACGATGACACTTATGCTTCAGGCATGGCATGATAGCCCTAGGGGTGCAGTGGTGGCATGTGTGCCATGGTGATAACCAAAGGCCCTCTAATTAGACTTAAGGCCCATTGAACAGAGGCAAACCACGCCTGGAACTGAAAACTTAGCTGGCTACGCAGGGCTAGTGAAGTCACAGATCTTGGAGGAGAATTTACAACTACTACTTTACTAAATCAGCATAATCCCTAACAACAAATGAGACATTTGTCTTTATGCCCACAGACAGTGTACTCTGAACCCCTCATCAAGGAAACTTCTCTTTGTAAGACAGAGAGTAATACAGAAGTCATAGCCAATAAAACTGTAGCGTAGTGTAGAGAAGTATTCCAATGGATACATTTACAAAACACTCCCCAACCTAAGGCTCAGGGAAGAGAGGATAAAAGATTGTAAAAGCCAGAGGATCAGAGTGTTTTCTGTGAGACTGTCTTCTAGTAACCTCAGAAATTACCCTCATAAAGCTCACCACCATGACTCCCTAAACAAACTGAACAAGGATAACGCTAACAGACAGGTCAAAGTAAATAGAAGAGAGCCCACAGGCCTCAGCCCTACATAAAAAACAACAGAAAACGAAGGGATACTGAGAGTGGGAGAAATAGTCTTTTTCCAGGGAAAAACACATCAACTGGTCATCTAATACTAAATTGTCAGCTCTGAAACATGTACCCTTCCCAGCCTTGAGCAGTCTGAACAGACCTAGTCTGCCACACAGGACCTTAACACCTAGGTGAATCCTGCTGCTCTGTTTACACTTGCAACTTCCAGCAAGAATTTGAAGAAGAGACTGCCCGCTGAGCCTGCTTTGCAGCTGAAACAAAGGATGGGTTTGGTGGGCTTTCCCTATACATTACAAGAGCTGAACATTAAACTTGGAGCTTTGATCAGAAAATGTTGTCTCGGTTTCATGCTTCTTTTGCCTCTCCTTTTTCATTTTAGCCCCCCTTCCAGGTGGACCCAGTTCGTCCGTGGCTGCAGGCGGCTACAAAGACATAGATGACATTATTCAGCAAGGTGTGGTAGTGTGTGCTTTTAATCCCAGCATTTGGGATTAAAGAGGCAGAGGCAGAGAGAGAGAGAGGCAGAGAGGCAGAGAGGGAGAGAGGCAGAGAGAGACAGAGAGAGAGAGAGAGAGAGAGCTAGAGAGAGGCAGAGAGAGGCAGAGAGAGAGAGGCAAAAGAGAGGCAGAGAGAGAGGCAGAGAAAGGCAGAGGCAGGAAGATCTCTGTGAATTTGAATTTGGCCTGCACTACATAGCCAGTTTCAGGATAGCCAGAGTTGTATAATAGAGAGACTCAGTCTCAAAAGTAAACAATACAACAAATAAAAAACAAATAACATAATACGGACCAAGCAGATTATATTTAGGAATATACATGTTCATGCAAATCAACATGTAATAGTAACAGTGAAATAAGGTGCTTTTTTGAAAGAAAGTAAGGAATGGTTTATGGGAGGGTTTGGAGGAAGAAAAAGGAAGGGAGAAATGTAAATATATTATAACCTCAAAAATAAGAAATAAAAAGCAAGCACACATAATGAAAGGTTTCATTATGATATCCTTAACCAAAAAAGTAGGAAGCTGGAAGTAATAGCATGAACCTTTGATCCTAGCACTCGGGAGGCAGAGACAGGCAGATCTCTGCAACTTTGAGGCTAGCCTGGTCTACATGATGAGTTCCAGACTAGTCAGGGATACATAGTGAGACACTGTCAAAAAATGGAGGAGGACAAAAAACATTGATATTTTACAGAAATGGAAAGCTTTTAAATAGAGGAAATACGAAAATTCAGGGCTGGAGGACAGCTCAGTTGGTACAGGGCTGCCATGCAAACATGAAGACCTGAGTTTAATCTACAGCACTTGTCTAAAAGCTGGGCATGGGCTAGGGAGGTAGGGATAGCTGGAAAACTGAACCTCATCGACTGGGTGAGCTTCAGGCCAAGGAAAGACTGTCCAAGAAACAAAATGGAAGACCTAAAATTGGCCTCTGGTCTCAACATATGTCCACAACACACCTGCGCACACACATACACATAGAATTGCGTGTGCGTGCGTGCGTGCATGTGTGTAAATGAGTTGTGCTCATGGAGAACAAAAAACAATATTTGAAAATCATTTTTCTCCTTCCATCCATGAAGGTTCTGGGGATTCAACTTAGGTCATCAGCCTCTCTTTCTATCCTACCTCCCCTCTCTCTACACACACACACACACACACACACACACACGCACGCACACGCACACGCACACGCACACATTCAATATATAACTGCTTCATTTTCTAGCCCAGGCTGGCCTAGAACTCTCTACATAGCCCACTGCTTCACTCTTTTGCCAGCTATATAGTATTCTTCTGTGTGTATATTTTATTTAATTAGTCCCTTGGACATTTCAGCTAAAGCAATGTTCTAAAAATCATATGCAGGGATTTAATATATTCAACTTTCTAATTAAGTCCTAAAGATAGAAAGTATAACTATTTTTGAGACATCACCTCATTATGTAGCCCTGAATGACCTAGAACTTGATAGGTAGACCAGGGTGGCTCCTAACACACAGAGGTCTACCTGCCATATATATTGAACAATCTTGGGGTACTTAAGAAAACAGGTATACCACTTTCCAACTGGTATAGCTGTAAATACTTGCACACATAATGCATACATGCCTGCTTCCTACCTGCATAGGCTTTCTCTGAAACAGTGTCTACAATGGCCTATCAGGCCTCACATAGTCTAGTTTGCCCTTTGGAATCTTTTTTTTTTTAAGACATATTTGTAAAGACTTTGTGTGTGTGTGTGATTTCATGAACTTATGAGCATTGTGTGCATGCCTGATAACCAAGAAAGCCAGAGGTCATTGGATCCCAAGAACTGGAGGTACATGAGGTTGTAAGCCATCTGATGTGCTAGGACCTGACCTTGGGTTCTGTGGAAGAGCAGTAAGTGCTCATAACTGCTGAGCCATCTCTCCAGATCTGCCTTTTGCCTCCTTCAGTAGCCTTTTCTTGTCCATCTCTTCTTAATATCTACTGGCTTAGGTCACCTGCTGTTCCTGGAGCACCGTTGAGCATCACTGATTTAAAGTCAATTCCTCAGAAGTCAGGAAAGTTCTCCCGGATGTCTGTAGGATTTACTTTTTTGTCTTCTGCCTTTGCTCACATCTTGTCCTCTGAGTGAGGCCTACAACTCACCACCTTAATTAAAAGGTGCTCACCTTTAGTTTCCCCTTCCCTTACCATTTTTCTTTTTCCCACAGTACTCACCACCATCTAACATTGTATTATTCTGTGTGCTTAGTGCCATATTTGTGGCCTATTTATTCCAAGTGGAATGTGAACAAAAGAGAGGCCATCTTTATTTCATTCACTGATGGCATCATCCTTAATATGGTTAACTTGACAGAATCTAAAAATCACCTAAGAGACAAGTCTGTGAACATGACTGATGGAGTGTCTAGATAGACTGGAGTGGAGGGGACAATGCTAAATGTGGTAGCATTGGTCCATCAACAAGAGTCCTAGATTGCATGAAGAGAAAGGAGACAGGCCGGCCATGGTGGCTCACACCTTTAATCCCAACACTCAGGAGGCAGAGGCAGGAGGATCTTTGTTTGAGTCCAGCGTGGTCTGTATAGTCAGTTTCAGGATAGCCAGGGCTACATAGTGAAAACCTGTCTCAAAAAAAAAAAAAAAAAAAAAAATGGAGAAGAAAAAGGGAAACAAGAAGTGGAGGAGGAGGAAGAGGATACCTTGCTCACATTCTGCATTCCCCTTTCTCTGCAGATGGAATGACCAACCATATCCTGTACCTGTCATCATACCTTCCCCTCCATGGTAGATGGTATTCCCTGGAACTGAGGACAAAACAAACCTTTCCTTTTGTAAATTGACTTTGTGTGTGTGTGTGGTTCAGGTATTTGTCACAGCAACAAGAGAAACAAGTAAAGGCCAGGTGTGGTAGTACACACCTTCAATAATCCCAGCACTCAGGAGGCAGATAGAGCTTTGTGAGTTTAAGCCCAGCCTGGTCTACTACATAGTGAGACCCTGTTCAAAACAAAACCCAACCAAACAAACAAAAAAAACAAACAAAAAGAACGAAGAGGAAAGCAACATACAGTTTGAGCACTTAACACCTTGTAGGTGCCAAAACAGTTGTTTTGCAAGGGAGGAAACTGGGGGTTGGAGGTAGGAAGGAAACTTGCTTTTTGTCTTTTTCTTATTTTTAATTGTGTGTTTGAGCAATATGTTCAGGTGCCCACAGAGGCCAGGAGTGTCAGGTGCTGGAGTTACAAGTGGTTGCAAGCCACCAATATGGATGCTGAGAATCCAGCTCCAGTCCTCTGCAAGAGCGGTATGTCTTCTTAACCACTAGGCTATCTCTCCAGCCCTGTATACACCTAGATAGACCAAGTGATTTTATTACAGGTAAAAATCTAATAAAGAACGTTTCGGTCCTGCCAACAATGTGTAAGCACTAGAAGTGACAACATGGACCCAGTTCCTCACAGAGAAGTTAGGTGGCTTACCATAAGTCATACAGGCAAGATTTACATGTGTCTGTTAATTCTCGAGCCCTACCAATTAAGTATTATGCTATTGGCCCTAAACAAGAGTGATCCGTAGCTCTAATCAGCCAATTCAACGTAGTGAGATAGTCACTATTTTTTTTTTTTTTTGAAAGATTACGGCTTGCTCTCTGTCGGACCTCTGTTAAAACGAACTCCAAGGGACTATCTGATATGGGATTTTGGTTGTATTGTGCAGGATGGTTGACATACATGGGAATACCAAGCTTCGGGATCCTTTTATTTAGAATATCAAGAAAACAAATCCCAATCTCTTGCGAAAATAATCTATATTTCTTCCAAAGCCACTGAGAGGTCTATGTGAGCATTTAGGGGTGAGGAAGGGTTTTGGGTCACTTGGCCCCCTTAGCGAGTAGTGGGAGTATTCCCAGGGGCTCTTAAAGCCTGGCTGCTGCTCCGTGTGAACGTGGACGATTGGCGGAAAGTTTTCTGGGCCCGGATCAGATTGCGAATCCGCCGCTGCTGCTGGAGCCAGTAGAGCATCTCCACTTTGTCCTGCTTCATCTTCTTCAGATAACTCCGCCCCTTGAAGGTCACTGGCTCCCCAAAGACTGACTCTATCTTTTCCAGCAAGGAAATCAAAGAAGATTCCATCTGATTGAGCTTCCTTTGGAGATAGCTACGAAACCGATTCTCCTCCAGAAATCGATTCAGCAACAAATCAGGCTTTTGGAAGAAGCGATTGGGGTCGGAGGCTTGTCGCTCAAACCACTCCAGTCTCCCTAGCAACAACTCCCGTTTTTGAATGGGCTTCAGGACCCGTTCCCAAGCCCTGATCAATGCTGGTAGCTGCTGCAGGCGTGCATTGGAGCTGTACTTAATGACCATGTCCAGCCGACTCTGTTCAGGGACTTCTAGCATGACCCACAGTCGTTCTAGACGCTGTTGCAGGTTATAGATGTGGTCTTTCCCAGGTCCTGAGCCAGCCTGTACCACTGAGCCCCAGTCCCACTCTCCTGGTACAAACTCTTGGTCTTCATCTTGCAGCGGGGGAGGGAGGTTCTGAATCTCTAGGGACTCTTTGACAGGGACTGGTATCTCCACAGGAGCCTCTTCTTCATACATTTGGAAGATGACATGGAGGAAATCTGACTCCTGAGAGGCAAGGTACTTGAAGTAGTCGTCTGAAGACACAGAGGGCTTCATCCAGTTCATCCATATACCCTTGTTTGGTCGCTTGTCCCAGCTTTTGTGCCTTTGGAATAATGTGAGAGAAGGCATCTTCTCAGGGAACAGCTGCTGAGCGCTTGCTCTTCTGGTTGTTCCAAGCAGACTATGGTTGATGGTTGGCATAAGTTTATCATGGTGTAGAAAAAATGAGGCCAAGCAGGAGGACCAATCTTTATCTGCTGAAGGCTCCACCTGGGGTCCTTCCTCAAAAGAGAAGTGATTAGTAGAGACTCTGCTCATCAATTCTTTATATACCTCTTTGGTAGTGTTCCCAACAAGACGATCGGCATCCATTTCTTGAATGGCTTTACAATCCAGTTCCCCAGTCAGATGGTTGTATAGGACTCCAGCCCCCTCAACATGGAAAGAGTCAGAAAAGTACCTTTCAGAGAGTTGCACAGTAGCTACCTGGACTATGACTTGTTCCTGTACCTTCAAAGTAACAGTGACTGGTTGTGGGTGAAGTGGAGTGATTCGTGGGGGTTGGAGATCCCACTTGCCAGAGGCTTCTTCCTCCTGCAGGCTCTTCAGCATTTGCTGTAGTTCCTCTATGTGGTGTTGGGCAGTTAGGCGCCGTGTAAGGACCCCGAGGAGGGGGGGCAGGCCAGAGTCCAGCAGAGAGTAGCGACTCCACTCCATTGTCATGATCTTCATCTTCTGTTTCAGATCCTCAGCCACTATGTCCCGGAATGGCAGTGGTTTACTCTCTGAAGCCAAGATCAGCGGGGTGAGGGGATGAGGGGAGACAGGAAGAAGGCCCAACTCATCTGCCAGACTCCACCCCTCACGAAGACAGGGCATGGACTGGCCCCTTTGGAGCCAGGAATGGACTGGTGAGGTGGGGAAGTGGGGAATCTCACTGCTGAGAGGAGGATGGGTAGGCAGTGGTACCATCTGTGAGTCTCTGGCTTCAATTTCTCTTTCCTTTATCATGGAGGGCACCCAGAGGAGCTGCTGTCTACTCTTCAGCTGGGGGATGGATTTCAACTCTTTCACTGGATCAGGTTCCGGCTCACTGGGGAAATCATATGGGCGGCTGAGTTGGACAAGGTAGTTCAGGTTGAGGCTAGAGCATGGCACTTGGTCCAAGCCAGTGCTGTGAGGCCAGGGGATTGGACAGAGCTTGAAAGTCCCAGGGGGACAGGTGGGGGGACGCACCTTGACTATGCCTCCCTGGGTGTGCTTTAAATTCAGCAGGGTCTGAAAATCAGCCAGCAGGTAGCGATAGACATCAGGACTGGTGAGGAAGACTGTGCAATCCCTGGCAAGGTGGACTGCCAACCGGCTGAGGGTGGCTGATTCAGTGAAGACCCTTCTAGAGGTCGGCAGGGTCACCAGCAGATGCAAGTAGCGTACGAAGAGCTGCTCACTACAGATCAGCACGTAAGACTCCAGCCGCTTCCGCAGCTTCTGGTTGTTTTCATAGTTCAGAATAGGTTCTATAGGAGGTTCCCGCCAGTTACACTTCAGCTCCTCTAGGATAACCTCGGTGAGACAAAGTCGGTCCTTGGCAGTTACCCGTGCCGCCCTCCCGCTGCTTGCTAGCCGCTTGGATACCTGGCGGCATAGCGGCCCCACTTTCAGCTTTGCCAGTGGAATGGATTGCAAAGCCGTGGCATCTTGAGAGGGGCGCTTCAGAGGCTCTGGAGGCTTTGCCTTGCTGGGGAAGAGCGACAGCGGACTCAGCAATCGGTGGTAAATCAGCTTGAGGTCAGCTTCTTGACTCTGTGGTTCCATCTTTACCAGGTGGTTCCCGCTGAGCTGGTAGAGGACGCCAAATGGTTACTAAGGAAACGGCATCAATGCGCCTGCGCGGCCGGTAGCCGCTAGGGGTCGCTCAGAGACCTGGGCCTAGTGAGCGCACGCGCCAAGGAGGTGGAGCAAAGGGCGGCCACCGAGGCTCCGCCCATCCTACGAAGCAGTGTGGTGTTGGTCTCTGGACCCTATGGGTTGTGCGGCTCAGGCGGGTGACTACAACCAGGATGGCTTCGAAATCCGGGGACGGTGAGACTGTGTGTGCGGTGAGTGAAAGCTTCATGTGGAGCCTCGCGTAACTTCAGCCCCTGAGGTGATCGTTATCTTGGGAAGCCAGGAAAGAGCAGGCTCCTGGGGAGGTGAAATTCCGGGGTTAGGGTAGCGATGCCCCTTATAGAGAGAGTGTGGGAGGGTGAGACCACTATCCTGGAATGCTCATGAGATAATCAAGGAGGAATTTGAAGAGAAGTCATGTGCAGTTTGTGCTTAGAGACATAGGGGAGGTGGCGAATCAGGATCATGCCTGACATGTACCTGGGCCTTGCTTCCCTTACAGCTGGAGTTTAAAGTGCAGATGAGTTGTCAGAGTTGTGTGGACGCTGTGCACAAGACCCTGAAAGGGGTGGCAGGTAAGAGCAGAATAAATCTTTCTGGGATCAGCCAGGGGTTTGTGTTTAGTGGTATTCCCGTTGCACAGATGCAGAAAGAACAAAAGGAAGTTTCTCAGAGTCCCAGAGCCAGAAAACATGGTTATCTGAAGTCTCCTTTTGGTAACTAAGAAGCCCACGGAAGCCTTGAAATTGCTCTGTGTCTAACCAAAGTCCCACCTGTTTGTTTCTCCAGCAAGAATGCTCCTTGGAAAAACCTTGACTGGAATATGTTACTTTTAGTGGAATGGCTTCAACTCCATTAGATCTTCACTTACCATTCCAAAACACAGTTTAAGCAAACCTGCCTTCAATAATATGTTTCTTCAGTGCCCTGAAAGCTGTCATCGGCTTGTAATCCTAGCATTCTAGAGGCTGAGATAGAAAGAGTGTGAATTCAAGATCAACTTGAATTACAAATTGAGACCATGTTTCAAAAAAACTGTATGTGTAGCTGAGAGGTGGTTCAGTGTTTAAGAGTGCTACTGCTCTTGCAGAGCACCTGTTTGGTTTCCAGATCCATGTCAGGTGGCACAGTTACTTGTAACTTTAGCTTCAGGTGATTTGATGCCCTTTTATAGACTCCACAGGCATCTGCACTCGCATATACACCCCCAACATACACATAAATACATAGTTAAAAATAAAATAAGCCTAGGTACTAGAGAGATGACTCAAGAGTTATGAGCACTGGCTGCTCTTCCAAAGGATCCAGGTTCCATTTCTAGTATTCTGGCTCTTAACTGTCTATAACTCCAGTTCCAAGGGATCTGATGCTTTCTTCCTGTCTCCACAGGCACCAGACATATGTGGTGCACAGACGACATGTGCAGGCAAAACACCCGCATTCATAAAATTAAAAAAAAATTAAAAGATTTATTAAAAGTCACAATTCAGAATAATATGGCATTAGTTATATAAAAATCTTTCCATGAGAATGTAAGATTTTTTTTTTTTTGTTTTTGTTTTTGTTTTTTTTGAGACAGGGTTTCTCTGTGTAGTCCTGGCTGTCCTGGAGCTCACTCTGTAGACCAGGCTGGCCTTGAACTCAGAAATCTGCCTGCCTCTGCCTCCCAAGTCCTGGGACTAAAGGCGTGCGCCACCACCACCCGGTGAGAATGAAAGAATTATAGAATTACACACACTGAGGTGACTTCAGGGACTCCAAGGGTAATTGAACTCTATTGGCACTTTGATCTGACACACTTATTTTAAATTTGACCTCTGTGGACCACACATAGTTCCAGTCCTTAATGAGTTGACAGCCTGGGGAGGGAAACAGTGGAGTGTAATCAAAGCAGAGGGAGTGCTCAGCTCTAGAGCAAGCACAGTAGACAGTGGGGGTGGGGTGGGGTCGGGGAGCCCCAGGAGGCATGGGCTAGGTCTTCCTACCATGAGGAGAAGGTTTGGGTTAATTGTTAGTTAATATAGTTCTGCAGCCTATATATTTTCCATACATTGCTTCATTGTTCTATGCCTTGATGTCCTTATTTGTAAATTCCCAAGGTTACCCTGAAAATGAAATGGAACAATCCAGGTAAAGCACACCAAAAAGTGCTCAATGGGCTGGAGAGATGGCTCAGCGGTAAAAAACACTGGGTGCTCTTGCAGAAGACCTGGCTTCCATTTCTAGCACCCACATGGACTCATGATGGTCCTGGGGAACTCTAACTAAGACAGGATCCAATGTCCTGTCAGGGTCACCACAGGCACTGCAGGAAAATGGTGCACATACACATAGGTAGACAAAGTACTCATCCACATAAGCAATAAATCTTAAAAAAAAGAGAGAGCTTAGTCCATGCTCATTGTCCGCTCTTAGGATGGGAGACATGGTCCTCCTTAATGTGAGTAATAGCTTTATTGTGCCAAAATTCACATGCTATAAAAGTCACCGATTTGAAGTATATGGTTCAGTTAATTCATTCACTGAGCTGTGCAGCCATCCCCTCTATTTGTTGTGTATTCATTACCTTATAAAGAAATCCCATATCCTCTACCACCTTCCTGTTCCTCCACTCTGTTCTCTAATCCATTTCCTGTCTACAGATTTGTCTATCTTGGACATTTCATACAAGCGGTATTATATAATACATGTAGCCATTTCTGCTGCTTTCATGTAGCAGAATGGTCCTGTCTGTGCTGCAGTATGTGTTTGTGCTTCACATCTTGTCATGCAGTTAATGGACATTTGGGTAGCGTCCACCTTTCAGCTGTCATGAATAATGTTAATGTAGCTAGCCCGATTTTAAAATATCTTTATTTACTTACTGAGTTGGGGATGTATGTGGAGGGCAGAGGACAACTTTGCAGAGTCAGGTCTCTTCTTCCACCTTTATGTACGTTCCAGGTTAGCCTACTTTATGTACATTCCAGGTTAGCCTACTTTTATAGCAAAATTTTTTAAGAAGCATAGTCCATGTTTCAAAAGTCTGAGGTGATGGTACATGCCTCTAATCCTAGAATTTAGAAATCTGAGGCAGAAGAATTCACCTCAAGTTCAAAGCTGACCTGGGTTAAATACTGAATTCCAGACCAGCTTTGGCTACAAAGTTAGACCCTGCCTCAATAAACCAAAAAGTAAGATAATATCTGACGTGTAATAAAAACTCAAAGAAAGGAGTGCAGCTCAGTGATGGACACTTGCCTAGTATGTGAGAGGCCTTGAATTTCATTCCTCCTTCTCTCTCTCTCTCTTTCTCTCCCCTACCCCTGTAATATGACTCACAAAAATACCACACCCAAATTCTTAATCCTAGAAGGAAGCTTCCAGGTTTATCTCTGGCCATATGAAGCTTTGTAGAAATGGGGATAGGAAAACGCTGTGCTACCAACATGTGGTGCCACCCCTCTGCTGACCCCTCCCCTCTGTGTCTGCCAGGTGTCCAGAATGTGGATGTCCAGTTGGAGAACCAGATGGTGTTGGTGCAGACCACTCTGCCCAGCCAGGAGGTGCAAGCGCTCCTGGAAAGCACAGGGAGGCAGGCTGTACTCAAGGGCATGGGCAGCAGCCAATTACGTAAGTGACTGCTTATAGTCTTAGTCTTAGCCTTTGGGGTTGAAGGTCTGGAGTAAGAACTGATATTAATCCAACCATAGGAGTCTCAGGACTAGGCTGGATTGGCTTTGCAGAGTTATGGAAGTTATGTGAGATTCTTTCCCTGATCTTCCTGAGCCACTGAAAGGAATGGATGTTGATCCCTCTGAACAAGAGTTAAGGCCACTACCCAAATTCTTTTAGTCAAAGTAAATAAGCTTTTTTTAAATTCCCTGTTAGACAGAGCTATCTTTCTTAAAGCAAGGTTAGAGAAAATAGCATTGAACATAGGAAAACATGGGGCTTATATAGCCAAACAAAACAAAACAAAACAAAAAACAAACAAACAAAACAACCCTATAAGGTTGGGGGGGTTTCCAAGAGTTTTTGGTAACTTGGCAGAACATCCCAAAATTATTTGTCAGAGCATCCTATCTGATCAGGAAGGAGGTTAGGGTATAGGGTGTGGGAACATGTTAAATTCCAGAAAATATGTCAAGATATGGTTAAACCCAAGTTTTACAGAGAACAGGAATGAACTTATTTTGACCTTGTAACCAGATGGCTTTTAATCTAACAATGCCATCAGGTTGGTCCATTAGGGGCTGGGTGAGATGAAAAGACAGTGAGCATTTCCTACCTTGCAGAGAATCTGGGAGCAGCAGTGGCCATTCTGGAGGGCTGTGGCACCATACAGGGGGTGGTCCGCTTCCTACAGCTATCCTCTGAGCTCTGTCTGATTGAGGGAACCATCGATGGCCTGGAACCTGGGCTGCATGGACTCCATGTCCATCAGTATGGGGACCTTACAAGGGATTGCAATAGGTAAGTCATCCTTAACATCTCTGTGTTGTCTTCAGCTACATACTTTCACATTCTGTCCTCATGAGTACTCTCGTGGGGGTACACATACACAGGTCTGGTGTACAGATTAGGAAACTAAGGCTTACAGACGTTAAGTGGCATATGAATGCCTCCAGAGGATGTAAATCAACATCTGAGATACAGGGTGACTCCTAGACACAGGGAAGGAAGGGGCCCTGTGTCTAGTGGTGTCTTCTGTAAAATGATTGGTTGTTTATTCCTCTGCATCTACTGAAGTAGAAACTCATAGAAGACACAATCCATGTGCTTAGTTTCTATGTTTTTTTGCCTTAACCCTGGCATAGAATAGGTCTGTTTGTTGAATAAAGGAATGAGTGAATAAATGAATGAAGAACAAGGGAGTCAGAGAAGAGGGTCTAGACACGATTATTTGGATACCTATATGCTACTTTTCATCCTTAGCTGTGGGGACCATTTTAACCCTGATGGAGCATCTCATGGGGGTCCTCAGGACACTGATCGGGTAAGTGTAGGTTTGGGCTGGGTTTGGGCATAGAGAAAATCCAGGGACTCAGAGGTAAGCAGTTAGTTCTTGGGCCTTGCACTGTGATTGCTTTATGTGTGGTTCTTTCCTTGCATCTGATATTGATTAGTTTAGCAATTTTACCTGGTAAGTCTTGTGATGGGCGGGGACCCTTCCCTCAGCCCTTTCCTTTCTTGTACTAGGCATGGAGTCTAAGGCTGCACACACGCCAGGCGAGTGCTCTGCCATTGAGCTGCATTTCCAGCAGCACTGAGGTTTTATTTTTTCACCATAGAAATCTTTTCCTGTCTTCAGGGAGTTCCTGCCACATTAGTGGTCTTTGTCTTAAGTGAGTAGTACATCTGTATCGTTAATTATTCAATTGCCTGATTGAGCAGGAAGTTCCAAGTGGAGCATAGAGGTCATGGTAGAGGACAGTTCACAGAAAACAGAGAAAAAGATCACAGGAAGAGGACAGGCGAAATGGCCCTCAAGGATATTTCCCTATGGATCTATTTCTTCTAACAAAGCCCCACATCCTCCCCTTCACCATCTCCCAGTAATGCCAACACATCATGAATCCATCAAGGGATTAATCCATCGATTATGTCAAAGCCTTCATGGTTTACACATCCAGGCATGGGCTTTACAAATCTTCTAGGTGTTTGTCAGTTCAATCAAATTGATAGTTAAAATTAGTCATCACAAGAACATTGCTTTCTTGCTCAGAGATGTTATGTTCCTTAGTGCTCTTGTAAGACCTCTCTCAGGGGAGTGCTTCCCCTCCCTGTACTTGGAGTTAAGCCTTAAGGCGAGTTGTGGTTCTGAAAGCTAGAGAAAACACAATTCCTTCTTAGATCCTCTTGGGACTCCAGAGTTTGTTTTAACGTTCTATCATTTTGTTTGTTTGTTTGAGATAGTATCTCAGGTAGCCCAGGCTGGCTTCAAAATCATTACATAACCGAGGATGGCCTTGAAGTTTTGGTTTTCCTTCTTCTACCTCTCAAATGTTGAGATGACAGGCATGAGTCACTGTGTCCTGCTTTCCATCATGATGCCAGTTTACAACTTCCTGGCACCAAATTAGTGGAGCCATGGTACAGGCTGGGAATCCCAGTCCTGTAAAACTGTGGTACGGTTTGAACATTCCTATCTGCAGGCCCCAGATCAAGCATTCTGAACTCTGAGACACTATTAGGAGTGCTCAACCAGTAAAGTATATGGAAATGTTCTAGAATTGTGGGGCTAGAGATGGCTTGGTGCTTGAGGGTGCTTGCTGGTGTTTCTGAAATGAATTCAGTTCCCAGCAGCCATGTTGGGTGGTTCGCAATTGGCTGTAATTCCAGATCCAAGGGATTCAACACCGTCTTCTGACTTCCACAGACACCTATACACAATGTGGTGCACACACTTATCTAGAAATATAGACATATGAAGAAAATAAAAAGAAATCCGTAGAGCTGGCCGTCATGGTGCATACTTTAAATCCTAGCATTTGGGAGGCAAAGGAGAGCAGAGCATTGAGTTTGAACCTAGCCTGGTCTACACAGTGAGTTCTAGGCCAACCAAGGATATATAGTGAGAACTTGTCTCAAAAAACATTTTTTAAAGGAAATACTCTAGAATAAAACAGAACAAAGCACCACCACCAACAAAGTGCACAGAAATAAGACATGCTGGTGTTGAATATCTCACAGCCTCTCTCTCTCTCTCTCTCTCTCTTTCTCTCTCTGTGTGTGTGTGTGTGTGTGTGTGTGTATCCTTCCTTCCTTTATGATTTTTTTGAGACAGGGTTTCTCTGTGTAGTCCTGACTGTCCTGGAACTTGCTCTGTTGACTAGGCTGGCCTCAAACTCAATGATCTGCTTGCCTCTGCCTCCTTAGTGCTGGCATTAAAGGAGTGCACCACCACTGCCCAGCGCTTATGTGTTTCTTTTCTTTTTAATTTAAATTTATCTATTTATTTACATCCCGAACACTGCCCCTCTTCCTGGTCCCCCAATCACAGAGTCCCTTCCCCCTCCTCTTCTCCCTGTGTGCTCTCTCCCTGTATCTCCCTCCCCTGGCACATCAAGTCTCTGCCAGATTAGGCACATCCTCTCCTACTGAAACCAGACAGGGCATCTCTGTTGGGGAATGGAAACCGCAGTCAGCCTACAGCTTTAGGGAGAGTCTCTGCCCCAGTTGTTGGGGGACCCACATGGAGACTGAGCCGCATGTCTGCTATATCTGTGCTGAGGGCCTCGTTCCAGCCTGTGTGTGCTATTTGGATGGTAGCTCAGTCTCTGAGCACTCCTAAGGGTCCAGGTCAGTTGGCTCTGTTGGTCTTCCTGTGGGGTTCCTATCCCCTGCCTGTTTTGTAATGCATCCAACTCATGTTTTAGGCTTTTAACGGCTCTGTCCTTTTCTAATGTTCAAAGTACCCCCTTTGTGTTCTGGGGTGGGATAGGCCTGTTCTTTTGAATGGTCCGTTGCACAGTGCCATGCTTCTGCCCAGTATGTAAGTGATATTGTCTTAAATTTAATGCCATTAATATTGGGGCATAAAGTGACAGTTTTATTATTGTTGGGGTCTGGGAATTGCCACTTAAACCATACAAACACCAATCTCAGTTAAGCAAGAATAGTTTATTGAACACACTGCTCATCCAGGTCTACCAGAAGGAAAAACCTAATTGTGGCACTAATCTGTGCTCAGGGCAGGCTTTTTATAGGAAAAACCAGCCTCAAAAGTTAGAACGCAAGCAGTGAAGTGGTACAACATTTTTGGTTAACTAGACAAAAATATTATCAGCTAACCTTTAAGCTGATTGGTCCTGAGTGAGGTAAGAAGGTAGACATTGGGGAAACGGGGAATTTCAGAACACTGAGATACCAGGGTTCAAGTGGTTCAACCATAACTCTTTGGCTTATTAGTAGCATTATTCTGTGTCAGAGTAATAACTATGAACTCAATTTCACCTTGTGAGAAACATGGAAACCAAATACAAAATGGCTACAGTTATGTTAAAAGGAGCAGGCCTCAACAATTATCTCCTAGTTTTTCTGGGACAAATACCTGGGTGCCTATGGCTCAGTCCCTTGGAGTTTGAATCATTACGGAGTTCAACATGGGAAAGATCTGTTTGCCCAATGGCATTGGCAGTTGGCAGTGTTGCTGTTGGCAGGCCTTGGGTCCTTGCCTAGACAACAGTCTTTTGCTGTGTGAGCCTCTCCCTAGAGCAGCTCACTACACATAAGCTTGTGTCTCCAGGACACAAAAGAATAAGAATGCTTCTAACATGGAAGAAAGGTTCATGCTATAACCTATTCCAAGAAATGATACTTGCTCCAGTCCACACAAAAGTGGGTAAATTATGCAGAACGTGAATACAGGGAGGCACCAGGCATCCATAGGCTTTCTGCCTCCTTGGGTTTGAAGAGTGATGATGAGCTCTGCATGTGGGCAGGGCTGAGGCAGGCTGGCAGCGTTGGCAGAGGAAACCACCTCAGTCACAATGGAGCAGAAATGTTCCTAAAAGGCCGAAGATGGCCTTGGCACTCCTGTCCTCACCCTCACACCCTACTGGGACAGGGGGATCAGAAGTGACCAAGGAAACAAAACCAAAGCAGACTGTTCCAGTTATAGCAACACATGCCTCTGGTCATAGCATTTGGGAGGTAGAGACAGGAAGATTAGGAGTTTAAGGCCAGCCTTGGCTACATAGCAAATTTAAGGCTACCCAGGGTTATATGTGACCTTGTCTCAAAAAAAAAAAAAAAAAAAAAAAAAAAAAAACCAACACAACAACAAACAACCCTCCCAAAAAGCAAAACAGGGAATAAAGGCATTTGTTGCCAGGCCTGACAACCTGAGTTTGACCCCAGCAACGTACATGACAGATGGAGAACTGTCTCCTGTAAGCTGTTGTCTGATTTCCATATGCTCATGTCTGAGTGTATGTGGACGTGCACACACACACACACACACTCTAAAAAGTAAGTACATGAATAAAGGTAAAATTAAAAACCCCAAAAGTTACGTATATACTCTATTTGTAGAGCATATATACTCAGCATGTATAAGACTCTAAAATTACTTGATTTTTTTTAAACCATTGAGCCATCTCTCCAGAAGATAAAGTAAGAAATGAGCAGGAATGTGTGAATGCAGCACAGGATTAGCAAGTTTCTTCTTCACCCAGATGGCATTAGGGTCAGCATGGGAAATGACATCCAAGCCTGGCTATGTCTTGCAAACACGCTAACAGTGAGTGTCTCAGGTCCCATCCATCTTATCTCCTTTAGTCCTCTGAAGCACCCAGGAGACTTGCCATGCTCTATGTGAAACCCTCTTGGTTCCCCAGGACTCAAGAGTATAGGCTGGACCCAGCATCCTACAGACATGAAGGCCTCTGACCTGGTCTACCTGCTGTGTGTGTTTAGGGGAGGCATTAAAAAGGCTGCCTTTCCCTACTTCCCTTTCAAGATCATGCCTTCAGTCACTCTGCCTGGCTTGTTCTTCAACCCCAGAAACAGTTGGCAAGGTCCCTGTCATCTTCACCACCTTCTTTGGCTCTCCACCATTTAAGTCTTAGCATAGGGCATTGTGACAAAAAACAAAACAAATCAACAACAACAACAACAACCCAGGTGCCAGCTGTGTCAGCTGTGCCTAGAGACAAGATGAAGTTGAAGCCAAATTTCTGTTTGTTGTTGTTGTTTTTTGAGGCAGGGTTTCTCTGTGTAGCCTTGGCTGTCCTGGAATTCACTCTGTAGACCAGGTTGGCCTCAAACTCCAGAGATCTGTGTGCCTCCCAGTGCTGGGATTAAAGGCATGTGCCGCTATGACTGCAGAAGGCACTGACAGTTTTTACTGCTCAGCAGTGAGACTGTAGGAACTGGCTCACCCTAGGCCAGGCATTTGTGTCTGCTTGTGAATCCAGTTGGGAATGTTTGATTTGTACAGGTGTAGGTTTCTGAAGTCACTACTTGGGTCCTGTCACCTCAAAACTCATTATCAGTTTCCTCACTGTGTTCTCTAATTGACCTTTGTTTCCTGTTGAAGGCTCTTAAAAGTAGGGCGTTATGCATAATGCTCACTATACCTGGCACAATGTTGGGAGTGTGTGTGTGTGTTTACGTGCACTTACACACACACACACACACACACACACACACACACACACACACACACTAGAGGTTGACTTTGGTTATCTTTCTCTATTGCTCTCCATTTTAATTTTTTGAGACAGAGTCTCTTCATTGAAACTGAAGCTTGTTGTTTTCACTAGACTTGCTCACCAGTGTGAGCCCCCAGGACCTTTCTTTGTACCCCTAGCACTGGGATTATGGGCATGCACCTCCATGCTAAACTTCCACATGGGTGTGGGAATCTGGGCTCTGACACCTATACTTT
Source organism: Arvicanthis niloticus (assembly GCF_011762505.2). Taxonomy (NCBI): domain Eukaryota; kingdom Metazoa; phylum Chordata; class Mammalia; order Rodentia; family Muridae; genus Arvicanthis; species Arvicanthis niloticus. The sequence goes on along the minus strand of NC_047658.1, from coordinate 113,293,474 downwards.
CATGGCATCCATTGAGCTATCTCCCCAGCCCTATGGGTTGTTGTTGTTTTTACCTTCATGGGAGAAGTAGGCAAAGCCATCTCTTTGCCCACCCTCTCATATTTTCATATTTCTCTCCTCTTGTTCCTTTTTTTTTTTTTTGGTTTTTTGAGACAGGGTTTCTCTGTGTAGCCTTGGCTATCCTGGAACTCAGGCCGACCTCAAACTCAGAAATCCGCCTGCCTCTGCCTCCCAAGTGCTGGGATTAGAGGCGTGCGCCACCACCGCCCCGCCTCTCCTCTTGTTCCTTGAGGCTGAGAGTTAGAAAAGTTAATGCTCCCCACTCAGCGGTTAAGAGCAATGACTGCTCTTCCAGGGGTCCTGAGTTCAATTCCCAGCAACCACATGGTGGCTCACAACCATCTGTAATAGGATCTGATGCTCTCTTCTGGTGTGTCTGAAGAGAGCAACAGTGTACTTACATACATAAAATAAATGAATAAATCTTAAAAAAAAGAAAGAAAGAAAGAAAGAAAGAAAGGCTAAATGTATTCAGCTTAAGACTCAGGGAATGGAGGCTGGCCTAGGGAGCCCACATTTGGGCTTAGGAAGTGACAGGAACCCAGCCGACTGGAATGGAAGCCAAGTTTGGCAATAGGCTTGTAGGGAAAGAGGTTGAGTCTAACTGGGAATGCTGGTTCTTTGCATTGTGGTGGCTTTCTGTCCAGGATCTCACTCCTAGGAAAGGGAGTATCTGGCGATCTCTTGAGTCTGTAACATTTTCTGTCCCCTATGGGGTCTCATTTCAGCACCGGGGAGATCTGGGCAATGTCCAGGCTGAAGCTGGTGGCCGAGCTACCTTCCGGATAGAGGATAAACAGCTGAAGGTAAAAAGGGAAGACTGTGGGGACATCCTGCAAGGACAGTGGAGACCAGGCTGTTGTTACTGTGGGGACATCCTGGAAGGACAGTGGAGACCAGGCTGTTGTTTCTCTTCAAAGGTGTGGGATGTGATTGGCCGCAGCCTGGTTGTTGATGAGGGAGAAGATGACCTGGGCCGGGGAGGCCATCCTTTATCCAAGATCACAGGGAATTCTGGGAAGAGGTGAGTTATGCCATCCCCAGCAGGAGGCAGTGATATGTCAGTGGGGCACATGGAACCCTGAGGAGGCCTAGAGGCACCTTATGCTAACCATAATACATCACTCTATAGGTTGGCCTGTGGTATCATTGCACGCTCTGCTGGCCTTTTCCAGAATCCCAAGCAGATCTGCTCCTGTGATGGCCTCACCATCTGGGAGGAGAGAGGCCGACCCATTGCTGGTCAAGGCCGAAAGGACTCAGCCCAACCCCCTGCTCACCTCTGAACAGAGAGAGCCTCATATCAGGTTATTCGTTCCTCCTAGCTGAACATCTTGTAGAGGGAGCCATGGGCCCTTGCTTGTACAGGCCTAAGTGCAGGGCAGATAGGCATTGTTGTATTCAGAACAAATTAAATTGTTACTTTCACATGGCATTCTGTGTTTCTGTGTCTCTGTGTTCTTTAATGGGTTTGGTGAGTAGAGTCTCTCTGCTGTCTGTATCCAGAGCTACCCCTTTAGTACCAAATGAACTTTAAGTCCACATATATCCTGAGCATTCCTCATCCTATTTGGAGTCATGATTTAAGGCCATAGCAGTCACATATCTGTGTGATCTCCCTGGGTCCCTCACTGTTAATGAACTAAAAGAACTCTTGACCTTCCCTGGTCCCCATGTCTCCAAGAAATCAGGGATCTAGCTTTAGGTTCTGTGGAACGATTAGAGAAACCACAGTGGCCCTTTTTTCTCTCTCTTGTCAACTGAGTATCAGAAAAAAGCCAGGCCAAAAAGACAGAGGAATGAGGCAAATGCCCAGAGAGAACCTGAGCATTGCTGCAAAGTTCCAGCTACCCTGCCATCCCTAAATTGGGTCACCATATAGCCAGCTGCTTCCTGTCCTGAGATTCAAGAGGTACACTTATGCCCCCCTACAATACATGCCCCTTCCCTTTTCAAAACTTAGTATGTCTTGAGTTGATTTCTTTTACTCGTTTTGTGTGTACGTGTTGTGCATGGCTATATGCATGCAGGTTTGCATGTGTATTTGCATGCATGTTATTGTGGTTTGAATATGCTTGGCCCAGGGAGTGGCACTATTTGAGGTGTGGCCTTATTAGAGTAGATGTGTCACTGTGGGCATGGGCTTTAAGATCTTCACCCTAGCTGCCTAGAAGTCAGTCTTCCACTAGCAGCCTTCAAATGAAGATGTTGAACTCTCAGCTCCTCCTGCACCATGCCTACCTGGATGCTGCCCTGCTCCCACCTTGATGATAATTTACTGAACCTTTGAAGCTGTAAGCTAACCCCAATTAAATGTTGTCCTTTATAAGACTTGCCTTGGTCATGGTGTCTGACCACAGCAGTAAAACGCTAAAATAGAAGCTGGTACCAGGAGTGGGGTATTGCTGTGATAGGCCTGACCATGCTTTTGCTGGGAAGAATGTGGATTTTAGGACTTTGGATTTGGAAAGCAGTGGAATGCTTTAAATGGGGCTTAATGGGCCATAGTAGTAGGAATATGGAAGACTGTTGCTGAGAGTAATTTGAATTGTATGGTCCAGAGGGGAATTTCAGGATGTGGCCTAGAGACTGTTTTTGTGATATTTTGATAAAGAATATGGCTACTTTTTGCCTTTGTCTGAAGAGTCTGCCTGAGGCTAAGGTGAAGTGACTCAGATTGATTGCATTGACAAAGGAAGGCTCAGAAAAGCCCATCATGGACTTTGTTCTCTGGTTAAATCTCATGTAAGTTCCAGGACAGCCAGGGCTACACAGAGAAACCCTGTCTTGAAAAACAAAACAAAACAAACAAAACAAACAAAAGGCAAACAAACAATTTTCAAAGTGAGTCTACAGAACAAGTTCCAGGACAGCCAAGCTTAGGCAGTGGAGGAGTTGGAAAACAGAAAGCTGGTAATAATGCAACAGAGCAAGGGGATAAGGGGCCATGTTCCATCCACAGCAAGCAGCAGAACTCAGCAGCTTTGGCTACATGCCTCTGGCTCTGGCTTTAGAGCCCAGGATAGAAGGGACTACTGGGACAACTGATGCTGGTGAGCCAGAGCTAAGAAAGTAGCCATGATTAAGAAGAGAGCAGCATCGCTGAGGTGAAATCTGGGAAGTGTTTTCTAGAGCACAAAGAAGCTGTGTTCCAGAGATAGCCAAGGCTGTACCTCGTGCTGCAGCTGGACTTGGTAAAGAGTCACCCAGGTGGCACTGGTTTTAAAGACATGAAGGGATCATGAAAAACAGCTGAGGCTTGGCACTGTGAGAGGCCAGGGAAGGCCATTGGTGAAGTGCAGCCTCAGTTGCAGTTGAGGCCCAGGAGAAAGAAGTTTGTTGCAGTCAACAAAGGTGAAAAAGGAGTGGAGATCTGAAGAGGGCTTTGCTGTGGAGGCATCAGACATGGAGATGTTTGGAGTTTGCCCAGATGGTTTCCTGACTTGCTTTGGGGATTACAGTTAAGTGATTGGATGAGAAGCTCAGAAGAGACTTTGAACTTTGGACTCAACATTATTGAGACCTGCTATAGACTATGGGGACTTTGGAAGTTGGACTAAATGTATTTTACATTATGCTATGTTTAGGTATGGCTCCCATAGACTCATGTGTTTGAACAAGCCTATAGGGGCCAGGGAGTGGAATGTCATGGTTTGAATATGCTTGGCCCAGGGAATAGCACTGTTTTGAGGTGTGGCCTTGTTGGAGTAGGTGTGTCACTGTGGGCATGGACTTTTTTTTTTTTAAACAGGTATCTTTTTTTTTTTTTAACTTACTTTTTATTTTATGTATGTGAGCACAGTGTCGCTTTCTTCTGACACACCTGCAGAGGGCATCAGATCTCATTACAGATGGTTGTGAGCCACCATGTAGATTCTGGGAATTGAACTCAGGATCTCTGGAAGAACAGTCAGTGCTCTTAACCACTGAGCCATCTCTCTTGCCCGGGCATGGGCTTTAAGACCCTCACCGTCGCTGCCTAGAAGTCAGTCTTCCACTAGCAGCCTTCAGATGAAGAACTCTCAGCTCCTCCTGCCTCATGCCTACCTAGATGCTGCCATGTTTCCCACCTTGATGGTACTGAACTGAACCTCTGAAACTGTAAGCCAGCCCCAATTAAATGTTGTCCTTTATAAGACTTGCCTTGGTCATGGTGTCTGTTTGCACAATAAAACCCTAACTAAGCCACATGTGGAGGGGAGTTGATATCTAGTGTCTCCCTCAATTGTTTTTTATCTTAAATATTGAAGTAGGGTCTCACATTTGAACCCAGAGCTAGCTTATTTGGCTAAGCCAGTTTGTTCCACAAAACTACTATCTCCATATCTCCAGTGGTGGTCACCATGCCTACCCAACATATATATATGGATACTGGGATCCAAAACTAGGTCTTCAAGTTTCTGTGGCAAGTGCTTTAGCCATTGCCAACTCTCCAAATCCTGTTACTCTTTTTATTTTTGTTTGTGGATTTTATGTATATGAGCACTTTGTAAGCTTGTATGTGTGCACACCAGAAGAGGGCATCAGATCCCATCATAGATGGTTGTGAGCCTCCATGTGGTTGCTTGGAATTGAACTCAGGGCCCCTGGAAGAGCAGCTAGTGCTTTTAACTGCTGAGCTATCTCTCCAGTCTTCACTGTAACTCTTAATTATTCAAATAATTTTTTTTCATAAAACATTATTTTTTTTTCTTTGGTTAGAAAGAAGATCATGGATAAATCTCTGGTTGTAATATCTTTACACATATATATTATGATTGAATGTAACTATACTATGCACTATTGTGTATTGCTATTTTTGTTATTGTGTGCAAAGCATGCTCGTGGAGGTCAGAAGACAACTTTGTGGAGTTGGTTCTCCTTCTATCTTTATATGAATCTAACTCAGGTTGCCAGATTTTTGTGACAAGTGCCTTTACCCATTGAGCTATTTCACTGACTCTTTTATTACATAGTACTTTGTATTATACATCACTGTCTGTATTATAAACATTTCAGATTACTAAAATATATTTCTATTTCTTCTACCAAGATATTTTGGGTTAGAGATGGGGGTCTCAATGCGATGGTGGCAGTACCTTTAATCCCAGCACTCAGAAGGTGGAAATAGGCAGATCTCTGAGTTGGAGGCCAGCCTGGTCTACAGAGTGAGTTCCAGGACATTCAGGGTAACACAGAGAAACCCTGTCTCAAAAAACCAAAAACAGAGACAGGGTTTCTCTACATACATAGTTCTAGCTGTCCTAGAACTCACTCTGTAGACCGGGCTGGACTTGAATTTGCAGTGAGGCACCTGTTTCTGCTTCCTGAGTGCTGGGATTAAAGGTACTGCCACAATGCCCAGCTCCCTTAGGTTTTTCTTCTTCCTCTTCCTCTTCCTTTTCCTCTTCCTCTTCTTCTTCCTCTTCCTCTTCCTCCTCCTCCTCCTCCTCCTCCTCCTCCTCTTCTTCTTCTTCTTCTTCTTCTTTTTTTTTTTTTTTTGTTTTTCGAGACAGGGTTTCTCTGTGTAGCCCTGGCTGTTCTGGAACTCACTCTGTAGACCAGGCTGACCTCGAACTCAGAAATCTGCCTGCCTCTGCCTCCCAAGTGCTGGGATTAAAGGCGTGCGCCACCACCGACTGGCTTCCCTTAGGTTTTTCTATATTTTTAAAGTTAGTACAGAACACAGTGAGCTTCATCAGGACATTCCATTCACATAGACCATTGTACCTTGTACTCCTCACCTTCAACCAAGCCATTCATTCATTTAAATTTTTTTTATTTTTATTTTATTTATTTATTTGGGGTTTTTTGAGACAGGGTTTCTCTGTGTAGCCCTGGCTGTCCTGGAACTAACTCTGTAGACCAGGCTGGCCTCAAACTCAGAAATCCGCCTGCCTCTGCCTCCCAAGTGCTGGGATTAAAGGCATGCACCACCACTGCCCAGCTCATTTAATTTTTTTTAAAGATTTATTTATTTTGTGCATGTGAGTACAATGTCACTCTTCAGACACACCAGATCCCATTTCAAATGGTTGTGAGTCACCATGTGGTTGCTGGGAATTGAACTCAGGACCTTTGGAAGAGCAGTCAGTGCTCTTGACTGCTGAATCATCTCCCCAGCCCCATTTACTTAATTTTCAAAAGAGACATATTGTTTTTATTTTATATGTCAGAGTGTTTTAGCTGCATTGCATGTATGTCAGTGCACCACATACCTGATGCCCTTAGAGGTCAGAAGAGGGTGATAGATCTCTGGAAACTGGATTTACAGTTTTGAACTACAATATTGGTGTTGAACCCTGCTCCTCTGAAATAACAATATATGCTCTTAACCACTGAGCAATCTCTTCTGCCCCTCCACCCTTTTTTCGGTGAGTGAGTTACAGAGTGAGTTCTAGGACAGCTAGAACTATGCAGAGAAACCCTGTCTCTGTTTTTGATTTTTCGAGACAGGGTTTCATGTAGTCCAGGCTAGTCTCTGACTCCCTCCCTTTACAGCCAAGGATGACTTTAAACTCCAGATCATCCCATCTCCACCTCCAAATGCTAAGATTACCTTGCCCTGCTTTATGCCCAATTAAATGGCACAAAACTTGAGATGCACAAGTCCAGAATGATGTAGCTGTGAGCCTGAGGCTACGTGGAGCACTGGAGAAACTCCCAACTAGAATTCATTCTTGGCTGATGGTGGCTAAGAAATGAATAGCATGTGGGTCTCGTCTATCCTGTCCCCAACAACATTCCCGGGAGCACATTAGGCTTGCCTGTTTCTGACAAAGTAGCTTTTGTGATTGTGTGAACTGCCAGGCTATAGACTTTGTCCCTTTTGCTCTGAGCTGGGCAGTGGTTTACAGTTGGCCTTGACTTGGAGCCTCCTGGCTCTGTTCCCAATTCCCAGATCCTGACTCTCTTCCCTGTTCCTTCTGGCTGCTCTGCTCAGCATTTTTCATCTCTCCTTGGGTCCAGGCAGCCAATCTTGTAAAGCTTAGGGCCCAAGATCTGTATCCCCACTTTCTGGACATTTGTATGCACTCTTGTTTATGGTTACCCTTGTGTGTAAAGTGAGCTACCAAATGTAGCTGGAAAACACATTTAAATTACATTATATTAATGATTAATTTTCAATTAATCATTTCCCAGTATCCACATAGTTTCCATTCAGGACTCTAGTAGGTTATTCAAAATCACGAATGCTCAAGTGCATATATACGTATATATGTGTATATATATATATATATATATATATATATATATATATATGTATATATGTGTATATATATATATATATATATATATATATGTATTTATTTGCACTGAACCTATGTATGTCGTTGAATATTTGAGTCAGGATCTCACTATATAGCCCTAGCCAACCAGGAACTTGCTGTGTAGACCAGGCTGGGCTCAAACTCACAGATACCCACTTGCCTATATTCCCAAGTATAGGGAGAAAAGGTGTGTGCCAGTACTCTCAGTGTGACTCAGGATATTTTTTTGTTTTTTCCAGACAGGGTTTCTCTGTGTAGCCCTGTCTGTCCTAGAACTCACTCTGTAGACCAGGCTGGCCTCGAACTCAGAAATCTGCCTGCCTCTGCCTCCCAAGTACTGGGATTAAAGGCATGTGCCACCACTGCCTGGCTTGAGTTGATTTTTTGCTCATCATATTTTTAGAAACTTTTCACTTTGGCTGACATTTCTGGACCTACCCCCACATTAAGTTATATGATCTCATATAAGGTCTGACTCACAGTTTCAGAAGCTTTTCTTTAATTCATTATCAGACTCAGTAAAACAGATGCTTTTCTATATAAATGGTAGCATGTAATGCTACATTGTTTTTCCTGAGAATTGTTTTTCACATTTGGTTTGTGAGAATTTCACATTTGAGTACTGTATTTGCATCCTTTCCACCCACCGTTCTTGAATGTTATCAATCTGTGGTTGACTGAATCTGTGTTGTGGTTAATATTATTTGAGGGTTTCTACCCCACCTTTGCTCACTTAGTTGCCAAATAAAAGATAAAACTTTTATATTCATAATAAGCCTTAAAGCATTAGAGCTGGGCAGATATCAACCCTCTATGCCATTTTGTCTACTTCTCTGTCAATAATCCTGAGATATTACTTGCCATCTTCCACCTGGGCTGATCCTACTCCAACAGGCCAGCTGTCTTAGGATTTTACTGCTGTGAACAGACACCATGACCAAGGCAAGTCTTATAAAGGAGAACACATATTTGGGGTTAGCTTTCAGGTTTAGAGGTTCAGTCCACTATCATCAAGGTGGGAGCAGGGCAGCATCCAGACAGGCATGATGCAGGCAGACCATGATAGTCTCAGTATGAAGGTGAGGGCTCTGCCTACTAAAGTCACTCTGTATGACAGAAACCTTAGCCCAAGTATGTTTACTGTCAGCAGAAGGGGAAGACCATAGTCAAATATGTCATAGCTTTTTGACTCTCCTAAATTGTTTATTGGATATGAGTTTTACAAATATCACGTGTATTAGCAGTAACGGTGGAGCTGGAGAGTACTGTGCCTTCTCCAGGCTGCACAGGGAGAACCACCCATAGTGTGGTGGAATTTGTGGCCCTTTCCAAGGTCACAGTGTTCTTTCAGCCAGCAGATGTCAGCCCATGCATCTCTTTTTGCTTGTGGACTGGTTTGGTGATCCACTGGGTGTCAGGATTTCTTCTGGTAGCTTTATGGAATGGATCAATAAGGATAACCTCAAAAAATTTATATGTGGAATCTTCACCAAGGCAGTAGGAATTCAGGACTCTCAAAGCCCCACAATGGTGCCTCAGCAACAGACTGAAGGATTCGGGCAAATTTCAGCTGGTTAACACCATGGTGGACAGGCTTGCAGTAAGTTGCACCCTTAGGAACGGGCATTTGTGATCACCATGGTGGACATGAATCCTGTAAATGACAAAACCTTGCTTAGCTTTGTATCCCAGCCTTCGAGCTTTATCAGGCTGGGTGGGCTGGGGAGCCCTGTGCAGAGCAGAGAGCTGGTGGTATTGCCACCGCGGACCCTCAGAAGAAAGCGCATCACGACTGCTTCTTTCTCCCTAACTCCTGGATGCATCTGTATGGACCTATCTTGGTTCACCTGATTGATGGCTGCAGCCAGAAGAAAGGGTCTCATATATCCTAGGCAATTTGGGATGACCTTCAATTTCTGTCCTGCCTCTTAAAGCTGTGAATACAGCACTGGGGCGCTTTGTCCTGTTCTTTTTAAGTTTTTTAGTTTTTAAATTTAAAGTTATGTGTGTGTATGTTTTGATTTTTTTCTCTGTGTACTACATACATGCAATGGTCAGTTCCCTTGGAACTGGAACTAGCTGGTTGTAAGCGCCTATGCAGGTGCTGGGAATTAACTCAAGTTTTCTGGAAAAGGAGCAGCCCCTCTTTTTGTTTGTTTGTTGTTGTTTTTTTCTCTTTCCTTCCTTCCTTCCTTCTTCTTTTTTTTTTTTTTTTCGAGACAGGGTTTCTCTGTGTAGTTCTGGCTGTCCTGGAACTCACTCTGTAGACCAGGCTGGCCTCGAACTCAGAAATCCACCTGCCTCTGCCTCCCAAGTGCTGGGATTAAAGGCGTGTGCCACCACTGCTCGGCTTGTTGTTTTTTTTTCTTAAAGACGGGGTCTCTATATATCCCTGGCTATCCTGGAACTCACTATGTAGACCAGGCTGGCCTCAAACAAATTCTTCCTGTGTTTGCTGGGATTAAAAGGGTGCCCACCACTCCTTGCCCCCTCCACGTATTTTTTTTAAGATCCAACTTTTGGCTTCCTCAGGATTAATGCTCTTCTATTTTATAGAGCATTATATTGTGTTAAACTTCATGCATACAATAAATGGTCACCTCCGTAAATTCTCGAAATTCCATCAGGTTGAGACAGACAGACGCTCAGTATTCACTGTCTGCAAAATCCTCCAGAGCCTAAGCAAACCCAAGTAATGTGCTTACAAAGAACGAATTACTGGCTTTTTCAGAGGAGGCGCTTCTCTGGTCTCCTCCGATCGCCAAGCATATAGTGTCGGGGGCCAATCCCAGACTAACGGGGTTCGTCCTGGTTTCTCCCGCCGGGTGCGGCCTTACCGCAGACAACTCAGGCTGCCACCACAACACTCGGGGTTTGGCTAAGGCAGCTCGAACGTAGGAGCCCGAACTTCCCTAGAGAACAAAGTTTTCCTTGGGGCCCCGCCGGCACGCCACACCCCAGAGGCAGCTTTTCAGACTAGGCCTCTGCCGACTCAGCCGGAGCGCGTTCCCCAGTCCCCAGCCCTTCTTCCCCCTCCCATCGGAGGTGGCGGTTGGTCGCGCGCCTCTATGCCTTTTCCACCCCCTCCGTTAACAAGGGGCTCCAGGCCCTCTGGGATTGGCTGCGTCAAAGGACATCTGCTCTCAACCTCTTTGATTGGCTGCTATCCGCACGCGATGCAGGCTCCTATTGGCTATCTTAGAGCGCCTGCGCGGCGGGGTTCTCGGTCGCCAGCCATTCCTGTGGAGGACTGCGGGTCGTTCGGACGTTTTGCCTGTCGCTGTAGGAGAGGTCCCTTCTCTCCGAGAAGGCGGTTGCGGCGGCAAAATGAAGATCTTTGTGGGCAATGTCGATGGGGCGGATACGACGCCGGAGGAGCTGGCAGCTCTTTTCGCGCCCTATGGCACGGTCATGAGCTGCGCCGTCATGAAACAGTTTGCCTTCGTGCACATGCGCGAGAACGCTGGCGCGGTGCGCGCCATCGAAGCCCTGCATGGCCACGAGCTGCGTCCAGGTCGCGCGCTCGTGGTGGAGATGTCGCGCCCGAGGCCCCTGAACACTTGGAAGATTTTCGTGGGCAATGTATCGGCTGCATGCACAAGCCAGGAATTGCGCAGCCTCTTCGAGCGCCGTGGACGCGTCATCGAGTGTGACGTGGTAAAAGGTAACGCGGGAGCGCGCTCGAGGGAGGGGACACGCGCGGTGCTCTCAGTTCATTAGCCACGCCCCTCACCCTGGGGTTGGTCCTCAGGGTTGGGAATGGTGGGGAAGTGTGCAAGGAGCGGGGCCTAAGGTGCTGGAGGCGAGTTGGGTAGAGCCACCCTTCTCCCTTGCGGTCCAAGCAACATTCATCAAGTGGGAGGAGTCGGCTGTGGGCGGGTGCCGTGGCTACTGCAAGCCGAAGCCACGGGGCTGGGGACGCGTCAGAGATTTGCGAGTGTGTGGAGTTGGGGGGAGGCGTCTTTTCCTGGTTGCATGAGCCTGGGACCAAAATGAAATTGGGAAGGGAAGGGCACCAGCCGGATTATGGAGCGAGGAAGATTTCGCCACTTCCCCACTTTCTCCAGACATTGGTCAGATCGAGGGAAGAGGGAAAAGGTTGGGTTAAAGCCCTAAGGCCGCTCTGGGGTTCCCTCCGGACGAATGCCCTCAAGCGGAAGGTAGCGGGGCCCTTGGTTGTTTCTCGGGTTCGGGTCTGGAATGAATCTGTTTGTGGGTACGGAGGGCTCTCTTCCGAACCCCTTTGACCTTTCAGTATTTGATGGGTTAACCTTGGCGGTCTTGTGCTTTTTAATTCTAGCCCTCCAACCTCCCACTTTGTGTTCGGGTTTTACAACTGACCTAGTGGAAGCTCTGGTTTTCTTTCTTTATTTTTGCATGTAAAAGGGGCTATTAAGCCTCTCCCCAGGTAGCCTTTTCTTGCTAAATTGGTGCCTGGGGCACAGCTGTTTTATAAGTTTGGTGAGAACGCAAAGATGTGTACTCTGTCTGGCCTGAGGGGGGGGTCGTTGAGAGGGACTTGTGAGGTTTCTATTAAACTTGGATTTAACACCATTTATTCAGTTAGTACTTTTTATTGCTTGGATAATTCTTAGGATAGCTCACTAGTTTGCCTTTTTCTTTGAGAAAATGTGTCTTTTTCAGACCTTGTTGATTTTCATAGGTTGGGATTTTATCTCTTTTAAATACTTGGTTTTTTGTGTGTGTGTTGGCAAGATTTTATGGGACACCCAGACCAGTGTGGGTTTCACTGATCAGAGTTAACTTAGCCCTGTCATTTTCAACAATACATCCCCCAGGAGTGGGGCCCCTGTTTATTCCCTAGTTCTGCTGTTGTTGGATGCTGTGCCTTGTAAGGAATTTTGAGAACAGGAACTAAATGTGGGAATAGGTGTTTGCTCATTCCCATCCAAGGGCTCATTTGCTGGTCACATCTGTTGGGCCATTCCTTATCTTTTCAAAGAGGGGCTGAAGGGTCATAGGGTGTACATTAATAGGAACAAAGTTTTTGTTCTGCCTTAATACTGCATTCTGTTTTCCTCAATTCAGGTTATATCTGGAATCTGACTTTACTGCAAACTTTGGGCAAGCTGTGTGATTTATGGGGTTTTGCTTCTGTTCAGTGTAAAAGAATGGGAAAGGTCCTAGTTTGGGTACTTGGTCAGCAAAAGTATGGGATATAAGTTTTTATGAGAGTCTTGTCTTTAATTGACCTATCTAGTTTCTTGTGTAGTTCTTAGGTAGTCTGGCTAGTAGAGTGAGAGTAGAATTCAGTACAAGGGACAGACTCCATTGGAATTTGTATGGATCAATAAGCTTTTTCTCAGATGGTAGGCCAGTAATTTGCTTCAATTTGTTTGGAACTGGCAGTAAGTGACAGGATGGTGGTTGGGAATAAGGTCACATGAGATGTAGAACTCTAGTTTGAGTCCCTGTGAGAAGTTTATGTGCATTTTTTTTCCTTTTGAAAACAGATATTAATTACACTCTATCTAGGCTGATATGACACAGACTTTATCCTTTGATATAAGAGATTTGAACATACTTCTACTGATGCCTATATCTCAATTGGGGTGAAAGATTTTAAAGTTGGAAGTGGAGTAGAAGAGATTGGCTCTGATTCTATTAATAGCTTCCTCATTTTTGGGAGGGGAGGCTGAGAATGGGCATTTGGTTGAGGCTGTCAAGTCTTTGAAAAGTGCAGAAGCTTGATCTTAAACAGGATGGCTAGCTCTGGTTTATTTCACAGGAAAAAAAAACATAGTTGCTTGGTTACTTGCGCTTTGGTATGATTTGTAGAACAAAAATCTCCATAGCAACAATGATAACGATTCTCCACAGCTATATACTACTGGATATTTAAAGATGAACAGTTTCAGGAATCATACAGGTTTCAAGGGAGGTCTGAATATCAGAAAAGAAAATACTCTTAGTGGGGGGTGACAGCCATTTTTTCTGTATACAGCTTTGTTAATTTAAGTTAAAAGTATTTAGTTTCCATTTGGGAAAACTTTTGGTATTCTCTTAGTCTTGTTGCTGAGTGATTATGGAGCCATAATACCATCGAAGTTCCTAAAAAAAACCCCCAAAAAAGTGTATTTGACAGTGTTTATCTATGTAACCCTGGCTGCCCTGGAAATTAGAGATTTCCTGCCTCTGTTTCCCTAGTGCTGAGATTACAGGAGTGCAATATTGTTGGGCCTGGCTTACTATTCTTAATGTAGTGTTTTCTTTGGATTAGTTCTCCAGGCAAGTGGGTTTTTGGAGCTCTTCAAAGTCTGGTTCTTCATTGTCCTATTAGTCAGCTGGCTTTTGAGTGTCTTTGACAGGTCTGAGTTTGACTACTTACTGCAATGAGACTTAGGTCTCATCAACTAGGTAACTTAAGACTCCCTGGGCTTCTATTGAGCTACATGTTCTGCGCAGGTGTATGTGCGCGTGCGTACCCCTCCCCCCAGATCTATTTTATTGTGTATTGGTGCCTGCATTTGTATGTGCATTATATTACATGTATGCTTGATGCCCACAGGTCAGAAGAGGTTGTCTGACATACTCAAATTGGAGGGATGGTTGTGAGCCACAGCGTTGAATGCTGGGAACTGATTCTGGATTCTCTACAACAGCTGGAGGTGTTCTCAAAGGCTTCATCTTTCCAGTCTCTCTTTTTTGAAAGTGTCTTATACAGTCCAGGCTGAACTTGCTATGTAGCTGAGAATGGCCTTGAAGTCTGATCTTAATTGCCTCTACCTTTTATGAGCTGCTATTTCAAGTGTGTACCACCATGCCCAGCTCACACTTTGTGCTAATATCAGGCTTAGAAACTTAACTTTCTGTTAGAAAGTGAGGCCTTCCCTCATTAGAGCTCATTTTTGGATAAGTTATTTGAATTACTCATTTGAAAGTACTATTCCTCTTTCCTTTCCCCTCCCCCTTCTTCCTCTTCCCTTTGCATTTATTTATTTATTTAGTGAAGTGGTGCAGTCAAACCAAGGGCCTTATATTTGTCATTTATACACTATCCAGTTCTTAAACCTCTTTTTATTGTTGCTGTGATTCTCCTTCCCTCATCCCCCTTTGAGACAGGGTCTCACTGTGTAGCACTGGCTGTCTTGGAATTCACTGTGTATAACAGGCTGGCCTCGAACTCACAGAGATCCATAAGTGCTGGGATTAAAGGTGTATGCCACTGTGATCAGCCAGTTCTTAAATCTTAATTTTTCGATTTGCCACTTGTTCTATTTTTTATTTTTAAAAATTTATGTATTTTTTTTTAAATGTAGGAGTGCTCTGTTTACATATACAACTATATGTCAGAAGAGGACTCATCCCTTTTATAGATGGATGTAAGCCACCATGTAGTTGCTGGGACTTGAACTCAGGACTTGTGGGAGAGCAGCCAGTGTTCTTAATCATTGATCTATCTCACCAGCTCACCACTTATTTTAAACTTTTTTTTCTTCTGGAGACAGGGCCTTGCTGAGTGATCTAGGTTGACATCCAATCTCTGGTCTCCTTGTCTTTCCTCCTGAGTGCTACCGTGCATGGTAGCACTTGGCCTTTTAAACTCAAAACCAGGTATAGTGTGGATGCTATATCTAATTTCTCTTGTAAACCCATTGAAATTATTTTGAGGTGTTTTTTTCTAGCTCATTTTTGAATAGAATGATAAACAGATGAGTGGTCATGATGTACATAGGATTTATTTTTTTTTTTATTATGTGTGTATGTGGAGTCTAGAACTGGAGGACATTAGATCCCCTGGAATTATTATAGGGAGTTGTGAACCACCTGATTGGGGTGTACAGTACATGCTTTTAACCATTAAGCCATCTCCAGCTTCCATTGCATGCCTTTACTTTAATTCCAGCATTTGTAAGTCAGGCAGGCAGATCTATGTGAGTTGGAGGCTAGTCTTGTCTAGGTCTATATATATTGAGTTCTAGGACAGAACTACATAGTGAAGGAGAAAAAAAAAATCAAGAAAAAAAAAAGGTTCCCTTGTCCTTCACTGTGTTTGTCTCTTTCCACCTTCCTGCCCTAATCTGTCTTTAAGCCCTAGCTAATCTTGATGTTTTGTCTTCATTTTGAGTGGATGTTTCTGTTTGTCATTACATTCTCCTAGTTGAGGGCAAGTTCAGCCTTTTACAAACATTTACTTATTTATTTCTGTACTTATTTTGAGGCAGTGCCTCACTTTGTAGCTCTTGCTGATCTCTTAACTCATCTTCTGTCTGCCCCACCTCCTGAGTGCTGGGGTTGTAGGCAAGCTTTACCATTTCTGGTCGCTCTGTTTTTAAAGAAATCTTAGACCACAACTGATATTTTTAGCTGATCAATTTTCAGCAATCAAAGGACAGTTGATGTCTAATACCTTTCAAAATTGGGGTCATTGAATACTATCATTTGTTGAACTAGGAGCATCAAACTTGGCATTCACCTTTTTTTTTTTTTTTTTTTTTTTAATTTAAATTAAGCCAGCCATAGTGTTCCACACCTTTAATCCAGTACTTACTTGGAAGGCAGAGGCAGGGGGAATCTGTGATTTGGAGACCACCCAGGTCTACATACTGAGTTATAGGACAGCCAGAGCTGCATAGTGAGAGCCTGTCTCAAGCCCTCCCTCCCCACAAAAGATAGATTATTTCATGTGGATGACTATTTCTACCTGCATGTATGTGCCTATACAGGTCAGAAGTGAATCTGGGATTTTGGGGAACTGGAGTTCTATGTAAGTAGTTGTGAGCCTCCCTATGGGTGCTGAGAACCAAGCCTGCATCTTGTATAAAAGAACCAGTGCTCTTTACCACTGCTGACCCAACTCTTCTGTCTCATTTTGTCCTTATCATGGTCAGCAGCTTTCAGTGTATAATGTGGCATTATGTTTTATTAGGGATAAAAATATTTTCTAGGGAAATAAACCTCTGGTTAGTTTAGGCTTGAAGAACTGTCATGACTCCATTATTGTTCTACATTCATTTACACCTCACAAGGCATTTCTGTCTTCTTACTTGAACCTTACTTGAGGTTGGTAGATAAATTTTTCCAGTGGGAAAAAATTGGAAAGTTCCCTAAGGTCACCGAGACAGTCAGTGATGAATGAATCTAATAAAGCTGGGCCTTTAGTTTCCAGCCCAGGATCATTTACAGTATAATTACAGTATAAGTACAGTATAATTACTGTACTTGGCTTTTGTCTTTTATTTCTTTGGAGGTTGCATTGTCTTCAAATACAGGAACAGCTTAGATAAGGCATCTCAGGATAAAAGCCCTAAAAGTAGGGTACTTGTTCGGAGGCATTTGGATGTCATTTCCAATAATCTTGTTTTATAAAAATGGAACCTTAGTTCATCCAGATAACTTTTTATTTCTTAAATTGATATGACAGAAATTGGGTCCTAGCTCTTGAATGCCTTAAAGTAGCCACAAGTCCAAAATGGAGTTAAGTGTAGAGCCTTATTTCTCAAGACAGATTCCTGTCATTGCTTTTTAGATCCTGCCGATGGCACTAGTATAGTTTGTGGTATGGATGTTACCAAGAATTTCTTCCCATTTAAAGTTTTTCCCTATGTTGTAAGTGATTAGAGTTCTCAGATAATACTCTATCTTTGGCTTTCTCCCAACACAACTTACTCAGGTCTTTAATGAGAGAGCCTAGATAGGTGACTGGTAGTATTACTCAGTCATGAACTAGCATGTGTGAGGCTCTTCCTATGTTAATTCCTTCCCCTTTCCCCAAAAAAGTACCACTTATGGTAAACCTGAAAAAGCAGTAAACAGTCTTCTAAGGGGAACGTATTCTTCTGCCCCTTAAAGAGGAAATAGAGGAAGTAATGTGAGCTTATATCTATTCTCTTATCTTATTGACTGACACTCATAGGTTCTAGCTTCTGTTCAAGCTAACATTTTTAGTCATATTACACAGACCTGTTCATGGACTTCTCAGGATAAAGATTGATCAAACAAAGGGGCATGGAAGAGCTAGCTGGGCTTTGGTCCTGACATTAATTGGTTTATAGCAAGCTACATAAAAACATTGACCATGCTTGCCTGAAAGAGAAGACAATGGCCTTTTCCTTACAGGATTGTTGAGACTTCCTGTGTATGAAGTGACTGTGAAAACTGGAAAGTAATGTGAAAGAGGAAGGCTACATTGGAGGAATTTGTGAATGCTTCTTGTAGTCACTCTGCTTTTATTAAATTGCACCTAGACTGAGAAGTGAGTCATGCCAAACTGTGAGTGGTTTCTAGTGTTCCACGCTCTTAGCCTTAGAGGTGAGCAGTAAACAATACTAGATGTGCTTGAATTGAGAAAACTGAGTAATTGAGTCTTCTAGGAATGCTTTCTGTTTGCTTGCTGGTTTATATTTATAGAAGCTGTCAAGATTTTTATCCTGAGTTGTGGTTCATCTTTGCTTTTCCTTTTCTCACCAGAAAGTTAATTGGTTGAGGTATCAGGGGAACAGAGAAGGCCAAAATTAAAGGTGATTGACTGCTTGAAACAGTCAAAAGTTTTGTTACACATCAGCCACACTTCATGGCATACTCACATAGAAGAGGGTTTAGAGACACCTGGATGTAGCTGGCAACAGCTGGGTGCTGTTGTGTATCCAGTTTGGGACCCAACAGGTAGCATGCCCTGCCCCCCTAATTGCTAACCCTCTGTCTGCTGCTTTATCAGACTACGCGTTTGTTCACATGGAGAAGGAAGCAGATGCCAAAGCCGCCATCGCGCAGCTCAACGGCAAAGAAGTGAAGGGCAAGCGCATCAACGTGGAACTCTCAACCAAAGGGCAGAAGAAGGGGCCTGCCCTGGCTATCCAGTCTGGGGACAAGACCAAGAAACCAGGGGCTGGGGATACAGCATTCCCTGGAACTGGTGGCTTCTCTGCCACCTTCGACTACCAGCAGGCTTTTGGCAACAGCACTGGTGGCTTTGATGGGCAAGCCCGTCAGCCCACACCACCATTCTTTGGTCGCGACCGCAGCCCCCTGCGCCGTTCACCTCCTCGAGCCTCTTATGTGGCTCCTCTGACGGCCCAGCCAGCCACCTACCGGGCCCAACCCTCAGTGTCTTTGGGAGCTGCATATAGGGCCCAGCCTTCTGCCTCTTTGGGTGTCGGCTATCGGACTCAGCCCATGACAGCCCAGGCAGCTTCTTACCGTGCTCAGCCCTCTGTCTCCCTTGGGGCCCCATACAGGGGTCAGCTGGCTAGCCCTAGTTCCCAGTCTGCTGCAGCTTCCTCGCTTGGCCCATATGGTGGAGTCCAGCCCTCAGCCTCAGCCCTTTCCACCTATGGGGGTCAGGCAGCAGCAGCTTCTTCGCTTAACTCCTATGGGGCTCAGGGCTCCTCCCTCGCTTCCTATGGTAACCAGCCATCGTCTTATGGCGCCCAGGCTGCCTCTTCGTATGGGGTTCGTGCGGCTGCTTCTTCCTATAACACACAGGGAGCAGCTTCTTCCCTAGGTTCCTATGGGGCTCAAGCAGCCTCCTATGGTGCCCAATCTGCAGCCTCCTCACTAGCTTATGGAGCCCAGGCAGCTTCTTACAATGCCCAGCCCTCAGCCTCTTACAGTGCCCAGTCTGCCCCATATGCTGCACAACAGGCTGCTTCTTATTCTTCCCAGCCTGCTGCTTATGTGGCACAACCAGCCACAGCTGCTGCCTATGCTAGCCAGCCAGCTGCCTATGCTGCACAAGCCACCACCCCAATGGCCGGTTCCTATGGGGCTCAACCAGTTGTTCAGACCCAGCTGAATAGTTACGGGGCTCAAGCATCTATGGGCCTCTCAGGCTCATATGGAGCTCAGTCTGCTGCTGCGGCCACTGGCTCCTATGGTGCGGCAGCTGCTTATGGGGCTCAGCCTTCTGCCACCCTGGCAGCTCCTTACCGCACTCAGTCATCAGCTTCATTGGCTGCTTCCTATGCTGCCCAGCAGCATCCCCAGGCTGCTGCCTCCTACCGTGGCCAGCCGGGCAGTGCCTACGATGGGACAGGCCAGCCGTCAGCAGCCTACCTGTCTATGTCCCAGGGGGCCGTTGCCAACGCCAACAGCACCCCACCGCCCTATGAGCGTACCCGCCTCTCCCCACCCCGGGCCAGCTACGACGATCCCTACAAAAAGGCTGTCGCCATGTCGAAAAGGTACTGTATGCCCCCCCGCCTCAGCCCCCAGCTGGGGCTTAGGGCAAGGGGCTGAGGTTGGCATGGGAGGGAAACAGGAGCCATTGGCCCCTCCCTTGGTCTTACTTCTGTGGGATGTCCAGGGGTGATGAGGGTGAGTGTCTGAACATTTCTGGCCATTGGGATTCAGGTGGAGCATAGCGCTCAGCTTGGGGTGACACCAACAAACCTAGGGCCAGGAAGCATCACCATTCTAGGATATAGCCTGAGGAACCAGTGGAGCCACGTTTGCAGGATTGGCTCATAGATTTTTTTTCCCACTGTCTGAAGGATCCTTAAACTCATTCCCTTGTTCTGGTTTTGGTGGGATGGATGTGAAAGAAAGTAGTCTTTTTGGCACTCACTGGCTGAAGGCAAGCTTATGAGGTGCGTCCACCCTGGAAAGTTGGGGACCCTACTTCCGTCCGTCGTTCTGTTGATAAACCAAGATCTTTTTTGTGCAGGGCCCATGAATGGGAATAGTTTGTTTGAGACTGTAGAACAGAATTCACCTTGGCTGGTGTGGAAGGGGGAGCTTCAGCAGAGGGCTTGGTTTCCCACTGACTTGAAGAACCCAGGTTGATTTCTTGGCCTGGATAGGATGATGAGCCTTCTGACAGGGAAACCAAACTGAGACAAATCTGGTATACCCTCCCTGTCCCCAATGGCATCTCCCTTAGGCCTACCTGGAGCCCTCCCCTCAACTGTCTCATTCACCAACTGTCTTCTTCTCTCGACTAGGTATGGTTCCGACCGGCGTTTAGCCGAGCTCTCTGATTACCGCCGTTTATCAGAGTCGCAGCTTTCGTTCCGCCGCTCGCCGACAAAGTCCTCGCTGGATTACCGTCGCCTGCCCGATGCCCATTCCGATTACGCACGCTATTCGGGCTCCTATAATGATTACCTGCGGGCAGCTCAGATGCACTCTGGCTACCAGCGCCGAATGTAGGGCCGTCCTGGGGATGGGGCACCACAGGAAGGGGGAGAGGAAGAGCTAGGGTAGGTTGTAGACCCAGGTTATCACCTCCCTCTCTCATACCTCTCCCAATGGTGGCTTTTCATTCCCTCCCTCTATCCTGTGGGCCTTCCCCAGGAGAGGACCCTTTTGTGTTTGGCAGTAACCTGCTTTGTTTCTTTGCCTCAGCAACACATCTTGCTACTGGCTTTAGATCTGCGGTTTTCCCTCTACCCACATCTCCCCAGAATGGGAATTTCTTTTATATTTTTATTTTTTCCCTGGCTCCCTTTTATTTTTGTGCGCGATACTTAAGGTTGTTTGGAGGTGATACAACCTACAGCTGAGGTCAGGCGGCGTGTTTTTCTTTTTAGATGTGAGGGAGGCCAGGAAAAGGTCACTTTAACCATTTCCTATGTGCCCAGTTATGCCAGCAGTCCAGGGGGCCCTGACTGTCCTTTTGTAGAGACTGTTGACTGAGATCCTGTTGGGACAGTCAGTTGGTATGTGTCCAAATCCCTGCTTACCACTGATGTTTTAGCTGATGGTGACTGGCATAGTCCCAATTCCCTATCTCCCCAAGTAGGTGGTGTTAGAAAACTTAATTTTTTCCCCTCTTTTGTATGGACTACAAATAAAACTTGGGGCGATTCGTGGTTTGGAAACCTGGTTGTCATTGTCTTGATTGCACTGTCAGGTGAGCCAGTTTGACATCCAGGAAGACGGGACAGCTAGAAGAAAGGCAGCCTGAAGACCCAGAGTGGGTGTGGAAAGGTGCTTGACTGTGGGGATTGGAAGGGTTTCCTGGTAACGAATGGAATTAAGCTCATGACCGTCTTAAGTAGCATGCCATCTTGGGGACAGGAGGCCAGATGGTTGGACTTCCTCAGCAATCAATTTTAGTTGATCACATCAAAATTCAGTAAACAATGCCCATTTACTCTGTTTATGCTTGACCAGTGTCCCTGATTTTTTTTTTTTCCCAGTTCAGGAAAACCAAAAATAAAACAAAAGCTACAGTCCAGCAGGTTGGTTCTGGCTGCGATCTGGCTTGGACGGGTAATGGGCTGCTGCAGTGTTTACAAGGCTAATGAATCCTTCAGGCAGTCGGCTTGAGGGAATGTTGAGTCTGAGAACTGGGAAAGGAGCTATAGTGGGGTGGGAGTGAAACCACTATCTGGTGCTGCCCTGTGGTTGGAGAAATGAGGGCATGGGGAACTTGAAGCTTATGGGGTGTTCTAGCCAATCCTGGTACTTCGCCTGTTGAACTTCACCACGGAGCATCCTTCCTGTGTCCTGCCAAGCTCAGTCATCACAGCACCTGAGACTCCTTTTCCCTGTCTGCATCTATTACGGTTTTTAGACGTCTTCTTGCTGAATTTATATTTGAAGGTGTTAAAACAGACATATTGAGAAGGGACTGTGGTGCAAACATTATCAAGTAGGAATGCCAAAATTGGGTAAAGAATCCAGCATTCTTTTTATACTTTGGGGGTGAAAGACCTGGGTAGTTTCAACCAGGGATAAGATGGAGGCATGAACTTGGTGGGTAAATGAAAGAAGACTGGTTAAGTGAACAATAACTGAAACCTGATAGTCCTTGGGGAAGAATACTTTAGAGACATTTTTGGATCTTGCTGAAGGAAGATGCCTTAGCAAAACGGAGGGTGTGTGTGTGTGTGTGTGTGTGTGTGTGTGTGTGTGTGTGTGTGTGTGTGAGAGAGAGAGAGAGAGAGAGAGAGAGAGAGAGAGAATGAGCGAGAGCAAGATTGCACAAGTGAATGTGTGGATTGGGTGGGTTGTATATGCCTCCTTCGTTGGCTTCATATGAACTTGACTGTGACAGTAGCTTGCCCCAGATGTCTTCTTCCTTCTGCCCATCATGTAAAAATGCCTCAAAGCTACGAGTTCTTCCTTGTGGTTGAATGGGATGACTCTCACTCAGGCTGTTTTACCTGCTCCTCTCTCGCTCACCACCTCGCCTTCAGGTGCTTTGCTGTTCATTTTCATTCTTTGGCAGGACGGGGCGGAATGGGAGGCTAGGTTTCTTACTGCTTTCTCTGATGCTAGAATGACGTGAGGGCCAAGTTACAGGCTTGGCGTGACTGGGGGAACAGAGGGTTGAATGCAGGCTGTGATTGTGGCCTTTGTATTTGCAGTATTCCTTTGTCACTTTCCTTTCCAGTTCTTGCTCTGCCACAGTCACAATTCCATGGTTCCTGCAAAAAAACCCAGACAATACCACCAAACAGACTGAATCCTTCTGCTCCCAAAACCAGCTTCACATGTTTTCAGGGCTAGTGTTGTTGATCTTTACTGCAGTCCAAACTCTTCAGAGCGGTTTGGCCTATTGGATCATCTAACTGTCGGCCATCTGTGCTCCGCATGCCTTGCTGCCTCAGCCCCTGGGGTTCTCACTCAGGTCAGAAGAAAAAAAAATAATTTGTCACTTTCCTTTCTCTTGGCAGATATTTAAAAGCATCTTTTTATTTAAATTACCCACCAGTGTTAATTCTGTAACCCACTCATACTTTGCTTTTTATAGATTTCTGAGTTTCAAGTTCTTACTACTTGGGGAAGTTGTGTTTGGTGGACGGGAGGACAGAATGTAACAAGTATTTTGGGGACCACGCTTTCATCATATCTTCAGGTTATTCAGCTTCTGCACGGCACTTGTATACCTTGGCCATATTAAAGAAGTTGTTGGTTTATTCCTGGAACAATACTGCATAGAGGCTTCCAGACTTGCCAGTCTGCTGTCTTCTGAGGGTTGGCTTTTTAAAAAAATTCTTTTGGGTGGCCTGCGGCTCCATTTCTTCAATAGAGATAATGAGACTATCAGAAGGAGCCAGTCTCTAGAGGTGCTGCGTTTCTGATTCTATCTCTATACTGTCCCATACCCCAGCTATGTCAAAAGTCCTTGCACATCTGTTGGTCCTTCAGGCATTTTGTCAAATCAAGCAAGCCAAGTCAGTGGACAACAGAACAGCATGGATGCATAGTCATAGTAAAAACACGTTTGCTAAGTTTATGGACTAGCTTTATTTTATTATTAGTTTTTGGGTTTATTTATGGTTTTTTTTTTTTTTTTTTTTTTTGAGATCTGTCTGTGTAACAGTACTGGTTGTCCTGGAATTTATGATATAGACCAGGTTGGCCTCAAACTCAGAGATCTGCCTGCCTCTGCCTCCTGAGTGCTGGGATTAAAGGTGTGAGCTTCTACTCCTGGATGGACTAATGTTCTTTAATAGAAGTTTGGATAATAGAGAAGATAATACACAGGAAGCTAAATATTTGTGTAAATTCTATTTTAAAATGATGTTAAATGAGAGTTTTCAGAAGGAAATTTGTTAGAACTGATGATCAGGTCTGACTCTGAGGCATTTGAAACTGTATGTAGAAAGCCTAGTCTTGTGAACCTAGAGAAAACATGAGAATTCTCCAGTCAGACCTGTCTTTGGTTTACTGAATTGGAATGCTGGCTCTCTGCTGCCTCATTTTATCAACCAGCATTCTTCTTCTTCTTCTTCTTTTTTTTTTTTTAATTTGAGACAAGGTATCATCATTACGTAGCAGTGGCTGGTCTGGAATTTAATATGTAGATCAGGCTGACCTCATACTCAGCTGTTTGCCTGCCTCTGTCTTATGAGTGCTGTAATTAAAGGTATGCACCACCATAATCAGCTTTTTCTTTTATTAAGACAAGGTCTTCTGTGTCAGGTTGGTCTCTCAACTCGATATGTAGCTGAAGATAACCTTGACATTAGTTAGGTCTTTCTGTCTTCACATCCCAAGTGCTAGTATTTGGCAATACCGCCATGCCCAGTTTATGTGGTGCTCAGGGTTTGAATGACTCCTGTATGTTAGGAAGCATTCTACCAACTGAGTTGTATCCTTAGTTCCTTATCTAAGTATTGCTTTTTTTTTTTTAAATCAGAAAAAAAAAAGTATTGCTTTTTTTTTTTTTTAAACTCAGAAATATAAAGAGGTACTTTCATTACCAAAAGAGCAACATTCCCCCCCTCTCCCCAAAACCCCCTGGACAGGGTTTTTTCTGTGTAGTCCTGTCTGTCCTGGAACTCATTCTAGACCAGGCTGTCCTCCAAGGCTCTGCTTGCCTTTGCCTCCCAAATGCTGGGATTAAAGGTGTGGGCTGCCACTGCCTGGATAAAAGTCATTTTTATATTTTAATCGAAACTAAATGCTTTACCCCTCTTGTAATTATTATTGTAATTATTATCCATAGTCAGGTTGGATGGGGTGAATGAGCACATGGCAAGTGATAGTATCATAGTCAGGTATTAAATCTCATCTTAGGGCTGCAGAGATGGCTGGTTGGTTTAGAGTGCTTTCTGCTCCTGGATTTGGTTCTCTGAACCTACTTGGCAGCTCAGAACAACCCTTATCCCAGTTTTAGAGCATCCAGTGCCCTCTGCAGGCCCTGTACATGGTGCACATAAATTCAGCCAGGTTCACACACATACACATGAAAAGACATTAGATCTGGGCACACCTAGATGACCTGGTGAAGTGCTTAGTTGTGCAAAGGACTTGGGATATGGGTGTGAATGCAGTGCATACAAGTCACATTACAATATGAATTTTTGCTATGAGTGGTGCATAGCTGTTATTTAAGCTCCTAGATCACACCGATTTTGGTGCTTCCCCTTCAGTATGTGTCCTAGGATCACATTCTTTGCTTACCGAAAATAAAGTTTACAGTACCAGAAGAGAAATCTGAATGTAAGGGGATTGAGGTGGCATGGCTGGAATGGGCTTGGAGCTGGCACACTTGGTTGGGGTTATCCTTTTGATTCTTATGACCATCCTTGAAGGATACTTTGGACCTTTTTAATTTTTTTAATTTGGACCTTTGTAGAACTTGTAGCTCATTTCTGGACCAGAAGCCAGGTATTAGAAGTGTAAATCATTAGATGAATGTGTTGGTTCATGCCTATCCTCCTAGCACAAGAAAGGTTCAGGCTAAGGTCAGACAAGAGGCATCTAAGAATTTTTTGTCGTGTTGCTGGGGAACAAACCCAGGTTCTTGCTAGGCAGTCATTCTGTTACTGAGCTACATCCCTACCCCTGGCAGACAGGATGATTTTAAAAAATATTTCAGGATAATGAGGTGGCTCAGTCTGTAGGTGGGGTGATGGGGTAAGATAGAGAATTTTAATTAGGTGCCTTAATTTTTTTTTAAAGTAAAAAAAACCCCAAGTTTGTATAGTTATATAAATAACCTATATTTAGGTAAATAGACATCAATATGAAGACACAAGCTATAGCTAACCTTTACCCAAGGCTTCATTTTGCTGCATTTGTCAAAGTTATGATAAAAAGCCACTTAATGACCAGCTTTTTGTTTTGAAGAGTTTGGAAAGTTGTTGTAGGTGATATAGGGGATAAGAGTATGTTTACAGTACCAATAATTTTACCAATAATTTTGTCCTTCATACTTGGATTTTAAACAAGGACTTCACAGGTTAGGTAGTGCCTTTATTGAACATAGAACCTTTCCAGCCAGCAGCATATCTGTGTTACTGAAAATTCAATCCCTTACGGTTACCAAAAAGTTATACATTAGTTTCCTAGTTAACAAGTATTTGAGTGTCTTTCATGTTACCAAGGAAGTTCCAACATTGGGGTCATATAATATAGAAAATGAACAAGATAGAATTTCAAATGATAGTAATTATTTGTGAAAGTAAATAGTTACAAGTCAGGGTCTATGCCTTTAGATGGAGTGGCCAGTAAAAAATCTGAAGAAAGAATATTCTACTCTGAATAGGTAGAGGCAATAAAGTCAGTCTGTCTAGAGGGCTGGTAGTAACTAAGGAGACTTGAGAATGTAGCAAGAACCTGGATGAGAGATTTGTTCACAAACAAGCTTGAATTCCCCTCCCTGTTTTTCTTTTAGTCCGAGTCACACATTACAGTCTTGGCTAGCTTGGAACTTGCTATATAGACCAGTCTGGCATTTAACTCAAGTGCTGGTATTGTCTGGCTCAGCTGTGATAGATTTTAAATACCAAGGAGATTATTTCCACTTGGGCATAGGTTGAGGTCTGGTGGTCTTGCTGGCTGCACACTGGCAGGAATTGTGATCTCTTGAATTGTTACCAGTCTCTTCCCCCTTCAGACCTGTAGAGATTCTAGTTTAGTGGAGTTAATTGGTCTTGTTTGCTATTGCAACACCCCTCTCCCCAGGAATTTCAGCATAAGAAAACTCAGATATTAAACTGAGAGGAAATGACTTCTATACCCTATGCATTCCTGGGTGCACATTGAGATGTGGTTATTCATGTTAGACCCCCTCAGAAAGGGTTTAGAACAGTAGAATTTTGTTGTATTACTGATCTCAGGTGGCTATTACTCAGTCTCAGGTGTACCAGAATGAAACGAACCACGGCCATATTTAATATTGTGACTTTAAGAGACCTATTTCCCATCCTTAAATTATTGACTAATTTCCTGCTATTGAACCCAGTAACTTATTTTCTGCCCTTGTCTTTTGTGTTAGGCCTTTTCTTTTGTGGCAGTTTTGGGTGGTAGTATGCTCTATTTGTTTTTTTTTTTACTCCTGATCATCCCGTTTTCATGAAGTTCCCCTGCTTTCCGCCTGTCACAAGTTTAAGTTCTCCATTCAGCACTTTTCCCTTTTATCTCCATCTTCAAAAGCTGCTTTGCGTAGGGTCATGACTAAAGTCGCTTGCTCAATGAGTATGGAATTTTGTGAAGCAGCCAGTGGGTGAGAAAAATGTGATGAGGGAATTGGACCCTGTGAAGAATGCTCGTTTGTACTTGTTTACAGATGATTGTGACAGTCTTTTTTTCCCCCAAGGTCAGTTTTAGGGAGTTTAAACTTACAGTTTTGGCTAATGGCGCCCAATAAAACCAAACAAAACCAAACTTTTGCTGTTACCGTTTTTTTGTTTTTTGTTTCTTCTCTTGGCGGGGTGAGGTTGGGGTGTGCGTGGGAGGGGGGGGTCAATTTTCAGTCTCCATGTCTCACATCTTTTGGGGATATAGGAGGCTGTTTCCTAGAGGGAACTTTAACCTCAGTGCCTCCTAGGTCTCTGACCAGCCTTTGTCTGGGCCATTATACTGTTACCGAAGCAGGATCCACTAACTTTTAAAGTTTTTAGATCACCTACAGATACTTTCAATTTCGGGATAACTTTGGGACTCAGAAGGACTAGATTGGAAATTGCCCAAAGCGGGTTGATTTTTAAGTAGGGGCGGGATCTTGAATATTTATTGCGGGAGGTCTGTGTAGGTTGGACTGATGCAGCATCCATGCTGCGGATCGTGGTGGCGCTCAGTTGGAGAGGGGTGCGGAATCATGGATAGGCGACCTGAATCCTGTCAGGGTGTGCACGTGTAAGTGGCAAAATGTGAAAGCTTAAAGTTAGCGTCACGAAGCTACACACTGCCACACTGAGGCACCTTGCTCATTCTGCCTAATGCCTGGCCGCGCTTCGAAGAATTCCGCGTTTGTAGCTCCTCCCTCAGTGGACTTCTTGCCCAATCAGTGGCTTTAGATTCACTAGGCTAGGTGCTCATTGGCTATCGTATAAAAGCTCCGGGTACTGACGTTTCCACCTCTTCCTGGCCTCTCAGGTAATTGGCGTTCCGGGTAACCAATCAGGAAGAGGATCTCCGGGAACGCCAGCCTTTTACTTTACCGAACGGCCAATCCAGTGGGTAGGTTCACCCTTCTTTCTACCCAGAGTCACTGCTGTGGCCGCCGCCATTTTAGCGTTTTGTCAGAACCGTCCGCGCTGCAAGGAGGACCTGCAGATTTCCATGCGGTGAGACACTCCACGTTCTTCCACTGTGTCCTTTGCTCTGTTAAAAACTTAACCTGACTCCCTTGAGCGTCACGGTTGTCCTAGTGGGGTCGCGGTCTGCGCACCCATCCCTGAGAACCGACATCGGTCCTCGACTTACTGCGGTAAGCCTGAAGCAACCTTCTCCAAGTCCCCACCCCCTACGCCCCGAATACCTTTCTTTTGTCCACTTTACCCTCTGCTTTGCTCAATCTCTTACTTTGGGGTTTTCGCCTAGATAACTCTTAGATTTAGACTTAAATCTCTCATGCCCCGGACATTGTTGCCTCCTTACCAAACTGTAGCACCCATCTTTGACCAGTTTTTCTGTAGGAGCCTGTAATGACGTGTCCCTCCCACCCCCCCCGGATTTCCCCTACTCGGGCACTTTCTATATTTCCCATGCTTTTAATCTACTTGATCCCAGCATTCACTACTCCCAAGTGAAATTCCTGAACATAGTTACTATAAGGCCCATTTCTGGAAATGGTTGCTAAGAGAAGAAGAGCTAATTTGAAGTAATTATAATTAGCAAGTTAGTAATTAGAATCTTGTTTTCTAATGTCATCACAGTGGGTAGCTTCTCAGTACCTGTAGCTTTTTATTTATGCTCAAACCTTAGAGCGTTATTGCTTTTTTTGACTGAGGTTGGGGATGTGTAACTCAGTGGCAGAATACCTGTCTGTGCTGTAGGTTTGAGCCTCAGCACTACAAAATTCCCTTTGTCTACAAAAGCCTACCTTGTTATAGTCTTCCTCTTTCATAGATTTCTTGTGAGGAATAGAAGCAGGCTCTTGTTGAACTCCTCATTCATTACTGTTAGGAGACATGAGAGCATGCCTGTAGGAGAAAACTTTTTCGGCTGTGTGCTAAAGTGCAAGGAGATGATGTGAGCCATTTATTTATATTTGAAGATTTTGTTTTGTTTTTTTAAATAGTTGTTATGGACTTGAGGTCTTCCCTTAAAAATCTTGTTTCTTTACTTGCAGGCTGTGTGGAAATGGTGAAGCTGTTCATCGGAAATCTGCCCCGGGAGGCCACAGAGCAGGAGATCCGCTCACTCTTCGAGCAGTACGGGAAGGTGCTGGAATGTGACATCATTAAGAACTATGGCTTTGTGCACATAGAGGACAAGACAGCCGCTGAGGATGCCATCCGCAACCTGCACCACTACAAGCTGCACGGAGTGAACATCAATGTGGAAGCCAGCAAGAATAAGAGCAAAGCTTCAACCAAGTTACATGTGGGCAACATCAGTCCCACTTGTACCAACCAAGAGCTTCGGGCCAAGTTTGAGGAGTACGGCCCAGTCATCGAATGTGACATCGTGAAAGATTATGCCTTTGTACACATGGAGCGGGCAGAGGATGCGGTGGAGGCCATCAGGGGCCTTGACAACACAGAGTTTCAAGGTGAATCACTCTTTTGGTAGAGTGCTCAGTACAAGGCTGTTAGGAACAAATTGGATGAGAAAAGGAAGAACTTGGGATGCAAGGATTTTGCTGGTTGATGAAGGATGGGTGATACTCTTGAACAAAAGTTTTTGTTTATTCCTTTATTTGTGTGTGTTTGTCAGTATGCGTGTGGAGGTCAGAGGACGACTTGGACGAGTTTGTTCTCTCCTACCATGTGGGTCCCATGGATGGTACTCAGGTAGTTAGGTGTCATGGGCTTCTTTACTCGTAACTTAGATGAAGTCTACTGACCCTCAACCTCTTTTTTTTGTGAAGCCTTCAGAAACAATGCAAGAAATGTGTGGTAATTTTGTAAAATGGGGAATGATGGTCTAGAGGGGAAAAGAAAACAAGCTTGGTTTTTATGTTGAGCCCTTTAAGGCTTTGAACCTGTTTTGAAATCTTTTCTCTGAAGACTTCCACCTGTTGTCCCCTCACCCCCCATCTTTTGGTATTAGAGCACATTGCAAAGTGCTTCCCTCTGGTTTTATTGGCTCAACACAGCATCACTGTTGTGTTGCGCTTGGTAAAGGAAAATCAGGAGAAAATGACACTTTAGGGACACAATTCTGGGTTGAGCTTACCCTGTTGTCTCAGTTCTTTTCAGTAAAAAATAATGAGCTTTGAAAGTTGTGGTTCTATTTAATTTTGTTGTACATTTGTGCCAAGGAGTTATATTTGAAAAACCACTTAGAAGACTGACTTTTTTTGCTTTTTGTTTTTTGTTGTTTTGTTTTGTTTTAAAGAATCTAGGGAGGAGGCATTGAGATTTGGAACAATAATGGCATGTCTTCCATTTGGTTTCATGTGCATGTAGGGGGTTGATTTAGACATTTTGTGCTAGTTTATGTATTACCTTGGAGTCCTGGTTAGCTGAATTGTTTTTATGCCTGGAGGGCAGCTTGAGTGTTGCTGTGCATTATCATTTAATTTGGAAGGTATTTCGTTTTAAGAGTAAAAGTTTCTTGTCTAGAGTGGCATTTAAGCCCGGCAGTGGTGCCGCACACCTTTAATCCCAGCACTTGGGAGGCAGAGGCAGGCGAATTTCTGAGTTTGTGGCCAGCTTGGTCTACAGAGTGAGTTTCAGGACAGCCAGGGCTACACAGAGAAACCCTGTCTCGCTGTCTAGAAAAAAGAGTGGCATTTAAAAGACTGTTGAAGCTTGGTAGTGGTGGCAAATGCCTTTTAATCAGTCCCAGCACTTGGGAGGCAGAGGCAGGTGGATTGAGGCCAGTCTGCTCTAGAGAGCTAGTTCTAGTACAACCAAAGCTACACAAAGAAACCTGTCTTAAGAAAACAAAGAACCAAAAACCAAAAACAAAAAACCAAACCAAACCAAACCAAACCAAAAAAAAAAAAAAAAAAAAAAAAAAAAAAGAAAAAAAGCCCAGAATACTACCAACAAAAAAAAAATGTTTGAATTGCCCGCTGAACTTTCAACAACTCTTATCCTTTTAGGTTCCAAGAGTCAGAAACAGGTTTTGAACTTGCAGATCACAGCATAGTCCCGTAACTCATAGCTATGTTTCTTTTAAAGAAGAAAAGAAGGAGGAGGAGAAGTATACGCACACATACAAAGATTTTGAAATACTTGTTTGTGTAGCCTCTCGAGGTCAGAAGAGGAGGATGTCAGGTTCCCTGGAATTAGAGTCGATGGCTGTGAGCCACGTAATGATGCGGGTGCGAGGAATTTAACCCAGGTCCTTTGGAGGAGCAGGAAGTGCTCTTAACTGCTGAGCCATCCTGCCAGACTTATAACTGTATTTCTTCTTTCAAGATCATGTACATAACTTTATGTATGTGCTTGAATGTGTGGTGTGTATGTGCATACCATATGTGCAGAGCCCCCAGAACTATAGTTTCAAACCTGGGTTCTGGCTGTTTTGACACAGCGTTTTGGCTAGTTCTTTCTTCAGTACTACTTCTGAACAGTGTTTTACTGCCATCTTTGTTCAGTTTCCTTAAATGTTTCTGAGAGTCTGACTCCCCCACCCTTATGTGACAAGTGCCCTGTGTCATGGGCATTGCTGTGTATTATTAAAAATGGCACAGGTCTCTCAGGTCTAGTTTGCTTTCCTCTTTTAATTGGCAAGCTGAGGGTTATTTTGTCAACAACTTAATTGGAAGCAAAGCTTTTGTGGAGGGTTGTGGTATGATACCTAATTTTTGGAGACTTTTCAGCACTTTAATCTTTAGTCACAGAAGTGTGTGCTGGTGGCAGTTTCATGTGTAAAAGGGGGTATAGTGTGGTGTGTTTGAGGGCAAATGTTCTTGTAACTGCATTTCTGAAACTCTGATGTCGACATATGTCTGGCTAATTTTACACTATTTCCCTTAATATATTTTTAGAAAGTGGTATTAGAGATGGATGGAGCCCAGGGCATTCCACATGCTAGTAAGTGTTCTGCTGCTGAGCCACAACTGGAGACAAGTCTCTTCGGCCCTCCTTTCTTCATTATATTACCCAGGTTGGCCTTAAACTCCTGGGCTCAAGCCATTTTCCTGCCTCCAACCTCTTCTAGGTGTGTGTCCCCAAACCCCTAGCATTACTGTTTTATTTCCTAATAATTGATCAAACCTTTGTGCTGAGTAATGTTATTTACCTGACTGATCTTTCTCCCTTTCAGTTTATTATAATCTGGTATATTTTCTTTTTTGTTTGCATACTTGAAGAAAATTAATTTTAGATTTAAAAGATTTAGTTCCTTGTTTGGTCACCAGAGCCCACAAATTATTAGATCGGGTCATTTATCAAATACTTTCATGTCTTAAATATATCTGTTAGTTTCTTGGTTGCATGCCTTTTCTCTAATTTGTTATGTACTAAAAAGTAGTCTCCTGGGCAAATGCCAGGGTAGTTGTTACGGTTTGTACATACTAATTGCCTATCTTCTTTTGATGATCTGCAGCCTAAATTTATTGAGATTTACTGATTTTGTATTTTGTTCCCCTGCTCTCTTTTCTAATTTTTTTAGAATCTAATTTTGACTTTGCATGAGAGATTATTTTTACCACTTTCTCTGCTGCTGGAGAACCCATCTTTCTAGTCAATGGTTTTTATTTTGTTTTGTTTTTTTTTTGTTTTGTTTTGTTTTTCGAGACAGGGTTTCTTTGTATTGTTCTGTCTACTCTGGAACTCACTCTGTAGACCAAGCTGGCCTTGAACTCAGAGATATGCCTGCCTCTGTCTCCCAAGTGCTGGGATTAAAGGTGTGTCACCACTGCCTGGCTCTTGTCACCTTTTTTGAAAATTATTTTTTATTTTGTAATCAGTGCCTGTATGTATGTATATGCACCACATGTGTGCCTGGCATTGTGTGTGTTTTCAGAAGAGGACATCAAGTCCCCTGGAAATGAATTACAGGTGGTTGTGATCTGCCCGGTGAATGTTGGTTAGAACCTGACTTAGCTGGAAGAGCAGCCAGTGAGTGATCTTAACCTCTGCATCATCGTCAAGACTGTTCATTTCTTTTAAGATGGGTGTTTGGTGCATTGTATGTCATTACATTGTGAAGATTTTGGTGGATTTAGATCCCTTTTGAATTCATTTGCCAGTAAATTGGTTGACATGATTAGTAGAAATTTCTTAGTTGAAAGATAGAGAATTTAGTTTTAACTTTTATCCTAAAAGTTATTGCTTTTCTTTTATTATGGCTTTTAGAACTATTTTTCATTTTTGGAACACATTCTTAGAATTTCATTCACATTCTTACTTGGTTTTTGAGACATGCTGTATGTCACCTAAATTGGGTTCAAGCTTAACCATCCTCTAGCTCAGCCTGAGAGTGCTAGGAATAAGGCATATGCCACCATGCCCACTTCGTCTTCGCTCTTATTTGAGAAAGCACTTTAATTCTGCACTCTGAGCAGTTTATTTCACTCAACATTGTTGGTTATTCTTTGTACCTTCCTTGTCCTCTTTTATGAAAATGCACTTCCTGTATGTGTATGTATTGACAGCCTGCCCAATTTTCTTTTGACGCTCTGACTTGGAGAGTCATTTTGGAGTATCCATATTAGGATGATTATCAGATGAGAGAGAACAATTTAAAAGACTACTTTTAACCTAATTTTGTGTCCCCAGACTTAATTCATGGCTATTCCGAAGATCTAGCTTGAAAGTTGCTCCCAGGCTTAGCTTTGGAACAAATCCTGGTCATTCTTAAGTGATAGTAACTTTGATTTTGGGGCATCAATACATGCATAACATTGGCTCAGAATTTTTTCCTGTTTAATGGAATCAGTCTTGATATAGAAGTTGAGAGACTGGAGCACTCTAGCTTGAGTCTTTTCTGAATTGGGCCACTGGGATAGGTATTTGTCCAGATGGCAGTGGATGAAATCTCTCCTTTTCTGTGTAGGAGTAGAATTCTTAGTAAGCTGTTGTCAGTGGTCATATTTCTTCTTCATCTGCTTGACCTTTGCTTGAAATCAGGTCATTTATACCAAATTCATAATTTGTGCTTCTCCTGCCCCCAAAGAAAAGTCTTTTTGTCAATTTGCCACACATCAAGAGTTGTTTAGGTGACCAGCGGCTGGGGTAGGGGTTTGGGCTATTACTTTGTGATAGCAACCCTTCTTGCGTCTGTTTCTTCAAGGCAAACGAATGCACGTGCAGTTGTCCACCAGCCGGCTTAGGACCGCGCCCGGGATGGGAGACCAGAGCGGCTGCTATCGGTGCGGGAAAGAGGGGCACTGGTCCAAAGAGTGTCCAATAGATCGTTCGGGCCGCGTGGCAGACTTGACTGAGCAATATAATGAGCAGTATGGAGCAGTGCGTACGCCTTACACCATGAGTTATGGGGAGTCCCTGTATTACAACAACGCGTACGGAGCGGGAGCGCTCGATGCCTACTACAAGCGCTGCCGTTCTGCCCGGTCCTATGAGGCAGTGGCAGCTGCACCTGCCTCTGCATATAATAACTATGCAGAGCAGACTTTGTCCCAGCTGCCACAAGTCCAGAACACAGCCATGGCCAGTCACCTCACCTCTACCTCTCTTGATCCCTACAATAGACATCTGTTGCCGCCTTCAGGAGCTGCTGCAGCAGCAGCAGCAGCAGCTGCTGCTGCTTGTACTGCAGCTTCTACTTCATATTACGGGCGGGATCGAAGCCCCCTGCGTCGCGCCACAGGCCCAGTCCCCACTGTTGGAGAGGGCTACGGTTACGGTTACGGGCATGACAGTGAGTTATCCCAAGCCTCAGCAGCTGCTCGGAATTCCCTGTACGACATGGCCCGGTATGAGCGGGAGCAGTATGCGGATCGGGCGCGGTACTCAGCCTTTTAAAGTTTGAGGTGAGAGTGGGGGGGTGTCACCTGTTGCTTTTGCCATCCCTCCTGTGGCTTAAAAGCCTCCAGTTAGGCTGCTTCGCTTGCTTGCTGCTGCAGGGCTAGGGTGAGGTTACTAGCATGGTTCAGTTACAGACAAATGCTGAAGTTTAAGGTAAACATCCTTTGCTCTTGTGCCTATTTTTTCCAGGGCTTTTAATGGGGGAGGGGGGTCATTCTCACTGTAATTATGTCTGGAAGAACAAACAGTGGTATACTGGTGACTCTTGAGTTAAACCTGCCATGTGGTAATTTGATCTGAGATTCAGACATTCAGTCTTAGGTGCACTGCTTCTCAGAGTCTGTTGAATTTCTTAGCTGTGAGGCATTAGCTTTTTCAAGTTGCTGTGATCCATTATGCTGTGAAAGGGTCTAACCACTAATATAAAGTTTGTAATTAGTTAACTGATTATTGTTCAAGTCCTATTTAGATCTACAAAATGGCATCATCTTAATCTTGAATATATTTCTCATTCTCAAAGGT
Organism: Arvicanthis niloticus; assembly: GCF_011762505.2. Taxonomy (NCBI): domain Eukaryota; kingdom Metazoa; phylum Chordata; class Mammalia; order Rodentia; family Muridae; genus Arvicanthis; species Arvicanthis niloticus. Next base: position 113,257,947 of record NC_047658.1, on the reverse strand, counting down.
CTCTTAGTCTTAGGCATTTAAAGAACTGAGTGATAAGATGAGGCAGAAAATAGTAGAAAACACACTTCTCAGAGTAAGGAGTCTAGCATGAACTTCAAAGTCCAATTAGCTGCTCAGTCAGCTTCATGTCCTTAAGGGTCTGCTTTTGCTCTTTTATTCTCTTGTGTTGTAGCTTCTTATTTTATTCAGATTTTTAATTTTGACCCTGGATTTGACATCTTCCACTTAAAGGATATGTGGCAGCATAAGCCTTTGTGCATACCTGTGTTTATTCTTTGGTGGTGTTGAAATCTAGGATTAGGAACTTTACCATGAGCGCATCTTACTAGTTAAGGACATTTCTCACCTGTGTCCATGACCATGACAGGGTCTAAGTTTGTAGCATAACTTAGCCTTGAACACAGTTTTGGCAGTCTACTTACAATCTTGAGTGTTGAAATTATAGGTGTTTACCACCATGGTGGTGCTTCTGTTTTGACTATATTCTCTTTTGATGCTTCTTGGCAGTTTTGGTCTATAGGGTTTTTTTGTCTGTTTTTGGTTTTTTGAGATTGCTGTTTTACTTGGTAATTTTCTTTTAGTTTTGAGGAGCCCTACTGTGTTCCTGATATTGCCATAGATCCTAATCTTGTGGTACAGATACTTGTCATCTTTAGTGCAGAAGGTATGTGGCTTGCTCAGGTCCGCTGGATAGGAAATGACTGAATGGGTTCATTGACTAGGATTGTGCTGGAAGAGAAACTTAAGTGACTCGATGTAGCTTATGCTTTCTTTTAAAAGTTGATGTATAAACCTTCAAACATGTCCAGTGTCCTTGGCAATAATTCTTACATTGAAACGTATTGTTTGCTAACTTTTTACTTGAGAGGCTAATGGAACTTTCTGGGGTTTTGTTTCTTTCTTTTTTTCTTTTCTTTTTTTTTTCCTATTCTCTGAGTTTGTGGAATTACTTTATTTTTGGAATGCTAATAATGTTAACATTGAAAGTAATAGAATGTCTTCTACTACCATGAAAGAATTGTTGTTTAAGTTGGAGAAAGGCCATTGTTGGGGACTATTTAGCCTTCCCAGTGATTCTCTGACCTTCAGGTTGTTCTCATTTTTAGAAATTGTTGATACTAGGGAAGGGTACAAGTAAACTTAAAAGTGAGTATCAAGGTATGGCTTTGTAAGATGTTCTCTGAAGTTCTAAGTGGGAAAGCCCTTTTGAGCTTTGCTGTAAAGCCCCTGTACTGTGCTCTCTTTCAGGTGGGATGTGTGTGGGCTGAAATTCCGAGCTGCGGTTGTGCATGAGAATACACCCTTCGTGGTACCCCATCTCCGGGATGTTCTCGGCTCTGTGCATTCAGTCCCTCAGGAACCAAGGACCTTAATTTACCTTGTTAAGTTCTTTGTCTTTCCTATTCTCTCTCCTGCTCAACTTCTGTTTTCCTGTTTATTCTTCTGTAGCTTCCTTCCCATTTGAGTTCTGTTCTCTCAGCATGCCTCCTATGCAGAAACCGGTGGGGGCTGTGTTGTCTTCCCTGCCTCCTGACTGCAGTAGGTATTGGATTTGGAAGTAACCTTGATGAGACTCACTGCTCCTAGTTTTCCTTTTTGGCCCAAAGATTAGACTTAGAAATTTGGAGCACTTTCCAGTGAAATAAATGGTTTTTCAAATTAGGGTATGTGTGCTTTGAGAAAGTTCTTGTTTGGGCTTGTTTCTGGGTTCTTTGTTTATTTGTACCCTGAACAGAAGGTGGGGGAGTGTTTAAAGTTTAAGCTACTTAGCTTTGGCTAACACTGCAGAGGTTTTTAAGTTTTGCTTTTTAAAATAGTAGATGACTTTAGGTACTAAATAAAAGAGGTTATACAGAACTCAAGTAGGCATCTTTGTTTCAATGAAGACTTTCCTTCTGACGGTCTACTTTTGTTAAAGCCAGTTAACCAGTGGTTTAGAGCTGTAGATGTTTTACTTACTGGAGAAATAATCATTGTGTATGCTTGCATCTGCTGTTAACACTCAGTAAACATATCTCCCTTGACTTATTTTCAGGAAAAAGGTGAAGGTTTGAGGAAGAAGAGGTAGCTTTCATCTTTGGGAAAAATGAAGGTATGGCTCCCACCAGAGTATATTTAGCTGCTCCATAGGCCAGAACTACCTCGTGATGCATTTCACTATTTGTATAGTTCTGCCAAAATCAAGAGACTACACGAGTAGTTCCACAAGCATATTATAGCTTGTTCTTAATGCCTTTAGATGAGGTATAAAGGGCCCAGCAGCTCCTTTATGAGTGCTGGATAAGCTTGCTGAGTCCTCCACAGTGAGGGCAAGGATTTGAATGCAGTGAGGAGCCACTGTCTTAGTGTCATGTTTTTATTAACACAATTTTATCTTCCACGTTTTATTTTAACATATATAGGGCCATGTCTCAGAATCATTTACTTGGCCACTGCTGGATACCTATGTTATGCCAGGCTTGCCTTTAGTAAAGGGCTCACAAATGATAAGAGGAAGTAAAGATGATAGAGATAAAAGAGCTGCTTTTGCCTTGGGCAACGTCAAGTTTTTCTATTAGCTGCTTTTGTCTATCTCATTGATTCATTCTAATTTATAGACGGCTGGGCTCGTGACAGCTGTCTGGACAAAGGTGATTTTTTTTTTTTTTTTTTTTTTTTTTTTTTTTTATTGTGAGACCCTGTGCTAGGTGATGTATGTGTTCTTCAGTCTTTCCAGGAAATGTTTTTCTAAGCAAAATTTTTCTTCCTGGCTGAGTTGGTTTTCTTTGCCACTACCTTGGAAAGGTTCATACCTATGTTGGTTCCTCTTTCTTTAATAGATAGATGTGATTACTGTTGTGCACTTAGAGTTTTAGCGCAATTTCTTGATGTAATGGTTGGGAATGGCACAGTCTCAGAAGATAGAGACTTAATATTTGTTGATTCAACAGACTTTAGGACACTTTCACAGATGGTGACTCAAGTGCTGGGGATCTTAGAGCTTGGGGGGTCGGTTGGATGAAAAGCAGAAATAAAAGATAACACCAAGCCAGGCTTTTTGGCATATTTCTTTGTTTAGCTCTTAGCACTTAGATCTGGGTATAGTGGTGTATGCCCTTTTTCTAGCATTTGCAAAGCAGAGACAGGCAGATCTCTTGAGCGTTCAAGGCCAGTCTGTTGTACAGATTGAGTTCTTGGAGAGCCAGAACTTCAGAGTGAGACCTAGCCTCAAAAATAAGATAAAATTGCCTATCAAATGGAACATCCCGACTGAATGGATTGTTTTTATTGACTTGTTAGGATAGCCTTAGTGATTTCTTACCATGTTGCTCAGGTGATACTCCTGCCTCACCTTCTGAGTAATTGAAGCTAAAGGTGTATACCCTACATTGTGCTATACTTTTTACATTATTAAAACATTCAGAGAGACGAAAATTTACCTGAATCATCTTGCTTTTTGTTTTAGGAGACTGGTTTCTTTAACAGCTTAGCAATGTTTTTATCACTTAGGTGTGGGCTGGCTCAGAACTTCTTTTAAATAAAAGATATGCTTTTGCTATGATGTACCCAAATTGGTTTTGAACTCTTATTCTGCTTCAAATAGAAGGTGCTTGTTGGCAAGCCTGATGACTTGGAACCCACTTGGTGGAGAAATAACTCTACACTGTGTTCTCTGACATTCACATGTTTACTCTGGCACACATACATGTGCACAGAGAAGGGGAAAAGCTATCAGCTGAACGTGATGGTGTGCTGTTGTAATCTCAGCAGCACTTGAAAGTGAAGTGATTGAGAGTTCAAGGAGTAACCATGTTACATAATGCGATTCAGCAAACAAAATTCTTTGACTTATTGACTTGCTGGAAAACTATAAAGTGCAGTGGGAAAACAGTGAGTTGAAAATTATGAGGTGGGGCTACAGATGTAGCTCTGTTGATAACATCTTCAGCATGCTTGTTTCGGCCCTTGGCCTAATCTCTAGCACTTAGAACTACTGATATGGTAGCCTACTTATGTAGGCCAGCACTGGGGAGGTGAAAGCAGGAGTTCCAGGTTATATTTTGTAGTTATGCAACCAGTTAGAGCAGTGTGGCTTTCAGCCTTCTTAAAGCTGAAACCTTTTAATGCAGCTTCCCATGTTGTGAAGCTATAAAATGTTCCCCCAACTATAAAATTATTTTATTATTTTAATGCAGCTTCCCATGTTGTGATGACCCCCAATTATAAAATTATTTTTGTTGTGGCTTCATAACTAATTTTGCTAGTGTTATGAATCGCAATGTAAATATCTGATCCGAGACCCCTGTGAAAGGAAGGTTCTTTTAACACAGAGGAGTTGTGATCTGCAGGTTCAGAGCCAGAGTTAGAGGCTAACCTGTACTATATGAGACCCTGTCTCAACAATTTGTAGAAACTGAACACAACTGATTTCTAGCATTAAAGTGGTTTGAAATTATTTTAGTATACATTTCCAGTTAAGTGAGTGAGTATTCCATGAGGCTACGCTGATGTCTAAGTAGACAAGGGTGGTACTGGCATGACTGACCTCAGGAGTTTGTTTCAAGAAAAATACTTTAATTAATGGTAAACACGTTTTCCTTAGCACTCTTTTGCTATTCATTTATCACTAACATAATGAGCATCTGTGAGCTGGCTCTGGACTCCTGTTTACCATGTATGGAGTGTGTAGAGAATGCATATCAATAAGGGCATCAAGACTAATCTCACTTTGCCTCCATTAGCTGCCTCAACCCTTCCCACATGCCCCCCAGTCTTGTGTATACAGAGTTGTGGTCTGTCCTTGGAAGGAGACTGGGTGACTGGAATGGTCACACTATTTTGTATTGAAGGTATGATCGATTCTGGTTCTAAGTGGTTCAAAGATTCTATGAGGGTAGTCAGGGAGTTCTCAAGTAGTGGTAGACATTTTGGTTTTGGCACTAAGGTCTCTTCATAGGGCCTCATGAAGACTCAAGAATATGCTCTTCCTCTGAGCTATACCTTGTACACTAGACCAAGATTGACTTTGAAGTTTTTTAGGACTCTTCAGAAGCAGGGTTGACTTGGGTAATGCCAAGTTCAACCCTCCTTACCCTAATGTAGACTTGAGTATGGAATAGTGTGAGACGTGGGTTATGTGTGCTGTGGGAATTAAATGCTATTTTCAATTGTTGGAATTAGTTTTCTCAGCTCTCTTAATACATGAGATCATACTGAGGTAAAAGTTGACTTCTTAGCATGATGGTAGTGCACTCCAAGAACTCATCTCTAGTGTATTTAGAGAATTAAGCGGGCTTATTAGATTGAAGCAGGAGAGTTTCAGGAGATGTCTCAGCGACGAAGTATTTAAACATTTTGAAATGTGAAGTTCTTTTTAAAAGTTGAATTATCAAGTACAGATTTTTTTTTTAATTTGAGAAGAAAAACTTTACAAGAAATACAAATAGACTATGTATACCTATAATCTTGCCATTTAGGATGCTGAAAGATAATGATTGTGTGCATTCTGGTCACTCTGAATAAAATCACACAGTATATGATGGAGTTTCCAGGCTAGTTTAGGCTATAGAAAGTGACAGTTGGAATGGTAATTTGTCTTAGTTTGAGATAATACAGCAAAGTACCATAAATAGAATGGAACACGTAACACGTACACAATAGAAATATATTTATAGTTTTTAAAACAGAGAAGTCAGAAGCTAACAAAATGAGCAGATAGCTAGCCAGCTTATCTAGCTTCTGTTGTATTGATTTCAGCTTGGCTGACAGACCTCTAGCTTGTTTTTGGTTTTGTCTTCTGATACAGAGCTTCTCTGTGTAACCTTGACTATCCTGGAACTCAGTTTGTACACCAGGCTGGCCTTGAACTCAACAGAGATCTGCCTCCTGAGTGCTGGGATTAATGTCGTTCGCCACCACTGCCCAGGGATCTCTGGTTTCTTTATAAAAGGCAGTTCTGATTTCATTTGTGAAGGCTTTGCCCTCATGATTTAATCACTCCCTCCTAAGGTCTCTACCTTGATTGGCATTTCAAATGTAAGTAAAAAAAAAAAAAATACACACATAACACACTGAATACATAGCAGTGCATACTGTTTATTGATCATGGCATATTTTTCATTTAGCTGATGAAGTTTGAATTGGGTAGTGTGTATAAGAGCAATACTCTTCATTTTACACATTAGAAATTGGGACGTAAACTGGGTGTGTTTGTACATGACCTGGATCCCAGAACTGGAGAGCAAAAGCAGGTGGATCTTACTGAGTTTGAGGCCAGCCTGGTCTAGATAGTTTTAGGATAGCCATCAGAGAGACCATAAAAAAGTAAAAGAAGTTGGAAGGTAATTTTTAAAAGTGCCAAATGGTAAATTAGGAGCATCTTATTCAGAAACAGGAAAGGGATATCTAAAAAGAACCAGTTGGTTCTGGAGAGGAAGGAGGTTTTGTAAGTCTCATACATTTGCCCATGTTTTGCACTAATTGAAAAATAAAAGGGTTAGTCATGCTTGTACCTTATTCTTCTCAAGCTGACTGATGTCTTTGAGATTCATATCTTATGACAGGAATAATAACTTTCTAGCAGGTAAATAGCTAGCTTAAGTAAAGACGATGCCCTCTGTAGTGATAAGCTAAGACAATTTGTTGAAATAAAGACACCACCCATTTGGGTTCTTCTGTATAAGACTTAGTGGTAAGCTGAGCATTCTATTCCACATATTTTACCCAAGTTGCCAAGACAAATAAGTTGTGCTAAGAGTGTGCCTTAATTTTCTTTAGTTCTTCTATATCTAACATGCTTAATTGGTTTCAGGTATGCAACAAGGTGGGGCCAGTTTTACAATGTAAGGACTAGTGATACCAAACTTGGAATAATGAATAGTACAGAATTTAGTATAGAGTATAGTACAGTCTAATCTGTTCCATTCGTGGGGTGGAAAAGAGAAGGAAGATGGCTTTTAGTTGCTGACTTCAACTACACTAGAACATTGTGATGTATTTAAAGGCTTGTTAATACAGACAGTAAGTAATTTTGCTGGTGGGTAGAGAGAGGTAGGGTGATGGCTACAAGTTTGAAACCAGCCTAGTTCTCCATAGCAGGTTTTAGGGCTACATATCAAGAGCCTGTCTTGGGAAACAGAAACATTAAAGATTTTTACTCTAAAGCCAGAGAGGCAGTGTGAGAATTAAAATGGAATGAAAAGGTCCCAACAGAATTCTATCTAGTGTGACACATCTGTGGAGTATGGGTGGCCCAGAGGGAAAAGGAAAAAAAAAAACCATGTAGGCATAGTATGTGGTCATAATCCTGGCTAGTTATGAGGAAGAGGCAGGAGAATCACACATTTGTTAACAGGCTGTGGAACTTTTTTAAGACCCTTTTTCAGAGGTTGGGATTGTGATGTGGCTGTGAAGGGCTCTCACAGTATACAAGCTCAAAACTGCCAAAATTAAACTGGCATTTGTCTTGAGTCTGTCAATTCAAGGCTAGCCTGGGTAACACAATGAGAGCTTGTCTCAGGAAAAAAGATTTATGGGATGAAGTGACTTACTGTATGTATTTTCAGTCCTTAGAATGTGATTTTCACAATGAATCTGAATTTGATTATGTATATGTATCATTTTTATAGTCTAGCAGTATGAAATGGTGTACCTTAAAATTATTATTGTTTTGCCATGTATAGTGGGTATATGCCTGTAATCTAGCATTGGGGCATGAAGGCTGGAGGATCAAGTTTTCAAGGTTATTTGTAGTGAATAATGAGTTCCAGGCCAGCCCAAGACCCTGTCTGGGGGGGAAAAAAAGAGGAAGAGTGTTGTTTTGTATTTAAGAAGGCTGACACACATGCAGATTTACAGTAGTTTCTTTTTTTGAAATTCTGACCATCAGCCACAATAACTCCTACTAGAACTGGGATTGCAGGTCAGGGTTTCACTTGAAGTCAATCCATGCTCATCTGCTGGGTTAGTAAGTGATCTTATGAACATGCACCTCCACATTTAAATATTTTTCTTCATCTTGGTAGATTATAGTCTTTGGGCTGGATTAGAGCTCAATAGTGGAGTATGTAGGAGGCCCTTGACTCAGTCCCATCAGCAGTGCTGGATATTGGGTACACTTGTGACTCTTGCACATGGGATCAGATGTTTGGGAGGCTCAGTGAGCTCAGGTGCTGTAGACAGGCCAGAGCAATATAGTGCTGTAGGCCATGTGTCTATAGGAAAAAATGACAGTGGTTCTATTGAGAGCCTTTTTGGCTGATTACTACTTCCTATTGTGTGAACTAGGTGAACTCTAGTTCAAAAGCTTTATCCTTAACTTCGTCATGGATGATACAAATTATTTTTGCAACTTCTTTAACTACACCATAACAGGTTATTTCTTTCATTTTAAGCTTTTCTATTTCTGTCTTTGCAGCTTTGTCAGTGGTACAGCCACAGTAACCAGGTGAAATACCTGATGGGTCAGTCATACAGAGCTCTGTCCTGTCATTTGCACTATCAGACCCCAACATTAAACTGCAGGCCAAAGGTCTGTTAGCATTGTATGTGTATGCGCATGTTCATACATGACCACTCTTATCTGCAGTTCCAGGCTTCTGAGAAGCTTAGAACTCTAGCCAAGTATATGTAAAGTTGGATGTTGCTTATGCTATATCTGCTAAGGAAAGACAATGTGCCAGTAAACATGCTCCTGTCATTCTAACATGCCAATCAATATTAAAAAATGTTTGGAGCCATCATAAAGTTTCTAAAGAACTAGTTTTCTGCTCTGAATACACTGTCCTCTTTACATTTTCTCCTAATTGCTTTTTACTGTTTCCATAGCCTTTATGGCATACTCAATTTGAAATTTCTCTTCCAACAGGAGGGAAAGTAAAGGCTGACAGGCCATTCCTAGTGCAAATGGAGTTCAGAGTGCTGATCCACCAGGCTGGACAGCTTGCAGGCCTGAAGTGGCATCTTTTGGTGGTGGTATGAGATTTGAGTCAGGGTTTCTCTGTATAGCCCTGGTTGTCTTGGAACTTGCCAAGTGGACCAGGCTGGCCTCAAACTTCCTAAGATCTACCTGCATGTGCTTTAATAACATTTTTATATGTTATAAAACACATTTTTAAGGAGCCTGTTGATAAGTGTTAGGTGTTTTTGGTCATTTGACACAGTTTTTCTTCTTACCATGTAGTCTGGTCCAGCCTAAAACTAAAATCCTGGTTCTTCTCCCAGTGAAGAACTGGGATTGTAGGAATATGCCACCCACTTTTCTCCCCTTTTAGCTTTTTTTGAGACATGTTCTCCCTCTGTAGCCCTGGCTGATCCTGAACTTACTATGTAAACAAGGCTAACCTTGTAATCTTCCAGCTTCAGTCTCTGCAGTGTTAGGAACCACAGGCTTGTGTGGTCATGCTTAGCTTTTTTATCTTTTCATGTCTAAACTTCAATCTTGTTTATAAATTGGTATGTGTGACTTGGGTATAGATGTAACTTTTTGATATTTCACCTTGTAATTTTTCAGGTAAGAAAGTTTAACCACATACCATCACCTGGGTTTTGAACCTTTTTTAAGATAACCAGTGTTTTGTCTTGGATTTGAAGTTTTTTGCACTTGACTATAAGAATACTCTTCCTTTTTGTTTTATGCATATGAGTGCTTTGCCTGCATGTGTGTCTATGTACGATGTTCATGTTCGTGCCTACTGCACTCAGGTCAGAATAAAGTTAACAGATTGCCTGCCTAGACTAGGGTTAAAGATGTTTGTGAGCTACTGTGTGAGTGCTGGGTCCTCTGCAAGAGCACCAACCGCTAACCACTTGAGTCATCTCTTCAGATCCACTTATTGCATTTTTTGTACCATTTACACTTTTGTGTATATATATCTAATATGCACCATGTGCATGCTGTTACCCTAAAGTCTTGAAAAGATAGTATATCCCGTGAAACTGTAGTTACCAGCCATTGTAAGCTACCACAGGGACATTGGGAATGAATCCCCAGGTTCTCTGCAAGAACAGTAATTGTTTAATTCTTGAGTCTTAATGTTCCCACATTTTAAATTTACTTGATATGCAGTGTGAGTAGCTGAGTTTGATTTCTAAATGACTACTTAGTTGAAAGATTTTAAATATGTTCTAAAAGAGCCAGTGAGCTGTTTCAATGGTTAAAGCTGACAATCCGAGCTCGATTCCCAGAACCTTTGGTGGAGAGAATTAGCTGCTGAAAGTTGTCTTCTGACCTTCATGTATGTACACTTTGATATTCATACACAACATACACATAGTAAATAGAACTGCAGCTACAATATAGCTAGGGAGTTTGGGTCTTTTTCTTTTTTTCCTCCCTTCCTTTCTCCCTCTCGCCCTCCCTCCCTCTTTGTGGTGTTATTGAGGTGGCTCTCTATGTTGTCCTGTCCTAAAGCTTGCTATGTAGATCAGACTGTCCTTGTATTTCCATAGATCCTCCTGCTTCTGCCTCCCAAGTGCTAGCACTAAAGTGGTGTACTACTTTGACTTTTTTTTTTAACTGAAGGCCTGACATGAAGACAGAATGTCTCCTACCTGCAATACCCTGCATTTCTAGGGAAGCTACTGCCCTAGGCCAGTTTAACTTAGCCCCTGGGGGCAGAATTAGGTGTGGAATAAATTGGGCCTGAGTACTTTGAACACTAGTAGATTTGCTGTAACTTGAGATATTTTATCTTTTAGAGGAACCTTTGGTGCTTCCTCATATACTTGTCACATAATACCCAACATCTGCTTTTTAAGAATTGAACCCATAGGGGCCTATTAGTCATAACAGGTAATATCTATCTCCTCACCTTTTTCTTCCAGTCTAGTAACAGTTTATATTTTTTGTGGGCAACTTGGAAATTTTGTAGCAAGAATATAGTTATATTTTGTACTGAACCTAGGGCTTCGTGAATGCTAATAAATGCTATGAATTCCAGTTGTGTGTGTGTTGAAGGGGAAGGAGTTTATATATTAGTTTGTGTGAGACCTGACTTTGAAATACATGCTCTCCACTTTTAAAAAAATATTTATTTATTTTATCTATATGAATACACTGTAGCTGTCTTTCAGACACACCAGAAGAGGGCATCAGATCCCATTACAGATGGTTGTGAGCCACCATGTGGTTGCTGGGAATTGAACTCAGGACCTCCTGAAGAGCAACTAGTGCTCTTAAATGCTGAGCCATCTCTCCAGCCTCCTGTTCTCCACTTTTTTTTTTTTTTTTTTTTTTTGAGAGGGTCTCTGTAGTCCTGGCTGCCCATTTGCTATGTAAACCATACTGGCCTCTTAACTGAAGGGAGATTCACTTGTCTTTACCCCTTGAATGCTGGGTGTGCACCACCATGTCAGGCCTCTGCATTCATTTTTTTTAAAAAGTTCTTAAATTTTGTGTTTGTGTATGGGGGTGCAGGCATGTTAACTGATGAGCAGTCTCAGTCCTGTTGCTGGTTTTTTTTTTTTTTTTTCCCAATCAGGTGTCTGGGTGTGTCTCTTGTTATGTATATTTGTGTGTTTGGAAACTATGTAGATTAGACTGGCCTCAAACTCAAAAGTATACGCCACCATGCCCAGTCCTACTGCAGTTTTTGAGACAGGGTATCTCAGTGAACCTGAATGTTCTGTTCCCCTTTTAGGTTAGACAAACACTCTGTGATCCTATTTGTTTCTGTCCTGTTCCTGGGATATCTTTTTATTTGGTGTTGGGGAGTCACATCTCTTAAACTGTGCTTGTACTGCTAGCATTTTACCCACAGAGACATCCCTCCAGCTCCCTTCCCAACTTAATTTTGTATATTCATTGCTGGTTTGGCATTTGCCTGCATGTATTTTAGTGTGTGTAATACATATGTGCCTGGTACTCTTGGAGGCTAGAAGAAGGCATCAGATCCCTTGGAACACAGAGTTAAGACAGTTGTGAGCATCCACATAGGTGCTAGGAATTGAACCCAAGTCCTCTGGAAAAGCAGCCAGAGCTCCTAACTGATGAACCGTCTCCATCCCATTTTGTTTTTAATTCTTGCTATCTAGTGTTGGTAGCCTTCAAATAGCTTATCTTCTGCCTCTGTTTCCCAAGTGCTGGGATTATAGGTACCCACTACTCATATTTTAGCAGTCTTACCACATATACCTGCTTTTAGGCATTTGAACTTTGAACCCACATCATGTTCCCTCTTCATTAGCTTGTCTTAATGAGGCCCATTTCCTCTTTCCTGTAGTTTATATCCTGTGAAATAATTTCCTTTTTTTACTGGATCAATGTATCAGTATTACATTGTGTTATTTTCATATAAAGTTTGGTCCCTACCACCAGTTAATTTTGTTACTTTCACTTGTTTGTAGCAAAACCTTTTCTAGTATTTGCTTTCCAGTATTTAATTTTTTATTTTTTTACATTGTGTGTGTGTGTGTGGTTGTGGCATACATGTGGAGGTCAGAAGACAGCTTGTAAAAGTTGGTTATCCTATGTGGGTCCTGAGGATGGAACTCAAGTTGTCAGGATTAATGGCAAGTGCCTTTACTGGCTAAGCCCCTTGTTTCAGTTTTCTCTTAAATTATTTTCATCCAGCTTCTATTTCTACCAATTGAAAGTTAGTTTTGTACTAAGATGTATTTTTTTATTTTAAAAGATTGTATTACTTCATGTTCTGTTTGTCTTACATGTTGTCTTCACCACCTAGACTAATCATCAAATAAGCTTTATATTAAGCACAGTGAGCATAGTAAATAAATAGAATTGTGAGTTAGGATGTATTATATTATAGTGCATGATAGTGTGAGCATAGTAAATGAACAGAATTGTGAGTTAGGATGTATTATAGTGCATGACAGTGTTCAGAGGATGAGGAGAACTTTAAGCAATGAATATACGACCATGTTTTGATAATAAATGAGGTCTAATTTTTTTTTTTTTAATGAAATTTAGCAAAAATTTAGAATGAGAGGCAAATAGACACCTGGGGAGAAAGTTCTAGGTAACTAATCTGTTTCAGGCACATTACACTGATGTTTTAATCTGTGTTTGGATTTGTCAAATTTGTTAGGTAATCCTTTTAAAGGGATTTGTTTTTTGAGCAGTAGGTCTGAGTTCTCTTTTTTCCCAGTACTGGAGATTAAGCATAGGTCATTGTACATGCTTACGAAGCCTTTGAAGTTAAATGACCTATTCTGGACATGAATTTAAAGTCCTTCTAAGGCTCTTGGAGTAACTTGGATTACAGAGCTGCACAACCAGGCACAACTCATTTTGAAGATGAAAAGAAAGATAAGTTTTTAAGGCAGTGAAACTGCTATGTTCTCCCCCTCCCTCCCTGCCCCAGTTGTGTCTTTGAAATTATTTCACACATGCGCAAAGACAGAAAAGTGAATTCATCTAGATCAGGGATATTTAAGCATTTCTTACCATGTGGAGATGCAAAGATAAGTAAAAGTCTATTTACTATAGATGAGCAAATCTGCTGATGAGATAGATGTGTTTATTTTATAGTCCTTAGCTTGTGTGCAAGTATGTCTGTCCATGTGTCTGAATGTGGGTGTACACAGGACACTAGCTTGCTGTGAGGCTCCCTCAAGCCAATTCTGTGTTCACCTCTATTCTGGTGTAGGAATGCTGGAATTACAGATATGCTTTTATCCAGAGCCATCTCCCTGGTCTGTGCTTATTATAAAAGTTTAAAAGTTAAGCAACAGTATTAAGTACTTTTCAGGGTTGCTTGCTATTTTGATTTTGTAACTGTCAATGCTGAGCATGTTAATTATTTTGTATAAATACAGAAAACAAAATGGCACAAACTAGGGCTATTTGAGAAACCGTTGGAAAAAATTACCCTACTCCTATAACTCAAGTCAGCAGTTTAAAACAACTATTTGTAGAAGGAAACATGCTAACACAATACAAGCCAGTGATACACCAATGTGCTATAGTAATGATAGGAAAGTATTAAAAGTCCATTTTCTATATTTAACTACTGTGTTTCTCTGAAAGCATAAAAGCCCTGTAATTCATAGGACACGGTAATCTGGACTCAGTGCTGAAGTGTTTTAGACAGTGTTTGTTGACACTGGATGGGTGTGATGGCATGTCTAGATGTTGTTTGTTCAGAACCAAGATTGTTGATAATGTGTGAGAGGAGAGAGAGGAGGATGGGGGAGTTGTATAAATGGTGCAGGTGTGGAGGTCTGAAGACAGGTCCTGGGAATCTGGTTTTGTCCTGCCTTGTGTATTCTGAAGATTGAACTCAGATCATGAGGCTTGCGTGACAGGTACTTTTTTTTACCTCTTGGTTCATCTCACTGACTTTATACACATTTTAAGTTTTTATCATTTCAGATTCACCTTTTACTGTTGCCACTTTTAAAATGAGACCCTCTCCTAGCCCCCCAAATATTACACCATTCCCTATGTTCAAGAGACCAATCTCCATTTTCAAGTATGTGTTTCCTGGGATCATGGGGCTGTAAAAGCCCTTACTTAGTAACTTCTGTTAGTATCAAGGCTTCCTGAACATACTTATGATTTCTCTTTAGAGACAGTTGTCCTCAATAAATCTTACTGGTTGTTGGGAAGGAGGATTAAGAAAAGATAAGAGTCAAGCCAGACTTGTTGTACACACCCATGATCTTAAGTTTCTCAAGAGGAAGAGGCTAAGGTAGGAGGATCTGGAAGTTCAAGGGCTGCCTGAGCTGCGTGGAATCAGTTGAAGGCCATCCTTGGTAACTTACCAAGTTTCAGGCAAAGGATCCGTCTCAAGAAGTAGCAGAGTGCTTGTCTAGTGTACTGAGACACTAGATTTAGTTCCTAATATTGTACCAAAATGAGAGGAGCAAGACACACAACTGAGCTAGGGATGTATTCTCCATGCATACTACCTATGCAGATAAAAACATAACAGTTTAAAAAGAATGACTTAGTTGGGGTAGAAAAAATAAAAGTGGTATACTCAAGGGAAGCTTATGAGACTTGGGTGACAGGCACTTTGACCTGCTGGTTCATCTCACTGACCTCATACACATTCGAGGTTTTCATCATTGTACATTCACCTTTTATTGTTACACCATTCCCTAAATCACAACCCTGCAGTTCAAGAGACTGATCTCTTCTCAAGTCTGTATTTCCTGGGGTTGGTGGGCCCCAGGAATATATGTTGGACAGTTCACCCTCTAGCTTGATCCTTGTTGTGACATTTGACAGTGTTTGAAGGCCACCCAGTGTTCTTAGTCTGTGTAGTTTGTGGTACTTACCCAAGTTTTTGCTTACTCATTGACCATTCTTAGAAAACTCAAAGACAGAAAATTCTCTGCTATACCAGTATCTACCTCATACATACTCAGGTTTCTACTGCTGAGCTTCAACCCTTATAACCCACTTTATTTCCTGGAACACATAAGATAAACAGCAGTAAATACTATCCCTTGAATGATGATCTTCCCTTGAGTATACCACTTTTTTCTTCTCTATATTAATTAGTTCATATCTTTTTTTAAAACTGTTGTGTTTTATCTGCATGTATGTGTGCCACACATGTGAAATGCCTATGGTGGCTTGAAGAGTGTGTGTCCGTGATTGGAGTTACTGTCCTCTGTAATAGCAGCCAGTGCTTTTTAAATTTAACTTTTTGTTGTTGGTGGTGGTGATGACAGGGTTTTATATAGTCTGATTGTCATAAAGCTCACTGCGTAGATCAGGCTGGCCTCAAACCCATAGAGATTCTTCTACCTCTTTGCCTCCCGAGTGGGGAATTAAAGGTGTAGACCATCTCTCCTGGCTAAAAAAGCAGCCAGTGTTTTTTTTTTTTTTTTTAAACTGCTTTAGTAGCTTTCTGTTTTGCAAAAATCTGAGTATTAATCAGTCCAGAGCTAGATTCTGAATTTTAGTGTGGTTCCACAGGACTTAAGAATGGTCACTTCAGGGCTAGAATTGTCCCAGCCAATGAATTTAAGAGTTTAGCAACCAGGGCTGGAGTGAGATGGCTCAGTGGTTAAGAGCATTGGCTGCTCTTGCAGAGGACCTGGGATCATTTCCCAGCACCCACATAGCAGCTCCAGTTCCAGGGGATCTGACATCTGCACACAAGCATACATGCAGGCAAAACAGCAGTGCACATAAAATAAAAATAAATTAAGGAGTTCAGCAATTTTAAACCCCCATGTAGTGGCTTACCCTTCTATCTAGCACTTGGGAAACTGGAGGGCTGCCACAAATCTGATCCCAGTCAGTAAACATAGTAAGTTCCTGGGTTGTGTGGCCACCCTGGCACGGGTTCTTTTAACATTGGTAATTCTTCCCTGGGGTGTGTGTATTTCTTCTCTCCCTCTTCCACTGAGGTAACTCACTGAGGCTCCTATATGAGTCAAAAACTGAAGCCAGGAACCAAACTTAGGCAGACTGCTTCCCTTTTGAGGGAGCCATTTTGCAGACAACCAACCTCTTTCTATCTTTGGGAAAAGCTCCATGCAGTGCATTGCATACTTTTCTGTGCTGTCTTCACTTTGTGACTAGAAATCAGAGGGAAGGAGTAAGTCAAAGGCTGTCATAGGCAGACCTAAAAAATAAAGCAAGGCTTTGTTACAGGAGCTTTTTTTTTTGGGGGGGGGGGGGGGGGAGGCAGAGCTTAGCCTTAGTAGTTCTGTGCCTCTCTTCCCAACCCTACAAAGGCATTGCACTAGCACTAGGAAGTTTTCAAGGGATCTGGTTCCCTTTCTCCCAGGTAGTGATGCTATTTAAATAAGCACTTAAATGATATTTAAATTTGCTTCCTTTTTATTTACAGTATTTAACAGAGTGCTGCTATTTAGGGCTGTTCCTTGCTTGGAGGCTGTGCCCAGTCCCTCACACAGGCTCACAGCACAGGAAGAAAATCATGGAGGTAAAAGAACAGGGGTATTATTTTTCCCATTCCCTCTAAAATGGGCCAGCAATTCTCACCATTCCTCACATTCACTGTCTCTGTAGACAACTATTAAGTGTAGATTTGTTTGTTTCTGAGACAGAATCTCTATATCGTGGCCAGTTGCTAGCTTTGCACACACAGGGATTCACCTTCCATCACTGAGATTAAAGAAAGACATGTGCCACCATACCTGACTAGTGTAGTTCTGCTGTTTTAAAAAAAGAGATTTTTATTGCATTAATGTTTTGCCTGCAAGTGTGTATGTGACCACATTTGTGCCTGGTACCCATGGAGGTCAGAAGAAGGCATTGGATCCCTTTGGATGGGAATTAGAATTGTGAGCCACCGTGTGCATGCTGGGAATGGAACCTGAGCCCTCCTCACTTCTTTGAGATAGGCATTCATGTAACTCAGACTATGTAGTGGAAGATACCTTTAAATTCTTTTTGTGTGTATGAGTGCTCTATCTGCAGGTACACCTGGATGCCAGAAAAAGGCATCAGATCCCATTATAAATGGTTGTGAGCTTTACCACTGAACCATCTCTGCAGCCTAACTTTAAATTCTTGATCCTTTTGCCTTTACCTCCCGAGTGTTAGGATTACAAGTGTGTTTCACTTCATCAGGCTTTGCAGTCTTTAAGTGCAAGTAAGTGGTTGCAATGCTGTATATAGTGTTAACCCTAACCCACCTGTTATACTCAGTTCTCCAAGGGACTGTGTTCTGTACTACTCAGTTCATATGGGGCCTGGCCCCCAGCAGGTACTCAGCCACTGCTGAACGGGAAGAGCCAGCTTGATGAATTTCAGAGATTTAAGCCCTCCATCCGTACTGCCACTTGAATGCACCTGTGGATTATTTTATATCTACAATGTACTTTTCTTTTAATCTTCATTTTACTGACTCTAGAACAGTAAGTACACTAACCTAATCTACAGTACTGTTAATACTTTCCCTCTTCCATCAGTGATCTTTAAAGAATAATTAATGAGCTTATGATAAGCCTGTATCTTCCAAGGTGAAAGTGCAGTTCCTTCAGTCTACTTACTATAAGGTTCAGTGTGAGTGAACCCATCTCTGAACTCTACTGGTTTTCTCCACAGCTTTGTTCAAACCTTAGAACTGCCCTCTTGACTAATGGGCGTCTCTCTCCCTTCACTTGGGACAGGCACCTCTGCAGTCCTCTGATGTTCACATATTAGCTCTTTATAGTCTTTCGCATACATGAATTAAGGTTTGCTTCTTTAGAGGAGATATATAGATCACCATATCCTAGTGCATAGCAGGAGTTCAAACAGCAGATGAAGGAGTTCAGGAACATGGAGAGAAGTCTCAGGACTCTGAAATAGTCTGTGTAGAAGAACTTTATCTTAGTAAATGAAAGGAATTTTATACCTACAACATGTAGCTTCTCATGTGAGAACTGAGGTTTAGAAACACATTTTACTCTTTGGCAGTTTTAACTAGTTAACAGTTAGTCTTTCCCAGTATTTATTTATTATAGGCAAGTGAAAGAAAAAGAAATTCTTCATATAATTTTACTATCAAAGTAGTTGTAGTCACTAGCCACTTAGATGATATAAAAACTTATGCACCTGTAGAAATGGCTTAGCAGTGCTGCTCTTGCAGAGGATGTGAGTTTAGTTCCCACCAACCCTATGGTGGCTAACAGCCTTATGTAACTCCAGCACCAGGGTATCATCGCTGTCTTTTGGCTTCCTTGGGCACTTGTCTACACATGGCATATAACAGTTGCATAGACAGGCACACAAATAAATACAGAATACCACTAGAGATTCTGGGGACATCAATATCTGCATATTTTATTTTTTATTTTTTCCAAAGTCTGTGTAGTACTGGCTATCCTATAGCTCATACAGAGATACTCCTGCCTCTGCCTCCTGAGTTCTGTGACTTAAGGCATGCACTATCATGACTGGCTCAACCCCTACACATCTTAGTTTTGTCTGGTGGTGTGCATACCAATCACAAAGAAATCTCAGTGGCTTTGTCTGAAATTTCTTTTGTGTGACAACAGGGACCATTCCACTTTCCTGTGGAATGTTAGAATTAACATGGACCTTTTATACTTCATTTGCTAGTAGGAATGTGGGCATGGACCTCTGTTGATTGTCATTCTGGCCTCTTCAAAAAGTCTGAAAATCATAAGGTATAAAATATGTGGAATTGGAAGTGATGGTACTCTTATAACCAAAGCTTGAGAGAGGACGATGCAGGATGACAGAGTTTGAGGATAGCTTGGATAACAAAGCAAGCAACATCCTATCTCAAAAGAAAATGAAGGGGATAGAGAGATGGTTCAGCAGTTATGAGCACTGGCTTCTCCTACAGAAGACTTAGGGTTTGATTTTTCCAGCACCCATGGGATAAAATTCTCTATAATATTCACACAATGCCCTCTTCTGGCCTCCATAGACATTAGGTTTATATATGCTGACAAAATAGCCATTCACATAAAGTCTTGTAAAATGTGTCGGGCTGGGTTATATAGCTTAGGGGCACCTGGCATGCATAAGGTTCTATGCTTGGTCTCCAGCACCTTCAACCAAATGAAGAAAATCTCACATGTAATCAGTGTTCATACCACCATTTCCATACAGGGGACAGTAAACCGTAAGCAGGATTTAGTTCATCATTTAATTTTAATATACAGGAGCTCAAGGTATATAAAATATTAAAATTAAATAATTGCCCAGATTGTTTGTTGAGGCTTATGCCTGCTTATAGTTTTAACACTTTGAGGGTAGAAGCTGGAGGATCAGGAGTTCAAGGCCAGCCTCAGCTATATAGCAAATTAGAAGCCAGTATGGGATAAATGAAGTATCTCAAGACAAAAAAAATGAAAAATAAAAGTTTTGGGCTGGGGAATGTAGCTCAGTTGGTAAGGTGCTTGCATAGCATCCATGAAGCCCTCTGTTTGATCCACAGGACTACATAGATCTAGACAGTTGCGTGCATGTAATCCCTCAGGAGGCAAGATGATCAGGAGATGAAGGACCTCTTCAGCTATAAAATAAGCCTGAAACCAGGCTAGGGTACATGTGACCCTGTCTCAAGAACTAAAATGGTTATGTTTCAAGCATAAACAAAAGACCAGAAGTCAGATTCCTAGGACTTTTGGGTTCTTAGGTGAACACTAGAGATGGGGAAGGTAGGACGGGGACAGGAGAGGACACTTAGGACTGGCTGGCCAGCTAGTTCAGGCAGACACCCCATATTGACATCTTATTTCAGTCTTTGTGCATGTATGCACACATGCAGGCACCCACCCACATGATATTTTTAGAAGAGTTGGTGAGATAAATATTTGCTGTAGAACCCTGATAACCTGAGTTTGACCCCCTAGGACCTATGGTGGAGGGAGCAAACAGCCTCTGAAAGTTTTCTTCTGACCTCCACCTGTGCTTCTGCACTGGTACTCAGACACACACACACACACACCCCACAGATTGTTCAGTTTTTCTTAGATTTGGTCTCATAGCTCAGGCTGGCCTCCAGCTCCTGATAATCTTAACTCTTATCTTGAGTGTTTAACAGGTGTATGCCATGGACCCAGCATATTTGTTTCTCTGTACAAAGTAATTTTTTCTGATCCAGCATTACTGTGTTAGTGGCTCAGGTGTGGTGACCCATACCTGGAATCCTATCATGTGAGGAATTAAAGGGGGAAGGATCAGTAGGAGTTGAAGGAAAGCTTCAGCTACATAATGATTTCAAGACCAATGCCAGCTATAAATACTGTCTTAAAAACTAGCTCCCCCTTAAAACAAACAGACCCATCTTACTCATTTTAGCCAAAGCCTAACCCTAGCAGAAATATCAAAACTTTGAGGAAAAAAAAAAATCACTATTAGAATTCATAAGGGAATTTACATGCACTTGGGAAAAGTCTAGGGAACTGACCTCAGGCTTTGTGCTCTATATGCCAGCCTCCTGTCTGTCTGTCTGTCTATTGAAATTTTAAATTTATGTATATGGATGTTTTGCCACATGCATGTTGCACCTACCCTTGGAGGTCAGAAAAGGACATAGATTCCCCTGGAACTGAAATTATAAGACAGTTGTGAGCCACCTGTATGGGGTACTAGGAGTTGAACTTGTCCCCTTTGGAAGAGCAGAACAGTCTGTGTTCTTTGCTGCTCAGCCATCTCTTCAGTGCTCTGCACCCCTACCCCCACCCCTAATTAACAAAGGATAAAACACCTAGGAATGATATCTACTCCCAAAGTTTGGGAGGCAGGAGTTACCAACACAAGTATGAGACTAGTCTGTTCTACATGGCATGTTCTAGGTCCACTAGGGCTACATAGGGACAATTGTCTCAAAATACACAGAGGAAAAGGAAGAGTGAGCAAGAGAGTGTCAAGCCTATCAGGGTGGGTGTTAACAAACCCTAAAATGTTTGTTTGTTCTTTAAAATTTTTTTACTAAGTGTATGTGCCTGCGTGTGCGTGCGTGCAGGTGCCTAGTGTCTGACTGGGTCAGAAGAGGGCTGACTGGGTCAGATCTCTTGAACTGTGGGTTCGGGGACCTGAACTGGGTCCCCTGCTTGCTCTTACTCACTGAGCCCACCTCATTCTTTACACTGGTCTAGAGCAGTGTGTTGTTAAATTAAGTCCACTTGACAGGATTAGGAGCTACTCTAGGATAGCCTTTTTATGATTCAGGTTTTCTATGGGGCTTCTATCACTAGTACCTTGGCTATCTGGGTGAGTTAATCTTTTAGCTGTAGAATAGCTCTGGTTATTTCAGAGAAATGAGCTTGATCAGATATACCTAAGTGGTGTCCAGTGTTTCAAGACTGTAGCTAACCTCTAAAACCATATTGCTGTGCTCAATTTTTTTTCCTGTATATTTTAGGCACTCACACATATGAATTTTGTAGCTCAAGTACAACTTAACATCAGAAGACACTAGTGGTAAATAATGGTCACTCAATTAAGAAAAGATTAAGAGTTAGAAACATTTATTTATTTATTTTTTCCAAAAAAAAAATGTGGGCAGAGTGGAATAAAACAAGACTAAATTTCAGCAAATGCTGTACCACGATCACAGGTCAGACAAAACCAAAAAATAAAACAAAATCAAACCAAACCAATAACAAAACCCCAACGGTCCTAGCAACTTCAGGAGACTAGCTTCAATGTTAAGAGTCCAGAACTAACAGAAGAGTTAAAGGCTGCTTGCCACTACATGGTCATTTTTAAGGGGAAGGAGATGCTGCAGGAAGGCAGGGAGAAGGGCTCAACTCCTAAGGAAAGCAAGATTAAGAGGGGCTTCCACTGTACAGGAAAAGGGGGGGATGCCAGCATAATCCTTACCTAGGGCTGTTCAGAGGCTGAGAATATAAGGAACAGAGTGAAAAGCTACAGACAACTAGCATCAAGGAAAGAAAAGTTAACTTAGAAGAATTAAATTAAGAAAGAAAACATAGTTGGTCACAAATTCCTTTGTTTACTGAAACATGAAGCAATGGAAACATCCTGGCAAAGGGGACCGCGAGGACCAAGTTCTCATATATGACCGCAGCCCGAGGGTTCAGTCCGCAATTATCCTACCTGAAAGAAAGCAGAACACAAGAGGCTTACACAATGCCTGGAGTGCAGTCTGGTTCCGAGTACAAGGGCCCTGGTCCCGTCCTGTATTCCAGTGGGGGGGGGGGGGGTGACACAAAGAACAAAACAAAATCAAGTCAGGTTTTGGGTTGAATGTATATCCCACAAAATCACCCCAAAGTCTAATAGGTACAGCTAGGAACCTACTTAAAGCTATATGCTGCACAAGATACAAAACTGCTGGTAGTTTAAACCCAGCATTCTCCTATCTTTTAACTCAGGTAACCCTATGGTAGAAGCCTTCAAGGAAGGTATAAATTTTCAATAGCTACAGATTAATTTGGGGGTCCAGAAAAAAAGCAAAAGATACTGAGATATTAGATAACAGTCTATATCTTTTTTTTTTTTTAAAGAGATGGGATCTAAGTATGTTGCCCAATATGAGCATAAACTTCTGTTCTGAAGCAAATCTGAATAGCTGGGACTACAGGCATCCACCACCCATGCATGCCCAGCCCAATTTTACTATTACAGATGTTCCAAAGAAAACATTCAAAAAACACAGTCACAAAGAATACTGTTAGAGCAGTTGGTCATACACCCTTAAGGTATCTGCATGTCACACTATCAGTTCAGAGCCATAGTTGCAGTAGTTTCCCAATTGACCAAATAACCCTTGACAAATCAAAAGAAGAAACTACTGTTAGGACTGTCTAATTCCTCCATTGATGGTTGGGAACTCCAGACACCAATGGCAGGGAGAAAAAAAAAATTAACTCACACCAAGCTCCTCTACTTAATACAGACACAGGGCCAAATCTTGGTCTTGATCTGTGCCAATCGACTTCAAAAGCTGTGATGTTCTTGGATCAGTTCTGTTAGGGTGAGACCCGAATTTGGATCCCCAACAGTTGTGGAGTATTTCATCCTGGCAGCCTCATTAACATCAGGCTCCTGGGACTGCAACCAACTCAGGGTTATTCAGTCCATTTGAGGTTCACACCTGGAAGGTAAGTTTCTTTAAAAGTCATCACTAAAAAGAGGTTAGTTGAGCACCTAACTGATTGAAATTAAAATTCAGTTAAAAATGTCCTAAAAACACCCTTAAAGGCTATAATAGACTAACTTAATGTTTAACTTTGAAACATACTTGAGAGAAAAGTTATCTAACAGATTTATGCTAACTTTTATCAGAAGTATCTCACAAAGCAGACCCAGGTGTAAAATGAGCAAACTCCATTCACACGCTGAACATATGGCTGAATGATGGTTCTAAGAAGTCCCAAGTCTCAATGATGCAACTGAATAGCATATAAACTTAACAAAACATGCATGCCATTCTTAATATAAATGCAGGGTATAAGTTGGAGAACATTAAAGTGTTGGTGGTAACCATACTGTTGTAGCTTTAACTCAAGTGATGCTCAATTTCAATGTACAAGGAAAACCATAAGAGAATTATAAATGCCATTTCCATTCTAGTGAAATTTACTTGTCTCTGGATATCCCCAATTCTTGCCATTCCAATACTGTACACATTTCTTGAAATAGGGAAACATTAAATTTCCTGTAAGATTTTGGCACATCATTATTATTTTATCTAATTCCTTGAATGTTCCCTCAAAACACAAAACTATCTCAGAGAAACAGGAATCTGATCATAGGCTACAAAGAAATAGGGTGTAAGTGCCTGTGTCAAACAGATGGATGGATGCTTTGGGCTAAAATAAGGACTTCATAGAATACAAACATGAAAACATGCAATACTGAATTGTTTTAGAATATCAGGGCTTTATCTGACATAAAGTAGCACACTTAAGAGCTTCCTTTGATAAAAGCTAATAAATAGTTGGGTTTTGTTACTGCTATAGTTCCTAGACCTTGCTAGAACTTGCTGTGTAGCCTAGGCTTTCTTCTAACTCATAATCTTTCAACCTCATCCTCCCTGGTCCTGAGATTAAAGGTGTGCACTACCATGCACTACTCTAAGTAGTGTTTTATTAGCAATCTGGGAACCCTTGACGTTAGTTAAACTCTCACTGTGCTGTCCACTACTAGCTCCCAGATGTACCCTTGCAGCTTAGCCATCACAGCAGTTTAGTAGTGGAGACTATGATTTTATTTTTGGTTTTAAAATGCAGGGTTTCTCTGTGTAGCCCTGGCTGTCATGGAACTTTGTATATTAGGCTGGCCTCAAATTCAGAGCTCTACCTGCCTCTGTGTCCCAAGTGCTACCACTGGGTTTGTGCCACCTTACTGGCCAGAATTTAAGAGTGAGCTCTGAGTCTGAGTTTTGGCTCTATCATGTGATACCAGATGATCATAGGCAAAGTACTGCTGCTCTCTGAACCTTAGTTCTTTCCTGGATGAGAAAATAATTATTTACACAACAAAGGGCCAATATATTAGCTCCCCCCACCTTTTTTTCTTCATACTAAGTATCTTCACAACTGGTTAAATAATATTCTTACTGCGTATGTTCATGTTTCAGAAGTAACACATTGGAATCACACTAACTCAACAAGCCAAATAAAACTGTGGCCTAAACTACAGAAAATACCCAAAACATACAGTTTTTGCTTTTTGGTATGGTCCTGTTTGTTGATTTGGCTCCTCAGTGAAGCAAAGGTCTCTTGTAGGGAACTAAGTGCAAATTTCTACCACATCCACCCCACTCTCACCTCCAGTTTTTAAAAGGCTGAGTACCGTGCTCGGTCCACATACTGCTCCCGCTCATACCGGGCCATGTCATACAGAGAATTCCGTGTTGCTGCTGAAGCCTGAGACATCTCACTCTCTGGCCCATAACCGTAGCCCTCTCCAACTGCGGGGAGCACAGCCGCATTTCGACGAAGTGGGCTCCTGTCCCTTCCATAATAGGAAGAGGAAGCTACAGCAGCCATTGCAGCTGAGGTGGCAGCAGAGCCAGAGTTCTGCAATAGGTGTCTGTCATAAGGATCAACAGAAGTGGAGTTGAGATGACTGGGAACAGCTGAGCTCTGGACTTGAGGAAGATGAGACATGGTCTGCTCTGCGTAATTGTATGCGGAAGCTGCAGCTGCCGCCGCCACAGCTTCATAAGATCGGACGCGGTAGCGCTTATAGTAGTCGAGTGCTCCATAGGCATCGTTGTAATACATGGACTCCCCATAACCCATAGTATAAGGCGTGCGCACTGCTCCATACTGTTCATTGTACTGTTCAGTAAAGTCTGCCACACGCCCTGTACGGTCTACCGGGCACTCTTTAGACCAGTGTCCTTCTTTACCACACCGATAGCAACCACTCTGGTCTCCCATTCCAGGGGCAGTCCGAAGCCGGCTAGTTGACAACTGTACATGCATTCGTTTGCCTTAAGGAAACAGATTAAAATTATTACTAATTAACATTCTTTTCACTCAAAAGTAAACATAAAATACATAGGCATACACATTCCTGGGCCCCTTCATTCAGCAGCCCCTTTTCAAAAAAGTGAAACCCAGAAAATTGGGGTCCTTAGAGATCAGTCAGATCCTGTTTATACCAGTAACATCGGAGACTCTCACCTACTTGTATCTCCACAGTTAATTTCCTTCCCCAATGCAGAGAGTGCAAAGATTGCTACCTTTTTACTAACAAAACCTCACTAATAATAAAACTAATAGAACTTTTAGAAGACATCTTTTCCACCCCTGAATTCAATTCATGTTAGATCTGAGAAAACCATGTGCCCCTTAGCATGTATGTATGGCATCATGGTCAACAGCAGCCTTCTATCCACTGTGTTTCCTCCAGGAATTTGTGTGTTATGTCGGATACCCAAATCATACGTGGCTTATCAGTAGCTTCATCTGTACCTGTGGAATTAAAAGACTGTATAGACTTCAACTCGTAGAACTATTTGAACAAAGCCTCTTAGAATAGATACTAAAAATGACCAGGTTCTGGGGTTGATCATGAATCTCTCAATGGTTTAACACTTGGCTACTGTATGAAAGGCCAAACAAAACTAAAATGAAAATAGCACTAGCTTTTTAGGAACTGTGTTCCTAAAAACATGGAGAAGAACGATCAGCATTTTATCCGGCCATGCAGAACATAATTCTTTACAAGTATTTCTCTACAGTTGCCTAAAGAACTATAAACACCCATTCAAGCAATATATGTATACATACTTCTAGAAAATTACCACTGAGAAACAGCTGAGAAAAGAATTCTTTTGCTCAAGAGTTTATGTACTACCCAATCCAGGGACCCTTGTTGTCTCCCAACAAGAAACTGTCTGTAGTGAGAACAGAGATGCTCAGCCAGGCTGTGGTGATGCATACCTTCAATTCCAGCACTCAGGGACCAAAGCAGAGTCAGGTGGATCTCTGAGTTCAAGGTCAGCCTGCTTTATAAAGTGAGTTCCAGGACAGCCAGAACTCTGGAGAAACCCTGTCTCAATGTTCAAGCTTATGACCCCAGCTGCTAGTAGACAGTCTTCATCATAACCACTGATGCTGTCAATGGATAGTTAGTGTTAATTCTCTGAAAGTAGCATGTGCTACATGTACTCATCAGAAACATTTCTGTCCTCATTTATTCTCTATATGTAAAGTTCTCTATTATTAGAGGATTATAAGCCACTTTCAAACAGACATACATGGTGACATTGAGCTATGTAACTGACACATTACTCCAATTCTGAAGTCAAGAATAACCACGCCAATCTAGAAAGAAAACTCTCTGGGTTGGCCAGAGATCTAGAAGTCTACTTTTAAGAGGGAAAATACAATTCAATTTGTTGTTGACTTGCATAGGTTCTGACTAAGTCCATTTCCCATTGAAATACAGTGATTTAACTTAATGTCTGTCTTACCCTAGTCATGCTTTTAGTGTGGAGAACGGGAATGCTTTAAAGTGGCAAAATCTATTTCTACAGTTGTGCAAAGGATGCCAGTAAATTTTTTTTTTTTTACTTAGAGCTAGAAACTACCTGTAAAATAAATGATAGGTGGCTTCCTTGTTTTTGCATTCTTTCCAAAGGTTACATGGGCTTTCAATTTAAAATCTCTAAAACTGCTTTAGAAGCAGGTACAAGTTTTACCACTCTACTAGGTAGACAGACGAAACTGTCAGTACCTACTAGTAGATTTTGTGCAACCTCCAAGTTAACTGATATTTTCCAATATTTACCAGAAAATCAGCCCAGAAAAAGCATTTTCTCTTGAAAACTGGAACAAAAGAGACTTAAAATGCTAAAAGGTGGGAAGCTTAATCCTAATTCTAAAATTCTATCTTAGGTCAGGGTTCACAGAAGACTGGAAATGTAGGTGACATAATGATCCATTGATGTGTCACTGAAACAACACCCCTAAGTTCTTGCATATCCTTCCCAATTCAGCTGCCCCGGATGGTTACTTGGGAACAGCTTCTTTATGGTTTCCAATTCAAACTGCATTCACTGCTGCCTGTGGAGAGGAAACATCTCAAAAGACCCAGGTAAACTTAGTCTATGTTTAGAAGTTATACAGTGCAGAAACTTTAAAATATTAGAAAACCATTAATAAATACATAGAAGTAAAGATTCAAAAGATGCTCAAAGTGATACTTTTTAGACCAAAAAGGCATTAAGTTAAACAAAATGCCAAGTTGGTTTCTTCGTTGTAATTTCAAGAAGATACGTGACAGGCTTTTTATGTACAACCCCAGCACCAGGAAGTCTGAAGCAGGATTGTGACTTCGAGGGCTGTCTCAGCAAAGAAATAAACCAAAAAACCCATAGTTACCCAATATTAAACTTTACATTACATCCTAGAAAAAAATTAGCTGATTACAAAAATATCTGCATATGTAAGCAAGAGTAAATCACTCTTCAGAAGAGCCAGAAAAAGAATGTGGTACCAATAAATTATTATTCTTTTTCAACTCGGTTTATTGTCTGTATTTTCTATTAAGTGATTATATATATAAAATTTAAAAAATATGTCCATTGCATTATTCAGTTCCCTGTTTCTTATGTAATCTTATGTTATTAAGCAAATACAAAGGATAAGAAGCATAACTCAGTGGTACTGTGTACACAGCATGACATATGGGTCCAATTTTCAGCACCAAAAACCAAGCAAACAAAAAAATTCCCATGTACTCATCCTTTTAACTCCCATTTCCTTTAAAAAGTAAAAAGGCATATAATATACATTGAGAATTCATCTGCAAATTTAGGGGTTTTTCTTCATTTTTTTACCTACTTCAGGGATGGAAACATACAGACTCATGGTAGAGCACTTGACTAGTATTTGTGGAGCCCTTGGATAACCCCAGAATAGAGTGGGTGGGGCAAGAACTCCTTCCTTATTCTCCCCTGTCCATTCATGACCTCCTTCCATATCAATTGAAAATAATTAGGAATGTTTTGAAAGTTGAAGTGTGCCAGTATTGTTCCAAAATAAAAGAAAAATACAAATTAAAAAAAAAAAAGTTTAACTGTCACTTTCCTAACCAGAGTAAAAACAATCATGGTTGCAAGTAGCACTCATCTTTCATTATACATTGCTTTTATTGTCAAAATGTATTTATTACCTCACTGCCGTCTTTTCATGGAGGCACATGAGAGATCATTGTTTTATAATGGAGAAAAGCATAGGGAATACATTTGTCAACTTGCTGGTTAAGTACAGGAATAAGCTACAACCTTTACCTGAGGCTTCAACAACTAAAGGCCAGTGATGAAGCTAGAATACATGATAGTGAGCCTCCAGTGAGCTTCACTATTTGCATTTTTACACTTTTCTGATTAAGTTTCCCTTTTCCCCACTATTTCATTGTTTTCTAGGTTTAGCAGGAGGATCTTTGTATATTTAACTTTTAGGCCACAAAAAGATGTTGACTTAGGAACTAGAAAAGGAGCCTTGAATTTGTGGTCCAACATGACTGTCAATAAAAGACTTCATAGAACTGCTGCAATGTGGGTCTGATATGTTTCCTAATACAGTAGCCATTCCTTCATATGACTCTTAAACATACTGGAAAAATCTAATTTGAAAATTTACTTCAATTAAATTTAGTACCCACATGTAACTAACTAGTGGTTACTATAGTAACACTATTCAAGGGTTTTCAGACAAGCTGGGTTAGTGATAGTACATACACACTTACGATCAATATAAGCAATACAGTAAGCTCTATGATGTCCTCGCTGGAATTTCCCCAGAAGCAAGACCATCATTCCTATCCAGTTTCTAAAGAAAAAATATTTTTTTTCCTTAACCTGTTAGAATTAAGTAATAGTGAAATGGAGCAGAAGAACCTATGACATGTTTCCTGGCTTTACTTGTAGTCCACAGACTGGACAAATTTGAACACCCCAAAAATACCCATCTACCCAACCAGATTCACCACAGATTCTCATACAGCGCTTCCTCTAGATGACCTTTTTTCCTCTTTCCTACCACCATCCATCATCGAGGCAGCAGAGTGTAAAAACTCTCAAAGGCTTCTGGGTCACAACCAACCAGTAACGAAGTCGTAACTTCTAGCCCGTCTCACACTAGCTACTTGTCTGCCTAGGCAACTTAGATGTCTGACAGCATTCAAGTGAATGACGACCAAAGAAAGGAACCCACACAGTTGTGGAGAAACATTTTGGCAAACACAATGGAAAGTGTTTACTTCCCTAAAATTATGCTTCAGAGTAGTAAACATAATCTATTCTTTTCTTTTAAAAGAATGGTAGAAGCCACTCTCACAGCCCCACGGTCTTGTGTTCTTGCCACCCAAGCCCCAGAACAGTTCACCTTGAAACTCTGTGTTGTCAAGGCCCCTGATGGCCTCCACCGCATCCTCTGCCCGCTCCATGTGTACAAAGGCATAATCTTTCACGATGTCACATTCGATGACTGGGCCGTACTCCTCAAACTTGGCCCGAAGCTCTTGGTTGGTACAAGTGGGACTGATGTTGCCCACATGTAACTTGGTTGAAGCTTTGCTCTTATTCTTGCTGGCTTCCACATTGATGTTCACTCCGTGCAGCTTGTAGTGGTGCAGGTTGCGGATGGCATCCTCAGCGGCCGTCTTGTCCTCTATGTGCACAAAGCCATAGTTCTTAATGATGTCACATTCCAGCACCTTCCCGTACTGCTCGAAGAGTGAGCGGATCTCCTGCTCTGTGGCCTCCCGGGGCAGATTTCCGATGAACAGCTTCACCATCCTGACAAGAGCCTGGCAGAGAAGAAACAAGACTTCAAAAGTCAGGTGTGAAGTGAGAAACTAACACAGCATTCCTGACACTCACAGTTAATTCTTTTTGAGAGAGGAACTGCTATGTGACAATGCCAACAGAAGGTCGGGGGTCAGAATGCACAAGGTCCAAGATATATATCCGTGAGGTCAGGCACATTTATTCTACAAGGTTAGCTGCTTCACGGTTTAGCACAGGGATGGAAAACAAGCAGAAGGCATGAAGTATCTGAATGTCCCTAGTTAGAGGATTTTGGAGGGAAATCTGTGTACCTCTCCACAACACGGTTACCACCTCCCACCATACTCCAAGAACGAAAGCCCTCTTTCACTCAACACCTGGACCTCTTTCCTCAGCGGCCCAACCTCCGCTCCTACATCCCAACAAAGACACGGCCCGACCCCTGCCCCGCCCCCTCCGGAGACCCGGCCCCGCCTCCTTTCGTTGTCTTCCCGGGACCTTCCTCGGAAGATGAGTGGCCCCCAAACCCGAGCCTTCCCGGCCCTCCCGAGGTCCGGCCCAGCCCGCCCCTGAGCTTCCCACACACCCACAGCATCCTCTCCTACCTCCGGGTGGTGCCGGCGGTGGCGGCGGGTCCCGCGTCAGAGAGAACCCTACAAAATGGCGACGGCCGCTCGAGCCTCGGCGCGACCGGGCGCTTTCTCGCGCGCCAGATCACGCACGCGCGAGTGCGCGCTGCCTGCCTCCCCTCCCCCTCGCAGGAGCGGGGCGACCAATCCTGCGGCCGCACACAACTGTCCGCCCCCCGTGCGGGGGCGGGGTCAGGTGGTGACGGCACTGCAGGAGCGAAGGTCAGCCCGCCCCCAGCCCCGGCTAGCCAATCACTGCCTTGGGAGGGGGTCGGGGCTTGCGCGTCAAAAGGGCTCAGGAAGCATCCATTGCCTTGGTAAAACCGTAAGGCCCTGGGGAGCCTCTAAGCATCACAATGGATCGTGGTATCAGGCGCACTGTGGAAGGGGCTGATGACAAAGGGTTGTCTCACTGGGCCCGATAGAAGGGGGTTTTCTCACCCTCTGGCGGCTGAGAGCGATACTTGAGAAATCCAGGCACTACCACATCTTAACCTAATCTCTCCCTTGTTTGGGTGGGAAGGGGTAAGAATTCCCTTAAAACAATTTAATTTTCACTGCAGTAGTGTTGTTCATTGGTGAAGAAGCTGAGACTGAGAGTCGAGGAGTAGAAAGATAATCTGGGTTAGAACTGGGTTAGGTCTGAGGGAAGCATTTCTCTATCTAAACTGTACTTTGTCATGTTTATTCATGAATATACGTGGGCTGGGCTTTCCCTCTCTCGTAGTGTTTGTCTATCGTGGTTCCTGAAATATGGTGTGCCATTACCAAGGAACACATTGTCCAGAGGTCCAGAGAGAATCCAGGTTTGGGGAATGTGAGTGACAAGAGTTCCACATTCATTCCAAGCTGCCTGAGGTAATCAATTGTCAGGATCCCGACTCTCAGTTGCGGTCCAAGGGCACCTCCTGGTGGCAAGCAGGGTACCAGCCTGATGGATTACTCACTATCCCATGCAACAAAGCAGAGCCGGTTTACAGACATTGATGGATTGAATTTATCTCCTAGTAGAGGCACCAGAATGGTAATCAGACCATCTCCATTGTCAAAACAGTTGCCCATAGTGGTAGTTCCAACACCTGCTCCTCCAATAATATAGAGATCAGTTCCCCAAGTTGACTTCCTCCACCCAAGCTACTTGGAAACATTTCTTTACCAAGTCCATGTTCCCACTCATTCTATAAGCCATTGTCTAATTGTAATAACAGACACATTTTTAAAATTGGTTTTTTGTTTGTTTTCCTAGATGGGGTTTCTCTGATAGCCTTGGCTGTCCTGGAACCTCCTCAGGGTCTGTCATCGCCCAACCTTGTACGTTGTATCTGTCGTCTTCCCAGATTGGCGGGGGCTCCACAGCTCATGCTCCACTAACAGCTCCCATCTTTCTATACAGTTTCATTTCACTCCTTCTCCCCGCCTCTTCTTTTAGATATGGCCTTTCTTTTTTTTTTTTTTTTTTTTTTTTTTTCCTTTTTTGGTTTTTTGAGACAGAGTTTCTCTGTGTAGCCCTGGCTGTCCTGGAATTCACTCTGTAGACCAGCCTGGCCTCGAACTCAGAAATCCGCCTGCCTCTGACTCCCAAGTGCTGGGATTAAAGGCGTGAGCTACCAGTGCCACCAGTGCCCTAGATACAGCCTTTCTATATAGTCATGACTGTCCAAGAACTGGCTATATAACCCAGACTAGCCTTTGAACTCACAATCCTCCTACCTCAGCCTCCCAAGTGCTAGTAATTACAGGTGGGTGATACCATTTCTAGCCTCCAGTTTTTCTTTTTTTAATATTGAAAAAATTATGTGAGCTGGGTGGTGATGGGCACATTTCCTTAATCCCAGCACTTGGGAGACAGAAGCAGGCAGATCTCTGTTAGTTTGAGGCCAGCTATGCTACACATAGAAACCCTGTCTCAAACAAACCAAACAAAACCCACCCCCCAAAGCATCTAACCCAAAACAAACTCTAACATGTAGAAGTAGTATCGAGTTCCCAGAAAGCTCCACTAGAATGTCCTCTTACTGAAAACACAGGGACTATGTTTGTTTGTTTTGCTTTTTCCTGCCATTACCAAGGTTTGGCATTAACTTTTCTAATTTCTGTCAGTTGAAGAGGTGTGACGTTTGATTCACAACTTGCTTTGGTTTGGTTTTGTCTTGTTTCTAATGAATTTGAGAATATCCTGTTCTTATCATTTGTGCTCATATACATTTCCTGGCCCCATCTTCTGCCTGAATTTTAGGTTGTCAGGCTTTGTGTTGAGCTGTAGAGTTTTCCTGTATATTGTAGCTATGTCTAATTGGCTTCAGATATCTTGTCATTCCACTAAAAACTTTGTGTTTTGAGAGAAATATTTTTAATGTGACCAAATTAAGTATTGTTTCCTAAAGCTTTCTCTTTTATACCCTACCCATGTAGGTAGTCTATTATCTCCCATTCCTATCTCCTTTCACTCTTAGATCTGTGGTCCATTTTGAACAGTGTGATACAATGAGCCATATAAGTAATTCATGATAACCTGGGAAAATAGTCTAACATCCACAAGGGGCTGGATTTCATACCTAGCCACACAGTGAATAAATACATTAAATACAAATTTCCAGGAAACATCAAGTTATAAAAATGTGAAATCTATTTTAATATTTTTGACATTTTAACATGAGATCAATATAAAAATTGAGATATTAGAATTCCCCTTGAAGTCCTGAAAATCTGTTTTTTGTACCTTCAGCACATCGAAGTTTACACTTGCCGATGTTGGGTACTCAGTAGTCCAACGTGGCCAGTGGCTACCATGTGGGTCCACGCAAGCAAGTCCCACCCTTGTCAGTGGTGGTAAAAGTGTGACATGCAAGCACGTTTACTTCTGCCACTTCCTCTTCCCACCAGTTTGCCGGGCCAACACTGCTGTTATTTTTGTCCTAACCTTTTTTCCGTAGCCTTCAGGGCCCCATTCTTTCCTGAAGACTTGCTTCCTCGCCCTGTGCTCACCCTCTTCTCCACCCTCTGTGGAACTTTGTCCTGAAGTGGCTTTAGCTGCCACATGTTTGCAGAGTCCCACCTGATTCCTGTCCTTCCTCTTCAGTCACAGTGACTTCTCTACAGGAGACTATCAGTCAGTGGCAAGGAAATAATTCTCCATGAATCCCTCTCACACATAGCAATCTGCTTCTAAACATTTCAATTACTGCTTTTCCCCCAAGCCCCATAATCTGAGCTCTCCACAGAAACACTCCCATGTGTAACAGGGCAGATTTCACAGCTGTACTTGAATTATGAGAAAAATGTCTGTCTCCCACTGATTGTTTTGCCTGAGAATGGGCTGTTGCTGTTGTACTGCTGCATGTGGGGTGACTGAAACCACTTAAGAGAAAGGACATCCTTAAGAGAAAGGATATTTATCCTGTGAATAATCTGCCATGCCAGATCTGATGTGTGGAGCCCATTTTGGGGCTGTGTGAAACGAAGTTCCTAGTCTGCATACACCTGGCTCTGCTTGTCTTTGTTTTGACTGAGTCCCTGTCCAGTTATGCTGAAGACAGTAGTTTTCCTGAGTCAAGCAGACCCAAGACCTCTAATTTTAATACTTTCCTTTTAAACAGTGCAAAGTTTAAGAACAAATAGGTCTCTAGAATACATTTTGTGTTTATTTACATACTCAGGATATGGCTTTCTAGGGTGACCCTCTTCTAGAGTTCAGGAGGTGGGAACCTGCCACTCTTCTGATTCTGTGGGGGAACTCCCATGATTCTATGGGAAAGACAGAAAGTATGCTCACCTTTCCACTGTTGGCTGAGCAGTAAACACTAGGTTGTGGTAATACCCCCTCACTACCCCTTATGAGAACAGCTGAGAGACTTGAGAGTGAAGACAATTACGGGGCTAGGAGTGTAGTTTAGTGGTAGAGTGCTTGCCTAGTGTGTACAAGGCCCAGGGCATCACCCCCAGGACTGCAAGAAATTTAACAAAAAAGAAAAGTGTGCACCAGGGCCTTGCTTCCTTTTAACATGAATACTGCTAGTTATCCTCAGCCCAGTCCACTGTGGATGTCTTTGGTTTAAAAAGAGGCTTAGCATAGGTCAACCCAGTGAAACAGATTACAATCATGGGGAGACTGGGTAGGGAGTCTCTCAGGATCACACGGATTTTGTGGGCTCAGAAGCTGGGAGTACAGTGGGTATCTGACATGCAAGAGAGGCTATGGTCAGGAAAGCAACAACACCAAGAGGCAGTGAGAGAAGCCGAGCTGTTTAATCACCTCCTTGGATAGACTCAAGGATGTGGCTACTCCTGAACAACTCACACTTGGGAGCCACCTAGAGTGGCTGGAGACCAGCAGCCCCTTGAGTCAGAGGGTGAGGCAGGATAGGCAGGGAAGGCTTCTGCGCCTCCGACTTCATCATCTGGCGCTCCTGCCCTCAGGTCCTGCCTGCTTCAGCTCTGAGGGTCCTGGGTGATCCCAGAGGCAAAGAACTGAATGGTGGATGGCACACCCTAGCTGTGGTGGCACAATGACCCTGAGGCAGGGACAATGGTTCCCACATAGCCCACATTGAGGGTGACACTATCTGCACCATGGTGGGGAGGATGGAGGTATAAGGCTTGGGAAGAGGTGACAAGGTGGGAAAGTGGTATTAGGGGTTGCCTGGGTCCCACCACCCGTTGAATTAAATAGCAGAAGAGAAGGTTGTGGGGACACTCATTTGTCCCCAGTGACAGTTCCTGGTGATGGGTTGACCTTAGCAGCAGACCCTAGCAGCAGGCAGTTGTCCTGCCAAGAGGGTGGTCTCTGTCGACAGTCCCTGGCAGTTTCCTGAACAGAGGGAGGGAGCTGGCCTGGGAGTCTTGCCCCAACTATTTGTTCTTCTTAAAGAAGCTGAATCGTTTTTCTCGCTCTCTTTCTCTGCCATCCTTGCTGCGAAGCACGATGGAGCCCTCAGGCTGTGACACTGGGGGCATGGTCATGGCCCTGGTCAAACCCCGGCTGGCACTGGGCACCACTGGCTCTTCTGGCTCTCCAGAGGCAGAGGATGCACTGGTAATGGCTGCATTCACCACTCTCAGCCATGAGCTCATCTCTGCCTGCAGGGGACAGAGAGACATCAGCTCACACACAAGGACTTTGGCTTGGGGCAGCCTGTAGCAGACAGAGGGGAAATATGATAGGAGGAGGTAGAAAAAGAGAGTGAATTTTTCATTTTAGAAGGAGAAAAATGACCCCATTACGATGGAGAACATCAGTTGGTCATGGTGGAATATACCTGTGAGCCCAGACTCAGGAGGCTGAGGTAGGACTGGTATAAGTTCGAGGCCACTATGGAGTAGGAACCAAGTCTACAGAATGAGACTCTGTCTCATAAAACCCAGTGCTGGCTGGGAAAGAACACAGTGGGGCAGGGGAAGGCTCACCTCATCCTTGGCCTGGAATAGGTATTCTTTCCCATCCTGTAAGCTGTTGGGAGAGAAAGCACAGGGAGAGCTAAGAACTTGTATTTATATTTCAGTTGTGCTGTGAGCTCAGAATTCCCCCAGGACTGGATTGACTGGGAGGACACAGCCCTCAAGGCCAGACTATATTTTATACATTTTTCATAGTTTCAGAATTCTGCAGAAGTGTGAAAGCAAATTCTTTCTAATAGACCACAGAGGGCCATGGGAAGAAGCTCATTTTCAGCTGAGGCTCTGTAAGCTTCAGCTAGCAGTGGGCAGCCCCTGGAAGCCAGAGTGAGCCAGCATCCTGGCCTCATACTTCCCGCCCAAGGGAACTGCTCAGCCTTTGTTTTACTTCCTCTATTCTTACTATGATTCAGGATCCAGAATCACCACTGTCTTCTACCTACAAATACACCCACGAACCCAGCACCGCAGCTCTGTTCACGTGCTCTCTCTGAGTAACTTCCTTTCCTCTGGACCTTGCTTACAATCCATCCACCTTGCTTATTTCTGAGTCCTTCCATCCCAACGTAAGAGTAGCCCAGGTTCCTACCCCAGCTTGAAGACATGTTTGCGTTTCCGATAATCAAAGGCCACACTGCCTTGGGCCCTGGCCAGACTGACAGGCACTTCTCCATGGTATGGCACTCCTGCACTAGCTGCCCTGGCATCCTTGTAAAAGCCAAGGCTCCCACGCCGCAGTACACAGTACACATTCTGCCAGGACCTGGGGGAGATATGTCAGAGTCAGAAACCTGGTAGGCAATCCTTTCTGGGACCTGTAACAAGGGCATTGTGGAACTTACAGTTCCACTCCTGTCTTTGGGTCACTTGTGGCCATCCTTGGAGTCACTTTCTCAAAGGACAAACTCCTGTAAAGTGCCTCCCTCTCTGTCTAGGAAGTTTCCAGGAAACCCTCTTTAGCAGCAGCAACCTGAGAGACCACAGGATCTGCGCGCAGGGCGGATACCTGTTAGCAGCTTTCTTGTTGAAGGCTTCCATCTCTTGTTTGCGGCACAGCAGCCCTTCCATCTGTTCCTGAGCAGAGAGCTCAGGACCTCTTGTGGGCAGGGTTGCAACATGAGCTGATTCAGACGATCTGCTCTGGGGCATTGGAGAAGGGGCAGGGCCCCGGGGCAGGGTCTGCCTCTCTCCCCGGGGCCCACTGGACTCTCCTGTGCCAGATCCCTGTGGGGGAAATGATGTCATTGCTACAAGACGACATAGATGTTATCCCTCCTTGGAGTTAGGAGGTTCTATGGCTAAGAGCTCGTCTCCCAGCCCAAGCTTCTGTTGAGCTTCATACCCAGGATCCCTACCCACTTCTTTTGTCCCTTCATCTTCCAGGCACCCACATCCACCCCACTAGAGAGACTTACAGGCCCTTCTGGGACATTGCTGTGTTCAAGTCTTTGCTGTTCCAACAGGGGCTGCAAAGACAAGAAGCTGTGAGGATTTGAGGGCTGGACAGGTTGAAAGAGATGTTCAGGGACGTGAAATTACCTGTGAGGACTCAGTGTCCATGCAGACCCCATTAACACTGGGTGCTTGTGTGGATTGTGGCAATTTTGACTGGGTCCTGGAATAATCAAACATGACACAGAATAATTAACCAGTGGCTTGCTTGGGCTTAGCATCGGCATCCTGGCCAGGTGTCTAACTCTTACCCATCCCAGGCAGTGTCAGGAACTCTCTGGCCATCTACCCGGCTCGCTTCGGGCTGACTAGCCATGGGCTCTGAAGCAGGGGGCTGTTTCCTCCGTTCCTCCTCCTCCCTCTTCCTTTTCCGCTCATTCTCCCGC
The DNA here is from genome assembly GCF_011762505.2 of Arvicanthis niloticus. NCBI lineage: Eukaryota > Metazoa > Chordata > Mammalia > Rodentia > Muridae > Arvicanthis > Arvicanthis niloticus. The sequence goes on along the minus strand of NC_047658.1, from coordinate 113,219,481 downwards.
TCTTCTAGCTGTTAAGAAATGCTGAGGTCAGCAAGCATCAAGGTGAGGTGGAAAGCTGGACTGTATCAGCTCCAGTCCAATAAAGCAGGAAAGATGGACAAGAGACTCTCAAAGAGTTAGAGCAGGAAGCAGAGGGATCTCAGTGGCACCCAGGCTCACTGACATCTGTGGTCACGTAAGAGAAGAGCACTCTAAGCTCACACGCGGAGAAGCAGTGCAGTGGGAAGGGAAGGAATGTCTTTTCAGCAGGAACAAGAACAGGTCTGGGACAGAAGTGGGGTTGGGCACCTCTGAGGTCCCACAGTTCTCACCGCAGTGAGCTTCTCCAGCGCACTGAACCGCTCTTCCCAGGCCACCGCTGACTTCTGGAAGGCTTCGTGCCGCTTGATGAGGGTCTCTACTTCATCCACAGTGCAACCCAGTTCTGCACTTCGCACCAATGGCTCCTGACTGCAGAGCCAGGCCTCTGCCATCCCCGCATCTCTCCCAAACACAAGCACCTCCAAAACTGCCACGATTGGGGTAAGGGTCACAGAAAGACACAAGGTTAGAGTGAACAATGGCAGGGCATGGTAGCAGTGGCGACCTCAAATACAAGGACAGACCAGCACTGTTCCAGTACACTGTCAGGATGACCAAGTATAGGATCCTGGGATTCCACACCCAGGGTTCCTGGAATCATGCACTGTGGCTACCACATACAGACAATGCCCAGGCTTTCCCTCACAAGGTTCCTCCCTCCTGTCGGCATTCCCACAGTGGCTCACCGAGCTGTAGCCAGTCCATCTTCTCCTGCCACTTGTCAGCTGTCTCCTGGCGCCGGGACTGTAGCTGAGACAGCTTCTCTGAGATCTGGGGAGTAGGGAAAAGAGGCATGACTTAGGACCTAATGGGCCTTTCGCAAGGTCCCTGGGAGCCACCAAAATACAGCAATGATTTTTAATGTCAAGAGGAGAGAAAATTAGTCGTGGGAGGAGAAGTGAGATTTTAGAAATCTATGGATAGCATTGAGAGAAGAGAGTGAAAGAATTCTTGCTAAGAGAAAATGACAAAAAGCAGAAGATGGGCAGTATCAAAGCTGGGCATGGTGGTGCACACCTGTAGCTTAGCACTTGGCAGGATAGAGCAAGAGAACCGTGGCCAGCCTGAGCCACACAGTGAGACCCTGTCTTAAACAAGCAAACAAACAAAATCCATAAATAAACAAGATGATCAGAAAGAGAAATTACAGGAATGGTCCCTGTTTGGTGTAGCTAGCCAGCTTCTCTCCAGGTCTCACCTACCTCCTCAGCAGCATAGTGGCTCCGGGCCAGCAGCTCCTGCCCCATGTCAATGCAGGAGGAGAACCTGTCGGCTCTGGCCTCTATCTCTGCCTTGATGCCTTGTTGGTTTTTGATGACTAAATCTGCAGAGGACACATCCCTGGGCGAATACAAAGGTGGTATTACTGGCTGTCCCAGCCCCACCACAGCCACCAGTATCATCACACAACCTGTGAAGGACTTCAGGCACTATGGGTCTCACCGGGGCCGCTCCTGGGCATCCATCTGCAGGTTAACCCCATCCATCCACAGCATCAACTCCCGAACAGCCTTGAAGAATCGGAATTTGTCTGTGGTATCTAGTAACAGCTGACGACGGGCAGCAGAACTTCCCTGGAGCTGGGCCCAGGCTTCAGCCACTGCCTGCATGTGACGGCCAATTTCCTCGGCCTTGTCTCCAGCATAGGCCTTTTGTAGCCTGTGGCCATCGTCCTGAACCTGTTGGACCTGAAGGTGGGAACCCAGGTCTGAGTCAGGCAGAGCTGGGAGATGGCAGAGCTGAAGCCTTTCTCATCCCCACATCATTTTCTACTTCCTGTCTGCCCCACCAGCCAAAGCTGTGGTAGGAGGAACCAAGGTTCAGAGCCCTACCCACCACCATTTGTCCTGCTGAACCTTACCTGGGGCTCAGGCCTAGCCCCAGGGATAAGATTCTAAAATCAAGTTGAGCTATTCTATCCAGGGTATAAGGGACATTGCACATCACTAGAATGAGATGTGCAGCCTGCAGAGTAGATGTGAGTTGGGGTCTGACTGGTCATATGGGGTTGAAAGAGTGATCTGTGTTAAACTTATGAATGGAGAATTCTGGCCTGAATGGCATCAAAACAGGTAGGTTTTGGCATAGCATGAAGGATCTTGCAGGCATTGGAAGCATTTGAAAAAGTTGTGGGTCCTCATTAAAAGCGTGAACTTAGCCAGGGAGATGCCTCAGTATGTAAACAACAGTCACTCAAGCCTCATTACTGGAACCTAAAGTACAAAGATAGAACTAACTCTTAAAAAACGTTGCCCTCTGACCTCCATATACATTGTGACATGTGTGCTCTGATGCATGTGTGCGCACACTATAGAAGAATCCTGAATGTGATAGCTGGTATACACCAGCTGGAGGCATCTTTCTGGAGTGATGTTAGCCTTATTTCCAAATGCCTCTCCAGGGGTGCCATCTTCCCCCCAGGTTCTTAGCAACCTTCCCTAGCACACAGACCCCCCTCCAATTTCCTACCACATAGTTTCCTCTCAGCCTTTCCTTCCCAACTTGTTCAGCTAGGGTCAGACCTGAGTGCTGAGGGCTTGGATGTCGTGCTCGTAGGCACAGTGTCGCCGCTGCAGGGCCTCAGCAGCATTGAGGTCGCGGCCGGTCCCATCTGGAAGCTGCTGCTGCTTGTGCTGTACCCGTGCCAGGGCTTGGCGGGCCCCATGCAGGAAGCGCTGCAGCTCATAAGCAGCAGCCAGCACCTGGCCTCGCGTGTCCAGCAGCTCCAGCAGGTCAGCCCAGGACTCATTGAGACTGTCCTTCCACTCAGCCACGGTGGCCCGCGCAGCGTGGCCCCCAGCAATGAGTCCACTGGCCAGTGCATTAGCGCTGTCCACGCGCTCCTGGCCAATGGTGCTGGTGTCCCTGGAGAACTCTCGGAATTTGTCCCGAAGCATCTGATGGAGGAAGCATTTGTAGAGACAGAGATGAGACCTGTGTGAGGTCCCTGCCTCGAGGTGCAGTCACTTCTCTCTGAGAAGCCACTGGTCAGTGAGCAGGTATGGTAGCTTTAAATTTATACTTGTGAGTTGCTTAACAGTAAGGATACAACCTGAGAAATGCATCACTGGGGAATTTCACTGGGGTGCAAGTGTGAACTAAAATGGCTAGGGTGACATAATACCACAGTCCTATATGGCACCTGAAATCCTACAAAAGGTACCTAGAGACACTCTAAACCTTAACAAGGACACCCTAATTATGGGCTAGATTTCTGCACCAGAACACCCAAACCTCCAACCACAGCAGAGAATCTGAAACACTCCCTGTTTTGTTGAGGTCTGTTGGAAAAGAGTAGCAATTTCACTTTTATCCTCACCTATGGTCATCCCTGTGCCCCTTTCTGCACGACTGCTAGAGTTAGATAACTCAAAACCCACCTACTCTGGCTCTGTGTCCCCACCCTCATCACTCTGCCTGAGCCAACACTTTGGTCTCCCTGTGGGCCCCATCCTTCCTCATGCTGATCTACATGGCACTCACAGTCACATGCTCATAGTCCTGGCCCAGTTCATGGGAGGCTGCCACAACTTCACGCTCCTGTATCCACTGTTCCAGGTCATCTAGCTCTCTGCGGAGCTGGCACAGCCGGAGATGCTCCTGCAGGCGCTCACGCCGCTCTCCTGCCAGCTCCTTTAGGCTGGCGTACAGCTTGTCCACCTGGGCTTGGCGTATTGTTAACCTTGTGCTGCAGAGGTAGAGAGAATGGCTTGCTCTGTGGAGCTCTGTCACGTAACTGCTCTGCCTGCTAACTGCTTGCCCAGTCCCTGCTTCTCCCAACTTTCTATTGTGTATGCACATCGTTCAAAAAAGATGCCTCAATCCCTATACTTTCCCAGAACTAGGCTCCTTGATACTCACACACTCACCTCTCTGGGTGTTCATGGTCAATCATATCTTGACTGCTGGCCGCTAGTTGTTTGATGGTCTGGGCATAGTCAGCAAGGGCTTGTTCCAATACCTGATGCTTCTTTACTTCTGCCTGGGCACTCAGCTCATCCTGGGGAGGTGGGGGGATTGAATATCAGGCAGTAGGGGCCAGGGGCAGAAGAACTGGCCACACAAACCCGCCATTGCTCTGGCTCTCACCTTGGCCTTTTCCTGGCCCATCATGTGTAACTCCTGCTCACCCATCCAAGCCTCGGCCTCTGCCGCATCACGATAGAATTGCTGGGCTCGAAGGGCTTCCTCCAGTCGCTCACCCCGAAGCTCCAGCTCATGGCTCAGGCGTTTCCACATTTCTTGGAGCTCAGCCAGCTCTGGACCTGCTGCTGCTGTTCCCAGAGTGCGCTGCCTCTCTTTGAGGTCTGCAATCCGGGGTTCATGGCCCTGGATCTCCTTCTGCAGGGTCTGTCCAGAGCAACAGAAGATACACTGAAAGGCTTGCAAAAGGAACTATCCCCCTAGACCTGCTCCACCTTGAGCCCTCCCTACATTCTTCTCTTTCCTCTTCTCCATTGCAGACTCTTTGTCAAGACTCAGGGATACAATGTGACACCCTTCAATCCTCACGCTTTCCTACCGACAGAGGCACTCTCCTGAGCTAGGAAAGGCAAATCACCAAGTCTAGGGCTACAAGCAACAAGAGAATGCCACATCCTGTCATAGGGAAAAACAAAGGAGCTGGACATGGCAGCATACACACACCATTAATTCCAGCAGATAAAAGTGGGTCTCTCTGAGCTCAAGGCCAGCCAAAGATACACAGTAAGACCTTATCTCAAAACAACAGCGTTCATCCTCCACCTCCCATTACCACAAAACAAGGAAAAAAACAAAGGTCTGAGTATGAAGATGCTCTTGGGAACTTTGTTTTCACCATTGCCCTCTGCTTCACCTGGTTTTTCTTCATGAGAAGCTGGACGCTGGGCAAGTCCTTGCCATGTTCCTGAGAGCTGGCCATAGGAAGCCGCTCAGTCACCCATAACTGGAGAGGAAGAGAAGGTTGATAAAGGTGCAGAGAAGAGCTACTTATGGCTACAACTATGTATGTAAGGAATAGCAATCTCATTCTGGGGTAGGGAACATCCTTAGAGGGGATGGACCAGTTCCTGAGGTACTTCTCCAGTGCCCAGGAAGTAGGCCAGAAAGCCACATGGCTGGGAGCAGCTTGCTGTTCCATGCCCACAACTCACTATCTCATCCTCCACATCCCGGTGAAACTGGTGTTGCTCTCGGGAGGCTTGCAAGCGCCGGCAGCGTTCCTTCATGGGTTGACACAAGGCCCTGAACTTCTCCTCCACAGCCCTTGAGGTCCTTTCTACCTCCCCTGCGCTCTGGTCTTCCTGGGCCAGGGCCTTTGCCTGGGCCTGGATTGCCTCTACCTCCTTCTCTCTCACAGCCATCTCTCGTTCCAGCATCTGCAAACGTAGAGGAGATAAGGGAGATCAGTACCACAATTCTACCTTCAAACTCCTACGACATACGCCTGGATCAAACCAGCCAGGATTTCTGATTCCTGGGGCCTCCCCCCAGGAAGAACAACTTCTTACAGTCTGGATAGATCAGAAACGTAGACACACACACACACACACACACACACACACACACACACACACTTTTTATAAAAATGGCAGGACTATGTGACAACTGTGCATATTACAAACTCACTGTCTCTCAGTCACAAATCCACTTTAGCCTTACTTTGAGCTGTAAGCATTATTTTTTTCCAGCTGGTACAATGCTAGCCTTGTCAGAAGAGGGCGCTAGAGGAAAAGCACAAACACTGGAGCAGGCATACTTTGCTTTTTGCTTGGGCTTTAAAACTACCATCAGAGTACAAGGGATCTAGTGGCTCTTTCTCCTCCCGGGCAAAGAATCCTGCTATTCCAGGGTTCTTAGGGTCAGGGAATCAGCAAATACAGCCTATTTACAAAGCTAAGTGTATTGGCACATAGCTCCATTCCTTGTAGTATTGTCCTTCCTCTCTCTCTCTCTCTCTCTCTCTCTCTCTCTCTCTCTCTCTCTCTTTCTTTCTTTCTTTCTTTCTTTCTTTCTTTCTTTCTGATAAAGACAAAGTTCAATTGCTGTGACAGAGATCATATAACCCAAAATGCAAAGTATTTATCATTTGGCTCTGTTGACATTTTAAAAATATTTTATTTATTTGTGGGTGTATATTGGTCTCTCTCCTTCTACCATGCAGGTTCTATGGATTGAACTCAAATAGTCAGGTTTGGTGATAAGTATTTTCACACAGAGCTGTTGCTGGCCCTACTGTCTCATTACAAGAAAAGATTTTTCTGACACCAACTGTAAAATTCTTTTTAGACTTGCTCTGGCTTAAGTTGTAATTTGTTTCCTCCAAAACTTATGCTGAAAGTAAAACTTGTCCTCAAAGGAAAGTGTTGACAAAGTAGGGGGCCTTTACAAGATGAGTAGACCTTCAAAGGGATTTATGTAGTTCCCATGGGGCTGGAGTAGCTACAAGAACAGCTTGTAAAGTGAGGCTGCCTCTTGGGTTTCGTCTTCACACGAGCTAATTTCCATTCTGTTCTTCTGTCATCTAACAACACAGTACGAGACTCATCGGAAACCGAGCAGATACTGGTACTATGCCCTTGTACCTCCAAAACTGCAAGCCAAAATAAACTTTTCTAAAAAAATAAATCACCCAGTCTCGGGTATTTTATCGTAGCAACAGAAAACAGACCAAGATAACACCTTTAGTAGTAATACTTTTTACTAATGAAGATCTTTTTTAAACTGAAGTTTCCCTGTCCAAATTACTAATGTGGCCTGTTTGACTTCTCCGACTGACACAGAGCCCTATAGACTGTGATGGAGTCTTAATTATGATCACTGTCAGATATGCTAAAGGCCTCCTGAATTTCAAAAGCTAGGTGCCCTCTTCCATTGTCTGGCTGTTTACTGTCCCCAAAGGTCCCTTGCATACCTGTTGCTTCTTTAGCAGAATGTTGACACTGGTGAGGTCCTTGCCATAGTCATCTGAGTGCAGCTGGGCCTGAAGGCTCTCCAGCCAGCTCTCCAGGGCAGAACAGCTTTGGGCAAATAGTTCTGCCCGGTTGGCATCAAAAAGACTGCGGGCCTTGGCTTGGGTAGTGGTCTCCAGTTCGTCCCAGCGCCTGTGCAGGTCTTCCAGCTTCTCTGACACTAGGACTTTGAGTTCTGGCTTTTCAAGAGTCAGCTCCCGCCCTTCCTAGGTGACAAGATAAAGGAGGTGTAAGTGCTAAAGTCAGACTCCACTGAATGTTGCAGGCTGATCACAGGCCAGGGATCTGAGCAGTGGAGAGCTGAAATGTGCCAGGTAGTTCTGATGTCCTGTATGAGGCAGGCTCGTTAATAGACTCTCTCCATACTGATCTTCCATACTGATCTTCGCAGTAGACCACACTCCACTCCTTTTTCAAGATCAATCCAACTCAACTCTCCTTTAGGAAGCCATTGCAAGCTGGGCCTGGTGGCTCATGCCTGAAATTTCACACTTGGGAAACTGAGACAGGAAGGTTGCTATGAGTTTAATGCCAGCCTGGTCTACACAGCAAAATCCTGTCTAAATAAAAAAAAAAAAAAAAAAATTAAAGCCATTTGGAATCTTCTAGTATTATGTCACACACTGACTTCAATTATCTGCTGTCATTTTATGTTTCTTAACTCATGCCTTCTCACTCGCACTACGGCAAATCACATGGTCTTCCCATCTTAGCCTCTCAGCTGGAAGACTTGCTTCTATGGGAGCACGGGAAACATGAGTGGCGAGTCACAAGTACCCTCAACCTATGGCAGACAGGGATCGTGGATGAGTGCTCCGTAACTGTGCTCGGGTGGGTAATGCTGCCTCAGGCTCTGTAGTCTCTTAGAGTGCCCCAGTAGCTCTGCACTCCAACAGCCTGCTGCAAAGCCTGGCATGGTGATACTCTTACCAACTTCTCTCCCCCTCTGTGGTACTGGGAATCAAACCTGGGCCTCACGCAAGCCAAGCACATGTTCTGCTACCGAGCTACATCTCTACCCTAACAAACCCTGTCTGGACTACTCTTCTGTGTCAGCTTCCCACACCCTCCCTAGTGTTTTGTGGGATCACCTCTCCTGAAGTTTGGCTGCTCCAAAATTCTGGTTTCAGAGTCTGCTTCTGAGACCATGAACTCAGATGCTTTCAGGCCCTTTATATGGCTGTCGGACGAAGAGGATCAAAGGCCGGCTTGTCTTTTGTGGCTTCAAAGCCTTTAGAACGTTCCTGCTCCTTGTGTAGTGACTCACGCTTTTCCTGATCTTGCCCACAACACTTTCCTACCTTTGCATCCAGGAGCCTTGTCATACCTTCTGTGTCCAGCAGGCTGACTTTCTCCTTGCTCCTGGTCCTCCTCACACTTCCAACTTCCTGTTTATCATCACTCTTTACCTAGAACCTATTATTTCTGCTTGCTCACATTCCCTTCACCTTCCATGGGTGGCCCCAATGCATCCCTTCATCTCTGCTCAGTGCCCAGGCTTTGTGAATTCTACCTTCTGGCACCAGATCTACTCTAGATCTTTTCACTTATTTTTACAATCCTGGGAACTGAACAGAAAACCTTATATATGTTAGGCAAAACTTCAACCCCTTTTTAACTTTTTATTTTGAGACTGTGTCTCACTAAATTGTCCAGGATGGCACTGAACTTGGATCCTCCCACGTCAACTCCCCCCCTCCACCCCCCCCGTAGCTAGTATTACAGGCCTCCGCCACCAGTCTAGCCTTCTGCTCTGGATATGACTTAGCTGTCTGTGTAGATCTCACGTCCTGGCTACAGTGCTTTTCCTTTTAGTCTGATCCAGTGATAGCATCACCTCCTTTCCCGCTCAGTGATTTGCATATGGGACTACTACATATGTATCTCTTGAGCAGATGCAAACACTGCAAACTGTTCTCTACTCCCCAGGTACTATGCTCTTGAGAGAGGGAAAATGTCTTCTGATATGCCATGAGCCACCTAGCAACATGCTAGCTAGCTCACATCACAATCTCTAGGAATATTTGCTGAGTAGAAGTAATATTTACTTGTCCCCAGCAATTGAGACAGAACTGTGTGGGAGACAAAGTCCCAGGAATGACAAGATTAAAAAACAAGGGTTGTCAAACCATGGCAGATGGATAAAATCTGGGCCCCCTGCATGTTTTTATAAATAAAGTTTTATTGGAGGACAGCCATGTGTCTATGACAGCACAAAAGTGCTGTGGCAGCAGAGATGAGGAGCTGGAACACAAGGTATATGGCCCACAGAGTCTGAAGACCCTACAGGGCCTATCAGCCCTATACAAATGTTGGCAGACCCCAGGTAGAGGGTTATGGTGTTGCAGACCCACAAAGAGTGAGGACATGGAACCCGAGCCACAACAGGCTCACTGTCTAGTGTATTTTGTTGACGTTCTGTCTGACAGAACTGCATCCTCAGGCCATAACTTCCCACTTGGCAATGTGAGCCTCTGGAAAGAACATGTTGTGGAGTTAGGCCCCTCAGCTTATACTTTGTCCAGGATCTGTCCAGAAGCACCCCCAAAGGCTCGAGCATCATGTGGCTCTGGCCACACTAGTTACCTTGTCCACTTTGTCCAGCCAGTCCTTGTTGGCGGCCAGCTCAGCCATGAATGCCTGGTGTTTTTGCCACTTGGTGTGCAGGTTGCGTGCCTCGTCGTAGGACACGTCCTGAGCTGTCAGCATCTTCTCGTCAATCCAGAGTTTCAGCTGGTACAAGCATAAAGCAAGAATGAAGGAGGAGATTTTTTAGAGGGAAGGGGTGGTGGGGCAGACTGTCTAGGAGATGCAGAAGCCATGAAAAGCTTGTGTGTGTGTGTAAGGGATGAATGGCAAGGAAATGCCACAGGGTACCAGGGAGCTGAGCCTCACCTCCTGACAGTCTTGCAAGAAGTGCTGCTGCTCTCGGTTGTCCCGAAGGCGGCCTAAAAGCTGCTGCACTGCCTCCTGATTCTTTCTGTGCCTGTAATGACAGCCCAGAATAAACCCATACCCTTAACTTACCCAGAAGGTACAGTCTTCCTCCTATGTGCATATTGTCCCTCAGGGGTCCCAAATGACACCCAAGGAATCTGATTTCCAGGTCTGGATCCTAGTAGGCTCCAATTTACCTTAATATGACAAGACTCTTGTGGATCCTGGCCTAGCCTCTACAGCTACTCTGATCTTCCTGTTTTGTCTTCTGCCTTCAACTCTCTGCCATCTATCAGTTCACCCATACACAGATAAACTCTATCCACCATCTTCCTCCAAGCTTTCTCACTGATCCGCCATCCTCACCACACCTCTTCTCAATGGAGTCTGCCTTCTCTTGGATCTTCTCAGCATGGATATTGCCCTTGGACACTAGCTGCCGTCCAGCCTCCAGGAGTCCACGGATGCGTTCTCCATTGGCGTCCATGGTGCTCATGAAGTCTTCCAGTTTTTTAATGGCTGCGTCTGCCGCCTGGAGTGTCCCTGGCATCTCCGTGTGAGACAAAACGTATTCCTGGGTGAAAGAGAGTATGGCAAGCTCACTTCTCATAGCGTGTAGATTCTACCCCTCTGAGGCACCCCCTTATTTGTAACTATTGATTTGTTTAATATTTACAGGACTAGACAGGCTGTTCATTTCTTCTAAAGTCAGTTTATGTTTACATTTAGATTTTGTAAGAATTATTATATTCCAATAACACATCAGTTTTTTTAACAGTGGGTCACAACCCCTTTGTGAGTCCCATATCAGATATCTTGCATATCAGATATTTACAATACAACTCATAACAGTAGCAAAATTACAGTTACGAAGTAGCAACAAAATAATTTTATGGTTGGGGGTCATCAAAACATGAAAAACTGTACTAAAAGGCTGTAGTATTGGGAAGGTTGAGAACCAAGTTATTTGAATAGCATATAAAATCTATTATTAGAACATATTTCTAATATATTCTTCCTGCCTATTTTGTTTGCTCAACTACTCCACTCAATAGTACTGCTGCCCCCCCCCCCGTCTACCACTTTGTTTTGTCCTTTCCCTGATCCCCATTTTCCTCTTCTTCCTAGTTGGAATTTTTTTCTGGGCTCTTTCTTTTTTTTTTTTTTTTTTTTTTTTTTTTGTTTTTTGAGACAGGTTTCTCTGTATAGCCTTGGCTGTCCTGGACCTCACTCTGTAGACCAGGCTAGCCTCGAACTCAGAAATCTGCCTCCCAAGTGCTGGGATTAAAGACGTGTGCCACCACCGCCTGGCTTTTTCTGGGCTCTTACCTGGCTGCTGAGAACGCCCTCAGCCTGGCGAGCATCTCTTAAAAACCCCTGGAAGCCATGGGCCTGGGCCAAGCGGCCTTGCCGGCTCTCCCACATGCGACCCAGCTCCTCCCAGCCGGTTCCAAGGGCTTCCAGCCTCTGTCTGAGGAAGAGGCATTGGGGATCAGCCTGGTCTCTGGTCACTTCCTCGCCCAAGGTCCTGAGGCGGCTGTACTCGCTCTGGGCTCTCTCCACCTCTCCCCGCAGAGCTGCATGCTGGGCTAAGAGGGCTTCTGCTTCGGGAAGGGTGGCTGGCCCTTCCTCAGAGGCTACAGCAGTCTGTGTGCGGCCTAGCCATGCCTGGAAGTCATCCAAGCTGCGCAGGAAATCCTGCAGCCGCCGAGCCTCACCCAGGGACTCTTCTCTCCGCCTCATGGTCGCCCGAAGATCCTCCCATCCAGCTTGTACTTCTCCAAGCCGGGTGTTGATGGCAGGGGCTTGGGCTGGGTGACCAGCAGCCAAGGCATTTGCCTCTTGGGTCAGCTCACCCACCCGGGCAGAGATGGCTTCCAGATCTCTCTCAGTGCCCGCCAACTTCCGCTGAAGGGCCAGCACGCCAGCTAGATCATTGCCCAGGCCCTGAGTAGACTCGATGACCTTGGTCTTTTCTCTCATCCAGGCTTGGGTCTCTGTGCACTCTAGGTGGTAATTCTGGATGCTCAGGGCTGATGTCAGAGCTGCCTTTTTGCCATCTGCCAGGGACCGAAACTGCTGCCACCTGTAAGTAGGGAAAAGGTCTACATGTGCAAGGGCTCAGCTTCACTGCCCCGCCGGTACTTGGAAACCTCTTCCTACTGTTCTCTGCATACAGCTCCTGCTTCCGCGGTCACAAGGGCTTATTCAGCCCTGTTCCTCGATTCCTTTTTCTGATAGTTCCCAGGCTCTGCAGGCTGCCCTGATCTCTTTTATTCTTTTACAGCTTCTTTTCTCCCAACATATTCCTCATCCTTAATTCCCTTCCAGGCTCTGCCACGTTCTTCCTCTAAGTGCCAACTGCACTGCCTAGTAAGTGAATGCCCCCCCCCCCCCCCCCCGCTTTTTTTAATCAGTCCCTCGGGCTGCCTCCCACCTCAAGCCCACCTTTGGTTGAGCTGTTCTTGGGTGCCAATGATGCGGTCCTTGCCTGGTGGACTGGCCTTCAGCAACTGCTCAGCTATGTCATTGACAGCAGTGACCCGTGCAGCCAGGGCGTTCATTTCAGGCTCCAAGGTCTCAAACCTGAGGCAAGGGAAGAATAGTCCCTGAATGATGTGACACATCATTAGATGCCCACAAAAACACTGTCCCTTAGACATTAAGCTTGCATTCAGCATTGCTGGGTTTCTTGGCCACAGAAAGGTCCACAGCACCTGTGAGTCAGTCCCCAACTCCCTCAAAAGGAGGAAAAAAGCTATCCACTGTAGGGTTGCTCAAAGTATAGTGAGGGTCCAAAGTCAAGAATGCTTATACAGTCAACTTCCATTCAACTGGGGCATTGGGGTGGGGAGGAGTCCCCACCTTCACCAGAACCTCAGTGCTCCTTTTGGAGCTCCTACCTAACTACCTACCCACACCCCAGCCTGCTACTGTGAGCAATTTAAAGACAACAAAAACCCACAAATGTCTAAGCATAAAAATGTGAAACACAATTTCTTTGTGAGGGGACACCTGACCTTTCTGTAAAGGGCCAGGGGAGTCAATACTTGGCTCTATGAGTCACAGTCTGAGTTACAAGTCCTCAACTTTGCTAGGTGGGATAAACACAGCCACAATTATCCATAAGTGAGGGAGGAGGCTCTGCTCCAATAAAACTTTATTTACAAAACAAAACAAAAAATGCCACCTCAGGCAGCAGGCTGGATTTAGCCTAAAGGTTATAGTTTGTCAAGCCCACATTATAATAGGAGATCTTAAAAACTAAAAAAACAAAAAAAAAAACCCTTATATTTCAAAAACTGCCAAGAAATCTGACTGTAGATTGACAGTAGGTGATATCTAGAAGTTACTGATTTTATGTGATAATGGCATTGAAGTTCAATAAAAATGCCCTTTCAGCTGGACATGGCAGCACATGCCTTTAATCCCAACACTGGAGAAGTAGAGGAAGGAGCGTCTCTGTGAGCTCAACAGCAGGCTGGCTTGCACTGCAAGCTTCAGGACAGCTAGGTCTATACAGTGAGAACCTTTCTCAAAGGAAAAAGAAAAAAGGTGCCCTTCCTAAATGACTGTAAGGTTTGCTGTTCTTTGGATACAGCTCTGTTTTTATTTTTATATGTGTGAGGGAGTGGAGGACAGTCTGCCACTGTGTGTGTGTGTCTGCGCGCACGCACGTGTGCATGTGTCTGCGCGCACGCACGTGTGCATGCATTTGCAACAGCAAAAACAGGATGAGATGGTATCAGATCTCCTAGAACTGATTTCAAGACCTAGCGTGGGTGTTAGGAGTCAAACTCAGGAGCTCTTAACTGCTCAAGGTGGTCCCTAATAATACATTTTAGTTGTGTGTGGATTTAAAATAGCTACGTATTTGGAAGCTGGATATGGAGTATGCCTGTGTTGCCGGCATCCAAAAGGCCATGGCAGCCTCTATAAGTCGTAGCCCTTTCTGAGCTGTGTAGCAAATCCAAGGCAACCATGGATATATAGTGAGACCCTGACTTAAAAAGAGCACGCTAGAACACGATAGGCTGGGCTACGACTTAAATCTACACACAACTAAAATGTATTATTAGTCTATATAAGGATGCTTCCCCATCTTTCTCAAAGGGACCACCTTGAGGAATTATATTAGAGACTTGCTTTTTTAAAAGGGGGAATCAATCAAAAAGAGCAACATATTAATAATAATGGCGTCTGGGGGACGGACATATGGATTTGTTGTGACACGTTCTCTACTTTTGAGTATGCTTCACATTTTCATTCAGAGTTTAAATAGTTGGGCATGGTGGCACACGTCTGTAATCACAGTATCCAGGAAGCTAAGACAGGACGATTGTTACACGTTCACCAAGCTTAGGCTGTAGAGCAAGGCCTTGTCTCAATACTCTAAAAACAAGAGCAAGAGAGGCGAGCCACTGGTTACGAGCACTGGTTGCTCTTGAGAGGACATCGGCTTGGTTCTCAGCACCCACGGTGTGGTTCATGTAACCATCTGTCATTCCACATTCAGAGGCTCTAACGCCCTCTTCTGACTTCTGCAGGCACCAGGCACAGGTAGTATACAAGCATACATACGGGCAAAACACTCACACACATAAAATGCATCTTAAAAAATATGTATGTACTAAAACTAAAAGAGAAACAACAGGACCTTATAAAGAGATAATACTTATGACTCAAAGCAGTTAAGGCTCAGAGAAATGTAGCAGGCAGTTGATAGTAGTACTCGCATCCCTCCTTGTACCAAGTCCCCAGCTCACAGATGATGCACCTCAGAGAAAACAATGGATCTTACCTCTGTTGGACCACCTCCAGGTCCTCCAGGCGCTCAGGTAGGGCCAGCCCGTTAAGCCATTGCTCCTTCTCCTCTACCCAGAGGCCACAGGCCCCAGCCTCACTGAGCATGGTATAGAGTGCCAGGGCTGCCTCCAGGGCTCGTGCACGCTCACCAGCTCGGGCCTGCAGCTCCTCATAGTGCTGCTCCAGGGTGGGCACCCTGCCCTGTACCTCAGGTGTGTGGCTCAGTGCAGGTGGCAGGGCTGCAGCCTGCTCCCTCAAGGCATCCAGTGTAGGCCAGTGGGCTCGGATCTCCTCCTCAAGGGCCCTGTGCTGCCTGGCCAGGGCCTGTGTGGAGAACTCATCGTGCCCCACCTCAGGGCTAGATACCAGGCGTAGTGCATCCACCAGCCAGGCCTCCATGTCATTTGCATCTGCCTGGAACTGGTAGAGGCTGGCAGCCTGTGTTAGCCGCTGTTCTCGCTCCTCAGCCAGGGCTTCTAGTCGCTCCCACTGGGCCTGGAGCTCTGCTGCACGGGTCGAGGCTTGGTTGGCTCCAGGGTGGCCCTCAGCAACTAACTGCTGACCTTGTTCAAGGGTGAGCTTCAGGGGCCCCAGACGGCCACTCATCTCACCCCGTAGGGCTGTGTGCTTGTTGAGCAGGCGGAGGGCACCAGTCAGGTCCCGGCCTGTGTCAGCTGAGGCCAGGAGGTGCTGCTGCTCCCGAACCCAGGCCTCGGCCTCACCCACTTCCCAGAGGAACCTCCAGAGACGACGTGACTCTTCCAGTCGGGCCCTTCGAGTTGCTGCCAAGTCACACAGGGCCTCATAGGTCTGCTCCAGAGTGGCTACCCTCTCTGATACCAGCTGTGGGTCACACGGTCTATACTCTGAAAAGAAAGAAAAGCCAGAGGTCTAGGGTTTTAGCTGTTACCCAGCCACCTTTACCACCCCAGGTTTCCACAGTATGTCTCCCTTCGGGGTCTAGGTATTACCATTATTTTCCCAAATGACAAGCCTATCTTCCGGTTTCCTAGGTCTTCCAGATCCAGCCTCCCTCCCCTCAGTTTTCACCTTTCCCTGGGTCACAGAAGCGCAGGGCAGAGGCGCTGACTGCTCGCACCCTCTCAGCCTGAACTGCAATGTCCGCCTCCACCAGTTCATGTAGCTGCAGTAGGTCCTCCACTCCAGCCAGGTGTTTGCCCAGGTCCTGAGACTGCAGCCGGCCCTGCCAGACACACACGGCATGCGCATGCCCATGCCCATCTGAGAACTGCCTAGCGCCCTACGAGCATGCCAACCTCACTGCACTGTCCTTCCCTCTCTGGATAGTTCCATTTACACGCTGAGCAGTCTTGTGATCACATGTGCACACACACTCGCGCACAGCTCCCCCCCACCCCGTTCTGTTCTCACACTCAGTTCTTTATCCTCAGTTGCCCTCCCATGAAAGTTTTCTTATTAAAGCCTGCTCTGGAATCTTTATTGTGACTCAGCTTGGCTCCAGAATCATAGATACCCACTACCGTCACTATTCTATTCCAGCACCCTTCAGTGTTTTCTCCAGACCCACCCTCGAGCCCACCTCTCTCCTAGAAGATGGCAGTCTGTTTCTCTACTCCCACTCCTGCTGCCCACAGACCTTCTGCACACAGTAGCCCAAGGGACCTTTTTAAAACAGGAGGTGGAATAACACCTCTTCCTTTCTTTGAAACCCTTTAAACCCTTTAAATGTTCTGTTTGAGTAAAATCTAAATTCCTTAACCAAGCCTGTGGGATTCTAATGGAGTCAGCCATTTCTTGCCTTTATAGCTACCGGTCTACCTTTGCAATCCCCACAGGCCGCACTTGCGCAACCCAGGGCTTTAACCTCATTATTCTTTCTGACCAGAACCTGCTCTCATCAGAGCTCTCTGGGCTGGCTCTTTGCCTCAGTTCAAAAGGCATTCTCTCAGAAAGGCTTTGCCCAATCACCTGCTCCAGTGCCTGCAGGCCTTAGAAGCACCTGCTATGGTGTCTATGATTGTTTGTATCAGACTCTCCCTCTTAGGCTGGGAGTCCCATACAGACAGCCTGTCACCTGTGCTCATCAGAACTAGGAGGAACTGGCTCTGCATTAGTACACGCTATGAAGAGATGGTCTGAGTAGCCAGCCACACGCCAGGACTCCTGCCCAGCTGAGTCACGCCACAAGCCATTACTACCTTCATCTCTGCCATCCAGTCCATGAGGTAGAGCAGGTCCTGAAAGACTTTCTGCAGCTCCAGGTTGAGAAGAAGTCGCTCCCGGCGGGCAGCCACCATCTCCCGTAAGAAGTCCCAGAGCCGGGCTACGTTGTTTTGCCGGGCCGCAATGCGCTTAATGTCATGGTAGTGCTCCGCGGCCAGCTCCGCAGCTACAGCGTCCACCGCCTGCACTCGGCCACTGTAGGCCACGATGTCTGTCTCAATGGCTTCGTGCTTCCGCA
Source organism: Arvicanthis niloticus (assembly GCF_011762505.2). NCBI lineage: Eukaryota > Metazoa > Chordata > Mammalia > Rodentia > Muridae > Arvicanthis > Arvicanthis niloticus. The sequence goes on along the minus strand of NC_047658.1, from coordinate 113,202,261 downwards.
CTGCGGCCTCCACTGCTGCCAGCTCCAGCCCGAAGTTGTCCTTCGGTGGGAGGTGGGGAAGGGAGGGTTGAGAACCAAGGAACAGGACCTCAGCTTGCTGCCTATTCCCCAGAGCGCACTGTCTGCCAGATGCCAACCTTAGGTAGTGGCTCTCTGTTCCTTCTGTATCTCCTCATCCTACCTCACTGTCTTTTCTCCCGGGGAAGCCTTGGGCCCCCAGATCCTGCGTTTCCTGCATGATAGATACTGTGTCTTGTCCTCTTGCCACTCAGCAGGAACCCTTCCCTGGTACTGTCTCTCTCCCACTTCTCCCCAACAGCCTAGATGTGTCTGAGACATGAGTCCTACCTGGGACACGAGGCGCTGGTTCTCACTGAGCCAGGTCTCCCGCATGGCAGCCTTGCGGTCGAAGCGAGCAGCCAGTTGCTCTAGCTTCTCCTGGCGGATCAGCTCTGTGCGCAGTGCCAGCTCTCGCTCATGTTCGGCTTTCTCTAGCCGCTCCCAGGCCTGTGAGGTAGAAATTGGATCAGTACAATGGGACCAGGGTAGAGGTCAGAAGGCTGTGCCATTAGAAGCATCGCTCTGCTAGCCCCAGGTCAGTGCCACAGAAGCTGGGTCTAGCGGATCTATGGAATGGTCTCAGCCGGGCATCTGTGCCTGAAAAGGGAGAGGTTCCAGGCACATTATGAAGCCACATAGTAACTGTTTGCTTCTGGACAAGATATGAGGTCATCTATAGAAAATGTCTGATTTGTCTACTGAGGTCAGACTGTGTTTTCCTGCATTAGAATTATACTTCTGTTTGTGAATAACAGAAGTAAAGACATGGACCTTCTGGTCTGATTTATTTCTTGGCTCTGTATGAGAATGAGAGGGAGAATGAGGGGGAAAGAAACCACAATCATGAGAGGATACCACAGTCATGTCTGGGTGTGTGGGCAGTGGGTAACAGGGCTTGGTGGAGGTAAAGAAGGCCCTGGGTCACAAGAGGCATGAAAAGTATGTAAGCCGTGGATGGCCATCGATGCATGTTAAATTAAGGGAGGCCACGGACCTTATTGATGTCCGAGATGAGCCGGCCTTCACGTGGCGTGTAGACCTTCTGGTTGTTGGCCCGCAGCTTGCTCTGGATGGTGAAGAGCAATACCTCCAAGTTCCCCTTCTCTGTGAACCTGAAGCAGAAGCCAAAGTCTAGATCAGAGGCAAAGACCACGAGGGACCCAAAACCTCAACTCTGTGACACAGAACATCCATGCTGCTTTTCTTCTCATGAAAGCAACACATGCTTTTTGTGTGAAAACCAAAAAACACTAGCAAGTAAGCCAAAAGGACACACTTTGGCTTTCTTTTTTGCTTTTTCTTGGAATTCACTATGTAGACCAGGTTAGCCCTGATCTCATAGATCTGCCTCCCTCTGAGGACTGGGATTAAAGTTATGTGCCACCCTCAGTTTGCTTTTCTTTCTTTTTTTTTTTTTGTGTGTGTGTGGGGGGGGCAAAAGTCTTGCTATGTAGCCCAGGCTAGCCTTGAATTAGTAATCCTCCTGCCTCAGCCTTTAGAGACCTGGGCTAACAGGTTAGCATCACTGTGCTTGGCTTAAGAACATTACTTATTTATCTTCCTGTCTGTCTGTCTGTCTGTCTGTCTGTCTCTATCTATCTATCTATCTATCTATCTATCTATCTATCTATCTATCTATGTATCTTTCTATTTATTTATTTACTTACTATAACCCAGGGCCACATGCACGCTAAGCAAATGCTCCACCTCTTTAAGAAAACTTTCTGTTTCATCAAAGGTCTCACTAAGTTACCCAGGTTGGCTTTGAACTTTAACTTGTGATCATCCTGACTCAGCTGCCTGCATCGCCTGGATTATAAGCCTGCAACTCCAGCCTCAGCAGGGACATCATTTTAAAGTAACAAAAAGCTCTATGGAAATGGTGACTGTTGCTACCATGAAGGCACTAGTTTCTGCCTCCTACAACAGGGAGCTACTGTAACCAGAGCTCAGTGACCAACTGCACAGCTGTGACCAGAGCCTTGGCTCTGCCCCTTCTCAGCAGTTCGCATGTGGTAACTTGCCATCACCATCTACATTCTCTCCTCTGTTTTCCAGATGAGAAAACACAAACATGCAATACAAGTTCTTCAACACTCACAACTGCAGGGTGGCAGAGTCAGGATTTGAACTCAGGCACTTTAAACTTGGATGCTTATAACATTGTTTGTTGTGACTTATGAAGAACTCTTGTAGCCTACTTCTTCAACTACGGCAATTTTTTCCTGTCATTTGGGGGGCTTACTATTTTTAGTTGGTTGCTTCATGAACATGGCTTATTATTACTGTATTACAAAGGTCAGGTTAGAGAGGGTCCTTGAGATTCCATCTTTGCTGAATGCCCAGAAGAGTATTTTCCAGGCGAAGGACACACACACACACACCCTTGTCTGAGCTATGTAGCATTGCTAACAGCCATCTTACACATGAAGAAAGAAATAATTATCTTTGTGATGTTCATGCTATCAGCCACACCATACTGCTAGCTGCTGACTTGCCTTTCAGGTCTGGTCCTGTCTATTCCTACACTGAGACTACAGTGTTGTATGGCCCCAACCAGTGTGTGTGTGTGTGTGTGTGTGTGTGTGTGTGTGTGTGTGTATACACTATTTTTTCCAGGCAGGAACTTACTCTGATGCCCAGGTAGGAACTATGGCTAGCCTAGGAACTCACAGCAAAATCTTCCTGTCGACTCCCAAGTGCTGGGATTTGCAGGTATGAGCCACAACAGCTGGCTTACAACCAGTACTTTTTATCTGATGGATTTCACTGACTTGACATGCCACGGCAATCATTCTTCCATGGCATGCTTTTTAAAAATGGCTAGTCATTAGAAAATGTGTTTTGGAACAACTGTGCTGTTTGGATGTTTCCAGCACTTTGCGAGGAGGGAAACAAGCCTCGGCTGCATTTCTGTACTGCCAAGTGTCCCTCCCAAAAGGCCATCCTCATTTAGGCTTTCTCTAAAGTGAGCACAGCTCTGGGCAGGCATGCTCTGGCAGGGTGGGGCACAGGGGACACCTACTTGGGTGGCTTCTCCACAGTACGATAGGAGTTGAAAGACTGCAGCTGGTTCTGGACTCCACTCAGGGAGTTAGCCAGCTGTCGGTCATTGAGAGTCACAATTGTTTGCTCAATCCACTGCAGCAGTTCAGAGGCCAGGGACTCATATTTCTCTACCAGGTGTTCTGCCTCCATGGCATGGTCCAGGACCTGTGGGACAGGAGAACGGCAGGTGGGCATCTCACCCAGTGACATGGCTCTACCCAGTCCCGTTTTAGGAATAAGACCTCCACCAGACCTCCTCTGGCCCTATGCCCACTGTCTCACAGTGAGGGTACCTTGCCAATTCTTTTGCCTTCCACAGCCAGGGCCTTCATCTTAGAGAAGTAATGATAGTAAGTGGCCACGTAGGTGATGATGGACTTCTCATCGGGCTGGTCTACATTCACATCTGAGAAAAAGGACCACCTGGTGAGGCAGACATCACAAAGCTGCCTCCCTCCCAGAAGTAGCCCAAAACCTGACTCACTCACCTCACACCAGCCCCCCACCCCACCCCCAGTCCTCCAAGGCTAACACATCTTTTCAGATACCTTTGGAACAGTGGTTCTCAACCTTCCTAATACTCCTTAATATAGTTCTCAAACTGGGCAGTGGTAGCATACACCTTTAATCTCAGCACTCAGGAGGCAGAGGCAGGCAGATTTCTGAGTTCAAGGCCTGCGTAATCTACAGAATGAATTCCAGGACAGCCAGAGATACACAGAGAAACCTTGTTTCCAAAAGCGAAAACAAAACAAACAAAATATAGTTCCTCAGGTTATGGTGATCCCCAACCATAAAATTATTTTCGTTGCTGTTATGAATCATAATGTACATATCTGATATTCAGGATATCTGATATGTGACCCCTGTGAACCGGTCGGACCCACAGTTGAGAACTGTGCTTTAGAGCCAAGTAACAACTCAGTCGTTCCAAATTTCTCTTGGATATGGGAAGGGCCTGCTAAGCAGAGGAGAAAAAAACAAAAGCCCAGGTGACATTTTACTCAGAATACTTGATATACACTAAAGCTGGCTGTTTATGGAAAGAAAAGTAAGCAAAGAAATACCATTCCCAGGTGGGGGATCATGGACCCCTAGGCTAGAAAAATGTCTAAAAAGTCAGTGGGTTGCAGGACAGTGGACAGAAACTAAGCTAAGCCTCCTGAACCTGGGTGCAGCACAGCGGGGACAGACACCAGCACTTGGCACCATCTTGGGGCATAGTCACTGCTGTTGCTTTTGATCTGGCTCCCAAAGCTCAGCCATGGGTACAGCCGAGGGGGTAAGCATCCTCCAGACCTGGCACTCCCTCCATTCAACCACAGCTGGCGTGGACTTGGGATCCCTGAGCTGTCAGACTTGGGCCACAGATTCCTCTCAAAGGCCAGACTATGGAACGGGAAGCCCCTCATAGCCTTCAGAAAACACCCAAGGAAGCTGGAGCTCCTGAAGTCCTCTCGGCCAGGTCACAGGACCCTTCACTTGCTCCCTAGTTCTGCAGAACAGCCGTGCTTTGCAAATGTCCTCCAAGGAGCTCTGTCTTAGCTCCACTCTGTGTCTAAGTAGCCAAGACACTCTGAGTGACAGCTGGGTGACATACTGGTCATCCTGAACTAAGGGCACAGGAGACAGAGAGAAAGACAGGCCAGACAAGCTCAGAAGAAACGCTTCCAACAGGGGCTTGTGGGCTGGCTCTCTGCCCTTTTCTGGTTGCACCCAGATTGCTCTGCCCTGCAGAGGCAGCAGGGGAAACAGGCTCTAGAGCTGGGCTGAACCTGAATCTCAGCTATAATAGGTCTATGACCTTCAGCAGGCACCTGACCTATAAAAGGGCCATCTCTTCCGTAAACTGAGGACAATAATGGCAAAGGGGTGTTGTTGGGACAAGTATGGTATGTCAAGCAGAGTGCAGCACCAGGTACAACAGTAAGAGTCCTTTAACCTTAGCGCCACCGGAGCAGCCAGCAGGGGCATCTGACCACAGCCTAGTTCTTAGAACCAAAGGTCGTATAACATAAGTAAAACCCTAGAATTTTAGAGTAAATCATGAGAGAGCATGTGAACCCAAGGCCTCTCATTTTACTTTTTGAATTTTTATTTAATTTATTTTTGTGGGGCTAGAGCATGCATGATGACACTTTACCTCTGAGTTTCAGTCCCAGCCCTAGACACCAGGCTGAGTGACTGGCTCTAAGTCAGACAGGTGCTCTGGGCTGAGACAGAACCTACAGTCAGAGATCTTTCTGAGGCAAAGCTCCCTTTGTTTTGAAGTACAGTCTTATGTAGCCCAGGCTGGCCTCAAACTTAACTCTATAGCAAGGCTGGGCTTAAATTCCTAATCCTCCTACCTTGGCCTGCTGAGTGCTGGGATTACAGGCATAAGGCACCAACACAGGCACTTTCTTTTTTCAAGACACAACTTTCTTACCATAGAAGTTATCCTTTAAAAGTATACAGTGCAAGCAGCTTGGAGTATATTCAAGGCTATGGAAGCCATTGCTACTAATTCCTGAGCATTTGCATCCCTCCACTGCTGCCGGCCCTCCCCTGGCAACCACCAATTTGCCTGTCTTCCCTACACCTGTCTTGCAGAGCTCTGGCCCACCTTCAGGATCCAGGAGCTTGGTCAAGCCGAGTTCCTTTTCAGCAAGATTGAAAGCATTCTGGAGATTGTAGTGTGCGTTACACTTCTTCAAGGACTCAAAATCTAACAGGTCTGGCCTGGGGGAGGGGGGTGGAGGGGTGGGGGTGAGGGAGGGAACACAGAAAACATCAAAAGCATGTCAAAGCCTAAAGAAAAAAAGAGTGAATGTATTCCTGGTTGGAAGCACCCACCCCCAATGCAGCATATATTCCTGGCTCCTCCCACACCCTTTTCTCCTTCATGCTTTTGAGACAGGGTCCCTCTTGTATAGCTTTGACTGGCCTTCAATTTACTCCTCTACTTCTGTGTCCCAAGGTCTGGGATTTTCCTTCAGTTTTTGTTTTTTTTTTTTTTTCCCTTTATGGCTATAGTATAGTTCAGCCACTCTCCTGACCTAGCTGTGTCCCTGGGTCACTAACCCAAGTGTTCACTAACCCCGCCTTCTTACCGGTGTTTGTGCACAATGGCATTAAAGGCCAGTCCATCTCTCCAACTGGTGGTAAAGTTGTGCACATTGACATTGGGATATCTATAAAGAAAGGCCAGGAAAAAACACTGAATGCTCTGTGATACAAGAACAGGGGTGAGGCTGAGACCCTCAGAGCCCATCCTTCCTATCCTGTCTGGGTGTGGGCATCCCCTACCCCATGCTCCTGGTCCTCTCACCCTGCAGTCTTCATCTGACACCACAACAGCAGGGCATCCTTGGCTGACTTCTTCTCCTTGTTGTCTTCTGTCTCCACACTGATGTCTTGGATCTAAGAAAATAGTGAGCAGGGCCTTCATTCCCTAGTGGTGCCTTGGTGTTATTCTCAGAGAGAATCATGGAAAATTGTGATCTTTAGGAAGGCTGTGTGATGGGACAGCCCTCATATCCTGGGCTAGTGATGTGCTTTATTAGGTCCAGAAGATTGGAAGTATCAATGTAGTGGAAGTGCCTACAAGTGAAGGGTTCTGTGGAGAATACTGGCATGCGGATGAATGCTCTCTGAGAGCTGGCTCAAAGGTGGAGCTGAAAGAGCTCTGCTTAGAGGTCAACTGGAAAAGGAGAGGTTCCATTCGAGGAGCTGACAGAGCACTGAGCAAGCATGGAAAGTGAAAAGATCCTGGGCCAGATGCACATTGCTTCAAAGGCAAACTGATATAGAAAGTTCTAGATGCTTGACTTTTTTCCTTTTGTTTTTGAAACAGGGTTTCTCTGTATAGCTCTGACTGTCCTGGAACTCCATCTACAGACCAGGCTGACCTCAGACTCACAAAGATCTACCTGCCTCTGCCTCCCAAGTGCTGGGATTAAAGGCATGCATCACCACCTCCCAGTTTAGATGTACAATTTTTAAAGTTTATTATTATTTTACTTTTATGTGTTTGAGTATTTTGCCTGAGTGTTTGTTTGTGCACTGTGCATGTGCCTGGTGTTCACGGAGGCCATAAAATGGCATCAGACCCCCTAGAACTGGATTTATAAGTGGTTGTGAGCTGCCAGATGGGTATGGGACTTGAACCCAGGTCCTCTGGAGGAGTAGTCATTACAGTGCTCTTAGCTGCTGAGTCATCTCTCCAGCACCTCAGTTTCTGTATTTACCTTGTTATGGACCATCAGTAACAGTGTGGGGGTATAACACTGGTTCATGAACAGTTTACACATCAGATACCACTTGGAGGATACCTGAAATCGGAGGATGATGGTCCACACTAGCCCAAGGGTCAGACGGTGGTTTCCATCCACGATGTCGTGGGAGCCCATGTTTTCCAAGTGCACCTTCTGCTCCTTCAGGAACTGCAGCGCTTTATCTACATTCTCCAGGCAGTGAATCCGCATTCGGCCCTTGGTGGGTTTTGGCTGTCAGGGGACAGAGGGTTCAGTGGCATGAGACCATGACGTTTTTCAGCAACTGCTCCATACCTCCCATTATCTCCTTCAGGGAACACAGGGCCGGCCCAGAGGTCAGGGAGCCCAAGCAAGGTTACAGATGAGGCTTGGGGAGATTAAGATTCCCAAGGGAATTAATTGCACTCAAAGTGGGTGGGAGAGGAAATGTTTTCAATAAGGTCACTGTTCCCACTTCTGCATAGCATGGCTCCCATGTAATCCATGGAGCAAAACCCCTTGGAATGAGACCATCCTCTGGGCAGAGGAGCCATAGTGTTCTGCTCTGCTTTCTATGGCCCCTCCTATGGTTGTTCTCCTAGCCAGTCTCTGAGGCTCCCTCTTCCATCCATCACCCCAGCTCACCAGGGTCTCTCCCGAGAGCACCTCCAGGAGCCTCAGGAGGTTGCGCCCGTCCCGCAGGTCGCTGTACAGGTCTCCCACCCGGCATGTCACCCGGGCCAGGTGGGAGTTCACCCACTTGGTGAAGGTTTTCTTCTGCACGGCTTCTCGCTCATCTGCAGTGGCAACAAGGAGTCATTTCTGTCCTTCGAGAACAGTGTGGCCAATGGGCACACCAATGGGCAGGGTGTAGGATGGGGTACTTGGGATGCCTGAGAGAATAGAAGTAACAGCTGGGGGGGGGGGGGCAGGGTTGGGGATGAGCCAGATAAAAAACAGTAATCTATCCAATTAAGAAATGAAAAGGCTGGAATGAGCTCCTGAGCAAAGGAGAAGTAAAGCAAGACAAACGAAAGACAGGATGGGGCCGGGCAATGGTGGGTCAGGTTTTTAATCCCAGAACTCCATAGGCTAAGGCAGGTGGATCTCTGAGTTCAAAGCCAGTCTGGTATACAGGGTGAGTTTAAGGACAGATAGTACTAAACAGAGAAACCCTGTCTTGAAAAACCAAAAAAGAAGGAGGAGGGAAAGGAGGAGGAAGATGAGGAGGAGAAGAAAGAGTAGGAGGCGGAGAAGAAGCAAGAAGTCGGAAGGAAGAAAAAAGACAGAAAGACAGAAAGAAAGAAAGAAAGAAAGAAAGAAAGAGAGAGAAAGAAAGAAAGAGAGAAAGAAACAAACAAACAGTCAGCTAGCCCAGGGAGGGGGGTTTCTAGGATTAGGCTTCAGCTGTAACAGTATTGAAGTACTGGGCAGCTTACTCTGCCTCAGTTTCTCCAGTTGTAGGATGAGCATATTCTTATCTTATTGAGTCACTGTGACAATTAAATGAGGTACATCTAGCGGGTGCCCAGTGCAACATGGCTCCCGACTGGAGGAGCTTCCATAAGGGCACATTCTCCTTCTCTTTTAGGTGTGGACAGGGAGAAGGTATAGCCTGTAAATATGGCAGTAGATCTCATAGTTAGCCTCAGTGAAGAGGCTGTGTAGGTCTTTAAGGCCCTGGGTCATGTACAGAAAAGGTACGCTACCCCTACCCTAAGGCAGAGTTGCACAGTTAGCTGTAGAGGACCTAAGTCTAGAACACAAATAGCCAAGATTAAGAAATATTTTATAAGAATTTAGACTCTGAATTCCAAACCAGCTAGGGTGGATCTCACCAAACAGTGAGATTCCCATCTCAAACAAAAACAAAAGAACAAAAAGAAATAAGAACTTTCAAGTTCACGGAAGCAAGACCAGGTAGAGTTGAGTGCCGACTTTCAAGAGAGGTGGGCAAGGCAGGGTAGCCTCATCCCCAGGGGAGCTCCTGACAAGGGATGCTGTCAGGTTACACAGGAAACTGATGATTACAGACTTTGTAAATGTGAAGGTGAGACATAAGTTCTGTACTGTAAACTACTCTGGAGGCCAGGATTCCTGCCAGCTGCACTTTGAGAGCCCCAAGTAAGAACCCAGCCCAAGTGAGAAGTGTCAGTTCCATTTGTCTCCACCTCAGGCCCAGCACCTCAGAAATTTAGACTCATCCCTTACTTCACATTCCTGTGCACCTCCCCCAGAACAACCACACACCCAAGTCCATTCCTGACTTTCTCATCTCCAGTTCCTGTGCCAATGCCAAACCTGGGGTCCCGATCACCCACGGTGGCTCTGGGCCTCTTTTAGGATCTCCAGGCTCTACATAAGTTGAAGACAGCTTAAGTCATCTAGCCATTACTGAACCTAGCGGGTCCTCCCTGATACAAGGCCCACTGGGGTGAGGCACTCAGGTAGACTAAAAATGGAAATTGAACCTAGAAAGACCTGGTAAAGCCAGGCATTAAAGTGTAGCACCACAAGACACCCACAACACCCCTAAACACACATACCATGAAATAAACTTATTTGGGCCATGATAAGCATTGCTGTTCAGGCGGCTATGCGACCTGTGAGTACAAACCCTCTCTTCTTTGACGTATGCTCTCCCGTTCTCCAAACACCCTCCCTTCACACCCATTCAGAACATAAAAGGAGAGCATAAAAGCTCTGGGTCCTAAGCCTCCAGGCCACTGCCCTTCTCCTGTTCTTTAACAAGGCCAGCATGGGCAAACCATGAGGGTGAGCTGACAGGGGAGAATGCTGTTGCTTCTCTAGTTGTAAACATTAACCCTCCATCCACACCACCTTCGCACCCAGCAGGGCAACTCAAGGTCACACCCCTTATGGCACCCCTGATCCCATCCGCAGTCTCATTCAGTGGGATCCCAGTTGTCCACATGCCTGCATTCTCCGGCTACTTTTAATGACTCCCTCTAAACTTCACCACCTTGTCCCTCAACATAAACTTTTGAGTCACAGAAAGGGGTAGGCATGGGCTCTAGGTCTGCTAGCTCTTCCAACCCCAGGTTGGGCCCCTTTGGCACAACAGGCTCCCCTCTGCCCAGGGAAACTCACCTTGAAGCTGTTTGAAGCGTCCTTCCAGCACACTGGCATACTGAGCAGGATTGATGAAGGCAGCTGGTGAGAGCAGGACGCCCCCAGGGTTCTGAGACCCTTCCACAGCCTCATAGTAAAACTCACCAGCTCCGTTCAGGCCATTTCCATGGACCCTGCCCACTCCGTTTGTACTCATGGTGCCTGCTGCTTCCTACTCAGCCTGTGGCCCAGAGTCCATGCTCCCCTGCCGGGGCAGGGCCTTGAGTGTGTATCCCCTAAGCCTGTGCTAGGGGGCGTCCAGAAAAAGGCTTCTTCTGTACCTGGTTGGGTGGAGTGGTTTCAAGGATGCTGGGAGTTTCAAGGAATGGGGAAAAAGTTATGGGATGCCTCAGCTTCTGAGACAGTGAGTGGGGCACACCTGGTTGTAGGGAGAGGAGACAGAGGCAGCTCCAGACAAACAGGTCGGACAGTGGCGGGGGAGGGGCAGGCTGCTTAGGAGGCGGAGCCAGTTGGGGCAAGGCCAGGCCCTGCAGGGGCGGAGGAGGGAGTTGCCAGAACCCAGAGACCTGTTCGTCAGGCTACTAGTTGCCCAAGACTAGGGAAAACCTGCCAGAGGGGGCCCCAAAGCAAACTCCTGCTTTCAGAAGGTCTGCAGGTGGGCCAGCCTCTCTGGGCATCTCTAGGTGGGCTTGTTCCAGGACGCCTGAGCTTTGATCTCAGCCCTGAGGGCAGAGAAATGCGGAAGCAAGATCCTGGAAGAGAAGCCAGGTGTTGCCTTCTAGGACCTCCTCTGAGGAGTAAGTACTGTGACTCCTCCAGTACCAGCCCTTTCCCATTGCCCACCAGGCTCCTCAGTGAATATCCCAGGCCCTGTACACCCTAATACTAAGTACATCTATCAGGTGCCCCCTAATACTGCTAATACTGGGCATGTTATCAGGTGCCCTCCCTACCTCTTATTGGCTCTCTGATTCCGCCACTCTTAGCCTACGCTTGTGCCTCTTCATCTTTAATTATTTAGGGTTTATTTGGCACCTATGAGTGAGTGGCACTGTACAAAGCCGTGCCCATTCACAGATGCCTCTTCAGGGGAATAAACACTCAATGAGGGCACTGAGTGTGCCTGCCCACGTGTGTGTGTGTGTACTGTGACAATTCTGATTGGCACGGGTCTTATGTGCAGAGTTTGACAATACTGGAACGTATGTATCAAATGCTCAGGCATGGTAGCAGCACTGGGTGGTGTGTGGCATACTCACAGATGAGGTGAGAGTTTTGGGTAGCACCTGTCATATGAACTAGACCTGGCAAATTTATTGGATGGCATGTAGATATCGTGATCACATTGGTTGGCATGTGACCTGTACAGACACAGTGACAGTTCTGGGAGGTATGTGTCACTGCAGATACCATGAAAGTTTTGGGTAGCATGTGCACCATACAACAATGACAGTTGACAGAGGACACATGCATCTAAAACCAGGGTGCCAGGCACACTTCTCCAACAGAGGTGACATTTCCATGCCCCATGTTTTCTGTCTTCCCTGAGCTACTGAAAGTACTGATATGAGTATTTCATCAGCCGGCCTTCAGTCCCAGCTAGGGAGATGCCAGGAGAAAGTGACCCATGAACCCAGCAAGCTGGAACCATTGTCTGATGCTGGGCTGGCTGAGTATAGCTTCCTGGGAAAGGTTTTAAGAATCATGAGTTTCTGGACTACATGTCTAAAGATTCTGAAGTCCATCTTTCTTGAGAAATGGTATTTGTAAAAAAAAATCATCTAGGCCTCCAAATCTCTTCTGGTGGGAACTGCCCCACTGGGAAACCACTCCTTAAGTGGAAGTAATGAGCTCTCATATTGGAACTGACTGGCCCATGGGCAGGTCAGTGTGAGGGTGGGATGAATGTGGAAGGCAGCTTGGGTGGGTGGCCTTAGGGTGTGTAGGTGACTCAATCCCAAAACAGCCACAGGCTGGTGGTGGTGTCAGGTGGCAGCTGCACTCCTGTTGCTATGACCACTATTCCCCCCCACCCCCATGCAGGAGGCCAGTCAGACTGGTTTGTTTGTTTGCTCAGCCAAGGGGAGAGCCCTGGCCATAGGGGAGGGCAGGGGCCGAGGGGTGTGTGTGTGTGTGTGTGTGTGTGTGTGTGTGTGTGTGTGTAGCACAAGCCCTGAAAGAATGGGTGGAGCACAAGCCCTGAGAGAATGGGAGGGCAGCTGCTAAGAGAACTGCTTCAGGGAATAGGTAAATAAAATAACTGGAGTAACAGGCAGCAGGTAGGAGAGGGCGGGGAGAGTGCCAGGAAGATAATAGGCCAGGAGGGAAACAGCTGTGGGAAATGACCGTAGAAATAAGAGAGGGCATGTTGGGAGGGAAGGTGAGGGAGAGGTGGATGGGGACAGAAGTGACAACTGGAGTAATAAGGCAGGGCTGGGGACCCGATGCAGGGCTAAGGTCTTGAAACTAAGCTCATCCACCCAGCTGGCTCCTTCTAGGGGTTACTGTGTGTGGCATCTCTAGGCTAGGGGAGAAGGAAGCTCAGGGGTGTCAGACACTGCATGAAGTTTATCCTTGAAGTTGGATCTGGTGACCAGAGGTCTGTATCTGTTTCTTCAGAGCAGCAGCTTAGAAAATGAAGCAAGTCTTCCCATAAAAAGAAAAGATTCTCCATCCCAAGCTCATAAACCCACCTCACCAGTCTCTTCACCTCCCTGCCCCTCCCTTACCTGCCAAGGCCTTAATTCTGGACCTCTCAAAGAGGCGGGCTGAACTGCTGTCATTGTCCCAGTCTGAGTCAGGCAGGTCCCAGCGGTTGTTGATGTCACTGTACTGGCCCTGGATCTCCAAGCTGTCGAAGTCAGTGGGTGACAGAGTGCTGCTCATGGTGGTGGGTGGCTTCCTGTTCCTACAAAAAGACGAGGCTGGTGAGCAGCGCCTTGGGGAGGCCGGGCAGCCACTCCTCAGGCCTTTCTTCTTCTTTTTGTTTGTATTTTTCAAGTCATGGCTTCTCTCTGTAGCCGTGCCTGTCCTGAAACTTGCTTTGTAAACCAGGCTGACCTTAAACTTAAGAGATTCCCCTGCCTCTGCCTCCCACGTGCTGGGACTGAAGATGTGCACCATCATGCCTGGGTTATCATGCCCTTCCATCTGCTTGCCCTAGCTCTCCTTTGTTTTGCTGGGGGCAAAGGTTGTGGCTGAGTAGCTTTCTTTTGTTGGTGAAAATTAGCCCCCCAGTGGGAAGCCTCCCTGAGGGAGTGGCTAGACAGGAACGAGGAGAAGGAAGGCAGACAGGAAGGCAGGAAGGCAGAAAGGCAACAGCAGAGCCTGGAAGGGCTTCAAGGATCATAGGCCAAAGCTCCATAGGGCAGAGCGCGTGTGCTGAAGGAAGCAAAGGTCTCAGAGTGACAGTGCACGCAGCAGATGTAAACAGAAAGTGACGTTTTCAGTCTCCAGTTCTACTCTTGTCCTGAGTCTTCTCTATAAGTACCTGGAGATTAAAGCCCCAGATTCAGATTCTGCTCTAGAGTTGAGGTAAATTACCACAGACACATAAAGATGGGTGCACCAAGACGGCTATAAACCAAATGTCTAGGTGTTCACAGGATTACACAGCATGGTTCTTACCTCTGGAGTTCTTTTTGTTGCTACAGAAAAGGCTTCCTGCCGGGCAGTGGTGGCGCACGCCTTTAATCCCAGCACTTGGGAGGCAGAGGCAGGCAGATTTCTGAGTTGGAGGCCAGCCTGGTCTACAGAGTGAGTTCCAGGACAGCCAGGGCTACACAGAGAAACCCTGTCTCGAAAAACCAAAACAAAACAAAAGAAAAAGAAAAGGCTTCCTAAGTTGTTGGGTTTTTTTTTAAAGAATTTATTTATTTATTTTATGTATGTGAGTACACTGTTGCTGTCTTCAGACACACCAGAAGAGGGCATAGGATCCCATTACAAATGGTTGTGAGCCACCATGTGATTGCTGGGAATTGAACTCAGGACCTCTGGAAGAGCAGTTTGTGCTCTTAACCACTGAGCCATCTCTCTAGCTCCACTTCATAAATTCTTAACAAATGTCAGTTGTGCTGTGTGTCCCTGTCAGTCATGAGCAGAGAGAGCCTTCCCTGATTCACAGATGAAGTAGCCATGCTGCTGCAGTTAACCCACTGGCTCAAGTTTATTTGGCTTGAAGCTACAGTACTAGGTTTTGAAGCAAGGTTCTTTCTGACTCTCTCTCTCTCTCTCTCTCTCTCTCTCTCTCTCTCTCTCTCTCTTTCTCTCTCCCCCCCTCCACCCCCCAGACAGGGTTTCTCTGTATAGCTCTGGCTGTCCTGGAACTCACTCTGTAGACCAGGCTGGCCTCGAACTCAGAAATCCACCTGCCAAGTGCTGGGATTAAAGGCGTGTGCCACCACCGCCCGGCCTTTCTGACTTTTAAAAAGAGCATCTTGCCCTAATTTTTTTTTTCAGTTTTGTTTTATGGATATGAAAGTTTTGCTGCGTGTGTGTGTGTGTGTGTGTGTGTACACGCGTGTGTACATGTGTGCGTGTGTGTATACTATGTGTTTTCCTGGTATCCAGAGAGGCAAAAAGAGGATGCTGGATTCCCTGGAACTGAAGTTACAGACGATTGTGAGCTGATATGTGGGTGCTAGGAATTGAACCTGGGTCCTCTGAAAGAACTACCACTGCTTTTGACCACTGAGCCACCTTTCCAGCCCCTTTCTGCTTTCATCATTGCCTCTGACTGGTACAGAGAACATCTTCCTGACAATCCCAAAGCCCTTCAGCGGTGCCCTGAGGGATCAGCACTCATCTCAGCCTTCTATGGCCAGGTTGTGGTGTCTGGATCATGCATGCCTGCCAGTACTATTCATGACCTTAACTTAAGCAAACACGCTCTGTCCTCAAATGAGCTTCAGATTAACTGCTGGGAATTTTTTTCTGAAAGTCTGTTAGGTTCAAAGTTCTTGTGTAATACAACATTTAGTAGCTAATCATGGGCATGGGGGTAGAGAGTTGTAAACTTTAACAGAACTCTAAATCCTATATTTCTCACTTTCCTAATACAGCTCCAACACGGGCATTTTAAACTCATGATCTACTTCCTACCCAAGGACTATGACCTTGGCAATACCTGATCTGAGAAGAAAGGAGAAAACCCTCTCATGTGGTCTGGGGGAAGGCTGGGTGGTGAGATCTTGGTGCGGAGGATGGTGTGTTCACATGGCACAACAGATCTTGGCTACTATGATGAGCTGGTTCACGAAGAGCTGAGCCTGGTCTTCTTTAAGGGCAGGGCTGCCCACCTGACTCACACCAGGATATCCCTGGGAGTGGCATGAAGAAGGTACGCTCTAGTTTCCTTCTGTTTGTTGTGATAAAACCCTCTGACCAAAATCAACTTAGGGGAGGATTTATTTGGCTTATAATTTTCAAGTCACAGTCCATCATGGAGGGAAGCCAGGGCAGCAACTGTGCTCTCTCTCTCTCTCTCTCTCTCTCTCTCTCTCTCTCTCTCTCTCTCTCTCTCTCTCTTTTGGAGGGGGGCTATATCTCAGGACCAGCTGCTCAGGGAAAGGTGCTGCCCCCAGTGGACTGAGACCTCTTACAGCAATTAATAACTGGACAACCCCCAGAGACATGACCACAGGCCAGTCAGTTCTAGGCAATTCCTTAATGGAGGCTTTCCTCTCAGATGACAAGGCTTTATCACATTGACAATTAAAGCTAAGGAGGCCAAGTCGTAAAGAATAAAGGTTTCCAGTCCCTAGATTTGGGTCTTTTGTTCCCCTATAGACAGAGAGCTTAGTTTCCATTAGGCCTAGGACTCCTTTCCCATCATCTTCTACCAATAGAGTTATTGGATTTGCTCTGTAAATATTTATATAAAAGTAAATTGTAGGGCAGAGTTGAGTCACCCCAAGCAAAGAGCACCATGAGCCAGGCATGACCTGAGCTAGTCACCCAACACTTTTGGTTTTGAATAAGAAACTAGAGTCTGACTCAGAAGGACTGCCCTCAGCCCTACTGTGTTTGGAGTTAAAGTCTCCCAACTAGAGGCCACTCAGCTCAGCTAAGGTAAGGGTGTTAGAACACAGGCTCCAGCAGAAGCACTCCCATTAAGACACCCAGTTTTCCTAATTAGTTTTACTGTTTTCCTTTTATATGAAAAAAAAAAAAAAAAAAAAACCTCCTACAAACCTACTAAAGCCAGCCCCCAGGGCTGTTTTTTGTTGGTGGTTGTTTGTTGCCAGTGTACTACTCCTTTACGTAGGGAAGTGCTGCCGACTTCTCTGCAGACCCCATCATACTGTACCTACCAGTGTCCTGGCCTGGGATTCTGACCTTCCAGGGATGTGTGGCTGGGAAGGTCTTGCTGGAACCTATGCCGACCCACGTACTGCTGGGCACAGACTGCTTAGCTATGGGCTGGTCTTGCAGGAAGCTGCCCCTCTCTCATCTTCCTCCACTGACACTGGTTTGAAAAATGAGGAAGCCCATTTCCTGCCCTGCCTTGCCTTCTATTTCCCGTTCTTTACCTCCCTCCTCTGTGCTATGTACTCTGCACGAAGCTGTCACTGTGCTTAACACAGTTATGACCATTAGTTGTTTATGTGTCTCTCCTTGTTCCACTTTCAACTTCTTGAGAACTGGAGTATTGATCATTCAGCAGAACAGGTATACAATAAAGAGGTATCACAGGAATTTCCCATAATTCTTATTCTGGTCACTGAACCAATGTCTTTCTTAGGGATGAAGAGAAGGCTCATGGGAAGAATGAGGATGTGAGGAGGAAAGGCCTGCTTCTCCGTGGGAGGACTTTCAGGGCTGAGCATTGGCATGGGTCAAGGAGTCTCAAATACAAACCACACAACCTGAGTGCTGGGCCACTGAAACACATCAGTTTGGCACATCTGGAATGGGCCTGGGACTTTCATCCCCAGGCAGCTCATGGAGGGCCACTAATGTGATGACGAGCAAGCAGCTGGGACCACTTAGGGACCTCTGAGAGCTGAGACGGCACAGGGTGTCTGGAGTGAGTGTGTCTGTGGGTGGCGTGTGTGTGTGTGTGTGTGTGTGTGTGTGTGTGTGTGTGCACTATCCCAAGCTAAACGCAATACCTTTTCTCACCCAGGCCAGGACAGAGTGAAGCTGAAGCTGGCTGTAGAACTCATCAACTCATCAAATGGAACTGACAACTAGAGGAAGGAGTACAGGGCTTAACAGCCTCTGGAAGTCAAAGCTGAGTAAATGACCAGAGGGTAAATAATACATTAGGGTAGATAGGGACTTTGGTAAAGTAAAAATCGCATTTGATTCAAAGTATAAATGGATGGATTGGCATGGAGAAAAAAAAAAAAAAGAATCACAGTGAAACCTAGGGTGCTTTAAAAATCAAGAGAAACATGTATCAGGGCAAGGAGGAGTGGGGAAATGCAACCTTTCCCCAGTCAGTGAGAAATTTGGGAGCTGGACTAAAGACACTGAGATTTTCGTTTTCTCCTTTAGAATTTGCTATTTAGGCTGAGCATGGTGCTGCACACATGTTATCTCTGCACCCAAGAAACTGGCAGGAAGATCACCTGGTCTAAAAAAATAAATAAATGAAAAATCCTTCACCCGGGGCATAATTATTCAGACTCACTTCCCCTCGATTGCCACCCCCGTAGCTAAGCTTGAGCTGACATCAGTTTCTTTACCGGAAAAGTCTAAGCTCCATCTTAGCTTCTCCTTCACTACCCCCCCTCCCCGCCCTCCATCCTGTGCTCCTCTCAACATGCCGAGAGGTTGCCCCCACGCTCAAGCTGAGATACACACGTACACATTTGAAACTCACTCTTCTCTCTTCACCTTCAAGAGAAACTGGGTTGTGGATATCGACTGACAATACCTACAAACCCAGGCTCTCAAAATTGGAATTGTAACGGGGGAAGACAGCTGAGAAACAGCCCACAGAGAAATCATGTTAGGACAGGGGCAAGTCTGCATCTCAGACAAGCATGCAGTGTCATGGGCTCCTGGGGTGTAGGAGGCTGGAGCCAAAGTGGATGGTGTATACGGAATGTGGAGCTTGAACTGGAGCCCTAGGCAGGCAGCCTTGCTGGGTAGTTGTGTGACAGGCAGAATCCACAGGCCTGTAACTGTACAGGGCCCCAGAAACACCTTACACAACGCTTCCTCACTGCCTGAAGAGGATTTATCCTCTCAAGCAGCTACAGCCAGCTCCACCAACCGTGTCCACTTCTCTTATCAATGAAAGCTCTAAAGGGCAGTATGGAAATATAGCTGCCACAGTGGAGAGGAAAAGCCCACGCAGCCCCATAGCCAGCTGCCAACAAGCTCCGGAGCTAGATGAAGCTGGGTATTCACAGGCCCCAGGCAGACCTAGTGCGTCCCCAGTCCCACTACCAGCGCTGGCCGGTCCGCCGCAGGAACCGACGCACCGTTAAAAACATGCGCTGCCAAAAGCGCTCCGAGCCCAGGCGACCCCGATCCATCAGCGCGTCTGTCAGCCCAACTCTTCCAGACTCTTCTCTGCGCTCCAAAGAGGTCCGCGTGCCCCAAGCCTCGGCCCCCACAGTCTTCACAGTGGTACCTTGCTGACCCGCACAGGACACGGGCACTCGGCGTCGCATCCTCCCTCCTGAGCTCCCCAGGACCGACCCCGCCGCCTGCACGCGGCCGCACAAAGCGCGCCTCCTTGCCGGCCGGGACAAAGCGGGCCGGGGCGCCGGCTGCACCTACCTGGGTGCGGAGCGCCTGCCGGGCAGCGGGAGCGCGGCTGGCAGGGACAGACTGGTCGTCGCCGCGCCCACAGCCGCGTTGCGAGGGGTGGTTGCGAGAGGCTACTGGCGGCGGTAGCGGGGCTGCCCGGGGCGCACGGCAGGAGGGCGCTGTCACAGGGCGCGAGCGGCGCGGGGGGCGCGCGGGGCCGGCGGCCGCGGGGCGCGTGGCGGCTGCGCGCGGGCGCGAGCGGCGGGACTGCGGCGCCGCGGAAGGAGGACAATAGCCTCCCCCTGCCGTAGGCCGCCGGCTCCCGCGGGAGGCCCGGGACCATCTGGAGCTCGCGGCCCCGCGGGGCTTGGGGCGGGGCGCAAGTCACCCCCTCCCCACCCGGCGCCATGGCAACTGCGGCCCCTCTAGGTTCCTGCAGTGGTTCTCCGGTAGGGGGTCTCTGACCTTCCCCCGGGCAAATGCAGGACGCTCCTTCGGCCAGTTCCCGACCCCCCACTGTCTTCCGCGTGTATGCCCCGCTTGACCCCCACCTTCCGGTCCTCGCCAGCCCCGCGACACCCTTGGGCGTCTGGGTACCAACCACAGTTAACCGGCCTTATTCTTCCCAGTTTGGACATTCCACCTTTGTCTCTGTCGCGCCTTTGCCTGGATGCGCAACCCTTTTAAATGTCACTTACCTCCGAGGTTTCCCCGAGATGCGGCCTCCGTTTCCTTTTCAAATGTCCCTTTTAAGGCACCTCCAGGCCATCTCGCTTAAGCGTTTCTCTCTGCCTTGCCCCCTTTCTCTCGTCCTCCTTCCGGCAGGTAGGCTGGCCCGCTTTCCAAAAGCATCTCCATGGTGCTCCTGGAGATTCGCCTTCTCACAAATCAGATTCTCGGAACCGTCATCACAGCGGCTCCTCAGCTCCTCTCATTTATCAACCAGGAGAATTCTGGCCTAGTCACTGTCTTAAGGGGGTTGGGGGCAGGGATGGACATTTCTAGTCCTAGCACGGCCGGGTTTCTTCCTGGTTTATTAGCAGCTGAGTGGTCTACGGTTTAATAGCATTAACCAAGGTGAGCTGCTATCTGCTTAGGAGAGGAAGGAAATATGCCCAAATCAGAGCAAATGCACAGAGTGGGTGCTAGCAGTGGGTGCTAAAAGTGCGTGATGTCATGTGACACTCCCACCCCCACTCCAGCTCTGAAAGTACTGTTCTTCCAGATTGGAGAGCTAACTAAGCTTAGGAAGGAAGCAGAAGGAAGAAAAAAAAAAAGATGGATTTCGTAGAGAGCCTTTGGGTTATATACTCCTGAGAAGAGATAAGCCCTTTCATACACTAGGAATGTCTGAAATGGGCAAGTAAGGTCAACAAAAGGAATGCTCTTTCAGTGAATTATTGAGCTTAGGGTATTAAAATACCTTTATCATTAACTAAATTTTAGCATTTTGCTTCTTTCTGGAAAGGTATGCATAACTAAAACAGCTACATGTAATCACACTACTTTCCAGGTATGATTTTCACAAAGTGAAATCACTGTGTTAAATGTAGTTTAAAAAAAATTTGCAAGGTAAAACAAAATCTTGCTACAACCACCAAAAAGTTGTATTGTTTCATCTATCTGGCCTTGGGTTTCCTCATGTATAAAGTGGGTTGGGGAGGGACTGGGGAGTTTTGTTAGATTGCTAATCAGATCTGAGATTCTATTATTAAACCAGAATTTAACCTTCTGTAAACTGTATTTCAGGGTATTTATGATTTTTTTTAAAAAGTCACTTGTGTAGAATGTGCTACACCTTTAATCCCAGAGTTCAGAAAGAAGATAAGGGGCAGGCAAATCCCTGAGTTCAAAGCCAGCATGCTCTACATGGGGATTCCAGCCCAGCCAGAACTACAAACAAAACAAAAAACTACCTCACTCCTTCCGGCAGTGTAAACACGCGCTTCTTCTGTCCCCAGAGTCAGATTCAGGATGTTCAGGAATAGACCAAGTGTACATCATGGTCATCATGGAAACGTGGCCAGGAGACATTAAAACTGATGAGATGGGAATCAGCTCAGTATCAGACAGACTGCAAACTATTCATTGCTACTGCTCAGATTCTGGGACCTGAGGGCTCAGAGACAGCCTGTTAGGTTGTGGTTAGAGGAGGCAAGGGTGATATTAGGTCTTGTGATTGACATAAAGAATAGTGTTTATAGATTAATTCTTCATTCCAGCATTGCATAATCTTTTGAAAAGCCTTATAAGCATTCTAATTTTCATTCTTATTAATAATCAGAATGATATTCAGACACCTAAGTGGAAGTCCAAATTAACTCACGGCAGAGACTCCTTATCTTCTGATTCTTAGTTTGTTCAGAGAAAGAGTAGGGCAGAATAATTAAAAGTATCGATTTGGGGACTGGGGTAGCTCAGTGGTAGATCACTTGCCTTGCATGCACAAGGCCTTGAATTCAGTCCCTAGTACCAGAGGGCGGGGGTGGGGGGGCAGCATTGGCATTGGAGTTGAATGCCCTGACATTAGTGTCTAGTTGGGAACTGTGAGTGGTGGCTCAGACATGTAAGCACTCAGCAGGCTGAAGCTTGAAGGATCAGCCTGGACTACAAAGTGAGACTTGTCTCTAAATAAATAAATAAATAAAATAAATAAAACCTGGTTTTGTAGTATGACCTCAGATATGTACTTAGCTTCTTTGCAACTGGGTTTCCTAGCCTTTAAGATGTGAGGATCAGTGAATTATTGCAGGTAAAGTACTAGAACAGCATTCCACCGTAATAAACCCTCACGGCAGCCATTATTTTTCCAGAGTCCTACTTTACTGTGCTGTTTCCCAATTTGGAAAGAAAGCATGCTCAGTAAATGGAATGCTGAAATCACTTGTCTCAGCTCTGCGTCTGGGTTGCTTTGGAAACTTGTTCTTTTTCACTGTAGTCAATCAGTACAGTCAATGACAAAGAGAGCCTCCGCTTCCTTTTCCTGTGAGTTGCCAGAGTGAATGGAATGATATCCACCTAGCATGCTGAGCTTAGGCTAACCATGGCTCACGGGAAGGTCTTGGCTATGTCACATGTCTAGAGCTAGAGCTGGATTTTCAACTCTTTCTGGATTACAGAAGGGGTGTCTCTAGTCTTCCCTCAAATAATTCTTCTGGCTCCTGCTCTAAATCTCATCCCCCTCCTACACCCTCATGTCCCTCACTCCTGGTGAGCACTTTAACATGTTTTTTTGGTTTGTTTTTGTTTGTTTTTTGAGACAGGGTTTCTCTGTGTAGCCCTGGCTGTCCTGGAACTCACTCTGTAGACCAGGCTGTCCTTGAACTCAGAAATCCACTTGCCTCTGCCTCGCAAGTACTGGGTTTAAAGGCATGCGCCACCAATGCCCGGCCCATTTTAACATGTTTAAGTATGAGCTTAAAAAACAAGCAAAGTTGATGCCCTGTTTGTGTTGGCATCATCCACCTTCTTCCCCCCTCCCTCTCCTTCCCTTGGTTGGAACTGAACTCATGGCCTTGTGCTTGCTTGGTTAATATTATACACAGAGACGCAGCCTTTTGAGTCATCTGCACCCATTGGCTCTGCTTCCTCAGCTATATTAAGCTATATTAATCTTGATCACAGATCAAGAGAATCTGTGATCCTCTGACAGGGATCACAGACAGTAATCAAATGATTGCTCACTATAACCCCAAAGTACAATCAGTGTTACAAATGAAAACTTCAGATGCTAGAAGACAGTTTAGTGGAGAGCAGAAATCTGGTTTAAGAGAGATAAAAGAAGGCTCTCATCATTTGACTGAGATTGGAAGGAGAAGCACTGACAAGCCAGAGAACAGGGGATAGTAATAACAGTCACGAACATGACTAGTTCTTGAGGTTTACACTACACTTCTCCCTCTCCTTCCTTCCTCCTTTCTTTCAAAGTCTCACTGTGTAGCCTTGGGTAGCCTGAATTACTAAATTACTATGAAATCTAGACCAAGCTGCCCCTAACTTATTGGGATTCTCCTGCCTCTGCCTCCTGAATATAAGCCTATCTTATCTATTTTTTAAAAAATCATTTTTTTTATTTTATATGCATGGGTATTTTGCCTGTATGTATATATGTCCACCATATGTGTGCCTGGTGCCCACAGAAGCCAGAGGGTGTTAGGTTCCTTGGAACTGCAGTTATAGATGGTTCTGAACTACCAGGTTGGGGCTGGGAACCAAATCTTCATGCTCTCTGCAAGAGCAGCAAGTGCTCTTAAACCCTGAGCCATCACTCTGCCCCCACACCATTTTAAAAACATTTTTGGGAACGTGGAGAGTTAAACAAATAGCCCATTTCACAGATAAGAAAATGGAGACACTGATAGAACACCTTACCAAGATCACATCACTTAAATGGGAAAGGAGAGAGCTGGGCCTTTAACAGAGATATCTATAGCATTTAAAGAATTTTGATTTTTTTTTTTTTTACCTTCAGTGTCCTGGAGGCATTTTTGTTTTGTTTTGTTTTGTTTTGTTTTGTTGTTTTGTTTTTCGAGACAGGGTTTCTCTGTGTAGCCCTGGCACTGTCCTGGAACTCACTCTATAGACCAGGCTGGCCTCAAACTCAGAATTCTGCCTGCCTCTGCCTCCCAAGTGCTGGGATTAAAGGTGTGCGCCACCACTGCTAGGCTTCCTGGAGGCTTTTAAAGGGTTAAAACAAGGATAGCAAATGGATAGCTTTGTTTTTCTAAAAGGTTAACTGGTATGTGGGGAGGAGGTGGAGAGGGTTCCATTTGGAAAAGAAGCCAATTAGGATATTACACTGGTGCTGGGAAGAGAGAACCTGGAACTGGGGAACAGTGAGGATAGAATTGCATAGTTGGGGAAAACTGGTCAGATGTGGATAGAAATAAATTTGATATAGCTATGTTGGAGAGGAAAGGGGTTTGTGAAGGATGTAATGAGCAGGCAGAAGAAGGGAAGGATGACCATGTTGGGGGGGCGGGGTTTCTGATTTTAGAACCTTGGATTTAAGGTGTCTTTGAGTCAAGTGGAGATATTAGTCAATTTTACTCGGGTTTGAAGTAATCTGCTTTCAGAAAATCCGTTTCAGAGACATCAGTGTAGAGATTGGTGTGATCCATTTAATTACACACATACACACACATTCTCCCCCTAAATCTAGTCATACTGCATGTCAGAAAATGGCACCTTCTATATTTCCATCTACAGGTACTCATGTATGTGTGGTGGTCGGGAGTTGGCACTGGGGTCTTCCTCGATTACTTCTCACCTTACTTTTTGAAAAAAATCTCTTCTTGAGCCTGGAGTTTTAAGTTGTGGTTGAGCTGGGGAACCTGCCTGCCTGTCTCTGCCAATGCCCCAATTCAGTGCCTGGCTTTTATGTGGCTGCTGAGGATCTGAAGTCAGGTCCTCATGTCTGTACAGTAAGCACCAACTGAGCGATCTCCCAGTCCCTGATGCAATTGATTTTCTGCAGCCTGGACATAACCTTTACTCCTCTAGGCTCCTTGCAAATGGTCATCGATGATCCTGTTTCCATTCTAGCTGCTAGTTATTGTCCTTCTTGGCATTGATGACAACTCTTTGTTTATGGTTTCCATACTCTTGTTTGTTTTATTTTCAATTCCTGTGGTCCTTTCTTCTCTGTTTCTTTTCTGTGTATCACTTACTTCTGATGGTGTTGGTATTTTGTCAAGGCTTTTTCTTATTCTATGTCTCTTTTCTGGACTATCTTACTCCCTGGGCAGCTTGAACGGCATGTTTAATCCATCAGTTTGACAGAGAACATTCACCTGCTGAAATCCTTAGGGGCTTCGTAGCAAAGCTTACATGCCTTGTGTATTTCTTCAGCCTTACCTCACCCCTCCTTAATTTATATTATAACCATATGGAACTCTAGACATTTCCCAATATGTGTGAGATTTTTGAACATGCTTATTCATAGTGACACAGGCCTATAATGCCAGCATTCATAGGCAGAGGTAGGAGGCTCAGAAAGCAACCCAAGGCCAACTTGACTACATAGAGAATTCAAGGCTGGTCTGGTTACAGGTTCTATCTGAAAACATTGTGGGAGCAGCATTTAGACCTGCTACTTCATCCAGATCATTCCTCATCATTTCAGTGTAGGTTTCAACTTTGATATCACTTTTTTGTTTGCTTGAAACAAGATCTTAGTATGTAGGCCAGGTTGGCCTGAAACTCAACATGTAGATCATGCTGGGATTTGGAGTTGTGATTCTGGTGCTTTTGCCTCAATTCTGGGACTACAGTGGCGCATCATCCAAAACTCCATACTGGATCATCATTGCCTAATGGTCACATTCCCTTTCAAGCTGTGATCGCCACGAAGAAAGATAACACCCACACTTCATAGGCTCAGAGATATCCATGCAACAAACTATTGCATGAGACAGAACACCTTGAGAGGGAAGAGGATTCTATATTGGAATTGTATGAAACTGAATTTTTTCATATTAAATAGTATGACCTCATTATTTGTGTGATAGCACTTGGGATGAAATTCAGGGACTCACTCATGCATGCTAGGCGATGCTCTACTGCTGAGCCATGTCCCCAGCTTCTTTCTTTCCCAGTTATTTTGTCTTCAATCTATGTTCCATCATTTAAGCAGCAGAAAGCTGGACTGCTCTCTGAATAGTTCACTACCAAGATACCCAAATATCTGAGTTAAATTCATAGTGTTTGAAAGCTATACCAAGCCAGGCAGTGGTGGCGCACGCCTTTAATCCCAGCACTTGGGAGGCAGAGGCAGGTTCGAGGTCAGCCTGGTCTACAGAGTGAGTTCCAGGACAGCCAGGACTACACAGGGAAAAACTGTCTCGAAAAACAAACAAACAAACAAACAAACAAAACCAAAAAAAAAAAAAAAAAAAAAAGCAAGCAAGCAAGCAAGCAAGCAAGCTATACCAAGGCCATGTGAGTGGCGCATTCCTATAGTTCCAGCTATTCAGGAGGCTCTGAGACAGGAAGATTGCTTGTGCCTAGAAGTGTGTCTCAAATCAAATCAAATGTACAGCAGGATGATATTCTTGAGACATTTGGCTCTTCAGTTGTAAAAGCCAGGTGCTTTAGAGAGATTTTAATTTTTTCACCAGAAGCTTCCTTTAAATATCAAGAGACAGACAGATCCAGTAAGCCTAAAGTTCAGAGAGTATTCCATCATCTGTTGACTGGAAAAGTCATGTGGAATTTCACATAGGAAATATGACAGTTTCTGAGCCCAGAGCAGCATTGGAAAGGCTGAGA
This sequence comes from Arvicanthis niloticus, assembly GCF_011762505.2. NCBI lineage: Eukaryota > Metazoa > Chordata > Mammalia > Rodentia > Muridae > Arvicanthis > Arvicanthis niloticus. The sequence continues at coordinate 113,175,847 of NC_047658.1, read as the reverse complement.
CAGGAGGGCAAGAGTATTCAGATGCCCTTGGCACAGCCAAGCAGTGGTGGACAGAAGAGGCTTGGACTCTACTTCGTTCCTGGAACTCTAAGAAGACGCAGTCTGTCAAAAATACCTGATGCATTAGTGGGCAATGGTCTGAGTGTATCGATAGCACTGTCTGTGTAGACCCACGCAGGCAAAGATCTGGTGGAACCCTCCCTAGTGAGCCCACCCTACTCCTTCATCTCATCCTCTAAGCCTGGATCTCCTTGGCTCCTTGATATTTGGAGGAAAATTTGAAAAGTCCCTTGGTACCCATTCCCTTAGAGCTATACGGTGTGTTGGGGCATGATGGGAACTAAAGGCCAGGATGCTTATGAGGTTGGTGTGTGAATGGCCCAGGCCAGTGTCCAGATGGGAGTTTAGAAGTCACTGGAAGAGCTGTGGCAACAGTTAGAGACCATCACTGTGCTTCAGCTACTGAGACCACAGAAGCCTCTGGGTAGGGATCTCAGCTGCAGACTCAGTGGTCTCACCATCCAGTGGCCATGCTCAACTGAAGGAAACCACACTTTTATCAAACAAGAAAGACAGAAATGTGCTACTTAGCCTTGGTGCTCCTTCTTGGCATTAGAGTGACATAGAAGCCCTCAAGTAGAAAACCTCAAGAATGAAGCTGGTACGGGGATCTGAAGAGACAGAGTTCAAAGCTCAAGACTGTGTGAGTTGTCTCGAATTTGTCAGCTTCATTCTTTTTCTGCCATTCATAGAAGTGGGGGCTGAGAAATAAAGAAAACTACATTCTTTCCCACATGCATCTTTGGTTTGTGATTCTAAACAAGCCTGCTGCCCAAGGAAAGGTCAGAAAGGTGAGCTCCCAGGGGAGCACACACTTTCAGAGAATGGGCTTAATTAACAATATAACTATAACTAGCCTAGACCATAGACCAGAATGCCAGCTTGCCAGCTTCAGGGATGACTTGCAACGGATTGACATGTGTTGGAAAGTAAGTCTGCACATGAAACTGCAGGTAATGTTTTAGTCCAAGATGGCCTTTTGATAGATGGGGGTAATTGCCATAGGACACATGTGACTGAGAAGAACCCCATCTTAAACTTTCTTTTACAAAGCAGGAAAGTTTGGGGTCCTAGGAGCCCCAAGGGCTGTGTTCTGCTCTAGGCAATGCTTTGAGCACATGCTGGTATTGACTAAATGGGGAAACTGGAAGTGGAGGACACTGAGATATTACATCCATTTATCTCTGCCCAGTTTGGATTCGAAACAGCACTTACTTATTATGTCCCATCCCTGCCAAACTATTTTTAACTCAAAAACCTAAATGCCATTAAAAACTGGGCTCATCTGAATGATCTTGACCCATCTAAGAGCGAGCTGGGATCAACCATGATATTCAGCAACTTTTACCAGTCAATAGTGAACCATTTCCTCCTCCTAAAAAGCTCATGCCATTAACCCCTGGGAGTATAGAGACCTGGGGAAAAGTGTCCGCTCTCAATCATATCCTGGAAATAAATTTGGCAGCATCTATTTACTAATAATAGCTGAAGGGAAGCTGTTGATGGCTCCTTAGTTAAGCTGTACTGGAATTTGTGAGTTGTTCTGGGAAACCTATCGTGCCAATATCCAAGGAGAGTCAGTTTTACATATATCTTTGAAGATATAGGCATTTAGGTCAGTTTTCAGTGTCTTAGCCCAATTCACTCACATTGTGGTATACTTAGTTGTTCTGTTACTCACACCTGAAGCTTCTTCATGGCAAAGATAATGGACTGTGGTCTCTAAGGTCTTGTTTGAACTCTGGTCTATCACTTTCTACTTGAGTGACATTAGAAAAGGAATGAGCTTATCTGAGCCTGAATTTCCTCATCTATAAACAAATTGAATCATTTTGCAGAAGGACATTGTGGTGAGAAATTAAATAAAACATGACAGGCATGAGACACCAGGTGCCAGATACATACTCAACAATGTTTGCCTATTATCATTATTTTGTATATGGGGGCAAAATTTGCCTTCAGGAAAACGTAATATATGAAAAGGTGAATAGGGAGGTTTGTGTGTTAGATAAAGATTGTCCAGGTCTGGCCTGGTGGATCTCAAGCCTATAAGACCAGCTACTTGGGAGACTGAGGTGTGATGAGAGGCTCATGGCCTGCCTGGCCTAGAAAGTGAACTCAAGGCCAGCCTGGGCAACTTGGTAAGACAGAGTTTGTTTCAAAAATGAAATGAGGAGCAGGATGCAGCTCAGGAGTAGAGTGCTTGCCTAGCATGTATAAAGCCCCAGGTTCAGTGCCCAGCCCCCACTTCCGTTTATGAAACAACTGATAACAGAGTTTTTAAAGGAGTCAACTTCTCTGTCTAAAATGATTTGATTCACACAAAACTGGTTTATACAATGTTTTAGGGATACAACATGTGTGCCAAGCTCAGGTCATCTATAATACAATCACTCAGGCCAGGTCTGAACCACTATGACAGATTAACAATAACCATCCCAAGTACTCCCCAGGGCCTTTCATGAAGGGATTAGATGGATTCTGTGTGGTTTTTCAAAGGACAGATCTGTGACTAATGAGTGGAAGACATGGGGCTAGGGAAATGGGGAAAGATGGTAGCTCCTGTGGTGGAAAAACCCTTCCAAACCACTGCTTTCCAAAGTGCAATGGTCTTTGTGGTGGTGAATTTCTTAATATAAGACAGTCCACTAGGTGCTAGATATCAACCTGAGTGAGGAATGGCTTAACTATTGTAGGAAGTGGGGACATATAGTAGGTCAATCTTAAGTACACTGTGCAAGCTGGCAGATTCTCTGCCTTGGATACCAAGAAAAGACAGGAAAGAGAGTGGGTGTCCAGGAGGAGGGAAGGAATTGGAACAAACATTGCTTCTCTGGCTGGGAAATACTGGATTAAATGGCCTCTAAAATTGTTCATAATTTAAACATTCTAACTCTCACATTGTGTCATAGATGCTATTTTAACTGTATTCCTTGGAGATATTTCTATTTTAATGGTGGAGATTAGTACCTAACATCTGAAGTAAGCAGTGAGATGGGAAGGAGGTAGGCACCCAGGCCCTTCAGGTCCTGTAACCTCTTCTCAACTTGTGAAAATGGCAGCTGGGAAGAGAGACAGCCATGAAAGCCAGAGCGGAGAAAATCAAGTCTCCTTTAGAGGGAGTGAAAAATCAGCTGAGCTACATTCCAGCTTACTGGGACAGAGACTGTGTAGGCCTGAGTTCCTGCTGAAGCCTAAAATCTGCTGGCTGGCCTAGCACCTGCTCCAGGTACTTGAGAAATCAGACTGTGTGACCAGTGACTCAGCCAAGAAAGACAGGAAGCCACGCGGTACCACAGCCAGTCAGTTAAGAAGGAGAGGAAGAAAAACATGGAGAATGGGGGCAAAGAGAGACTATTTTAGTTACATAAGCCTTGGTAAGATTTGCCTGCAAATCTTAGAACAGATGTCATAGCCATGAACTGGTATGGAAGTCAGCACCACTATGACCTCTGGTGCTCCCTAACCTATCCCTCTGAGGGAGCATCCCTATCTGACCCCTGATGGGAAGTTAGTGTTGAGGTTGCCCCAGATTCTGTGCTCCAGGTGGAGAAGGCCTCAAGAAGGTGAAAGTATAAGCTAATCTGAGCTCGTGGCCCCATTTGCAAGGATGTGATTAGTGGAGAGGCACCTGGGACCTGCTCCATTTCAGGAAACCCGGTTATGGGAACTGGTGGGGGACAGACTTTTCTCAGGACCTGAGAGAAGTAGTTAACCCTTTCTCATTGTCTCTGTGGAAAACAGCCTCTTGTAGAAAGAGGCTTGTTTCCCATGGGATCAAGTCTTCAAAGAACCCACTTTCACAACAGTGTGACAAGGAGGGTTCTGGGAGTACTTTCCGTCTAAATTCCTAAGATTGGTTTCTTTCTGGGCATGTGAATGGTCTGGAGGAATTTGAGAGTAAGGAACAACCTAAGGAGAGTCTAGAACACATAGAGAGAACACACTGAAATGGGAAAAGCATCTTAACAGTCCCTAAAATGCCACTGCCCGGCAGCATTGCTTATGGCATTCTAGATCCATTCGCACTGTCTTTTTGTCTCTTGGGGGTTTCAGAGTCAACCTTATAGTAGGGTCTTTACTGTCCACACAGGGGTTTGTGTCTCAGAACAATCCACATCAGAAGCAGCCATGAAACACAAGTCCAGTTCCTGAGTAGACAGAGGAATGAAGCACAATCAGCCTGACACAGTCTGGAGACCGGTGAAAACTGGTCCCCGAAAGCATGTCAAGTAAGGTACCAAAGGTTGGGACTAATATTTAGTTATATGCAAAGGCTTCTTAGTTGACCTGGTTGACTGACCTTACCATAGTCAGTTATTTATTTTCTTTGGGCCTTACACATCTTAATCTATTGACGATAAGTGGTCCCCTCAGCAGTCCCTTCTGACTGTGGCATTTACTGGCCCAAGGAAGGAATCTGAGTAGACATGGTTTCATAATGTGGTATCCCACAGCATATAACTTACTATGTCAAAACAGGCTGGAGACACAGACTGATGGGTAAGAAAGCTCAGTGGAAGCTGTGGCTTACTCCAGCCCTGGTCTGTGGGAGGTGAGGGTATCACTTGCCTTGCTTCTTTGGATCTTGTAGAGCAGGATTAGCATTTTATGGTAACATCAATAATCTCACACTACAAAACTGCCAGGCAGCTAGCAGGTCACATCCAGGTGGGAGAAACACTGGGTAGCTGCAGAGAAGTGCAAAGAAGACTTAAGAGATGTTTTTGTTTTAAGATTCTGGCTTGACATTTACAAACTGGGTGTTAAACAGCTTGTCCCTGGAGCCAATTGTTTATAATACCTGTTACATAGATGATTACTTTTAACAAGTGGAGCTAAAAAGAAGTAGAGTGTGTCTAGCAGAGTCAGCGTTCAGCAGACATATCAAACCTTGGCTAATTACAAGAATAAAAGACATGGGAGTCCTGAAGGTGGACCCTCATATCAAAGGCTCCCCCAACTCTGGTCTAGATCCAATAGTGAGAGCACTCTTTCCCCGGCTACCTTTGTTAGGTACATGGCTACTACAGAATAGTGTTGGGTGTTCCCTGTACCTTTATCCCTGAGGCTCATTCCAAGGAGGAGGGCTCGAAGCCAAGACAGCCAACTCACCTGAAGTACTTTGCCATTAGCTATCGTTCCTCCGCCCTTCATCTCCAGTGGTATTTTCAAGGTGGAGTATTTCTGCTGAGCTGACATTTTCAGTGGGAAATTTTTTTTTTTAAAAAAGAGATGTGAAAAGGAGGGAAAGACTCCAGCGACTTCCCAAATGCCAGCTTTATTTTTCTTATCAATTCTGATGATTAAAATGAATATTCCAGAAGTAAAAGCCACCTCTCCAGGATGTCTAGCTGTGAACACCTGAGATGGGGACCACGGGCAACAGCTCTGAGTGCACTGGAAAGGGGTGTACTTCAGGTCCCAAGAGACATGTTTTTTTAAAGGAGCACCAAGGATGTGTACTGGGCAGGCACTCTGCCAGCGCCACAGCCTGTTCTGTCTAATCCCAACTTCTGCAGAGGAAGAATTTTCTCTAAAGGAAAGCGGCCAACGCCCTGTTCCACCCTTCTCCTTGGGTAACTCGTTGCCAGGCAAGAATCTCTCAAACCAGCATCTTCTTTTGGCAGTCCAAGGAACAATCTGTCAGATTCCGGATAGTTGTGAGCCTAAGTCCATCTCACTAAACCCGTTCTGTGCCTGTAGGACTATCTCTCCCTTCCTTCCAGCTAGAGACACTCAGAGCTGCTTGTCAGCCACACGTTCTGTGAAGTCAAACGTGGGGGGGGGGGGGGGAAGGAAGGGTGTAGTGGGGGCTGGGAAGCTCCCAGGATCCTCTTGGAATAGACTGGAGAGAAGCTTGGGGAAAAGTTGCCTGATACAATATAGTACCTGCAGCTTTGAACTTCAAAATAATTTTCTTAGTATTTGTTACAAATCTTATTGCATGCCACTCATAACACGGGGTAAAAAGATTGTTCACCTAAAATTCAGTTTTTGGCCACCCATATTTCCCTCTGTTAGATGTGGGAAGCGGAGCTTGGTCCCAGGCACCGCCCGCAGAACAGAAGGCAAAGCCATCTGGGGTCTAGGACCGGCTTGGGAATCCTGCACTACGCAGCCGCAGCTTTCCAGGGACCAGCCCTGGAAAATGCCGAGGGCGGTCAGAGCGCTTTGAAAAGGGCTGAGGGCCGCGTCTTGGGGAGACCGTGGGAAAGTCTCAGGAGAAGTCACCGCCCGGCCTCTTCCCGGCTCGCCTCCAACCTCGGCAGCTGCGCCACCTGTCCTCCCGCCCACGCGCCTACTGATGCGGGCCGCCTCAGGCAGCTCCTGCACTGCGCAGGCGCGAGGGCTGGGGGCGGGGCGAGCGCACAGTCCGGCGGGAAAGAACTGCCCGGCGTGGGCGCTCTACCCGGTCGAAGCTCTAGCTGAGGAGGAGTTTGTGACCAGCTGGCAGTCCTGAGAGCTGTAGCCGCTCTCCTTACGCTCTCCTTACGGAATGGGAAGGACGGCTTTGGCTGTCTGCGAGGTGATGCTGGGAAGGGAGAGAAAGACACTTCTGAGAAGAGGGCGTTGTGAGGAGGCCCTCAAAGTTTGGGTGGAGGGATCTGGCGATTCCTGAGGTGGAGGAGAAAATGCCGTGAATGGCTAGAAAAATTAAAATCCCGCTTTCTTTGGGACTGTGGGAAGGCCATGAGGTTTGATGTATGAGGTGCAGGACCATCCATCAGCCTCGTGGGTCCGTGTGTTCCGGGCTTTGCCATTATGTACACTAACACCACCACCTAAAGCTGAGAACCTGAAGGGTCACCAACTATGGTGTTTGCCATATCTGAGGTAATTCTGAGATGGGGCTTGTAGGTCAGCCAACTTGATTCTTAGCATTTTCTACCCAGCTATAATGAGAGGGGACTTGGAAAGGTGAGAAGGAAATGTGCAATCATGAAAGGGTAGGAGATCAGGGAGTCAGATGGTAGGCAAGGAGGAACCAATCAGTAAGATAAGGTGCAATATGCCCTCGGGGCAGCCACCCTGAAGTGCTGAAGATTGAATTTAAGGGCTCATGCATACGTGCATATTCCTATACATGTGGACTGGGAACTGTTTAGTTCTGGAAGATGGCATTGAATGTTCACCTGGTGGCAGCTAGCAACATGTGTTCACTCCGTTGCTGAACTTGGCAGCCATTACCTAATGGAACACTTAACTCCAGACCTTCTAAAGAACACTGCACAGATGAATACAGAATCATAGGTTCTGAGATAACTTAGAATATTCCTAGTCCTTGGTGTCTTCTTTGTCGTTGTCAAAGGAAGTTGGGGAATTAGATTTTACAAGATGACAGAACCTGGGATGGAACCCAGGGCTCTGACTCATCCACCAGTCACTATTCTTTTCCCAACTGCTATCATTACACATAAAGGCACTTGAAAAAAATCTGAACAGAGAGAGCACAGGAAATCAGAAGATAATGTGAAGGAAGATAGAAGATAGGCTGTAAAAGTGTCCAGAAACCATCTTCATAATCTTTGGTACAAATTGGGATCTTGGTTCCCAAACTGAGAGCTCCCAGCCCTAAATAAATAAATAAATAAATAAATAAATAAATAAATAAAGGTATTGTCTGAGAGATTTGTTGATTTTGGGCCCTTGCAGAGGCCCAAAATTTGATTCCCAGAATCCTGGTGGCAGTGTGCCATCTGATCTCCATGGGCAGCAAAGATGTGGTCCATGTATGAATATACCACAAAACACTCATACACATTAAAATGAGTCTTTTAGGCCAGTATGTAGTTCATGCCTTTAGTCCCAGCTTTTAGGAGTCAGTGGCAGGTGGAACTGGGTGTTTGAGGCCAGCTTGTTCTACAAAGCAAACATGAAGTTGTGAGGTGCCCTGTGGGTGCCAGGAACAGAACTCTGGTCTTCTGCAAGAACAGTCAAGTGCTCTTAACCTTAGAGCCATTTCTCCAGTCCCTTTCCAACATTCTCAAATAACATAGCTAAGCATTTATCTTATTTTGACCTTCAAAATGTGGATTTAATGAATGACAAAGATAATTCATAACTAGATGCTACTCTTTTTCATAGTTGGCTTTTATTTGGGCAAGAAAATAAAAACAAACTGCTGTTCAATTCTTTTTAAAATTTTCATTTCCAAGTGATCTTACCCAGCAACCTAATTTCTTAATTTCCTGTCTTGGTGTGCATTGCATTGAATTGTACTGTCTACTTATGTATTTTTGTGTTTAGATGCTATAATCTGAGCAAATGTGAATCTGTCATTTCATAAGCTGGAATACAGTATTTTTTTTCTTTTTAACAGTTCCAAGTGGGGTTTATTCAGGAGATAGGGCAAAGATGGGGGGCAGGGAGAAGAAGAGGAAGAAGATTGAAGAAGAGGGAATACAGTATTTTATAATAGAGTTTTAACTGTATCATACAAATTTGTTAGGACCATGATTTTAAAGATTATGTTTTATTTGAATTGTGCTCTTTTCAGATTTTAAGATATTTAATAATTTACTGGAAGTGTGCAGCAGGAATACCAAAGAGAGCATTGCTAGATGGGCAGCTAGTGATATCCATAGAAGCATTACGTTCTAAGCACCTGCCAAATTCTCTGCATTGTATAATAACTAGTAAGTAAATTATCTGTTTTGTTGTGTTGTGATACATAATTTATATAAAAATTTCAATTTGTCAAAGTTTCATTTCTAGTGTAGTTATAAAGCAAAATGACTTTTGATTTTTCGAGACAGGGTTTCTCTGTGTAGCCCTGGCTGTCCTGGAACTCACTCTGTAGACCAGGCTGGCCTTGAACTCAGAAATCCACCTGCCTCTGCCTCTCAAGTGCTGGGATTAAAGGCATGCGCCACCACTGCCCGGCAAAATGACTTTTAATAGGTATTTGGTAATAGATTTGTAAGTGCAATATAGGGAAGATACATAGGATTATTATTGTGAGAATATATAGCTTTCTTAAATTAAAATTGCTTAAAAAATTTTACTTTTGCTCTTAGTTTTATCTTTTTCACAAAAAAAATTATATCAATTTTACCTTTTCTTCATGTTTAGACTTTGGCAATTGCAAAAAAGGGCAAAAATAAAAGAAAAGAAGACTAAAAAGAAAAGAAATGATGAATGGTGTATATTCTTGTCCAGAAACCCAATTTCATGGACATTTTGAGCTAATGGACTTCTCAGCATATCTGGCATAGATGGCATTTGCATTATATATTATATATATATATATATATATATATATTACATTATATATCTTCATGTACTTATGTTTGTAATCTATAAAGAAAAAGATGATATACACTTGACATAGTGTGTCATTATAGAAACATATTTGGAGAGTGAGACTTTCTAGTTATATGACTCCTTGGAATAATTATTAACATTCAGTATATATTCTAGATTTTTCTGTGTATGTGTGCACAGTTACTATCTTTTAAAAGAAACAGTGGCACATACCTTTAATCCCAGCATTTTTGAGGTAGAAACTCCTCTCTTAAGTTCTAGGCCAGCCTTGACTATAGAGTCAGTTCCAAGACAACCAGTGCTATGTAGAGAAACCCTGTCTTGAAAAAATTAAAAGAAAGAAAAAAAGAAAAAAGAAACAGAATTGGTGTATTACAGTCTCGTGTGCTTTTAGTAAAAATGGTCAGTGTTTTGTGTCATCATGTAGAGATCTACTTCATTAAGTTTGTGTTTTGAAACACACAAACTTCCTTTGTTTTAGATTTTAACAGCTATATAGGTACACAATTTTAATAGTGGGCTAGTTTAGGCCAGGCATGGTGGGTCACAACACTTGGGAGGCCGAGGCAGGAGGACTGCTTTGAGTTTGAGGTCAGCCTGTCATATATACTGAGGTCCAGATCAGCCTAGGCTGAGAGTGCCCATGTCCAGAACTTACCGAGATGCTGGATGGGTGTGGTAAACTGCTGATAGTTAGAGCCTAGCAAGGCAGAGACTAAGGGTCCCAGCAGACTAGCAATATGGGTGAGCTCTGGATTCAAAAGACCCTACCTCACAGAATAAAATGGAAGAGCAATTGAGGAAGATTGCTAACATCAATCTTGGTCCTTCATACACATGTGCGCGCACACACACACACACACACACACACACACACACACACGCGCACACACACTCAAATACCATGTACAGGTGAAAAGAAGGCAAAATAAGGTCAAGAAACAATTAAGGAAGAAATGCAGTGTCAACCACTGGCCTCCACACAAATGCATGCACACAATTTCTTGCACATATATGCAGATGTACAGTATAGATACATAGACCCCCAAAAGGGCTATATGATGGCCCTGGCCCAGCCTCCTGACTTATTTCCTCCTAAAGCCCAAGACTTTTAACCATATTAATTGATTGCTTTTAATTACCTGTTTCTAAACTTATTTGTAATGTATTATCCTTTTCATTAAAAAATGCTTATTTTTAATTTTATGTTTGTTTCTGTGTATAGGGATGTACATGTGAATGCCCATGCCTATGGAGGCTAAAGGTGTTGGAGCCTTCTGGAGTTCGAATTATAGAACTTGTGAACTGCCCACTTGGTTTCTGGGGATTGAACTCTGCTTCTTTATAAGAGCCCTAGGCACTATTAGCTGCTGAGCCATCTCTCAAGCCCCTTAAATTTTTTAAAAAAGGAATCATTATTATTAGCTTTTGTTTGTTTGTTTTGGTTTTTTGAGACAAGGTTTCCCTATGTGGCCTTGGCTGTCCTAGAACTTGTTCTGTAGACCAGGCTAGCCTTGAACTCAGAGATCTACTTGCCTCTGCCAACTTGAGTGCTGGGATCAAAGGCGTGGGCCACCACTGCCCAGCTGTTATTATTGGTTTTTAAAGAACAGGTCTTCTGTGGTCCAGGTTGACTTGTGACTCAATATAGCCAAGGGTAACCCTAAACTTGGGCTCCTCCTTCCTTTATTTCCAGAGTACTAGAATTACAGGTGTATGCTTTCACAGCTGGTTTATGTGCTGCTGGGGATCCACAATAGTCTTTCATACTATGCATTCTAATAAGCTGTAGTATCAGTGTCTTCTTTGATACTATACAAAGTATCACTGGGTAGCCGAGATTGTCCTTGAATTCATAGCAGTACTATTGCCTTAGCCTTCTGAGTGGTAGGGTTATGGGAATAAGCCACCATGCTGGCCTTCAACATGTCCTAATTTTGGTACTTTCTGTATCTGATACTTAACTCTTTATTTTGGGGTCTTCTCTCCATCATTAATCACAGTGTTTCTTGATTTATTTTCCTCTTGTGTTGGATTTTGTTTTCTGAGTCCCACTTTTTTTTTTTTTTTTTTTTATTTCTTGACTTACTCACTGTTGTAATGGCTGTTAGATTTTAGCAGCTTCCTGACAAAGAGGGTTGGGAAGGTAAATTTCTTGAGATTTTGTATTTCTGAAATTGTCTTCACTCCATTCCTTTAGTAACTCATCTGTTGCTATTGGAAATTCTGACATCTTTATAATTATCCTGTACATGACCTATTTTTCTTTTTCTCCCTGTAAGCTTATATAATACTTTTTTAAACCTTTGTTTTATTAGACATAATAGATAATTTTGAAATTTCAGTGACCTAATAGATGAAATGTTGGTTTTTCCTTTATCACCATGTGTGTGCGTGGGGGGGGGGTTGTTTTAATTTAGAATCTAAGATATTTCATTATTGTGGCTTCATGTTTCCCTAGACTCTCTAATATCTACCCATTCAGCTAAGGATGGAGAAAGAGAACAAGGTTTATAATGCAAATATTTTTAAGAGTAGGTTTGGAAATTACATAGATTACTTTTGTTCCCGTTCTTTTGACTGAGACTTAGTCCCATGGTCGTAACTGGTCTGCATATGTAAAGGAGCCTATGGAATGTAGTCTAATGTGCTCAGGAAGAGGAGCAGGCTGAGGACAGCAGCCCCTGCTCTTTGTTCTGTGCAACGCTGGGCCTTGCTGGGGTCACTTTCTCTCCATTGAGCCCGGTGCTCAGCCTTTTTCATGTAACTCAGGTCCTTTGGGGTGGTAAATTTTGCTTGCAGTTCTTCTACAGAAGTTTCTATTATTTAGATAGTGGATTTGTGGAATTTTCTTTTCTAAAATTTTCTTTCCTATTTTTATGTTTTTCTATTTTCCTCCAGTTTTTCTTCTGACTCTTCATTGAGGAAATCTCGTCTTGTTCAACATCAGTCTTGTTATATCTTTGCTTTTAGAATGGTCAGATCTTTCATCTTAATGGGTAAAGGCGTAACAGCTAACATTTCTGAAGCAAAGGAGAGCAGAGTGTTAGTTATCTCTGTGCTCTGTGTTTAGATTCACTAAAGACTTTTTAAAAGACAATTCTTGTTTTCATCTCAGAGGTTCATCCTTCAGTGTATTCAGAGAACAGCTTCTCCCTGCATCTCTTAGGGAGGGCCAGCCTCTGGGATCCTGAAAAGAGAAGGGAAGTTCTAATTAAATTCAGTTTAAAAAGAGGACAAAACATTTGCTCTTCTTTGAAATCTAGGTACAAGTAATTCTTAACCCAGTTGACTGGCAAAATTATTATTATTATTATTATTATTATTATTATTATTATTATTATTTCTTCTTCTTCTTCTTCTTCTTCTTCTTCTTCTTCTTCTTCTTCTTCTTCTTCTTCTTCTTCTTCTTCTTCTTCTTCTTCTCCTTCTCCTTCTCCTCCTTCTCCTCCTCCTCCTCCTCCTCCTCCCCCCTCCCCCCTCCCCCTCCCCCTCCCCCTCCCCCTCCCCCCTCCCCCCTCCCTCCTCCCTCCTCTTCTCCTTCCTTCTTCCTTCTTCTTTTTGGTTTTTCCAGACAGGTTTTCTCCGTGTAGCCCTGGCTGTCCCGGAACTCACTCTGTAGACCAGGCTGGTCTCGAACTCAGAAATCTACTTGCCTCTGCCTCCCAAGTGCTGGGATTAAAGGCATGCGCCACCACTGCCCGGCTTGGCAAAATATCTTCTATTTCACAGAAAAAAAAGAAGGGCCAATATTTTAATTAAGTCTTAAATTCAACATTAGTTACTGGCATCTTGTACTCTGATCAATAGTTGCAGTTTGGAGTGTCCCATAATCATGGTCTTTCATGTAGAATAGCATCTAAAGGAACAGTCCTGTGTTGATTATAGGTGCTAAATATAGGTGAAAAGAGCTCATGGCATTGCCAACCCCCACACAGTCATTGTACTTTAAAAACCTATTTTGCCCTCTATTTATACTGAACTCATTAATAAGATCTCCCTTTAATATTCTGTATCTAAAAGCAATATTTTCAGAGTCCCACTGATTGGCTTAAAGTCAAATCTTTGTAATTGTCTTAAATTTTTGTCTGTTTTTTTTTTTTTTTCTTACAGTTACTTCAATGGGAAGTGTTTATGGTGGCTTTGAATTCAAGAAGTTTCTACAAGGTAAATAATTGCCTAACTTTCCTGAGACTAAATCTCTTTCTGTCAGTGAGTTTGGTATTTTCTGAAATAGATTTATTCTAAAAGATAGAATTTCCTGGTTTAGTAAATAAAAATATAGGATGCCCACTTAAGTTTGATTTTCAGAGAAACACTAGGTTTCTAAAGATAATTTATTTTTCAATTATGTGTATGTTTTTTGTGTATGTATGTTGTATGCATATCACGTGTGTGGTTGCATGAGAAGTCTGAGGAAGAAGTCAGATCTGATGCTGGTGATTATGAGTTGCTCAACAGAGGTGCTGAGACCTGAACGCAGGTACTCTGAAAGAGCAGCACCTGTTCTTAACCCCTGAGCTGTCTCTCCAGACCCAGAGACTCATGTTTCAGTGTAAGTGCTCATGGTAATAATACTTCATCGTACACTTTATCTGACTATTCCACCAAAGCAATAAAGTAGAATAGACGCAGGAGTGGGGATGATATCCAGGACACTGTGGCTTTTCTGACTATTCTCTGTACATCTTAGGCAGATGTTTCCTGGATGTTAAAGAGAATTTGTTCTCATATAATTTAGATAAGGAATGTACATACCATAAATGTTTTTTCCTGTTAGTAATATAGTAATATTTTTCTCTGTTTTATATGTCAACATTAGTATGTTTTAGAAACTTAAATGTTTTAAAAACTTTATTTATTGTGTGTATGTGTGTAGATCAGAGAATAACTTGTTGGAGTTGGCTCTTTCCCTGTACTGTGCAGGTTCTGGAGACTGGACTCATGTTGTCACCCTTGGTTGCAAGCTCATTTACCCACCGGGCAGATCAGTCTTGCCAGCCTCAGTTTAGGAACTTTTGATGATTGTGGGTTTAATGAATTCTTCTTTCCTTTAACTTATGAATAATATATATTTATTTTTAAAGAGACCAAAATGATCTGAGAACTGTTGTGCTTCTATTTTTATCTTCTGTGGTTGTTTGGTTCTAAAATATTAGTCAGTGAACATGTTTTTCTTGGTTAATTGTAAAAATGTAAATTTTACTGAGTTTGTGTATTGGTGTTGGGGATGCAATTCAGGGCTGTGCACAGGGCCATGCACACACACTAGGCAGATGCTATCATTACTTTTTGTGGTACTAGGGATGGAATAGGTTTTGCATATACTTGCCAAGTGTCTTACCACAGAGAAGCATCACCATCTCCTGTTATTTGTTTTTGTATTTAATAACATACAACATTTGATCAGTTTTATTAATATTTGGTTATTATAATTAAGATGGTTTAAGAATTTTACTTTTAAGACTGGAAAGATAGCTGAGCAATTAAGAGCACACTAGCTGTTCTTACAGAGAACTGAGGTTCAATTCCTAGCACCCACATGATAGCTTACAACTATTACTTCAGAAGAGGGATCTGATTCTCTCTTCTGCCTTCTGTGAGTACCACGTGTGCATGTGGTAAACATACATACATGCAAACAAAACACTCATTAAAATTAAAAATTAAAAAATAAATTAAAAATAAAAATCCAAATCTTAACAAAAGAATTTTACTTTTAATACTCTAGTTATGCGTACTCTGCAGGCACTTTTAACTAGATACACATATCTCATTCTGTCAGTTACATTTTAATAATTTGAACAGAGAGTTGCAGTGACATTAGTGATCATAATATTTTTGTTTAAATTACAAATTAAATAAAAAGTGAGCTTTCATTTAAAGTTTTTATGGGAACTGATCTGTGACTTTGTGAGGAAAACATCTAGCATTTTTTTTTTGTGGCTTCGAGTAGTTATTTACTAGTTTGTTATCAAACATCTAACTTTGCCTTTCTCCTTCCCCTTCCTAACAGTTTTCTTGAGATTTGAGTTTCTTAGTGACTGAAGTGCATACACTTTGGTGGACAACTGACCACACTTGTGGAGCCATGCCATACTTGGCCAAAGCAGCATACCCCAGAGAGCAGTATGCCTTGCTTATCCTTCAAGGTTGTTGCATCCTTGGTTAAAGCATCCAGTGTTCTTAACTGCTGAGCCATATCTTTAGCCCCAAGTTCTAATTTTTAAAGAGACAATGAGGAGAAGATTTTTTTTATATTAATGTGATATAACATATTTTATTGAGATAGGGTCTCATGGAGAAACTGGCCTTGAAGTGATTTTTTTCTTTTAACTCCTGAACAGATACTCTGAAAGTCTGAGTACAGTGTTTGTCCTTTAGTGATAATTAGTAATTATTAATTATTCCAGTGAGCATTTATTACACTGTAGGCCTGTGCTTATAACAAAGGAGTTTTTGTTTGTTTTTGGTTTCTTGAGACAGAGTCTCTCTCTTATGTAGCTCCTTACCTGTCTCTGCCCTCTGAAGGTTGAGATTAAAGTCATGTGCCTGGCTCTCATACTTATATTTCGTGGTTGTTGTTTTTGAAAAACTATGCCTAGTTTATGGGGCTCTGGGATGAGACCCATAGTCTCTTGCATGCTAAGCAAGCACACTACTAACCAAGCTATATCTGCAGCTCAGTTCCCACTTACACTTTAGTCATTCTGTCCTGATGCCTCCTAAGCCATCCTGAAGGAAAAGGGCATCAACTTACTGCCCTGAAGAGTTGCTCTGCTTCTAACACTTTTGGGAGTGTTGAATCCAGTTAAAAAGTTGTTATGACTGGACTTTATGGTACATGCCTGTGATCCCAGCACTTGAGAGGTAGAGATGGGAGAATGAGAAGTTTAAAGACATCCTTGGCTACCTAGTGAATTTGAGACCAGCCAAGACTACATAATATCCTGTCTCAAAAACTCCTCCTCTCCCAGAAAAGAATCATGAACTAGTTGCCTCAAAATCATCTTAGTTGTTCTTAGTTGCTTTTCTTTGGGGGATTATTTTCATTGGATGATACAAAGAATGGAAAGATCATTCTGCTCCAGTTGATGTGTGTGAAAATGCTTTGAAAGAAGAAGAAATTCTGTATAGACAGAGGAGTATGTTGTGAGCAGTGGGAAGGTGATAGTGTTTTCTGTAATATCAACTCATACTTAATATGTGTGTACAAGAAGTGGCCAGATTATAGGTAAGGCTGCTTCAACTAATATTTGTGAAAGTGCTTTGAAAAATGAAAAGCCTGTAACAACAAAGGAGTCAGTTTATTGCATTGTTGCTAGTAGGGAGGAGGTATCATGTACCGCTTATAAAACAATCATGTTTTTATATGAATACAAAGTTTAGATAGTGTCATGGTGACTTAGATTTAACTGTTAATTGTAGAAGCTCAAACACCTTTGTTTAATATATTTTTATATGATTGTGATACAGAGTGAATGGCTCTTTCTACAGATATGAAATATTATGGATCAAGTATACAGTAAAATGTGAGCCATTTGTTCATTGCCAGTCATGTTTAGTAGCCAACTTCAGCTTCATTCTTCAGTTGTTAGGAATTAAAATACTAACCTCCAGTCCATAATGCTATTTATTCATACTAATTAGTAGCATAAATTGCTCACTGAAGCTCACAAAGGAAATTGGCTAAGACTAAGACTCAAATCCCTTAGCTCCCTGGCTTATGTACCATTAATTATGCCTTTATTACTATTATTATTTATTTAACATTCCTGTAACACTGTTAGCAAACTGCTTTAAATTGGTCCACTGTCCTTATACTGTTTAATTAGCTTCGTCAGGGAGCTCCTGATGAGCTGACTCATTCATCACCAGGATCCAGAATTGTGTATCTTTACAAAATTGGAGGTATACCTCTGAGTTCAATGTGACCACACTGTCATCTTCATCCCTTACTTGTAGGCACTAAAAATCAATCTCAGGGCTTCAGACTAAGCAGCAGACGTCTTTACCCACTTAGCTAGCTCACTGGCTTTTGCTGTTCTGCTCTTAAACTTTATTGTTTCTATGCTGAAGACATTTTTCTTCTTTTTCTGTCACTGACATGTCACTAAACACCAGTGGAAAAGCTTGTCAAATAATCTCTTCTGAGATATGTGTAATATGATTTCCTAAATTGCTACTTGATGTATCCATTCATCTTTAGACAAGTCAACACTCTTACAATTCTTCAGGGTTAGAAATCTTGCCTTTTTTCCCCAGAGGAATGAGTTTTCAGTTTTCTTTTCTTCATTGTATAACAAATTAATTTTTTGGTAATTATGTCTGTAATATATAATTGTTTATTAAGTTTATTAGTGCTTTTTGATTCCTCTCTGAATGATTTCCTATTTGCTTATTTAAAAAACAAAACAAAAGAAAAAGATCAGATTTGATGCCACCCATCAATTAGAATAATCCCCTTCACTTCTAAGAGCAGTGGCCACTGTGTTGGACAGTTTTATGTTATCTTGATACAAGCTTCAATTGAGAAAATGTCTCCATAAGATCAGACTGCAGACAAGCCTGTTGGGCATTTTTTTTTATTACTGATAGATGTATGATAGCTGCCAAGCCCATTGTGGGTGGGGCCACCCTTGGGTGGTCCTGGGTTCTATAAGAAAGCTGACTAAGCAAGCCATAAGGAACAAGCCAGTAAGCAGCAGCACCCCTCCATGGCCTCAGCATTAGCTCCTGCCCCCAAGTAACCACCTAGTTGAGTTCTTGCTTTGGCTTTCCTCAATGGATGGTGACTGAGTTATTATGTAAACCAAACAAACCCTTCCTTCCCTTCAACATTGTGTGCTTATTATAACCCTTGTGTGTAATTCTATTTATTATGTCATATATATATATGAAATATGCATATCATTTCATAAATATATATATATATATTATATGCAGTTGAATTAGCTCTATAATATATGTCTGTTTAGTAAAACATGGATGGTATTTCCAGTTTGTCCAAGTTCCTAGGCTCTAGAAACTCCTTCCTGTCCTGTTGTTCCTCAGATGGGAAGGAATGGTGCAGTGGTTACTAGAGGGAGCCACATTTGTAGGTCTGTAGTTACTTCACTGCTTGTATTCCTTCTCTTATTGTATTTCTTGTCTACTAACCTGTGTGTAAGAGCTCTTTTGAGGTTCTCCAGGGAAGAACAGCTATTCAAACAACCTTGACTGGGAACAGTCTTGATATATCAGGGATGTGCACACAGCGGGTGAGCGGGTGATGGAGGCAGGAGATACCTGTGTAGCCAGACAGATCAGACAGATGAACCCTGCCAGTTAGTAGTGCCACAGATAGCAATGACAGTCTTACCTGTGTTTTGAAAATACCTTCTCCTCATTCCTTCTTATAATTAACTTCATTTAAATGATCTATTGCAGTCTTGGGGCTGGATGGAAGGTCTTCAACATGCCAAGAGCAATGCTCCTGAACTACATCTCCAGTCCTCCGTTTTGTTTTTGTAAAATTGACATAATTTAACTCTATCCAGTTTGACAAAACATCTTAAAAATACTTTTTTCTAAGTCAGAAACTTTTAATCTTTTAAATTTTTTTTTTAAAAATCTAGATAAGAACGCTCGACTTTCTAAATAAATGCTGCTTTGCTCTGCCATCAGTGAAATGTTTTTCTTCCTATTTTTGTGGAGCTCAGGATTAAATCCAGGACTTCTCTTTTTTTATTGGATAAAAAAAATTTACATTTCAGATGTTATCCTTTACCCCATTCCCCCTGCCCAGGAACCCCCTATCCTAGCCCCCTTCCTCCTGCTTCTATGAGGATGTGCCCCTACCCCCACTCCTACCTCCCCACCCTCGAATTCCCAGGCCTTATCAATGCTCATAAAGAGTTCTTCTGATGAATTACTACAATCCCAGATTTCTTCCCTCTACTAAACATTAAAATTTAAAAGTCTATTTGGAAGACATGATTAATAGAGTCAAGCTTGTTCAGCATTGAGAGAGGATCTCAGGATGATCAATCTTTGAATTTTTAAATCTGAAATTCTTATATACAGAGAATAAAATTGTATTACAATTTAACATTTTAGAGGGTCTACAACTGTAAATCTGAGAGATTAGCTAACACCCCCTACCTACCACCTCTTACAGCTGTAGCCTCTTCTCTCTATAACAGAAGCACGTAACTTAGGGTCTTTGATAAAAGTTTAAATTTTTGCAGTTTTGTGGCTATACTTGTTTTCTGGTGAAAAGATGCATAATTCAATTCAATCAGATTTTAACCAGGTCTGTTATGGAAATTAAGATGATTAACTTTCTCCCATTCCTTTTATTTTTATTTTTTTTATTTTCTTGAGGGTCTCACTTAGGTAGCTTAGCCTGGCATGAAATATACTATGTACTGTGCAGATGAGGCTGGCCTCAAATCCACAGAGCTCTGTTTTTTCTGCCTCTCTAGTGTTGGGGTTAAAGGCAAGAGCCACCATGCCCAGCTCTCCTAGTCTTTAAGCAAGACATGACATCATTCATTTTTTGAGAGGTAGGTCAGACCTGTTATCTGTTTCAGAGATGAGGAAACCCAGACTTACATCAGCTTGTTATCCTAAGTTTAAAGAGAAGAATTTTGTGGTTTTATAAATCACTAGTTATCCATTAAACCAAATGAGAACAAGCTTTTGATACATTCTAAAGAGCTTCTGGCTGCCAAATTTGCCTTACACTAGGGAAGATTTTTTTTAAAGGTTGACTAAAGACCAAAGAAACTAAGATAAGTAGGTTTCCATGCTCCTTTGCTTCCCTTATTGCTTTGTATAGTTTGCCTGCATGGATGTCTGTGTATCGGGTGTATGCTTAGTACCAGAGGAGGCTAGAAGAGGGCATTCGATTTTTTTTTTTTTTTTAGAGTAACAGACACTTGTGAGTAGCCACATGAGTGCTGGGAAGCAAACCCAGGTCCTCTGAAAGAGCAGCCAGTGCTTTTAACTGCTGAGCTATCTCTCCAACACCCCCTTAATATCTTACATCTTCATTTTTTTAATTTTTGCAACTCTATTTGTGCACCTCATGCCTCAGTGCATGTATGGATTACAGAGTGTAACTTGTAGGAATGTTTCTCTTTTGACCAGGTAGAGCTCAGGGGTTGAACACAGGTCTTCAGGTGTGGCTCCCAATTGCTAGCCAAGTATAACAGAACTTTCATCTGAATCACAAATGCTACTGTTACTTAAAACAACTTTTAAACATCAATTTCAGGAAAAATATAAATGGAGTCTGATAAAAAATTTTCTACTCAGTTCCAAAATTTTCAATGAAATGAAAAGTTGTATGCATTAAAATATTAATTTCAGAGTCACTAATGTTAATTATCATGTATCAAGAACCATATGCTCAGAATAATCACTGTGCTGAATGCACTACATACTTTTATTTAATCCCCAAAACAACTTTATGAGGTAGGTGTCTTTTAAAGATCAAATAACTTGCTCAAGGACACAGTACGAGTTCTTGAACTGTTCTGCTCTTCATGCTGACATGTGTATGAATGTAGCTAAATGCCTATTAATAGAAAAATGGCTAATTTATGATAACATGGTTTTACTTTTTTTCTTGGCACTGGGGATTAAATACTGAGTGTGATGTTCTACTATTGAACCAGCCCATATTTATCTGGGTAAACAGTTTAGCCAGTAAAAATAATGACTAGATGACTATACTATAACACGAAAAATGCATATAATGTGTTAAAAAGCAATAGAACATATTGCATATATTATGAATATGGCTGTATCAAAATACATAGGAATGGTGATTCTAAAAAAAATACAATAAGATGCCAACATTTATCATAGTGTGTACATTTGTAAATGATTTTGTTTAATGTCTGTATGTTTGTGACTGTGAGCACATGCATGCCATGGGTTGTCAGAGGATAACTTTCTGGGGCTGATTCTGCCTTTTTCACCATAGAGCATGGAGACTGAATTCCAGTCTCCAGTCATCAGGCTCGTGTGATCATCAGGTTTACCCACTGGGCCAACTTGCTAGTCCCAGGAAGTTCTACTGTTGTTCTTGTTCCCCTTTTCTCTGTCTTCACCTTTTCCTTCTGTTTTGTTTTGTTCTTGCTATATAGTCTAGGCTGGCCTTGAACACTCAATCCTTCTACTCCAGCCTCCTGAGTGGGGATTACAGGTGTGAGCCATTTTATCTAGCAATCTTTTCTTATTTTTCCAAAATTAGCTATATTACTTCTATAAGAAAAAGATTCAAAGCTGGGTCTGGTAGTGCATATTATTAATCCCAACACTTGGGAGGCAGAAACGGGTGGATCCAACCTGGCCTACATAAAAAGTCCTGGGTTAGCATGGGCTGCATAGTGAGATCTGTGATAATGGCAAAGTTGAGATCCATTTGCTATATTATTTGGTTTCTTCAAGAGACTCAGAAAACTATTAACTATCGGTTTTGCTAGGGCTAACACCGGTACTTTAGCATAATACCATAATGATGCCTGCAAAGAAAGCACCAGTAGAATGGAAGTGTTATTGCAATTGTAAAAATGAGGCTAATTAAGACAACACAGGAGACGCTCTTTCAGTGACTGTGATTTATGTCATTTACACTGGCTATTGTTTTTTACTGTAAAACTTTAGAAACTTTAGAAAAGGAAAAATAGCAGGAAGAGTGATCTTTCAAAAATGTTGCATCAAATCTTCATTCGAGACTTTAAAATGCAGAGGATCAGTGATTGTGACGGCATGTTCACAGAGCTACCCAGCCAAGAAACCCATCAACTATGACGTGCTCAGGTCTTTGACAAAAAAAAATGGGGAGAGGGGGTGCTGGGCCACATAATACCATGAACCCACTCAAAGGGAACATGGCCTGAGAATTGGATGGGTACAAATTCAATTTTCTTTTCAAGCCTTCACCTGCCTCTATACAACCTCAACAGTCAGATTCACCAAATGTGACTTAAGCTGCTGCCTATGATCCAGTGGAACAGGGAGGCAAGTATATTGCATACAGCTGAATGGAGGCAGGTTATTACAGATAAAGAGGAAGCAGGGTTATTATATACAGGTGACCAAGTAGGAGTAGTCTGTAGGGGAACAGTCTTCAGGCTGTAAATACAGTGGAGAGAGCTATGGTGGACATTTTCTATACATACTATCAATATTTGCACTAAGACCAGAAAAAGGCTTGCCACTTATCTGAACCTGCCCCAACCTCAGAAAGACTTTGACATTTTCCTATGGGTCCAAGGCTGTGTTGATGTCAACAGAAAACATTCACTCAGGGCCCCTCTGTCCTCTACAATACTTTAAACTTAAGTTTTTCGTGGTTTTGAACACTGAACACTCTTAAGGGTAGAGTGCGAGATCAGAGGTTGAAGTCTGGCCCTCCACTGAACTTGAAGCTCATCACCAATTGGCAGGACTGACTGGCCAGCAGACTCTCAGGATCCCTCTCATCTTCCTGAACCATCTCCAGCCTGTCTGTGGCTTTGACAGTGTTCACCTAAAAATCCTGGCTGAGGTTTGCTGTTGAGGTTTAAATTTTAGGAAAATTTGTCCATGCTTTTAAAGCATTTTTTTCTGTCTTATTCTCCTTCTGGGACTTCTAGTATATATAGTTAAGACAGGTTGGTGTTTTCCTAAAGGTGCTTAAGACTTTATTCGTTTTTTTCTACAAAATTTAAAACATTTTTCTCATTATTATCCCACCTGGTTCCCTCCCTCTGTCCACCTCTGATGACTATTTTATTTCTCCTTCTGAGTGAGATTCAAATATCTTCTCTTGGGTCCTACTTATTATTTAGCTTCTTTGGGTCTGTGGATTGAAGAATTCATATCCTGTACTTTATGGCTAATATCCACTTATGAGTATATACCATGCATGTCCTTTTGGGTCTGGGTTGCCTCACTCTGGATATTTTCTAGTTGCATCCATTTGCCTGCAAAATTCATAATGTCCTTGTTTTTAATAGCTGCATCGTATTTCATTGTGTAAATGAACCACATTTTCTGTATCCATTCTTCAGTTAAGGGACATCTAGGTTGTTTGCAGTTTCTGGCTGTTACTACTCTTCACTGGGTGAGATAATACAGCTTTAGGGAAAAGATGATATCTTACAATGTTGCTTAGTCCGGCCTCAAACTCCTGGATTTGACAGTCTTCCTACTTTAACCTGAGTGGCTGGGTTTACAGATGTATTACACTGTGCCCTGCTTTGGGTTGTTTTTCTTTTTCACCAGTCTTTAGTGAGTTCAGTGGCTCTTCTTTCATGTCTACATTGCTGATGAACCAATCTAGTAAGTTCGACTTTTCAGTTACAGAATTCCCATGTAGTTTTCTTTTTTTTTTCCCATGTGAATGATACTTGGTTATTACTAAATTTTTATTACATTTGTTTGTGTATGCATTATGTATGTGTGTTTGTGTGTGTGAGTATATGGGTGTTCCGGCCCGAGCTGCCCCACACTTGGGGGCCAAAATGTCCTGGACTGCTCTGCTGCTCTGGTCCGCGGGTCAGGGTCTAGCAAGAGAGAGAGAGTGTGGGGGGGGGCAGGGAAGGAGGGAAAGAGACTTGAAGAATGGAAGACAAACCAGAGTGTGTAGTCAAGTCTGGTTTACTGTCTCCCATTCACTATATTGACTCCCTCTTATTGTCTCCTTTATTGTCTCTCTTGCAAGGAAATCCTGGGTATTTATAAGCACAAGCAGGGGAACACAGCTGAAGACACTTTACCACGTGCACTTTGCAGGCATGGATATCACATGTGCCTTGCAGCTGGGGTCACTAAACAGCAAAACAAAATATGTGGGATAAACAAGATATTTATCAGAGTGTGCTTCAGTTGTTGTAGGCTGTTGAAAAACAAGTCTCTTATCAGGGTATGTGGCTCAAGATGGCTGCAAAGATGATAGCCGCTTTCTGCTAAAAGTCAGCTCCCAACATATGGGCATGTGTGTACTATAGTGTGTTGTAGTGATTATTTTAAAAACCTGCTGGTCAAGCCGACTATCTAAGCTGCAGCGTCTCTGCCTAGCTCAGCCGCCATGTTGTGTGGCCAGAAAGCATGTGCATGCCACAGCTAGAAACGGCTAGCCAGAAACACTAGCCCTGCCACCCATGAGACACCAGTGTGGGAGATGGCTCTGCCAATTTTCCAAGCTGTCCCTGCAAGGCTGGGCATTGCCCAGACCATCCTGCCAACCACACAGGCTCAGTACAGATCTAATCTAATGCTTAGATTATCCAAAGGCTTATATATTTAGTAATGATCAATAACAAGATGCCCTTACAATCAGAGGTGTAACCCAATACCCAACCTAGATATACCAACTACCTTTGACTGCTACAGACAAGCGAACATCAGCCTCCATGTCCCCCTCTCTCGTTCTCCATCTCCCCTTAGCTCTTCCTCTTCCTTCTTCTCCTTCTTTACTCCTCCTCTTCCTCTCCTTACTCTTCCCATCTTAGCTCCTCCTACAATAGTGTGCATGGAGATCGGATGTTGACATATATTTTTCTCAACCTACTTTAATAAGGGTTCAACCTCTCCTCTAGCCCACCACCCACCAAAGGTAGTGGAAAAAGAAAAGTTATTAGGACACAGGGGAAGTAGACCTTTTTAGAAATAGTTGTTTGGGGGCTAGTCCAATCTTTGTTGTTGGGATATCAGCAGTCCAGCCTTCTAGCAAAACACCAACACAAATCAGCAGGGGCAGGCCAGTCCATTCAGCAATCACCACTCACAATTCAGCAGCTGCAGGCCAGTCCACTCAGCAGATACCACACAAGAAACAGCAAGAGCAGTTCAATCCAGAAGAAACCACAATGCTCACCAACTAGCCTGGGTTAGAGAAGCAGCAAGAAGCTGCAGGAACCTTATGAGAAGTTCTCTGGCAAGTTTCTATCAAGTCTCACCAGTAAAAACAGTGCAATGTGAGGTAAACCATGCATGCTGTCAGCAAAGAGTAGTGAAGTGAAGCAGAGCAGACTAATATTCCTGCTCCCACTGTCCCTGGGGTTATGTTTATATTCCTTCTAAATATCACGTGTCCTTTCACATGTCTGCTATAACAAACAAACCATCCTTTCACCTATGTCTGCTTTAACAAAACATCCTTTCACTTGTGTACCCCGGAAAAACATCATTTGACATAACTGATTTTCCAAAGAAACCAGAAGTTTCCACTTCAGAGTATAATTTACAGGAGTCAGTTCTTTTTCTACTTCATGGGTTCTGAGGATCCAAGTCAAGCTGTCAGACTTGGCAGCAAGCATCATTATCTACTGAGCATCTTGCTAGCTTTCATATTTATTTATATCAAAGCTCTGGGGAACTCTTAAAGACACACACACACATACACACACATGTTTCAGCTTTGTGTTATATGTTGTTCTTATGTACTTTGTCTCAGTAAACCTTTATTTTATGAGCCAGCATCCTTCCAGTTTCCAAGATCCTTTTGCCCCCAGTTTGACTTGGGAAGGCAACGCCTGAAGTATCGAGTCATGTACAGTCAGGGTGCAGCGTCTGGGGCTCTTTTAGCTTATTTTTCATACAGCTTGTCATGCTGGCTTAGGAAGAATTCTCCTCTGAACACAAAGATTATGCACTTTCCACTGAATTTTCTCTCCAAATCATGCACTAGTTTTCCGAGAAGATTTGTGTTGGTGAGCTGGAATAAAAAATGATAGCTTTCTGACCACTACCAGATGTGAAAACCTTGGTTGCTGTGATGTTGAACTCCTTCTGCTGGGCCTTGAGGTCCAGATCTGTCTCTAGTTAATCATCTGGGAGATACCCAACTTAGACTTGTCTGTGTTCTCACTTGGTAGGGCTCATGATCTTGGTGCTTGAGCATGGCTCCGTCTTTAGAATGCTGCCTTAGGAAAGCTCCATTTGATTGTTCTATAATGTTCATGTCTCTGCTGACATTCCCTATATCAGTTCATTCCCCATTTTGATTATTTGAGAGGATTTATTTTTATGTTTCCTTCTGCTGATGTAAAGTAATTAAGGAACCAAAAGAAAAGTAGGAAATCATGAAAAGAAGGAAAAGTAAGAATTCAGTTGTTTTGGTGAAGTTTCTCCACCAGAATAAGACAGGATCCTCAAAAGTGCAGTCATGGGACAGACAAGTCTGTTAGTGTGTCACTTGAAAAGAAGTGACAGAAGTCAGGTAATCATGGCACACACCTTTAATTCTAGCACTCAGGAGGCAGAGGCAGGTGGAGCTCTGATTTTGAGGCAGCCTGGTCTACAGAGTGAGTGCCAGGATAGCCAGAGCTACACAGAGAAACCCTGTATCAAAAAACCAAAAGCATTCTTTGTTTTTGCTCCTGAGTCCATGCATTAATTAAGCTAACATTTAATTGGAACTATCTTTTATAAATGAACACATCTATAATAGAAGCTTTAACATCTGCCCTGAATTTAGTATCTGCTGTGCATGACTGTCTTCTGAGGCAAGAACTGCTATCTTGGACAGTCTACCTGCCTTAGGGTTTTGATTGCTGTGAATAGATACCATAACCAACTCTTATAAAGGCAGCTCTTATAAAGGACAACGTTTAATTGGAGCTGGCTTACAGTTTCAAAGGTTTAGTCCATTATCATCATGGTGGCAAGCATCCAAGCAGACTGGAGGAGCCAAGAATTCTACACCGTGATCCAAAGGCAGCCAGGTGGAGACAGTCCCACACTGGGTGGAGCTTAAGCACTAGGAGACCTCAAAGCCCACCCTCACAGTGACACACTTCCTTCAACAGGGCCACATCTCCTAATAGTGCCACTCCGAATGGGCCAAGCATTCAAACCCATGAGTCTATGGGGGCCATTCCTATTCAAACCACCACATCACTTGTGCCCCTTGAAAAAGGATTATCTGTCACAGATGTGCACGTTGACTGTTTACACCTCCTCATAGAGGAGCCAGAAGGGTCTCACTAGCCCCTTGGACAGAACTGTGCCTTAACTGCATGAAGTCTTAGGGAGGGGCTAGAGTATAGAGGAAGGGAAGACTAGAGGGGAAGAGCCTCCATTCCTGCTGGGTAAAGTCTTTCCAGAAGCACCCACACTCCTGCAAGTAACCCCTCATCTCTGTTCTATAAAAACCCAATAAACTCATTGGTTCCCCAGAATGAACTTTGGTAGAATCATGGTTCTGCTATTTGGACCTGAGGAGAAGGGGTAGATATTGTGTAGAACAATGGTGTAGTCTCTAATATGGAGACTGGGATAAATATCTGAAGGGGTGTGTGTGTGTGTGTTTACAAGGGGGTTGCAGAAGGAATTTTTATTTTTAATTAGTTTTTTCTAGACAGATTTTCTCTGTGTAGTTTTGTCTGTCCTGGAACTCACTTTGTAGACCAGGCTGGCCACAGAGATCTGCCTGCCTTGCCTTCCCAGTGCTGGGATTAAAGACATGTGTCACCACCTCCATGCAGAGAGAATTTGAACATGATTTGTCCCTAAAGGCTTGTGACAGTGCAGAGATTAGTGAGACATGTAACCTAAGTAAGACTCCTTCTCAGAAGATATATAAATGCTAGGGCCCCAAGAGACAGAGATATTGAGTTGTTGGTCGATCATGGTCATATGCAAAGAAGAAACAAGAAGAAATTAGATATCCTGATGGCAAAGATTAAACCTGCAGGTGGAGATGGTGGTGATCAGAGAATACTCAGCCCCATAGCTGTTGGAGCTATGAGAGTCGTCCAAACAAGTAGTGAAGGAGCTAATTAGGGGCACCAAGTTCTTTGGGGCATGTAATGTCTGCTTTAGTCCCTAGAATTCCAAATGTCACACAATCACAGAAACTATCTACAGCTAGCAAAATTGTGCTCCCGATAGAACATGAGGCAAATCGTAGCTGCTATGGACAATCTGAAGCAGCCCCAACTTCACACCTGGGATTAAAACAAAAACGTTTCTTGTAATATTTCTGTGTTTTTTTTAAAGCAACCAAAATCCCAGAATTCTTACTACAGAGGTCCCTATGAATATTAGGGACTGGGAAACAAAAAGGACAAGTGCCACTGAGGAAACAGGGTGTTGGAAGCGGTGTTTGACCCCCAGTTCTCAGGCTCAGACTGGACTGTGTGTATAGGAGAACTAAGAAACTGATTGAGCAAGGACCATGAGGCTGGTGTGGAGCACTGGCAGCAATGTTGAGCCCTTGGTATGTATGGGCTTTGATTGATCTGTACCCTACCACGCCCTGTTTCTGCTGATCACCTCTTTCTGTCTAAACCAGTGTGTGTGTCTGCGTGTCTTTGTCTCTGTCTTTCTCTCAATCACACATGTCTTGGTTGATCTGAAATTCATGGCAATCCTCTTGCCTCAGGTACTGGTGTTATAGGTGTGTATCACCACTGCTTTCTTTGACTTGTGGTCACTACTATTTTTCTTGTTTATATTTATTTCCTTTGTGCATATTTTATAATTTTGTATTTATTTGGTGTTACATCGGGTCCCACGCTATAGTCCTGGCTGACCTGGAATTCACCAAGTATGCCAGAATGTCCTCAAACCTGAAGAAATGCTCTGACCTCAGCCTCCAGAGTGCTAGGGTTACAGCAGTGGTTCTCAACCTTCCTAATACTGAGACCCTTTAATACAGTTCTCATGTGGTGGTGACCCCAACCATGCAATTATTTCATTGCTACTCTATAACTGTAATTTTGCTGCTACTATGAACTATAATGTAAATATCTGATACTTGATCCCAAGAGGTCTCTACTCACAAGCTGAGAACCACTGGATTACTGGCATGTGCCACCACATTTGACTTTTACAATTTTATTTTAAATTAGGCAATGCACAGTCATATTCTATATCCTGTTATCTTCCTCTTAGGGATATTGATTTTTTATTTTGTCAGACAAGTCACCTTGTCTTTGTTCAGTTTTGCGTTTATGCATTTCAAGTCATAAGTTTAAGGAAAATCAAGACATTTTCCACAGTCATCTGACATATTGTCATTCTATACCTCCATATCCTGTACCTTTATTGCTGGAGAGGTCCCGAGAAATTGTTTTGGTGGGTGTTTATATTGGCACACAATTAAAATTTTCCCATCGACTTTAATCATTAAAGAGCTGTATGAAGAGGTAGTTTAATATTGATAACATCTCATTTTCTCCTTTTATACGACCTGCAAAAGTATCAATTTTCTAAAAATTTATTTTCAAAACAGGGTTTCTCTGTGTAGCCTTGGCTGTCCTGGAACTCACTCTGTAGACCAGGCTGGCCTCTGCCTCCCAAGTGCTGAGACAAAGGTGAGGACCTGACTCTCTTGCCTGATAATATCAATTCTTTTTAAATGTTGTGCTGGTTGGTTTAGTGGCTTAGCATGGGGGCTTGCTAATAGTAAGCATTTTTAACGTTTGTTTTGTGTAAGATGTACATGTAGAAGTCAGAGGACAACTTACCAGAGTCTATATTCTCTCCATTTGAGTTCTGGGAATCAAACTCAAGTCATCAGGCTTGGCTGCAAGTGCCTTTACCTGCTAAGCCATCTCTTTGACCCCTGATAAATATTTAAAATCAATCTCCATTCCCTTCCTCCCCTCCCTTCTCCTCTCCTCTCTTTTCTTCTCTGCTCTTCTCTTCTCCCCCTCTCTTGCTTTCCCTTGACTTTCCCGTCTTCCTAGTCCCCTTTCTTCTTGCCCTCTCTCCTTCCTTCTTTCCTTCCTTCCTTCCTTTTCTCTCTCCTTCCCTCCCCCTTCCTTCTCTGCATGGGCTATAAATTGAACCAAGGACATTATACATGGTAATCAAGTGTTCTTCTGAACTCTTGTTGCCAGATAAGTTTTTTGTTTTTTGTATTTTTGGTTGTGCATTTACCTTTAATGACTGACCCACCTCTCTAGCCCAAGTTTCTTATTTTTTTAAATGGTAGTTACCTATCTTAAAAGTACATATGGAGCTAGGGAAGAGAATCAGTGAGAACCTGAGTTAGAACCCATGTAAAAAGTTATTCTTCCATATCCCTGTCACTATAGGAGATAGAGACGAGACAGGAGGATGTGGGGTTTGCTAGCTGCTAATCTAGCTCCAGATTCAGGGTAAGAACTGGTTCATGAGAATAATGTAGAAAGTATTAGAACAGGACACCTGACACTCTAAGCTGGCCTATGAGCACATGTGTGCCTGCACACACATATTTTTAAAGTCCATACTAAGAATAAGAAGTTGAGGGTGTTGCTCAGTGGTAGAGCATTTGCATAGCATTTGTGAGATTCTGAGTCTATCCACAATACTTCAAAAAAGAGGTGGGGGAGGGAAGAAGGTCCAGAAACAAAGTTACTTTTCTTATTTTTGAAGGTGCAAGTGCCAGATCATGTTTTTGTACTGTTTTGCTAAGAAATCTAACGTCTCTCTTTGTCTCTGCCTCTTATATTATTGTGTTTGTTGACAAGTGAGGTGAGGTGAGGTGGTGAGGGTAGTGTGTGCAGTGGTATAAATACAGAGGCCAGAGTACAAGGTTTTGAAATTGGTTCTCTCCTTCCACCTTCCTGATAGAAGATACAGTCCTGGGGATCAAACTCAGGTTACCAGACTTGCACAGCAAATAACGCCCTTATCACTGAGCTGTTGCTCTGGCCCTAGCTTGTTTTTCTTTAATCCATTTTATTTATATATGGTCCCCATGACTTTTAGGGTTCTTTTTTTAATCTTTGTTATTCTGAGTTTTGTTGTGGTATGTTTAGATATGTGGCTTTTAAAACATTTTATCATATTATTGTATTTTTGTATGTGTGTATCACGACTATTCTCCAAGCCAAGCAACTGCCATCTTGGGGAATTCAGCTGTGTCCTTTGCAAAAGGATTGTCCCAGCTAGGCTTGCTGACTGTTTACACCCCCTCGAAGAGGGGCAGAGAGTGGCCTGAGACTCTCAATTGAATATCCAGATGCTCCCACCATCTATTGTAGGTAATTCTACCTTAATGGCACTCAGCCTCAGGGAAGGGCTGTATTACATAGGTTGAGAAAAACTAAGGGAGAAAGGGCTTCATGTGTGAGGATACAGGGAAGTCTTATCCCTGATGAGTAAAGGCTTTTCCAGGTGTGGCCTGGTGATGGAGGTCAAGAGAACGACTATCTGGAGTCAGTTATCTCCTTCCAATATGGAATCCATGGATTATAACTCCTGTGGTGAGGCTTGCCCTGCAGAACCATCTCACCAGCCCTGTTTTGTTAGAAAATTAGACTTCTTTGTATCTGGTTAGCTTATTCAAATAGTAACTTATAGATGTCTTTGTTTTATAATAATTATGTCAGTACTTCTCTTGGATCTATCTAAATGTCTTTTATTTTCCTTTTTATTGATATAAATTACACATGCCATAATATGCCATTTTGATGCTTTGATGTTCACCAGTTTTTCATATATTTCAATAATTATCTAATTCATTATCTAATCATATGCTCTCAATTATCATCTAATCGTAAGTATCATCTAATTCCAATATTTTCATCACCTAAAAACAAATCCTAAACCCAACAGTAATCATTCTACTTGCCTTCAATCTCTGTGCCTCAGCAACATTAATCCAGTTTTGCCCTATTGATTTGCCTATTTTGAACATTATGGAATATGACACATAGCCTTTTGTGTCTGGTGTTTTACTTAAGCATTGTTTTTTAGGATTTCCTGTGTTACAGTGTGTCTTAATGTTTCTATTGCTGTAACATAACACCATGACAAAAAGCAAGTTGGGGAGGAAGGGGTTTATTTGGCTCACATTTGCATGTCACTGTTATCACTGAAGGAAGTCTGGACAGGATATCAAATGGGGCAGAAACCTGGAGGCAGGAGCTGACACAGAAGTCATAGAGGGATGCTGTTTACTGGCTTGCTCAGCCTGCTTTCTTACCTAACCCAGGACCAACTAGTCCAGGGATGGCACCGCCCACAATGAGCTAGACCTTCCACCATCAATAACTAAATATGAAAATATTTTACAGCCAGATCTTATGGAGGAATTTTCTCAATTAGGGCTCTCTCCATTCAGATAACTATAGTTTGTATGTCAAGTTTACTAGCCAGTGTGTACTTTCTTTTTTATGGTTGAAGTGATATCTTACATTTTGTTAAGCCCAGTACTTATCATTTGGTAGATATTTGAGTTCCATTTTGTGTTATTATGAATAATATTGCTAAAAACATTCATGCCCTAACTTTTGTTTTGTTCTATTCTTATCCAGTTGAACCATTTATAAGTATTTTTAAAGATCTATTTCTATTAAATTTATTCATTTTAATGTGTAAGTGTTTTGTCTATGTGTATTATCTGTATCTCTTGAGTGATTGATGTCTGTGGAGGTCAAAAGAAGGCATTAGAGCCCCAGGAACTGAGTTAACAGATGGTTATGAATCATCATGCAGGTGCTGGGAATTAAATCCAGGCCCAATGCAAAAGCAGTAAGTGCTCTTAACCACTTAGCTATCTCTACAGACTCCCATTTATAAGGTTTTAATTTCAAACATTGTATCCTTTAAATTCCAAGATTTCTAAAAATGTTTTCCTGTTAGTTTTGGTTTAACTTATTACAGTGGATTCTTGTTTTGTGGCTTCTTTTTCTTTGTTAAGGGTATAGATATTTATTTTACAATGTCTCATTATTAACTCTCAGGTACAGTGTTATTTGCTGTGTTATAAGTTTGATGGTATTAAGCTTCATTGCTTGGTAATTTGAGTCAGTTGCCCCTGATCTGTTGAGCTTGAAAACATCTCATGTTGACAACTGGTAGGTCAGAGGTCCTCGGGGTTGCTGAGCTCTATGCAGCCTTGCATGCTTGAATTGTACATGTCTTGCATTGTACTTTACTTGATAGTGACATGCAAAGCTCCTGCATCTCACTATCTGTACTGTATAGTTCTGAGTCCTGTGGCTGCTTACATAACATGGCTAAAGCCTTTGTCACACAGCAGTGAGGTGGCTCCCTGTTTCCTTTGCTCTAGCTATGCCTCAAGTGAGCAGGCAGTGCTTTTTCATGCCCTGGTACACGTGTGGAGGTCCCAGGGCAACTTGTAGAAGTCCATTCTCTTTTTCCACCATGTGGGACCCAGAGATTGAACTCAGGTTGTCAGGCTTAGCAGCAAATAAGCCTTTCTTTTTGTTATCCATTCTGGATTATTACATTTTCTTTTTCCTTTTTTCCCACCATGAATGTGTTTTTATTAAATTTAAAAGCATTTGTTTTATATTGTATGTTTGAACATAAACATGAGATTTCAACATAGGTTCAATTTACCTTGAAATAATATTTCTGATTCTTTCACCTTTATATATTTAACTCTGGCTGTTCTATCTATATCTTGTTTGCTTGCTCATTTCCTTTTTGGTGTGTGGATTGAGATGTTTGGAGTAGACTTTTTAAAAAGTACACAATTTATTTTTTAATGCAATTTATTTTAAGTGGTTATTAAGATTATTTTAAAGAATTTAGAGACATTCACAACCCATTTTCTCCTGCATTGATGTTCCCTTCATTTCTGTACTATCTTACTATTTGAAACAGTTGTCCCTTATTTCATAGAAAAGTAATTGAATCAGAAAAAGGAGGTTTCTCTAAGTAAGGCAGGCAGTCACTGGTGACCTAAAGGCTGATGCAGAGTTCAGTGGCAGGGTCACTGAGCTTCAGGGTGATGTGGCCTTGCTGTCATGTTATTCAGGGCTTTGTGGGCTGAATTACATTGGAAGAGCACAATGACAACAGAATGGTCTCTGTTAAAATGAATGTGTAGGTTTTTATCTTGGGGAAACACTTTTTTAAATAGTTAAAGCATTATTATTTCAAGGTGAATTTAGTGTTATTAGACTTTTAAAGTTGAATTAATGTGTTACAGTGGCTTTATTCTTTATTGATTCTGCAGGGACTGTTTTATTAAAATGGGAAGTTTTTGTTTTGTTTTGGTGTTGTAACTCAGGTACAGGAAATAAAGAAGAAAGATGGTGCACACTATGATATTCTCTTTGTTGTGGATAATCTATGCCCTTCCCAGCTGCTTTGTGGAAAGCTAGCTCTGAGTCAACACATACAAAACACAAAGAAGTTAATTCTTAAATTAAAATTGGTGAGAATTTGACTCTTGCTAAGGGCTACAATCGTTTAAAAAGCACATGCCTGAAACAGCCAGTCTTGAACTTTTCTGTTTTCAGCTCTAAATTAATTTCTTTAATGGACTTGTGTTTATTGAGTAATAAGCTGATTTGTTGAAAAAAATGCAGGACTATCAGCTAGAATGTTGGCACTGGACATGACTTTATGGAAACTGAAATTTCAGATTGGTTTAACTAATCTAAAAAATTAAAAATAGCTATCTTTACTCTAGAAAGTAATTCTAAATGTTGAAACGACTTGCTGATGTATAACCAGTTCCCATAGCTTGCTTTTTGCAGGTAATCTTTCATCAGGTAAAGGCCTTCTTGGCTCCTGGTGCTGTTCTGATTTGTTGGCATTCCTTCTCATATAGAAATAGAACCTGTACTGCCCGGACTCTCTGCAAAGCTGACTCTGGCTTCAGAGGAGGAGGGTCTTTCTCAAGATACATCAGGCATATCACCCTGCCAGATGACTTTTGAGGCAAGTTTTGTTGTGGTTCTATATACTCTGATCATTTGATTTATTTTTACACAATTTTAATTATAGGAAAGAAGACCTGGTTTTATCATAGTTTGAAGGTAAAGTAAAATAAAGAAGCTATGCAGACAGTAAATGATCCAGGATTCTCCAAATCCTGGTGTCTGTGTTCTACTGAGAGACTCATAATTAGTTGACCTTGGAGCCTGTATTAGTCTAAGCTTCTATACAAAATACCATAGACTGGGTAGCTTAAGCTACAAAAATTTGTTTTCTCACAGTTCAGTAGGCTAGAAGTCCAAGATCAAGATGCCATCTGGGTCAGGTGTGATAGTTTGTGCCTGTAATCCCTGTACTTTGGAGGCCAAGGCATCAGTATCAACTGAGCAATGGAGACAGGGTGGTGGATCTTCTAATCAAATAAAACTTGAATTCCAGAGTTAGTGAGATGACTCATAGGAAAAGGCACCTGCCACCACACCTGATGACCTGAGTTTGATCCTGGCATTCTACATTCTATAAGGTGGAGAGTGAGAACCAATAATACAGAATTATCCTCTGACCTCCACATATATGGTGTGATGTGTGCACACATGCACACACACAATAAATAAATGTAATAATAATAAAGTATTTTCAACAAAAATCTCATTTGAACAAATTTTTGTGTAGTTGGCTTATAGATCTCTTTATAGTCCAGATTTATGAGAATAATTTCCTTCTATGTTATCTTTAATGATTTTCTTGTCTCCCATCTTTCCTAAGTTGAAAGTAATAGAGATCTAAAGAATTAGAATAATTTAAACATTCTTTCTAGCACTGGCTTGGTGGCATACATTTGCAATCCCAGCATTTGGAAGGTGGAGGCAAGAGATGATCAGTTCAGAGCCATCCTCAGCACCGTCGGAGGTTCTAGGCTGGCTTGAACTTTATAAGAACTGGTCTCAAAACAAAAACCAAAACCTTCCAGGAAGTTCTGGGAAATATATTTCCATATTTGAATAACTACATATTCCTTGGGGACAGAACATGCACAATATCGGGACAGCTGATAGCCTGGCTGTGCCTTATCTTCTTTATAGGAATGAGAAGTAAACAGTCTGGAGCAATTAATGGTTAGTCAGCTCTGAACTGCTGATGTCAAGAAGCAATGAAAAGGTGATTCCAGTGAACCAAGGAAAGCAATGCTAAGAAACAAGAGCACGTGAGCCAACTGGAGCAAGTAATAACTCGCATGACTAACATTTACAAATACCCAAAGCTCTGACACCTTTATGAAATGGGTAGAGTAAGGATTATCACTCCACTTTACAGATGACAAAATTCAGATTCAGAGAATTGGTCTGACTTTCTTAATGTCATATGAAAGTGGAAGAATTAGATCTTAATTTGTCTGATTCATACAGGTCAATGCTAGTTCAATATTTATTCATTTAGAAGCCAGTGTCTGTTCAAATTAGTCACACTGATGTAGGTCTCATGGGTACACATTCTTAGGATGTGGTGTTTGATTCTAAGGAACTTGGAATATAAAGGAAAGATGCCGGTGTCAAAAAATACTACAAAACAGTGTGATGTGTGTCATAATGAGGAAAGCACTGAGTGTTGCCTCGCACAGAGGAAGGGCCACTAACCCAACCAGAAGGAGTTGGTCTAGAGGTCTTGAGATACTGAAAAGTAGATTTGAATTTAGCTCAGATAAACTCGGGACATAGGAGGTTATGACACTTGAAAGAATATTAAAGTTTCTCTTTTTTTCTATTTTAAAATTGTTTCCCTAAGGAAAAAAATCTATGTATGATTAAATCAAATATTTAGAGTACACATATAATTTGGTTTTTCAAAGAAGCCACTAGTAATACACAGGTGTGTATCTTTTCCAATTAGAGTAAGACATTTTGATTTAAAGCAGGGGTTTTCAACCTGTGGGTCAAAACCCATAGTGGTGTCAAGCAGTACTTTAACAGGGGTCACATATCAGATATTTACATTCTGATTCATAAGAGTAGCAAAATTAAAGTTAGGAAGTAGCAATGAAAATAATTTTATGGTTGGGGATCTCCACAACATGAGGAACTCTATTAAAGGGTTGTAACATTAGGAAGGTTTAGAACCACTTGTTTAAAGTTTTTGGAATCAGTTCTAAAATGTAACTATGGAAATAGTTAAAAATGAGTGGAAATCAAGATCATGGTCTTTGAAGTAGTCATGGAATTAAGACTAAATTGTTGCTTAATATGATTAGCTTTTGTTTTTTATTTATTTATTTATTTACACTCCAGATTTTATTCCCCCTGCCCCCATTCACCCTCCGACTGTTCCACATCCCATACCTCCTTCCACCCCACCTCCAGGAGGATGTCCCCAACCTCACCCTCCACCCAACCAGACCTCTAAACTCCCTGGGGCCTTCAGTCTCTTGAGGGTTAGATGCATCTTCTCTGACTGAACCCAGTCTGCTGTATATGTGTTGGGGGCCACATCCCAGGAATACAAGGTTGGTTCAATATAGGAAAAATCCATTAACTTAATCCACTATATAACAAACTCAAAGGAAAAAAATCACATGAGCATCTCCTTAGATGCAGAAAAAGCATTTGACAAAATACAACACTCCTTCATGTGAAAAGTATCGGAGGGATCAGGAATTCAAGGCCCATACCTAAATATAATAAAAGCAATATACAGCAAACCAACATCCAATATCAAATTAAATAGAGCAATACTTGAAGCAATACCACTAAAATTGTGGACAAGGCAAGGATTATCTTCTTGGAAGGCAAAATATTTTTGGGATGCTGGGGATTGAACCCAAGGCCTCAAGAATGCCGGATGAACACTCACTCACTGAGCCACACTCTTTGCTCCTTGGTCAGACTTGAATGTGAAATTCAGACTCAAAGCACAGAGGGGGTCTGTGAGCTTAGTGACCAGGAGTAAGCCTGTGCTGGAGAGGAGAGGTGAAGTAGTATACCAGGTGGCATTATCCTCAAAGGAGCAAGGACTTCCTTAAAGCATCATTTTTCACATCTCTGTGTCTCTAATACCACATAGCTATTTAAAGGGTATCTAAATGCAGAGAGTGATAAAGATTTCATTGTAGGATTGAAGGTGTGTGTATGTGCTGTCAAGTAGCAAGATTTACACCAAACATCAGTTGAAACACTCATGATAAGACTATACTAAATGATCTATTTAACTTGATCATATGAAAAAAAACTAATCTCTCATTTGTCTCATAATGAGACGTCTCCTGTAGAGGAGACCATGACTCTGATGTTCATATGACCCCACATTTGGCTGAGTAACACATCCTTCCAAAGCAGTATGATCTCATGAAACCTTATCCTTTTTTTGTTTGTTTGTTTGTTTGTTTTTGTTTTTTCTAGACAGGGTTTCTCTGTGTAGCCTTGGCTGTCCTGGAACTCACTCTGTAGACCAGGCTGGCCTCGAACTCAGAAATCCGCCTGCCTCTGCCTCCCAAGTGCTGGGATTAAAGGCGTGCTCCACCACCGCCTGGCGATGAAACCTTATCCTACAAAGATGTTTATCCAGATTTAAATCAAGTGTGGTAGCCAGTGCCTTTAATCCTAACACTTGGAGGGCAGAGGCAGGAAGATCTCTGTGAGTTGTACATACAAATATACAATGGGAAAAAAAGCATCTTCAACAAATGATGTTTGTCAAACTGGATCCATATCTATCACCCTGCATAAAACTCTCAAGTCCAAGTGAATCAAAGACCTCAGCATAAAATTCAGATACACTGATCCTGATAGAAGAGAAAGTGGGGAATAGCCTTGAACACATTGGCACAGGAGACAACTTTCCAAAGAGAACACCAGTAGTGCAGGCACTAAGACCAACAATTAATAAGTAGGATCTCATGAAACTGAAAAGCTTCTGCAACGCAAAGGACACTGTCAATAGGACAAAACAGCAGCCTAAAGAATGGGAAACTTTTTTTCACCACATCTACTCCTGATAATGAGTGAATATTCACAATGCATAAAGAACTTAAGAAACTAAATATTGACAAATCAAATAACCCAATTTAAAAATGGGGTACAGATCTAAACAGAGAATTCTCAAAAAAAAAAAAAAAAAAAAAAAAAAGGAATCTCAAAAAGCCAAGAAACATATAAAGAAATGTTCAACATCCTTAGCTATCAAGGAAATGCAAATTAAAACTACTTTGAGGTTCCATCTTACAGCTGTCAGAATGGCTAAGATCAAAAACACAAGTAACAGCTCATGCTGGTGAGGATGTGGAGCAAGGGGAATATTCCACCATTGCTATGAGAGTGCAAACTTGTAAAAAAAAAAAAAAAAAAAAAAAAAAAAAAAAAAAAAAAAAAAAAAAAAAAAAAAAAAAACTTTGGAAATCAATATGTCAGTTTCTTAGGAAATTAGGAATCAATCTACCTTAAGACACAGCTGGGCACATACCCAAAGGATGCTCTATCCTCAGCTATGTTCAAAGCAGCCATATTCATAACAGCCAGAAACTGGAAACAACCTAGATGTCCCTGAACTGAAAAATGGATAAAGAAAATGTAAGTTTACATAATGGAGTATTACTTTTCTGTTAAAAAGTATCATGAAATTTGCAGGCAAATGAATGAAATCAACTGAATGAGGTAACCCAGGCCCAGAAAGACACACATAGTAAGTACTCATTTATTAGTGGATATTAGCTGTTAAGTAAATGATAATCATATTACAATTTGCAAACCCAGAGGGGCCAAGTAACGAGGACTCAAAGTGGGGACACAAGGCTTTGCTGAGAAAGGGGAGTAGAATAGATTTGGCAGGTGGATTGTGGGCAGGTGGGGATGGGAACAGGAGAGATCAAGTAGGGGTGTAGAGAAAGAGAGAGACTACTGGGAGAGATGACTAGAGGGGGGGCACTTGGGGGATGAAGTAGAAACCTAGTACAATGGAAAATTCTAGGAATCTACAAGGTGACCCTAGCTTAAGACTCCTAGTTATTGGGGATGCGGAACCTGAACCAGCCATCTTCTGAAACTAGGCAAGGCTTCCAGTGGAGGGGTTAGGACACCAGCCCAGCTATAAAACCTTCGACCTATAATTTGTCCTACCTGCAAGATGTGCTAGGATAAAATTGGCACAGAACTTGTGGGAGTGGCAAACCAATGACTGACCCAACTTGAGACCCATGCCTGACACTGCCTGGAGTGCCAAGAACCAGAAGCTAGATAGCCCAGAGACCTAGGATAGCACCCAACATGGCCTGAAAAAAAAAGTCAATGAAATGATTCCTAATGATACTCTGCTGCACTTGTAGACTGGAGCTTAGCATAATCATCATCAGAGAGGCTTTG
Organism: Arvicanthis niloticus; assembly: GCF_011762505.2. Classification (NCBI taxonomy): domain Eukaryota; kingdom Metazoa; phylum Chordata; class Mammalia; order Rodentia; family Muridae; genus Arvicanthis; species Arvicanthis niloticus. The sequence goes on along the minus strand of NC_047658.1, from coordinate 113,135,561 downwards.
TCCAGCAACTGATGGGAGCAAATGCAGAGACCCACAGGCAAACAGTACGTGGAGCTCAGGAAATCCCACAGAAGAGGGAGAGAAAGGATTGGAGGAGCCAGAGGGTTCAAGGACACCACAAGAAAGTGGCCCACAGAATCAACTAACTAGGGTGTATAGGGGCTCACAGAGAGGAACAATCAGAGAACCTATCTGGGTCTGATCTAGGCCCTCAGCATATATGTTACAGTGTGATAGCAGGGCTATCTCTGACTGTTTTGCCTGATTTGGGGACCCTTTTCCACCTATTGGGTTTCCTTGTCCAACTTTAATGGGAAGGGATGTGCCTAGTCTTATTGTAACTTGATATGCCATGTTTGGTTGGTATCCCTGGGAGGCCTGCCCTTTTCTGAAGGGAAGTGGAGGAGAGGTGGATCTGGAGAGGGGAGGTGGGAGAGACTGGGAGGAAAAGAGGGAGGGAAAACTGTAGTCGGGATGTTTATATAAGAGAAGAAAATCTATATACACAAACATCTATATCCCTTTGCATGTGAGTGTATATGGATCTTTTTGTCTGCCTGTCTATCATCATCATCATCAATCTTACCTATACCTATCAAGGAGGAAGAGGAGGAAGAAAGTTGATAATTTCTTCTGGAGAATAGTCCAGAACATAAGACTGCATTAGTTCATGTTTGAAAGTAAACTTGTAAGTAGGGCACACAAGACCTTGCCCGCCCTGAAGGTTCATGAGCAATCAAGACCCTGCCCTCCCTGAGGGTTCATGAGCAGTCAACGGTAGCTGGGTGAGGGGGAACATTTTCTTCAGTGCTATAGCAAGGTTGCTATGCTTCTGTATATAACTGTCAGTAAAGTCATTTGTAGCTTTAATTCTTTTTCAAAACTTATTTTAATGATGATTCTTAAATTCTTAAATGCTTTAACCTCCCTTTTATCCCACCACCTACCAGAGGTAGTGGAAAAGAAAGGATATGGGGGAAGTGGACCTGTTGAGAAAGGGTTCTTTGGAGCAACTCTCATCTGTGTTGTATGAAAATTGACAGTTCAGTTCACTGGTTTCAGCAGCAGCAACTCGATTCACTTGCAAACATCCCATGGAAATACAGCAGTCCAGTTCAATAGAGTTGGGTCAGCAGCAGCAGTGGCATTACCTAGCAAAGCCTTGGCTGAGCAAAGTGAAGATCAGCAGAAGACACAAGACCAACGCATTGTACAGCTAGCTCTATAAGCAAGCCTAGCTCAGCCTCTGTCACTGTCAAGTCCTTTTTATACTCCCTCTAAACATCACATGCCCTCCACGGGTCTTACCTCAGCATGTTCATCTGTCTCAGCTGACACCACTCTGCCAATCAGCCCGAGTCCATGGAAGTGGCAAGAAACTATAGCACACCACCAGAAGTTTTTTGGTGCATTTCTCTTTATGAAATACCGACCGACAAATGCAGCTCAACTATGCAATGTAAGACGGACCAATACATGTGTGTTGTTAGCAAAGAATCTGTCATCACATGTCCTTTCATGTGCTTGCTTTAGCAGAACACCCTTTCACTTGTATCTGCTTCAGCGAAATGAGTCTGCCTTAGCCTTTTACCTGTGTCCACTTCAGCTAAATGGTCCTGCACATGTTTGCCCCAACAAAACATCATCCAACTGACTCTCCAAAGAACCCTTAAGTCTCCACTTCACTCATTGATTAACTTTTTAAAAAAAGACATGAATAGCCGGGCGGTGGTGGTGCACGCCTTTAATCCCAGCACTTCGGAGGCAGAGGCAGGCGGATTTCTGAGTTCGAGGCCAGCCTGGTCTACAAAATGAGTTCCAGGACAGCCAGGACTACACAGAGAAACCCTGTCTCGAAAAACAAACAAACAAAAAAAACCAAAAACAAACAAACAAAAAAAAAAAACCCCAAACGAACAACAACAAAAAGACATGAACAAAAGAGGTGCAGGCTAGGGCAGAAGACAGCCAGAGACCACAGGCCTGCTGTTCCAGGGTAGATGCCATGAAGATGAGCAAATATGTGGTAGAGAAATAGGAGAGAAAGAGGAGTGGAGTGGCTATGAAGAGAGGCAGGATGGGAGTGTAACAGAGGTGAGGAACAGCCTGATGTGAGAGGCCATGGTGATGTCTAGGCCAGTGCTGCTGCCAAGAGCCAGGTCTGAATCCGTGGCCCTACTGAAACAGGGATCTGTGTCAATGTCTGTGGCCCATATTATCACCAAAGGCCATACTGACATTTGTGATCTGGGCTGCCCTCTGAGGCCATGATGATGTCTGTGCTGAGCTGGTCCCACCCTATCACCACCCCATGGTGGTACCAGTGGCAACATTGATGCAGGAGAGCTGGCCACACCCCCTCACCTAGGCAGCCCTTAGAAGCTGGCCCTGATAGTGTGGGCGTGGGAGAGCTGTCAGGCTAACCAACTGAAAAACCACCCAAACCCAGACCCAGGGCTTTGAAATGCCCGACTCTAAATCTACCCCACATCTGAGCTGCTAGAGCATGTGAAGGGGCAGTCTTACAGATCCAGCGTTTCAAGACGTCCATGACTCAGGACAACGGTGGAATGTCTGAGAGGAGTCTCAGTATTGATGCTATAGCAGAAGCCAGAGCCTCAACCAGACCAATGACTCACTACAGTGAACATTTGCAAGTAAAGCTGTTTGGACAAAGGGGTATACTGTGTGACACTCTATGACATACTGTAGCTTCCATGGCAAGTTTTTTTTTTAAATTTTAATATTTTGTGAGGAGGAAGTTACAAGGGTGGAGGGCAAATATGAAAAGACTGGGAAGGCCGGGCAGTGGTGGCAAACGCCTTTAATCCCAGCACTTGGGAGGCAGAGGCAGGCGTATTTCTGAGTTCGAGGCCAGCCTGGTCTACAAGAGTGAGTTCCAAGAGCGCCAAGGCTATACAGAGAAACCCTGTCTCAAAAAAACAAAACAAAACAAAACAAACAAAAAAAAAGGACGGGGAAATGAGTAGATTGGGGTGCATGATGTTATATTCACAAAGAATCAATAAAACAATAATATAACTTATTTGCATGTATGGGTCTATAGAAATAAAACCTACAAATTAGAAAGGTTCATAGTTCAGTAGGAGAAATAAGTAATTTATATGACAATGTAAAAAGTTTTATAATTTAGAAATATGAGATTCGAAAGAAACAGAAAACAGGTACTGCATCTAATCAGACTAGAAGCACCAAGCAAGTTATATTAGGTCAACAGAGAATAATAGTAAATTTCCCCCTTTAAGAGCCAGTCATAGGCTGTGGACTGCACTTGCTGTGTTGGTAAAAGATCCTAAGATGGCTGGTTGTACACTTACAAGGGTATGGGTCAGGAGTTATAGAAGCAAAAATGACTCAAAACAGCTGCATCACCTACCAAGGCCTACCCCAGCATGGAGAACAGTTCACAAAAGCTGGGAACCTGGAGCTCACTGTATAAGCCTGCAGGCAGCTCAACTGGTTGGAGAGTGTCCGTTCCAGGTGGCTCAGTTATCTTAAACCTCTCCCAGCCAGCCTGGCTGATTTATGGTTCTTTCAAGTGGCTGGGCTTGTCCTAGAGTAACTCTCTGCAGTCTTTAATGTTTATTCTTGGGGAGGAAGAGATCTAGTGTATCATCTGATCAGTTTTAGGGACTTCCTGAAGCTATTTTAAGTTGTTTACTTGTCTTGAGGAGCTTCCCTGTATAATCTTATTCCCTACAGTTTCAATCTCCAGGAAATTGCTACAGAACATCCTCATGTTTACAAGGCACTCACTTCACTAACTGCTCGTCTCTCCAGCCCTTCACTTCTCTTCTTAATACAGATCATACTAAAGCACATTAGACAATGATGATACAATTACTCATCTCTAGTTTTAATTACTCCAGATATGTCCCAAAAAGTGGTTTTGACATTGTAGATTTTCACTGGTCTTTTATTCATGTGTCTCTTGAAGTTCTATGAAGTAGATTTTCTTTTGGAGGGGTGGAGGTTTGAAATAGTGTTTCTGTGTCTAGCCTGGGCTGTTGCGGAACTCTATAGTCTAGGCTGGCCTGAAACTCACAGAGGTCTGCCTGCTTCTGCCCCCTAAGTAGTGGGATTAAAGGCATGCACCACCACTGCCCTCCTGAAGTAGGTTTCTATCTGTGTCAATTCCCTATCTTCTTTTTTTTTTTTTTTGTACATTTCTCATTTTCTAAGTTATGTCTCCATGAATATCTCTAAACTGACTGAAATATACACTTTTATAGGAGGAAATGTCTACTTGACTCATTTTCACTGTTGGGGTTAAGGTTGTGTTTTCTTGTTATAGGTTGATGAAAATCCTCGAAGTTTTATGACAGACTGTCTGGTTATAAAGCAGTTTTTACGAAAAATCATCATAGTTCATCACAAGGTTAAGTTGTTTATTCTTTAAATATTATCAATTTATCTATGTTTTCCTTAAACAAGGCCAAAACAAGAATCTGAGTAGCCCTGGCTAGCCTAGAACTCAAAGGTCTGCTTGCCCTTGGACTATGGGATCAAGGGTATGTGTTACCATGCCAGCCTTACCTTGGTTTGATCTTGGGAGATCATGAGCTTTAGGTGTTCTAGTTTAGAGGAACATACATATTTTTAGATAAGGCCTAATGATTCCCTGAACTGCACAGGCACCTGTTGTATGGTTCCCTTTTCATGTCTAGTTTTATTAATTTGGGTCTTCTCTTTCTGTTAGTTTTGGCTAGGGCTTTATCTATCTTTTTTACCTTTATTTTTCTTTCCATGTAATTAATATCTGCCGTGATTGTGAGTGACTTCTGTGTGTTGATTTGGGGCTCGTTCTTTCTCTGGAGCTCTAAGATATGTTGTTCAGTCACTTCATTTCCTAGCTGTAGGCACTTAGAACTTTACACTTCTGAGGGCTGCATGCATCGTACCCCATACTTCTCTGTATGTTGTGTTCATTTTCATTTGTCTCTAGGAGTGTCTTTATCTCTTCTTGATTTCTTCAAGGACTTTTCATCACTCTGTAGTGTGTTGTTTGCATCATACTGTAGTAGTTTTGTTGTCTGTGCGTGTTCTAGAGTTTTCCTCATTGTTGGTGTGAAATGTTAGCCTATTGTGATGAGATAGAAACAGTTTTCCTCTATTAAGACTTTCTTTCTTTCTTTTTTTTTTTTTTTTTTTTTTTTTTTTTTTTGGTTTTTTGAGACAGGGTTTCTCTGTGTAGTCCTGGCTGTCCTGGAACTCACTCTGTAGACCAGGCTGGCCTCGAACTCAGAAATCCACCTGCCTCTGCCTCCCAAGTACTGGGATTAAAGGCGTGTGCCACCACTGCCCAGTGTATTAAGACTTTCTTTGTTTCTTAACTCGTGTTGTATTTTAGAGAAAGTGACATAGGCTGTTCTGTATCCTGCAATGTTCTGTAGATTTTTGTTAAGTTCATTTATCTATGACGTCATTTGATTCTGCTTATCTACTTTTTATTGGGATTGACTGCCAGTTGGTGAGAGTATTGAAGGTACCCACCACTATTGTGCTACAGTTAATCTGTGACTTTACATCTAGTTACATTTGTTTTTAGGAAATTGTGTGCACTGGTATTTGGAGCATACAAGCATATTTAGAGTTGTTATATTCTTGACAGATTTATTTTCCTTAATCAGTGGCCACCCGTTTCTTTTCCTACAAGCCTTTGTTTGAAGTCTGTCTGGTCAGATACTAGAACAGCAGCAGTTTCTCTCCTAGGAGCATTTACATGAACACCTTTTTCTGTCCTTCAAAAGTGTCCACCTTTTGTTGTGAACTAAGTTTTTAGAGTCAACAAATAAATGGTTCCTAGTTTTTGGTTCAATCTACTAGTCTTTGCCTTGTGTGGGAAATTAATACCATTAATATTCAGAGTCATTAATGAAAGATGTGTATTGATTCCAGCCATTTTGTTGATTTTTGTAGTTTTGTCTTTCCTATTCCTTTCTTGCTTAACTGTTTTTTGGGTGTGGCTTATGTGTGTGTGTGTGTGTGTGTGTGTGTGTGTGTGTGTGTGTGTGCGCGCGCGCGCACATGCGCATGCACATCTTCATGGTCCTTTCATTTCTTTCCTTGTTGAATTGTTCTGGTTTCTCCACTTTGTCTTCAAATGCAAATATTTTGTTTCCTTCCCAACACATTATATTGATGAGACTTTCCAGAGCTCTTTTATTTGACTTACTATGTTTTTGCCCTCCAGAGCTTCAGCTTGTTTTTCTTCAGTACTTCTGTTTGTGGAATTCCTCTTTTATAATAACCACTGCCTTCCTTATTTCCTTCATTTCATTTGTGTCTTTGAATACTCATAACCATCCTTTTGAGTTCTGTCTGGGCTTTCATCTACCATACTTTCCTTAGATAGAATTTCTATATGATTATTAATTTTGGAGGAGTTCTATTGTCTTAGTCATTTCTATTTCTTATGATACTACACTGGGATTTACCATCTGGTGTTGTTTCATTGCTTGGTTATTTGCTTTAATGAGCTGTATTACTTCAGTTGAAGTATTTGAAATTTTTAAGTAGGTCTTGGATGTGATAGCATTCAATATTTAGTTCGGAAAACAATTCTTGAGTCTAGGAGCTCAGGGTGTTAAGTTCTGTTTCCTTAGGAAATAACTGGAAAAACAGCTGCTCTATATTGTATACAAACATCCACCAATTAATGACAGTGGACCATACTTCATAATAAACAACCAAGAGTAATATGGATTCTCTTCTAACTTTAGTCAATAAGATGAGGAGTTGGGAGCAAGAGAGATGGCTCAGTGGTTAAGCCCACTGTTGTCTTCTCTCTCATTTCTAATCTTTTGTAAAACGATGAGCAGTATGTATTTTTGCAAAGTATCTGAGTTCAGTTCCCAGGACACATGTCAGGTCCAGCTCCAGGGAATTGGACACCTTCTTCTGGTCTCTGATGACATTCACCAATATGAACATATACAGATAATTAAAAAATATAAAAATTGATTTGCAATAGATTAGAAGCCAGAGAGTCTTAAAACCTACCCAAGCAATGCAAACGAAAGCAAAAACATCCCAAGACATACATGCAAGGCTGAGAAATAACAGAAAGGAAGAAGTAAGAGTCCTTATGCACTGAATTGCTTGCACAACTGCACTGAGTTGAAAATGAAGTTCTCAGATCCCCCTGACTCTAGCAGTTCCCTGTGGTAGGGTGGGGCATTGGTCCCAGCAGCTTCAGTGTTAGTGGGGTTTTGGCCTGTGGGGGAAGGAGTGTTGTAAGTCCTTTTCTGGTAGTTCCCTGGGACCCCTGAACTCCCCTGAGACTTCTTCTGGTCCTGTGGGTTGGGTGTGTGAGCCACGGCTCTTCTCTTGCAGTTTCTACTGCTTCTACTGTGGACGTTTTAATGTCTATCCAGACTGCTGTGAAATCTCACCCTTCATTTGTTGTTTTGCAGCTCAAGTTTAATTTCAGTGTATCGGTGAATGGGATCTTCTCTGCAGAGATCTTTGGGTCTGTAAGCAGTTTTACAGCTTTGAATGATTCTTAAGCATTACTGCCCTGTTTACAACAGGTTTACAATTTGAATTTTTAGTTCAAAATTTCCTTGAAACTAATCCTGAGACCCTCACATTTTCTTACTCTATATTAGCTTTTAACAAATAAATATGTTCATCTCAATCTTACATGTTTCTTCCTTTAATTGAGGTTAAAGATTGTGGTGTGTGTGGTGTGTGTGTATGTGTGTGTGTTCTGGTTGCTGAATTCCAGTTATCTCTGGGTATTTGAAGTCATACATCAAATCACGATTGATTTGAGAGATGACTTAGATTTTGGTTTTGGTTTGATTTTCAGAGCAGAAAATGAACCTACTTTGAGAATGTGCAATGGAATCACTCTAGTTGTGGGCTTTCAGCGCTATGTGAGGTAAAGGCAAGCTTACTGTCCCTCCTGCTTTTCTCTATTTTGAGCATTGGTAGAAGGTAGAAATGGTCTGTCTGCCTTTTTCTTTCCTCTTTCCTCCCCTTCTCTTCCACTTCCCTTCCTCTCCTCTCTTCTTTTCTTGTATCTCTTCTGCTTGGAAGAGAAGTGTTAGGTGGTAAATAAATCAACCACCTTCTTTGTTGGGAAGAATGAGAGCCTCATTGTTCCCTCAGACCTACACAAAGGAAGGTATAGTGTGTGCGGAAGTTGTCTTGAGAGCCATGCAGCCACCTTTATTTCGGCCATTTGCTCACAGTTGTCACATGCAGTGCTGATCTTTGAGTGATTTTGGAAACACATGCTTGGAACCATAGAATATAATTGTAATGGAAAAGTATAATTTGAGAATAAGAAACTATCAGAAAGACAACAAAAACAGGAGCCAAGATATAATCTTTGGACTGCCCATTTTTTTTCTAACTGCATGCAGATAAAACGGGCTATGTATATACTGAGAAGTTAAGGAATTTTAAATGCCCATCAAATAATTTTGTGAAGAAAAAAGTTAAATTTGTATGTTTTTAAATAGTGAACCAGAATGTAATTGGAGTGAACAACACTGCAGCAGGATCCACCCTGTGTTAGGACATCCAGCACCACTGTCCATCCCTGATGCCAAGGCTGACATGGGCCTGTTGGGAGAGCTGACACTGACTCCAGCTGCTGCTCTGTGTCCCAACCCCAAGGGCGTCTCCAGCCAAGTGAACAGGATTTCTTCAGTTTCCATATCCTTTTTAGCAGGTTCTAGTCAATTCCCTTAATCTTTAAAGATAAAGGTTTTTTAATTTTGATTTTAGCAAAGTCTTTATATATGAATTATTTTTTAGAACCCTGTATGATTTGCATAAAAGCATAACCCAAAATGATTCTAGGCTTTTGAAGTATTTGCCAAGGAACTGAGAATGGTAACAGTGAAAGGAAGTGATGGGACAAGAAGAAATGGTTGGAGTTGAGTGTGGTAGGCCTTGCCTGCCTTATGAGGGCATGTGACCTTCATTCTGTGCAGTGGGAAACCACTGCATGCTTTGGCAAGAGTATCTGACAGCATTTCAGAGTGCTAAAGGAGAAGAGTTAGTACTTACTAGATCAGTGAGTTAAGTGGAATAAGGACTAATAAGTCCTGAGTTAAAACTACATATACAGAAAGGCAAAAGTCATCACTTGAAGGAATTGAAGACTATAATAAGGAAACCAATGTTTGTTACTGAAGTTAAGAGAGACTAGAGCAAGGAATGCTCTCTCTCTCTCTCTCTCTCTCTCTCTCTCTCTCTTTGTGTGTGTGTGTGTGTGTGTGTGTGTGTGTGTGTGTGTGTGTGTGTGTGTTTGAGACAGGTTCTCATTTATATATCAGGCTGGACTCAAACTCAGTCTGTAGCTGTGGATGACCTTAGACTTCTGATCCTTGTGCCTTCATCTCCTGAGTTCTGGGATTGTGATGTGAGCCACCACTCCTGGCTTTTCATGTTAGTAGATGTTCTGTAGTACCTTGTTGAGACTGGGACACGGTGTGCATGCTGTGTGGTTGAAGCAACTGATTGAACCAGACACCTCTTTACCTCTCAGCTTTAAGTGATAGCATCTCATGGACTGATTTCCTCCTGTTGTGGTGTTGATACTTTTTAGAACTATAATAATTGAAGTGAAGCTCCTTAAGACACAGGGATGTCTAACCCACGCTGTGGGCTGTTTGTGGCCCAGGGTAGCTATGAAGGTGGTCTAGCACAAAGTTGTAAACTCATTTAAATTATCATGAGTTTTAAAAGTTTTTGTTTTTGTAACAATGGGATTTTTTTATTGCAGTACCACACAAAATGAACATGTGTGTGCTGTGTGCATTAATGGCTTCATTTTGTGGTGCTGTGCAGCTTCCCATGTTACATTCCATGAGCAGACAGTAATATTGGCACCATCAGACATGACATGCTTTTGGTGACTAGATATGTAGAATAAATCAATTATTGATAGTGTTTTAACTTAGCATTTCAAAACAGAGGTGTTTGATGATGCTTACAAGGCAAGTAGATATTGTATTTGATTATTGTGCATCTGTCTTTGCTTCCTTTGTGCTCCTCGATCACCCATTCTCCTTTACAGTCCTCCTTTTGTCTCAGCTCATTGGCAGCCAAGATGTGGGTGAGCCTAAGCTCTGCTTTGTTGGCTATCAGCTAATTTTCATGATAAGAGTAAATGCTGTCCATTCTCTATTACCATTATTTTAAACCCAGTGTGACTTCTACAATGACACAAGAAGACAGAACTCCCCCAAACTGTGGATAAGGGAAAAATTTTCAACACAAGGTAGATGACCACTTTTTTTTGTCAAGACAAATATTAAGGCTGTGCACATTTGCAGAGTTTTATGTAACAAGTTGTATAGAACAGTGTTCTAAAGAGAACCCTTAGATTGCCTTGCCAGACTGCAGGAGAGACTCTAGGCTGGGGTGCACGTGGGGACACTCACCTAGAGTCTGGTGATCTGAGGGGAGGTGATGTGAGAGTCAGGCAGGTAGAACTTTAAAGAAAGACAATGGAAGAAGAGGAATAAATAAGTTCAGAGCTCCAGGGCCAGTGCTGGCTCACACAATGCTGGGACTGTTGTTGTCCCCAGCAGCCTAAATAAAAAAAATTTATATTTCATGGCATCAGGTTGGAGTTCATGCACATATCATAGTCAAGCAGTGAGAGGAGCAATTGGTCATATTAAAGACAAGGAAAAACACATATATTTTAAAAGATACTAACTAATTGAATGTCTAGAGATGCAAATTATGAATTTTAGATTGAAAATTCACCAGATAAGATTAATGTCAGATTTATACATTGCAAAAGAAAAATTGCATAAACTTGAAGACAGCAACAGAAACTACTTAAAATTAAACCACAAAAAAAAAAAAGACTTTTTAAATTTCATGAAAGAGCAATGACTTCGGGGTGATTTCTGGTGCCTAATCTAGTGATGCATAATTAGAGACTAGATGGGAAAAAGAGTAAATCAAATACTAGTTGTCAAATTTCCAAAACTGATGGACTGTAAGCCTGCAGACTCCATTGTTTGTGAACCCTTAAGTGTAAGAAATAAAGAAAATTGCCCCAAAACACATTGTACTGAAATTGCTGAAAGCAACAGGACATAGTACAAAGAAGAGAGAAGGTAAGTATGGCAGCACCTTCTCCTTGGAAACATCTAGAAGAAAAAGGAATTGGTTTGTTTTTTGTTTTTTCGGGTACTGAAAAGAAAGAGAAGAAAAAGTAATCCACCTGGGATTCCATACACAGAGAAAACAGTTTTCAAAATAAAGGTAAGGGGCTGGGGATGTGACTGTCAATAAATTGCTTACCTGATGACCTATCTCAGAAAACATGCCTAAAAGCAACACCTACAGCCTCCTGCACACACACACACACACACACACACACACACACACACACACACACACACTGGGTTCAAGCACTAAGGAGACAGAGATAAGATAGATCCTTGGGGCTCACTGGCTGGATTTGAGGCCAGTGAGACACTGTCTCAAAGTAGGGTAAATGGTATCTGAAGAATGACAGCCAAGGTTGTCCTCTGACCTACACATGTGCACACATAAGTGCACCTGCACACATGAACACACAAAGTGAAGACAAGGGCTGGTCCTGATGGTTTATTCCTGTAATCCCAGTACATGGGAGCCTGGGGCCAGAAAATGGACAGGAATTCTAAGGCCAACCTGGGATACAGAGTAAAAACTTCCTTCAAGGACCCCCTACCCCCAAACAAAACCAATAAATACAAGATTGAGGCTTTTCAGCCATTCAAAAGAGTCAAGAATTTACTAATGAGCAGTATTATAAAAATGCTTAAGGAGGTGCTGAAGAGATGGCTCAGTGGTCAAGAGCACTGACTGCTCTTCCAGAGGCCCTGAGTTCAATTCCCAGCAACCATATGGTGGCTCACAACCATCTGTAATGGAACCCAACACCCTCTTCTGGTGTGTCTGAAGACAGCGATAGTGTACTCATATAAAATAAATAAATCTTTTAAAAATGCTTAAGGAAATCCTTTATAATTTTTATTCTTTGACAATTTTATACATGCATGTAATGTATCTTGATCCTATCCACCTCCAACTCTTGATAACCATAACAGAGCCAGCGGGAAAGAATAGAAGTGTATCTGTTGGATGTATGTGTGTATGTCAACTGTTAGAATATTACTTGAAGTTGGATCCTGATAAGATTTTAAAGCCTAAAGCAATGAGTTATGACTAATACGTCAAAAAGGAGATAAAATACTCAATCCAAAATAGAGTCCAAAAACAGTAAAGAGAACAAATGGAAAGCAGATATCAAGGGGATAGACTTAAGCACAACCATGGCTGTATTTATATTAAATGTAAATGGCTTTAAGTATCCAGTTAAGAGCTGGTAATAGCATTCATTTAGGAGAGTGTTTGCCTAGTGTTCCTCAAGCCCCACATTTGGATTTCAGTACCACATAAACTGGGTATAGAGGTATACCTGTAATACCAGCACTCAGGAGGTGAACTCAGAATCAGAAAGTTCAAGGTCACCCTTGGCTATACAGTTTGAGGCTAGTCTAAGCTAAATGAAACCCTACCTCAAAGAGGTGTGGAGCTGGAGAGATGGCTCAGTAATAATTAAGAGCACTGGTGGCTCTTCTAGAGGTCCTGGGTTTGATTCCTAGGACCCACAGACCAGTCCACAACTCTCTGTAACTCTAGTTCCAGAGGATTTAACATTCTTCTGGCCTTTACATGTACTGCATAGATGTGCTACACAGACATGCATGCAGACAAAAACACCCATACAAATAAAATGAAGATGGTTGTAAAAAGTAAAACACCAGCTGAGTAGTGTGGCCTTTGATCCCATCTGTCAGGAGACAGGTGGATCTCTGAGTTCAAGGCCAGAGTGTGTTCCAGGATGAGCAGAGCACCCTCCAGACACTCTACCCTTCAAATTGTGACCCTGAGCAATGAGTGTGGAGGCCTTAGTTCCTGTGATAATGGGTGCTGAGGGAGACTTCTGAGAGTTTAGCCTTCCTTGTTCTGTGACTTTCCAAAACCTTTCAGTCTATAGTATACAGATAGCCCCTCCCCCAACAAAGAACATCTGCCTCCAGGTGTCAAGTGCTAATAGATACTGAGAAACCCCATTTGAGGGATAAGCATAAAAAAGCAAAAGTCCAGAGGGGAATGATTCTTTCCAGGGACTTTGTTTGGGTTGAAGAATAGGGCTAGGAAAAGTGAGAGGAAGCTTCTCAATTACTTTCTAGAAAATACTCCTTTGTAGTTCTATCCAAGCATGCAGCATCTTATATCAAAATTTTCTAGGTTTTATTTGTCCCACATACTAAAATAAGGTAAAACTTGAGCATAGATACTGAATCTAGGGACTCATCTTCATACCTCTAGAGCCTAGCATTGTGTTTAGCCTCTGATGCTGCTCAAATCTATGATCAGATGATAAGAGGAATCAATAAATTGTCCCAGTGTTCTACATGTAGCCCACATTCATTAACCCCCTACAAAGATCTGAGGATCCTCAGGTGCATCATACCTGACTTTGTTGTGAAAAAAGCTAAACATGCAATTGTCTTGCATATGTATATATTTCTGGGAGTGTGAATGAGGTCAGGATGTAAGTTTGTTTTATACAAGTGAATACATAGTTGAAAGAAAAGTTTGACAGTTTTCTTTAACAGCCATACATATTTCTATATGGACCTTTGGGTCTGCCTCTGCTATCATCAGTTCAAGAGCAGCCAAGTACCACTGTCTTCAGAGATACGTCTTATTTCATTGACTGGAAGAAACACAATTTGTTTATGGTGCCCAATTTGGATCTCAATTTGGATACACGTGTGTATCTATATTTGGTACCAAAATTTAGAAACCTGAGGAATTAAAGAAATTAATATAAATAACAGATATATGTGAAAATAGGACCCAATAATGTGCTGGCCTGACAATAGGATAGGATCTAACCACATTGGAGAGTCCATGGAGTCAGGCAGTGTGTTCCACAGTAAGGCTTAGGCAGAGCCTGCGTTTCCAGTGCTGTCTGACATTTGCTTTCTCACTCCTGCTGGTGCCTCTATTTCTCAGGCTTTTCCTGGGGACTTTCTCTGAAGTTTTCTGCCATACTTTCATTTGTCCATTTGGGAACTTTAGCACAGTAGATGAGGGAGCAGCCACTCCTGTACATGGAAGAGACATTATTCTTATTGAAATGAGTGTTAACACACAGAGAACTACTTAGAAGAACTTAAACGTAACACAAATGCCAGCTTTAATAACTTAAACCTAGAAAGCTGATCATGATATTCATGTAGGGTCTAACCATGTTAATTTGGGATAAGCTGTACTAAAACAGCATACTTATTAGAAATTGGATGGTTAATGACTGGACCAGTGAATATAACCAAGGAATGGGCTGCAGCCTTGGCTAAGGTCTTAGAGGGTTACAGTTCACGGTTTGACTCTGAGCCCTATGGAAAATGGCCAGTAAAGAAAGGGGTATTCTACGATTTCCACTAGTATGAAAAGACTCCTGCACCTTAGGATAAGGCACCATCTCTAGAGTAATCTAAAAGGTCAGCCTCTAGGGGAGCATCTTTGTTCTTGAGAACATTATGCAGAGAACAGGATGAGAGGACACAGCCTTGGGAAGTCCCTGGAAGTAAGTAGTTTTGAGAGGAAATTATTTTCAGTACTAATGTGGGATGTCATGGGTCCAGAATAGAAGGGAGGCCTAACTGCATTTCTGGGATTTTTTTTAAATTGAGATTGAATCTTACTGTAGCCTAAGTTGACCTCCAACTTGATATGAAGCCAAGAATGACCTTGAACTTCTAATCCTTCTGCTTCTACTTTTTAAGTGCTGGGTTACAGACTTAGGTCACTATGTCTGGTTTATGCAGTGCTGGGATTGAACCCAGTGTTTCATGTATATTAGGTAACAGCCTACCAGCTGAGCTAATAAACTACATCTCCCTTTCTTCTTTCTTTTTCTCTTGTTTCTTTTCTTTCTTTTTGAGGTGTGTGTGTGTGGTCTTGTTTTTGTTTGGTTTTGGTTTTGTTTTTTTTGAGATGGAGTTTCCTTATGTACCCCTGGCTGTCCTGTAACTCACTCTGTAGACCATGTTGGCCTCAAACCTGTAGGGATCCTCCTGCCTCTGCCTCCCAAGTGAGTGCTGGGATTAAATTAAAGGTGTGTGTAACCTGGCACCACTGCCAGTGGCCACTTTGATTTTTATTCTCAGACTGTATGTATTGGTTTCTATTGTTTCTACAGTTCACTGTTTCTGAACTTTGGTCCATTAACATTTTGAATGAATAATACAGGAAACATCCCTCATTTCTCTCATTCATTTCTTTTTTGCTTTTTGAGATAGGGTCTCACTGTGTAAAAATGTGTAGCCTAGGCTGTCCTCAACTTGCTGTAATCCCGTTTGCTCCCCTTTTGTTTCTTAAAGATCAGAACTGGGATCCACAGGGAGATACTCCTCCCATGCACCTGGGTATGGGAATACCCACCCTATGGAACTTTAAA
Source organism: Arvicanthis niloticus (assembly GCF_011762505.2). Taxonomy (NCBI): domain Eukaryota; kingdom Metazoa; phylum Chordata; class Mammalia; order Rodentia; family Muridae; genus Arvicanthis; species Arvicanthis niloticus. The sequence goes on along the minus strand of NC_047658.1, from coordinate 113,120,038 downwards.
AGGTGCAAATAGTACTTAAAAGTATAGATTTGGAGTTGATCTGGCAAGGTCTACCACTCAGCTCTACCATTTACAGGTGGACACAGTATACCCCTAAGCAGACTGCCCCTTTTCTTATTTGTAAAAGGTAAGAATAGGTCTTACTCAAGAAAGTTATAAAGTCTAAATCTTACGATAGTACATACAAAGAATTTAACATGGCATCTAGCATGTAGCACAAATTACCTGGAATATTATTACTCAAGTTTGAATCTGACCTGTGCCTCTTACTAGCCAGACTTGCCTTAGAAAGGTATACAAGAGGCCAGGTGTGGTGGTGCATACCAGAGATAGGAAAATTCTGTGAGTTCAAAGCCAGCCTGGTCTACATATCAAGAGTCAGAACAGCCAGGGCTACCTAGTGAGGCCCTTTCTCAAGGAAACAAAAACATCACACAAGAAACAAATGAATTTGTTGTATAATACTTCCACAGTAAGTGCACAAGGATGCTATTTCCTGTGCATGGACATGCCTGGCTATTTTGATATTCTGCATGGAACTCTATTCATTGCCATCATGTGGGTGGAGAAACAAATTCAGAAGTGGAACTGAATGTTTGCATTTAGACCTCATGGTTCCTTTCTGATCAAGATGTCAGTTCTTGGGTCACTTTGTGTATAGGAGGCTTACCTTACAGATTTGTCTTTTATCTTTTCCTTTAGAGTTTGTGCTTCCAGATGTGAATTATAAAGTGGAGCTGCCTGAGGAGACTCAGTCTCAGAATATGGATGCACAGGGACCAGCTCTGCTACTTTTCCTATTTGTGGATTTCCAAAGTGGCATCCCAGTACAACAAGTGGAAATCTGGGGTATGTAAAGAAAAATGCAGCAGCCAGATTGGGTATGCTAAGCTCTAAAGAAAGGTCTATCTACATAGTGTGGACATCTGTCTAAATGTGGGTAATATGTAAAGAATTAGCACTGCCTTTCTAGATGGTGTCAAGGAAAGAAGCCTATCTCTGTGCTAGTGCAGTTAGGGTGTTATCCTGTAACAGGATGGTTTCAGTTTGTGGGCCACAAAACACACATATCTGAATCACCTGGGTTATTTGAAGATGTATAGCTGTGTGAAGATTGATTCATTATGTTTGCTATATTATAAAAAGCTAGAATGCTTGAGGTGTGCATTTTCCACATGCTTTCCAAGTGATCAGAGGTAGTGAGATTTGGAAGTCTTTGAGTGACTTTTACTCACATGCTTTAATCCTGTGAACCCTGGGAAGCAGATCTTAAGAGCTGATCAATACATTCCTAAACTGAAAAAAAATACAAGAAATGGAGCCTAGACATGCTTAAGGAAATCTGTAAGCCTCCTTTTTGTCATTCCTTTCTCCGTGAGCCATGGAGGACCCTGCTCTTGTATTCTTTGTGGTGTGCTATTGGTTCCCACTGCATCATGGGTGAAACAAGACTATTCATAACCCAGATCAGAAGCTCTGCCAGTGACTAGTGCCAGTTATTTGTGGTTGTCAGAAATGAGATTGGCCCTTCCTGCCACCTGCCTTCCTGGCTCTTGCTTCTTTCCTGGTGTGTACACACCCTGACAGAAACACGGCTTTCCTGTGCTCAGGCTTTCAACTCTGAGAAGCTGGTGTTCTTTGGTGCCCCATTCCATTGATTGAGGCCAAGGAGTGGGAAAGAAAGGAGAGTTGGGTTATGAAGCTCGAGTGAGGAGAGTTTGGTGAGGATTTTGGGGCATGTGCACACAAAGACAAACTAATGAGCAGAGTGGTAGAGAGGACGCAGGGTAGAATTAAAACAGCTGGTTTTCTTTTGAGCTCTGATTCCAGCCTCTTCGGTGGTTTTTGAAAATCAAGTCACATCATCTGAGCCTCCCTGTCCAGTCTCTAACAGGAGTAGTTAAATTAGGTAATATTAAAGGCCCTGCAGAGGCCAAATGCCATCTGAGGCTTAAGATCTGTTACTTTCTGGAATCGTAAAATGCTTGCTAAGGATAACCCTAGGATAATTTGAGTTTGACACCGAGTCTATTGAGCAGACCCAAAGAACTCAGATGTCTTGAAAGCAATGTTACCTACCATCTTTGTTGTACTAAGATAATTAATAGACTTCCGTTTAGCACATCTCAGAAGGCCTGCAGCTTCTCAGTAGTTATACTCAGTTTTAGATTTAAAAACTCACTGCTAAAAAACAATAATAAAGAAATAAAAATCCAGGTCTGATGGCATATGCATTGTTTTTGTTGTTGTTTGGCTTGAGGTTTTGTTTGTTTTACTGGTTGGTTAGTTTTTGAGTCGGGGTTTCTCTGTGAAGCCTGGCTGTCCTGGAACTCACTTTGTAGACCAGGCTGGCCTTGAAGTCAGAGATGATCTTCCTACCTCTGCCTTCAAAGTGCTTGCGATTAAAGGCATGCACCACCACTGTCCAGCATGGCCTATGCTTTTAATCCCAACATTTGGGAGACAAAGGCAGGTAGATCACTTTGAGTTTGAAGCCATCTTGCTCTATACAGCCAGATCTAGGCTAGCCTAAGCTATATAGTGAGACCTTGTCTCAAAACAAAAATCACTGGCAGGGCTGAAAAGACAGTTCTGTGGTTAAGAGCAAGGTCTCTTGCAGAGGACCAGAGTTAGGTGCCCAGCACCTAAGTAAAATGGCTTACAGCTGCTTGTGTCTCAAGTTCCAGGCAGGGGATCTGATGCCATCCTCTGGCCTCTGCAGGCTAGAGGCCTGTATGTATACATGCATGCATATAAACATAAATAATGTTTTTTTATCTTTAAAAAAGTAATTAAAAAGTAAAAAGCCTTCTTAAAATCCTTCATGGATCAGGATAGCCTCTGAAGGATGCACAGTAAGGGACAGCAAGGGTAAGTTTAATTTGTCTTTCCCAGCCTTCCTTACTGCCCTGGACACCTTCTCTAGAGCCCCTTGCTTTAGGAAGCAGACTATGCAGAATTAGTCTGTTCATGTGTCTTTAAGATCAGTCGCTGGCCTCCCGCCCACCTTGTCATGGTAACTTCTATGATTAACTTCTTATTTTGCTACAGCGCCAAAAGCATCTGGTGGTAGGAACAGTTTTAGGAATAACTTTTTTTTTTAAATTAAATGTCTGCTTTCAAAAACTTCTCATTTCTTGGGTTCTTCTTGAGGCCAATGTATAAAAATTGAATCTACGTGTTCCATCACCATGGCAACAGCATTCTTCCCCCTTTGAACACTGCATGTGTATTTCAAAATACTTCCTTCTGCATGATCTCAGTTTATCTAGACAACATATTTAAGAGAGCAGATAAGAAAAGCTATTTTCTGCACTGAAGTGAGATGAGTGAAGTTACCTCTGTGTCACTGACAGGTGATAAAACAACCTTTAATCTGCACTCTCTTACTTCTAGCTGCACATACCTTTATAAATCCATATTTAACTTGCTCTCCCTGGAGAGCTTTGTGGTGCCCTGTGATAGTAATTGATCCTCCTAACTTTCACTTTAAAAGTGTGTGTGTGTGTGTGTGTGTGTGTGTGTGTGTGTGTGTGTGTGTGTGTGTAAATGAATATTTTGCCTGTGTGTATGTATATGTACCACATGGGTGCTTAGCATCTTCAGGCCAGAGGCCCAGAACAGGAGTCAGAATTGTCAGAATCGCTGGAACTGGAGTTATAGATGGTGTGAGTCTCCATGTGGTGCTGAGAACCAAACCTGGTCCTCTGCAAGAGCCAGTGCTCCTAACCACTGAACCAAGTCTCCATCCCCACATGGCAGTCTCTGAGTAATGCTAAGCGGGTGGCTGTGCTTACCTCATCTGAGATCACCCCCAATTTGTTTAGTTTTAATTAGTTTATTTTGAAACAGGATCTCCTATGTCTCCAGGCAGCCTCAAATGCACTGGTTAGCCGAGGATGCCCTTAAACTACTTATCCTTCTGCCTCCGCCCCCCCCCCCCAAGTACTGGATTACAGGAATGTGCTATGCCCAGTTTATGTGATGCTAGAGAGCAAACCCAAGGCTACTTACTTGCTAGGCAAGTGCTCTAACTGAGCAGCATCCCTGCCCTTAACTCAATTTAAATGGTCTTACATTAACAATCCCCAGAGTAACCTTTATATGTTTTAGCCTTTTTTTTAACCACAGCATGTGAGAAATGACACACTGCCAACAACAGAGGCTCACTTAACAGTGATGTTCAAGTAGGAATAGAAGAGGGTTAGGTACTCCTAAGAGACTCCCTTCCCCTTTGGAAGAGGATACCACTTTGGAAGATACCACTATCATTGTTCACAGCATGAATCAAGCATTTGTTTCTTCAAAAGCAGTGTAACTCACTTAAATTTTCCTCAGCTTGCTTTTGCAAATGAGAACTGAGAGGGGCTGTCTCTAAAAATTAGTTATTTGTGGAGAGGTAATAGAAGTAGCTTCTTCCAGAAGGCATTACTCCCAGCCTCAGTCCTGGCACAGCATGTTAACAGTAGTCATCCTCACTCTTGGGTCCTAACATTCTTATCCTCTTAGGACTCCATACTTTGCTCACAACTCATCTCAGCACCATCCTCTCAGAGAGCCGCAGCACAGTTCAAGATTCCATCCAGTCAGCTGTGGACCAGGTCTTGGAGCTGTACCACCAAGTTGCCAAGGTAATAAGAAATTGACAGCCTGGGCGTGGATAGCCTTGGACCCTCCTTTCCCTCGATACCTCTTGCTATTCTGCCTCTTCCTAGCACTGCACCTGGACAGGGAGTTAAGCTTTCATTTAGGCTGCAAGCAGCCAGTTCGTGCTTGCATAGCAACAGCAATAGCACTAAAAATCATGGCAACTGTACCTCTTCCTTTTTGATGTTTTGCTTGATTGATTGGTTTTTGTTTGTTTGTTTGTTTTTCAAGACAGGGTTTCTCTGTGTAGCCCTAGCTGTCCTGAGACTTACTCTGTAGACCAGGCTGGCCTGGAACCCAGAGATCTGCCTGTCTCTGCCTCCCAAATGCTGAGATTAAACACTGGCCACCATCTTCTGGCTGTGCCTCTTCCTTATCTGTGCATCTTGATCCCACACATTGTCTGGAGCTGATGCTTCAGTAAACATTGCCCTTTGCCTTCATTTCTCCCAGTTCTTTCATAACGTCACACTTGCTCTGCCCAAACTGAATTCTTTCAATCTGTGCACTTTTGACAATACATTTCTTAACTCCTGTGACCCACCTTTATAAAGAAAATAGACAAATGAAGAGCAAAACTTAAAACTAAGCCGGGTGGTGGTGGCGCACGCCTTTGATCCCAGCACTTGGGAGGCAGAGGCAGTCGGATTTCTGAGTTCCAGGACAGCCAGAGCTACACAGAGAAACCCTGTCTCGAAAAACCAAAAAAAAAAAAAAAAAAAAAAAACCAACTTAAAACTAAAACCAACCAATGTTAAGTTGAGCTGGGTCTGATAGTAATCTGTGAGTAATCACAGCACTTGGAACGTTGAGGAAGAACTTAAAGTTCAAGGACAGGCTGGGTCATAGAATGAGTTCCAGGCCAGCCAAGGTTATAGTGTGAGACTCTGCCACAAAACATGGAGCCACTGAGATGACTCAGCCAGCAAAGCACAGCCACAACAGCCTGACCAACTGAATTTAATCCCAGGAACCCACATAAAAGGCAGAGTGAGAGGACCAACTCGTTATTCTTTGACCTCTACACATGCACTGTGACATGTGCAAACCCGCACATACCATATACTCAAACAATAAGTTTAACACAAAAATTTAAATCTTTGTTTTATTTTGTTTTTTAAGATTTATTTTTAGAGCTGAAGAAATGGCTCCACAGTTAAGAGCATTGGCTGCTCTGCCAGAAGACCCGTTTTGCGTCCCACCACACAAGGCAGCTCACGACTGTCTGTAACTCTACTTCTAGGGCATCTGATGCCCTCTTCTGGCCTGTGCTGGCATGCACGTGGTACACAAATAATTCATGCAAAATGACCCATACACATAAAATAAAAATCAATCAAAGCCCAGTGTAGTGCCACACACCATTAATCCTAGCTCTCAGGAGGTGGAGGCAAGTGAGTCTTTGAAGTCACGGCCAGCCTGGGCTACACAGTGAGACCCTGTCTCATCACATAGAAACAAACATACAAGCAAAAATAAATTTAACATGTTGAAGGCCAGCTCCGACATCAGGTAACTGAGGAAAGCATTGAGGTATGGCATAGGTGACTGGGGTACTGCTAACAGCAGTTGAGGGAGGGGTATCGGGGTCAGAACTGCTGATGGAACAAAACTTAGTATCTGGGGCCCACAAGACTGCCCAGCAAGAAACTCTGAACTCTTGTAACTCTTAAGAGGCCAGCAAGAAAGAAAAGGATAGAAGGTCATGCGCGTGCACAGACACACACACTGCACACACTGCACACACACATACACACACACATTAGCTGGGCCTGACCACCTGTTTCATCAATTTCACAAGTGCACATGCATATTTATATACATTCATATGTATGTATGTATGTATGTATGTAGAGACAGACACATATACATATATGCATGTTGTACATACAGACATATATACATATATATAAACACATATATACATATATACATACACACACATATATATGTATACACACACATATACACACACACACACACACACACATATATACACTTAGTGGATGGAGCAGAGCCCCAACAGCCCAACTTTATTTTTGTTCTTAGCCCTTTTATACCTTCTTAGACAAAATATTCTTTATAAAATGACCTCACAGATAAATGTTACACAAAAGGAAAGTAACAGAAGGATGTCCATAGTAAGTTCAAGGCAGTGTTGCATTCCATAAGCTCATTATAAGTTCACAGCAACAGTGTCACATGGCCTTGCTTTATCACAGTGCACACCTGTGGCTACATCCTTGGACCTGACCTAGAATGAATGTTTCCCCTTGATCACGAATCTGTCCCAAGCCTACTTCTCTTCTGAGTGTAACTTATGAAAGGTCACTGTCCTCTTTATTATGCAGCCTTTACTCACTATTCTGTGAGGAGGGCACATTCTGTTCTTAATTCTAACTTTATTATACCTTTCTGGCAAAACAACTACAACCATCTCCTTAAACTTTCTTCTTAAAATTATTTGAATCGAATCAGAAATTCTATAAAGTCATCAATACATCTAAACAGCATTATTACATGAAAGTACATCTTCATATTGATCTGCAGGAGATTTGCCCAACAGAGTGGGCTATCACCCAGGAGGAAATCACACCAGGCTACAGGCAGTGAGGGTCTCCTGGTGTCCACTCACACCAAGCCAAATAAATGAGGAGCATGGCAAAGACAAACATGAGATGCACATCAGCAGCAAGAAGCAATCCTGGGGTGAAGTCTCTGGGGCTGTGCCTCACCAGAGTGCACCTCTCGCAGCCATGCAAGAGGGTTGGCCATCTACAGGAAACTCACTTGCTTGCCGTCATCTGTCCTAGATGCCTTATGCCATTAAATTATTTTTAATTTAATTAAACTATATACAGATACTCATAGAGGCCACTGCAGCTAGGTGGCTGCGGGTTGCCTGACATGGATGCTTGTAACTGACCCTCTGTGAGCAGTGCTTGCTGATAACTGTGAACCATATCCAGTGCCAAATATGTCTATTGTGTTGTTTGTTTGGGAACCGGACTAACATAGTCTAAGCTTCAAACTTAGTGGAGAATGATCTTGACCTTCTTTCTGTCCTCCTGCCTCTACGTCTAGGGTTCCTGGATTACAGGTTTGTGCTATATACCTGGTTTATTTTGTGCTGGGGCTTGAGCGCAGGGCCTCATGAATGCGAGACAGGTACTCATCAGCTGAGCTACATGCCCTGTCACTACCCAGTGCTGTCTTTTCTCAGTGTGTCTATGTTGTTATGCCATCTCTTTTGAAAGAAGAGAATGTTTTGAGTCGTAAAACAATAGAAATCAACGTCATGTCATTATCTTAAGTATTGGTGGTGGCACTGTTGATGCTCTGCCTTGACTAGAATCTTCACCCCTCTGGCATTCTCAGAGCCAGTACTTTGTGACTAATACAGTTTCCCTTTACTCCAGACTCATCAGAGCCTTCAGGCCTCCCTCTCTGTGGCTGTGAATTCCATCATGAGTGTGCTGACTGGAAGCACCTGCAGCAGCTTCAGGAAGACATGCCTCCAGGCTCTTGAGGTTAGAAGATGGGGGTGGGCTGGGCAGGTGAAGCTAAGTGACACTCTGCAACAGGCTTTACAACGTAACATACAGTGCTCACCACTTCCAGAGTGATCCTGCTTTGTACCAGGTGTTTTCAGAAGTATTTGTTGGGGCTAGAGAGGTGCCTCAGCGGTTAAGAGCTGCTCTCCCAGACATTCAATGCCCAGCTCCCACATGGCAGCTAATTACCATCTGTAACTCCAGTTCCAGGGCATCTGACACCTTCTTCTGGCCTCTATAGGCTCCAAGCATGCATGTGGTACACAGACATACATGCAAGCAAAGCATCCATACACAAAATGTTTATGCTGGGTGTAGTGGGCTCACCCTTAGCCCCAGCACTCAGGAAGCAGAGAAAAGCACATCTCTGAGTTCGAGGCCAGCCTAGTTTACAGATTGAGTTCCAGGACAGCCAGGGCTGCACAGAAAAGCCCTGCCTCAGAAAAACAGAAATAATTTGTTGGTGAAATATATATATATATATATATATATATATATATATATATATATATATATGTTTTATAAATGAGAAAAGTTACTTAAGAGTTACACTCTCCTTAGGTTACATACACAACTATCTGAGAGAGAACTAGAATTAGATCCTTGATTCCCAGTTCCTTGAAGAATGCTTCTCAGTCTCATGGTGACACAATACACTAGAAATAAGTGAGCAGATGCAGCACCAAGTTTATGTGGTAAAATAGAGTGAGTGACATAAATTGGAATTAAAGTTAGGAGGTCAGTCAGTTCTGGACTTTTTACTTGCTATATGGAATTAGGCCTATATTTAACTGAAACCTGTTTAAAAGTTGAGGGAAAATATGTGCTCCTCATAGTTTTGGGGGCTGAATATATACTACAGTCTGAATGTATCATTCCCAACTGTCAAGATATCTCAGGTAAAGGTACTTGCTGCCAAACTGATTGTACCTGAGTTTGATCCCTGGAGCCCTACACACACACACACACACACACACACACACACACACACACAGAGAGCAAACAGTTCTTGGTTTTGTTTGTTTGTTTTTAAATAGGGTCTCTCTATGTAGTCCTCATCTGTCCTGGAACTCACTAGAGACCAGGCTGGCCTTGAACTCACAGATATTTTCCTGCCTCTGCATCACACGTGCTGGGATTAAAGGTGTGTGCCCTAAAGGAAACTTTTAAAAGAGTTAAGGTTGTGCTCTTCATTTGGCTGTTTTGTTCTCTGAGAGGTGAGACAAATGGTAGTGTATCAGGGCCTCAGACCTGAGCAGGCTCTAAGACCTTAGTGCAACAGACTCCATGATGGTGTACCATTCAGACTGCAAAACTCAGCACATAGCACCACCTGTCAAAACTAAAACAAAGACCTAATCCATCAAAGTCCATAGTTCTTGGAAAGTCTCTTAATGTATTAACCTTGGTTTTTTGCATCTGTAGTTTGCTTCTGGCTAACTGTTCTTGTTAACTGAAGTATGTCAACTCAGAAAAAGGCATAGGGCTACACTGGGGTCCTGGACACCCTGTACAGTTGCCAGCTGGCTAATAATGACTTTTTATTGGCTTGAACCCATATCTGAGCAGTCTTCTCTGGAGAATACCCCACATAGGATCAGTTCCTAATTAAGTGGCCTCATGAGCTGCTGAGATGATAGTGGGTAGAATTGCTGCCAAGCTTGACAACCTTACTGTGATCATTGGTAGCTACATGAGGTACAGAGAAAACAGACTCAGCAGACTGTGTTCTGTCCTCTATATGTGTGTCTAGCACCCCACCCAGTAAATTAGAACAAAATGTGTCTCCAGAGAAAGCCTTGACCCTTCTGCAATATGAAGATGCAGAAAATGATTGGAAAGACCCTGATGAGGCCCTTACCAGAACTTGACTGCACTGGCATGTGACCTTGGTTTCTAATATTGCTGTGCAAAAATATTCTGACAGCCGGGCGGTGGTGACGCATGCCTTTAATCCCAGCACTTGGGAGGCAGAGGCAGGCAGATTTCTGAGTTCGAGGCCAGCCTGGTCTACAGAGTGAGCTCCAGGACAGCCAGGCTACACAGATAAACCCTGTCTCGGGAAAAAAAATTCTGACAGAAGCAACTTAAAGGAGAATGGTGTATTTTCACTCAATTCATCATGGAAGTCAGGACAGCAAGAGTTTGAAGCAGCTGGTCATATTACATTTGTGGTCATAACAGAGTATGCTGGCTAGTGTTTAGTCAGCGTGACAGAAGTTTAGAGTCACCTGAGAGGAGGGTACCTCAACTGAGAAAATGATCAGCTTGGTAGGCTAGCCCATGGGGCATTTTCTTAATTAATGGTTGATGTAGTAGGATGGTGCTATCCCTGGGCAGGTGGTCCTGGGGTATATAAGAAAGCCGACTGAACAAGCTATGGGAAGCAAGGAAGCAGTGTTCCTCTGTGGCTTCTGCTTCAGTTTCTGCCTTCAGATCCCTCCCTTGAGTTCCTACCCTGGCTTCCCTCAGTGATGGAGTGTTACCTGAGAGTTGAGATGAAATAAACCCTTCCCTCCCCAACTGCGTTTGATCATGGTGTTCTACCACAGCAGTGGAAACTTACAACACAGAGCAAGGATGTACACATGTGTGCTGGCACTGTGCTCCACCCTCCGTTTATACAGTTCATGATCTCCTGCCCAGAGAACAGTTCCACCCACAGTTAAGAAAGGTCTTTCCACATCAGTTAACGTAGTCAAAACACTCCTCAACTGGTGATTCTAAATTTTGTCAAGGTGACAGTTAACATTAACCATTTGATCTCAGATATCCAAGGTCACAAATACACCTGTAGCATTTGTACCTCTTAGTCTATGAACCTGTATTGTGGTGGCTCAAGAGGCCAAGACTGTGAAAACAGATTATGCATGATGGATTCTCAGTGCATGTTAGTCCCCCTTTTTCCTTTGGAGTCATAAGGTAACCAGTTGGGATTGCCAGTAGACCTCAGACATTGCCAGTAGACCTCAGACATTGCCAGTAGACCTCAGACATTGCCAGTAGACCTCAGACATTGCCAGTAGACCTCAGACATTGCCAGTAATAATAGACTCCCTATCTGTTGCTCTTTCTTTTTTTTCCTGAGACAATATTTCCATGTTCTAGAACTCTTTGTAGGAGAAGCTGGTCTTGAACTCACAGAGCACCACCTGTCTCTGCTTCCCATATCTGGTTGTTGTTTCATCTTTATGTACTTTTTTCTTAAAAGATAATGTGTCACATAGAAAAAACTTAAATACTAATTTCTATGACTATAATTTTCATTTTTCATATCTTGTATAGTTGAAACCAGGGAATTATATTTTTATATATAAAGTGGAATTTTACCAATTTCAACAGGAATAGAATTTGCTTTTGTTAATAAATACTTTATTACTTAGACTAATTTAATAATTCACTCTTCTAATGTTGGGCATTTACAGTGGTAATTTACTGCTGTATTTAAATAGTGCCTCAGTTAATACTTTGTATGATATGTTTTGTCTAAAATTGCTACCTAGAAAAAAGTGCCTTAGTAGCACAAAAAAACTTGCCTTTATAAGCAAGTACCTTTAAGTTATAGCTTCACCTTTGTGTGTGTGCGGGGGTGATGGGGTAGGAAGAAGTGACCCTGGCTTTTGTCCTACCTGATCTTGAGTGGGTCACTTCTTTTTTAATTTCAGTTTCTCATCTATAAAATTATTATGTTAGGAGCTGGAGAAATGGCTGAGCTGTTATAAGAGAGTGTGCGGCTTGTCCAGAGGACCCACGTCTAGTTCCATGAACCCACATCAAGTGACTCACAGTCAGCTCCAGGGGATTAATGCCTCTTCAAGGAACCTGCACACACACAGCTTACAAACACACACCTAAAGACAAATCTTTTACTAAATTGTGTGTGGTTTTAGCTGGTTCCTCATGTCCTTTAACTGATACCCACAGTTCTGTACTAAAACATTGAAGACTGAGCCCACTTGCCCTGGATGTAGACTGTGGTTCTCTGGTTCTCTTCTCTCCAAAAAGCTTGTCAGACACTTCCTAACTCTTCCTCAGACTCACTGTTCAATGGAATGGGAGCTTTCTCACTCATCTCAAGGAAGAGAATATTTTTTTAACCCAGTCATGAGGCAGAGGGATCTCTGCAATATTCACCTGCTGTAGAAAAGATCTTGGTAGAAGAATCTTACTTAGGTGGGAAGACATATGGATTTCACATACCGAGTATCTCAGGCCCCAATTATCTCTGCCTCCCAAGCTCCCAGAGATATAACTGTGAATACTGTGAAGAATACAGAGTTCTTGCCTCTACAGCACTTACCCTTCGGGTTCCAGTGAGTTCAGCACCTCCTGTTTTTACCTATTGTAGGCAGCAGACACACAGGAATTTGGTACCAAACTGCACAAAATATTTTATGATATCACCCAGCACCAATGTCTGAACCACTGCTCCTGTGACACAGAGCAGGTAAGTATAATGATAATACTCAGTATCTTCATGAAAATCTCCCATTTTGATGTGGATGAGTACAAATGCTTCAGATCTATAGCTGGCCCTTCAGCAGGGATGCCTATGTCTAGAGAAGCATCACAGTACCGAGTGTCTTGTAGAAGCCGAGAGCACAAAACACTGAGTTCGTCTCTGCCAGTGAGTCGTTGCTGAATCCTTAGAGACTTGATTTAACATTTCTGAGTTTTGGGTTCTATGTCAGTAAAATAATAATAATGCAGCCGCAAATGACTGTTGCAAAGTTCTGTCTTATAAAGACCTCCCTTTAGTAGCTTGCCTTCAGGGTGCCGGAGGTCTAGAGATGTCCGCTGAAGTTGCTACTTTCAAGGAGGAAAGATAACTTTAGCACCTTTGGTGGCAGTGTCCTAAGAGGGGACAGCTAGCTAGAAAGTGATGTGTGCCTTCAGACACGGGTGTAGCTGATGGTAAACTGTCTAATGGAAGCTCACCTTTCCAGCCCACCCTCTCACCCTCCCCTTTTGACTTTTCATAACATGTTTTCTGCGTAGCCAGTGCTGTCCTGGAACTCCCTCTGTAGGTCAGGCTAGACATGAACTCAAACATCTGCCTGCCTCTGTCTCCCGAGTGCTGGAATTAAAAGCATGAGCTATGCCTTGCTCTGCTTCTTTTGACTTTTTTAAAAACTAAAGCATGAGTCTAATAAGCAAATGAGACTAAAGATTAAATCATTACACCATGGCTTCTTTGGGGGAGAGTGGGAGGGAGGAAGGGAGGAGGAGGGGATAGATATCAAGGTGGAATTTAACATTAGGCAATAAATAGAATAATCACTTATGAGAAATGGAAAACAAAAAAAAGTATTTTCTTAAGAACAGAGTCTTACTCTGTAGTTTTGGCTGGCCTGGAATTCTCTATGTAGACCAGGCTGTTTTTTGATTCATAGAGATCTCTGACTCTGTGCTGGGATTCCTGAGTGCTGGGATTAAAGGTGTGTACCATCATACCCTATTGGTTCAAAAACTTTCTTTTTTTTTTTTTAAGATTTATTTATTTCATTTATATGAGTACACTATAGCTGTCCTCAGACACATCAGAAGAGAGCCTTGGATCCTACCACAGATGGGTGTGAGCCACCATGTGGCCGCTGGGAATTAAACTCAGGACCTCTGGAAGAGCAGTCAGTGCTCTTAACCACTAATCCATCTCTCCAGCACTGAAAACTTTTTTTTTCATCAAACAAAATGATGATTACCCCGACATACTGTCTAGAGAAAGTAGAGAGGTCATCAAACAAGGAGAAGGGGTCCAGGCAAGGCTTAGAAGTCTGCCTGATGTAAACAACGGGGCTGGAACCCAGGGGAACTACTTTAGTCCATTTGGCAATGCTATGGCAAAATGTGTGAGAATGGGTACCTCATTTGACTCAGAACTCTAGTGGTTAGAGAATCTGGAGAGCATGCACTGGCACTTAATGAGAAAGGAAGCCAGAAAATGGGGAGAGTTGAGGGTCTTAGCTCCCGTGAGAGTCAAGTGCATTCTACACCAGCAATAGTGAAATACAGATAACATGGATTATACCCATAATATATTTATCATTTTAAGATTTATTTTTATCATCTGTATTATTATTTAGCCTGAATATATGTACATACACTACATGCATTCTGTGCCCACGGAGGCTAGAAGAGAGCTTCAGATCCCTGAAACTGGAGTTACGGATGGCTGTGACCCTCCATGTGGATCCTAGGAACCAAATCTGGATCCTCTACAGAAACAGCAATAGCTTTTAACCACTAAGCTTTCTCTCCAACTCCTTAGAGATGATACATTTAAACTATGCCATACAAATTATTCTATTAAAGGTATTTGGTCTTAACAACCCAAGTACCAAATAAAAGAAAGACTAGCTGGGCCTAGTGGTTGGTGCTTATCTACACTCCAAGCTATGTGGAAGCTGAGAAGAAAAACTCAGGTTCAAGACCTGATTGAGCTATATAGTGATACTTGTCTCAAAACAAGGAAAAGGGAGAGGCTGAGGCTGTAGCTCAGTAATGGAGTGCTTGTCCTGCCTGTGCAAGGCCAGTCCTAAAGACAGAAGGAGACAGAAACTAGATAAAGAGGGAAGAACCTGGGTTGGATTCCCAGCACCCACATGGTGGCTCACAACTCCCTGTCACTCTGATCCCAAGGGACCCGACGCCCTCTTCTGGCCTCCATAAGCACTGCACATACATGACGATACACAACATACATTATTATAAAATAAATAATAAAAATGAAATTGGATAAAGAATCACGAAGTTACTATACAGTCTGGAAGAATCCTACTTTAACTGAGACCATCTCTAGCCTCAGGTTCTGCACTAGAAGAGACAAGTGGGAGAGGTGGCTCAGGGGATAACTGCTTACTGTGCAGGCATTAGGACCTGAATTCTGGTTTTTGTCAGAGTGTTTGTTCATTTTCAGGACAGTTTCTCTGTGTAGCCCTGGCTATCCTGCAACTTGCTGGTAGACCAGGCTTGTCTCGAATTCAAGAGATCCACCTGCCTCTGTCTCTGCCTCCTAAGTGCTACGATTAAAGGCATGTGCCACCACCAGCACTACCCAACAGGCTCTGAATTCTGAGTCCCATTACTCGCATAAAAATGGATACAGTTGTGTGTCTGTAACCTCACTGCCGAGGCGGACACAGCAGATGCCCGGGGACTTCCTGGTCAGGTTTTCTAACTGAAATGGCAAACATCAAGTTCAGTGAGAGATCCTGTCTCAAAAAATAAGGTGGAGTGTGATAGAGGAAAAGACCTGCTGGTCTGCACACATACATACACACACACACACACACACACACACACACGCACAGATCGCACTCATGCACATGCATGGGCATGCACACACAGGAAAATATGCACCATATTAATACAACCTAGAGTTAGACTGGTGATATCAGCATCAGACAAGTAGATTTTAGAGTGGAAAATACTATGTGGAATAAATGGGGTCATTACAGGGCCAGCAAGATGGCTCAGGGGTAAAGATTCTTTCTGAGAAAGTCTGGAGACCACAGTTTGATTCCCAGAGCCCATGTAAAAAGCCATATGTGGTAGTGTATATCTTTAATCTCAGCACTTCTATGGCAAGATAGAGGGAAAGGCAGAAGAATCAGTGGAAGCTTGTGTGTCAGGTAGCCTGGAGTAGTACACAGCACAGCAGAAAGAGCAAAGGAGACCCTGCGTATGGATGGAGAGAGCTGACCCCACAGGTTAGTCCTCCATCCTCCAGCATGCATGTGCTCTCACACTCACAGATCATACACACTAATAAATAATAATAAAAATAGAAAGGGCCATTTTATACTAATGGAAGCAGTTGGCCATGAGACACTATGGAAGTCCCTCAACTTATAACTGGATTGCATTGCAGTGACCCATCATAAGTCAAAGTTATAATTAAAATCCTACTTACTACACACCCAGGTAACTAAATATCATAGCCCAGCCTTGGTTAAATGTATTCAGACACAACAGCTTCTGCCTTGGAAAAAAATATCTAAACACAAAGCCAATTTTACACAACAGTTCATGGGCTTTATTGAATGCTATTCTGAAAGTGGGGGCTGGGGGGAGCTAGGCAGTGGTGGCACATGCCTTTAATCCCAGAGGAGGCAGGCAGATCTCTGAGTTTGAAGCCATCCTGGTCTACAAAGCAAGTTTCAGGATAGCCATGGCTACACAGAGAAACCTTGTCTAGAAAAATAAAACAAAAAAGAGGAGGGAACCCACAGAAATGATTTGAATGTGCTTCCCCACTCTTGTGGAACCAAGAATCCATGCTAAACCATCAGAACCCAGGGACTGCCCTAAACATGAACAGACCTTCTAAGAAGGCTTTAAAATAGAGTCAACATGAAACTCTTAAGTGCGGAGTTAAATCCAAGCTATGTCTGGAGATTTCAACATACTTCTTCAATAACTGACAGGATGGCCAGACAGGAAATCAGTAATTCTTTATAAGTTTTTAACAGTGCTATCAATCAATTTGATGTTCATAAAAACACTTTGTCCAGCCATGTAAAAATACATTCCTTTCATACACACATGAACCATTCAGTAGGATAGAGCATATTCCAGCCATTAAATATTTCTATATCAGAAAAGTGCATGTTCCAGCCTTTAGGTATCTTTGTATCAGAATAGACTATGCCCCCAGACATTAGATATCTCTCAATGTAAACTTATTTAAATACATACAAATTTATGTTTAAAATGTGTATTACATTTACTTGTGTGGAGGTCAGGGGACAACTTGCAAAAACTGTTCCTCATTCCCTCATTGTGTTCCAGGGCTTAAGCTTGGGTAGTGAGGACTGGGAAATGCCTTCACTCAGTGAGTCATCTTGCTCTGAAGTACATGGTGTGTTTGCTGACATTTATCTGTGACACTTGCTATAGTCATATGAAGAAATCAGAGAGACAGCTGGCAGGAATCGGTCCTCTCCTACCAAGATACAGAACTAAGGCTATCAGGCTTGGTGACAAACACTTTACCCACTGAGCCATATCAGCCTGTAAAGTATATTTTGACCATATTAGAATCACTCAAACAAAACTAATAACAGAAAAATATCTGAAAGATTCTATAGTAGTTGGAAAATAAATGATAAATGAGACAAAACATGAAGTTAAAAGTTAGAAGTAATTTAATTAAATGAAAATGTGTATGATCAAAATGCCTGGACTGTAGCTAATGTTGTGTTGCCAAGAGGGAAAGGACAGTCTCAGCACAGCAGCCATGCCTTCAGAGCAGCAGCTGTACAACAGAGGAGATGGGACAATAAGGAGCCAAGTGGGAATGAATAGGAAATAAAAAATAAAGAAAAACCACAGAAACTCAAAGGTATAGGACATCGATCGTATTAATAAAGGTATAACCAGGTAAACCAGAATAAAAAGTAAGGGTTTTGTGTGTGGTGCACAACTGTGATCCTAGTACTCAGGAGGGTGAGGCAGAAGCATGACGAGTCTGAAGCAGCCTGGGCTACACTGAATTCAAGACCAGACGGGTCTGTATAGCAAGAATGCCTTGTCTCAAGTTCTTTTGTTGTTGTTGTTTTTGTTTTAACTATAAGATACCACTATTGCAGTTGGATGTCGGTGAGTTCAAGGCCAGCCTGGTCTACAGAGTGAGTTCCAAGATGCAGAGGATCTTGAAAACCCAAAACCAATATGTGTGTGTGTGTATGTGTGTGTGTGTGTGAGAAAGAGAGAGAGAGAGAGAGAGAGAGAGAGAGAGAGAGAGAGAGAGAGAAATTTAAAATGTGACATCTGATATTTTTAAAATTACTCATACACAGAAAGCCATATTTGGCAGTACATTTGATAAATGATGAAATGGGCAATTTACTAAAGTGAATACCCCTGTATCTGTGGAAGAAACTGGATTTCTAGTTTAAAAATAAGTACAGGCCATTTGTAAAAGTTCTTTATAGAACTCTTAAAATTCAGTGAGTGAACATGCACTTAGTAAAAGTGCTCATACAGAACCCAGAACCCACAAATAAATACATACACTCTTTAATCATGGTATGAAAATTCAAATAAGAACCACAGGTTTGGGGAATAAAAAGACCAGTGGGCATGGTGGCATATGCCTCTGGCAGCTGAGGTAGGAAGATCATTTAGCCCAGGCCTAACCTGGGCAACACAATGAAACCCTATCTCAATAACGGGGTGGGGTAAATAAGAAGTCCTTTGGAAGACAACTTGACAGGTTTTTGGGGGGAATTACATATATGCCTATGTGGCCTAGCTACCCCACTGTGTCACAGAAACTAGTGCACCCATGTGTTCACAGTCTCTTTCTGTGTATCTGTTGGAACTCCAATCTTGTAATAAGAGGTTGTGGGTAAGTAGCTTGATGATCTATATGGTGGAGTACTGTTCATCCAAAGGCAGTGAACTATTGATTCACACATGACCTCTTGGAGCTGGAGTCACGGGTGGCTGTGAGACCCCGGAGACCAAACTCCTGCCTTCTGCAAGAGTTGCAAGTGCTCTTAACTGCGGTACCGACTCTCCAGCCCTCAGACTGTACCTCACCACTCAACCCCTACTTTTAATACTTTCAGAAAGACCAGGCCCTTCAGGACAGTGTGTGCATTTGTTCTCTGTTTTGTTCCTCTTCCCATCTAACTGGAGGGCAGAGCCTGTCAACGCTCCCTCACAACTTCTGTCATGCCTGTGTACAGCCCTCACTGTAAAACCTCATTGGTTTTCACCAGGTTGGAGAGCTGAGGGCCACACCTCAAGGAAGTAAAACTTATAAACACTGTATGAGTTTCTTAGAGATGCTGTAAGACATTATTAGGAACTGAAAAATATCGTTTAGTCTGTCATAGTTCTGGAGGCCAGAAGTTCAAAATCAAGGCGTGAGTAGGCCTGTGTTTCTTTTAGGGAGAGAATCCATCCTGTCTCTATGGTTTCCTAGTTTGTGGCTTACATAATTCCAGTTTCTACCCCCATCTTCACCTAGCCTTTTCCTACCCACCTGTTTCTCAGATTTATGAGGGCCCACCCTGCATCCTCCATGCAGTATGGTCCTATCTCTGAATCCCTAATTAAACCTGCAAAGAGACCCCTTTTCCACAGAATTCGACATTCGCAGGTTCTTGGTGTTAGGATGTGGACAAACTAGAAGGGATACAGTCCAGTCCACTTCAACCAGGAATATCCTGAGGGCACAGCATGAGCCATCATTAGAATCCAGGAAGATCCCCTCAGGTTCTAGGGTGTTTCTGCTTCTGGAGATCTTTTGCTTGGACCTGACATCCCAGTGAAGTCTGAAAGAACCGATCTGACCTCTTTACCATTTGCCTCTAGTGGTGGCTCACAGCCTCAGGGTCATCCATAGCCCACTTAACTTGGCAGATGGCTAGTGAACTCAAGGATGCTGAAAGAAAGGAGTATTTACAGAATACCTATCTGTATTTCTGTTTCAGTCTCAACAAAGACGATCTGAATTAGGTCATTGTCTTCCATCTTATAAATAAGGCAACTGTGAACCTTAAACCTTGCTGGATACATGGCTAGTAACGGCAAGGGCTCCAAAGCCTGATCACATTGTGCCCTTGTAGGACTGAGTGGCAGGCCCAGGGAATAAGAGTGTACACAGACCCATTGTCATTCCTTCCCTCTATTAGCTGCCACTTTGTGTTAACTCATTGGTGGCACAATAGTGGCACCCAGTGGCTTCAGCTACAAACTACAAGGCGATAGGTCAAATTCTTTTTCCTTTTGTTTCCATGGTAGCCAACTCATCAGATATAGAATTAACCCATCTCTAGTTTATGGAGAAATGGGAAGTTCTCTAAGCAAAGGTTTGGTTTCCTATGGTGCAGATGAGAATTAAATTCTCCAGTGTTACATCCAAGGAGTTGTATCCTGAGGACTGGGCTTCTCTCTGGGGGCCCAGGTACTGACAGATGTGCAAGACTCACAGTGCTATCCATCTGAAGTGTATCACCCCTCTGTAAGACCAGTAAAAGGAAAAAGATGTATCTGTTACACAGATTTCCCAGGCCAGAGTGAACTAAAACTGCGTTGTGTTCCTCCGAATGTAA
Source organism: Arvicanthis niloticus (assembly GCF_011762505.2). Taxonomy (NCBI): domain Eukaryota; kingdom Metazoa; phylum Chordata; class Mammalia; order Rodentia; family Muridae; genus Arvicanthis; species Arvicanthis niloticus. Next base: position 113,099,772 of record NC_047658.1, on the reverse strand, counting down.
TTACTTAGAAGTTGGAACTTGTATTAATAAGCAGTGTAGCTCAGGTCTGGTGGTGCACACTTAAAGGATTGTGCATCTAAGGATTTGGGTATCTTGGGAGAGACTGTGGGATTCCTGAGAAATGATGAGAACTGTAACTGCAGAGCTTCTATAACATAAACATTTGTTATGAAGATGCCAGGTAGCTCTCACATTCAATCCCAGCACTTGGGAACAGAGGTCAACCTGGCCTACATAGTGAGTTCTAGGACAGCCAGAGCTATAGTGAAACTGTCTTAAAGGGGAAAAAAGAAAAGCGGTGTATTATAGAATATATTGTACTGTGGTGTAATTCTTATATAAGAATTCCATTTCAAAGTGTCAACTCAATGCTTTTAAGGATAGTCTCTGTGCTGTGTGCTCTTCCCACCAAACTCCAGAGGTCTCCATCACACTTAAAACAAGCACTATGCCTGCTGAACTGCACATAACCCAGTTTCCATCCCCCAAAGCCCCATCCACCTTCTATTGTTTTACTTTCCTCTTCCCCTTGGTGTTCTTCAAAATAGACATTACAGGTATGTGAGGGGTGAGGGGGTTATTGCTTGAGACAGGGTCTCACTGTGTATCTGAGAATGGCCTTTATCCTCTCATGATCTTGAACTGTTTATTCTGCCCCCTCTCCTTAGTGCTGGGGTTATACAGTGCTACTATGCTGTTTTATGAAGTTCTAGGGGTGTGCACCTGCAGCTTTCATGCAATTTTTGAGCAATACAAAATTTTTATCTTTTTAAAAGATGTATTTTTAACTATGTGTGCATGTATATAGAGGGACAGGTGATCAGACATTAAAGGTCAGCTCTGGGATATATGAGACCCTGTCTCAAAGAATTTTATTTAAGATAAGACATGGCCAGGCATTGTGGTGTATGTCTTTAATCCTAGCACTCATGAGGCAAAGGCAGGAGGATCTCTGCAAGTTCAAGCCCAGCTTGATCTACACTACATATTGAGTTCCAGACAGCCAGGACTAAATAAAAAGGGACTGGAGAAACGGCTGCGTAAGAGGGACCGTGCTGCTGTTGGTTTGATTTGGTCCCCAGTATTCACATCAGGCAGCTTCTAAAAGTATAACTCCAATTACAGAGGACCTGACCACCTCTCCAGTAGACACGTGATTTGCAGAGGGACTCACAAATATACATAATCTTGAGTAGAAAGATGGACATAAACACATAAAATGATAAATAGTGCCATCCTTCAGAGCCTGAGGCTCAGGGAAGCACAGATGGATATTCTGGGAACGGCTCCAGTGTGAGTTGCACAAGGGTCCACAGTAAGTTGGAGGCCAAGTAGAGACCGATGAGTTAGGATGAGGGAGTTCCAGGTGAAGAACATCCCTATAAACCAAACCACATGTCTCACTAAGGCTCATTCAGACTTCTGCAAAATTTACTTGACTTTCTAAATTTTTTTTTTTTTTTGGTTTTTCAAGACAGGGTTTCTCTGTGTAGCTCTGGCTGTCCTGGAACTAACTCTGTAGACCAGGCTGGCCTCGAACTCAAAAATCCGCCTGCCTCTGCCTCCCAAGTGCTGGGATTAAAGCCGTGCGCTACCACCGCCCGGCTTTTTTTTTAATCTTTTTTTTTTTTTTTTAACTTTCTAATTGTTAAAGCACCTGACTACAGAGAAAAATAGTTCAGCACAGAACACTGAAGACCAACACAAGAATATTGGTCCGGAGTTGCATGCAGGTAAGTCTTTAGCTTTGGAGGTAAGCCCTGGACTGAAACAAGAGAAATAAAATTCATGGCATGGAGCGGTCCAACTATCCCATTTCACTTTAGCCATGATGCTGCCACCTGGGATTTGGTTGCCTTCCTCGGGGATTGAGGGGCTTGGAGTAGCAGCAGCATGTATGCCTTCTTTAAAGCTACTCGATAAGACGGGAAATTTCTGTGTTGGACTTAGTATATACACATAAAAGTGCATTCATTGACTGATATCCCCAGAGACCTGTTCAGGAGGTACCTGCCAAGGCAAGACTCTGTAAATTTGCACCCGAGGGGTTGGGGATGTAGCCCAGTGACAGAGTGCTTGCTTGCTTGTCAATATCGAGTTTGACCCTCCTCCCTGTTTGTTCTTCAGAAAGTGGATCTATTACAGATAAGCTAATGGTGATTCCCAGCCTTCTTGATGCTGCCACCCTTTAACACGGTTCCTCACGTTGTTGTGATCCCCAACCATAAAAATTATCTTCATTGCTATTTAACTGTAATTTTGCCACTGTTATCAACCATAATATAATTATCTGATATGCAACCCACAGGTTGAGAACCGCTGATCTAAAGCATGTTCATGAGTGTCTAATCCCAGCACTTGGGTGGTAGAAGCAAGATGACCAGTTTAAGGCTAGCCTGGGTTTCATGAGAGTCTGTCGAAACATCAACAGCAAAAAGCTGCCTCTGTAGCAACTTCCTAGAACACCAGAGAGACTGATTTGCTTACTGCCAGAAGCAAAGCTTGGTTTCAGAGAGGAGCATGGAATACATTATCACCCACTCTGTGCGTAAAGTTAGATGCACCCTATCATGGGGACGTGGTAGGGGGCGCTACGGAAGGTCAGGCACTGAAAGGTTTTGTCTGGAAAGATGGAGCGGGAGAGTTAATTTAGAACTCTGCCCCTGCCCATCAGTCTCTATAGCATTGGCACAAATCTTCAGGAGCAAGATGAAATTGGCTTGTTTTCTCCTAGAATCCAGAGGGCAAGCAGAAAACAAGAGGCTCAAGAGGAACAGCCCCAACCAGGGCAGGGAAGAATCGCGAGCTCTGGGCCCAGCCAAGGACCTGGGCCCGCCAGAATCAGCCACGCGCGACCGCGAGCCCACCGAGGCCTCCTTCACTGCTGGAGGATCGCAGACCCAAGCAGCCCACCGTAGGGTCCAGGCGGCAGACGCAGCGAGCCCTCCCGGCGGCCTGGAGGTACCGCAGCGAGCGCAGGCCGGGAGCGGGCCTAAGCTACCGCCGCCGGGTCCTCACCACCGCCTCCTGCAGGACTTGTGGCTACAGGAGGTCTCCAATCTGTCCGAGTGGCTGAGTCCGGGACACAGGTCCTAAGTGTCCGGCAAGCCAAGGAAGCCCGGGACACGTGTGTCATGCCTTCTATATTTCAATAAAGTGGCTCCGAGCACACCGTGTCAAGTACAGTGCAAGGGGAGGAGCGCCGGGGGAACCCGGCAACTCGCGCCGCCGCCTGACGTCACCGGCGCCATCGCGTCACTGCTGCGCGCCACGGGTCCGGGCGTGATGGCGGCGCTGGGCGGGGACGGGCTGCGTTTACTGTCGGTATCGCGGCCAGAGCGGCAGCCCGAGTCAGCCGCGCTGAGCGGCCCGGGCCCAGGGCTGTGCTGCTGGGTGTCTGTGTTCTCCTGCTTCAGCCTGGCCTGCTCCTACGTGGGCAGCCTCTACGTGTGGAAGAGCGAGCTGCCCAGGTGCTGGGGGATGCGCGCGCGGCCCGAATCCGCGCCCTCGCGAGGCGGGGCTGCGGGCGGAGCTTGGGCCGGACGGGGGTGGGGCCGCGTTGGCAAGTAGTTGCTGCAGGGCCCCAGAACTTACTGTCCCTTTTCCTAGGGACCACCCCGCTGTTATCAAGCGGCGTTTCACCAGTGTCCTGGTAGTCTCCAGCTTGTCCCCTCTTTGCGTGCTGCTCTGGAGGGAACTCACTGGCATCCAGGTGCGAAGGAGGCGGGGCACAGGGCAATTAGGGAAAGAAACTAGATTTTTGTGGGAGGGAACATCACTGATGCCCCCTTTCCTGTGGCTCAGCCAGGCACATCACTGCTTACCTTGATGGGCTTCAGGCTGGAGGGCATTTTCCCAGCGGCTCTGCTGCCCCTGCTGCTAACTATGGTGAGTCCTGCTTTATTTTTCCTACTCTGTTGTCACTAGTGTAATGACATGTCTTTCTTGTGTCCAGCTTTTGGCAGATGGCAGACAAGAATTATGATGTGGCCCTTGAGCCCCTGGTGTACATGGCTGGGAAATCCTAGAACTCAGGAAACCTGAGGTCTCATGAGGCTGACCAAGGGCACAGGAGTGGGCAAGGTCATTGGATTGTGGTAAAAGGCTTTCACTTGATCTGTTTTTCTCCCCCAGATCCTTTTCCTGGGTCCACTGATGCAGCTCTCTATGGATTGCCCGTGTGACCTGACAGATGGGCTGAAGGTTGTCCTGGGTGAGTCTTCAAGACTGAGGAAAAGGTAGGCACAGGCAGTCCAGAACACTGGGGAAAGGAGTCAAGTGAGATGGTGTGATCTGGACTGGAGAGGTGAGATGTCACCTCTCAGGGTGTGTTTCTTCATCAGTAAAATGGATTATATTGCTGGGTAACCTATAAGTTTATCATACTCAAAGAGGCCTTTCTGGACCCAAAACAGTACTTGATATGGGCCAGACAGTATCTTCCCCTGCTTTCCCATCTTTTAGCTTCCCCAAAGATTGGTCTTGGTTAAATTTGGGTGGGTACCTCTGAAATTTACTGTGACTCCCTCATCTACTGCTGCCTTCCTTTACTACTGTCAGTCATCTCAAGACACTGTAATTCTGTCTGATAAGGCTTGTTCCCTTCCCCATTCTGATTCCTAGGATTTCCTAAATTGAGTTTGGCCAGAGTAAGTCTGTGGGAGAGGGCCCCAGAGGTCTCTAGTAACTAGGCACTCATTGCGTTTCCTCAATATTTACTCTAGCCCCTCGTTCTTGGGCCCGCTGCCTCACAGACATGCGCTGGCTACGAAACCAAGTTATTGCACCTTTGACAGAGGAGCTGGTGTTCCGGGCTTGTATGCTGCCCATGCTAGCACCATGCACAGGTCTGGGCCCCGCCGTGTTAACCTGCCCACTCTTTTTTGGAGTTGGTGAGTCTGACCTGTCAAGCAACAATGTTCCCGGCATGAGGGCTAAAAATGGGGCTTTGGGTGAGGGGGAGCTAGGTAGAAAGCCAGAGGAATAAGACGTGGTTTTCACCTTCCTCCCAGCCCATTTTCACCACATTATTGAGCAGCTGCGCTTCCGCCAAAGCAGTGTGGGAAGTATCTTCCTGTCTGCAGGTGAGACCCGGAGACCTGCCCAGGGGCAGTCAAGTCAGGGGTTGGGGTGTTATGATATCCCTCATAGATAGACAATCTACAGAAAGGGTTGGAAACAGAGCTACAAGTATTGGATGGGGCCCACTGATTATGAAGGTGGGGTACAGAGAACAGCCACAGATAATGGGCAGGCAGCCACCGCGATGGGGAAAGGGTGGTCTCTGGCTGTGGGATGTGCAGTACTGGGGTAGGGTGGGCATGCAGGTGTGGTCACTCGCGGCCTCCATCTCCAGCGTTCCAGTTCTCCTACACCGCTGTCTTCGGTGCTTATACGGCTTTCCTCTTCATCCGCACAGGTTGGTCCTCGGCCTTTCATGGGTCTCCAGGGGCCCACAGATGTGGGTGGGAGAAGGGGGATACTGTGGATGCAACTGTTTGTTCTACCACAGTCCTAGAGATAGGCTAAGCCAGGGCCCTCGGCTTTTTAAGATCTGAGAGGTGGAAGCAGAGGTTATAACATGGGGCAGATCAGTATGTGGGGTAGGGGTCATTGAGTTCCTGTTCATGAGGCAAGGGTCACTAGAAGGGCCCATGAGGGGGAGGGGCTGCTTCACATGTGCACCATCTCCTCTCTGCAGGACACCTGATAGGGCCGGTTCTCTGCCACTCCTTCTGCAACTACATGGGCTTCCCTGCTGTGTGTGCAGCCCTGGAGCATCCACAGAAGTGGCCACTGCTGGCAGGCTATGCCCTTGGTGTGGGACTCTTCCTGCTTCTGCTTCAACCCCTGACAGACCCCAAGCTCTACGGCAGCCTTCCTCTTTGTATGCTTTTGGAACGAACGGGGGCCTCAGAGACCCTACTGTGCTCCTGACCATCACTCTTGTGTGCACTCCAGTGAACTCTGATGGGCTCTCCAGCCCCTTCTTATCAAGGAGTACTGCAAGGGAGGGGCTGGCTGGGGTCCCCGAGATCTCAGGAATTTTTGTAGGGGATTGAAGCCAGAGCTAGTTGAATCCCAGGGACCAAGAGAAAGGAGCAGATATCCAAAGGGTGCAGCCCCTCTGGAAGGGGGGATGAGGGCACCCCCTAGGAGCCGTGCGCTCCCTCTGGACTGACGCGTCTCTGGCTCCTTTGCGTCCCCCCTTCCCCTTGAAAAGCTGCTCGGGTGGGTTTATTTACAAAACCCCTCCTCCCAATTTCCCAGGGTTTTCTCATTGTCTTTTTGCATCAAGACTTTGTATTGGGATATTAAAGAGATTTAACTTGGGTAACATGGTCTTGGGACTTCGGGGCTCTGTGTACTTGGATGTTGGTTAAGGACCCAAGGCCACACTTGGGACTCTGTATATGGTCCTGGCTACCTGGGCAAGTAAGCCTGGCAAGCAGGTCCCAACAGTAGAGGACAGGAAGGAACCCTCCGTTGCTAAGGCTGTGGCTTACTTTCCTGAGCTCTGGTGGTAAGTTAGCAGGGGCCAAGTGGAAGCTCATCTCTGGGGCCTGCACCTCGGCTGCCAAGGTTAAGGAATACCCATGGCTTTGGCCCCAGCAATGGAGCTTCCAGCCTGTGTCCTGTGAGCTGGTGGAGGGTGGTCCTAGAGCCTCATTGTACACAAGGTTGTGGTCCAGGGCCCAAGAGGAAGCTGCTCTCTCAGAAGTAGAGGCTTTTGGTTCTATATGAACTGCTACCCCTCTGCTTCACCCAGTTCCTGAAAGTGGCAAGGACTTTGTCAAGCGCCTTCACGCTTCTTACCTGCTCACCACACTTCAGAATGGTTTGCTTTTTTAAAAATTTGTGACTATCCTTTTAAGTCTCCTACATTTAAGGTTGTTCTGAAACCCACTCCCTGAAGCTGGTGACTGAGAAAATGGACAGGTGGTCATTTACTAGCAACACTCCCCAAGGTTGGTTCTAACAGCCACACTCGGGGGGTATAACAGGAAGTACCACGTACACCTGCCTCCCAGGGAGTTCTTGTCTCCTCTAGCCTGTGTAGAAGCTGATGGTTGGGAGGTGAGGGGGTTGGTAGGCAGTGGCCTGCTATAAGTACCCTGAGAACTCTAGGCAGACAGGCTTATGGGGACAACTTTCCGGAGGTCTAGGAAGCTTAAAGAAAAAAACCAGCAGATCTGACCTAGATCCCATGAGAGTTTAAGAGAAATACACCCACACCACCCCTAGGCTGGGACAGCACTAGGGTGGGTACACTGTACATGACCTAGTGTGGAGGGCAAGGGAAGGCCACTTTTATTGAGCAAATTTCCCAGGACCTGTGAATTAGGTCTTCCCTCTACCCCCAGAGGTAGAACCCCTAGACCACCTCCCCCAGGTACAAGGCCACCTACTGTACACCTGTAGTCTCCCACGAGGAGCAGACCCTTATTTGGCAAGAGATGAATATGTGAGCAACTGTCTGCCAGTAAGAAAAGGACAAATAGCTGAAGGGAATGGGCAGGCCATTGCAGGTAGTGTGTGTGCTGTCCCACGGGACAGGACCTCAAGGGCCTGGCCTTCCTACTCTCAGGTACTTGCTGGCCTGGGCCTGCCCTGGCTGCACAGCTTCTGTTGAGAGGCTTGGGATAGGGTTGGCCAGGCTGCCAGTCTGGAGTAAGATCACTCAATCTCTAGGATCAGGTCATCGCCTTCCAGAGTCATGTCCTTGGTCACGTGAACCTTTCGGATAGTGCCCTCCATGGGCGAAGTCACCACAGTCTCCATCTTCATGGCGCTGAGCACACAGAGAGGCTGGCCCTTAACCACCTTGGCTCCTGCTGCCACCTTGATGTCTATAACCTTCCCAGGCATAGGGGCCCCAATTTGGCCCTTCACATCTTTCAAAGCCTTGGGATGGAAGTGCATCTCCTGCAGACAGGACAGAGATGACATAAGACAACAGGTCAGGCCCATCCTTATCACCTGACTGGTTCTGGTGGTACTGTACCTTCATGGCCTGAGTGTCTTTAACCAGAATGGATCGAAGCTGCCCATTGAGTTCAAAGAACACCTGCCTCTGGCCAGCACGGTTCAGGTCGCTTACAGCCAAGGCTTTGATGTGCAGGGTCTTGCCCCGTTCTAGCTCAACCTGCAGAGAAGGCAGGAGATAGCTGGGGAGGAAGTCATGACCGCAGGCCCTGGATCCCATTTCTCACATGTGAAGAAAGCCCAGCCTCTGGTCACACAGGACCATTCCTGCTCCACAGCTCACAAGCCTGTGAACAGCTCACAAGCTGTATGGCAGGGCTACTGTAGGCCGTGGACTGAGTGTAGACAAACACAAGAACTACTGACCTCAAACTCCTCTGCAATTTTGGGTCCTTGAAGAAAGAGACGAGTATTAAGGCTATCCAGGGGGCCAAAGGTAGCTGTGAAGTCTTTGAACTGAGCAAAGACATCAGGGTACATGGCTGCAGAGAGAACATCCTCTGGGGTCACTTCCTCCCCATGCCTATCAATCAGGTCCTTCTCCAGCTCCTTCAGGTTCAGGGGAGGGAGGGAGGCTCCAGGCCGCCCCTCTATTCGTGGCAGGTCCTTTAGCACCTGAGGAGCAAGAAGAGGGTCAGGCCAGCTTCTTGTACTCAGTCCCTGTCTCATCATGATGTACCTTCCCTACCTTAGAGCGAAAGGGCTCAGGGAAACCACCATGGGGAATGCCAATGTAGCCCTGAAGGAACTCCACCACAGAGCGGGGGAAGGACAGCTCTTCTGCCTGAGCTTCTGCCTCTGCCCGGCTCAATCCGTTCTGCACCATAAACTGGGCCAGGTCCCCGACAATCTTGGAGGATGGTGTTACCTGAAGAGAAAAGGTGTCTGGTAATAAGGATACTAGGCCCAGAGGCAGGAGTATAGCATGCAGGGCCGTTAAATAAGGGGCCTTGCTCACCTTAATGAGGTCCCCCAGCATCTGGTTAGCCTCCACATAGGCCTTCTTGACCTCCTTGAACTTGGAGCCAAGTCCCATGCTGTGGGCCTGGAAGTGTAGGTTGGTGTACTGGCCTCCTGGGATCTCGTTCTCATACACGTCTGAGTTGCCAGACTTCATGGTAGCCGTGCAATCAAAGGCTGCATAAAGCCCTCGAGCCCCTTCCCAGTACTCACTGTAGTCAAACACACGCTCCAGGGGGACCTCTGCGGGGAGGCTAGAGTCAGGGGAGCTTGGCAATGTGCCAGTACTCTCAGAACTCAGATTTAGCCCAGATCCCATCTCAAATTTGGGTGGGAGGAGGCGGTGGCCAGGCTAGAGTGAGGCATCTGAATTCCAGGCTCTGCTGGGATTATTCATGACTTTGAAAGGGGCATGGCCATGGGTTGTTACTCTATCCTACCTGTGTCCAGAGGAGTCCCTTTGGTACAGGCCACCAGGGCCCCCATGCTGGGCTGTGAGGTCATCCCAGACATGGAGTCTACTGCCACATCCACAACATCAGCCCCAGCTTGTGCACAGGCCAACATGGCTGCCACACCTGCCCCTGACGTGTCATGGGTATGGATATGCAGTGGTAGGTCGGGGAATCGGTCTCGGAGGGAGCTGACCAGCATGGTGCAGGCTGCGGGCTTCAGCAGGCCAGCCATGTCCTGAAACAGTGAAGAGGAGAAGGAATTGTGGTAAGGAGGGACCTGATGTGTTCCTGTATTGCAGCCATAGTGGGCATCGTGGGCGGGTGAGAGGAGTTGATGAGCAAAAGGCCCCGGCACCTTAATGCACAGGATGTGAGTGCCAGCTCGCACCAGCTCTTCAGCTAAGCCCATGTAGTACTCCAGTGAGTATTTAGTGCGACTGGGATCAGCCACGTCACCCGTGTATGAGATGGCAGCCTCCACCACACCCCCAGCACTGCCTGCTGCTTCCATGCCCAGCAGCATGTTTGGCAAGTAGTTGAGGGAGTCAAAGATTCGGAAGACGTCCATACCATTCTCTTTGGCCACCTCACAGAACCTGGCAGGTGAGAAAATAGGTGAGTTCTTCCTGACTCTCTGTACTTCCTTCTCTAGGTCCTGGCCCCTAGGGAATGAAGTCTGGCCTGGCAGAGGACTGGGTATTTCAAACTGTGAACAAGGCCTTTTCCAGGGCAGCCTGGGCCAAGTGACTGGCACTGGCAGAGCCATCCTGCCTGACTGAGCCTGGAGGTGGTAAGATTCTTAGCAAGGAATGGTAGCTCAGGAGAACACTGAGCTGAGCCCTCAGGCCCAGTTCCAACCCCAGCTCCACGCTGTGATTCCTGGGACAAGTCCTCTTCCTCAGTGTTTGCTGTCACAGAGATCCAGAAGCCCTAACTGCTCTGCCTCTGAAATTCTGTTTGGTCCCTATAGGATATGGTCAAGGACTGTATGGAGCACACTGCTGTGTGGTCCCAGCAGACCCAGGCTTACTTGAAGACCACGTTGTCAGGGTAGTTGGTGTAGCCCACAGCATTGGCCCCCCTCAGCAGCATCTGGAATGGGATGTTGGGGATAAGCTCCCGGAGCTCCTGGAGTCGCCTCCAGGGGCACTCGTACAGGAAGCGCATGGCAACATCAAATGTGGCTCCTCCCCAGTTCTCCACGCTGAAGAGCTTGTTGAAGTTGTGGGCAACATAGGGCGCAATCTTTTTAAGATCATGTGTGCGCACTCTAGTGGCCAGCAGTGACTGGTGGGCATCCCGGAAGGTTGTGTCCATCAGCAGCAGCCCCTGGTGATTCCGCACAGCTCGGGCAAAGCCCTCTGGCCCCTCTCGCAGAAGGATATCTCTGAAACCAGCTGGGGGTGGGCCTAGAGTAGACAAGAACATCAATGCCTATCCTACAGGTAGCAACCTCCCACTATCCCTTCGAGTTGTTAAAAATGGATCTGAACCTACCTATGGGCACCACAGGGACAGTGGGATCCACAGGGCTGGGACTGACCTTGACAGGGATTGGAGTGGTAGGGCCATTTACCATGACATGTCCTGGGGAGAAAGTGGGCACTGGGTCAGGACAGGCTGGTCAGCGGAAGAGTCATGGGCAGCAGTGTGAGTGGGACGTTCTGGGATGGACACCTGGGCCTTTTGGGTCTAGGCAGTGGAAACCTATCAAGGGGCATAAGGACAGAAAGGAGGGTACAGGACCTTAACAAGGGCAGGGGTACAAGGTGAGAGACAAGAAAAAGTTAGGAGGGAAAAGAAGGGCAGCTCAGGCAGACCGAGGTAATGTAGCAGCTTCTGGGCCCGGTTCTGTGCAGGCCGAAGCTGGAACAGCTCAGGGTTCTCATCGATGAACTGGGTGTCCACAGTGCCTGCCAGGAACTGCTGGTTGTTGAGCACATTCTGCAGGAAGGGGATGTTGGTCTGCAAGACAGAGGCAGAGGGGTCACTATGCAGCTGAGGGAGGGAACAGAGACTACAGGTGTTCCTCTGGAGCACTGCGGCTTCCCCCATCTCGCCAGCATCCTGGCAACCCCTCCAGTTGCCAGGGGCTAGATGCACATCCTCCATCTTTGCTCACTCCAGGACACATGCCAATGCCATCCTCTCTTGATTTCGTCCACACACTAAGGTCTAACACCTCCCACAGCCTAGAACCTAGCTCCTGTAGCAGCACACACGTTACCCTTCAACCCCCACCAGCCATGCTTCCTGAACCCATTTTCCTGAGACCACCTGCTAATTCCAAAGGCGTCCTCCCACCCTGTCGCTAGCAGCTCCCACCTAGACACTCTTCCCTGACCTCAGCTTTTTCCTCTCCTTCCCTTCCATTGCTCACATGCTACTCTCCTCAGGATAGCCTAATCTGGACCCGCTACTCCTGTGACAGTCTCTCAAGTAGCACCATCTCCAGGATATCTGCACTCCCTGTGGCGCCCATCAAGCCCTGCATCCTGTGCTCCCAGCCTCTCTGGTAGATGGATACCTTGCCCTCTACCCTGCTTACCCATCTTTTCCTGTGTGACTGGGCACACTGGACCCCTGTCCCATGACAAACCTGGACTCTTAATCTCTTCCGCTCACTCCACACATTTCTCCAAGCTGCCTCAACATAGTCACCCTTGCCCAACAGGTTGGACAAGAGTGGTGCCTTGCTCACCACTCTTTGTATCACCACTCTTTATAATCATTAATGATTGCAAAGCAGGGCCTAGCTATCGGTGCCTTGCAGCCTTGCATCTGGAAACTTGCCCATGCACCCTCCTCCCAAAGGGACCAAAGCATGGCACTTAACTGTTAGATCATCTGAGGAACCCGGGGTGGCATAAGGGTGAGAAGGCTCCTCAAAGCCCAACCACCATGTAGATTCCTTCCCTTTGCTACTACTGGACCTACCATCATTGCCTCGACTGGAAAGCTCCATAGTGGTAGAACAGGGCCAGGACCCACCCGGCTCCTGCAACACACGGCAGATACTAGAATACGTGTGTATTTGGAATGAATGGGAACTCTTTAGGGGAAGAAAAAGAAGTATCTGGCACCACCTCATATCACAGATGACTGGACTAAAGATCCAAATTATTTTTGTAACATCTGGGGTGTCCCAGCAACAAGCCAAGCAGTGGCTTCCAGCTGCAAGGACTTAAGCCCCTCGAGCTGCAGGGTTTCCTTAGGTGTGAATAGTACAGGCAATTAACAGCCCTAGGTCTGCGTGAGAAAACCGTTTCTGTAGTTAAGTAACTTGTTCAAGACTGTGCAGCTGTACCATGCAGGACTAGAATCCAATCTCTCTCTCCCTCAGTTCCTACCACCCACTCACTCCTTAGATTCAGGTATGGAGGGAGGGGAAATAGGAAGAAGAGGTCCAGGTAACCTGGGATGAAGATGCCCCGCAGGAGGTGGTAACTTCCCATCCTAACTAAGTAAACCACTCCTGGGGAGACAAACAAGATACCCAACTTGGTTCTGAGTCCACCTCACATTTTAGACCGTTCGGCCCACACTCCCTAAGAGAAGGCCGCTCTAGAAGAGGGGAGGCGGAGCTATGACACGGAGAGGACCACTGACGCACAGCTTCAAACAGCGTGCCACAGCCAGCCTGCTGGGAAACCGCGCAGCACAGACCAATCCAGCCGGAGGCGGAGGCCGGTTGGCTGGGGAGCGCCCGGCAGGGCGGGAGGGAGACCAAGCAGAGGAAGGAGGGGCGCGGTGGGGCGGGGCACGACGCCAGTCCCGTGGCCAAGCCCTCAGGCCCCACCCGCAGAAGCCCTGTTGGGGGCGCCACCCCAGGCCCCCCCCCAGGGTTCCGGCCTGTGGGGGATTCTTCACGTGACGCGGTGATGCAGAACGGTTGTGACCTTCAGTGTGTGTCTGCGAACGTGGGGGTCCCAGTAACAGTGCGGGTTTGCACCCGGCCCTGCCCGTGGGTGCGGGGACGTGTGGGTGTGTGGGCATATGTGGGCGTGTTGGGGAGGGTGCCCAGAGACATGTGACAAAGACCCATCTCTGGGAGATGGTAAAGGGGCCTAGGAGCTGGTGCTTTGTCTGGTTGTCTGCAGAGCCGCGGCGCCCGCCTGAGCGGTTGCAGGATGCTTGGGAGCCAGGGTGGCCGAGGGCGCGCGCACCCGTGCCAGGGTGAGTGCGCTGCGGCAGCGTCGTGGGGCAGCGTGGAGGGCTTGGCCGGGCCTCGGGCGTGACTGGGCGCTACCCGTGGGCGCTGCAGTGGCCGCGTGTCCCCGTGACCTCCGGAGCCAGGCTGGGGCCCGGGTGGATCCCTGTGCCCCTCCCGGTTCACCCTCCACGTGCGTGTTCGCGGCGCGCGTGCCCGCCAGCGCGCACCCGCCTGCCTGTCGCCACCGCCGCCACCGCGAACGGCGCGGAGAAAAGGTGCCGGGAGCCGAGAGAGCTGGGGCCGAGGGCCCGAGCGCCATGGGCCGGAGGGCGCGCGGCTGGCGGGCCGGGCCTCGCCCCCGCGAGAGAGCGGCCTGGAGTCGGCAAGGGCCGGCTGGGTCCGCGGGGAGGCCAGCCCGCGCCCCCTGAGCGACGGACACCAGGTGAGCCCCCCTCCCCCGCCCCGACAGGGCTCAGAGGGAGGCCCGCCCGGGGAGGAGCCACAGTCCACGCCAGGGATTTGGGGGACGCCATCCTCAGCCACGGAGGGGGGAGGGGGCTGGCCATTCCAGAGGATGCCAGAAGGAAGTTCCCGGACCCTCCCTGGTCTTGGCCCTCCTCCACTTCCTGCCTCATGCCTCACCTTGTTCCCAGTACCTAGACTCCCTTCAACTGCTTGGGAAATGTGACCTTTACTCTAGGGGGGCCTTAGTCTGCAGCCCCAGCTATCTTTCTCCCTGGGGTCCTCCGTGAGCCTCTTAGCCAAACCTTCCCCAGTTTCAGACTCTGGAAACTGGTTCCTGGGACTGTGCCCTGGGCACAAGTGGGCACTTGCCCTAGCCCCACCTGTGCCTGGGGCTGCGGCCCTTTCCCACAGGGCACTCACCATGGCCCCACCGCTCCTATTGCTGCTGCTGGCCAGTGGAGCCGCTGCCTGCCCGCTACCCTGTGTGTGCCAGAACCTGTCGGAGTCGCTCAGCACCCTTTGTGCCCACCGAGGCCTGCTGTTTGTGCCACCCAACGTGGACAGGCGCACAGTTGAACTGCGCCTGGCTGACAACTTCATCCAGGCCCTGGGACCACCTGACTTCCGCAACATGACAGGGCTGGTGGACCTAACTTTGTCTCGAAATGCTATCACCCGCATTGGGGCTCGCTCCTTTGGGGACCTGGAGAGCCTGCGCTCCTTGCACCTGGATGGCAACAGGCTGGTGGAGCTGGGCAGCAGCAGCCTACGGGGGCCTGTCAACCTCCAGCATCTCATTCTTAGTGGCAATCAACTGGGCCGTATCGCTCCTGGGGCCTTTGACGACTTCCTTGACAGTCTCGAGGACCTGGATGTGTCCTATAACAATCTCCGGCAGGTCCCCTGGGCTGGCATAGGCTCCATGCCTGCCCTGCATACCCTTAATCTGGACCATAACCTCATCGATGCACTGCCCCCAGGTGTCTTTGCCCAGCTTAGCCAGCTCTCCCGCCTTGACCTCACCTCCAACCGCCTGGCCACCCTGGCACCCGATCCACTCTTCTCCCGAGGTCGGGATGCTGAGGCCTCACCTTCCCCGCTGGTGCTGAGTTTCAGCGGGAACCCACTGCACTGCAATTGTGAGCTGCTGTGGCTGCGGCGGCTGGCCCGGCCTGACGACCTGGAAACCTGCGCTTCTCCACCAACCCTGGCCGGCCGCTACTTCTGGGCGGTGCCTGAGGGAGAGTTCTCCTGTGAGCCTCCGCTGATTGCCCGACACACACAGCGCCTATGGGTACTAGAGGGCCAGCGGGCCACTCTACGCTGCAGGGCCCTTGGTGACCCTGTACCTACCATGCACTGGGTTGGCCCTGATGACAGGCTGGTTGGCAATTCTTCTCGAGCCTGGGCTTTCCCCAATGGAACCCTAGAGATTGGGGTGACAGGTGCTGGAGATGCAGGAGCCTATACCTGCATTGCCACCAACCCTGCTGGTGAGGCCACTGCCCGAGTAGAGCTCCGGGTACTGGCCTTGCCCCATGGTGGGAACACCAGTGCTGAGGGGGGCCGTCCTGGGCCCTCGGACATTGCTGCTTCTGCTAGAACTGCTGCCGAAGGCGAGGGAACTTTAGAATCTGAACCAGCTGTGCAAGTGACAGAGGTGACTGCCACCTCCGGCCTGGTGAGCTGGGGCCCTGGGCGGCCAGCTGACCCAGTGTGGATGTTCCAAATCCAGTACAACAGCAGCGAGGACGAGACCCTCATCTACCGGTGAGGATGGGCCTTGCACACGCCCTTCAGCCTGCTTTGTTCACTGCACCTCCCTTCCTGCTGACCCTGTACCCACAACTTCTGCCTGTTCCCCTCCAGATCTGTGCCTGCTCCTCTACGTCTAAACTCTTGGAGCATGGCTGGGGCAGAGGAACGTAGCTGCTTTTATAAGGGGTCTCAGGTGAGGCTATATGTGCCAGCCTTCCTGACCATCAGTGATAGCAGCTTGGGTGTCTGCTAAAGCTTCTGACCCCCACCCCTGGGAATTTTTGCCTCTGCTTGGTTCCATCCCCACCCCAACTCCTATTACCTGAGGCCTGTGTCAGTGCCCATGCCCATCTCTGCCCTAGCGTGTGGATGCCTGCCATTGTTTTTGCTTTCCTGAGGGAGCACAGGCCTGTGTGTGTTGGCAGGGCCTTACAGGCCTGAGGGGCTGTCCAGGGCAGACCAGAAAGATGGGGATGGGGGCTGTACCCCACCCTGGGGCTCTGACCACCTGCCCTTGCCTGCAGGATTGTACCAGCCTCCAGCCACCACTTCCTGCTGAAGCACCTGGTTCCCGGTGCTGACTACGACCTCTGTCTGCTGGCCCTGTCACCTGCTGCTGGGCCCTCCGACCTCACAGCCACTAGACTGCTGGGCTGTGCCCACTTCTCTACACTACCAGCCACCCCCCTGTGCCATGCCCTACAGGCCCATGTGCTGGGCGGGACCCTGACTGTGGCAGTGGGGGGCGTCCTAGTGGCTGCCTTACTGGTCTTCACTGTGGCCTTGCTGGTTCGGGGCCGGGGAGCTGGGAATGGCCGCCTCCCACTCAAACTCAGCCATGTCCAATCCCAGACCAATGGTGGCACCAGCCCCATGCCCAAGAGCCACCCACCACGGAGCCCTCCACCCCGTCCCCAGCGCAGCTGCTCCCTGGACCTAGGAGACACCGGTGGATGCTATGGGTATGCCAGGCGCCTGGGAGGAGCCTGGGCCCGGCGGAGCCACTCTGTACATGGGGGGCTGCTGGGAGCTGGGTGTCGGGGTGTGGGGGGCAGTGCGGAGCGGCTGGAGGAGAGTGTGGTGTGAGTCGGGGTGTGAAAGGGCAGCCTCTCTTGTGCCCTGAGGAAGGAGCAGTGCCACTGTTGGGCCCAGGTGGCAGCACCCAGCCTGGGTGGGCAGCACGGCCCTGGGTCCTACTCTGCTTTTTATCCTCAGTACCTCAGGCCCCTATGTACTTGGTGGGATAGCAAACCCTCTCCTTGGTTTTGGCCTCCAGACTAAAGGGACAGGTCCCACCAACAGGTGCTCAGAGCCACCAAGGCAGGGGCTGCAGCCACCAAGAGGGAGTCTTGTTTCTATTTATAATAAAATTGTTGGGGACACTTCAGTGTTGGTCTTTGGTTTCGTCCTGCTTGGTCCCTGGGAGGGAGGACGGGAGGCTGTTAGGGGTATACAGATGAGTGCAGGTACCAAGGCTAAAGCTGCCAGGCCCAGCAGAGGTGGTTCTCATAACCCAAGACTCCCAGCTAGTCCATGGTAAGCCCAGGGTAGCAGTCAAGAGTTGGAGTCTGGTGTCTGCTGGCCCTGCTAGAAGGCAGGCATCAATCGAGGAGCCTCTGGAAGATCCTGTGCTTCCGGGGGGCCTGAGTAATATGGCTGTTCTAATATTGTGCAGCTCTGTTGGGCTTTCCGGGAAAGCTGACTTGAGCCAGCTGATGAGGTGGATGCACAGCCTCTGCTCTGCTCTGCTCTGCTCTGCTCTGCTCTGCTCTGCTCTGCTCTGCTCTGCTCTGCTCTGCTCTGCTCTGCTCTGCTCTGCTCTGCTCTGCTCTGCTCTGCTCTGCTCTGCTCTGCTCTGCTCTGCTCTGCTCTGCTCTGCTCTGCTCTGCTCTGCTCTGCTCTGCTCTGCTCTGCTCTGCTCTGCTCTGCTCTGCTCTGCTCTGCTCTGCTCTGCTCTGCTCTGCTCTGCTCTGCTCTGCTCTGCTCTGCTCTGCTCTGCTCTGCTCTGCTCTGCTCTGCTCTGCTCTGCTCTGCTCTGCTCTGCTCTGCTCTGCTCTGCTCTGCTCTGCTCTGCTCTGCTCTGCTCTGCTCTGCTCTGCTCTGCTCTGCTCTGCTCTGCTCTGCTCTGCTCTGCTCTGCTCTGCTCTGCTCTGCTCTGCTCTGCTCTGCTCTGCTCTGCTCTGCTCTGCTCTGCTCTGCTCTGCTCTGCTCTGCTCTGCTCTGCTCTGCTCTGCTCTGCTCTGCTCTGCTCTGCTCTGCTCTGCTCTGCTCTGCTCTGCTCTGCTCTGCTCTGCTCTGCTCTGCTCTGCTCTGCTCTGCTCTGCTCTGCTCTGCTCTGCTCTGCTCTGCTCTGCTCTGCTCTGCTCTGCTCTGCTCTGCTCTGCTCTGCTCTGCTCTGCTCTGCTCTGCTCTGCTCTGCTCTGCTCTGCTCTGCTCTGCTCTGCTCTGCTCTGCTCTGCTCTGCTCTGCTCTGCTCTGCTCTGCTCTGCTCTGCTCTGCTCTGCTCTGCTCTGCTCTGCTCTGCTCTGCTCTGCTCTGCTCTGCTCTGCTCTGCTCTGCTCTGCTCTGCTCTGCTCTGCTCTGCTCTGCTCTGCTCTGCTCTGCTCTGCTCTGCTCTGCTCTGCTCTGCTCTGCTCTGCTCTGCTCTGCTCTGCTCTGCTCTGCTCTGCTCTGCTCTGCTCTGCTCTGCTCTGCTCTGCTCTGCTCTGCTCTGCTCTGCTCTGCTCTGCTCTGCTCTGCTCTGCTCTGCTCTGCTCTGCTCTGCTCTGCTCTGCTCTGCTCTGCTCTGCTCTGCTCTGCTCTGCTCTGCTCTGCTCTGCTCTGCTCTGCTCTGCTCTGCTCTGCTCTGCTCTGCTCTGCTCTGCTCTGCTCTGCTCTGCTCTGCTCTGCTCTGCTCTGCTCTGCTCTGCTCTGCTCTGCTCTGCTCTGCTCTGCTCTGCTCTGCTCTGCTCTGCTCTGCTCTGCTCTGCTCTGCTCTGCTCTGCTCTGCTCTGCTCTGCTCTGCTCTGCTCTGCTCTGCTCTGCTCTGCTCTGCTCTGCTCTGCTCTGCTCTGCTCTGCTCTGCTCTGCTCTGCTCTGCTCTGCTCTGCTCTGCTCTGCTCTGCTCTGCTCTGCTCTGCTCTGCTCTGCTCTGCTCTGCTCTGCTCTGCTCTGCTCTGCTCTGCTCTGCTCTGCTCTGCTCTGCTCTGCTCTGCTCTGCTCTGCTCTGCTCTGCTCTGCTCTGCTCTGCTCTGCTCTGCTCTGCTCTGCTCTGCTCTGCTCTGCTCTGCTCTGCTCTGCTCTGCTCTGCTCTGCTCTGCTCTGCTCTGCTCTGCTCTGCTCTGCTCTGCTCTGCTCTGCTCTGCTCTGCTCTGCTCTGCTCTGCTCTGCTCTGCTCTGCTCTGCTCTGCTCTGCTCTGCTCTGCTCTGCTCTGCTCTGCTCTGCTCTGCTCTGCTCTGCTCTGCTCTGCTCTGCTCTGCTCTGCTCTGCTCTGCTCTGCTCTGCTCTGCTCTGCTCTGCTCTGCTCTGCTCTGCTCTGCTCTGCTCTGCTCTGCTCTGCTCTGCTCTGCTCTGCTCTGCTCTGCTCTGCTCTGCTCTGCTCTGCTCTGCTCTGCTCTGCTCTGCTCTGCTCTGCTCTGCTCTGCTCTGCTCTGCTCTGCTCTGCTCTGCTCTGCTCTGCTCTGCTCTGCTCTGCTCTGCTCTGCTCTGCTCTGCTCTGCTCTGCTCTGCTCTGCTCTGCTCTGCTCTGCTCTGCTCTGCTCTGCTCTGCTCTGCTCTGCTCTGCTCTGCTCTGCTCTGCTCTGCTCTGCTCTGCTCTGCTCTGCTCTGCTCTGCTCTGCTCTGCTCTGCTCTGCTCTGCTCTGCTCTGCTCTGCTCTGCTCTGCTCTGCTCTGCTCTGCTCTGCTCTGCTCTGCTCTGCTCTGCTCTGCTCTGCTCTGCTCTGCTCTGCTCTGCTCTGCTCTGCTCTGCTCTGCTCTGCTCTGCTCTGCTCTGCTCTGCTCTGCTCTGCTCTGCTCTGCTCTGCTCTGCTCTGCTCTGCTCTGCTCTGCTCTGCTCTGCTCTGCTCTGCTCTGCTCTGCTCTGCTCTGCTCTGCTCTGCTCTGCTCTGCTCTGCTCTGCTCTGCTCTGCTCTGCTCTGCTCTGCTCTGCTCTGCTCTGCTCTGCTCTGCTCTGCTCTGCTCTGCTCTGCTCTGCTCTGCTCTGCTCTGCTCTGCTCTGCTCTGCTCTGCTCTGCTCTGCTCTGCTCTGCTCTGCTCTGCTCTGCTCTGCTCTGCTCTGCTCTGCTCTGCTCTGCTCTGCTCTGCTCTGCTCTGCTCTGCTCTGCTCTGCTCTGCTCTGCTCTGCTCTGCTCTGCTCTGCTCTGCTCTGCTCTGCTCTGCTCTGCTCTGCTCTGCTCTGCTCTGCTCTGCTCTGCTCTGCTCTGCTCTGCTCTGCTCTGCTCTGCTCTGCTCTGCTCTGCTCTGCTCTGCTCTGCTCTGCTCTGCTCTGCTCTGCTCTGCTCTGCTCTGCTCTGCTCTGCTCTGCTCTGCTCTGCTCTGCTCTGCTCTGCTCTGCTCTGCTCTGCTCTGCTCTGCTCTGCTCTGCTCTGCTCTGCTCTGCTCTGCTCTGCTCTGCTCTGCTCTGCTCTGCTCTGCTCTGCTCTGCTCTGCTCTGCTCTGCTCTGCTCTGCTCTGCTCTGCTCTGCTCTGCTCTGCTCTGCTCTGCTCTGCTCTGCTCTGCTCTGCTCTGCTCTGCTCTGCTCTGCTCTGCTCTGCTCTGCTCTGCTCTGCTCTGCTCTGCTCTGCTCTGCTCTGCTCTGCTCTGCTCTGCTCTGCTCTGCTCTGCTCTGCTCTGCTCTGCTCTGCTCTGCTCTGCTCTGCTCTGCTCTGCTCTGCTCTGCTCTGCTCTGCTCTGCTCTGCTCTGCTCTGCTCTGCTCTGCTCTGCTCTGCTCTGCTCTGCTCTGCTCTGCTCTGCTCTGCTCTGCTCTGCTCTGCTCTGCTCTGCTCTGCTCTGCTCTGCTCTGCTCTGCTCTGCTCTGCTCTGCTCTGCTCTGCTCTGCTCTGCTCTGCTCTGCTCTGCTCTGCTCTGCTCTGCTCTGCTCTGCTCTGCTCTGCTCTGCTCTGCTCTGCTCTGCTCTGCTCTGCTCTGCTCTGCTCTGCTCTGCTCTGCTCTGCTCTGCTCTGCTCTGCTCTGCTCTGCTCTGCTCTGCTCTGCTCTGCTCTGCTCTGCTCTGCTCTGCTCTGCTCTGCTCTGCTCTGCTCTGCTCTGCTCTGCTCTGCTCTGCTCTGCTCTGCTCTGCTCTGCTCTGCTCTGCTCTGCTCTGCTCTGCTCTGCTCTGCTCTGCTCTGCTCTGCTCTGCTCTGCTCTGCTCTGCTCTGCTCTGCTCTGCTCTGCTCTGCTCTGCTCTGCTCTGCTCTGCTCTGCTCTGCTCTGCTCTGCTCTGCTCTGCTCTGCTCTGCTCTGCTCTGCTCTGCTCTGCTCTGCTCTGCTCTGCTCTGCTCTGCTCTGCTCTGCTCTGCTCTGCTCTGCTCTGCTCTGCTCTGCTCTGCTCTGCTGTGCTGTGCTGTGCTGTGCTGTGCTGTGCTGTGCTGCCTGGCTGGGCCCCACAGCCTCCTGATACTGAGCTGAGCACACCTGTGGACCCACAGTGTGCAGATGAGTCCTGCATGGGCACCCAGTTGCTTACTGAAAGTGCAGAAGTGGATACTGGCAGCCAAACAGCTTGGGCAGCATTCTACTGTGCCCACAACTGCAGCCAAGCTCACACACACCTGGCACCATAACAAACCTGTGACCTAGAGAGAAGCTTGAGGGAATAAGCAGTAGTTGGGAGACAGGAGAGCAGACACAGGGTAGCATGTGCGCAGGAAGGGAACAGGCACAGGCCCCAAATCCTGTTGCTCTTTCTGTAGTCATGAATCCTATTGTCCCTGTTCTCACGAATGGAAGAGGATGCTGGGATCTTGAACTCACTGTGATATAGGACAGGTGTGTAAGGTTGTATGGCTCAGGGTACCTGGCACTAAGGGTGGAAAAATAATCAGTATTGGCAACCTCAAACCAGGAGACAGCCCAGTGTATACCCCACCACCCCTCCCATCCTAGTCAGCCAGAGGAAAGCCAGGTCCCAGAGCATACGGCAGTGAATCTAGGATGTGGGGAGCTGATTTTACAGCATACCTCTGCCCCCAAGGCAAGGCATCCAAGGACCCCAAGAGCCTGTGAGCTCCAGATAGCAGAAGGAAGACCCTAGCATCTAGGATCCCAACGTCTTTCCCGAGATGGGTTGTGGGAGACAGGTTTCTCTGCCCTGCCCCACAGGACAGGCTCAAAACCTTCCACCAGCTTTTCCAAAAAGTCTTTGAGCCCACTATGGTCACTGACAGAACCTGTGAACAGACAGGAAGATGACTGTGGCCACTGGGGACAGCACTGGCACAGTGGGCCCATGAGCAGCTAATCTTTAGCAAGAATAAAGGACTGGAAGAGGTTACAAAACATAGGAAGAGGTCAGCACCCAGCACTGCCCACATAGCCAGAGCACCCCATGGGAGCCTCTGGCAGAGGAGGGAAGAACTCAACAGAGGCTACAGGCCTAAGTCTATACCTAAGTGTGCCCGGCAGGATATGTAGGCAGGTGCTGGCTTCAAAGGACAGAACAGCATTTCTTGGCTCTGAATTTCTCTGTAGCTGCAGAAACTAGTTACAAAAGTAGCCCAACAAGGAAGCACTAGGCACCATGAGGCTCTTGTTACCTTCCAGAGGCCCAACCACTGTGGCCAGAGCCCTGGTCCTCAGCATGTTTCTTGGCTACTCTGAAGCACCTGCCACTCTAGATGCCAGGAAGCCAGAAGAGCTGGGAGCTGGCAGAGGGTCTGAGCGTATCTATCAGGGCTAGAGCTCTCACCCAGGGGTCCGTACTTAGACAGAGACCCAGCAGGGCCCTGGCACCAGCAGCCTGAGTCCAGCCAGGAGAGATTACTGTGCCATTGAAACTGACACCCACCTCAATAAAAGTAAAGCAAGAACAAGGCAGACCCCATAGCTGCCCTTGGTAACACTTAACCAAGGGCCCACTGTGGACAAAGGCAGTGGGGAAGGCGCAAACTCTCACCTTTACGCCTCGGACACGAAACTCAGCCAGGGCTCTGCTCATCTTGGTGGCAGCTGTGGGGTGGTCTTTGCCGTGGGCAATGACTTTGACGAGCAGAGAGTCGTAGTGGGGCGATATGACAGCCCCCTGGAATG
Organism: Arvicanthis niloticus; assembly: GCF_011762505.2. NCBI lineage: Eukaryota > Metazoa > Chordata > Mammalia > Rodentia > Muridae > Arvicanthis > Arvicanthis niloticus. The sequence goes on along the minus strand of NC_047658.1, from coordinate 113,076,787 downwards.
CAGAGGCATTGTCCAGGCGGATGCCCATGCCCTCACCACTCCGGAAAACCTGTTGCCAGAAGGAAGTGCAAGTCAGCAGCTGGGATGGAAACTGGATGAAGGGGCTGAGCTCAAGGGCACCAGACAGCCCGTCACTGACCAGTCAGGGTTCTTTCTACTTCTGCCAGCAGACCCAGGCTCCAACCCTTGTGAGTCCTATGCATTCACTCTTGTACTGCAGCAAGGAGGGGACAAGGAAGAAATGACCTGCCAGGCTCCCAGATCACGCTCAGACCAGTTAGCCCAGGGGGGAAGGGCTAGGACCCAACCTTTACCACCTGCCTGACTACCCTCCCTCCTTGTAGGCCCATTCCGTGTCCACCATCATTCCAGGAGCAGCATGCACAGCAGCTCACTGGAGAAGCAGCAGCTAAAGCAGAGAAGTCCCTGCCCAGATGGTGCTGGGTCAGACAGAAGTACACAGGCCACAGGCCACTAGCAAGGAAAGGAGATGGCAGGCTGACTGAGGAAGGATTCGGCTGCTCAGTTTTCCTTTTGTTTTTTGAGACAGACCAGTTTTTTTGTAGTCCAGACCAGCCTTACAATGTAGCCTAGGCTGGCCTTGAACTCATGATGACCCTCCTGTCTCAACCTGAGCACTGAAACTGCACCACCACACCCAGCTTGGTTTTTTTGTTTGTTTGTTTTTTGATGCAGGTGGTGGTGGTGGTGGTGGTGGTTATCGTAGAGGGAAGGGGAGGCTTCAGATCTACTCACATCCCCTCTTCCTGAAGGGGAGGGTGGGAGAAAGAGCAGAGGGAGGAAGAAGACATGGAGATGAAACATGCACAATGAAGGAAATGCATCCAGCTCATCCAGGGAACATAAGAGGCAAACAGAAGGGGAAGGAGCAGACACGCAGGACCATAAGGGGTGTCTGGGGTAATGTTCATTTGCACACACAGGTGAGTGTTCATGATAGGAATAGGGCAGGTGGGGAATCTGAAGCTCACAGAGAAAGTGAGGGAGAGAAGCAGCCAGAGGGACTGGACTGGGGACACCCTCAGCAACTACCCTTCTGCTGCTAAGGACACAAGCTGTGTTCAGTAAAGAACTTCATGTAATATTTAAGGGTGGACACTCAACTGTATGTAGGAACTACCAGCTAAAAATACCCTATGGCGATCGTCTCGAAAGCCAGCCCCTAGCTGTGAAGGTGGAGGTGGAGAGGAACGATAGCCCAGCAGCTGGCAGCCGAACCCTGGTTGTGTCAGCTGCCCCTCCCAGCCAAGGGCAGAAGAGCCAGGGCTACAGGGCAGCACCAACCCAACGCTGTCCCACCTAGGAACTCAGAAATGAATGCCGATGGCCAGCTATGGTGGCCCTTGGGCCCTCAAGGTCATCAGAACTGACCTAGCACCCAACCCCGCTCCATACTTAACCATACTACTTTTGGGCATTTTATAATTCCGTCGTCTGGTTCACGCTCATATTTGCCATCCTTGTATGTATGACTCCAGTGCCAACCCTGGCTGTCTCTAACATCCTGCATCCTCTGACCAGTAGACAGTGCTACTGACATGCAGGGTGAGTGAACAGGCTGGAGCCACAGACAGGGAATGGAAGGGCAGAGGCAGCTGAGCCCAAAGGCTCTGATACTGACAGGGAAAATGGGCAGAGCTGAGGTAAACTGCTTCTCAGTCCCTCAGTGCACTCAAGAGCTCCTCTGCTTCCTCCTAAGGGGCCTTCTGCTTCACTCACTCTGCCACAGAGACCCCAACAAGGTCCTGCCTCACCAGCTATCCCTCACCTCTGACAAGGCAGGGTAGAGCTCAGCCACTCTGGATTTGTCACAGTGAGGCTTTGGGTTCCTAGGGCATCAGGACAAAGGCATTACATTTGGGGGCCCACAACAATCCCCTAAGCTGCTCTGTCCCCATTCCCAGGTGATCTGCTTTCTGCTAGGTTTCCGTGGAATGTTCTTCCCTTACTCTAGGACAGAACTTGGCTCCCTCCCATGTGTTCTAAGCCAGCTGCAACTGGGGTCTCAGTGATAACCTGGGCACCATGAAGAGGCAGTCAAGAATCTCAGCCTAGGTTGGAGCTAGTGTCACACGTTTGAAATGTCACCTACCTCAATGCGGCCAGTGTCTGGCTGGAAGCTGCGTGCAGGGTCCTCAGTGGTGACCCGACACTGAATGGCACAACCATTGATGCGGATGTTCTCCTGCCGCAGGCCCAGGTCAGGCAGGCTCCGGCCTTCGGACACATGGATCTGAGCATGGACCAGGTCCACACTGCAAATGAGGAGGACACCAGGGAAGGAAGAAAATGAGGTGAGGCATGGAGGCGGGGTCTCTGACTCACAGGGCCAATGCTGCTGCCCTCTTTTCTCAGCCCAAGCAGCCTGGAGTCTTCTATCTGTTGGTCCCACAGTGAGTCCAGAAGACAAGTCTCTACCTGCCCTTCACCCCCCGGATAGCCACTCCCAAGTCCGTCCTGTTTGTCCCGTCTTAAGGTCTGCAAACTCCTGACTCCCTGTGACACTGTTACAGGGTTGGGGCACTTACTCTTAGAGCATGGGGCTATACTGTGTGTAGGCAGACTGCAAAAGAGGAATCACAAGGCCGGGTATATCGGTGTGTGTCTGTCATCTCAGTATTGATAGGTACAGGCAGGAAGATTAGGAGTCCAAGGTCACCCTTGGCTATTTAACAAGCTTGAGACCAGTGTGGGCCCCATGAGACCCTAGCTAAAATAAAACCAAACCAAACAAAAGCAAAACAAATGAAAACAGGGAGCTGTTGGAGCCTGTGAGGGTAGACATGTCAGGACACTATGTTCCTCAGGCTAATGCAAAGCAAAAGGCTCTCCCTGTTTGCATGCTTGTGTAAGACTAGCCTGAGCTGTGGCCACTCTTAAAGATGGTGTCAAATCCAGGTAAAAAGCTGTCAGCACAGGCCCCTAGGTCTAACGTATTCTCTCCAAGACTCATGCACAGCGAGTACTGTACTGACAGACCGTGCTCAGTACTCAGTGTCACCTGTAAAAGCACAGTGGTAGTAATGGTCACCATGGCACCCTCTCTATAGGTCACTGACCCTGCTTACATGACGGATCTCCGTGGTAGTACTCCCTATCAGAGGAGCTGAGGGCCAGAGAGGCCACAGCTAACCGAGCCTGCACATGGCTCCAGGCGTAGGGACCCTGATACCAAGCAAGCAAATCTTGGTAAAGCAGCACTAGGGCACTGACTAGGAAACATGGCTGGAGCGTCACTATGACCTCAGCTCTGACTCTAGGGGGTTGGGAATCTGTGGGCTTCTGTTTGGCCAAGGAGAAAACTGGATCCGGAATGTTCCATGGAAAGGTGGACTGGTCCAATGCCAAAGATTAATACTTACATGACTCAAAATATGTATCTTGAAATAATGAAAACTATTTTCACAGTTTATAAAATAAGATTTTCTTTTTAAGTCCATACCCAAAGCATGTAGAAAAATACACTGGTACAAATCTTATAGGAAGCTGTAGCTTACGTTTGGACAGATGTTTATAAACATACCTTCAACCACAAAAGCCAGAACAGTCCACTGTCCAAGCAAAACAAGATAGCTGAATTATTACAGGTGCAGACAGTAGAACTGCCTACTGCCACTAAAAGTGCTCACGAAGAGTAGTATCTGGGGAATGCCTTCAACAAATAGCAAGTTTTTTGTTGTTTTGTTTTGAGATAAGGTCTCTGGCTGTTCTAGAAATCACTATGTAGATAAGGCTAGTCAGATCTGCCTGCCTCTGCTGGGCTTAAAGGTGTGAGCCACCATGTCTGACCAAATTGCAAGTTTTAAATAAGAATAAAAATTCTAGAGGCTGAGAGATGGCTCAGCAGCTAAGAGTACTGGCTGCTCCTGCTAAGGACCTGGGTTTGCTTCCCAACATCTACACGGCAGCTCACAATCCTCTGTAATTCCAGTTCTGGGAGATCTGGCCTCTCTGGGCAAGCATACATATAAAAATAAAAATCTATCTAAGGGGCTGGAGAGAGGACTCAGCAGTGAAGAGCACTGGCTGCTCTTCCAGGGGTCTGAGTTCAATTCCCAGCGACTACATGGCACTTATAACCACCTCTACTTCCATCCTGAAGGACCTATGCTTTCTTCTGGTCTCCACAGGCACTGCATTGACACAGTGCACAGACACACTGCGGCAAACATTCATACACAAAGTAAAAATAAATCCCAAACTTTGTTTTAAGTCTATCTAAAACATCAACGGCATCACACTACACAATAGAGACGGAGACAATGCCTAAAGGCTGTGCGTGGGCACAGGGGACGTCAGGGCTGCAGACGAGTCTGGAAAGACTGAGTCCACTGTGTGGACCTGGACAGTTCTCTTAATGCTTACAAGCCTTGGACTCATCTGAAAAATGGAGTGATGGGTCCCTTCTTCCCCAAGCACAGCCACGAGGGCTCCAATGGAGTGCCTGCAGCCCCTGGAATCCTCATTATGAGGGCTGGGTAAGCTCTGAGTTGTTTTTATTTTGTGTAGATATTTTACAATAACCATGTAATTCATAAGAATTTTTTTTTTTTAGTGAAGTCCCTAGGTCCACTAAAGTAAAAGCAAGCAAGCCTATGCTGCTGCCTCCAGGAGCCCCTTTCCCACCCTGCCCTGGCCCTCTGCCCTGTGCTCACTCTGTGATCTCCTCAGTGACTGTGTGCTCCACCTGCAGGCGGGAATTGACCTCGATGAAGTAGTGCTTGCCATGCTTGTCCACCAGGAACTCCACAGTGCCCGCATTCTCATAGCCTACCTGCAGGGGTGGCGGAAGGAAGGCAGAGGTTCCAGAGTCAGGGCTGTGCCACGCAAGCCTGCCCACCACACAGGTTCTGGAACAGAACAGTTTGTGGCAATCCAGCCACCTACCATCAGCTCCCCTGCAGTGGCCACGGCCCAGAACATACCTACACCCCTCCACTCTACAGGCTCAAGGATCCCTGGAAGCTTAAGGCCAGGCTATACCCAGGAAGTCTAGGTGAAGACATCCTGGAACCACCTTCACTGTTACTTTCCAGTGGCTACCTTGGCCCATGTCCAAATTTCTTTCAGCCTCTCAGACCTGCAGTCCTGGGCTTCCCAGCCCACTTCCCACTGCAGAAGGATCTCCAGGCAGTTTCCTCCTGGCTACTCTTTCTCATCCTCATTCTGGCCATCACTTCAAATGATGCCACTTGAACACAAGCAATGGTGACACTAACATGAATTGTAGCCCTGCTTTCATTCTGCTTCTGGTCCTTCCAGAACAACACACTCATTCCATGGGGTCTGAGCTGCTATGATTGGTCACAGAGCAAGGCCAAGGTGAGGTTGCTCCTCTGAAGCAACCCCAGCTCCACCAGACCTCAACAGAGCCTCTGCTCACATTGTTGAGCCTTGTCTCGGAACCACTCTGTCCCCACTGTTTATAACCTCTTCTGAGCCCTGGCTGCCTGCACTAAAGGCCATGGGACTCAAACCTGGGACAGTGCGACATACCTGGGGGTAAGAAGTCTAAGGGGGGGTGGGTATAGGAGATAAGCTGCTGCCATGGCAGGTGCTTCCAGGCCAGTCATGAGCAAGTATTGTTTACAGACACAGCTCCCACCTCTACACCCCTGGATCTACTCCACCAGCTGAGCAGAGACTGGCAGAGACACCTTGATAAGGAAATAGATTATGCTGCAGCAGAGGTTAGAAGCCAGTGAGGAGGACAAGCCTTAACTCTGCCAGAATATGAGGCCTCTCACTTTCTTTACAGTGATCAGGGTGAGCTGGTGCCACAAAAACAACCTATATGGCAAGAGTGGAAAGAGATGGCAAGGACACCTTCCTCTTGACCAAGCATCTCTCCTGTCACTGAGCATCAAATCTGCCATCACTTCTGCCAGCCTCAAGAGGATGTCTGCACCCCCCTCTGGAGGGCCCACCTCCTTCTTTCAACAGGCTGTCCACAGGGAGTTTCCAAACTCTCAAGCCATGAGACAATCTGGGCAGAGGCAGTTAGAAAGCTTGCAAAAATAGGCTCATGTCCCTGGGAACATGTCCTCACCTGCTTAGCAAGTTTAACAGAGTCACTGGTGAGGCGTGAGCGAAGTTGGGGGTCCAGGTGGGTAGCAGGGGCAATCTCTACCACCTTCTGGTGCCGCCGCTGGATGGAGCAGTCTCGCTCATACAAGTGCAGGATGTTCCCATATTGGTCCCCTGGGCATACAAGAAACCGGATTCAGCCTTTCCTAAAATCCAAGTGCCTCCTATATCCTCTCTGACCCCTTGGGCACTGTGGCTACTTGGCCACCTGACTTCTGCTCTGTCCCAAGTCCCCCGGAAAGGCTGTCCCTGTAAACCAGGGAGATCTAGGCTTCTCCTGTTTCAACTCCCCACTCACCTAGGATCTGCACCTCAATGTGCCTTGGCTTCTCAATGAACTTCTCCACAAACAATGCCCCATTCCCAAAGGCTGCCAAGGCCTCAGAGTAGGCCCGGGTGTAATTCTCTTCCAGCTCCTAGGAGTACAGGACAAACAAGGCTGGGCAGACATGGGCCCAGCTCTGTGCCCTCTGCCGACACTTGTGTACACTTCCCAGAGACCACCACAGGGCCGCCAGCCCAGCACCAAGCCCCTGGCATATGTGCTGCCCTGCTCACCTCATAGCTATGCACGACTCTCATGCCACGGCCTCCACCTCCATAGGCAGCCTTGAAGATAATAGGGAAGCCATAGGTGTTAGAGAATTCGTGTGCCTCATGCAGGGAATTGATGGGGGAATTAGTGCCAGGGACCACTGGAACACCTGTTGGGAGAGGACAGGGGATCCCTGTAACAGGCTGAATCCTTACTACATCTTGTCACAGGCCCCTCCCTGCTAGCCCCTGGGAGGAATTGTATGTCACCTGCAGCGATGGCAATGGCCCGGGCTTCCACTTTGTCTCCCATTTTGCGGACCACTTCTGGACTTGGACCAATGAACCGGACTCCAGCATCCTGGCAGGCCTGGGCAAAGTCTGCTCGCTCTGAGAGGAATCCATAGCCAGGGTGCACAGCATCTACACCATTCTCCTGCAAGGGGCAGGAGAAATGCCTGGGTACTTTACTCTTTTTCCTGTTCCTTGCTGGGGTCTACACCCATCCCTCTTGTACACATATTCTGCTGGTGGGTGTGGATTCGGGGCACAGCACAGGATCCTGCCCAGCCTCAGGAAACCCTGGCATCTCCTAAGCCAAGCTGACTCTACCTTGGCCACTTTGATGATGTCTGGAATGTGCAGGTAGGCCTGCACAGGTGCCAGGCCACGACCAATAAGGTAGGCTTCATCAGCTTTCTGCCGGTGCATCTGGCCTGTGTCCTGCTCCGAGTAGACAGCCACTGTGCGGATACCCAGCTCTGTGCAGGCACGAAATACTCGGATGGCAATCTCACCTAAGACAGACAGGGTGAGCAGTTAGATTCCTGGGTCCTGAGAGAAAGACAAAGGAGACCGGCAGGGCAGGGTGAGGAGAGGAGGCCAGGCTATGCTGGCCCAAAGTCTTGAATTTTGGTAGTACTTACCTCTGTTGGCCACCATTACTTTCTTGATAGGCTTGTACTCCAGACGCCGGACATTTGGGGAGGCAACAGGGGCTGTGGAAGATCGGCGGACACCCAGGAGCCTCAGGCCCCCTCGAACTGTTTGGAACTTCAGCATCTGAGGAGGGGCAATCAGAGTCCAGGTTAAAGCAGGCTAGGCACTGAGCACCCCACATCTGGAAAGAGAGAAGAACCCTAACCCCCAGAAAACTACAAACAAGACAGCCCCATCTCCAGTACCATTTGTGGTGGAGCTGTGGAGAGCAAGCAAATCCAACCCAGAGAAGCTCAGCTCAGCATCCTCGTGCTCAGCACAGCGCTTGCGCTTTGGAGGCCACAGAACAGTGCTGTGCAGGCGTGATATGCGCCCTGGTGCTGTGCACTCCGGCTCACTGCCCTCATCCTCCACTAACATCTAATGTGGACTTCTTTCATGCATTGATCCTGTCAACCTGCTTGCTCTCTTAGGAGGTCAACTTGGCTCTCAGTTAAAACACAGCTTTTTTCAAACAGAGGCCTGAACCTTCCTTCTACTGAGGGATATTAAGCAAAATATTCATCACAAGCCAGAAAGGGCAACTGAAGAGGCTGGTCCCAGAGACATATATGCTCTGGGACTCCACTAACAGGAGGTCCTAAAGTGGTTAAGACAGTGAGGTGGGGCTGAAGGAGGAGAATAGTGAGGTACTGTTCTAAGCTGATGATAGGATGGGGGGTTGTATCTAATAAGGACAAAGTTTCAGTCTGCAACGTGAAAATAACTTTGTAGATGATGGTGGGATGGCTGTGAATAGACTTAATGCCACTGAACTGTGTATTCCAGCCGAGATAAGAAGTCTGCCATGGTGTTCTATACAGCAGCTTAATTTTTGAAATCAACTGAAGACAATGTACATACCACAAAACAGGATTCATAGCTAACTACTCACTTTATAAAGTAAAGATGCAGCAGGGTGTGGTGTTTTACAACTGTAATCCCAGCTATTCAGGAAGCTGAGGCAGAATTACTGAAGCTGAGGCTATTCTTGGCTATACAGTAAGTTTCAGGACAGCTTGAATTATAGTGTAAATTCTACCCCTACTCCCTCAAAAAAAAAAAAACAAAACCCTCAAAAATCTACAGAGGTGGGGAGAAGGGAGAAATGGATGGGGTATAGAAGGAAGAGGAGAGAGATCCAGGAAAGAAGGAAAAGGCAACGGATAAGGGTTCACATCTGCATTCGCCCTCGCCACCTGCACACCTTATCTAACAGCGATTTGGTTCTCAGTAAAAGGTAGAAATGGTTGACTCAGCCACTTGTTTTTAAACATAAAAGCAAACTCAATAAATAAAACAAACATTGCAAAAACATTGATGTCACAGGGACAACCATCGATACAGAGAAAGGGAAACTATGAACAGAAGGAGAAGGCATAAACAAGTCTAAAAAGAGGAAGAGGGGAGGGTAGTAGCAGGCCCACAGTTTGTGGCCTTAAGTCCATAAAGAGCCTGATCTGTGAGGCGTAGCTGGCAGAGAGGGAAAAGGCAAGGTATAAGATCACTTCTGACCACAGTGATGACCAAGTACCTCAAAGGGCATGTTTTGTAAATGTTCTGGGGAAAGATGGTTACTGCAGCTGGATATCAGAGATGATTCTTTGAAGACGGGATGGGAGCTGGAACCTGAACAGGGAGAAAGAGGTGGCCACATCCAGATAGGTGAGAATGGCAATCACCAATGCCATGAGGGAACAAGCTTGGGACAACGAAGCAAGCTGGACAGGTAGAAGATGAAAGGCAAAGAGTCCTGCGTGAGGCAAGGTTGACAGCATGTACAAACCAGCTGGTCACTGCCTCCTTCAGGCCATGAATAGGTTTAAAGGGCTTTTGGGGAAAGTCCTATCAGACCATTCCAGAGGCTGAGGAGAGACACAGAGCTTCTGACTAGGGTGGGGCCATGGGATCAGGCTGGAGTCAGGGAAGATGTAGGGTAACCACAAACAACATTCACTATGAGGTCCAATGAGTTGAGGATTAATGGGCCAATACAGCAAGACTATAGAAAGAAAAGCAGGGTCAGGAGTGAAGGAAGCTCATGGACGAGGGGAGACCAAGGGAAAAAAAAACTGGCATTATGATGACAGAGAATGTATAAACCCTGGGTAAGAATACTGTAGAAGAGAGAAGGCCCAGGCCTGTACTTTTTGGCTTGACTAGGAGGAAGAGCCAACCAAGAGCCAGCTGCCTAAGAGCGGAGAGGAACACTGTGCTGAGCCAAGGTGCATGCCTTGCTAAGCTCGAGGCTTCAAAAGTATGTGTGTGGAGGAGTCACCTTGCTGGACTCCAGGCTCCAGTTTTTAAAAATAGCTTATGTCAAGACCTTATTGTAGTTGCTGTCTTATCTGGATAGCGCTATGAACCCTATAGCAGCTATGGCTTTTTTTCTTCCTTAAGTTTCATGGATCCTAGGCTGGCCTCAAACTCCATAGGAATTCAAGATGATCTTGAACTCCTGATCCTTGAGAGCCCCACTTCCCAAGCTGGGACTACAGAAATGCATGACCACATTTTGCTGCAACCATGACTTTTGTTGTTGTGTTGTATTGTGTTGTTTTGTTTTGTTTTTAGAGACCGGGTTTTCTCTGTTTAACCTTGGCCATCTTAGAACTGGCTCTGTAGACCAGGCTGACCTTGAACTCAAACATCTGCCTCCCTCTGCCTCTGGAGTACTGGTATTAAAGGCATCTGCCACCACTGACCAGTGAAATGATGAATGTTTTTTATGTATGTCACTTAATAAAAGTTTAACTTAGAAATTGCAAACAGTAAGAGATTAACAGGAATCAAGTAGAACCATAACAAATGCTGTCTGTGGCACAGCTATGTGAATGTGACCTCAGGTCTTGCCTGTGGATTGTAGCAACTTAGCGTATTTTCTTCTCCTTAGTAACTAAAAAACTTTCACCTTTTCACTTAAAGAAAGCAGATAGCTTCCCCTGGCAAATCTTAGCAGTCAGCCTCACTTCCCTTCTGCTTTGGGGCCACTGAAGTAAAATACTGGTTACCTAGATACAAGTGGTTCCACAGCAGTCAATGATGACTGAAACATTACTAACCAACTACCAAGCAGGTAGCAAATACAGCATAGAGACTCTGAACAAAAGTTTAATTCTTGAGGAGGAAGTAGGAGGCTGCCAGACCCAGAAGAGTATACCACCTAAAACTTAAGACTTGTTTATTTCTGGAATTTTCCATTTATTACTTTTCCATAATTTGCCATGGGTGACTGGACTGAGGAAAGAGGAATTGGTGGGTCCTAATGCTAACACAGTGTGAACAAACTGGGCCAGCATGTCACTGACTAAGAGATGAAGGTGTATCAGCAGCACCAAATGACATCATTGGTGCCTCCTGGAGTTATCCACTTCAGGAGGATAGAGTTCAGGACCTTGAACTCAAACATCTGCCTCCCTCTGCCTCTGGAGTACTGGTATTAAAGGCATCTGCCACCACTGACCAGTGAAATGATGAATGTTTTTTATGTATGTCACTTAATAAAATTCCTATGGAGTTTGAGGCCAGCCTAGGATCCATGAAACTTAAGGAAGAAAAAAAGCCATAGCTGCTATAGGGTTCATAGCGCTATCCAGATAAGACAGCAACTACAATAAGGTCTTGACATAAGCCACACTCCTACAGGGCCCTGCCTCAGATACACAACCAAGGTTTAACTAAAACCTAACTTCCATATTTTATCCAATGGGGGACACAGAATTTTTATTCCTTCAAATATGTAAAATTAATGTTTCAAAATTAATGCTTCAAATATGTGAAAGATACTAGGCATTGTGGCACAAGCCTTTAATCTCAGGAGGTAGAGGCAGGTGAATCTCTGTGAGTTTGTAGTCAGCCTGATCTACAAATTGAATTCCAGGACAGCCAGAACTATGTGAGAGACTCTGTCACAAACAACAACAAAATCCCAAATATGTAAAAGTTCATATGAGACATGGACTGGAGAATCAGTTCAGATGAAAGGAAGCCGAAAAGAGCTAAATGCACATAGGCGCTGACTGGACCCTGCACTTCTGTTGTCAGCAAGGGCACAAGGACACAAAGGGACCACAGATAAAGTTTAAACAAAGTCTGTAAGTTACACAGTATGGTGCTGATGTTCACGTCTGATCTTGCTGCTGGTAAGGAGAAGCACTGACAACAACAACAACAAAAAGCCCAACACTTGAAGTTTTCCCTCCAAACATCTAGATACTGAAAACAGAGTAAGGAGCTGCCCTTGGCTGTGAAGTCATGGCAGCTTCATAAAAGACAATATTTCTAACTGAGAAGACACACAGGTCCCACTCCAGGTCCTGTCCAGTTACCCTGGAAGCCCTGTTCAAATCTATCCACAGCTTTCAAGCCAGGCCCACTAATGCATTGAATGATCTCAGCACCTCAGAGCCTCAGAAAGGGGCTCTGAGTTCAAGAGTTCAAGGCCAGTCTAGGCTACAACTGAAAGCACTTTCCTTCATCTTTTGAGACTAAGTCTTGTTATAATATAGCTCAGGCTTACTTGAATTTACTGTGTAATCCCCCTGCATCAATCTCCCAAAGGCTGAGATTACAGGTATGTACTACCACACCTAGCTTTAAAACAAAACAAAAGCTAAAATACAAAAGTACATTGAAGATGGGAAGGAAAGCGTTGGGGGAATCTGAGGAGAGTGGAAGGGGGGAGCTAGAAAGAATGGATATGATCAAGATAAGTTATATAACTATATTAAATGTTAAAAATAAAGTTACACTTCCTTTTAAAATAAATGTAGGCCTTGCTGGGTCATTTCTACTCCAGGAATCCAGAATTTCCATATTCTGAAACAAGAGACTGAAATGTGTATATGAGGTGTTCAAAATACCACCACTTACAACACCAAACAACAGAAAGGATTCAAAGTCTGACTGGAAGGTAGACATTACAAATCCACAAATGATGGTTCTGCATGGGTGTTTACAATATGGAAGGTGTTTATGATACAATGTGAAGCCAAGAAAATGAGATAAACTATATATACCATCTCATAAAGTTTTTTTCTGAAACAAAGGTGACAACCGCTGTATAGTATATTTATTTCCTCCTTTATGCACCTATATATTTCCATATTCAGAAATCTGCATGTTTTATCCTATAGGAGCACATTATTTTCTAAGATAATAACTATACTTATTTTTTATTGCTGCATTAGAAATGAGAAGCTGTAAAAACATGCAACTTCAGGATGATGGCAAAGCAACGCAGCCACCCACTAACGGTTAAAATGGCTCCCCTGGGGGGTGGGCATCAGTGGCCAGATCCCAGTCAGCATCTGCCATCTGGAACTTCACATTAACAACTAGGCCAAGATTACCACTTAACCATCAGTACAGGTGAGAGCCATCAGCAATTGGCTTAAGTGTCCACAGACACATAGTTTATAAATGCAAGCCTAAAACAGAATAAGGATATTCTCATGTCATCATCCTTTAACACACTCTCCTGCTGTTTTCTTGAGTATTAGTTTTCTTCAATTTTAATTTGTCAAAATTCTCTGCTTCAGACAAGTCTGGCTTATCATTCACTCATATTGACTGCCTGCTCCAAGATATGTTCCAGGATACCAACAGGTCAGACTGCTGCTGGCTCAGGACCAGGCTGGGGCCACATTATTGATAATTAGAAAAGAAAACGGGGCTGTCGAGATAATTCAGCTGGTAAAAGTGCTTGTTGCCAAATCTGATGACCTGAGTTTAGTCCCAGGAACCCACATGACAGGAGGAGAGAACCTCAACAAACACAATGTGGTACTCACACCCACTCCTCACCAAAAATAAACACATGTAAAAGAAGATTTTTAAATCTTCTTTAAATACTTTAAATACAAGCTACACTTGTAATACCAGTCCTTGGGAGGCTGGGGCAGGAGAACAGTCTTAAGTGCAAGGCTAAACTACATAGAAGACTATTCATGCTAATCATTTGCCACCACCTGAGCACTCGACTCTCATCCTGTGAGTAAACAGGCCACTTTGCGGCCCTGCTCCCTCTCTCATCACACAGGCTCCCCATCCCCTTCTCCAGATAAGTTCCTGGAAGGCTGACTCTCTTCTACCCCCCACAGAATGAGAGACACAGAGAGAGACAGAGACTTGATGTGATTCCCCACAAATGATCTTGGTGGCCCAGTGACTCTTTGGCAAGCCAAATTCACAAAGAATCTAGGGCCAAGAACACTGTGGAGAGAAAGAAGCCCCTCTCAGCCCTCATATCCCTGCAGAGGGCAGCAAAAGCAGGCCTGAACCTAAGACCTGAGAGACCAACTATTGGAGAGACCGAGCCAGGGCTGGCAGCAAACCTGCACAAAATTACAGGCAGAAAATGGCAAGGCCCTTTTGGATGGAGTCAGAGCACAGGCAAGTGGGAGCAGCCCCCACCACTAGAGCTGGTGGGGCCAAGAGGCCCAGTGTTAGCCTGCAGTAAGCCTGCCTGCCTGGGCTAGGCCTAGCTCTCTTTCCTAGCACTGTGGTTTGGCAGCTCTGAAGCCCAGTTTCCTCATCTGTAAATTCAGGTGCCACTTTCAGACCACAGGTTATTCCAGGACCAACTGAGACTGAGACCTGAAAATACTAAATCTTGGTAATGAATGCCAGCTGTTGTCACTCTTCTTCACTGTCTTTTCCCCCTCCCACATGAATGCAGGGATATAGAAGAAATCCTCTCCACCTCTCCAGAGCCCTATGCAGATCACACCAGCATCTCCACACACATACATACCTACGTGTACACACATGCATATATACACACCAAGGTCCTCTTGCTAACTGCCCCAAGGCCCTCCATCAGAGCCTTTTTCTGTATAGGGGTAGCATGGAACCTCTGAGGTTTTCTAGTAGGATATTGATGTAAACCACACCAACACACACACACACACAGAGAGAGAGAGAGAGAGAGAGAGAGAGAGAGAGAGAGAGACAAAGAGACAGAGAGAGACAGAGAGACAGAGACAGAGAGAGAGACAGACAGACACACAGAGAGAGTGAGTGAAAGAGAGAGAGAGAGAGAGAGAGAGAGAGAGAGAGAGTCTAGTCCTCTAGCACACAACATGCTTTCATCACATGTAAAAAACCTAGCCTAGCAGTTGATTCAGATTTATAGGGCCATACCTGCTCTGGAACAATTACCTTGTACTGTACCAGCCAAGCACCTAGGCGTGCTGTACACAGAGGACGTGGTAGAAGATCCACAGGCAGCAACTGCTCCACCCGAGGTCATTGGCCCCAGAATACAAAGTTCTCCAGCGCTAGACTGCTGGAGGCCTGGGCTGTAGCCAAGGCTGAAATCAGGGGAAGGGGCGCCGCCTCCTGAGGCCATCATGGGCCACTGACTGCCTAGGAGGGCTGGGCCAGAGAGGCGGGGCAGTGGGTCATGCAGAAAGTAGATGAGCAGTGTCCTAGAGCCTGTTTTCTGGGCCCTCAGGGATACGCAGGATTACAAGACAATACCTGCTAGAAAGCAGCTGCAGACTTTTGTGGTGGATTCTGGACATACTGCCATTTGAAATTCAAGGCATAAAAATGTCACTCAGAATGTAGAATGGTACCTAGACAGGCTGCTCGGGAGGGACTGTGCCAGGCATGATGGAGGGCAAGGGTCACATTACTCTGAAGGTTGGTTCACTACTACAGTCACAGGAGGCCTCTGCTGCAACCAGCCTTTCCCCTAATTCAGTGCACTGCCAGACACAAGACAAGGCCTTGCTATCACAGACAAGAGAACACACCACCTTGTTCTGAAGCATCCCCATTGCTAATCTAGCCTTTCCCTTACTGAATCCCACTGCCCTCACAGGCCTACACTTAGGACCTTTCAAAATCATGATCAGCCAGAGAATCCCAGCTGCAGGACAGCTGTGGACCCACTGGACAATGACTCATCAGAGGCCCTCATAGATGCCAGTGACAGCTGACTGCAGTGTTGAGTCCATGGGTCTGGGAACCCCAGGCAGCGGCAGACGAAGCTGACCAAGCTGCACCTGAGCCTCAGCGCACTCTCAAAGCTGAAGGACAGAGCCTCTGCACACACAGCTCAGGGGGTATTATAAAGCTTGGGTGTCACGTGAAAGAGAAGCAGGGTACCTAGAGTGGTGAGAAGACCTTGGGGTGGGCACTGAAGGGTGTGATGACCCTCCAGGCCACACAGAACTCCTGCTTTGGGCACTAAAAAGGACCCAACCTGTCCAAGCCCAAGTCCTGGCACCCTGATCCAATGAGACCATCCTCTTTCCTCACAACAGTGCCTCTTAGAAGGTGTTTCCAGACACAGCCCTTCAGGCTGGCACTGTTCCAGATGTCTCCTGTCACCCTCTTCCCAAATGATAGCATGGCTAGAAAGAGTAGTGGGAATAGGAGGCAGGCTTCCACTTAGCCTACACAGTAGTCTATTAGGGGAACACTTGCTTGGACGGTTATCATGAAGTCCTCATAGTTGACAATGTTGAAACTCCAATTTAAATCCTCTGAGTGAAAGCCCTCCTACTTGGTGACATCAATAGTGGAAATCTGAAGTTTACACTAAGCCTGAAGCTTCCAGAAAGTGCCTTTCTTCTCTGATCCTGCAGGCACAGCAACTGGCCCAGAGCACATGCCTCAGGGGACAACATACTGTCTTCTTTGGAGTGACACACAAGCAGAACTCCTTTCCTGCCCACAGAGATGAGGGAGATGGCAAAAAAACAAGCAACCTGCTACTCCCCAAAGGTCCTTCATCCCATGTTCCTCTCCAGAACGGCAGCAACCTGAAGAGGCCTGTTTGCTATTTTCTGCAAACGCTGGCTAACAGATCCCATTCTTGTCTTGGGTTGTGCATTAAAAACAGGGAAATCAGACTGCTGTGACTGCCACTGAGGACAAGTAAATGGCCCCTCTTCAGCAAGAGTGAGCCACTGTGAAGCAATGTGCATCTAGTGCACCTGTTTCTCCCTTTGCTATTCAGGGAGCTCATGGGAAACTTTTCACTTCTTCTGCTTCAGTTTTCCCAACACTGTATCTATGAACTCAGCATTCCCCCTTCCAGACAGAAAACCGCAGAGCTGAAATGGTGCCTACAACAAAATGCCAAATGAGGAACCAATGTCACAGGCGTGAGGTCTGCTGCACTGCCCACGTGGATTCTACAGTGGAAAAAAAAAAAGCCAAGCTCCCAGTGTCAGGAGGTACTACAGGGTTCTCTCCTGTAGAAAAGGCACCATTACAGGTGCTTTAGGATCAACCAACAACAGCCAAATCTGAGTACAATATTTATGCTTTCCCTCCAGAGTGGGAGCTCTGAGCTGATGGGCATTAAGTCCCCACTATGGAACTGAGCTGTGGCTTTCATCAGAAATACGAGGTGACAGGTACTTAAACACCAAAAATACCCAAACTAGAAAACCTACAATTAAAAAAAGAAATACAAAAAAACCTCCTGATCTCCATCAACTCAGGGTCTCCATCAACACCCTGTGATGAACAGCAGAGATAGCAACAGTGCCAGTGGCCACATGTTCCAGATATGCCAGGAAAGTTTCAATTTGCCCAATAAATCATCATATATCCTTAGAAATTCTACTCTTTTTTTGTTTGTTTGTTTTTGTTTTTCAAGACAGGGTTTCTCTGTGTAGCGCTGGCTGTCATGGAACTCACTCTGTAGACCAGGCTGAAATCCACCTGCCTCTGCCTCCCAAATGCTGGGATTAAAGGTGTGTACCACCACTGCCCGGCTTGAAATTCTACTCTTTTTTTCTGGTTTTCTGAACTATATCTTGCAGACTGCTTCCTGTAACCAGAAGCAGCACAGAATTCCATGTCAGGCCAGTTTGGTCCAGATAATATGGCTGCTATACTGCCAAAGAGATGTGCTCCCTGATAGAGCAGCCTGGCTGGGGAACAGGGCAGGAAGCCCGGTAAGTGCTGCAGTCAAGTGGCAGGCCCTAGAATGTTTCTTCTAGAATATGCACATCTTTGATCATAACTATATCTGCTTTCACAGAGTAGGAAATAGAGGGGCAACATCCTACCTCAGGCACTGGTGGCACTGGTAAGTCTTGACGACCTGTGCTGACTCAGGTGTTCTGGAAAGCAGCCAGTTGTGCAGTAAGAAGGAAAAACAACTCAGAAATAGTCCCTAGTATCTACCAAACTAGCCAACAAAACCTGTTTCCCTCTTCCTAGCCCCCGACCTTCCCATGCTCCATTCCCACTACCCAGAAATCTCAGCCTCAGTCTGCCCTTTCCCTGGTGCGTTGGTATCAGCTACTGTAGCCTAAAAGGCCACTGTCCTTTCATCTGTCCCTGGGGGCCCCAGTGGTCATGTTTAGTTCACCATGAAGCATCCTAGAGAGAACAGCACATCCACCAGAGGATTGCAGCCAGGGTGGAAAGCTCTGCCAAGACTTTCTGATCCACCCAGCCTGCAATGGTTTGCAGTGGCCCAGGATGATTTGTGTGAGCTGGGGACTGGGAAGAGGGAAACAGGCGTTGTTGGTTACTTGAATGTAGGGGTGTCATAAGGTAACAGAGAAGACAAGAGAACACCACAACAGGGACACCCAGCCTGCATGTACTGCTGGGTCTCTGAGCTTCAGCAAAACACTAGAACATTATGGCAGCTTGGGCTCCAAGGGCTCTACATGGCCTTGGTGGAGCTGGGCCACTTATAATCACCAATGGCTATATATGGTTCCACAGTGCGCAGCAAGCCTCCATTCAAATGCTATAGGAAGAGGAAGCCTGAGTATCTGCCACTGTTACATACAGCTTATATGTGTGCAAAGAGACTCAGATAGGAGGCAAAAGTGTATCTCAACAGCTGAAGAACGGTAGGAAGAGGATAAGGGACAGGTCACAGGGACTGCTGACATGGGGATGGCTGCTTTGTCCCTTTGTCCTAGGAAGAGTAACAAACTCAAGGCCAACACTGCCCTCTGGTGCAAGAAGCCATCACTGTTAACCTGCTGCCCATACTCCATCCCCAACAGGAAAGGGCACTTGCCCTGATTTCTCCATTTCCTTTGGGAATCTGAAATGAAATGCCTTCCTAGACACCTATATCCCCAGCTGGCTCTGACAGCCCTATTTGGGCAGCTATCCTCCATTCAGCCACCTCATTCTCATCCACCAGTTCCTGATGAGAGGCTCTTCCTGGAATATAGCTACATCCTTAGCAAGGTACATTTGATTGTTACAACAACTTGCTGACCCATCTGTCTCCTTTTACTGGGCACTATGAGTACTTCAGGCACAATAACTTTGGCCTATCTGTTCTTCTACTGTCTCTATAACACTCTACATAATGCTTGGCATCAAATTAAGCATATGCCTGAGGCAGGCAATAAAGAATGAATGCATAGTGAATGAATGAATGAGTACTCCAGGCCACACAGTGAGAAGAACGGTGCAAAACCGTTAAAATTCATTCAGAAATATTGTGGAGAGTTCAAAGATTAATAAGGTACAGCTCCTTTTGGGAACAGTACACCCAAGCTAATAGTGTATAAAGTCTCCTCTCCACAAAGCCCAGTGTGCTGTTGGCAGGACACAAAAAAGGGCAAAAGAGCAGGGCAGTAGAGAACACCTGGCAGACTCAATGTTTGTTTCTGCCCCAAATTAACATGTTGAAACCCTGACCTTGGACTTCCCAGCCTCCAGACTACGAGAAAATACGTGTATTGTTTGTAAACTCCCTGGTCTGCGGCATTTGTTAAGTAAGGTAGCCCAAATGGACTCAGACACAAGCTAAAGGTGGGAACTAAAAGTCAAGTTTCAGAGCTAAGTGTGGTGGGTGTTGAGAAGCACTAAAGTCTCAATTCTAAACATGACTGGACCATGTCTAAAGTAAGGCAAAGCAGACAGCAGACACTGGCAGATGGTCTAGGAAGCTTCTAGAGAGTCACGTTGGCCTGCTCTCCATTCCTACACTCTTCTCTTTCTTTCTTTCTTTCTTTCTTTCTTTCTTTCTTTCTTTCTTTCTTTCTTTCCTTTTTCCTTTCTCTCTTTCTTTTTTTTTTTTTTTTTTTCTGAGACAGAGTTTCTCTGTGTAGCCCTGGCTGTCCTGGAACTCACTTCTGTAGACCAGGCTGGCCTCGAACTCAGAAATCCACCTGCCTCTGCCTCCCAAGTGTTGGATTAAAGGAGTGCGCCACCACCGCCCGGCTCCTACACTCTTCTTTTATGGTCTAAGATGGAAAGTAAAAGGCCTTGGCTGGATAAGAGCAGGACTTTCAGAAGCTTGAGGGACTCTGGGGCCTGGTAAGTTCAGGAAATATAGCCTGAATTGTGTTTCTTCAAAAAGATATGATAGGACTGGGGAGATGGTTCAGTGGTTAAGAACACTGACTGCTCTTCCAAAGGTCCTGAGTTCAATTCCCAGCAACCACATGGTGGCTCACAACCATCTGTAATGGGATCTGATGCCCTCTTTTGATGTGTCTGAAGACAGCTATAGTGTACTCACATATGTAAAATAAATAAATAATTTTTAAAAAAACCCCAAAACAAAAACAAAAAGATATGTTAAAGTCCTACACTTCCTAGTATGACCTTATCTACAAATGGAGTCTTTACCAAGGAGCTCTGATAGTTACTGGATGGCATTCATAACCCAATATGTGCCTAGTGTTCTTATAACATGGAGAAACGTGGACAGTGACAGATATACAGATGGAAGATAATATGAAGATGCAGCCAGCCATGTGACTATAATGATAGTTCTACAAGCCTAGGAAGCCAAGCACCAATTGCAAACATAAGAAACTGGAAGAGGTCAGAAAGGACTCAAGGCCTTAAGCAATATGGCCCTGTTTGATGCCCTCCAAAATCTTAGTTGTTTTAAGTTTCTCAGAATTGATATTTTGTTGTGATGACACTGAGAACCAAAAGTTCTCACAGGTGGCCAGAACTCTGTAAACCCTATTACCCAGGCTAGGAACACATCCAATAGTACAATAGCACCCGTCTCTCCTCTGCTCATCCTGCTGCCGGCTGCAGCTGCAGCTGGGGTTTCAGAGCATGTAGCTATTTAGGACTGGCTCAGCTGGGGAAGGTGAGTGGGAGGCAGCAGAAAGAGAAGTGAACAGTGATGCTGTGGCACACGAGGCTGCTGAGAAAGCCAGGCTGAGCCAGCAGGAAGGCCTCGGATGGCAAAGACATCAGAGTGAAGCCATAGAAGAAGAAAGAGGAGGGAAGAAAAATGGAGGAAGGAGAGAATGTCGGAGGAAGGAGGCCAGGCAGAGGAAGGGAGGCTCAGAGGTAGCGGGCAACAGGAGTAAATCTAGTCAGTGTCCTAGTCATGGCAAGGGACAAAGGTGTTAAAAAGGGGCCCAGGGGCAGAAGTCTGGGCTCTGTCTAAGCCAAGAGTTTGCACGCTGGCAGAGAGAATGGGCAGTGCCACAACCTCAGGGGATGCTATGGAGGAACCTCACAGGTAAGAGCAGATGTGCTGCTATTGGCAGAAACCATATTACAGGGTCAGAGGAAGCTGGTTTGGGGAAGGAAAAGATGGAAGTGGTAAGTAAGTCAGGAGAACGTCCTAATGCCTGTGAGACAGCTGGTGAGAGGGAATAAGAATCCCACACAGGGTGGGTGCAGGGAGGAGAGAGGCACTGAGTGGACAGGAAATAAAAGGCAAATGGACAGCACCTGTTAGAAGCAAGGCAGAGGCAGGAGGGAAGGCAGATTCTGGGTTCCAACAAATCAAAGATCACAGAAGCAGGTGAGGTAGAAACTGGGAGCTCCCTGAGGAACACAGAGAGCTGCTGTTAACTGCCAGTTTCAAGATGGGACAGACAACTAGATAGAAAACTCAGCCAGAGCTAGATGGGGGCGTTGTCTCCAGTAAGACAACATGGAAACACCCATGGACCCACGGATGGAACAACACAGAGAGAAGATACAACAGAAAGAAGACGGCCAATGCCCAGCAGGGGCTGCTGTGAGAAAGTGGGAGTCCAAGGAAGAGGGACGCACAGCATCAAGGCAGAGCTCTGAGAAGCAAGAGAACCACCTACCGAAGTCCACACCACAGAGCTCCTGGGTGGCTGCGTGCTGTCTGTCTTAGAGAGGAGGGAGCAGGGTGGGTCAGGAGAGGGAAGGCAGGGGTGAATGGAAAGCTAAGGAAGTCTAGGTACTGTATCGAGCTGCCCAAAGTTTCAACAAGAACTTTTACAAAGTTTAGAAAAGATGAGAAGGTCAAGAAAGCTAGGGGGGTCCTAGGTGCAAAAGGCTTTTAATTTACAATAAAACAAAAAGATATGGTAGAACATAAAGACTCAAGAAACTCAAACATAAGGGTTTATTTTTATTCCAATTTGGATGGGCATTTGTTTGTTTGTTTGTTTGTTTGTTTAAATGGGGTCTTACTTTATACCCAAGGCTACCCTGGAACTCATTAATAGCCAAGACTGGTATCAAACTCCTACTGCTTCAGACTCCTGAGGGATTATACTGTAAGCCATACACTTGGTCTGAGCTGTCCTTCCAAAAGAGCGTAAATCACAAGAGAGTAAGCAAGCTGGACAGCAGCTGGCGACAGCACTCTAGGGCAGCATGTGGACTTGTGGTCATAATGCAGGAGATGGAGGGAAAAAACACCAGGAAAGCTCTACCCAGTAAGAAAACTGTAGCCTCTGGGAAGTCCAGCACTCAGTTCTGGTGTCTCAGAAGGTGGGAATGATGGAGGCTGCAAACACAGGCAAACTGAAATCTGAGGAATTCAGAATACTCAACTGTCTCTCCCCTACACAGCCTGGGATGTTCTGGTCTCCAGGAGTGACAGTAAAAGCAAACACCTGACAGGCGTGCCTATGCGGCTCTGCACTTACTTCTGACTCCTCACAATAACCTCTGTGATGAGTCACCTGCCACTTCCAGGTCTGAAGCTATGGAGACATTCTGGCAGCATAGGTTGAGCCAAATGCCAGGGGAATGCTTCCAGGATATCAGGGCCAGAGTGCACAGCTTGGTCATAGGAATCTACCATTCTTCTGTTGGCCACTAGAAAGACAGAAAGGAGGCAAGGGCCTTGAAGCAGCTGCAATCCCAGCCAGGAGTGAGATGGACACAGCAGCCCCATAGCTCCATGGAGCACTAAGCAAGCTCACCCTTAGGCAGTGAGCCAGAAAAGTCCTCCCTTGGATCTCCTATGTCCTCCTAAGGCCTATTCGTTAAAGGGTTTGATCCCCAGACTTGGCACTATGTGAAGGTAGTAGAGCAGCAGCTCTCAGCCTTCCTAATGCTGCAACCCTTTAATACAGTTCCCCATTTTGTGGTGACCCCCAGCCATAAAATTATTTTCATTGCTATTGCATAACTGTAATTTTCCTAGTGTTATGAATTATAATGTAAATTATAGTATGCAGGATATCTGATATGCAACCCATGTGATAGGGCCATTTAACCCCTCAAAAGGACTGTGGCCTATGGGTTGAAAACCACTATGGCAGAGTCTCCAGGCCGTGAGGCACAGTGGAAGGTCTTGGGGTCACAGGGATGTTCTTGCCGAGTCTCCCAGTTCCCTTCCTGGCTGTGAGACAGTCTGTTCTGCTCTGCCACATGCTCCTATTGCAATCAGGCTGTGAGCCACTTCTGAAATGAAGGGCTGAAGTTCACTACCTTTCTAAGTTGTTACAGTGACAGAAGCCAGCCCAGTCTCACTGCTGCAGAAGTCTGGAAAAGGCTACCTACAATCCTCTCTCCCAGAGAGAAGACCACTGCCCATACCTATAGCCTTCTCCAGCCCTTACCTGCCCACATCTCCTGTGCTCTTTGGAATCCCAGTCTTCCATACAAATGATCAGCCAAATGTCATTGGATACTTGAGGAAATCGCCAAAACAGATTTAGGAATGTTTTAATGGACATTTTGGTGAGAAAAATAATATAAAGAGCAGACACATAGAAAAACTATAATTAATCTCCTCAGAGAAATAAAAAAATGATTGTATCCATTAAGAGGCGGCTGTTATTTTAAAAAGCAACAAGAGAGAGATCTAGGAAATTAAAAATAGAGCTGCAGAAAGGTTTTTAACGTAACAAGTATGATCACAAGACAGTTCAGGACAGCATCATCCAGAAGGCTAGCCTACGGAAAACAGGAGAAAGTTTAAGACTCATGCAGGGAGTCCACTATCTAGCTACTTGGGAATCCCAGAGAGAAAGAAAACAAGGGGGTGGAGAACAACCTATGGCAGTGGGGGAAGGGGCTGAAGGAGACCCACTTCCTTCCCTGTTGAAGGTTCTCTGATTCATGTTGCTGAAAGCCCCAGCTGGAAAAGAATTAGTAGAAACCTAGTGAGCTTCCTGTAGTTGTTTTCTAAGGTGATGGTAACAAATGATCACAAACTTAATGTCTGAGGACAACAGGAATGCATCCTTTTTCAGTTTGGCAGTCCAGAAATTCAGCATCAGCTTTAGTTGAAATCTGCTCATAGGCAGGGCTATGGGAAGGACCCATTCCTTGCTTCTCCAGCTTCTAGTGGCAGCTGGTCCTCCTTGGCTTGCAGCCATATTACTTCAATGGCTGCCTGCCTCTGCCTCCACATCACTTTCATAGTGTAACTCTCTCTCCTAAGGACCCTAAAATAGTATGTAGGGACTGTCCCCTGTCAAGGTCCTTTTATCTCTAGGGTTGACCATAAAATACCTCTGAGCAAAGAAAAAGAGGTTATACAGAACAGTCATCAACAGGGATGCTGACAAGCTCCTAGACCAATATCTCCAATGTCCTAAGGGATCCCTTTCCAACCTGGAGTGTCCTACCCAGTCAGACCATCACATTAGTGGCAGTGGGACATAGGCCAGAGCTCTATGCTGCCAGCTGTAGTAGCCTGAATGGATGCTAAGAATTCTGCTCAAGTGAAGCCAGAATTCTTGACTTTACTGCAGAGAAGAATTTCAGAATAAACTGGTAGAAAACAGAAAAAACAAGAAGGGATTTCAACACAAAGGAAGAGCAGTACACGCTCCAATGGGGTGTGAGTGTCTCAAAGAGCTACATCCAAGTGTCTTAGCAACAGCGATGCAAACTGCCTTACTGGTTCTTAACATCCCACTGTTACTGTTTTTAGATTTATTTTATCTCTGTGTTTTGCTTACATGGATGTACATACATACATACATACATACATACATGTAAGCTCTAGAACACATACATGTAACTCTCTAGAACTGGAGTTACAGATGGTTGTGAACCACCATGTGGGCATTGGGTCACTGGCATTAGCAACAAGCACTCTTAACCACCAAGATATCTTTCTAATCCCTGAAATTCCATTATTCAAAAGGTTTCTAAGAAATTTTATTCCCTCTTTTTTGGAAAATGAGGTAAAAAGGTGGTTTCTCAGTGCCTTAGGTGGGGGGTCACAATTTGATGAGGTAAAACCATGGGCCTTGAGGGGTTCACAAAGTATGACACATCTTACATCTTTACTATAGACTTTCTAGTCTCTATTTCTTTATTTCTATTTTTATGTGTATGAGTGTTTGCCAGTGTCTTAAGTACACTATGTGTATGTAGTACCTATGGAGGACAGAGGAGGGTGTCAGATACCCTGGAACTGTAGTTATAGACAGTTTGTGAGTTGTGGGTGCTGGGAATTGAACTTGGGTCCTCTGCAAGAGAAACAAGTGATCTTAAGCATGAAACCATATCTATAGCCTCTTTAATTTTAATTATTATCTTTATGAAAGTTTCTAGTCTTGTTTGTGAAATTCTCAGAAATATCAAATGTAGGTTTACAGCTAGGAAAGGAGAAGGGCCATCCTTGATCATATACAGTTAGGCCTTAGGTTCATTACTATTTTAACATTCTCCTCTCTCTCTCTCTCTCTCTCTCTCTCTCTCTCTCTCTCTCTCTTTACATATACATATATATGTGTGTGTATATGTATATACATATGTATATATACACATATGTATATACATACACACATATATTATACATCATAATATATATGTATATATGTGTATATTTATAGTACTGTGTTTACATAGGCAACCTCCATAGTAAATTATGCTGTAATTTTTTTTTTTTTACTCTTAGTTGATGAAAGACTTCAAATGGCCTCTGGAATGAGAGCATCTTTCATCTTCCAGGTCTCTTTAATTTTTCATCTATTTATCTTGTCTCAATCAATCAACCAATCAATGTCTAGAAAATATAGCTCTCAGGCATGCCAAGGCTCTGGCCGCCACCAGAAGGAATAAAAGGTTCACCTGGTGAGCCCCAAGCCATTGCCCAAGCAAGCCTGCAGAGCCACCTACAGATTTAACAGACTGTGGAAGGCTCAGGATGTTCCGGTGGAGTGACTGTTAGACAACAAAACAGGCAGATTAGCTTATGGGGAATGAATGAAGCAAACACCAACTCCAGCAAAGTGAGAAGTTAGACAAAGAAATACTACCATAGCACACACTTTTAGATGTGACTACTTGATTTAAATAATTTAAAATATGAAAAGTATGACAACAACCCTGCTAGAAAGATGTACAGAGAGGAAAGGGTCCATATCTGGGATTGCAAAGAGTAGAAAATGAGATAAACCTATCACAGAGGGGAAAAAATCAATAGATACAGATATGGATATCAAGCAAGCTCAGCTGATAGACTGCTTGCTGTGCAAGTATGAAGACCTGGGCTTGATGTCTGATATCCTCTAAAAGCTGCACATTGTGGTGAATTTGCAATCCCAGAGCTGGGAAGGGACAGGTGAATCCAGAGTGCCATAGCTAACTAGCCTAGCCTGATCAGCAAGCCTTAGCTGCCAATAAGAGATTATGACTCACCCCCAGAGAGAGTTATTAATTTAACAGGCTGGCAAGCCAAGCATGGGTAAGATTTTGCTCAGAGCCTTACCAACCTAAGACAGAAATGCATTGCTTTTGATAATGCATATTCCATGACAAGTAAGGAAGGAATTCTTGTCAGAACAGCCTAAGACAGGCTCAGTCTTGTTTATGAAATAAAAAAGGGAAGAGATGCAAAGAGCTTTTGAGGCTGCTTGGCAGGAATCTGACATTAGGCTAGAACAAAGAAGTAATTTCAGGCAGGAATCTAAATATTAGGCTAGAACAAAGAAGTAGGCTTCAGGCATGAAAATGACTTTGGGCTAGAACAGGGAAGTAGGCTCAGATATTTTGATCATCCTGATAAGCCCTTAGAAACAGTGATCATGGGACTTTGTTTATTGCCTTGCTTGTTCTTTGACTATTTGTGTTTATTGTCTTGCTTGTTCCTTGACTATTTTCATTAGTTTCTCAATCTAGAATTGACCTTAATACTTGCATTTAATTAAAATGGTATAAAACCAGACTGGGAAAAATAAAAAATAAAAAAAAAATTTAAAAGAGAGAGAGAGAGAGAGAGAGAGAGAGAGAGAGAGAGAGAGAGATTGAGATTCTGACTCAAAAACAAGATGGACACTCCAGAGGAATTACATTAGAGGTTGCTCAATGGATAAAGTGCTTGCTGTTGGAGCATGAGGACCTGATTTTGGATCCCCAACACCCACATAAAAATCCAGTCATGGTAGCATGTATCTATAACCCCAGCACTTGAAGGGCTTACTAAACAGCTAGTTTAGCTGAAATGGCAAATTCCAGGTTCAATGAAAGACCCTATCTCAAAAAAACAAAGAGGAGAGCAATAGAGGAGGATATCCTGACATCAACCTCCACAACCTTTCATTACAGGCAAGCGCATGTATGTGCACATGAGCATGTAGGCGCAAGTGCACACGCGCAAACACGCACACTCTCATACATACTATGTTCTGTCATCATTATTACAATATTTGTCTGTTTGATGCTGGGATCAAACCACTGAAGGATACCTCCAGCTCTCATTTTCTTTTTTCTTGTTAATTTGTTAATTTCAGTGACTGTATACTGCTCTTTATAGCAGAGTTGAGTCATAACTAAACAAGGAACCACTCACTATTCATTGACTGAATATTTCTGTCTGTCCTCCCACACTCACAAGTGATGACTCTACATACTTCAACATGATGGTGTTAGCAAGTGTGACTTTTGGGAACTGAACAGGTCATTGAGGGACACAACTCCTGAATGTAATAAGAACAGTGATCTAAGAATCAAACAGAGGCCTTATTAGATACCTTGATCTTACATTTCCAGTCTTTCTCACTTTCTGGAGGTCCAGAAAGTGAAAACAAATGTCTATTGCTTATAAACCATGCTGTCTATGGTATTAATAGCATTAGAATATCTCATACAGACTGAGGCAGTGCTGACAGATCCTTGCTTCTTCTTTTTAAAGCTAAAAGAACCACAGCATACAGATTGATAAAACTGTAATTCTTAATGCTAAGGTAACAAGCAAACTGAATTTAATATACTAACTGTTCCATTTTTGTGAATGATTAAAAAGTCATAATAAAATCAATTTTAAAATGTTCAAAATATTGGCAGCTATGGTGGTGTAATCCCAATACAAAGGGGAAAAGAGGCAGGAGATCAGGGGTTCAAGGCCATCCTTAGCTAAATAACAAATTTGAAGCTAACCTGGACTACATGAGGCCCTGTTTCAAAACAAACCAACCAGAAATTAAAAATGAAAAGCTGGGGCTGGAGAGATGGCTCAGGGGTTAAAAGCACTGGCCATTCTTCCAGGGGACTAGGTTCAATTCCCAGCACCCACATGACAGTAACTCCAGTTCCAGGGGACCTAACACCCTCACATAGACATATACACAGGCAAAACACCAATGTACATAAGAATAAAATTATTGAAGAAATAAATGTATCTTTAAAAGAAGAAGAAGAAATGTGTCTTTTAAAGAATAAATATATCTTTTTTAAAAAGAAGAATGCTGGCTGTTCTTCCAGAGGATCCTGGTTCAATTCCCAGTACCTACACAGCAGCTCACAACCATCTTTAAGTCCAGTCCCAGGAGATCATACTACCTGTTGGGCCTCAGTGAGCAGTAGGCATTCATGTGGTATACAAACATACATTCAGTCAAAGCACCTATACATACAAAGTAAAATAAAATTTAAAAAGGCAAAAGAAAAGCCTTGACTCCTATCAAAAGCATGTAAGAATTTCTCTTAGAAAGTGATGTGCCGCCAGGCGCACGCCTTTAATCCCAGCACTTGGGAGGCAGAGGCAGGTGGATTTCTGAGTTCGAGGCCAGCCTGGTCTACAAAGTGAGTTCCAGGATAGCCAGGGCTACACAGAGAAACCCTGTCTCGAAACAAACAAACAAACAAAAAAGAAAAGAAAGAGATGTGCCATTGGAACTGCTGCATCAGACAGCA
The DNA here is from genome assembly GCF_011762505.2 of Arvicanthis niloticus. Classification (NCBI taxonomy): domain Eukaryota; kingdom Metazoa; phylum Chordata; class Mammalia; order Rodentia; family Muridae; genus Arvicanthis; species Arvicanthis niloticus. The sequence continues at coordinate 113,047,879 of NC_047658.1, read as the reverse complement.
TAGCAAACTCTCGCTCTCTAAATCACCGTTCTAACAATTTGGGCAGCCAGTGAAGGACAGCGGACTCCTATATGTCCTCTAGAGTCATTACTCACTCCTACAATGTCCGACTTTTGACCTCTGTCAATTCTGTAGGTATAAAACCATATTTTGCTTACATTCATTTCACGTGTATGTGTGCTCAACACTTCCCGAGCCTTGTATTTGCCGGGAAGCACACCGTCACTGATCTAAACCCCAGCTCTTGTTTTGTTTGCACTGTGAGGTCTCTATTAGAGAAGCTGGAGATGAGCTCAAGGTCATGGATATCTTTTGAGTTTTACTCTTTGGTGAATTGCATGTTCATTTCACTTGTCCATTTTCCCACTGATCTGGTTGTCGTTTTTTTTACTAGTTGTAATAAAAGTTTGTATTATTCCAGAACCAAACCCATTCTCCATTACCTATGTAGCAGACTCCCTCTTGCATGGAGAATGTCTAGCAGATGTGAGGGGAAAGGAAGAGTTGAAGTGAGAAAGAAAATATGAGATGGGGCAAGCTCCAGGCTTGGGTAAGAGCTGGCCTAGAATCAAGCAAGAAGACCTCCTTGAAAGAACAAGTGCTTGGGTTTTCTGGGACAGTCCAATTGTAAAATTAAAATTTCCCAGTATCTGCCTAGGGACATTACCCAATGACTGACACAGTTTAAAAAATCTCTGGCACCAGCCTAAGGCACAGATGTCACCATCCAGGAGACACAGCCAAAAAGAGTAGAGCATCAGCCCAGGGCAGAGCATGAGCAGACGGCATGCCTCCTACTGACATGTAAGCTGCTCGCCTGCCACAGCTGCTCCAAGAACAGGGATAATGAGGTCAAGCTGCATCAAGATTAAATTTAAAGACAACATCTGGCCCATGTGATCAGCAGAAGACTGAGATTAGAGATGCAGCAGCACTCGCCTCTGAGGGAGTTTAACAAACTCACTTTCCAAACAAGGGGGTTGGGGTCAAGTGCCTCTTGTGGAAAAGCCAAGACTGGTGGCAGACAAGATCTCTGCTGTGATCACCTTGTTTTGGCAAGAAACACTTTTCTGGCTATAATCTGACATGTTTCTGTAGAGTGCTATGGTCACTGGCATTGTTGTTGCTGTTACTTTGAGACACAAAGTACTTAGGGCCACAGCCATAGCTGGTCTAGAGCTTGCTATGTAGACTAGACTAACTTGGAACTTGCAGTGTTACTCCTGCCTTTACCTTCCAAGTGTTGGGATTACAGGGGTGAGCTGCCACTATCTACAAACATGCCTGGCCCTCATATTCTTTCTTTAAAGACAAAAAGCAAGAGTTGGGATTCAGACACTAAGTCTGTTCTAGCTTAAAATGTACCAAGAATCAGAGGTTTGAAGCCCAGGACCACTGAGCCACAGAACCCCAACAGCATGACTATGGCTCCCATACCTCATCAATCTTCCAAGCAAGTGGTACATGGTTATCATCCTGGCACTTGGAAGGGGCTAGGCAGGAAGATCATGAATTCAAGGTTAATTCTAGCTACTTAGCAAGTTTGAGGCCAACCTATGCGCTATGATACCCTATCTCAAAACAAACAAGCAAAAGTATGCTGGGCTGATAACAGAATCAGTAAAATAAAATGTAAACTGCTTGGTTGAAATCTAGCTTTGATGGTCTGATGTAGCTCAGGGGTAGGTTACTTGTCTACCAGCAAGACCCTTGTTCAGGCATTCCCAACACTGCCAAAAAAAAAAAAAAAAAAAAAAAAAAAAAAAAAAGCCTGAAGTTCAGACAAACATTAAAATATTTAAATAAGTGTATCCTATATAATAAGTATATATTTATACTGCATAAATATTTGTTGTTTAATCACAATTTAAGTTTACCAGGGTATCCTACAGTTTATTGATAACTCTAACAAACCAGTAGAGTTGAGATCCTACAGGGGCAGAAAAGAAAACTAGGAGAGAGAATTCCCAGGGCAAACCCAGTGTCTACACCTTAGGAGTCAAGTGTCTACACCTTAGGAGTCAAGCTGCCTGGATTTGAATCAGTTCCACAGATTCTGAAGAAGCTGCTTCACCTCTGAGCCTCAGTTTTTCTCACCTATAAAGTGTGAGTTGATAGTAATTACCTCTGTGAGTTGCTAACGAGAGATCAAATAAGTTGAGGTACATAAAGTGCCTCGGCCACTGCCTGTCACATAGCCTTCACTCAAACGGAGGCTGTTTGTACTTGGAGTAGTACTGAGTATTAATGGTGGATCTGTGGGTGCTGCCAAGGTGTCATAAGGCAAAGGGGAAGAAAGAAAGCTGATTATATCACCACTTCCACCTCAAAGGTGTATCAGAGAGGCTGGGGTTGCAGCCAGGAGAAATCTTGTTTGCTGAGATGGTGCTCAGAACAAGTCAGACCAAAGGCAAGGCTCTGATGCTACCACAAGCTGCTAACAGGGAGCCATTGGGCTGGTCTTGCTCTTCTTGCTGGCCCACCAGATTGTGCATACTACTCTCTGGCTCCATTTTCAATGGCATCATGTCAATTGATGGAAAGTAGCCATAACTGGTATATTTATTCCTTAGGAATTAGAAAACCCTCTCATCAGGACCCTTTCCTCACCTCTCTTATCTACCCACTGACAGAATACCTCCACAGTGGGCCAGTGAACACAGCCCCTTCTCTACCTTCCTTTTCTGCTACAGAATTCAAAGTAAAAAATTCCTTTCTCTATTTAAGGGCTTAAAACACAAAGGGTTTAATTCTATCAAAGTGGGAGGAAGAGCTAAGAAAGATGGGAAACAAGGCCCTCTGCTGATAAGTAGATGTATACAGTACCTAAGAAGCTACTGAAAGCATCCCAAAATAAAAATGTTTTAATTACTTTTAACAACTCAAAAATGGTCCCTCTATCTTCTAAGGGACTGATTTCCTTGCTCCCTCCCAATCAACATAGGATTTTTGAAAGCTGAAGGATGGGGGTTTAAAACTACAGTGTTTTGATATATGTGCCAAACATCTATCATTTCTATAGCTGAACTTGGCCTTTTCTTCATCTTCTCCATCATGTTCCCACAAGTGCACAAAGCCCCCTCTGGTCTTTCTCAACTCTATCTCCCCAAGGCCCACATTATAGCATCATCATCAGCTCTTTTCTCCCTCACCCATCATCTACTGCAGAAGTCCCTGACATCATCTTGCCTTCCACTTCTGAAAACCCATCCTACATTATCTCTTCTGATGACCTGTACTACTGTAATATTCTGGTTAACTGTCACTACAGGAGCCACTAATAGGTAAGATGTCCTTCTGGCAGTTCTAGGCTGAGCTCATGATGACCAGCCTGCTTTCCAGCCTGTCTCCATCATCCTTCCACTTCCTGGATCCTGTACATCCAGCCCACCTGCCTCTTTGCTCTATGATTTAATCATCTCCTTTCCCTCTAGATGGTCCCCATCTGGAACACCCTCCCTTCCCTATTGTATGACTATTATGGGTGATGTGTCCCAATGTTTCTGCCTCCAGAAGTCCCACCATAACTTCAGGAAATAAGGGTTGTTTTTTTTTTTTTTTTAACAAAAATTTACTATGTATTTATGGTGGTCTCATTTTGAAATCCTCCTCTCACCCCAACCCTCCTGAGTACTGAGCTTATAGGTACTGTAACTAGCAGATTTTATTAAAGTTATAGACCACCCAAGGACAGAGATAACAGGAGAGGTAACAATGGTAACATAACCAAGAAAGCCAGAATACAGGTCAGGTATATGGATCTTACAGCCTCAAAGGCTGATTATATTCCCACCTCCACCTCAGGCTCCATGTTAGCCAGGGAAAGAGCAGATATGTTGAAACAATGGGTGGAGTGAAAGCTAAACAGTTGGACAACTACATCCTCCTAATCACCCCAGGGAGAACAGAACTCACTCTCTGGAGAGGTAAAGCAGGAGCCTCTGGACTGAGGTAGGCACAAGGCATACTGGAAGACTGAAGATCTTGCAAAAATGGGGCTAGGAATTGGAGATAAATGCCTCTGTATTTTGCCCCCTCCCACATACTATTCCTAGAATACCTAGAGTAAGAGAGGGGGAAAGATTTCTGGATGTAAGACCCCACAAACAGCCCACCTTGTCACCTAACCTAGTATATGACAAAACTGAGTCCCATGCACTTTGGACTCAGGCAGCTTTTGAATCTCCCACTCCTAAAACATCAAGTCAAGATCATTGGGCTGATTTATTCAAAGAAGACAGAAAGAAAGTTGCAGGGAAAAAAGCAATTTAGAGGCAGTAGACTATGCAGGGAGAAGAAAATCGTATCATTAAAATCCTCAGGGAAATAAGACCATATCCCCCAAACAATGGGATATTATGCATGTGTTCTTAAAGAAATGTTCAGGGAAAAGGGCGCTAGGAAATTAAAAGTATGTTGGAAACAAACAAAACCATCAATAGAAGAGTTGGTACGGTGAAATGCTAAGGTGAAAGGAAATCTAGAAACTGAAGCAAAAGACAAAGACACAGCACATGAGTCAGGCAGAGGGGATAAGACGAGAGGGTCAGTTCAAGAGATTAAAAAGCTAAATAACATGAGTTTCAGAGAGTGGTGAAAATAAAGAGAAAAAATTAATAATAATTCAAGGAATTTCCAGGATAGAAAGGGAAGGACTGGTTGGGAGTGTCATAAACGCACAATGCCAAGATGTGCTGATCAGGGCAGAGCAGTCACAAATCAGAAAGGTTTTGAATTTCTCAGCAATTTGAGACACTACAAAAGTACAAAGCATAACTTCAAACTTGTCAAAGAAAAATGACTCCTAACCTGAAATGTTTGTCCATCTAGCTACAGATCATGTATGAAAGTAAAACAACAAAGTAAGCCAGATGTGGTAGTACACACATGTCTACCCCAGCACACAGAAGGCTCTGGAGGAAGAAGGATTAAGAAACTGGAGGCATGGGTGTAGTGGTGCAGGCCTTTAATCCCAGAATTTGGGAGACAGAGGCAGGTGGATCTCTTCGAGTTAGAGGCCAGCTTGGTCTACAGAGAGTTCCAGGACAGTCAGAGTTACATAGTGAGACTCTGTCTTGAAACTTCCTCCCGCCCCCCCAACAACCCCCAAACTAAAACCAAACAAACAAAAAACCTGCAGGCAGAGGCATGCTTGTTCCAGTACTTGGGAATGCAAAGACACTTTCTGTGAGTTCTAGGTCAGCCTGGTCCACATAGTGAGTTTCTAAGCTACACAGTGAGCCTCAGTCTCTCAGTCTGTATCACACACACACACACACAGAGGGGTGGGGGAAGCACAACTCTAGAGGCCAGCCTGGGGAACACAGCAAAACCCTGCCTCTTAAATAAATAAATTTAGTAGGACTAGGGCTAGCGGAGCCATGTAGTACATGTCTTTAATCCCAGTGCTCAGGAGGCAGAAGCAGGCAGATCTCTGTGAGTTCAAGGCCAGCCTAGTCTACAGAATGAGTTCCAAGCCAGCCTGGACTACACAGAAAAAAACTTGTATCAAAAAACAAAACAAAACAAAAACTAGGGCTAGTGTCATGGTTTGAATAGGAATGAGCCCTGTACACTTATGTTTTTGAATGCTTGGCCATAGTGAGTGGCATTATTAGGAGTTGTAACTTTGTTGGAGTAAGTGTGGCCTTGTTGGAGGAAGTGTGTCACTGTGGTGGTGGGTTTTCAAGTCTCCTATAGTCAACCTCTGCCCAGCATGGAATCCAGTCTCCTTTTATGGCCTTAGAATCAAGATGTGTAGCTCTTGGCTCCTCTAACACCATGTCTGCCTTCATGCTGCCATGCTTCCCGCCATGATGATAATGGACCACTAAACCTCTGAAACTGTAAGCCAGCCCCAATTAAATGTATTCCTTTATAAGAGTTGCCATGATCATGATGTCTCTTCAATGAAACCCTAACTAAGATAGCTAGCCACTTTCCCCAGAAGCTATCATGGTGGGCTCTACTCCAACAAGGGAGCAGTAAGGAAGAAGGCATTTGTGAGCATGCACACATGAGTGAAGTTCCTGAACATGCTTTGTCTCTGATCACTATCACGCAGAGGCTGGAATTACAGGTGGTTGTAAGCTGTCAGAGTTGGGGGATAGCACAGATCTCAGATCCTCTGCAAAAGCAATACATGTACTGAACTGCTGAGCCAACTCTTCAGTGCTCATGGTTTTTTGTGTTGTGTTGTTTTGTTTTTGTTTTTGTTTTGTTTTGTTTGAGACAGGGTTTCTCTGGGTAGCCCTGCCTGTCCTGGAACTCACAGCCTGCTTCTGCCTCACAGGTGCTGGGATTAAAAGCATGCACCACCACCAGCTACAATTCTTAAGGATTTTTGTTTTTCGGTTTTTTTAAAGATGTATTTATTTATTATGTATACTGCATTCTGCCTGCCTGTATGCCTGCAGGCCAGAAGAGGGCACCAGACCTCATTATAGATGACTGTGAGTCACCATGTGGTTGCTGGGAATTGAACTCAGAACCTCTGGAAGCAGTCAGTGCTCTTAACCTCTGAGCCATCTCTCCAGCCTCCACAATTCTTAATTATTTAATCAGTGCATTCTGAGTAATATGAGATCTCTCTTGGTTCTGCTCAGCCTTGGGTAGACTTGAATCATCCCTTGTTCAGCAAATCTATGCTGCATCTGTTACCAACCTGTTAGTCACTTGAAGTCTAAATTACCGAAAACTGTTCTAGTAACACAGCACTTTTGCTCAGGCAACCCTCACTTACTTATCAATGGTCCCAAGTTCGAGAGCAGCAGGAGGCCATAACATGCTTCCTTTAAATGACAGCTCTTGACTTAATAAGAAATGAAAATCATAGGCTAAGATTGCTAAGATCTTCAGCAAGAAATATTCTATGTGTTGTCAAGTGGTGGTGGCACACACCTTTAATCCCAGCACTCAGGAGGCAGAGGCAGGTGGATCTCTGTAAATTTGAGACCAGCCTGGTCTATAGATCGAGTTCCAGGACAGCCAGGACTACACAAAGAAACCTTGTCTTGAAAAACAAACAAACAAAAAAGATTGTATTTGTGAAACAATGAAGAAGAAAAAAAGAAATTAAATTAAAATAAATAGTTTTGTTGCTGTATCTCAAACTGCAAAAAATCAGTGCCACCAGTACTAGGGTAAGTACCTTGTTCATGCCATCACTAGGTCTGTGTCATCCCGGAGCAGCAGCACTAGGAGGGCGAGGACAAGAGCTTTTGAAAATGGGGGCAGGTGTGTGTGCGTGCACGTGTGCGTATGACACTTAGAGCACTTCAAAGGCAGAAGCGAAAGGGCTGGAGTTCTAGGACAGCTTGGACTATATAGTGAACCTCTGTCTCAAAACAACAACCACACCAAAAGAGCAAACCAAAATATTTTGAAGAAGACCACAGTTGTGTAAGTTTTGTTATAACAAATATTGTTGATTGATGCCTTGCCTGACTTATTCAAATGTAGTATATGGTAAGAGTTTGAAACTATGAGGACTCAGGCGTCGTGGACCCTAGCTGGAGAATAAAGGGTCTGCCCTGCACCCCACACATCTGCCTCGTCTTTGTCATGTAAATGTAGCATACACAAGTAGCTGCAGGAGCACAGAACTAGCTGCAGGAGAACTCATTTCCTGCCTGCTCTATGCCAGGCACCTTCTAGCTCACTTAATTTTCCCCAAAATCCCACGGGGACATAATCAGCCCAAATTTTACTGATAAGAAAAATGAGGTTCCTCCAGACTCACAGAAAATAGCAAACACCAGAATTATTACTTCCATTCAATTTCAGAACCCCTGCTTTCCCACCCAAGGAACCTGGCCTGGTGCCTGTTCATAGTGTGGGTTCCAAACATACTTAATTGAACAAAAATAAAATTGAATTGGAATGCAAATGTTCTCCTGGAGCCAGGATCTTCCCATGCTATAAGATGTGCCTGTGAGCCAGGGCACTGGCTATGGCTAACAAGGAAGTGAGCTAAGAATGGTTTGTTCCCTACTATACCCAGGAGCCTCTAAAAGAGCAGGAAGTGCTTTTCACAGCTGAGCTATCTCTCCAGCTGGGTATAAAAAGGCCCAGTTTTATGTGGGTTCTGCACCTCAAACTCTGGTCCTCATTCTTAAACAATAAGCACTTTACTAGTTGAGACAGGGTTTCACTATGTGGCTGTGGCTGTCCTAGAACTCACTACTTGAATGAGGCTGGCCTCAGACTCAGAGATCCACCTTCCCCTGGCTCCCAAATACTAGAAGTAAAAGCATGTGCCACCAAGCACACCTAGTCCTTTATATTCTAAATATTGCACATTTTTAGTAAACTTTAAGATTTTTCCATGTTGACTTCAGAACTTTAAAAAATTGAATTAAAACTCTGAGTACATTAAAAGCATAAAATCAATACTATTATATTATAGATTATATATAATAATATATCCAATAGTGAGAATGCTGATTCATATCATAATTTGCTTGTTTTGTTTTGTTGAGACAGGGTATCAATATGTAGTTCTGGCTGTCCAGGAGCTTGCTGTATATATACCAGGCTAGCGTCAACTCACAGAGATCCTCCTACCTCTGCCTCTGAGTGCTGGGACTAAAGGTGTGTGCCACCATGACTCAGCGATAGTTCTTTGATCTTTTTAAAGCATCCAACACTGTTTTTCCTAGTGACTGCACAAGTTTACATTTCCACCAACAATGTGTAGGGCTCCCTCTCCCCACATCCTTTACCAACACTTGGTTTTGTTTTTATTGTTATTGCTCTTGTTTTTTTCAAGAGGGTCTCAGGTAGTCTAGGCTGTCCTGGAACTCTGTGTACCCAAGGCTAGCCTTGAACTGATCCTCTTGCTTCTACTTTCCAATGGCCAGGACTGCAGGAATGTGGCTACATGAGCCGCTTTATTTGTCCCTTTGATAACACGCACTCTAGTGGGAGGGAGGGGGTGTCTCCTGGATTTGATTGCATCTCCTTGGGAGGGAGGGGGTGTCTCCTGGGTTTGATTGATTGCATCTCCTTGGGAGGGAGGGGGTGTCTCCTGGGTTTGATTGCATCTCCTTGGCCAATACTGATGATGAGCACTTTCTCATAAATCTGCCGACTGTGATCTTGTCCCATCTTTTCTATCCATGTCTGTCTGTCTATCACCCTCACCTCCAAGCTAAGGACCAAATCCCAGACCTAAATGCTCTACCACTGAGCTAAGTTAAATCTCAAACCATCTGCAGACTGGTTTCTTCATTGACTATAAATGATAATTCATACCCAAAGGATGATGACTAGATGCTATGTGATCAAAGACATCTGACTGATCATTTTGACAATATCACTGTTGTGGGATCAAGAGTAAGATGAAGCATGGACTCTGCTTAAATCTGCTCCCAGAAACTTAAAATCTCAAATGGTCAGGAGTTTGAAACAATTTGTATATGAGAAAGTACCTCACACAAGACAAAGTAGCAAAGGTCCCACACATGGAAGGATCGAGGGCTGGAAGAAGCTGAGATGTTGCTGAGGAAACTGAAAGAAAGGGTCACAGAGGCAGAGCCATTGCAGAAAATCCTGGCTCACAGGGTTCTGACACGTGCTCAGCGAGTGTACCACATTGAGAAAACAACCCTCAACACGTCCTGTTACAGAAGCTCTGCTTCAGGTCAGGGTCCAGCAAACCCTAATTCCCTACCCCCAGTGTTTATAAACCAGGTTACCTGGGAGAAGCTCACTTGCCTGCAACTTAAAAATAAGAATAATTCAGCCTCAGATATTCATTTGAATCCATGTAGACTGCCCTTGGCAGGGAAGTAAACACACTACCAACTAATAATCACCCACATCAAGCAAAGCTTGATTTCCAGGCTGAGGTCAGACCTGAAAAGATCATCAGCTCAGTACAGAGAGGTGCCACAATGATCAGAGGTGATCAGCACAGAGGTGACAGGCAAAACTATGACAAAGAGTTGAATCTTGGCAAGCTGGAAAGGAGCCATGTGCCCTCAAGTCCCCCAACCATTCTTTCTCTATTAAAGCAGTGCTCAGGCCTACAGAGCTTAACCCAGCACACCCCAGCTGTTTTCTTCTCAAAACACACTTCCCAAGAACAGGAAACAAAGGCCACGTGGGATGTAGGAATGCCAGGTGGAAAAACCACGGCAGGAACAAAACGGGAGAAGGGCTGGGCAGGGACAAATGAACAGTGCTGGAATGTCACCTGGCAAGAGCTCAAAAAATATCCGAGGCAGGTGGCAGAATTTCCTGGGGCAATGGGAACACTTTGCCACAGAAAGGGCAGTTCTAGGTAGATAACACGTGGCAAGAGGCTCCAATGGCGCCAGCAGAAGGTGTACAAGGTTAAGGGAAGGACCAGCACAAAAGTGGAGGAAGAAGCATTCATTCGTTCAGTCTGTGTTGGGGGCCAACTTTTAGCAGAAAGTGGCTATCAGCTTTGCAGCCATCTTGAGCCATATACCCTGACATGAGACTTGGATTACAATAGCCTACAACAGCTGAGCACACTCCGATAATCTTGGTTTAGATACCTTGGGTGTGTGAGATTAAAGGTGTGTGACTTAAGAGTGACCTAGAGATCAGATTTAGAGACAAGACCTAAGGGCATGGCTTAGAAGTGAGACATATAAAAGGCAGAGGCAGACAGCGATCAGGAATCAGACAGAGGAGACAGAGAAGACACTTCAGAGAGTACAACGTGGAGTAAAACTTGGAGTAGGAATTAGGCATTAGGTAGCAGGCACTTGGAAGAGAACTTGGAAGAAATAACTTGGAACTTGGAGGCACTAGGGACTAGGAACTAGGGACTAGGAACTTAAGACGAGAGACACTTAGAGGAAGAGAGACTGAAGAATAAACGGGATTGAAACACACTCTGTCTGGTCTCCATTCTTCGAGTCCGCCCTCACCCTCTCTCTTGCTGAACCCTGACCCGCGGACAGGAGCGGCAGCTTGGGCCGGGATACAGTGGCCGCCAAACTCGGGGCAGCCCGGGCCTCAACATTTTGCTCGGGCCGAGACAAGTCTGGACAGCCTTTCACAAAACCTGAGGACTATTAGGACTGCAGGTAAACTGAATAGATAGGGGATGCCTGTGAAACCGACTCATTCCCATCAGGATCATTCTGGCTGGGGGATGTAGCTCAGTGACAAAGCACTTAACCAACATGCATTAAGGTCACTGGTTCAATTCTCAGTATCCAGGGGAAAACAAACAGATCATTCCAGATTAATTCAGATTAATACAGACTGTGTTTTTGCCTCAGACCCCCTCCTAACCATAGGTTTCCTGAACAGAGAACATAAGCCATAAGAGTAAATCAGCTGTCTTCTCTAGCCCACACTGAGAAAACATACAGTCCCTATTAAGTGTTGGTGTGTGGTTTGGTTTAGGGCCTGACAGAGGAAAACAACTAAGGCATGCTAACCTCCACCCTACCTCTTCTGCCTCCTGAACACACAGGTACACACGGCTTCCCATCTCCTTGAGTTGCTACCCCATGACTTGGCAGGCATCTGGGCTGTTTGCAGTTTAGATAAAGAGCCAGAAGACATGGGGCCTTATCGGCTCTCCTCCTGAAGTGAGGGAAAAGCTTCCTCCCAAGCAAATATGACGCTGCATGGAGCAGTGAGTGCCATTCACAGGCCAGCGGCTACACTTCCCTCCCTGCTATCCATAAGACCTTGAGCCTTATAAAGTTGCCTTTACCTCCCAGTGTCCACATGCCCTCAGCTGGGCCTTCAGCTCCATTAGCCACAGACGCCACTTCACAGCCCAAGGTGGCCCTGACTTGGAGCCAGACTAAGAACAGACCTTCCCCTGACCTGTCTCTGGCAGCTGTGCCAGTTTCACAAGAGACCCTTGTTGTTTTCCTCCAACAAGCCATTACTACATAAAGGCAGGCTGGCCCAGAGCTTTGGGTCTACAGCCCATATCCTTCTATCCAAAAGCTGAGACAGATCTATCTTCATTATCAAGCAGGGTTTTGCTATCTCCAACCACAGATGTCCCCAGAGGCCTTGAACAATGATCTAGTCCACCCTCCACTTGAGTTCCATCCTTAAGATCTGTACCAAGAATGTCTCCTCTTCTTTTCTTGCTAGAAAGCTATCTGTTCTATAGAGAGTAACAATGGCCACAATGTGCACGCATACACACACTCAGAGGCCTCAAACCAAAAAACAAAACCAGGTTTCTCCAAGAGCCTGGAGAGGTAGTAGGAAGCCACTTGGGTTTGGTAGGTTCCCATGGAAGGAGTAACCAGCAATGACATTTGAATTTTCAAAAGCGGAGGACTGGGAAAAGCAGCCAGGAAAGAGCTGAGACAGCTGGTCTAGGAAAAGCAGCAGAGAAGGCTAAGAGCTTTTTTTCCTGCTGAGACTCAGGTTGTCCACCAGGGAACAGATATGATGGTCCTTTCTCCTGCTGGGGCCAAAAGACAGATCCCTCACTAGGCCACATTCCCTAAGGACTGTGTGCTTGTACTAGATTTTATTAGCAAGTAGCCTATTAAATGCTATATGCTACAAAGATTGCTTTTGTGTTATTTGCCCCAAGACTCCTGGGCAAGGACAGGAAGGGCTCCTCCTGCTAGGCACATAGCCATCATAAAAAACAAAGCACCCAGCTGAGCTTTGACAATGTTACTTGGGACAGCACAGCCCACCGCTCTCTTTTGTGTGACCTCCTGAACTAAAGGGTAATTGCTCAAAAAGGGCTCAGCCTGGTTCTGGCCACACCCACAGAAGCTGCTAATAAAGTGCAGATTTCTTTGAGCTGGGCCCAGGCCCTAGGTAGGCACAGCCTAGGTGCAACTCTTCTGAAGAGCCAGTGGAAGCTAAACCCTCCAGGACCCCATGGCAGTGTCAAGCCTCCATCTCCTCTCCATCTTTTGTTAGAGCTGATAATATCAGCTTCCACTTCCCTTCCTGTCCACCAAAGGAGAGTACTTCCACAAAGCCAAATAAACATTGATCCTGGAAGGTGAACCTTAGTTACTCAAAACAAAGCTAAGCCCAGGAACAATGAGTTGGGAGGATCATCTAGAAAGCTGCACTGAGAAGCCTGTTCCTCATGCTGCTGTGGCCTATGACAATTTCTGCTGGGGGTGACGCACTGGGTAGATAGAGACTGGAAAGTCTGGTCCTCTAAGGCCTGAGCACCACCTAGGAACAAGACCAAGAATCACAAATGGCAGAGGAGACATGTCTACAACAGATCTTGACAACTCTTAAGAATTCCTTTTGATATGTTACATCAATATTCTCATACCATGGGTAAAATGTAGGATGAGACAGTTACCTCCATTGTACTGAGGAGAGAGCTGAGAACCTCATAAACACACCTACCATCCAAATCTAAAGTACTTGATTTGTTCAACCTAGCTGGGAAAAGGCACCAGCTCTGGGGTGAGTCTCACTGGGTGAGGAACAGGCCTCAGGCAGGAAGAAGATACCTCTTTCCCAGAGCGCTCTGCGGATACTGACAATGCTCAGGCTCAACCTGGGTGATCTCTAGTTTTGGTGGCAGATGGACCGAGTTATATGCATCAGGTTGGGAGGGAAGACAGGGGCCTGATACTTGGTCATTCTGTTATTTTCAATTTTGATATAAAAATATCTAGTGTTCCCTCCACCCTCCAAAATAATATGAGGTTGGAGGAATGGCTCAGCAATTAAAAGCATTTCATGCTCTTCAAGAGAACCTAGGTTCCATTCCTACCAATGGCTTCTTTTGGAAACTCATACACACATACATACAAATAAATAATAAATCTTTTTTTTCAATTGTAAAATATTCCAAAACACCAACAGTATAGCAATTGTCTGGAAACAAAACAGGACCTATTCTAAGACTGTCTCAGATATCAAAATCTATTTACAAAAAATGATGCACTTCATTCATGGGCCTTCCTATCCACCCTTCCATATACTCAAACCATCTCAATGACTCATACCTGACACAAGGCAAATACTCTGTAAATAGCTGCCATACTGTATTATTTAGGAAATAATGGCACACACACACACAAAAAGGCTGTTTGTGTTCAGTACAGACATTGCCAGCAACCAACACAGGACTAACAGTATACTATATGACAGGAAACATTAACATATTTTCCCAATATTTTTGATCCTTTCAATGCAGAAGCCAAGGATACAGAAGATAGATGCTTTTGTTTGTTTCTTCATCTGTGTAAAAAGAGGAGGTTTGTTTGGCTCCGTCAAAGGAAGGCTAGGTCATTCTCTGCTGCTGTCAAGCCAGTTGGTGATCTTGAGCTAGGAATGAGACACTGGAAGCTCAGCTTCAAGAGTGGGAATGCTGACAAGACAGACTTTTGTACCTGTCCCAGTCCTTCCTGTCCTCACTCTACTTCGGCTTCAGAACTGTTTTAACTGTAGTCTGTGATAGCTATTTCTTGCTTATCAACTTAACTACATCTAGAATTAACTAAAACCCAATTAGCCAGTGAGGGAGTTTTCTTTTTCCTTTTGGTTTTCAAGACAGGGTTTCTCTCTGTAGCCCTGGCTGTCCTGGAACTCACGATGTAAACCAAGCTGTCCTGGTCAGATTTCTGTCTGGCTTTGCCTCGAGAGTGGTAGATGTGTACCACCAATACTTGGGTTTTATTTCCCCCGTGATGAAATCATTGAGGTGGGAAGACCTTTAATCTTAATCCTTTAATCTGGGCCATGTGTTCTGGTAGCAGCCTATGTGTATATGTATATATGTATATATGTGTATATATGAATATATGAGGGAAAGTGGAAGAAGGATGTTCTTGCTCTTAGCCTACTTGCCATCGCACTCACTGGCAAGTTCATTTTACACTGACATTAGAGCCTACTCCCTTGGATTCTGGAGTATATTAAAGACCAACTCAGATGGCCATTCTCATGGACTGAACAACTACAAGATTTTTGGACTTTCCACTGGTACACAGCCATTGTTGCCAACCAAGCCTGTAAGTCACAAGTCACTATAATAAATATAAATATATATACTTGGGCTCATTCTATCAGTTCTGTTCCTCTAGAGCAGTGAGCAGTGGTTCTCAACCTGAAGGTCACAACTCCTTTGGCAAACCTCTATCTCCAAATATATTTACATTATGAATCATAACAGTAGCAAAATTACAGTTATGAAGAAGTACCAACTAAAATAACTTTATGGTTAGAGGTCACCACAAATGAGAAACTGTATTAAAGGGTTAGAGTATTAGGGAGGTTAAGAACCACTGTTCCAGAGAGCCTTGACTAATACAACATGCTTGCTCTTCAACTTAGAAATTTATATTACCTGCTGTGACTATGTTTTTTTTTTTTTTTTTTTTTTTTTTTCGAGACAGGGTTTCTCTGTGTAGCCCTGGCTGTCCTCACTCTGTAGACCAGGCTGGCCTCAAACTCAGAAATCCGCCTGCCTCTGTCTCCCAAGTGCTGCCCGGCACCTGCTGAGACTCTTTTCCTGATCTATAGAAGCAGAATAATCAAATAATCTTGTGGAGTTGCTGTAAGAACTCATCAATGTAAGATATTTTCTGTAATATCTGGGATATCCTGGCACATTACAGATCCCCAATACAGTGATTCCCCAATATCCAATCTTTGTGAAACTGGCGACAATTCTCTCTTCTATCATGCCTTGGGCTGCAATGTATAAGAGGAAGAAACTCAGATACAAGTTTTAGGAGTTTAAGAACAGAGCAACAGTCCTACATAGGGTGATGGCTGGAGGAAGCAATGGGCTGCAAAATAAAAACTCTATTCTTCAATCTCCTTCCACTAGCAGAGCTGTGTCTCAAGGAAAGTCACCCCACCACCCTGAGCATCATCAGAAGAGAAGTGGCTTTTTCATAGAAGCAGTAGGAACAAAAAAATAACTACAGACTACTTGCTTCAAGGTAGCATTCTACAAGACCCAGTCCCATCCTCAGTTTAGCTGAGAAAGAAAGAGTCAAAGTGCAGAGCAAGTTAAACAACACAAAGTAAAATCTAAACAGAGTAACACAAGCACTGAGAATACAATGCAATACTGAGGAACAGACTCAGCAAATGAAGACTTACACACTGAAAGTTACAATATATTATTCAAAGAAATTAAAGGTCTGATCTGAATCAAAAGAAACACGCTCGTGTTCACAGATGACTATGGAGACACATCCCAAACTGATCTACAGACTCAGCATTATGCCAATTTGGGGCGGGGGTGGGGGGGAGAGAGACAGGGTTTCTCTTTATAGACCTGGCAGTCCTGGAACTCACTCTGTAGACCAGGCTGATCTTGCCTATCTCTGACTCCTGAGTGCTGGAATTAAAGGCATATGCCACCATGCCCAGCTGCCATGCCAATCTTTAAATATATACTTTGAATGATATATACAAATGGCCAATAAACACATGCAAGGATGCTCCAGGTCCCTAGCCACTGAGGAGACATAAATCAAACTGAGCAGGAGGCCCATTCAGAATCATTAGAGTGTGGTAGAAATCAAGATAGTAGGTAGTGGTGAGGACCCGGAAAGACTGGAAGTCGTCTATACTGCTGGCAGGGAAGAAAGTGGTGCAACCACTTGGGAAACAGTCTGGTAGCTCCTCAAACAATGAAGCAGTTGCCATGTGAACCAGCAATTCTACTCTTAGATACATAGGATGCCAGGAAATATATGTCCACCTAAAAACTTGTACACAAGTAATCATAACAGCATTGTTCCCAATAGGCAAAAGGTGGAGACCCTCCAAACATCCTTCAGCTTACTTAAGGATTAACAATATGTGGGACAGCCACACAATAAAATATTTAGGCACTTAAAAATAAAATATTGTTGCAAAGTGGATGAACCCTGAGAACAACCTATGTAAAAGAAGCCAGATACAAAAAGGCACAAGTAATACAACTCGTTTAAATGAAGTATCCAAAACAGCGAAGTCCGGGGACACAGAGTACATAATAGTTGTCAGGAGCTGGGAAGAAAGATGAACAAGGAGTGACTGCTAATGGGTACAGGCTTTCCTTGTAGGGTGATAAGAATATTGTAGAATTAGCTAGTGAAGATGGTTATACAACCTTGCAAATATACTAAAAAAAAAAATAACTACTGAATTTTAAACTACTGAATTACACACTGTTTAAAGGGGTGAATTTTGCCAGTAAGGTCTGTAATAACAGCACCTTGGACGACAGAGATAGGGCGTGACAAGTTCAAGTCTCAAAACAAAGTATAGGAGGAAAATCCTAGCCAGTCACAGTGGTGTGTGTCTACAGTCCCTGCAGCTTGGGAGATGCAGACAGGGTGAACTGAGCTCTTGCGTTCTAGATCGGCCTGAACTACACAATGCAGCTGGTATCAAAAGCAGGGGTTGGGTTGGGGGCTGTGTATGGTAGCTCATGCCTAAAGAGGGTGGGGCAGGAAAAGTGCCACAAATATGAGGACAGCCTGAGTTTCATAGTAAATCCCAGACAGGTTTGATATACAAAGTGAGACCCTGTCTCAAAAAATAGCTAAGACTCAAATGCACATTCCCTGGACAATCCCAATTCTAACCCAGTCTCAGAAAACAAGTCAGTAAAGCGATGATTGTAGAGCTAGGAAGCCATAAGTTCAACTCTTGGCACCTATGGCAAAGTCCTGTGAAGCAGTATATACCTGTAACCAGCCCTAGGGAAGCAGAGATGGGAGGATCCCTGAGCCTGCCTAGCAGCCAATCTAGCCACATCAGCAAAAACTAACTCAGTGATCTTGTCTCAAAAAACAAGATGGAGAACAACCTAAAAAGACAACTGATATCAACCTCTAGCTTGCATACTCACTACCATACATAACACACACAGGCACAGACATACACACAGTACATTTCATATGAATACATATCAGTAAAGCTGTATTTCTAAAAAAAATGTTAGGGCTCTAGTTTAATTGTGTGATATAGCACTTATGAAGCATGCATGAGGTCCTGGGTTAAACCTCCAGCACCACAAAAATTTACCAAAATTCATTTTTTTTAATTTACCAACTTTTTAATGAAAACTAGGCACTTACTTAACTTGTGTGAAGTCCAGGGTTCAATTCCCAGCACCTATCACATAGGTACTTACGGTTTAATCTACTGAGATGTTGATCATGAGGAAGATGGAGACTTGCTCAGACATGATGTTGCAAAAGGAAGAAAATATTTTGATAACCTCTAGATGACTGAGGCTACTCCCCTTGACATTACATCTGAACTCAGCAGACAAGCAGTTCACTGTGACAGGGAATCTCAAACCTCATGAACTTTTCCTACTCTATGACTTTAAAATTCACTGGCCTTTCTCAATTTGTAAATGGGTCTTTTGACCGACATGATGTTGTAATCTCCTGTGCTGGTCATCTGGAAAACACTGGCTCCCTGCACTCACTATTCTCCTGGAGACTGACACACACCTGTATAATATCACCAAGGTCAAGGTTGTTGGAGAAGCTTTTCAGTATTTCAAAAGCACCCAGCCCAGGACAAACTCTGACTTGTTCTTTCAAGCTCTAATCTCATCAAGGCCATATGAATTGTTAGCTATTTCCTTTGAAGCAACAGATTAATCAATGTTAATTTGGGGGGGAGAAAAAGTTCAGAAAGCACTCGAATCTGTGTATCCACAGTTATGACCACAGTTTTACATCAGTGCATTCTGAAAACCCATTAAGTTCACTGTGCAACTCATACCCGGGTTCCCACACAACCCCCACAGCTGATAAGTAGAGTGCTTAGTTCCCATTTCATCTCACAGAAAGGCAAGAACATGTGCCCAAGCACAGCACATTAGTGTTGATTAAATGAATCTGCTTCATTAAGGCCAGTGTTAAGTGGAGGGCAAGGGCATGGGATGGGGGCCTATGTGCAGCTGATTCCTGAAAAAGTGTCTCCAGAATTTTACATCATTGGTGAAAAGAAAAGTAATGTGTTAGTACTGCTAGGAAAATCGTTCTGCTCTGAAGACTCGCTTGGACTGGGCTTAAGGACCTGCAAGTGCCTGGGGAGCCCTCTAAGAACCACTGGGTGAGGACAGCACTCCCTCCTGGACTAGAGGTAGTGAATAAAGCAAACAGCCACACCTGCTGTGTGACTTAGGAAGAGCCATGAGCAGATGTGACTCTCTAACAGGTGGGAGCTGACCTGTGCCTGCAGGATGGGTTGCCTCCAAATACAGAGCTGGCTGAACAGGCTCCTTCCTGACACCAACAGCACGATCCCTACTCCCCGGCCTTGCACCACCTTTCCCTTCCTTTGACCTCCAACTAGAGGGCCAGTATAGACAGTGGATGGCTAGGGATAGAGGGTAGGAGGACAGAGAGGGAAGGGGAAGCACAACCCACATCTCCTGCATTTGCCCTCCAACTTGGCCTACCATCCCCTTCCTGAAGATACTTTCACCTAGACCCAAGTTAAGTATTTGGTCTCTCACCTAGACCTAAGCTCCAGGCACTTGACCCTAAAATGGGCCCCTACCCAGCAGCCACAACATAAGACCCCTAGCTGGCTCAAAGCCCTATACCCCAGTAACAAACAGTAAGCAGCACGAGGTTTGCTGGGAAGAGACTTTTTTATTTGAGATGAGACTGTAACACCAGTGCCCACAGTCACAGTAAAGCCACTTGGCTGGAGCTGAAGGAGGAAAACAAAGTGCCATTCAGGGCCCAGGGACAAACAATAGGCCCTTATCCTCTCTTCTGGTCCAGGCCCAGAGCTGCTAAGCAGAACCAGAAGGCACAATGGGCAGCCCCTGGACAGGGTACCCCTAGATGTGTGTGGCCCCAGACAAACATTTTTTTTTTTTTGTGATCTGTATACATGAAGAACTTGAACCAGTCAGTATTATCATGCTAGTACCATTCTGATAGCCCAGTGACACAGGTCCATATAGGAAATGTCACAACTGCCTCCTGGGACTGGGCTTAGACACAGACCAGAATAATTACATGGGACAGCTGGCTATCCTTGCACAGGGATACAACTCAGGAGCACCCCAAAGGGTCAGCGTGTGCCAAAAGGGCACAAGATAGAAACCGTGAGCATTTGAAGAAAGGAACTCCAATGTGCCTTGAGGTGTAGCCTGGGCCAGGAGCCACTCTTGGGCAGATAGTGGTACTTCTAAAAATAACCGCAATCATGGGTTTGAAAGATTATGAGGGCTGTCCTCAAAAATGCTGAATGTTTCCTATTCCCCATCTCTGGGGTGATCAAGCCACCCCAGGAAACAGTAAACTTCAGTGAGTCTCTGGGTCTTCACACTCACTCCTACTGACTAACAGGATACTTTGAGTGTAGCACCTTACTGGGCCAGCCCCTCAGTGAGGCCCACAGGTGAGGTACCAGAAAAGAAGAGCATAGAGAGACTTTACTGAGAGGCTAGAATTGGGTAGTATGAATTGAGAACAAAACTAGATGACTCCCAGACTGGTAACCTCTGCTGAAGCCCTGAATTCAACTCTAAACATGCTCTATCCCCTAGGGGCAATTCTGCCACCCATACCAGAGCTGGCTAAGGGACATGCCCTGCAAGCCTCTAGGCTGGGCCAATGAGAAGAGGCTCACCAGAGCATCAGACAGCACCAATCATGGGCCTAGCAGGGCAGCAGCAGGCTGCTCGGGTTCCTCTTTCACTCTCCACTTGATGACAGGGAGAGACAATTCTGAGTTTGAAATGTGCCTAAGGTTCAAGCATCCTGTCAAACTGCCAGTCAGAAGCTGCCAGCTGCAGGAGACAGATAGCTACAAGGGGAGGGAGGATCCCCTAGAGGCTCCCACAGGCTTGGGGTGTGCTCATGAGCCACTGTGCTTTTCCTCCACAGTATGATTATAGCAGTAACTGCACAGGCTCTGGCCTTCTGCTGGCTTCTTTGATGACAGGAGATGTCAGGGCCTTCTTTTCCCTACTGTGTTCCCAGCTGGTATCTGAGACTTACTCCTTCAGCTACAGAGCAGTACCCAAAGCCAGGTCTACAGCACCGTACTCTATGCCAGGCAGCTACACAGAGCTAAGGGTGCAGAGTGATTCAGCCCCGCCCACAAAGGGCTATGCTGGTGGCCTTCTCTCAGAGGAACTCTGGGGAAATGGGCCAGGGATCTCAGGAGGCAGGATGCCAGCTTCCAAGGTTCCCACTACACATCCCGAAGTCTCGTGCTAAAGGGAGGACAGAGGGTATCCAGGCAGCAGTCCCAGCTCCGACAAGCATGCACTGGTGGGTGATGCCTGGTTCCAGCCCCCAAGGCCTCACTTTGGTTCTGTCTCCTCTCTTCTTAGTCCAGGCGCCAGCAATTGCTCGAATCTTCCCGCTCTTCAAGCTAAGTACTCTCTATCCTGTCTCTAACTCCCCTCAAAGCTCTTCACAACTTCTGTCCTGTCCTTTTGCCTCCTCATCCCCAATAAACAAGCCCACCAACCGGCATTTCTTTAGCCACTGGGTCTGCTGGAACACACACTATTGTTGGCAAGTCTTGGTGGGGGGTGGGGGGGAACCTTTGTGCAGGGGCAGGTTCTCTTTCTTTGCTCTCCTGTCCATTCCAACTGGGTAAATAGTTATGGGAATAAACCCAAAGGGAGAATAAGATGGCATTACAGAAAGTGTACGATGGACTTGGCCCTTTGTAACTTCCAGTAAACCATTACTGGAAAACTCATAGTCCCCTCAGGAATATATGTGGAAAACCTCTGCTCAGGACAAGGAGCTCTGGAAATCAGCATAGGCTTCCAGGGGGAAAAAAAGCCTTTGACTTTTGACTTTTCCTACCTAAAATAAAGAAATTGATAAGCTAAGAAAAGAAGTGTTGGATTCTAGAACTAAGCTCCAAGGAAGACTAGGCCAGGCCAGGGCACCCTTATTCTGGTTTACAGTGAATGAGAGCTGCTGTCTAACTGTCACTGGGCTATGCCTGAAACTTCAGTTCAGAACACCAATACTTAAATCACATATCCACTGCCCTGGTTGCTGCTAAAAAGGAAATGTCTGGAAATCTCCTGGCACTTTCAGCTCTAAAGGAGAGATTTGTTTGGCACTTAGGTGACCTGGGTTGACAGGCACATTTACCCAGCCATGGGGTTCCTGGCAGCACCATTCCCTGCTCAGAGCAGGCTGCAGGGAAGGTCCTCTAAGGGCTGCCTACTGTCTAAAATGGCCTAAGAGGATCTGCAACAAAAAAGGAACAAAATGCTCAGCTTTCTCCTGGGTTAATTGTCTTTTTATCCAAGATGGAGCAGCCACAATCAATTATAAAATCTCTAACTGGGCAGTGGTGCCACACACATTTAATCCTAGTGCCCAGGAGGCAGAGGCAGGGGCATCTCTGAATTCCAGAACAGTGAGGGCTACACCGAGAAACCCTGTCTAGGGCTGGGGAGATTGATCTCTAGTCAAGAATCCAAGTCCATCCTCTCACAGAAGCCTATACACTCCACGCTATGACAGAAACAAGGGGTGGGAGTCTCTCCTCCCAACAATGCTTCAAAAAAGAGAACTGCACTAATGAGACAACCATCACTCCATGTAGCTCCTATACAGGGAAGTGAACAAACCTCCATGGGTTCCCTCTGGACCAACCCCATTATTAACATTCCACTTCTAGCCATTACAGACAGAGAAATGAGAAGCAAAAGAATAAAGAACACATTTTTCAGCTGGTGAGATACTCAGCAGGTACAGGTTCTCACTGCCAAAGCTGACAAGGGTTTGATCTCCAGGAACAACATGGTTGATGAAGAAAACCAACTCGAACAAATTGCCCTGACACGCACTCTCTCTCTCTCTCTCTCTCTCTCTCTCTCTCTCTCTCTCTCTCTCTCTCACCTATAATTAGAATATTTAGAAAAAAGATTTCCTTAGCCTCTGGCCACTTTGAGCAATAACTCCAAACATCCTCCTCGAGTGGGCTTCAGCAACACTAGAGCAACTGCCTGGATATTCAAAAAGAACAATTAAAAGAGAAAACATTTGTTTGCAAATTCTCCCTTCAAAGAGTACTCTGTAGGGCCAAGGTGGGGTCTGTGCCAATGCTACACACTCTCCAAGATGTCTAGAGGGGGCTAGTGCAGTGACAACAGTGGAACGGGTCCCAGGCCAGAAGTGAATGAACCAATTTTGAGGATCTGTGCTAAAAAGAACAAGTGGGCAACAAGGAAAGGGGTGAAAGCTTGAGGCAAGGTATCCAGGGCTCTTCTGTGTGAAGATAGAATTCAAAGCTAGGTCATAACTCTTTGGAGTTACTCTATTATTCAAGATAAATACTTGGGCTTATGAAAATGGGCATCAGTGACAAGTGATACTAGCTTAGTAATAGCAGTTTGGAGCCTTGGCAATGCAGGTTACAACAATGCCTGCATTTTTTTTTTTTTTAAATGCTTGCTCAGTGGATATATGAATGAATGGGCTCAGAACAAGGCTGCTTGTGTAGAAGTAATCAAACTGGCAGAGACAGACAAAAAGTGTAAGGATGACTAGAACATACCACACTGGGACAGGATGAGGGTGGGGTAGAATGGGAAAGAGCAATGGTATCCCCAGATTCCACAAACCCCAGTGACTCAGAAGATGCCTGTTGAAAGTTCTATTCCTTATAAGCTGAGTATCCAGACTACAGCGTAACAGAAGGATCTATCTTCTTTCTCCTGCCATAGGCTCCTGTCTAATAGCTGGAAAGAAAGGAAAACCCCAAACACAGACTCAGTTTTGGAAGATGGGACAAGCACAGGGAGACAGAAGAATGGGCAAAAACCCATTAAAAACCAGGTAAAATAGCAGTCACTGGGGCTGCCCCTGGGATGGGACAGCACACCAGATCTAAACAAGGATTTGCCTCAACCCTGATTCTTCAAGCTGTACATACCTTTCTTGTCACACACTCTCCTCCAAGAAGCCCTGCCCTTTGGCTCCTTCCTTCTATTTGACATCAGGATTCTCTCCTCTTCAGGGAACTAGAGCTGGGCCCAGATCCAGACTTAATTTGTTCAATGCACAGAGACACTAGTGTGTAACGAAGGAAACATGGCTAAGGAGGAAATGCCTTTCTTGGCCCTTGGCTGGGCTGCCAGTGACTGTACCCATTCATACCCTCTTTCCTGTACATGTAAGGAAGAAAACCCACTTTCACTGAACAGCTAGGAGCGAAGAAACTCAGTCACTAGCTAAAGAACAAACAAACAAACAAAAAATTCCTTTGTATTTCTTCAAACCCTCAGGTAAAATTGACTTTATCTCTGTTGTAGTCCTTAAGAAGAGCATTCTAAATCTGTGTATATAGCACATACCTGCAATCCCAGATTACTCAGGAAGTAATCTGCTATACAGCAAAATTGAAGCTATCCCTGGCTACATGAGATCCTGTCTCAAACAAACATGTAAACAAACAAAAAAGCTACATTCTAGAGAGAAAATGAAAAAAAAAAAAAAACATGCTAAACAGATGAAAAGGGAGGCACCTAGGCAAAAGCCCTGCTCCTAGATTCCAGACACAGCATGTAGGGAGGGGAAAGAGGAAAGGATACTACAGGCTTTGCAAAAGAACACAAGCACAGAAACAAGAGAGAAACAGTTTCCACTCAGAGACAAAGTTCAGGCTTTCAAAGGTAGGAATGTTTTGTTTAGTCACCACTGTGGGCAGGATGGTGAAGGGATAGCTTGGGTGCTAGCAGTGTCAGAGATTCTAGGTTTGAACTCTGCCATATTCAGGACAAGAAGCTTTCCTCTTGCAGGCTCAGTTTCCTCAAGGTGACACCTCCAATTTGGTTGTAAGAAAGCAGAGGGCTGGGCTCTGGCTCAGTGGTAGAATTCTTGTCTAGCCTAGCATGTGAAAAGGCCCTAGGTTTGAAGTAGAAATGATATATGAAGCAATACCAGGAAAGCTGGGTATGGTAGAGCACTCTTGAAATTCTAACACTGGACGTCTATGCCAGGAGAACCACTGAAAGTTTGTACCCAATATGGGCTGTAGAATGAGTGAGGGCCAGCCTAGGTGACACAGTAAGTCTCCATCATTCATTAATTAATTGAAAGTTGGGATGTAGATTTGATAAGGTGCTTGCCTTGCATAAGCCTTGGGTTCAACACTAAGCACCACAGAAATCAGCTATGAAGGTGTACACCTGTGACCCCAGCTCCTAGGAGGTAAAGGCAGAAGGGTCAGAAGCCTACGATCATCCATCCACGGCCACACAGAAACCCTACAGCAACCTGGGCTATATAAAATGTTGCCAAAATGGGAGAGAGGAAGAAAAGAAAGGAAAGGAGAAAGGGAGGACCCAAGGAGAGCGGAATGAATTTAGTCACTGATATCACATGTAGCCATGATTAATAGAATCACTTATGTCATGATCATTTGATTTTACTATTGCTTTTTAAAATATAAATTTAGTTCTAAGTAAGAGAAACACAGCACATAAAAAACACCAAAAAAATCTGATCTTCCTCACACCATGGACTTCAATGAAGATTTCAGATAGCAAACCTCTAGAGAGAAAGTCAGTTATAATTCGGATCCTAAAATGTCCTTGGTAGATCTACAGGTTGAAGGTTTGGTCACCTGATGCTGGACTGCAGAGAGGTGGTGGAGCCTGTGAGAGGTGAGGCTACCTGAAAGAAGGTAGGTCATCAAAGGTATATCTTTAAAGAGAATATCTCTTTCTCTCTCTCTCTCTCTCTCTCTCTCTCTCTCTCTCTCTCTCCTTCCTTCCTTCCTTCCTCCCTCCATCCCTCCCTCCCTCCCCCCTACCCCCCAGCTTTCTGGCTGACACAGTGACCTGTTTCATCTGTCACATGCTACAGGAGTGATGTACTTCAATGCCACAGCTCCAGAAACAACAAAGCTAACCAGCCACTGACTAAACTCTATAAAACCACAGCCCTATAAACCTCATCCTTATAAGCTCCTTGCTTCTGGTATCTTGTCACAGTAACAAAAGCTAATACAGTCACACACCCTACATTATATACAGGGCTCCTTCTCAAACTCACATTTCAGTTAGAAAAAATAAGACCCACCATCTTCCTAATTACAATGCCCTATGCTCATGAATGAAACCGGGGGCTGTTTGTCTACATGAAGCCCACCTGGCATCTATTATTCTAGTAAAGTTTTCTGAAGAAGCCACAGAGTTTCAAATGGTCTTCCTCTAAATCAAAGGGAAAAGGGTAGGAATAGGCTTTGGGCTCGAAATCTAATAAACAGAATAATGACATAAGGATGAAGAGACAGCAGACAGATGTGGTTTATTCAGCAAATAACTGTCCCTCAAGTAATGTGAATAGTCTTATGGTCATCTGCAGAAGCCAACAAGAGTGTCTTCAACTCAGATCAGACATAGTACATGTTCTTTCTCCTTTTCACTTCCTGCCTCTCTGTGGCTAAAAGTGTCATGCACATTACCATACACAAGAATGCCAAGAGCTATAGGACAAACAGATAGGGCAACATCACTTGGTCTGAGTAACAATGGATCCCATAGGCTCATATATTTGGATGTTTATTCACCAGGGAGTATCATTATTTCAGAAGTTTTATGAGGAGGTGTGGCCTTGCTGGAGGAATGTATCACTTAGGGTGGGTTTTGAGATTTCAAAAAGCCCACACCAGGTTCAGAGTGTCTCTGTTTGTGTCTCTCTGCTTGCAGAACAGGATGTAACTCTCAGCTACTGCTCCAGTACAATGTGTGCTGCCATGCTCCCACCATGATGAAACTAGACTAACCCTCTGAAATTGTAAGCAAACCCCCAATTAAATGCTTTTCTTTTTATAAGTATTGCCTTGGTCATGGTGTCTCTTCACAGCAAGAGAACAGTGAATAAAACAATCAACATCACCAGGGACCATTATGAAGAGTTCATCACTTGTGCTTTCCCCTCTGGCTCAGATAAACTTCCATTCAAGCTTGCTATTAGGTACACAGCAGGTTCAAACAATGATGTTTATTCCTGTACAATAACTCCAAAATAAAAGTCAGTAACATTTGCTTTATAAGCAAACAGCAACCATCATTACAATCACACGTCTTAGCCAGATATACACTGAACACCGCAACAAAGTAAAGAGTCCTAGAATTTTATTACTTTCTTCCCAACAAGAGATGTACAATAGCTGAGTACTTTATATTGGTCAAGGAAACACAGACAAGTTTGGCTGTCAGAAAACATTGAGGTAAAAATGCAAAGAAAAAAGAAATCAAGGATACTGATTTGATGGATTAAACATCAAATATTCTATTCATGACACTTAGACAAGAGGAAAATCTCATCCTGAACTCCTGCCTCAGAGAGGGTATCTCAGAAGCCAGTAGGAAGAAAATGATGAACGCTAAGCCGATGCAAGACACAAAGGAGACAGGAACAAGAATAACAGAGTAAGAAGCAGGATCCGTGCAGATGTGGAACTGTTTAGAAACCTCTGAAAGATAAAGGCCAGTCCAGAGAAGCTAAAACTGAACATCCCAGATCACTGCCTTTGCAATAAAAAAAACAACACAAGCTTTTTTCCATATAGGAAAAAAATATATACAGAGCTTATATGTAAAATAGACAGCTCTTACCAAAAGCACATCACTTAAAGAATATTACCTTTTATGAGAACAATAAGTAATTATAACTAACCTGAAAGGTGTCCACACTACTGAATTAGAAATAGCAAACATAGATAACTCAGTAAGTATTTATAGAATACTTCTTAAGTACTTGGCATAACAGAGGAAGAAAATTTTAAAACCTTACTGTGGGGTAGTGGTGGTACATGGCTTTAATCCCAACACTAGTGAGGCAGAGGGAGCCAGATTTTTGCTAGTTCAAGGCCAGCTTGATCTACAGATTAAGTTCTAGGATAGCCAGGGCTACACAGAGAAGCTTCTCTAAAAAAAAAAATTTTTTTTTAATGTAAAACAAAAACCAAACAGACTTAGCACATGTTATCCTATAACTGCATTTACTCTAGATATGAAACATACATGAGCTACAGTTCACTTACAAAGGCAAGTGTGCAGGGAGGAGATTAAACTTTGCCACTTCTGTTGAGTGTTATATGTTTTCACCACTGAAACGATAAGTACAGAGCTGAGTGGGTTTCAATAGATTTATGATACTGTGCAACCATCACCACCATCTATTTCAGAACATTTCCATCATCAAAACAAAACAAAACCAGATACCCCATTCTCTGTTCCTCTAAACCCTGGAAATCACCACTCTGGCTTTCTGCCCATCCTAGTATTGTACAGAAATGTCACCCAGCATGTGGCCTTTTGTGCCTGGTCTCTGTGACAGCGGTATTCTTAAGCTTCACCCAGGCTGCAGCAAGTGTCAGTGTTTCATTCTTTCTTGCAGCTGAATAAGAATCCATTCATGAGGTGATGAAAATTTGGGCTGATTCCATTTGAGAGCTATTATGAATAATAACGATGTGAATTCTCATCCGTAGCCAGTCTGAGTTACTCTGTGGGTTTTTTCCCATCCTTTATCCCCCTGATTTCACCCCCTATCACTAGATAGGAGAGAAAGAAGGATAAAGGAGAGAGAAAGACATTCATGAGTTTAATTTCTTCTTTGACTACGACTACTCACAAACCACAATCAACACCCCTGAACAACCAACTCCACCTAGTAGGACCCTAGCATTTATATACCCTCTGAAAATTTCCCAGAATTCCAAACATCACACAATCACAGAAACTATCTGCAGCTGGCAAAACCACACCTCTGCTCGAGCACGAGGCAAATCATAGTCAGCTGCTGTGGACAGTCCGAAGCAGCTCCATATCCCACACCTGGGATTAAAACAAATGCACATTCCTATAATATTTCTGTGTTTTTTAAAGAAACCAAAATCCAAGAGCTGTCCATACACACACACATACACACATACATACATACATACATACATACATATATAATAAAATGTTTTAAATATCTACTTTAGTGCAAGAGCATTGAATCCAGGGTCTCATTCATACTAAGCACATGTTTTACCTCTCAGCTACAACCCTGGCATTTAAATATATAACTTAAGTTGTCTGGGTTAGTCATCCTCATTATGCTTGGTTGAGTACTGAACCCAACAGACTGACTCTATGATTTGATTATCAACTAAACTGCTATAGTTTGAACTTATAATGTTCCATAAAGGTCTTAGCATTTGTATTAACTAGGTTTCTGTCAACCTGACACAATCTAGAGTCATCTAAGAAGAGGGAACCTCAATTGAAAAAAAATGCCTCTGTCTTAGGGTCCTCTAGAGTCACAGAACTTGTAGAATATATATATATGGAATTTATTGGAATGACTTACAGATTGCAATCCAACTAAACCCTAAACCAACAATGGGCAGCTGAGAATGAGAAGTTCAAGAGTCTAGTAGTTGCTCAGTCCCACAAGGCTGGGTGTTTCAGCTGGTCTTCTGTATAAGCTGGAGTCCTGAAGAAGTAGGATGTGCTGGCAAGTAAGTGCAAGTAGGTAAAGAAGAAGCAGCCTTCCTTCTTCCATTGTCCTTCTGTAAACCTCCAGCAGAAGGTATGACCCAGATTAAAGCTGTGCATTAAGATCTGGATTATAGGTGTGTGTCTTCCAGCTCCAACTTCTTTGACCCCTTCAGTCCTGGGCCATCAACTGCAGTATCAACTGCACATGCTCCAATGGCCTTCCCTGGCCTCTCACAGTGCCAAGCCTCAGCTGCTCTCCATGATCCCTTCATGCCTTCAAACCCAGTAAGTACCATCTGGGTGATTCTCACATAGTACTAACTCTGACTGCCAGCATGATGGCTATCTCTGGAACACAGCTTCTTTGTGCCCACAGAAAACACTTCCCAGAAGATTACACCTCAGCGATGCTGGTCTCTTCTTAATCACTGCTAATTTCTTAGCTTCAGCTAACCAGCAACAATTGTCCCAGTAAACAACTACTTCTACCATTGACTCTAAAGCTGCCGAGCTCTGCTGCATGCTGGAGCTGGTACATGAACCCCTTGTTCTATTACATCATCACCAGCGTTCTGTTTTCCAACTCCTTCACTGCCTACACTTGGCTTTCCTGGGACTTGCTCTGTAGACTTACCTTGAACTCAGAGATCTCCCTGCTTTTGTCTCCTGAATGCTGGGATTAAAGCCATTTAACACCACACCTAGATCTAAACCTTTACCTTTTCACAAGATCTTTATAAATTCTGGATTGTAGATCATTCCAGATATAGTGAAATTGACAACCAAGAATAGCCATCACAGCCTCCATCAGACTGCCCTGCAGTGAAGTCTGGGGCATTTTCTTGAATGATGGAACTGTGGTTACTACCAGGCCTGGCCAGGCTGTATAACAAAGCAAACTGAAAACAAAACAAAACCAGGAGGAGCAAGCCAGTGTGCATCGATCCCCCAAGGTTTCCTTCAGTTCCCGCCTCAGGTTCCTGCCTTGATGCTCCTCAGTAATTGTTAGCTCAAAGTGTAAAAACCCTTTCCTCTCTAAATTCCTTTAGGTCACGGTCTTTATCACAGCAACAGAAACATAATTAATACAGTGTTAACTGATTGGTCCAGAGTCTATACCATTAGTAAATATTTAGACCTTTAAGAGGTGAGGCCTAACGAGAGGCTTTGGACATGAGTCGTTGATGGGAAATGTGGTGCCCTCGCCCCTTTCTCTTCTGGTGTCTCTTGGACTGGACTACAAGGTAAATATTTCCTCCACCAGAAGTCTGGACCATAGTTGCAAAAGCAATGGAGTGATCAACCATCGACTGAAACTCCAAAGCTATGAGCCAAAATAAGTCTCTTTCTGCCATGAGCAGATCTCTGTATTTGTTACAACAGAAAGCTGACTAACACCCGTATCTGTTCTTCTCTACATTCTCATTCTGGGATCTAGAGGTGGGCTGGATAGTAAGGGAGGCAGCAGAAAATTTAAACTCACTGTTTATAATCTTGGGAGATGTTGGGTAAAGTGCTTGCATGTGGACCTGAGTTTGGATCCCCAACACTCATATAAAAACTCAAGCACGGTTGTGTATGCACATAACTCCAGTGCTAAGGGAGAACACAGACAGGAGGCATGCTGGGCTTAATAGGTGCCAGTTTAGGGAGGGAAAAAAGGCACCCCCTAGGTTCAGTTAGACCCTGTCTCAAAAATAAAGAAGCAATTAGAAGATATACCACATTTATTTCTTGCCTCTGCACCCATACATACATACTTATACACACACACACACACACCCCTACATCCACATATACATAGGCACCCACAGGCATACACATAAATGCAGAAAATGTGATGTACTAACTTCACAGACAGAAAATGGCCTCATTACTTGTACTCCCTTCTATCCCTACAGCCTTGTAGAAGAATGTTCACAAACTGTAAGTGGGAAAAACTACAGGCCTTGTGAGCGCTTTACTATAAAGCAGAGACTCTGATACATACACCAGGCTTCTCTTGAGAGACCAGACCAACTCCATCTTGGGTTCAGGCTCCATTTTAGAGGACCTGACCCAAGGTTGAACTCGCTAATCAACAAGCCTGTACCTAGCACTAGATTCTAGGTCACTCCCTAAAAACCACCAATCAGGAGAAAAGCAGAAGTTACAGATGTACCTAAAGATATTCACTTAAAATGTATGATTTGACTCCCAACACCAGCCAATCATTTTAAAGGGCAGCAAATTCCATAATAGCCCCCTAATCAAATGTGTGCCAAGCTGAATACCCCCTTGCTTTTTTGCTTGCCTCTATAAATGTTTGCTTGAAACTGGGCTCAGGGCTTTACCCTCCTGTCCTGCTGCATCAGGGTTTGCGGTGAGCCCAAGCTCAAGCTTGACTAAAAAGACCCTAGTGAGATTGGATTGGAATCAGCTCCTTGGTAGTCTTTTGGGATTTCGAAAAAATGGGCACAAGACTCTGAAGCTACATTAGATCAATGGCAATTTCAGGTGGGCAAGCACACAGAGAACCTCAGGCCCACAATGAATGTACAGTGGAGGTGCCCAGGAAGGGAGCAGAGCAGATCATGGAGAACAGGAAAAGTCTGTGGGACTGTGGATGTATAACAGTGGGGAGAGTGCTCACCTACGTGCACAAAGCTCTGGCTTTGGTAACTAACATTGCATAGACTAGGCATAGTTGAACATGCCTATAATTCTGGCACTCAAGAAATAGAAAGGGAATGATCGGGAGCTTCAGGGACATCCTCAGCTACATAAAGGATGCAAATCTAGCCTACGCTAAGTGAGATAGTCTAAAAAAAAGTTTTTGGAATGAACACTAAGTGAAAGAAGAGAATATGAAGGAAAACTTACATGCAGAAACAGACTACATCTAAGACCTATAAGATTGGCAAACAGAAGGAAATATACCTAGAATAAGGAAAAAATACATGTCGGATTTTCTGAGTCAAATGATGATGGAGATAAAAAAAGGGGGTGCATTGTGTTTGATAACACAATAAGACACCTGTGGTGTGCTGCTCCTGAGGCCCTCAAACCTGACACCTTCAGGGCTGATCTGTGGCAATCATGGCTACTTTGTCAAGTGCAAGGCAAAGTAAAAAGAGTAACTCAGCATCAATGCCAAAAATGAAACAGGGTTCATTTTTAATCAGGGTTCTCTGTAGAGTAACAGAACTAAGAGAATGAATACATATGAAAAGGGCATTTATTAGAGTGGCTTACATGATGTGGCCCAGCTAGTCCAACAATGGCTGTCTACCTGTATTAAGTCCAAGAATCCTGTAGTTATTTAATCCAAGAAGCTAGATGTCTCAGCTGATCTTCAATATATGCCAGAATCCTGAGAACTTAAGCTTTAATGTCTGTCAGTGAAGAAATGAACCTGCCAGCAACAGTGAGGGCAAGCAGGCAAAGAGCAAGACCTTCCTTCTTCCACAGCCTTATATAGTCTGCCACTAAAAGGTGTGGTTCATATTAAAGGTGGATCACTGTATTCCAAATGATTTCATTAAGAAAAATTCCTCAGCCGGGCAGTGGTGGCCCACACCTTTAGTCCCAGCACTTGGGAGGCAGAAGCAGGTGGATTTCTGAGTTCGAGGCCAGCCTGGTCTACAGAGTGAGCTCCAGGACAGCCAGAGCTACACAGAGAAACTCTGTCTTGAAAAACCACCAAAAAAAAAAAAAAAAAAAAAAAAAAAAAAAAAAAAAAAAAAAAAAAAAAATCCCTCATTGGTGTACCCATCCATTTGGGTTTTCCTTAATTCTGGATATACTCAAGTTGACAACCAAGAATAGCTGCTTCATCCAGAAGAAAGGGTCACCTTAAGAACTGTACCCTGAGAGTCCTGCACAGGTCCAGGGAGAAACGGTATCTAAGCCCCAGAAGACAGCTTTGCAGCACCCAGCTCATCTTAAACACATCAACAACTCTAGCTGGTATAGTGGTGCACACTTATAATTTCTGCACTCTTAAGGTTGATACAGGAAGATTACTATGAGTTTAAGGTTAACCTGAACTAAATTGTTAAACCCTGTCTCAGAAATACCAAAAAAGGGATGGAGAAGAGCTAAGAAGATGGCTTTTCTTCCAGAGGACCTAGGTTAGATTCCCAGATTCTCAGGATACACATGGCAGCTTTACAACCATTTGTATCTCCAGTTCCAGAGGATCCAACAACTTCTGTAGGCACCAGGCATACACACATTACACAGACATACATGTAAGCAAAACATCTGTATACATAAAATAAAATAAATCTGGGGGTTGGGGCGCAACACTAGAAAGACAGCTTAGCAACCAAGAGTGTTTGCTGCTCTTCCAAAGGACTCCAGTTCCGTTTCCAGAGGTCACATCAGGCAGCTCACAACCACATGTTACTCCAGCTCTAAGGGTTTAATATACTTTTCTGCCCTCCATAGGTACTGTGACTTTCACTTACACACACATACATACTTGGCCTACATCACAGAGATCCACCTGCCTCTGTGCCCTGAATGCTTAAAGGCATGCACCATTACACCCAGCTATAAATATATTTTTAAAATGCTATCAATTGGTCATGTGGCAATTTATTTCTGGTTTAACTTGCATGACAAAATATCAAAACTAGCTCAAGACAGGGGGTAGATCCTCTGAAAAGCCAGGAAAACGTGGGGCTTATCCCCCTCCTGGAGCATTTCCTTGGCAAGAGAGGGTAAGCCAGAGAATAGGAGCCTAGGAAAGGAAAGAGACCATACAGGCAGGACAAGGGGAAGCTGATGGATGCTACACAGAGCTGGGCAGAACAGCACAACAGAAAGAACATACAAGAAAGGGGAGGACTGCAACTGCTGGAGTCAGAAGGCAATTTATAGAATGGCAGCAATAAATATTTTTGAATTCCAACAGAAGATATAGCTCAGCAGCACAGTGCTAGTCTGCTAGCCTAGTATCTGTACAGGAGGCGCCACAAAGCAAAATATAAATAAATGAAAACAAAAGACCCACAGGGAAAAATTAAAGGGGAAAGGAACATAAGAAGAGAATACAATGGAAAAGCAGCAGGCATTCTGGAAGAAAGCTGTTTCATTGTTTTAGAGTGATCATCAGTGTAATGGAACTCTATAGAAAAAGGAACACTGAGAAGTAATATTTAGATCCCAAGAACAAACTAGGGTAAGTTGTCATGCCTCCTTCCCCAGGAGAAACATGAGAAACAGAAAGCTACCCCTCATTCTGGTTTGTTTAATAAGCAGGTCTTTGAACCTCCCTGGGCTGATGTGGCTGTGTTCTCCACCCATGTGGAGCCACAGCAGCCAAGAACCAGGTTCCCAAGAACAGAACCAGGTAGGTACTTGGGAAGGCTTATGGCACCACAGAAAGATGGCATCTGGAGGTATATAGGAGACAGCAGGTAGCCTTTCTGATAGCAGATGGGACTACCACATAAACTGTTTTTAGAAAACAAGAATGAGGCTAGAATAAAAGCAACAGCGACCAGAGTAACAACAAAGGCTCTCACAGTCTACCCAGGAATTCAAACTATGTGGAATTCTCCTGGGAATTTCAGAAATCAAAAGGCTAAGACAGCTGGAAACAAGCACTATGACTGCAGAAAGGACAAGAGGGTCAGGGCTTGATGTGTGTTGGAGTAACCTTTTTTCACATTGTATGAAGATATGTCTCTGTGTTTTCAATATCTCATTAAACCAAATCCCTCAGATACTTCCCAATCATTGCCTGTGTACTAGCCTGCTCTCTAAGCAATATGCCCATACTGCCCAAAGCTAGAACTAATTGAGCCCCAAGGCCAGGCCAGAGGAACATAGGCCAAATGGACCAACCACAGATCTTTAAAACCTAAGGGGTAGATGAAACCCAAAGACTCCAACTCTCACTATTATTCAGAAATCTATGACATGTGAGAATCAGACTTCCAGGACCAAACATTGCAGTTCTACAATTCAGGGTGGAAACCCTTCCAGCTGCCTCACCATATCCCTGTGATGGGCTGCTTCACTGTCAGGTGTGAGCTGGAGACTCCTGGGAAGGGAAACCAGAGCTGTAATACACAGGGTCCCATGGCCTTCAAAGGCAAGCAAGAAGTTTCCCAGACAAGTATATAAGTGACTGTCCATCCTTCCTA
Source organism: Arvicanthis niloticus (assembly GCF_011762505.2). NCBI lineage: Eukaryota > Metazoa > Chordata > Mammalia > Rodentia > Muridae > Arvicanthis > Arvicanthis niloticus. Next base: position 113,012,329 of record NC_047658.1, on the reverse strand, counting down.
CTTAAGAAAAAGAAAATGTGGATAAAATATATGTATCAAGAGGAGGGGCACACCACACATACTTCTTAAAAGAATAAACAAGTCAGCAAGAAAATACAGACTACTCAGGCAGACACCTAAGAGGAAGCAGAAATTTAGAGGCAGGTAACTGTTGTAACTTTTATCCTGAGGCTCTTTGCAGAACCAGTGAAATCTGAGCTTTAGTTTTTCAAAGCCTCAAAGGGCACAGGGCACATCCCCAGTGTTCAGCTGAGTGGCAAACCTAAGGAGACCTTATACCAAGTCCAGTTGGGATTTCCAGAAGATACCCCTCAGTGTGAGAGTCAGCCACAAATAAACCTCAGCTAGTCCCCCGCCCCCTGAAACTATCTGCTAGAAAAACAAGTGTGATCCCATCACATAGAGAGGCAGAAGATAACTCACCTCAATAATCTGAGATTACAAGGTGGCTCTCACATGGACCTGAGATCCAAATTCTGACACCTTAGAGACCACAAAATACTCTGTGCTGTGTAGTGCTGGTGGGAAGACGAGTCCCACATAACCTAGATTAGGTAGGTCCAGCAATTCCTTTTCTAATTTATATCCTGGAGCAACACTTGCTCAAATGCATTAGGAGCTCTGGACAAGGATTTCATAAAAGTATCATTTTTAGGAGCAAAATAAAGGTAAAAGCCAAAAAAGGTTCCTTAGTAAGATGAAGAAAAAATACACAGGGTAGAGTAGGAAACCCTACAACAGTGAAAAAGAGTGGTACACTCAGTAGGTGAGTTGCAAAAAGAACATGTCCAAGGTTTTGATAAAAGGCGCTTTCAGAGAGAAGAAATGCAGGAGAAAAGATGTAAGATGGCAAATCTTTTTAAAGATTTATTTTTTTATGTATGAGTGTGTATGTATGTATATATATACACATATGTATGTATGTATGTATGTATGTATGTATACCACATGTATGTAGTGCCCTTGAAAGCCAGAAGAGGGTATTAGATCCTCTGAAACTGTCTTTAGATGATTGTTAGACACTGTGTGGGTGCTGGAAAGCAAACTGGAATCCTCTACAAGAGCAACAATTGCTCTTAACCTCTGAGCCATCTCTCCAGCTGCTACATTTCTATTTTAAACAGACACATGTCTCTAAAAGACTGGAGATCATTTCAGCCAGAGTGAGCTTACAGGGAGAAGAACTGAATTATTCTCTAAAGAGAACAAAAAGACTTTGATACATTTCGAAGTTAATTCCAGATTTAAGTATTAGTTAAAAATCAGAGGGCTGGTGAGATGGCTCAGCGGTTAAGAGCACTGACTGCTCTTCCGGAGGTCATGAGTTCAAATCCCAGCAACCATATGGTGGCTCACAACCATCTGTAATGAGATCTGATGCCCTCTTATGGGGTGTCTGAAGACAGCGACAGTGTACTTACATATAATAAATAAATAAATAAATTGTTTTTAAAAAATCAGAAACATTTTAATAGTTAAATACAGTTTGGACACCACTTGGTAACTTATTACTAGGCAGTTAGGTTCAAAGATGTCATTGTTAAAAACTTACTGGGGTAACCCTGGCTTCTTGATCTCACAACTTTTTACAGTGAAAGCAACTTTACCATTGCAGGTGACTAGCAATCCAGAAAGCAAAACTCCAGTCCATCCAAGTGCAGGGTCCCTTAGAGACTTCTTGAATGAACTCTATAATTGATGGGTCTCTTGGGCCAGATTAGGTGGGCTAATCTGGGAAAAAAATGTTCTTTGGGATCCATGAGTCTGTGAATAATAATCTCATTTGCCTTTGCCCCAGAAATGCCCTGAATCTGAGAAGCAAGTCAGCCAGAAAGCCATCAAATAGGCCAGATGCAGGTGACAAAGCTTAGTTTGTGACTTTGACCTCAAAGTGGCATCTGATGTTCCACCTGTCCTTTCAGTTGATCAACTGCCTTCCCAACCCCTAGCACAGGAACCATGGAAATCAAGAATAAATTGAGAGAATTATAAGGAAGAGGGTTATTTAAAAGGAAGCTGCCAAGAGGGCTGTGAGAAAAGAGACTTGCCACCAAGCCTGACAATCTATATTTGATCCCTGGATCCCACATGGTAGGAGACCCAGCTCCTATAAACTTACCTATACACATACACACACACACACACACACACACACACACGAACACACAAATAAGAAAGGAAGATAAAAAATACTGAATCAATAAAAAAGCAGTAGGGTTTGGTTTGGTTTGTTTTATTTTTACTTTTATTTATTTATTTTTTTCTGTGAGAGGGTTTCTCTGTGTAGCCCTAACTGTCCTAGAACTTCCTCTGTAGACCAAGCTTTGAACTCAGAGATCCACCTGCCTCTGCCTCCCAAGTGCTGGGATTAAAGACATGTGCTACCACACCTGACTGAATTTAAAAAAAAAAAAAAAAAAAAAAGGTTTGGGTTTTTTTGTTTGTTTGTTTTGTATTTTGGGTTTTTTTTTTTTTTTTTTTTTTTTTGGTTGTTTGGTTGGTTTTTGTTTGTTTTGTCCCCCCCCCCCCCCTGGTCTCTCTATCTCTTCCTCTCTCTCTCTCTCTTTCTCTCTCTCTCTCTCTCTCTCTCTCTCTCTCTCTCTCTCTCTCTCTCTCTCTCTCTCTCTCTCCCTCTGGCTTTTCAAGTCAGGGTTTCTCTGAGTAACCCTGGCTGTCCTGGAACTATGTAGACTAGATTGGCCTGAACTCAGAGAGATCTTCCTGCCTTTTCCTCTTGAGTGCTGGGATTAAAGGCTCACACCACCACAACTGGCCCAACTAGTTTAATATTTGTTTGATTTCGTTTTTCCAAACAGGATTTCTCTGACCATCCTAGAACTTGCTCTGTAGAGCAGGCTGGCCTTAAAGTCAAGAGATCCACCTGTCTCTGTCACCCTAGTGCCAGGATTAAAGGCATATACCACCACTGGCCAGCCTCTTTTTATCTTGAACTTGTTAGACAAATGCTCTACCACTAAGCTACATTTCTAGCCCTCTTAAAAATTTTTTAATTAGGAGGCTAGAGATGACTCAGCAGTTAGGAGCACCAGCTTCTCTTCCAGAGGTCCTGAGTTCAATTCCCAGCAACCACATGGTAGCTTACAATCATCTATAATGAGTTTTGATACCCTCTTCTGGCATGTTGGTGCACATGCAGAGAGCACTCATATACATAACATAAATTTTAAAAAACCCTTTTATTGTCTTTATGTTATGTAGAGAGACTGTCTAAAAAACAAAGCAAATTATAGATGATAGATAGATAGATAGATAGATAGATAGATAGATAGATAGAGGTATAGATAAAGGTGGGAGACAATTCTAGAGATCTAGGATGTAGCTCAGTGGTAGAGTACCAAAAAAGCTTCCCAAGCCCCATCTACATATTCCTGAAAAGAAGCTTGTCTTAGTCAGGATTTCTATTCCTGCACAAAACATCATGACCAAGAAGCAAGTTGGGGAGAAAAGGGTTTATTTAGCTTATACTTCCACATTGCTGTTCATCACCAAAGGAAGTCAGAACTGGAACTCACACAGGGTGTGATCACCAATTGAGAAAATGTCTTACAGTTGGATCTCATGGAGGTATTTCCTCAAGGGAGGCTCCTTTCTCTATGATAACTCCAGCTTGTGTCAAGTTGACACTCAAAACTAGTCAATACAAAGCTGTGTCTGCAAAGGCTGATTGACAGATTAGAAACCCAATGATGTGGGATTGGAACATTAGAAGGTCCAGTGGAAGATCCAATGTTGGAGCGTTGAAGGTCTAGAGCCTAATTACAAATTATCTTGGGCTAGCTTTAGCCCCCTAAATAGTCATTTCTTACCCACCTATGTCAGACCTAAAATTCTGTGACTAACAGATTAAAAACCTTCTAGAATGTATTAACTTAGCAGACTACTAGCTTCCACCAACCCAAATGCTAAGAATGTCATCAGATAGCATCAAAGATCTACAGCTTAGATTTCTTAGAGGTAATACACCTCTAACATTTCCACCAATGTATTTGAAAACTGTCTTGATTTATGACTTTATCTATTACTATGAAAACCTCATAAAATTGCTTCCACATGAAAAGAGCATAGACTCTGGTGTAACATAAATCTGGGTTCCTGGGCCATGGTTGCTCACCCCTATTAGGCTCCAGAATAAACGTTCTCTTATTCTCCTTGAGGCAAGACCTGTGCTTTTGCATTGACATAAGAGAAGCAGGCCCAAGCTTCTTCCTCTCAGGGATTCCAGCACCTCAGGTCCACACTTGACTCTTTTCTTTTTAAAAGACCAGGTTTCCTGTAGCTCAGGCTGGCTGACATACAATTTATTCTTTAACTAAAAATGACCTGAACATCTGATCCAGTTTACAAGCCTGGCTTTTTGATCAGCATGTCTTCCCCCAGGGTGCCACTGCTGGGTGCCCTCCTCTCTTCTTGCTCAACCCCACTGTGACAATAGTTCAAAGGCCTGCTCCTCAGTACTCTTACTCACCAGATAACCCTTGTACTCAGAGCCTGCTCTCCACAGGGACTCCCATGGTAGCTCCTCCCATGGGGACCTTTAGCACAGCAACCAGTGTGACTTTTCCAGAAGTACAGGGATACATTTGTGACACTTCACATGAGTTATCTCATTTGATCTCTTCCAACAATCCCGTGAGGATGACCTCAATGTCCCTATAAACATGTAACATATTTTAAGAATCCTATGTAAAATATCAGGACTGTGTTGAAAAGACAATGGTAACATTAAACCATTTGCTATTTTTCTTTTAAATAAGTTCCCATCTTCATACAGTTCTTCTATAGCCACAGATGTCTCCTAATAAAGTATCTACTCTAATTTAAATAGGCCAGCCTGGTCTACAGAGAGAAATTCTAGGACAGCCAGGACTACACGGAGAAACCCTGTCTTGAAAAACAATAACAAATCAAGACTGCTAACCAAGTACGGCAGACCATGTCTATATTCCCAGAAAATAGAAGGCTGAGGTAAGGGGATCAGGAAGTGAGGTCATCCTCAATCACATGGCAAATTGGAGGCCAGCCAAGACACTGTCTCAAGAAAAAAGAAATTTGGCTCTAGCATGTTAAATAAAATTTACAGGAGACCACTGCTTTGAACTAAGCTCCAGAACTGAGTTCCAAAAGACTATTGACTAACAATGAAAATGAAATCACTCATGCTGAGGTTCCATTAAGCTAAAACTAAGCCTTGAACCTGACTATCAGGATTAGAAAGCTAACAGCCAAATTCTGCAAACAGACCAGCTTCAGCTGGTATGATAATGAGGCACCCTCTGCCTTCAACTTCAGGAATCTAATGGTAACTGATCATTTATTTTTCTATTGTTCTGTCCCCAAGGCCCTACCTCAGGAAATAAAAAACTGAAATGACCAATTTGCCTTTTGGTTTTTGTTTCTTCTGTCTTCAGCCATTTTTCTATCTATAAAACCAATTTCTCAAGTCTGGGCCATTGGAACATTTATTTTATTTTGTAGAATGAAGTTTGGCCTGGTTCCTGAATCAAAAATGAAGCCATTTAGGAGTCTTAAGATAACTGCTGTAATTTTGTCCCTTGAAAACTTCTTCCTAATAAAGCTGAGTCATTTAATCTCTCTGAACCTGAGGTCGTTCAACAACTACAGGAACTACAGCATCCACCAGGGCCAGTGAGATCTGCTCCATGAAACAATATTAACTATAAAATCACACACAGAGAAAGAAAATAATACCAACACAGGAAAAGCCAGTTCCATGGGCGTGTTCGAGCTCAGGTTATGATCAAATCCCTATATGTGGTTGAACCTAGATGGCGGATAGGGAGATCCTGCCATTGTTGAATTCTTAATCTGGTCTCCTTTTTCTTGAGTAAAGAATGAATTGCTAGCCAGGCCTGGCAGTACATCACTGTAATCCCAGCTAGTCTGAAGGCTGAAGCAAGAGGTTCACAAGTTCAGGGTCTGTGGGGCTATATATGGTGAATTTAAGATGAGTCTAGCAATTAGCAAAATCTCCTGTCTCAAAATCAAAAGTGAAAGGGGGTACTAGGCGTAGTAGTGAACACCTGTAATCCAGCACTTAGGTGGTAGAAGGTAGGATACAGAGACTCAAAAGTTAAGAATATGTCATGCACTTGCAAAGGATTCAGGATTCAGTTCCCAGAACCTATATGGCAGTTTGAAACCATTTGTAATGCCAGTTTCAGGTGTTGTGATGTCCTTTTCTGGCTTCCATGAGCAGTGCATATACAAGATTTGCAAACATATGCTGGCAAAACATTCATCTACATTAAAAAATATAAGCAAAAAAAATCTTGAGGTCATACTAGGCTATACATACTGAGTTGGAGGCCAGCCCAAGTTACATGAGACCCTGCCTAAAAACAACAACATAAAAAGAAGGCTAGAAATTTAGCTCTATGCTAAAAAGTTTGCCTGGCATACACAGGGTCTTGGGTTCAAGTCCCAGCACCACAAAAAATGTAACAGAGTTTGACCAGTTGTTCTTCAGAATATTAACTAACAAATCATTACTAAAGATGGGAGGTCCAGTCCATCTACAACTCAAGCAATGAGGTAACCACAGCTGAAAGTTGTTCCTCATGAGGCACTTATGTTTACCTTCTAGCCACCTTGGCTTATGGGGAGACAGAGCAATTGAACTTATTGGCGGACCCTTGTTCATGTTGGGTTAGCACGTTTTATCTCACAGTTTTAACTATGGCGTACCTGAGTGGTTCTCTGAATTGATCCTACTTGTAGTTCACTGAGTTACTTATACGTTTCGATCATTTTCCATCAAGTTTGGAAAGTCTCTAGCTATTATTTTTTCAAAGAGTCTGACCATCTCTTTTCTTTCTAGACTAGAATCCCCACCATGTGTGTTGATTCACTTGATTTCTGCTTCTCTCTGAGATCTTGCTCCTTCCCATTCATTCTTCTTTCTGATTCTCATGTGGGAGGTGCTCCACTTGCCTGTTCTCAAGTTTGCTGGTTCTTGCATCTCCCTGCTCTGCCGTTCACTCCCCTAGTGACAGCTTCAGCTCCAGAGCATCTGTGTGGTTCTCTTTTGTTCTGTCTAACATATGCTGATGATCTCTTTTCAGGGGTTGGTTTTGTTTTTTGCTTTTCATATTTTCCTTTAGTTCTTTAGATTTATTTAAAATGGAATGCTTAAGGGGCTGGAGAGATGACTCAGAGGTTAAGAGCACTGGCTGCTCTTCCAGAGATCCTTGAGTTCAATCTCCAGCAACTGCATGGTGGCTCACAACCAGCTATAATGAGTTCTGGTACCCTCTTCTGGTTTGCAGGCATATATGCAGGGAGAATATTGTATACATAGTAAATCAACCTTAAAAAAAAAAAAAAGAAAAAACAATGGAACACTTAAGCCTTTGTCTAGGTGGGTCTCATCAGATAACCTGCATATCAGACATTTACATTATGATTCATAACAGTACCAAAATTATGAAGTAGCAATGAAATAGTTTTGTGGTTGGGGGTCACTACAACACAGGGAACTGTTTAAAAGGTCACAGCATTAGGCAGGTTGAGAACCACTGTTTTAGAGAATCTACTATCTGGGCTTCTTTGGGAATAGTTTCTACTGATGAGTTTTTCTTTTGTGTATGACTTATAATTTTTTGTTGAAACAGGAATTTATGTTTCAGTCATTTTTCTTGGATAAATATATCTCAATTATGCTGGACAGTGGTGGCGCACGCCTTTAATCCCAGCACTTGGGAGGCAGAGGCAGGCGGATTTCTGAGTTCGAGGCCAGCCTGGTCTACAGAGTGAGTTTCAGGACAGCCAAGGCTATACAGAGAAACCCTGTCTCAAAACCACCCCCCCCCCAAAAAAAAAAAATATATATAATCAATTATTGACACTTCTGGTTAATTTCCAGAGTTCTGAAAAGAAAGATTTTGACCAAATTTACCATTCTTACTCTGCTATTCCTCAGAGATCAGTACCTTATGTGACATTTAGAAAAAGGGTTGTCAGGCTCCAAAATAAACTTTAAAAGAAAACAGGTTAAGCCAGCAAAACGCTAATAGTTAAGAACTTTGTACTTGATCCTAAACTCCAAGTACTATTACAAAGTAATATTCTTCTCAGTCTGGCATAGCGATGCATACCTTTAATCTCAGTGCTTGAAAGGCTGAGGCAGGTGGATCTCTGTGATTTCAAGGACAGAGTGGTCTACATAGTGAGTTCCAGGACAGCTAGCACTATGTAGAGAAACCCTCTTTTTAAAAAAAGAAAGAGAAAGAGAGAGAAAGAGAGAAACTCAAATAAGTTTTTATTTTTCTCTATTTAAAAATAAAAACTTCTTTGAGTAGATTATTCAAATATTAAAATGGGGGCTAGGGGCATAACTCAATAGTGAAATGCTTGCTTAGCTTGCTTAACATACACAGGTCCTGAGGTCAAGGCCATTACCTCAAAGCCAAAGCTAAACTAAACTAAAACACACTGGAAAGAAAAAAATTGAAGTGCAAGGTTATATTTCTAGCATCTAGAAAAACATTTAGTACAGGATTCTAATATAAACAAAATAGAGATGTTATAGATTTTATTTTACAGCCTATTTTATATGAAATTTTCATAGGTCTTGTTCTGTGGTAATAAAACTGTCTGAGTGACTGTCTGATTAGGGTACAAGAGATATTTTTAAAGGCTGTATCACGTGACCCCAAACAGACTACATATAGAACAACCATCTTCTGATGGACATTTTGGTGACTTCCCAATTTCTGCTGTAAGAACAGTCATTTGAATACCTTCACATACTTGTTTGATACACTATACTTTCAAGTTGTACTTCTCAAATTAGATTGCTGTCACTCAATGACAGTCACTCCTAGGTATATGAAGAGGAATTTGTTCCAGGTCTCATCTTAAATGTCAAGCTCTGCAGATGCTCAAATTCCTTATATAAAATGGCATATGTGCATGCAGCCCCCACACATCCTCTTGTAGCCTTCACGTCTACATTACTTATAATGCCTACAGCAACATCAATGCCATGAAAACAGCTGCCATACTCTATTGCTTAGAGAATAATGACAAGGAAAAGAACTTGTCCGAATCCACAGATGTGGGACCCAAAATATGGAAGACCAACTGTATTCTCACATGCTTTTTGAAAAAAATTATTTGTTGTAATAGATATTTAATCTGATATTGGGGTTTCTACCCTGCCTTTAATCATTTGGTTCCCAAATAAAAGACACACAACCTTTTATATTGATAATAATCCTTAATCAGCACTAAAGCTGAGCATGTATCTACTCTCTAAGCTACAGAATCTACTTCCCCGTCAACAACCCCAAATTATAATTTGTCATGTTCTGTCTGGGCAGCTCTTAACTCCAAATGGCTAGCCCTCATGGCCATATTTTCATGACTCACCTAACCCATGGAATCTTCTCTTCTCGAGTTCTTTCTCCTTCCTCTCTCCTCATGGTCTCTCCTCAGACCCCAAGCCTGTGTCCTGCCTAACTATAAGCTGTTGGCATCTTTATTTGCCAAACAGGAATAACTTGGGGGACAAGGTTACATAGTGTCACTTGGGGCTACATGAGGATTCTCTCATCTCTGGGGATAACCAGGCCTTGTGGGGGGTGGGAGTGTTAGTATTTTAGCATTACAATACACAGCAAAAGACCAAACTTCAACATTTATTGGCATGCATGTGCATCTGCTTGTCTCTATGTACACTGTGTTTACAGTGCTTGAGGCAGGACAAAAGAGGACATGAGACTCTTTGGAATTAGAGTTACAGGCACTTATGAACCAATATAGGCAAGTCTCTGCAAGAGTAGCAAGTGCTCTTAACTATAGAGCCATCTCTCAAGCTGCATACCCCTGTACCCCCCACCTTCTCCTGCCACACACATATTTTGTTGTTACTGTTGTCATTGTCATTGTTGTTATAAGACAGTCTCAGGCTGTCAAGAGCACTGCCTGATCTTCCAGAGGACCTGAGTTCAATTCCCAGCAACCACATGGTGGCTCGCAACCATCTGTAATGGGATCCAATGCCCTCTTCTGGGTGTCTGAAGACAGCTATAGTGTACTCATATACATAAAATAAAAAATAAATCTTTTAAAAAAAGACAGAGTTTCACTATGTAGTTTTGTCTGGCCAGGAACTCACTACATAAACAAGCTAGTCTCAAACTTAGAGAAAGACCAATCTGTCTATGCCTCTGCCCACCATGTGCTGGGATTAAAGCAAGCGCCACCATGCCTGGTGCCTCCCACACTCTCACTCATATACTTTATCACAGTATCCCTACATCAATCAAAGGAGGAGCATGGAATCATGGGTACATTGAGACTACATTTAAAATTCCTGCAGACACACAGTGACGTTGATCCCTAACACTATTGTCCATGTCTATGTCCTCCTTGTCCATGGAAATACATTTCAAGATGTCTAGGACATGATTGAATACTGAACCCTATGTGAACTGTTTTTCCCCATATACCATTACCTATAATAAAGTTTAACTTATAGGTTAAGTATTATAAAAAGTTAAAAGTAATAATTATTAAAATAGAAGTTAGAACAATACACTGCTATGAAAACAATATGAATCTCTATAACTTACACTGTGCTCTGTAGCAACAATTTTGGAATTTTGGTTTCTTTTAAAAAACACAGTAATATTATAAGAATATATTTTGGTTTTAATCCCAGGTGTGGGATATGGAGCTGCTTCAGACTGTCCACAGCAGCTGCCTATGATTTGCCTCGTGCTCTGCCAGAGGCCTGATTTTGCCAGCAGCAGATATGTTCTACAATTATGTGACTTTGGAATTCTGGGGACTTTTCAGAGGGTATATAAATGCTAGGGCCCTAAGGGATGTGGCAGGTTGTTGGCTGTTTTGGGGTTTTGTTGGTATTGGTTTGTTAAGTAGTAATGAGCAAAGAAGATACAAGAATAGGAACAAATTAGATATCCTGACAGTGAAGATCAAACTTGCCCCAAAGAACTCAAACCTTCCAATCACCAGGAAGTAACCTATCGATAATATCACTCCATTTCTGCCCCCTGACTTTATTCAGAGACCTCTTTACTTTCCTCTCTATCCTTTTTTTCTCTCCTATCTAGTGTTAGAGGGTCAAAAGGGTGAAAAAAAAAAAAGGGTGGAGAAGGATGAAAGAAAGATGAACCCACAGAGTAGCCAAAAGACCAGGCTTCAAGTGGCACCTAGACATGGGGCTAGTCAGAATGGGAAATTTGGTTTCAAATGTCATGGAGAAAATGGCTTTTTTTTTCCCCTAAGAAGCCAACAAAAAATTTATTGTGGCTGCTACTGCTGGGATATCTCCCCATGGCTCTGCTCCCAGAGGGGATTTTCTGGGATCTTCCTCCTTCTCTTCCTTTTCCCCCTTCCTCCTCCTCTTCTTATAAATAGTTTCAAAAAAGTATGGGAGAATGGCTGTGCAACTGGAAAACTTGTGGGTGGAGGTGGAAGCCTTTGGGAAGCGAGGAGCATTGCAAAAAGAGAGAAGAAAAAGGCTCAGTCCCAGTAACTGAGCAAAAGACCAGGAGTTTCCCACAGGAGGAAAGAAGGAAAGAAACTGTGCCAGAGGAAGGTCTGCTCAAGGAAAAGCTGAAAAGGCAGGAGAACAGGATGATGAAACAGTCCATTTTGAAAGAAAGAGTTAATTTCAAATCAAGTGCACTGCCAGAGTGGGAGGAGGGGCAGCCTGGGGTAAAGAGATGATCACCATCAGCTTCCCAGTAGTCTACAGCACATGCCTGCTGATGGTGTGGAACAGGGTTATGATGAGGTAGGATGGCGTCCTATAGAAATGACAGATCTAAGGTGCTTTAAACAGGCTGTGGTCTCATATGGGAAGCACAAGCCTATGTGAAACAAATTCTAAATAACTGGGCCACTCAAAATAGAATTATTCCCCAAGACTGGAAGGGATCGGTGACAGCTGTACTAGAGGCTGGTCCACAGTTGCAGTGGGTAACATTTCAGAGGGAAGAGACTGTGAATATTTAGCAGTGAAATAGAGCAAGGAGAATGAATACAGTCAAAGAGCAGTTAGTTGCTAGGCAAAGGGTAGTACTCTGATATACAAGAACAGGTTCAGTTTGATGATATTACTATAGAACAATGTCACTTAGTGGCTTTAAGAGCTCAGGACAAAGTTGAGGAACCCAGAAAAAGTTCACCTCATCTACAAAGATTGAGAAGCCTTCACTGACTTTACACAGATTAGTCTCAGCTGTGAACAAAGCCATATCAGACCTTGAAGCAAGGCAAATGCTGATTGAGACCTTGGCATTTGAAAATTTGAATACTGAACATAAAAAAAAATATTAGACCATTAAAGGTGTGGGCACTGCCTGTGGACAAGTGGATAAGGAGTATGCTCGATATCAGTTCTAACATGTACCATGCATCAAGCTATGGCTAGAGATCTCCAATATCAAAATGCCCAGTGCTTCAATTGTGGGAAATACAGTCATTTGCAAAGATACAGTGACCAAGCTGCTGAAGGTCTCAGATCTCAAAATGCCTGGTGTGTTAACTTCAGGAAATATGGTACTTTGCTCCAGAAAAGTAAACAAGGTATCTCTAAGGACAATGATTTTCCTAAATATAAACCAGAAAGAAGGCCTAGGCTTCCAGGGGTTTTAGGCAATGTGGCAAGGATTGCCACTGAACCATGAGTGTAAGTTAAAGAGAGAGATCCAAGGCAATTTCTTACCATCAGAAAACAGCCCTGGGGGCCTGGCTGGCTTGAGACTGCAACAAAAAGTATAAACTGTTTGCTTCTTGTCAGCTAAGACATGAATTAAATCAGGCTATATACTATATGGATGTGTTAACATCATCAGAATGGTTAACATCAGAATGGAAGCTTGCAAAAGTTTTGTGTTGGGGACAAAAATTTGTTTACATTTCTAAAAGAAATAAAGAGCTATGGCTATCATTAAAACCAATAAAGATTAGAACTGAGTGAGAGAGATCACCTGAAAACCTTGGCCAATCACCCAGAAAGCATTTATTTCATTGAAAATGTCTCTGTTTATAATTTTCCACTACACTCAGCACAATTAAAGGCTTAAAACAGAAGGGCGGGAGACATGCAGTGACAATTTTAGAATTTTGGCTTCTTTAAAAAACATAGCGGGCAGTGGTGGTGCACGCCTTTAATCCCAGCACTTGGGAGGCAGAGGCAGGTGGATTTTTGAGTTCAAGGCCAGCCTGGTCCACAGAGTGAGTTCCAGGACAGCCAGGACTACACAGAGAAACCCTGTCTCGAAAAACAAAAACAAAACAAAACAAAAAAAAAAAAAAAACAAAACCACAGAACTATTATAGGAATATGTTTTTGTTTTAATCCCAGGTGTGGGGATGTGGGGCTGCTTCAGACTGTCCATCGTAGCTGACTTATGATTTATCTCTTGCTTTGGTGGTGGCATGATTTTGCCAACTTTAAACAGTTTCTGTGATTGTGTAACTTTTGGAATTCTGGAGACTTTTCAGAGAGTATACAAATGTTAGGGCCCTGAGAGGCATGTTGGGTTGTTGGTTGTTGGTTGCTGTCGGTTGAAGTTTGTTAAACAGTCAGGGGAAAAGAAGAAACAAGAAAAAGAAGAAATTAGATATCCTGACAGGGAAGATCAGACTCGCCCCAAGGAAACTGAAGCCCCCAATCGGCAGGAAGTAGCCTAACAATAATGTCACCCCCTTTCTTAACCCTGACTTTATTCAAAGAGCTCTTTCCTTTCCTTCTATCCCTTTTTCTCTCCTTATCTATTATTAGGGGGTTGAGAGGGTGAAAGAAAAAGGGTGGAGACAGGTGGGGAAAAAAGGATTCCCCAGGAAGCCCACAAAGTAACAAAAGATTGGCTACAGTACTCAACTTTTTTGTTTGATTGGTTTCACAGGTTTTGTTTTTGTTCTGCTTTTTATGAATATGGATAATTTGCATGTATTTGTGTGTGTGCCTGTGCATATGTGTGCACCTCCCCCCCCCCCCCCGCACACGCATGCAACCATGTATGCACAGTGCCCTCAGCGCCCGCCATAAGAGGGCTTCAGATGCTCAGGAACTGGAGTTACAGACATTCTTAGCAACCATATGCCTCTCAAGAGCTTGGATTAAAAGTGTAAACTATCACACCTGGCTTGTTCTAACTTTTCCTGTGCTAATGTGAGATCACACCATGTCTACATGATGAGATGAAGAAAGACAGCATAGGCATAGTGGGTAATGCAAGGCTTCTACGCAAGGACAGATCATTTGCTCAAGCCTCCAGCACAGTTGATTGACAACCAAGATGGCCATGAAGCAGCTGACAGCTGGGTTTCCTAAATAGTATGGATTTACTGAGCAAAAGGATAATTTGTATCCTAGGCAGTAAGGAGCAGGACACCCAAGAGATTTTATCAGACTACTTAGAACAGTGAGTAATTTATAACATAAATTATCTGGAAACAGGTTAACCACAAATAACTGAAAATACTCAAATCCAAAATGTTGGATAGCAAAAAAAAAAAAAAAAAAAAAAAAAAAAAAAAAAAAAACATAAAATTCTTACAAGGAAAACAGGCCAAATGTCACTTGACAATGATTTTTAAAGGCTTACTTTATATGTATGAATGTTTTGCCTGCATGTATGTATGTGTGTGTATGCCTAGGACCCAAGTCAGAAAGTTGGAAGCTCCTCAGGCATCAGGAATATAAGTGGTACATAAACAAAGAGAGGCAGGCAAAATACCACCCATACATAGATATTTCTTTAAAAACATTCAAAACAATTCTGATGGGGGAATCCTGCTGAGGAATAATCTATAATGTAATCCTGCCAATTTCTCTCCAACTTAAAGGTCTTTTTCTTGAGAACTCAGTAGATCTTCATACTTATTCACATGAGGTCACATAAGCACCAGACATTAAGAGAGATACAACTGCAGAAATAATTCTCAGGAAGTTTACCCTCTACCCTCACAATTTTCCTGGGACCAACCCAAGAACCAAGACAAGAATCCCACATCTATTCACCATCTCAGATACAATCTCTAATGAGATTTAATGGCAGTGGTCTCTTCAAAAAGACTGGACTCTACTAGGAGGTCAGGGAGAGGCCAGGTTATCTATCAGAGGAAGTACTGCAGGCAGCACCAATTCCAGTTGCAAGATTTCTTGGTAAGTAAGCCTGACGGAAGAAAAAGTAATTCTTACATTCCACACGTTTTTTACTTTTGAAAAAAAAAAAGTATGAAATAGTGAGTGGAATGCCAGGCCTAGACTTGGAAGACAAAGACCCAAATTCTAGCCCTGCTGAGTCACTGACATGAATTTTGCAATTTGGTCAAACAAAATCTTAACAGCTACACAGAACCCAAGCTCTACTTAGTTTGTATTTAAGTTCTACCTATGTTGTAGGGAATAAAGCCAGAAGTATATAAATCAAATCCAGTTCATGGTTTCAGCATCTGGCAGAGAACTGGAGTTACAGGAGAGAGAACTAAGCAGTAGATTTAAGCAGAGACCAAGGGCTGTGAGACCACCCTATTTAGAAGCAAAATGACAGTGAATCTTGGATCTGCTTCATAGGCATAGTCAAAAGTTAAGACCTAATTTCATCTGGGCCAAAGGTCCCTAAATTATGAGGAAAATATCCAGTTTCAGGGGAAATACCAAAAGTGTCTTAAGAAAGTAATATCAGTCTCATAATCATTTCCTTATTCAGGAGCTTCTGAATTCCAGAAAGATGTAAAATGAAGTGCATATGTGCAGAGTTAAAGCCATAGTATTAGTAATTTTGTGTTAGAAATCTTGCTGGGCAGTGGTGATACACGCCTTTAGTTCCAGCACTCGGGAAGCAGAAGCAGGTGGATATCTAAGTTCGAGGCCAGCCTCATCTACAGAGCAAGTTCCAGGACAGCTGGGGCTACACAGAGAAACCCTGTCTTGAAAAAACAAAAAACAAAATAGTAAAGAAGAAAAGCAAGAAAGAAGTCTGTCCTGTTGAGCTTGGGATGTAGCCCAATAGTAGAGCACATGTCTAGCTGCACGTGGCCCTGGAGCTCATCCCTGGCATCTCACTACATCTGCACATTAGCTGGTACTTTATATGCTTTAAGGGATTTTGGACAGGCATGGTGGAACATGCTTGTAAGTCTAGCACTTGGAGGCAAAGGCAGGAAGATCACAAGTTCAAAATCAGCCTGGGCTGCATAACCTAAGCTATATAATGAGACACTGTCTTAAAGAGAAAAAGACTGATCCCAGAGCACGCAAACACATGAAAAAACATTCCACATCATGATAGTCATTAGGGAAATCTAAGTTGAAGCCACAATGAAATGCCATGGTGTACATTTTAAATTTGAAATTTTTGAATTAAAAAGACTGATGATTTCTAATGGTGGAGAGGATAGAAAGTGACTAGAATTCTCTATTACTGATAGAAATATAAAACATAATAACCACTTTGGAAGTGTTTAACAGCTACCTGTGATCCAACCACTCCACTCCTAGGCAAAGGAAAACTATCCATTAAAGCAAACAAACAAAAACCCCACCTTGAACATAGGCAAGGGGCTGGCTGCAGCTCAATTTGTACAGTGCTTGACCAGCATTTACGCACACACACGTATGTGCATGCATGCATATACATACATACAAACCAGTAGAAATTCAATTTTTAGATATGAAGGCATACTTTATTAGATTTATAAGAGTAATTATAATATTAAGGGATTTTTTAAATCAGGCAATCAGTTGAAATAATAAAATAATTAAGGGAAGGTGACTGTAATTTATAAATTCAATTTAAAACTTTCAAATAAGTTTAATGAATTATTCAAAGGAGACCAACATTAATCAAAAGGCCTTTCAAAGTGATTGTTAATTTTTTCTAAAATCATAAATAGAATGAAAAGTTTCAGTGTTTACACTTAGAGAATTAAACTTAAAAAATCCTTAAAAGAACTAGATATTTTAATTTTCAATTTTTTATTTATTTATTTTTAGTTTTTCAAGACAGGGTTTCTCTGTATAGCCCTGGCTGTCCTGGAACTCACTCTGTAGACCAGGCTGGCCTCAAACTCAGAAATCCACCTGCCTCTGCCTCTCAAGTTCTGGGACTAAAGGCATGTGACACCACTGCCTGTCTCTTGATTTTCAATTTTAATAACTCAAAACTCACACATTTCAGTTTGGCATGGTGGTGCCTGCCTTTTTAATATCAGTACTCAGAAAGTAGAGGCAGGCAGATCTCTGTGAGTTTGAGGCCAACCAAGTCTACACAGCAAAACCATGTCTCAAACAAACAAACAAACAAACTTTTCAAAATCACTATGAATGATCTGGCATTTCTCAAAGCTCCATGCGTCAGGCTGGGGTGTGGCACCCAAAACCTCACCCAAACATGCTACTCACCCTTCATGGAAACATACCCAGTCACTGAGACTTCCAGAATCTCAGTTCTCTTATGCATGAAAGGAATGTCTCTCAAAATAAATATGAATACTTTAATGATTTATTATTAATAAATTTCTTTTTTATTAATAAATTTCTTATCAACGAATAGCATGTCAGTGGGAAAAACACTCAGAAATGTAGAGCAAGTACAGATATAAGACAGTCTTACAGTGAACTGTGACAGGCCCTGGACTGACTGCTGACAGACAGAAGAAAGGAGACTTAAGCATGACTCAGCATAGCCAGCTCATGGAATTTTCCCTGCAACCTCAGCTTGGGATGTCATATTGCATGTCGGTCAGAAGAGGAGCTGCCACAGGAGTCTGGCCTAGCCCATACTCACATAGCTAGAGCAAGGTATTTCCAGTAGCCTTGGCACATCCCAGGCCCAGCCCTGAGTCCTGATAACAAACTAAGACAAGAAGTAGCATGCAAGCTGCAGGCTGAAATGGGTTGGGAACCTGGGTTATGTCTTCCGGTGGGAAACTTAATAACAACAGCGGACACTCACTTCCCTCTGAGATGCCCAGGAGAAAGGTACAGAGCAGGAAGGGCCCAGCTAAGACGACAGAGTCTTGGTTACTGTAACTAAGAAAAGCTCTGGGGAAATATCAGGGCTCTGGGAACTGATGAGCAGAACAAGCTTTGACAAAGCAAAGGACCAACTGGGAGTAGTGCCTTCTTGGCGACTAACTTTCTCTTCTAACTGATAGATTTGTCATCTGTAAAAGGTGACAGCCTTAAAAAAAACAACAGCATTAGCATCCTGGAGTCTGCTCATGAACCTTCTCTGGGCTTCATTCTCTTCCATACCTTGGCCCATGTGAATAATTAGTATACAGAGCCAAAAAACAGAAGTAAGTGGTGGAAAACATGATAGAGTAGCACACACCAACAGAACAGACCAGTTCCAAACCGTATCCAACAGCTTTTTCTTCATGGGCTTCGTAAGGAAACTGTGTGGTGGAGTTAAAAACACCTACTACTACTGACTCAAGGCCTAGGACAAGAGGAACTCGGAAGATCTCAAAAGTGACCAACTCTAGACTAGAGAAATGGGTCAGCAGCTAAGAGACAGAGAGAGAACTCATGGGTCAAGAGGGCATCCTGAGAAAATTCTTTGTACAATGAGTAGAAAACCAAGAAAAATCCCTGTACAAAGAAATCTCTACCCCACAATAAACATGAGCTCTGGAGAAAGTTGAACAACAAAGTCCCAGGGTCCCTAGCTGTGAAACAGGGAGAGCAGCTCAGAGAGAAGGAAAGAGTATCTCTTCTTACAAGCCAGAGGGGGACAATTGGAGAGAGACGTGGGGCCCAAACTAGTGCTTTAGAACTCAGGCTGAGCCGATGCACATGGATCTCCCAGTGACCTACAACCTAGAGAAGCCCTAAGGGAAAAGTTTTTAAGAGTGACAGGTTTACTGGGCATGGTGCTACATGTTTTTACTCAGGAGGCAGAGATAGGAGAAATTCTGAGTTCAAGGCCAGCCTGGTCTTCAGAGCCAGTTCTGGGAAAGCCAGGACTACACAGAGAAACCCTGTCTCAAAAACAAACAAACAAAAACGGCAAGTTTTAGAGGACAATGCTGCTGAATGCTAGATAGGCAAAAAAGGAGACAATTCTGCTTTTACCCCTTGTCCTGTGACTGCTAGACATCAGAGAAATGCATCAAATGTTTTTTACAACTAAATGACACAGCCTCCTCTCATGTCACAACTGACCATCTCCAGGCTCAGTCAGCAGTCAGTGCTCTTAACAGCTGAATGCCACTGCCAAATGCCTGTCTTGGAATATAGGGTCTTCTCAAAGGCTGCACAGAAGGGATGCTTCCTGTAGGTCAGCACCACTATCCCCTGCCTAGCTTCCCAAGCCACACCCTTCAGAAAAAGGGCCTCCTGCTGCAGCTGGCCAGCTGCCAACTGGAGCTTGCAAGGAACCAGATGTCACCTTCCTGTGAAAACCCAGAAAAATGCAGAGATCAGAAGTGGAGATTTTCCAAAAGCCAAGAGTGTTCCCTTTTGTACTGACTGAATGTTAGGACTACAGTATCTTAAGAAGCTCCCATGCAGCCTAATGACAGGCCTGGGCTCAGGCTCAGAACTCACCATCGGTGCTGTCAGCTCTCCAGTAGGCAGATGTTAGCTGAAGTAAAAGGGAAAAAAAGAAAAAAGTTGTTATCCTCATTTCTCCAGACACTCCCCAGAGAACCTAGGAATTTCAGGAACATTGGGAGTGCACAGAACTGCTTGTTCTGTAAGGGTCACCAATGCCCCTGCTGCCCGCACCCCACATCTTACTGCTCTGACACTCAGGCATCTACAAAATGTGGGGTAATAACAATAACTGATAAAAAAAAAAAAAAAAAAAAAAAAAAAAAAAAAAAGAAGACAGAGGCTTGGAATCTGTGATCTTTCTGCCTCAGACTCCCAAGTAGTTAAGAGTTACATATACGCCTGCACAGGGAGTAGAAGAATCACAAATTCAAAGCCTCTGTCTCCAAATAAAAAAGTAAAAGGGGGCTGGAAACATGGCTCAATGGTTTTTGTTGTGTTGTTGTTGTTGTTGTTGTTGTTGTTGTTGTTGTTGTTTTTTAAAAGGCACTTGTTCTTGCAGAGGGCCCAGGTACACTTCCCACAAACACATGACTGCTCAAAACCTTCTGTAACTCCAGTTCCAGGGGATATGACACCTTCTGGGCTACATGAGCACTAAGCACATACACAATTCAAACATATATATATATATATATATATATATATATATATATATATATATATATACATACATACATACAAGGCTGGAATGTAGCTCAGTGATACAGCACTTGCCTAGTATCGATGGGACTCTATGCTCAACCAGTCCCCAGCACTAAAAAAGGAAGCAGGCATGCTCTGAGGGCCAACATGCAATAACTGTTGAAGTAAAACACTCGTCTGGAACCACTATGAAAACAAAACTCACAAAGTTGTTTCCTCCAAAGTGCTTTTTCTTTCTTTCCTCTCTCCTCCATCCAGCTCCAGATGTACTTTCTCCAGGCAGCTGCATCCAATCCTCAAGAGCTACCTGCACTCCTGATTCTCAGATGCTGGCCTATCTCACTGTGCAACTTGACACTAATGAAGCACAGGCCTACGTGACCTACCATGCATCCTCTATTCACACCCCCACCCCTTATCCTCTCTTGCTGAGGCCCCTCCTTGCCATACTTAAGAGCACACCTTAACATTAAAGCACCCCCATCCCAGGAACACACAGGGAAGGGATAGCTACTTTGAATATTCTGTAGACTACTTCTTTTCTAAAGCCCACTTGTGGGCTGCTCAGGCCACTGGTCAATAAACAGCAAAGTGGGAGACAGACCAGCAAGCTCACTTGTCTACAGAAAATCAGTTGTCATGATAGATTATGTCAAAATGAAACAGAATGTTTAGAGCATTTAATTCAATAAAACACTGAGTATTTTGCCTTGCATAGAGATCCATGCCAAAGGCACAGGCTCTGCCCAAAAAGTGCCAATAAACTGTTACTAACCAACATTAGAAGACAAATATGGGATGAAACATGAGAAGCAGCTACCAGGACCTGAACCCAGGGCTAATTCCAGTCATGCCATTTCTACGTGTATGACTTTGAATGAATTGTGTCACCTCTTTGTATGCAAAGTCCCTATCACAGAGTGGCAGCACACACATACATATGAACACACTCATGTACACACAAATACACACATGTTGGCTTTTAAAATTATCATCATATTAAAATAGAGAGCCATAGCCAACTGAATAGATTGGCAAGTTTAACTCAGGAAAGCCACTAGTTTTGAAGAATAGTTTAAATTTTGACAGAACAAGAAGAAAGGACCTGAAGAAAACAAGGTCACTAGAAATAAGAAGCAGAGGACAGACGCTAAAAAGCAGCTTGAGGAAAAGTGAATAGTCTCAAAGGCAGCTAAAGAAGTGACCTTGAGTTCAAGAGGTCAAGGGTAAGACAACATTAAAGTCTTGTCTTGTTGAGCAGTGTAAGAAGGAAACAGAGTCTCACTGTATAGTTGAAGATGGCCTGGAACTCACGATATGACTCAGGCTGGCCACAGATTTTCAACCCTCCTGCCTCACCTCCTGAGAGCTGGGACTGCAAGCACAGGCCATTATGTTCAGCCACTTGGAAAGCCAGCTGAGGCAAACTTCCCATTCAATAAGTGAATAGTTTATTCTCTTTGCCAATTTCCCATCTTCCACTTTCAGGTCCTCCTTCATGGCAGGTAGCCACAGGCTCAGGTGAGGTCTCAGTGAATGAGCAGTACAAGCTCTGCATAGGATGCCTCTGGACAAGAAATCAGCCTGGGGGCACTTTCTCTACACAACTGTCTCTAACCCTCAGGAGCAGCCAGTACTTCAGTCTCAGACACTAGTTCTACCTCACCACACAGCTCAATACTAACGTAGGAGCAGCCAGGTACTTCTAGAACACAAAAAGTAGGGGCTCATTCAAAAGAAGCAACACTCTACCAGAGGCAACAAAAGAGAAGGCCCACAAGAATTTTCTAGAAATACAGTGACCTGAATGAGGCATCTGGCTCCGACAGAAAAGTGTTCCAGAAAGATGAGCTTCCCTCCCAAATGTACTGACCTCCTCCTAGTGATTCTGAGCACAGCCATTGCCCCAAACTGACCTCTGTCTTCCCCAGCTTCTGCCCTACTAGCCTAATTGGTTTCCACCCTGAGCTTTTCGACTTTATCCAAAACATTTACTAAGCAGTGTCTTGTTCCCATGACAGTGTTAGGGACGCAAATGATGATAATGTAGAATTTGGGAGGACATGCACCCAGCACAGCATTTGGGATACTGCAAGAGAAAAGCAAGAAGGAACTGGGTGTGAACCCATACCAGAAATTGGGAAGTAGAGGCAGGAGGATGAGGAGAGTTCAAGGTCAGCCTCAGTTACATAAAAACTCTGTGTTTAAAAAATGGGCTGGAGAGATGGCTCAGCAGTTAAGAGCACTGACTGTTCTTCCAGAGATCCTGAGTTCAATTCCCAGCAGCCATGTGGTGGCTCACAACTATCTGTAATAAGATCTGATGCCCTCTTCTAGTGTGACTGAAGACAGCTATAATGTACTCATATAAATACATCTTTAAACAAACAAACAAACAAACAAAACAAAACAAAAAAACCTCTGGGGGCTGGAGAGATGACTCAGCAGTCAAGAGCACTGACTGCTCTTCCAGAGGTCCTGAGTTCAATTCCCAGTATCCACATGGTGACTCACAATCATCCCATCTGTAATAGGATCCGATGCCCTGAGGACTATGACGGTATACTCAGATACATAAAAAAGACAAAATTTAAAACAAACAAACAAAAAATTCTGCACGGTGGCACATGTCTTCTTTTTTTCTTCCTGGAAAAGCAACGTTTTTTTTTGTTTTTGTTTTTAAATTCTCGGAGATTATAATTACATTTCTCCCTTCCATTTCCTCCCTCCAAACCTTCTCATACGCCCTTCCCCACTCTTCTTCAGATTCAAGGCCTCTTTCTTCATTGACTGTTACTAGATAGATAGATAGATAGATAGATAGATAGATATTCCTAAATATAACTTACTCCATCCATATTATGTTACTTGTATATATGTTTTCAGGGCTGGTCATTTGGCACTGAAAAACCAATTGGTGTGTTCGTGCCTGGGGAAGACTACTTCTCCTACTCCCAGCTTTCCTGAGTTGCCTATAACTCTTTGTACAGGGTTGGAGCCTACCCACTACCCCCATTTCCTTTAATATGTCCATTGGTATCATCCTTGATCAAATCATATTTAGACACCCATGTTGGTGAGATTTTACAGGTATAGCTTCTGACGTTAATTATTAGGAGGAGACACAATCTTGTAGCAAACTCTCTGATCCTCTGGCTCTTAAAATCTTTCCATCCCCTCTTCTACAATATTCCCAGAGCCCTAGGTGCAGGAGTATTTTGTAGTATGTAGCCATTGGGATTGGGTGTCAAGTGCCTTTAATCCTAGCACTCAGGAGACAGAGGCAAATGGATCTGAGTTTGAGAGTAAGTTCTAGGACAGTCATGGCTACACAGAAAAAAACCTGTCTAGAAAACCCAAAAATCAATAAAATAAATAAAGACTTAGGGACTGTTGTCATGTAACTGTTAGCATGTGGTCGTAACCCCAGCACTTGAGGGGAACAAGCAGGGGAAAAGGGGGATCATGAGTTCAAAGCCAGCCTGGGCTACACTGCAAGATCCTGTCTCCAAAAATGAAAAGAGTTTGAGAGTTAACAGGGAAGAATAGGCAAACAGGTTTTAGCTGCAAGCAGGAAGAAGGCTCAGCATGTCCACCCCCAACATGAGCATTTGCATCATATACAGGGAAAGGGTGACAAGCAGGAGGCTACAGCCAGGATTGCTGGAGGCAGTGGGTGACAGAGCAACAGGGAAGGCACTGGACAAAGACTCAGGGTTCTCTCCATGATCTAGGGACTGAGTCTATCTAGTTGGCTCTTTGAGCTTCAGCTTTCTCAGATGGAGAATGGGAGTTATTAGCCTGGATAACCTCTTTCATAAAATTAAGAGACCTTCAGATTTTTAGGAATTTCAAAGCTGCCAGAGACCTAGAAATGTTGCTTGATTCCAAAACTTGTGAAATGAACAAAAAGCCCTGCAAAGGTAAAACAAATCCCTTAAAGTACACAGGGCAAGTCACTCTGGGAGGAACCTGTAAGCACGAGTCCTCAAAGCCAGAGGCACTTCCCGAACGCACTTCATAAACTCTTATAAACTGTAGAAATAACGGGCTATGCCCGGGCACACCTGAGGGGCTTTGGGCGGATGGATCACTTAATCTCGGGAGCCTCAGAATTCCTTCTACACCTGAACCAAAGTGGAACCCAGGGGTTCCAAGGAGTTTCCCCCGTAGACGTGGTGTAAACATCAGGAACAAGAAAAAGTCTCTCTTTACGCTCCTGGCATGGATTTCATTTCAGTATGATGGGGGTTACTAGAGCGCCCCATTCCGACAGATTAGAATTCGAGCTCTCATGGGAATCTGGCGCGAAACACTTTAGGGCTTGAAGTGTCAGTTTCTCTATCTGGAAAATGGGCCCCCGAGAGCGGGATTGAGGCCAATGTGGGCCGCCAAAGGGGCGGGACGAGTTGCCTGCGCCCGGAGGATGCTCCGGCAGCCAGGGGCTCCAGGGAGCCCGGAGCAAAGGAGGAGGCGGGTCCGTGCCTACCCGATGCCTGAGGAGGGGGAGGGATTGTGCACGTCCTGTCGCGCCGCGTCGTGCAACGCCGGCAGCCGTCTCCTCTAGCGGACACTCGCGGAACCCACGTCGCCTTGGCGCGCGCAACCCTTACATAAGCGTCCCCGGCTCCGGTGCCGGTGCACTTCCACCCACAGCGATCTTCAGCAGGAAGAGTAAGATGTAGATCGCCGCGGACACTCACCTCCACCCAGCCGCCTCAATCCGTGGCCGCCGCCTCTGACTGCCCCTGCCTCCACTGACAGGGAACAGCTGCGGTCTCCGCGCAACCAAACTTGCTGCAGCACTGGCTCCGCCCATAAGACTTTCCATTGGTTGAGACAGCCCAACCCCTCCAAAGATTGGATGAATAGCACTATCATTCACCGCTCCCCCTTTCAGGACTCCTCCCTGCACCCACCTACCCCTCGCGTTTAAGCCTTGGCGCCTCACGTCGGCTCCGCCCCTCGCGTCCCCAGAGGACCTTCTGATTGGTGAAGAGGCGGGAAGAGCCCACCCCCTACGCGCCACCGCCTACTCCCTTTTCTTGTAAGCCTCACGTGGGCCGTCTAGCACTGCCAGGGCCCGCAATAGGCGGAAGTGGTCCGTCTGGGAGCTCATCCTGATTGGCTGTCGGCGGGGGTGGGGACGTGCAATTCATTCAATCGGGTAGCACGTGTCTCTTAAAACCGCAACCATAACAGATACACGGGGGTTGTAGCAGTGCTGCCAGAGGCACTTGCTCTTAGCAGATATAGAAGAGGTCGCAGGAGAAGCATTAGCTAAGAGCAGGAGGAAGCAGAGAACGTCGGTACCACCTGGGGTTGTGTGTCCGCGTCATTTAGAACCTGCGTGAATGGGGGTGGTGGTCAGGAGCCCGCCTCTGTGTGACCTTGGAGCATCAGCTTCACGTCTCTGAGCTCAGTTTTCCGATCGGCAAAGCCTGGCCGCTCAGAATCTTAAAGGTTTTCTTTCTAGAAGGTTCGATTTAGCTAACGAAAGTCACCAAAGCAACTCCAGAGCCCTGCCTTCCAGTAATAGGAGAACAGGCAGTAAAAAAATACAGTCCATCATCATTGATCAGGCCAAGCGGAAAAATAGACCATTTCGGACAGGACAATCAGGAATTAAGAGAACATTGCGTTAAACAATAATTGCTTACTAACTCCGACTCTACTGTGTAGAGCTTGCCACTGGGCTGCTGCACAAAGTGGCACAGGTATGTAATACCAGTACTTTACTTAGAAGACTGAGGCAGGAGAATTTCAAGTTCAAGGTGGGCCTCTGTAGTGTGGCTTCTCTTTTTTAAAAGAAAAAAAAATGGCAATTCCAACCTTCTGGTCCTCCCTTTATCTGTCAGAACCCCTACCTTGCATGGAACCAATACAACTATTTATTAGGAGAATATGGATTTAAATTCCAATTTTCAGATTCATATATTACTTTTAAAAACTAAGTATGTGTTTGGTGTCGTGCTAGGAAGAGTGATGAGCAAGACCTAACGTCAGCCATTGCATCAAAGACTTCATATGCCTAACAACGACAAAAAAATGCCAGGCATAATGCCACAAAACTTTAATCTCAGCATTTGGCTGTTCTAAGGCTGGAGGGGCAGGAAGTGTGGGTTTGGGTTTTGTTTTTGTTTTTGTTTTTGTTTTTGTTTTGTTTTTTGGTTGGTTGGTTGGATTTTGCTTGTTTGAAACGACAAAGTCTTCCTATGTATTTTTTGCCTGGCCTGGAACTCACTGTGTAGTTCAGGCTGGCCTGGAACTTCTAGATTCAAGTGCCTCTGTCTCCTGAGTGCTGGATTAAAGGCATATGCCACCACACTCAACTGAGAAGCAAGAGTTTTAGGCCTGTCTGGGCTACATAAGAACTTGTCTCAAAAACCATATCATTATTTATTTATGGGCATATCTGTGTATAAGGTCAACGGTGTGTCAGTTAACCTGGAGCTGGAGTTAAGTCAGGAAGAGTTCAAACTCTGTGACTTTGGGCAAAGGCCTCTACCTCTCTAACTGGATTTCCACATGAAAAGAGATTACACTTAATGGTGACTGAGTCTTTCCATTGCTGATCCTAATTACTCTTCTCGGTATGGAACCTTGTGATTTCCTGTCTATAGATAACTTTCCTCCACTACGTAGGTATAAGGCATGGATCCCAGTGTCCTTCAGAAAGGTTTAGCTGGCCATGCAAAAGGGTTTGTGTGAGATGGTGTGACTTGATCCTTCTTGGTTCCTGTAAACGCTGAGTTCCGAGCAGAGGACCTGTGTTTGCCTGAAGGTTCACATGACTTCTACACCCACCCCAAATGACTCAGACATGAACAAAGAAACTGATGGAGACAGAACCAGAAAGTGAGAGGACAGCCGGCAGTGGTGGCACATGCCTTTAATCCCAGCACTTGGGAGGCAAAGGCAGGCCGATTTCTGAGTTCAAGGCCAGCCTGGTCTACAGAATGAGTTCCAGGACAGCCAGGACTACACAGAGAAACCCTGTCTCGAAAAACCAAAAAAAGAAAAAAGAAAAGAAAGAAAGCGAGAGGACAGCTGTGGACAAAGGCACTGCAGGCCCTGAGCGTACGCTCTAGCATCGTTTTATGTAGCTCAACTTAGATTAGGAAACAAGACAATTGTTTACCCAGGCTTTCTCCTGTCCCATGATGAGTTTCCCTGACAGAGATGGGGATGGCTCGCGTTCCAGGCCCCAGAGGCCAAGTGACCAAGCTGCCTGACCTAAAGCTGGGGTGAGAAGTTTTAGCATGGTTGTAAACTACTTCTCAGCCTAGGCTCAGTACCATTCATGTTAGAATCTCTGGTATGAAGGTCTGCCTTATAAAAGTAACCTGAAGTCAGAAACAGTGGTAGCGTCCCAAGCCACCCAAGCCCATCCCTGGGGACTGAGGGCCCTGTATTTCCATGCTGGTTTTGGAAGCTCTCCAGATGGGAGGCCTCGGAAGTATTTCCCAGGCTTCTGTGGTTATAACCTTCCTGGTGCTCTAAAAACAAAACCAACCTGATTTCTGGGCTCACACCCACTCTTAAAGATTATGTGTCAGGAAATCTTGGGTGGAGCTCAGAAATTTTTTATTGATTTTTTTTTTTTGACTGATAATGAGATCTTGGGAAACTTGGCTAGAATCCTAGGAAATTTCAACAGGTAAGACCAGACAAAAGGGCATACCCTGGCCTTAGGCAGGTTTGGCCAGGAGTTCGGCTGTGATGCATAGGATATATAGGATATGAACCCAGGACAGATAGGGAGGGAAGTGTATCCAGCATCTCAAGGGCTTCTATAAGGCCTTCTTTGTGTCTTCCACTTTCTGGAGAGTGATGTGGTTTTTGTCTTCTAATCCCTTGCTCACATTTCAGTACAGCCACTGTAAGAGTTGAGTTTGGCCAGGTGGTGGTGGTACCATTGGTTTATTTTTAAATATGGTATCAAAGCCAGGTGTGGTAGCACATGCCTTTAATCCCAGCACTTGGGAGGCTGAGGCAGATGGATTTCTGAGTTCAGTGCCAGTCTGGTCTACAGAGTATGTTTCAGGACAGTCAGGGCTACACAGACTTGACTTAAAAAACCAGAGAGAGAAAGAGAGAGAGAGAGAGAGAGAGAGACAGAGAGAGAGAGAGAGAGAGAGAGAGAGAGAGCGATAGTTTAGTTTAACAAATATTTGTTCATGATAAATAGAAACCTGCCCATGAGAATTAGTTTTAAAGGATTGGAGTAAATGAAACTGGCCCAGAGGCCAAGAGTCCTGTACTACAGGGGACTCCAGGCTTCTTGTATTTAAGAAAGGAAGAATTGACAACCAACAACCTGTAGCAGGCCAACTCAGGTCTGGGTATGGGCAAACAAGCAGCTATGATGAGCTATTGAGGGATAACTCTTTTTTTTTTTTTTTTTTTTTTTTTTTTTTTTTTTTTTTTTTTTTTTTTTTTTGGTTTTTCGAGACAGGGTTTCTCTGTGTAGCCCTGGTTGTCCTGGAACTCACTCTGTAGACCAGGCTGGCCTTGAACTCAGAAATTCGCCTGCCTCTGCCTCCCAAGTGCTGGGATTAAAGGCGTGTGCCACCACCACCTGGCTCCTTTTTCTTTTTTAAGGTGTTATTTATTATTATTTTCTGTGTATGGCTGTTTTGCCTGGTATTCCCAGAAGCCTGAAGAGGGCATCAGATTCCCTGGAACTGGAATTGCAGGTGGTTGTGAGTTGTCATGTATTTGCTGAGAACTGAATCCAGATCTTCTGAAAGAACAGTAGGCAAGGGTCCCAGATCTTTTCTTTTTTAATATTTCCATTTTCCAGGTCCTCAAGGAATCCAGGCCACATTACTGGGTCTCTGGGGATTGTTTTCATATTTCAGTACTGCTAAGCCATGCTGAGCCATCATAACAATGAGGGAAAGGTGGCCCTCTGAAAGTCACTGGGTCTGTAGCAGTGTCCCACCAATCCATGACCAAGGAGACATGGGTTAGTTTTAAGAGCATAGCACTAAGATCCTTGAGCCCACATATCTCCTGAGAAACCAGGAAAGTTAAGCACAAAAGATTGTCTTTCCATTGAGAAAGATGTTTAAAAGAAAGAGAGAGAAGAGGAAGAGAAGAGAAGAGAAGACTCTGTTCTTCCATCCAGGAAGTTGAGAATTGGAAGTGACTAATAGCCCCTGATCTCTGTTATCTGTTGATCCAGACCATATCAAGCCTCTACAACCAGGACTGGAGGCAGGTAGTAATCTAAATGACTCTTATAGCCAGAGGCTTCCCCCAGGTTCTCACAACCAAGAGGAGAGGTGGCTTGTAGCCCAAATGACCTCTAGACTATCTGTATGAGTGAGAACAGGCCAGAACCTCAGGCCCTGAAGGTAGTACAGGTATCCTATCTCTAGAACCCATCTTCTTGGAAAAAATGACATGTACCCTGTGTCAAGTTTCAATGAAATTGTGCTTCCTCCTATACCAGGGATTCTACTACAACAGGAAAACTTTCCTTAAGTATGCTGGTCTTAAACAAGTTGAGAGTGAGCCACCTGCTGTTAGACTCTTGAGAAGTCTTGATCCAGGTTGATGAAGTCAGTCTGACCCTGGTTTTCATTCTCATTTCTTTGCTGTTTCCTTCTCTGCCTGACACAGGTACAAGTTCCCACCTGTTCTACAAATTTGGATCATTGGTACAATGTGCAAACTGCACAGCTGTGCAAAGCTACCCTATGCCCTTGCCTAGGTATAGTTTTGGGGTTGGAGGCAACTTAAATATCAACACCTCCCCCTATTGTGGTTTTCAAGTTCCCTTAGTCCTGCGGCTCTCCCCCTCTCCCACTCAATCTTTTAAGCTGCTGCCTGCTCTGGCTATTTGGTATGAACAGTCCCATCTCTACAAGTTCTTTCAACCCTTCACCAGCACTGGAGAGCCTTGGGATACATCTTCCCCATACTGTTTGGTTGTAGAGGTCTCTGTCAGCACAGGGATCCTCTCCTCCTCTCCTCTGAATAAATGGCCCCCAACAAGCAAAGGGATGGATGGTTGCCTCCCAATCTCATTAGGGTGACCATAACATCCCCTTAGCCACAGTACACATGAAGTTTCTGCCCTGTCAAATTGCCGTTTCAATGCCCACAAGCCCAAGTACACAAAGCCTGTGGTAAACACCTCACCACAGCCAAGTCATTGCCCACAGGTTGAGACCAGAAGAGAGATGACTATCCAACCCACTCAAAGCCACAGCTCCTCTGGTTGATCTAGTAACCTTATCAAGTATGAAGGGATGCTGTTCCCATTAGACAGG
Organism: Arvicanthis niloticus; assembly: GCF_011762505.2. Lineage (NCBI taxonomy): Eukaryota > Metazoa > Chordata > Mammalia > Rodentia > Muridae > Arvicanthis > Arvicanthis niloticus. Next base: position 112,981,816 of record NC_047658.1, on the reverse strand, counting down.
TGTGGATACTGAGGCTCCCAGAACTGAAGTGACCTCTGATCCCACAGCCTGGGACTCCCTGGCTGTGCTTTTTTGTATTCTGCTGGTTGAAGACCCCCATACTCGGGAGACCCTTCCTCAAGTCTCAGGAAATCACGACCACCCAAAGATCACAAGAAACCATACCTGGATGCAATCAGCAGAGGCTTTATTAGGGAAGTTAGCCGGCGGTCAAACCACAAGCTCTCTAGCTCCAAGAGCAAGGTTTGGCCTTGAATGGCGGGCTAAGGGGTCTTTTATAGCATGGGGTGGGGAAAGGAAGGCATTTTCACGAAGTTATACATGATTGGTTGTTTTACAAATTTTGAACATAGCACTGGGAAGACCAAGGGAGGGAGGGGTAACCAAGAACAGTGGAACATTTCAGAGGAATCTAGCCCAAATGATCTAGAGTCATGTGAAAATCACTCTGCACACTCATTCTTCTCAAAAATGTGGTCTTACCAAGTCACTATCCCCTATACCGTCATTACAAAATATTTCTCATTTCCTCCAGTCACAGCCCCACCTAGATGGCTTGTATTTTTTATGGTCAGGAATGTGTCTTCCTGCCTTGGGCCTCTTCCACCCATAGGCGGGCCTACTGCCTGAGGCTTGATTCAGGGAATAATGTCCTCCCATCCGGAATGTGCTCCGGGGAAGTGAAGGCCTGAAATCTTATTTTCAGTTCCTCGTTCTGGAATCTGCACTTTTCTGCCCAGGTCTAAGGGCAAAGAATCTACACATATTTCATAAATGGCCTTTATAATTTTTCACTCTACACTGGTCACCTTGGATCACCTAGGCAAGAAAGAATAGACTTCAGATGTCAACCAAAGGGCTTTGTTTTAACATTTGCTTCTTAAGGACATCTTAAGTCTTGAAGCTATAAGGACTTTGAACAATGTGTTTCCAAGATCTCCCATAAGATAAGGAATGCCTGGGACCTGGTTGTGCAAATAGCTTCTCAGGCCTCTGCACAGACTTGTTTCTGCAGTGGGCTTACAATGGGGTGCACGCTTGTGCTTGTTAACAAAGGGAGTTTGTGAACCCAGACAAGGAAAAAGCTCAAGAGACAGGACAAACCCACATCACCCCTGCGTATCTGAACAAGTTGTGTTCTTGGCTCTGAAAATTAAGCTCACCTCCCATACAGGAAACCTTAAGCAGTGAGCGCTCTTCTGCTCCGGGAGCTTTTATGGGTAGTTTTTCAGTAACTGTGTGGTTGTTTGCTATTCACTTTGAATCGCCTAAGTGATAAGGTGGAGGGCTGTGTGACGGCTTGGTGGGCAGAGCATTTGTCACCAGGTGATAAGGTTGAATTAAGTGAACCTAAGAACCTTCCCAGCTTCTCTGTGGGTGTCTAAAAACCAAGCGTGTAGACCAGTTGTCTGAACAAGAAAACTAGAAGCCTAGCTGGAGGGGGTGGCTTACATCTGTAATCCTATACCTTAGGAGGCTGAGCCATGCATGGTCACAGTTATGTGAAATCTCTTCCTGGGAGGCAGCTTCCTCCTCTGGCTAGTTCCTGGCCTCAGCCTTTCCTTCTGCCCAGCATGAAATCCTGGGAAATTGTTCAGGGACTCTTCTATCTTTCTTTCCTTTCTTTCTTTTTTCTTTTGTTTGTTTTGTTTTCTTTCTTTTTTTTTTTTTTTTTTTTTTTTTTTGTGGGGTTGGGGAGGTTGTCCTCTGTGAGTAGCCCTGGCTGTCCTGGAACACGATCTGTAGAGACCAGGCTGGCCTCAAATTCAAGAGATCTGTCTGCCTCTGTCTCCCAAATGTGCCGCCACCTTCCCACCCCCAGCTGGGGGGGGGGGGTCTGTTATTTCAATACGCTGATCGCTGATCACACAAGTTTCTCTCTTTTTGTTTCCTTTCCTTCAAGGATGGTCACAGAAGAAACTGTGCAAATCTGAAGCCAACTAAGGCTACACATAGTTTCAAACCAGCCTGGGTAACAAAAAAAGAACAAGGCCCTGGACTTAGGCTGTGCCATGTGTTTGGAATGCTACCCCTCTGCTGTAGACTCTAATATAGCCGCAGTGATCCCCAAGTTCCTGATGTTCATCACCTCTGTCCTGGTTTGCTTTCCATTGCTGTGATAAACACCATGACCAAAGCAACTTGGGGAGAAATGGTTTATTTGACTTAAACATCCTGATTACAGCCCATCATGAAGGGAAGTCAGGACAGGAACTCAAGCAGAGACCATGAAAGAAAGCTGTCAATCAGCCTGCCTTTGTATACAGTCATCACTACTGTCCTGGGGTGACACCACACACAGTAAGCTGTGTCCTCCCACATTTGTCAGTAAACAAGAAAACGCCCTCACAGCCTTACCCACAGGCCAATCTGATGCAAGAATTTTTGTAGTTGAGGTTTCCTCTTCCCAGATGAGTCTAGCTAGGGTCAAGTTGACTAAAACAAATATCCCCCACCTCCAAAAAAGAAAAGAAAAGAAAAGAAACCTAGTCACTGGGTATATCAATCACACTCCAGGGCAGGCCAAAGTGGTTGGCCAAAGCAAAACACTCTGTGGGGGTTTCATGCACTTTTTGTTTTATATTATTTTTTTTTTTTAAGATTTTATTTATTTTACGTAGGTGAGTACACTGTAGCTGTCTTCAGACATACCAGAAGAGGGCATCAGATCCCATTATAGATGGTTGTGAGCCACCATGTGGTTGCTGGGAATTGAACTCAGGACCTTTGGAAGAACAGTCAGTACTCTTAGCCACTGAGCCATCTCTCCAGCCCTTTGTTTTATATTATTGATTTTATTTTATTTTTGTCTGTTTTGTTTTTTTTTGTCTTTTGTTGTTGTTCTTCTTCTTTTTTTAAGAAACAGAGAAAGAACATGAAGTTGAGTGGGTTGGGAGGGGAAAGAATATGTTTTAAAATGTAATAAACATAAGAGAACAATTATGCAGCATAGCCTCCACGTCCAGCTCCCTGGGCCCCATCGCCCCTGAGAGCAGGCTGGGCCTGGCAACTTCCTTCTGAGAAACAGAATATAGCAGAGAGTGATGAATGTCACTTCTAACGTCACAGCCCAGAGCCTGGCTTCTGTCTTGCTCCTGCTCTCAGGCCCTCACACTTGCTTACGCTGACTGAAGCAAGCTGCTGTCTCCTGAGTGACTCTCTAAAGGGGATCAAGTAGTGACAGCCAACAAGAAACTGAGGCCCTTGGTCTAATAATAATCTGTGAAGAGCAGACTTCTGTAAACAGTTCCACGAATGAATGAGTGAGCCTGACGCTTGACAACACGTCCACTCCCTGGGCACCTGGGGGCCCACTGTACACTGTCCTTGGGAGCCCTTGAAAAGCCTGTACCAGGCTAAGCCGCTCCCAACCCCCCACATCCCCCCCCCCACATACACAGAGGAACAAAGAGATAATGACGGTGTGCTGTCTTAAGCTGCTAATGTTGTTTTAAGCCACTAAATTTCATTTAAGCTCTCTGGAGGTTTAGATGATATCCATAGAAGGATTAGCTCCAGAACCAGCAAAAACTGCTCGAAAGATAATGGGTAAAACTAAAGTAGGACAGAGCATGGTGGCACAAGAATGTAGTCTCAACACTGGGGAGATCTTTATGGGAGTTTAAGGCTACCTGGTCTACCTAGTGAGTTCCAGGACAAACAATGCTGTAAAACTCTGTCAGGAAAAAAAAAAAAAAAGGAGGAGGAGGTAGGACAGGTAAGCCATTACAATTGTCTCATTCAAGGTCTACATTCCTTCCCCTAGGTGATCTGTCCTGTAGCAACCGGTAACTTAACAGCCTTCAGTATTTAACACGATGTCTGGTCCTAAAGATACAAAGATAAAAATGATGGCTTCCTAGCCTTCAGGGGATGCTTGGTCTGGAGGGATAAGTTGGATGTGTGCACTGTTGGTCCGCTGGCTGAACAGTCTGCCTTACCCAGCGTCATGGCGTCAAGCAAACTTGTTGGAATGTATGGCTCAGGTCCAGATGTGGGAAGACGAGGGGCTGGAGAGATGGCTTTTCTTTTTAAAGATTATTTATTTTATTCATGTTAGTGCACTGTCGATGTCTCAGACACACTAGAAGAGGGCATCCTGTTACAGATGGTTGTGAGCCACCATGTGGGTGCTGGGAATTAAACTAAGGACTTCTGGAAGAACAGTCAGTGCTCTTAACCACTGAGCCATCTCTCCAGCCCCTGGAATCCTGTTTCAATCAAATAATAAAACAAAAATTGGAAATATGGGGCAAGAGAGTTACTAGGGGTTAAGGGCACTTGTTAACTAGCACCAACATGGTTGCTCATGGTGGTCTGTAACTCCAGCTCCAGAAGGTCCACCTCCCTCTTCTGGCCTCCTCGGGCACCAGGCAGGCACATGGTACACATATGTGCATGTAGGCAAAACACTTGCAACTGTTTTTAAATTGGAAATGTAGATTTCTTTAAAAAATTAAGTTACATTATTGGGTCTCTGTGTGTGTGTGTGTGTGTGTGTGTGTGTGTGTGTGTGTGTAGAGCAGCTGTGGTGTGAGTGTAGAGATCAGAGGACAACTTTCAGGAGCCAGTTCTCTCCTTCCACCATGTGCATCCCAGGCTGATGATAAATGCCTTTGCCCAATGAACCAACTTTCTAGCCCCAGAAATGGGGACATTGGTCATTAAAATGCCCAGAGTACTGGGTAAAATAAAAACCGAGTTTGTTCCAGATATGTGGATGTCCCTTAGTCTTCAAGTTATACAATTCTAAAGAATCTGCTAGCCCAGAACACCTCTTCCCAGTCTTGTCCTACTGTGGGTAGCCTCACTCCATGTTCATATCATTTTTTTCTATCTAACCCATTTTATAGATGAGGAAATTTACAAGAGACTGGTTCACACACAAGAATGAATGTCATCAACTTGCTTGGGACATGTGTCCAAGGCCCTCTGCACCCCAGTTAATTCACACAATGGCCTGGGTTCTCTTTATTGTTGTTGTTTTGCTATTTGTTTTATTTTCTGGGATAGGGTTTTTCCTGTGTAACAACCCTGTCCTGGACTTGTAGACCAGGCTAGCCTCAAATCCACAGAGATCTGTCTGCCCTTGCCTCCTGAGTGCTGGGGCTAAAGATGTTCAGTAGTGGTCTGCCTGGATCTAGCCTGAGTTCTTTGTCACCCTTACATTGAGAGGACCGAAGAGAGAAGGATGTAACCCAAGGTCACAGAACTTCAAGCAATGAAACTGCAGTCTACTTAGAAGGCAGTGCCCAGAGCCTGAGCTCTTAACCATGTGCTCTGCTAGAATATTGAGGGCAAAGCTAAGGCTGAAAAATGCAGTTCTCCTGACACCTACCCTGGCGCTGTCCTGTTTTCTCCCCCCGCCCCCAACACACACACACACACACACACACACACACACACACACACACACACACACACAACCTGCCAGACTGAGGATGTAGCATGGCCGGTACAGTGCTTGCCTAGCGTGCACAAGGATCTGTGTTCCATCCCCAGCACTATCTAGACAAGGCATGGTGATCCATACTTGTAATCCAAGAATTCAGAGGTGGAGGAGGGCAGGGCTCAGGAGTTCAAGATTATCCTCTGCTGCATATCGAGGCCCATCTGGGCAACATAAGACCCTGTCTAAAACAAAATAACAAAAGTCTGGCACTGAAATAATATTTACTATGGGTCATTTTTTCTTTGTGTCTCTGTCTGGGGTGTGTGAAGGTGTGTGTGTGTGTGTGTGTGTGTGTGTGTGTGTGTGTGTAGGCCAGAAGTTGACATCAGGTGTCAACCTTTAATTTCTCTACCTTTAATTTCTTTTTCTATTTTTAGTTTTTGAGAGAGGAACTAGCTGTGTAGACCAGGATAGCCTCAAGCTCACAGAGATCCCCTTGGCATGAGCACTGAGATAAAAAACATGAGTCACCTCACCTGGCCTCACCATTATACATTTTCAAATTACATTTATCTGTTTGTTTGCATACTGTGTATTCTTGAAAGCCACGGGGCATGTGTGGTAGACAGAGGAAAACCTGTGGAGCCAGTTCTCTCCACCAGGTAAATTCCGAGGTTCAAACTCAGGTTATCAGGCTTGGCAGCAAGTACCTGTACCCACTCAACCATTTCGATAGCCTTCACATTATTTTTTGAGACAGTGTCTCCCGCTGAACCAGGAGCTCACCAATGCAACTCAAACAGAGACTGCAGATCCCAGGGAGTTTCCTGTCTCTCCCTGGTGCTGGGATGACAGATGTGCCCTGCACATCCACCTTTCCACAGGGCCACCAGAGAACCAAACTCATCCTGTGCAACAAGCACTTTATGAATGAGCCATCTCCCCAGCCCCTGCAGGTCATGGTTTTGGATATGTGCCACTGACCTCCAGAGTGCTTTTCATCTTGTAAAACTGAAGGTCTAGAAGCCATTAAAACAAGTACTGTCTACTGTCCTGCCCCTACCTTACCCAATTCCACTCTGGTATTTATGGTTTTGACTGTTCTAGATTGAAGCTGTTCTGTTTCCTGTTCTGTTGTGGACGTAATCTTTGCTTAATGTCAATGAGATGAGTGGCATGGCCAGCCGAGGCCAAGGCCAGAGGAGACCAGCCAAGGTCTCCAGGGTGGAGAGGTCAGAGAAGACTGGAGGCAGGAGGGAAGACAGTAGGAGCCAGTCCAGCATTCAGAAGGATCTTGAGCTGGAAGCCAGCCTGGGCTATATAGTCGCACAGGGTGAAAGTCAATGGGGAAATGACTCAGAGATGTCTGGCCTTTGTGGCCTGCCCTTTGGTTTATGACAGCCACCTCAGCAACACTAACCTTTGCCTTCAAGTGATCTCCCATCATAGGAGTGAAGGCACCAGGCCATCTCACAAAGCTAGTGGCTTACAGACTAGTGCTAGCCTGTAGAACCATGGGGACCAGCCTGCGCAGTCAGTCCTTTCGAGAACCCCGGCCCTGCTATGGGAGGCTCCATGAGTCCCAGGGGAGATCTTTGGAGGGCCGACTCCACCGGGCACTGAGCCTCAGACAGGGCCGTGAAAAGTCCAGGTCGCAGGGCTTCGATGGCATGGATGGGCTGGAGGTCTCTGTCCAGGAGCGGCTGCCAGGGACCCTGGGAGACACAGAGCAGCTGATCCAAACCCAGAGAGGAGGCAGCCGGCGGTGGCTGAGACAATACCAACAGGTGCGGCTTCAAATTGAATTATCAGTTTCATGGGGAAGGGTGGGAACTCAGGACAGCACAGCTGACCTGAGGAACGCCAAGCAAAATACCCAGGAATTGAATGCATTTGACTAAAAGCAGTTGTGATTCCCTCCACCCCACCCCCTGTGGGCACTGGGGATTCGCTGAAGGTTGGAAGAGGGTGGGTGAATGGGGCCTGAGTGGAATATGGTCAGAGCTGTTTCTGTTTTGAGATGAGGTCTCACTAAGTAGCCCAGAGTGGCCTGGAACTCTTGATCCCACTCTGTGTTCTGAGAGCTCAGTACAGGCGTACATCACCACACTAGCTCTTCAGAGCTGTATTAAGATGATTGCTGTAATACTGCGTTGCAAGGGTGACTAGAGCAGGAGGCAGGGAAATTGGCCAATGCAACTTCTGGCAAGTTACTGTCTGTACTTCTCACCAGGGATGAAGAGAAGATTCCCCCACCCCTCCTGGCCCTGCCTCCCAGGGGGAAGGGTCTCCCCTCCCCCAGGAGCTTAGCTTCTCTTTCAAGGCTCTACCCCCACCTGGTGGCTAGGAGTGGAACACCACTTGAAGCTACTACTATGATGTTTCCCCTACTTTGGTCTTCCAGCAGGTGAAAAGAAGGTGGAGGAGCTTTGTCGCCAGCTTCCCCAGTGTGACCCTGAATCAGCCAGCCTCCCCAGAGACCTTGTTGGACACCAACAACTAGAACTGCTGTGACTGTCCCTCACTCCACCGGCCACACTCCTGTGCCTCCTCATCGGCCTCTACATGGCTTTTCTGAACTCTGAACTGTTCCAGCCTTTGAACTTTGTCTTGTGACCCAATGAGGCCTCTGACATCAGATCATTTAAGGCCCTATGTGGCTGCCCTTCTTAGTTCTGGCCTCTATCTCTTAGCAAAGACCTCCATAGGCCTGAGGAGAACGTTCTCTGCCTTTCGGGTTTAAAGACTCCCTGGACTGACATGTATGAAGGACTTGGGGACCTACACAGAAATGAGAGTAGCGATTTTGACCCCTTGGCCCCACACAGACCAGCCACCTACTTCCAGGTCAGAATTCAGTGAAGCCAAAGAAAGGCCGAGAACTTTGTGAATATCACCTGATCACAGGGCAAAGCTCCACCTGGTTTTCCGGGCAGCTGCTGGTGACTGGCCAAGACTTGGGCCTCCCTCATAGACTGTGAGCCTTCAAAGGCAAGGACCATGTCTGGACTGTCCTCGGTGTGGGTGCCGTGTGCCCAAGAAGCCGGAACATGCATAATGCTGCCTTTGGACTTCATGGTATCCTGATGAAGGAAGCAGGGAAGTCTTCCCTCCCTGTGTGACAGAGGGAAACTGAGGCCAGGAGTGGAGAAGAGGCCTTTCTTCTACACACACACACACACACACACACACACACACACACACTCACACGTGCCTGCACATTGCCTAACATTGGGGTTGAACACATTAATAAAGCCACTGAGCTGAAGGAAACTATTTGCCTAGTAACTAATACACAAGCTCTGAGCCTCTCCCAACTCCTGTGAGAGAGACCAGAGTCCACGGTCTCACTCTGAAGGGTAATACAGTGATGGGCTCCTTGTTTTCTCAGAGTTCAGAAATCTTGTAGGACCACTAAGGTACAAAAGAGGTCCTGGGCAGTATTTGTCCCTGGTGCCCACTGGGAACTTTGCCTGGAAGCTGGACTGAGGGAATGGAGCAGAAACTTTAAAAATTACATTTTTATTTGTGTGATCACACACTTGGTGTGTGTGTGCACATTTTTGCATGTGCATGATACAGTGCACATGTGAAGGTCAGAGGACAACTTCCATAGTTGGTTCACTCTTTTCACTGTGTGTCTTGGGGGTGGATCTCAGGTTATCAAGGACACACCGCAAGTGATTTCCCCACTGAGCAATCTTGCCAGCTCTATCTTTATTTTGAGGTAAGGTCTCTTGTAGCCAAGGCTAGCCTCACACTCAACATAAAGTCAATGCTGGCGTTGCACTCCTGATCCCCAACCTCTAACTGCCAGATGCTGAGATTGCAGGGTGTGTTAGTACGCCTGACCCTTGACCTTCTGGCATGGCCTCCAGAGCTGTGAGTCAGCTTCTCAAGTTTCTGATTTGGGGTCACTTGGGCCAGAGGACATGGGAATCTCATGTGTTTGAGGGAGGGATTTTAGCTGGAGCAGAGACCACTGCCACTTAGTAGGACTGCAACATTATCAGTCTGAATCACTGACTAGGAAATAGGGGTTGCACCCATAGCCTGTGCTGACCAAAGTTCATAGGAGGACAAGGCTGCCTCTCCTTGCACTTGCTGTGAATGTCCCTTTCAGACCATGCTGGCTGCATTGTGGGTGTTCAGGAAGTATCTTTTGCACATGGATCAACATGGACAAAGGCTAGATTTCAGACAGGCTATGGTGTGACTCAGAAGTACAAACTGCTCCAAAGGCCTCAACTGCAACGCCCTGGCTCAAAAGTCTCAGACCGCAACGCCCTGGCTTGGGCACTGCATGCATTTGCTGCAAACGACTTTTTTCCCTACTCCCCACTGCCTTCCACATCCCTGTTGCATACCTTGCCCATCTTTTCACTTCCATTGGTTTTATAGGCCACCGAGAAGGAGTGCTTCGAGCCAGGCTCTGTAACAGCTGCCTAGTCCCTCCTGCACTTGGAGCCTCAGTTTCTCTATCCATCAAAGGAGACGACCACCTTATCTTTCCAGATTTGGCAGGGAGGAGGCAAGGCCTCCTGAGTCAGGCCAGAACCATAGTCAGGCTGAGCTCAGATCTGACCAGAAAGAGTTGGGGGTTATGTAGCTTTTAGTTCAGGGTGGGCGTACTTCCTAGCCAATTAGCTAGCTGCCTCATGGAGGATATACATTCCCTACCTTCTAGACGTTTGTGTTAATATAGGCACAAAGGTTATGGTATCCAGAGGTCTCCCTAGCATGGGGCAGCATGACCTGTACAGAGACACATGCCAGGACTTGCCACTCAGTTGCCTACAGACAGCATCCGTTCAGCTGTCTGGATCTACATCCTCTTTTCAGCGCCCCCCCCCCCCCCCCATATGTGCTCTTATTCCTCTGGCCTCTGTGGGCAAAGCCTCTCAGTCTTAGACCAGGGGTCTTGGGTCTTACAACTAGCAGGCCTGGGACTCACTGCACTCGTCTGCCCTGCTCAGCTCCCGTCCTCAAGCCGCCTTCTTCTCCACCTGCTCAGTGCTGGGGAGCATATTCCTCATCCAGCACGGCTCCATCAGTGTTCCTTCTGTCCTCGAGTGGTTCAGACTGTGTCCGTAAGGCACAGGCAGCTGCCTGATGCTCTGTTACAAAACGGAATCGATGTTCACCAGTGCAGCATAGGGAGAGGGACCACACAGGAGGCCTGCTTTTCTGCACCAGGGCTGGGCTCTGAGCCTAAGTGGGCATCTTCTTCAGCTTCCTGAAAGGAAGAAGGCTGGGAGCAGGTTGGGGGAAGAAATCCTGCTGGGTAAGAGGGGCCTCATGGCTGCACTAGTAGGGAAGCAGTGAGGCCCACAGAAAACACTGTGTCCCCAGCCTCTCTCTGAGGCCATTTATCTTACAGATGAGGAGAGCAGAGCTACAGTGGGCCAGAGGCAAACTGGGACTGACAGCCAGAGCAGCTGCCTCCCAGGTCAGGCTTATGTTAGATGTTCAAAACCCCACTCTGAGGGAGACTGTGGGAGTATGGACAGCCAGTCAGAGGAGATGAAGAAGGCAGGGCCTGCCTCCCCTTCCCCCTCCCCCTCCCCTCCCCCTTCCTTTCCTCCCCCTCCCCCTCTCAGTTGTGTGCATGTTGTATGTGTGTGAACACACGCCATAGTACACATGTAGATGTCAGTGGACAACTTTGTGGAATAGGTTTTCCCCTTCCATTTTTACTTGGGCTCCTGGGATCAAATTCCAGTCACCAAACTTGCATGTGAGTGTACACCTCTACACACTGAACCGTCTTCTTGACCCCTTCTCCTCTGGTCTTAACTGTCTCTTCTGTAAAATGGGCATGTTGATCCTTTAGGGTGCTATATCCCAAGAGAAAACCCTCACACATTTGCCCTCCCGATTTGCCCTTATCAAGCTAAAGAACAAAGTGTGTAAAATGTCCAAGGTCTGGGGAGATACATCAAACAGTTAAAGGCTTGCTACCCAAGCACAAGGACCCGAGTTCAATCCCAAGCACTCATAGAAAAATCCAGGTGCAGTCACATATGCTTGTAATCCATTGTAATCCAATCGGCCTAATGAATGAGCCATGAGTCCCAGTAAGAAACCCTGTAAATCCTGTATCATCTGAGTATGCTGGTGCACACCTTTAATCCCAGCACTTGAGAGGCAGAGGCTGGCAGGTATCTCTGAGTTCGAGACCAACTTGGTCTACAGAGCTACATAGTAAAAGAAGAAAGAGGAGAAGGAGAAAGAAGAGGAAGATGAGGAGGAGGGAAGGGGAGGAAGAAGGAGGAGAAGGAAGGAAGAAGAGGAAGAAGAGCCCTGTGTCAGAAAAAACAAGGCAAATAGCACATAAGGGAGAATGCTTGAGGTTAACCGCTGACAGATGAATGTACACACACACACACACACACACACACACACACACACACCAGGCCAGATAGAAAGTGAATTCTGTTCTCATTCTTTGCTAGCTGAGTGACATCAAGCAAGTCATTCAGCCTCTCTGTGCCCTGATTTCCTTAACTGTTAAATAAAAATAAGAGCTCTCTCTTCTCACAGGACTGTTGGATTCCTGGAGTTGATACATGTAAAACATCAGAGCAGTTAATGAGCCCAGGATTCTTAGTCATCAATTCTAGTGAGGTCTCCACATGCACCTAAGGGCAAGAACACTTCCTGACTCAGCACCCACCTCTGGGAAATGAGTGTTATAACAGCCCCTGGCTGGGGTCACCTGGGGATGCAATGGGCCAGGGCACATGTTGTGCCCCACAGGGCCAGTCCTTGGAAGCGGCTACCCTAGGCAAGCCTTGAGGAAGTCTGGCACTCAAAGCCTGGCATGTCCTCAATTCACCTTGGCTGTGCCTGGCCTTGGCAGGACTACGGGTGCCAGGGAGAAGCTTTCAGGATCCGGGAGAGTGGGCCCAGCAGGCCGCAGACCAGATGGTAGTGTCGGACCTCCCAGGAGTGTGTGTGCGCGGGAACAGTTATGACAGGAAGGGAGACACTGGCTCCTCTCTGCACCCTCCCCACTGTGCCTGCTGCTGACCATCCCTGCCCCACCACAGCTCCAAGACAAGCAGTCAATCCAACCCTACACTTACAAGACTTACCCAGACAGTGAGGGTCTCAGACGGAATGACAGGCAGTCCTCCCCTCAACACCCACTGAGGTCAACTCCCTGAGGATGAAACAAGCCAGCTGAGGGTGCAGAGGTCCCAGAGAGGGGAAGCAAAAGAGGTTTCCCCTGAGAGGCAAAGGGGCGCTACAGCAGGCTGTCCTGGAGTGGCAGCTTGGAAAGATTCCTTGGGGCTGCCCAGTACTGAGGATGAAGGATGGAAAACCCCTTAGGAAAAATGAAAACAGCTTGTATTTCTGTTTTCCAGGTTAGGGTCTCCAGTTGCTAAAGATGTAGCTCAGAGGGCTGTTCCCACCCACCCCCCAATAATTAAATAAATAATTTTTTTAAAAAACTAGCTGGAGAGAAGGCTTATGAACACTTGATGATCTTACAGAGAACTAGACTTTGGTTCCCACAAACCACACAACAACTCACAATTGCCTGTATCTCTAGTTCCAGAGAATCCTGTGGCCTACACACACACACACACACACACACACACACACACACACACACTAGCATGCAAATAAAATAAATCCAAAATAATAATAATAATAATGCAATCAGTGAATATTTATTACACTAAATCATGGTTTTACTGTCAACGGTGCTGGGAAAGAACATTCTAGTGTATGTTGGGGAGGGGACATGAGGGTACTGAGTCATTGCCTTGCACAGTGTAAAATCAATAGGTGATGGGACACCCATGTCTGAAAAGCCAGAAGCTACAAGGCCACTATGTTGTCAGAGCACCTGCATAGGGCAGGGTGGGGTGAGGCAAAGACTCTCTCAGAAACCCTAGATCACTTGATTTTCACAAGTACATATACTGAGTTTTATTTATTAGTTTGTTTTTCTAAGCAGGGTCTCACTATGTTGCCCTGGCTAGCCTGGAACTCAGAGATGCTTCTGCTTCCTAAGTGCTGAGATTAATGGTGTGAGCCACCATGCTTGGCCTAAATAAAATAAATTTTAGTAAATGGATCTTGTGGGCCTGAAAGCAAATGTCTGTAATCTCAGTACTTGGGAAGCGGAGGCAGGAAAGCCAAGCATTTAAACTGCATAGTCAGTTGGAGGCTAGCCTTGATTACAAGAGCCAATGTCTCAAAAAAAAAAACTAGACCAAACTAACACATGTATCAGGCTCACAGTGTGACTCGGTGGTAGAGCAGCTAGCCTTGCATGTGTGAAGCCCTGGGCTCCATCCCCAGCACTGCCAAGGTTAAATCACGTGGATCCAGAGCAGGGCTATGGCTGCAGCTGCAGGCTCTGAAGCCTTTGTTGCTACCTCTACTCTGTTCCACCACAGTGCAGATTTCCCTTCTCCAAGAACTCCTGACCTAGATGCTACCACCAGGAAGATCCGAAGCAAGCTGGAATACTTAAAGTCCAGCCCTTCCCAGCTGTGGGGAGAGGAAACAGTTGTGTCTGTATATATGGAAATCCGTGGGCAGGTTTATTTGCTGGGAAGTCTGGGTCACTTCCCCTGTGGGCACTAGACGCCCTGGAGGGTCAGGAATGGCTGCTTGATGAGGACTAAAGCCAGGGAGGAAAACTGCTGCAGAGCTGGTGTTAAAAGTGGCCTGGCCAGAGGCAGGACCACTAAGCTAAAACAAGTGTTCTGCGCTACGCAGGTAGGGCCAGTGTCAAACAGACCCAGTATGCATCTCTCCTGACTTGATCACTCTAGTGTGGTTAATGCTAGAAGATTCTGCTCTTGTCTTTGAAATGGAGACAACATGACCAAGCTGATAGGTTGTTTTGGGGAGTCATAAGGAGGGACAGAAGGAAGAGCTGAGTATAAACTGTGTGTTCCAGGAGTGCTGGCTACTTAGGGCCTGCCACAGCTGCAACTTACGGTCCCCGAGATGACAAAAGTGCAGCTGTCAAGGGAAGGAACTGTAGTACAACTACTTTGAGCTTCTCCCTGACTAGTTTACAAATAAACAGGACTCAGACCAGGGTTATTTTATTTGGGTTTAATAATTACTTTGGGGGGGGGTAATCCATAATCTACTCTTCCACCTGCTGCCCTAGCCATCTCTGTACCCCAGACACTTGCTCTTTCTCCTGGCCATGTGCTCACAGTCCGTCTCCCTCATGATCACCCCCTCCTCTTCTCTCATTCTTTCTCCTTCTCTACCTGGTTTAATTTTTAATCCCAGTCCTGGGTTTCTACCCTGCCTTGATCATTCAGTTCCCTGATAAAAGACACACAACTTGTATTATTTACAATGAGCCTTAAATAGTACAAGAGCTGGGCCGATGTCTACCCTCTATGCTGTTAGAATCTACTTTCCTATCGATAACCCTCAGTTATTGCTTATTATGCTTCATCTGGGCTGCTCTTAACTCCAGTTGGCCAAGCCTCAGGGCCATGTTTTCATGACTCACCTAACCCATGGCAGCCTCTCCTCCCTTCACCACCTCCTCTTCCTCACGGTTCTCCTCTGACCCCCCAGCCCCCAGGCCCAGTAACCCTAAAACCCGCCTATGTCTCTTCTGCCCAGCTGTTGGCTGTCAGCATCTATATTTACCAATTTAGAAATAACTTGGGGACAAGGTCACATAGTGTCACTTGGGTCTACGTGCAGACTCGCCCGTCTCTGGGGCCACCAGGTCTTGGGCGCCCACACTTAGCATCACAGCACAGCTAATGTCCCAACCTCAACAAGGAACCCATCAGACTTCTGTGGAATAAACTGGAACAAAAGGGCAGCTTTAGACAGCAAAGCCTGACCCATGTTCTCCCAGCCAGGGGGGCAAGGCCAGTGTCGACATGAACATGATTTGCTGTTTTCCTTCACTACATTGGAAATTTGCACACTCTCCTGGGACTCTGCTGTCTGTCTGGATGGTGTTGTACCAATAGGCCTGATGGATACTCCTGGAACTTTGCTGAGATGTATCTTGATCCCACATACTGTTTCTTCATTGTCCCATGGCTGGCTTAAGATTTCCCTCCTATGAATGGGATCTTGTGTGATCCCAGATGTGCACCTGTATCATGATGGCAAGTTGTTGTGCTCTGGGTTCCTTTTATGATGACAGGGAAATTCATAATTTCTATAATTTTTAAACTTAAATTTTATTTTATATGCATGGATGCTTTTGTCTGAGTGCACGTCTGCACCACTTGCATGCCTGGTGTCTGAGGAGGCCAGAAGACAGTATTGGATCCCTTGGGACTGGAATTACAGATGGTTGTGAGCTCCTCTGTGCATGCTGGAAATCAAATCAGGTCTTCTGGAAGAACAGCTCTTCACTCCTGAGCATCTCTCCTAGCTCCTCGTTAGAAGATTTTGTTTTGTTTTGTTTTGTTTTGTTTTGTTTTGTTTTGTTTTGTTTGAGACAGGTCTTTCTACTTAGCTCTGGCTGGTCTGGTACTCGCTATGTAGACCAAGCTGGCCTCGAACTCACAGAGCTCTGCCTGCCTCTTCCTCCAAAGAGCTGGGATTAAAAGTGTGTGCCACACACTGTACATCCTTATTAAAAATATTTACATTACAGAAGATATGCAGTTGCAGTTGCCCCTCCTGATCTGTGGGGATGGGTTCCACAGTCTCTCCCAGAGTTCTCAGATGTACACGCCCTTTGTATAGAATGGGAGAGTGCTTCACAACTCACACATATCCTTCAGTGTACTTCCTTAGTCCTGTCTAGATAACTTACAGCAGCAGCTTCTACTATGTACTCATCAGTGAGCATATATGGGAGAACATGTGTGCATGTGTGTGTGGGCCAGAGGGTCAACAGTAGGCTTTGTCTGCAATTGCTCTCCAGCTCTTTATTTTATTAAATATACACATACATATTTAATAAATATTTTGGTTTTTCGAGACAGGGTTTCTCTGTGTAACCCTAGCTATCTTAGAGCTGCCCTTAGACCAGACTGGCCTCAGACTCACAGATCTACATGCCTCTGCCTCCCTGGTACTGGGATTAAAGGTGTTTCTATGTATATGGGAAGCAGAGGTAGCTGTAAGCCTGTTTTTTAAAGACAAAAATTGGTATGAACATGCAACTCTTCTAGCTCTCTAATGAGGAAGCTCGGCTCACTAGCCTGCAGATCTGCTCAGTGCTGGGGAACCCCCGGGGCTGTCCAATTAATGCAGGTTACTTTCTTTTTATACTTGGACTTCAGCCTCTCCACCTCTCTCTCTCTCTCTCTCTCTCTCTCTCTCTCTCTCTCTCTCTTCTTTTTTAGAGAGGGAGGGGAATCTCATTGAGCGGCCCTGGATTGGCTGACCTGGAACCATGTGGCCTAGGCTGGCTTTGAATTCAGAGGTCCAGCCATCTCTGTCCACCTCTGCTTCCCTAGCACAGGGATAAAAGGTGTGCACCACTATGTCTGTCTCACTGGTATTTCCTATTCTATCCTTTTTGTTGTTGTTGTTTTGTTTTAGTTTTTATTTTTATATTCATGTGTGTGCATGTGTAAAATTATAGGTATGTGCATCAAGGCACACATGTGGAGGCCGAAAGACAACTTTTGGAATCAGTTCTCTCCTTCTACCGTGGGATTCAAGGGCTGAGAGACCAAACGGAGA
The DNA here is from genome assembly GCF_011762505.2 of Arvicanthis niloticus. Classification (NCBI taxonomy): domain Eukaryota; kingdom Metazoa; phylum Chordata; class Mammalia; order Rodentia; family Muridae; genus Arvicanthis; species Arvicanthis niloticus. Next base: position 112,964,769 of record NC_047658.1, on the reverse strand, counting down.
TCCTCATGTTTTCTCGGCAGGCGCTTTACCTGCCGAGCCGGCTCCCCAGCCTGACTCCTGGTTTCTAGTCTGCTCTAGGCTGTTTTAGTTGATCAGTCTATCACTCTATTGGCTTTTGGGGAGCTCTAATGGATCTTGAACCAGTTTGTCTCCTTGTCTCTTCTTAAAAAACAAAATCAACTAACTAACAACACCCCTCCCAAAAATCTGAGGGTTGGAGAGGTGGCTCATCAGTAGGAGAAAGCACTTGCTGGTTTTGCAGAGGACCTGGGTTTGGTTCCCAGTACCCACATGATGGCTCACACCCATCCATAACTCTAGTCCCAGCGGATCTGACACCACTTTAACCTTCACAGGGTGCAAAGGTGGTGAGGGGGGAACCCCTGCAGCTTTCTGAGTTTCAAGAGTCCAGACCTGGCCTCCCAGTCTAGTATTAAATTAGAACCATTAAAAACCTTCTCCTGAAGCATTCAGGCACACAGTGTTCCTGGGGAGGCAGGACCTGAGGAGATGGGTCTGTGGTGTTCCAGCTTTGGAACATACCAGGCCACCTGGTAAAGGGAAAAGGGACAGCCTCTCTACACACCCACGTAAGCTCCCCGCCCCTGGGCAGCTGCTTCAGATCTTTGGCAGCGAGCCTTCTGTGGCTGCTACCTCTCGTTTTTCCATCAAAGTTTCCTACAGAGGCAGCTTCTACTCAAGGTCTTCTTCTTGTTTGGATGTGGAAAAGTCTGATTTGGAATCCAGAGGGAAATCGGGGCATTCAAAGGTTCACACTGGGGTTGGTGAGATGGTCCAGCAGGTAGAGGCACTTGCTGCCAAACCTGACAACCTGAGTTTGAATTTCGGGATTCACAAGATAAAGGAAGAGAATCAATTCCAGAAAGTTGTCCCCCTGACCTTCACACATGCACTGTGGCACAAAAGTGCCCTCCATAAATAGATGTAGTCTGGTGCTGGAGACATGGCTCCGCAGGTAAGAGCAGCATCTGTTCTCCTAGGTTCAATTCCAGCACCCACATGGTAGTTCATCACTGTCTGTAACTCTAGTTTCAGGAGATCTGACACCCTCATATAGACATCTGCAGGCAAAATATCTATGCACATAAAATAAAAATAAATAAATTATTAAAAGAATAAATGTAGTCTAAAAAAAATGTCATCAAACTTTGGAGGCACACACAGGAGAATTGAAACAAGTTCAAAGCCAGCACAGGTTTACATAGTGAGACTCTGTCTCTAAAACCAACCAACCAACCAACCAACCAATCAACCAATCAATCAACCAATCAATCAATCAAACAAACAAAACAAAAAACAAAACCAAAGGCAAAAGAGACCAGAAGCTGAGCGATGACATCTCTATCCCCTGTATCTGCCTTCCCAAGAAACAGGGCAGGCAAAGGCCAGGCAAAGGCCAGACAGGCAGCAAGTGTGTGAGTGTCAGGGTGTGGTGGGTGCAGGGGAGAGTGAACTGAAGGAAAGTCTCAGACAAGTCAAAGACAGACTCGCCCACATAGCTCAGGTGAAGGCCCCATCTGTCCTACACTCTGCCCTGGAAAGGGCAGGTGCTTGTCAGGTTGTGGAAAGGGCAGGTGCTTGTCAGGTTGTGGGCTGGAGCTCTTTCAGACATTCTTGTGTGTGTGTGTCTGTGTGTGTGTGTCTGTGTGTGTGTGTCTGTGTGTGTGTGTCTATGTGTGTGTGTGTGTGTCTGTGTGTGTGTGTCTGTGTGTGTGTGTCTATGTGTGTGTGTGTGTCTGTGTGTGTGTGTCTGTGTGTGTGTGTCTATGTGTGTGTGTGTCTGTGTGTGTGGTCTCTGTGTGTCTGTGTGTCTCTCTGTGTGTGTCTATGTGTGTGTGTCTGTGTGTGGTGTGTGTGTGTGTGTGTGTGTGTGTGAGCGCAGCCCTCTGCACCTGTAGCTTGCATACCCACGGCTTCAGTCAATCAAGAGCAAACTCATTGCCTTATTGTTGCTAAATGCAGTGTGGTGAGGCTGGGATCCTGTGTCTGCACTGAGCAGAAAGCTTAGTGCACCACCTTAGAAGTGGGACTTGAGCAATTGCAATTGGTGTGTTTTATTTTAACTTTTGTTTTTTTGTTTATTTTTTTTTCCTGAGACAGGGTTTCTCTGTGTAACCCTGGCTGACTACAAACTCAGAAGTTCACATGCCTCTGCCCACCCTACCCCCCAATGCTGGGATTAAAGATTCGAGCCAACACTGCCTGACTTTATTTTTATTTTATGTGAATGAATATTTTGCTTGAATGGGCATGTGTGTACCATAATACCAGTCAAGTCCAGAAAAGAGCATCAGCTCCCCTGGAATTGGAGTTACAGATGGTTGTGAGCTGCCATGTGGGACTGGGTCCTCTGTAAGAGCAGCCAGTGCCCTTAACTAGTGAGCCAACTATCTACTCCTTGTTTGTTTGTTTGTTTGTTTGTTTGTTTTGTTTTTTGGTTTTTGGTTTTTTTTTGAGACAGTTTAGAGGTCAGAGGACAACTGGTGGAAGTTGGTTCTCTCTTTTTACCACTTGGGTTCTGAGAATTGAATTCAGGTCTTCAGGCTTGAGAGCAAGTGCTGAGCCAGCTCACTGCTTCCTGGTCCCCTTATTTTTAAACTTAATAGCTTTCCTTTGTCAGAGTTTCACCTAGCCATTTCGCAGACTGTCTCTCAAAGTTGTCTGAGATATTTCTAGTCACTACACCAGGAATTTGATGGCCAGGAGCAGTGACCCCTTTCTTCTTGGAGCAATGACCCCTTGCCTTTCCTTCAGTTCCTCTGGCATTCTTTTTTGACTAGCCAATTAAATTAAGACTATGAGGTCCAACCTCAGCCATGCCTACTGTATGACTTAGAACAAAAACCAAATGTACTTCCTGTCTTTGTGAGTTCACTCTTCCCAAGCAGACCCTCATGATCAGGAGTAACATTTGCCTCGTCCAGGCACTTCAGTAGGAGTGGTAGGCTCTTTCTTTGTGATCCCAAGTTTATTTCTAATAATACCCAGAAATGTCAGACCCCCTGGAACTGGAGTTAGAGATGGCTGTGAGCCACCACGTGGGTTCTGAGACTCAAACCCGGGTCCTCTGGAAGATCTGCCAGTGCTCTTCACCTCTGCACCATCTCTCCAGCTCTGTTTGGAAATTTGCATCTCAGAGTGGGCTGCAGACAGAAGAGGGGAAACTGAACGGTGCTTGGGCTCATGGCCGTCTTTGACCTCAGTTGCTGTTCTTCATGGCTATCTTGTGTTTTTTTACTTTTGTTTTTACTTTGTTAAACCTAGTCTGTGGGTTCAGTTAGCTTGAAAAGGAGTTCTGGGATTTGTCAGCGTTAGGGATAGCTTTGCAGTAGAGGAAGTTGCCAGGTAGCCAGTCAGACATCAGCAGGCTTTGAAGATCCTTAATCATAATAATATAATCCCTCAGGATCAGCAGCTTGTAAAACCAGGATCTGGCTGGTACAGGGCTTTGATTACTGATGAAAGACTGAAATCCGAATCTTGCCTCTAGCAGGTGGATATGTGACTTTCTAACTGTCCAAAAGATCATAAGATTACTATCTAGTAGGAAGATTTATGGTAAAAAGGCAAAGATATACCATTGGCTCCTCCTAAATTGAATTAACTCAAATGAACCTGTCAGTTATCTGATCAGGAAAACTCTCTTCAGTTATGCCGTCTGTTCCAAAACTTTAAAAAATAGTATTAAGCTGAGTGGTGGTGGAATATACCTTTAATGCCAGCACTCAGGAGGCAGAGGTGATAGATCTCTGTGAGTTCAAGACCATCCTGGTCTACATAGTAAGTTCCAGAACAACCAGGGCTACTCAGAGAAACTGTCTCAAAAAGCCAAAACAACAACAATAACAAAGAAAAGTTTTCAAGGTTCCTTGTGATAATTAATATTGGTTGTCAACAAAAGGGAGCTTCAAATAAAGAATTGCCTCCATCAGATTGGTCTGTAGGAAGGCCAGAGAGAAGGTTCAACAGCTAAGAATGAGCTCGGCTGTCCTTCCAGAGACAGACGTAGTGCTGGGGAAGCCAAGAGTTCTACTTCTTGATCCAAAGGCAGTAGAAGGAGCCTGGATTCCACACTGGGCAGAGCTTGAGCATAGGGGCCTCAATGCCCACCCCTACAGTGGCACACTTCCTCCAACTGGGCCATACCTCCTAATAGTGTCACTCCCTAAGAGCCAAGCATTCAAAGGAAATCTATGGGATAACCCCTATTCAATCCACCACAGTTCCCTCCTCCTTCATTATGCATGTGATTTGGAGGTATAAGCCAAATAAACCCTTTGTTCCCCAAGTTGCTTTTTGTTGTGTTTGAAAGAGCCACTAGGATACTACCAAACATGTAGGCCCATAGAGTGCAGCCCACTCCCAGCTGTGAGATCTCCTCATGTTATCCCGTAGAAGCTCTGCCTTGCTTCTACTCCATGTTCTGTGTCCCATGTGAATTCATTCCACAAGGATAGCAAGGACTGGGTTCCTGAGGGGAGGCCAGAGCAGAGTCCCAGAAAGCAAATGGGCTGGGGAGTAAAGGAGGAACCAGAGATAGAGGTTACACTGCCAAGTGGCATAAAGAGACACAGAATAGAGCCAAGACCTGGGTTTATGAAGAGGCAGGTGTGGACCAGTAGGTAGGAGACAGAAGGGAACCCAGCAGGATGCCAAGACACATTGCACTGTGGTCCCAAAGGAGCCACCCCCAAGACAAGCTAGAGCCCTCTCCTATCAGGTTCTGTGGGACCTGAGAGCCACCACCCTCAGGGGGTCACAGTTAGGTGGGACTCTCTGCCCAGAGCTCCCTTCAAACTCCTCCAGGGTTTCTATTTTTACACTGAGTTCTCAGTTCCTGAGTGGGAGGCAGTAATAAGAGAGTGGGAGAGGGAGAAGGAAGACTGCATCTCTATGAAAAGGCTGGGCTCGGATGGAGGTTTTCTCCTTCTCAATCCTCAGCGAGCGGTGGGGACTCATTGCACTTTTAAAAAAACGTTTCTTTAGTGGAGGGGGAGGAGGGGTTGGTGCACATATGCCAGGTGAACGTGTGGAAGTCAGAGGACAGCGTTTGGGTGTCAGTCCTCTATCCACCATGTGGATTCCAGGGACAGAAGCCAGGGCATCAGGCATGGCAGCAAGCACCCTGAGCCACTCAGAGGTCTCTGTTGCACTTTCTCCTCCTTTTTGTTCCTTTTCTAGTCTGTTTGTCATTTGCTGTTATTATTATTGTTATCATTGTCATCATCATCATCACTATTATTACTGATTCAATCCCACCTCTGTCATCTGCCGCTGCTTGCTCTGGCCCATACTTTCTAGTCTCTCTATGCTTCTGCTTCTAATGGGTAAATACAGGCTGCTCAAGGAAACCTTGTCATGAGAATGCTGGGAAGATTAAATGAGTCAGAACTGTGCCTGTGAGTGAGTGTGTGTGTGTGTGTGTGTGTGTGTGTGTGTGTGTGTGTGTGGAGAGAGAGAGAGAGAGAGAGAGAGAGAGAGAGAGAGAGAGAGAGAGAGAGGGAGAGGGAAAGAGAGAGAGAGAGAGAGAAAGAGAGAGGGTGGGGGGAGAGAGAGAAAGAGAAGGAAAGTGTCAGGGTCTCACTATGTAGCCCAGAACTGGCCTTGAACTCACAGCCTGCCTCTGCTTCCTGAGTGCTGGGTTAAAGGTGTGCACCACTATGCATGCTCTGGTTTTTAAATACTGGCCAAATTGCTGCTATATGATGGCCTAAGGCACCTAGAGATGAGTAAGACATGACATCATCTCTTCAAATATCCAGCATCCAGTAGGAGTATCACAGAATGAATAATTCCAGGATAGACAGTGTACATGACAGAAGGCACTCGCAGTATAGGAGAAGGAATGATCCGCTTGTTGGACCGATTACGGGAAGCCTCATGGGACAGGGTTTGGAGGGTTCTTTGGGTTTTTTGTTTGTTTGTTTGTTTGTTTGTTGTCTTTTCAAGACAGGTTTTCTCTAGGCTGCCCTGGCTGTGCTGGTGGAACCTACTCTAGCTCTGCCTGCCTCTGCTAGCCTTAAAGCATCCCATCTGCTACCATGCCCAGCTGCAACAAGACAGGGTTTTGAAGGATTGAGAAAAGCAGGAAATCTCAAGCAAAGGGAACTACCTTGAGCGGAGTGTGGAGACAGGGAAGGGATTGGTGTGTCTGGGGAAGAGTGGGTGGGGTTTCTGGCTGAAGCTTCAAGCATATGGCCTGAGGGATGGTGATGCTGAGTGAGATTGAGTGACAGGTGAGAAGCCATAGAGCTATTTACCCAGGACTTCCTGACTTACCCAGATATTTAGAGAAGGTGTTTTCTTATCATCCAGGCTAGAAAAAGAAATGACAGAATCCTGGGAATTACCATCAGGAGGATTCTTTCATATATATAATTTGCATAGGTACACGTGTATGTGTATGTTTGTATATGTGCAGGTACATGTATGCGCACCTGTGTGTATAGGCATAGGAGGGGTCAGGGGTCAACCCTAGCTGTTGTTCCTCAGGTAACCCCTCCATTTTGGTTTTATTTTATTAAGATTTATTTTATTTTATTATTTATTTATTTATTTATCTTGGTTTTTTGAGACAGGGTTTCTCTGTGTAGCCCTGGCTGTCCTAGAACTCACTCTGTAGACCAGGCTGGCCTCGAACTCAAACATCCACCTGCCTCTGCCCCCCAAGTGCTGGAATTAAAGGCGTGTGCCACCACTGCCTGGCCACACCCAGCTTTTTTATGTGGATTCAAGTTACACACTTGCATGGCAAGCACTTTACCTGCACTGAGCTATCTCCCCTCCCCCTTCTCTTCCTCCATGGAAACACCTGGACTGATTCTGTTCTCCCCCCCCCCCCCCATGGGGAGATGTCAGCATAACTTTTGAAGTGTTCATCTAGCACAAGTCCAGTTTCCAGCTCTGAGGAGCAGAACATCAGGAACATAGAGGTGGACAGTGTACAGACAGTGAGTTTCAGGATGGAGCTGGAGGCGGGCAGTACCCGAGCCTTATTAGTCTCCTGAGGTGAACCTTGACCTCACACCCTTCTGTCTTGCCAGGCCTCTTCTGGCTCTACTTTAACTGGCTGCCCAGACACCCTGCAGGTGACACCTGTCACCGTTTTACTGTCACCACTTTCACCTGCTTTCTATTGCTTGCTGTAAATTAAAGGCCATATTGGAAACAAAAGAGGTCATGATCTGAAGCCAGCCAGGATTGTGTGCTCGTCAGGCTCGTCAGTGCCAGGGTCAGGGTTATACACTTTCCTTCACTGAGTATTTTGATAATTACATAAAGTGATGAGCTAGAAAGCCTTACACAGAGGCAAATACTATATACATTTCATTATTGTTTGTTTTGTTTTGAGACATGATCGCCTATCACACAATCTGGCCTCGAACTCCCAATGCAGCTGAGGATGACCTTGAACTCCTGACCCTCCTATCTCTGCCTCCTACAAGCTGGGATTACAAGAGCACGCCACCACACTCTACTCCTAGATTTCATTATTGTTGTTTCAAAGGGAATGTGAAGAGAAGGTAGCAGTGCCTCCTTGCTGCTGACTCTGTGCCTAGTTCATCCAATTCAGCTCTTGCCTGTGAGAAGTCCAATAGCTTCCTTTTCATCCTGTAGATGAAGGAAGGCATAAAGTCAGGCACACCATTTGCTTGCTGTGGAAATTCAAGTTCCGTCTGAGAGGTAAACTTGGAAATTATAGCACTGGGCCATCAAGGGTTATTCAGAAGACAAGTGGCCCCAAGAGCTAAGGCAGGTTCTGGGAGATGGCCAGGTATATACTGGAGTCTTAGCCTTGGAGATCATGTCCCAGTCCTGTTCCCAGTGCTCGGTATCCTGGGTTTGGCTAGTCTCTCTTCTCTGTAGGTCAAGCCCACACGACAGCTCCATGGGTCTGACAGAGTCCTTCAAGCCTCCTCACCTGTGCTCCCTCTGCTCTTCATGGAACCGCTCACACTGAGAAGCCCAACCCTCCATATAGCTGGCTTACAATCTGGACTCTATTTTTCTCATTATTACATTGTATTTTTTTAGTGTGTGCATTTGTGTCTATGTGTGTGTGGGGGTGCGTGCCAAGTGTGTGGTGGTCAGAAGACAAGTTGAGGAGTTTGTGCTGTTCTTCCACAATGTGGGGCTTAGGACAAAGTACAAACCATCAGGTATCATTGTCCCAACCCATGGCCTGCACTCTTAAGGACCTTGGGGCCTTCTCCAGCTGAGGGAGTTCCAAGAGTCCAGAGAGTTTCTGGCCAGAGGTGATCCACCTCTCTAAGGCCACTGTAGTCTGAGCACCTGATGAGGAGCTTGCAGGAGGCTTGCACACAGCTAGGGACCCCAGAAGAATGTGGCCTCTCAAGGCACGGTGTCCTCCGGGAGCATCCTCCATGCCTGACAATGGGAGATGTGTTCCTGCACTCTGGGGGAGAGCTTCGTCCTGAGCATGACATGTGTAATTCCCAGTGCCTCAGGCCCCGGTGCTCCTCGGTACTACTGCTCATCCCGTCTCCTCCTCATCCACTCTGGGGTACAAGCTCCCCTCCCCTGGCATTTTATTCACCTAAAGAATATTCACTGTGATCCTATTCTATGCTCAGCGCTATCTCCTCTAGTAGTATCTGGCCCATGCACTACAGGGAAGGCCATCAAAGTCAGTCCACGAGTAGAACTAAGCACAGGGACTATAGCCAGGAGTGGAGGACATTCCTGTCGTCCCAGTATGGAGAAGGTTAGGCAAGAGGATCAATAGTAGTTCAAGAACATCCTCAGCTACTGGAGATCTAGTCTCAAAAAAAACAAAAACAAACAAAAAAAAACAAAGCAAAAATAAAACAAACAAAAAAAACCCCAAAAAACACCAACAACCCAAAAAAAGCAAAACCAAAAAAAGAGCCATGTGTGGTGGCACATGCCTTTAATTCTACACACGGCAAAGGCAGGCAGGTTTCTGTGAGGCCAGCCTGGTCTATATAGTGGCTCTGTTTAAAAACAAAACAGAACAGAGGACTCAGTGAGAGCAGGAGACACTTTGCAGAGAGAGGGACTAGTGTGCAAGATTCTTGAAGTGGAAAATGGCTTGGCAGGTGTCAGGAACACCAGAAGGCATGGGCAGTGGGGGCTTGGTAGGTGAGAGGGATGGCAGCATGGTGGGTGAGAAAGGCCAGCAGGCCGTCCTCACCAGGACTGTGGACCACAAGAGGAGTCTGACTTCTATTTCAGGCTACGCTAGGCTGTTGTTTGTACCAGAGCATGTCATACATGTATGGCATCATGGGGTTTCACATGTCCTGAGATACAAGCTAGGAGGAGTGGGATGCCAGAATCCTCTGTCTTAGTCCATCAATGTGTAAACCAGACATGAGTCCATGCTGAGAAGTAGTGACACATGCCTATAATCCCAGGAGGCAGAAGCAGGGGAATCATGAGTTTAAGCCCAGCCTCAGCTGGGATCCTGTTTCAATAAAAAGAAGGTGAGGGCCAGTGACATGGTTCAGTAGGTAAAGGTGCTTGCTGCCAAGCCTGATGATATGAGTTTGAACTTTAGAACTTACAGTAGAAAGAGGGAACTGACTCCTACGAGTTGTTCTCTGACTGCCACACGCATGCTGTGACACCCATACACATAGACAGACACACACAGAACATTAACATGCAATTTTTATTTTTTATTACTTTTAAATGTTTGTTTTTATTTTTAAGTTATATATATGCCAGGCGTGGTGGCACAGGCCTTTAGTCCCAGCACTCAGGAGGCAGGAAGACAAGGACCTATGTGAGTGTGAAGACAGCCTGGTCTACAGAGTGAGTTCCAGGACATTTAGGGCTACAGAGAGAGAGAGAGAGAGAGAGAGAGAGAGAGAGAGAGAGAGAGAGAGAGAGAGAGAGAGAGAGAGTATCAGGCACACACATACACAGATTCAAAAATTTTTTTTTCAAGACAGGGTTTCTCTGTGCAGCCCTGGCTGTCCTGGAACTCACTCTGTAGACCAGGCTGGCCTCAAACTCAGAAATCCGCCTGCCTCTGCCTCCCAAGTGCTGGGATTAAAGGCTTTTGCCCCCAGTGCCCAGCTACATAAGATAATTTTAAAAATTTAAAAAAAAAAAAAAAAAAGCAAACGGGTTCAGTCTTGCCAAAGCTGCAAGCAGCCTTGAAGTTTAGTTAAATGGGAAATGGCACCAAATGTCCATGGCCAAATCCCTAGCTCCAAGACAGAACTAATGCCATTTCTTTTCTTTTTCAGGTCCAGAAAATGATGGTGGCCCCTATAGGTGAGGGTGAAGTTGCAGCTTCCCTTTGGTCTTTTGGACCAAGCTTGTCTGTCTGCTCTCCACACAATTCTCAGACGTCCCAGCCTTTTGATATTGGCTCTCCGTGAGATTCTCAACTTCTCTCCCAGACTCCGGTCCTCCCAGAGGCCTAGTCAGGTGTCTTCCCAGCCCGCTGTTCTGGTTACTATGTCCAGAACAGGTGCCCCCCCCGCCCCTCCCCGTAAGGCACAACACCCAGCCCCTCCTAATACCCGATTTGTCTTCCTGCCAGACTGCGCAGGCAGGGAGGGGACCTGTCCCTTGTTCCCGGAAGATGGAAGATCGCCCACGCCTGGCACTGCGCCGAGAGCCTGGGTGAGGGCGTCATAAATATCTCCTGAATGATTCATTCATTCCTTGGAAGAGAAAGTATGACCCTTAAGAGGTTAAAAAAGAAAGTCAGGTGTGGCGGCGCATGCCTTTAGTCCCAGCAATTGGGAGGCAGAGGCTGGTGTATCTGAGTTCGAGCGAGGCCAGCCTGATCTACTTAGTGATTTCCAGTACAGCCAGGGCAATATAGTGAAATCCTCCTTCTCTCTCCCCCCCCTCTCTCTTCTCTCTTCTCTCTTCTCTCTTCTCTCTTCTCTCTTCTCTCTTCTCTCTTCTCTCTCTCTCTCTCTCTCTCTCTCTCTCTCTCTCAAACAAAACAACAAAAAAACCCAAAAAACTTTAAAGTCACAAGGACCCAAGTTCAGGCTCTGACCTTTGGGCCTTGATATTCACTCTGGGCCTTATCTTTAAAAAAAAAAAAAAAAAAATCCACCGATGAGGTCATTACTGAGTTTATGGTCGGTAAGTGACCTGGACTGGTCTAGCCTACAATTACAACTCAATCATGGAAGGAAGTATCAGCCATTCAGAGAAGGGAATACTGCTGGCTGCGCTACTCGCTGGTCTGATATTTTGGTCTGATATTTGGTGGCTCTCTTGAGTCCGTTTTACAGATAAAGAAACTGAGGCCGGGAAGGAGAACAACATAAAGGGGGCAGAGTGCGCCCCTGGTAAACACACGGTTCTCTACCCCACACATCCACAAGCCTGCAATCTCTGGGTTAGACTTGGCCGACCCTCGCCCCCCAGGACCCTCTCGCGCTTGGGGATCCCCGCCCAGATCCTCGCAGTGCTGCTCCGCTCCTTGAAATAGAGAGAGCGCTCGGGGTTGTCACTTTAAATTCAAGAAGGAGCAGGCGGGCGGGCGGGCGGGCGAGCGCGAGGGAGCGCGCGGCGGGCTCCTGGGAGCGTGCCCGGACTGCGGCGCTGCTCCATTCGGCCGCCGGGCCCCGCGGAGCCCCCGATCCGTGAGGCACGGCTCCAGCGAGAAACGAGCGCCCGGCTACACTGCAGGGGTGGCGTAGCCGCGGGCGGCCGGGCGCCTGTGCGAGCCAACTGCGGGAGGCCGACGTGGGAGCAGAGGTAGAACCGGGAGTCGGACCCACGTCCCCTCCGCGGAACCAGGGGTGAGTAGGCACCCCAGCCCACCCACAGAGCGCGGCAGGCACAAGCGCCCTGGGCATGGACGGACGGACGCATTCAGTCCTTCTCCTTGCTCCCGAAACCCAGAGCCCCTCACACTCCGTGCGTCTGCACCCCCGCTCAGCGCTGGCACACCAACGCGGGGCACAGAGCACGCCCGGCGCCCTTCCCGGGCCCAGCCACTCCGCGCACTGCGCATCGCCTGGCGCCAGCTCGCCCGGCCCCCAAGTGCACACACGCGGTTCACCCGGCTGTTTACACACCTCCCCTGAGCCCGCACACCGCACACACCCCTCACCTTCACACTTAGCACCTTGGCTGTCCTAACTGCACCTGACCTGTCCTTACATCCCGTTGGGGGTCCCTGGTCAGTCTCCCCCTCCCCAACTTCCAGTTCCCAGATACACTGTGGGGTGTGAGAATCTGCATCGTAGGGGGCGCGTCGCATCTCTTCTCCAGGAGGCCTGCGGGAAGAGCCTCAGGATTCCTTGAGCTTCACTTGAAGCTGTATATAGACAAGAGCTGAACATGGGGGCAGTGAATGGCACTGTAGGTGAAGGAGCCCTGAGCCTTTCTCTTTGGTGGGCATGGTGCTGCTAGGGGACTGTCTCACCTTACAGTTGATGGGGCCAAATCCATAGAGAAGAACCTGGGAAACGTGCACCTGAGCTGTCTAGCCACGGTGCAGGAGCTTCAACAATCGTCCTTATTAAAAACCGAGAAAGGAAATCTGAGGCTCTACAAGGGAAGGAGACCCACCTAGGTGTAAACACAACGCACCCAGTGAGGCTAGGGTATAATTACAATTATACCCCCACCTCACTCTCACCCTCACCCCTCCTCAACCCCCAACTGCCATTTCCATCCTCTCTAAGCAATCTGAAATCTTTCTCAAGCAGCCCAGAAGAGTGGGAGCTCCCAGCCTGGGGTCCAAACCTACTAAGTGCTTGCTAGTGACTTAGGGCAAGACACTTTTCACACCTTGAAGAGCTGGAGTCTCAGCCGCTAGGCCACCCCTCCCTACATTTCCAGGGCTGACAGGGAGCCCTGGAATCTCCAGGGGCATTTCCTGAGCACAAGGCAAGTCCCTGGTATTATGCTGGCACACAGTAGGTACCCTATGTCAGCTGTCACCCACCCCCAGCCAGTCTGCACTGTGGTTCCTTCGGGTGTCTGGAGGATGGCACCAGGATGTGGTTATCCGGAAAGTGTTGTGGGGGAGGGATATGCACTTGCCCACTTGCAAAGCTTTTTCAAGCCTAAAGGTCCCTGAAGAAACTCACAGCCTAGAAGACTGAGGCTCCCCCATATAGCTCCTTCCCACCCTTACCTGCTGGCGTCAAGGTAGAGATAAAGGGAGTCATCACCTTGCTGGGCATGTGGGAACACTGAGCAAGGAATGGGATAAATTGTAGAGGACTCAGCTCAGGGTCCCTGGTTCTACACACACAATTCCTTGAAAGTCGTTTCTCTGACAAGCTCAGGAGGGAGCCTCTGCCATGGTCCGCATGGTCCGATTCCAGCACAGTAAGGTGTTGGTGCTTCCCAGCCATCCCAGTGACCTGCAAGGCCTGGTCAGCAGTCAGCATGATGGCCCAGAACCTAGGCCCAGAGCCATCATCTTTCACTGATATGAAGCCCAGAGTTGCGATGTTGGGATGTGTGTGGCCCGACATCTTCCTCATCTATGAAATGTGATTTCTTCAGTCACCAGGTCTGGTGGTCACCAATCATTCACTAGGCTTGGAGTTAAGCATTCGGCACACAGTGCTGGGGAGGTAGGTAGGAGGGTACGACTAGGGGCTGTTCTCAGTGAACACTGCTCCATGCAGTGTAGACATTGAAGCTGACTGTAGGCTGGGGTAAAGAGGGGTGCTTAAGAGGGAAGATGCACAGTCTTAGCTCAGATGAAGACCCGGGGCAACCCCAGCTGGCACCTGCTGCGAATTAGAAGTACCAGCTCTACCACTGGCTGCCCTGGCCTTCAAATGCCTTGTCAGCATCCTGGCCCTAGCCAAACCTCTGGGCTGCCAATAGGAGCCCACTGGTGTTGCCTGGGGAGAGAAGGGTCTCTCAGGTTGTGAATAAAGCCATGAAGAAGGGCACTTGCTGCAGAGGCAGACCTGGGATAGTGTCAGCTCCCTATGTGGTGGCTGGGCAACACTGGGCCCATTTACTACCTCTTCTGAGCTTCTCTGTCCTCCACTGAGAGAGGATTATAACAAGATTTGCCCCAGTGTATCTCTGGGGGGATGGGGAAAGAAGTCCTGAGTAGGGGTGTGTGACCGCTAAAGCAGGAGTGCCACTGTTGGCTTTGGCCAGGTCATTTGACCTCTCTGAGCTCATCCCAAGTCAGTTTATGAATAGGGAATTTCTAGCAGGCTTCAGGCTGCTAGAGTGAATGGTGGGATGGGAGGGGCCAGGTCTCACCCCAGGAGCATGAGACTGTGTATGCTGTCATAGTCTGAACATCTCCTCTGTTCTCTTCAGTACTGGGGTTAGAGCTCAGGACCTCACACACACACCAGACAAGCACTCTACCACTGACCCACATACCTTGCACCCCCTTTTTTCCCCGAATTTCATTTTTAAATGATAATTTCTCAGTCAAAAAAATTTTTGAAGCCTGGCACTGGTGGCTCATGCCTTTTATCCCAGCACTCAGGAAGCAGAGGCAGGCAGATCTCTGAGTTCAAGGGCAGCCTGATGTACAGCCTGAGTTTCAGGACAGCCAGAGCTACATAGTGAGACCTTTCCTTGAAAAACATTTTTTAAAAATCAACAATAAACTCATCATATTCTGGGGCTAGGGAGATAGCTGGGTTGGTAAAATGTTTGCCAAGTACAAATCAGATTGAGTTCAGTCACCAGCAGTCACACAAAAGCCAGCACTTGGGAGACAGAGACAGGCAGTTCCTGGGGCTGACTTACCAGACAGCCTAGCCGAAGCTGAGGCAGACTGGATTGTGTTTGTTCTCACACTGTGTTTAGTGTGTCCAAAATCACATATTCTGTAGGCTAAGCCAGCCCCAGACTTGTACAGCAAGCTATTTGAAACCTACAGTTCTCAGGCAACTGTCTGGAAACCCTATGCCTATCCTCAGTAAGACACAGTGATTAGGAACTCAGAGCCAGACAACTGGATTGAACACTTCATAGCTATGTGGCACCTTAACTCCACAGCATTCTGGTCTACAGAGCAAACATGATTCTAATGCCTTGCTAAGAGGGTTAAACGAGGTCAAGTATGTGTAGATGCTTTGAACTGTGTTTGGTGTTTGACGTGCCCAGCGGGGTTGGCTGTTAATATTATTGAAAGCCCAGGACTCACTCAAGCCAAGATGGGTGAAGCCTTTTTGTCTTAGCACTGCCTCCTATCACCATGACAACTCTTATCTCATCAACATGGGAGCAACATCTGCAGAACCAGGAACCAGGAGCCAGCCACATACCCTCATCTGCCCCGCCTCACAAGGCTATGTACCCTAGGACCTATGTGCACAGGACTAGCTTCTTGACTCCAAAGCCCATGCTATAGAGAACTTCCCCCCAAATGCTTAAAGTCTCAGCTCCACTCTCTCACTGAACCCTGATCCCAGAGAAAGCCTGCAGAATGCTTGGAAGGGCTGGTGAGCCAAAGCCCAATGTAACTGAATCACGTGGACATTTTGTGTGTATATGAATTGATTACATTTAAAAGTTAACAAGCTGGGCATATGGGCTTATGTTTGTAGTCCCAGCTATTCCAAAGGCTAAACGGGATCACTTGAGCCTAGCAGTTCAAGGCCAGCCAGGGCAACATAACCAGACCCTGTCTCAGAGTTTATGATCACTGGGGTGTAGTTCAGTGGTAGTGTTTGCCTTGTGTGCTTGAAGTCCTGGGTTCAGCTCCTAACATCAAATAAAACTTGAGTGTAGCCAGGTAGTGGTGGTGCACGACTTTAATCCCAGTACTTGGGAGGCAGAGGCAGGCGGTTTTCTGAGTTCAAGGCCAACCTGGTCTACAGAGTGAGTTTCAGGACAGCCAGGGCTACACAGAGAAACCCTGTCTCGGAAAACAAAACAAAACAAAACAAAAACCAGCTGAGTAGTGGTACATGCCTGTAACCCCAGAACTCAGGAGGTGAAGGCAAGAGAAGGACAATGACCTTTCGTTCAAGGTCATTACCAGCTTCTTATGGAATCTGAGGCCAGCACGACACAGGAGACTATCTCAACAGAAACTAGCAATCATCTGTAACTCTAGTTCCAGAGGATCTGACGCCCTCTTCTGGCATCCTTGGGTGCTGCATGTAGTTGTGGCACAGACATACAGGCAGGCAAAACATCCAGGCACATAAAGTTTAAGACTTTTTTTTCCTGGGGGGGGGGGAGGGGAGGAGGAGGGGGGGGGGAGGGGGAGGGAGAGGGAGAGGGAGAGGGAGAGAGAGAGAGAGAGAGAGAGAGAGAGAGAGAGAGAGAGAGAGAGAATGAATGTATGCATCTCACTGTGTATCCCTGGCTGGTGTGGAACTTTCTTTGTAGACCAAATTGGCCTTGAACACACAGAGGTCCTCCTGTCTCCTCCAGACTGCTGGGATTATATGCCACCACATCCACCTCAATGATAAATTTTAAAAGAAGAGGAAGGGGCAGAGTAGGGAAGGAGAAATACACTAGAGGAGCAACCATTTTGGCTAAGTCTGCCTGAGCAGCTGAGTGTGAACTTAAGTGACAGGTACACAGATGCCCCTGAGTTAGGAATGTGATGCTCTGAACCCTGCTCACAGCTGACTACTCTCCCTTCCAGTCCCTGTCACTGCAGGGGACATCATGGCCGTGGACGTGACAGAATATCATCTGAGCGGTGAGTCTCCCAGATAAGACCTCCAAGGACCACAGCTTCGGGCAATTTCACCAAGCTTGGGCTGGGAGGTGTCAGTGGGACTTGAATAACAGCCTTTGTCCTTAAGGTCACATAACCATGGGGACATCATCCTGGGATCCATCTGGGGCCTCCTCGTCTTTTCACTACAATGAATTGTTTCTGTTTCTTTGCTTTGGTTTGTGTGTTTCTGTTTGTTTCTTAGGCATGGTCCCATGTAGCCCAAGGTGGTTTCAAAAAATATTTTTCTGCATTGTGTGTGTGTGTGTGTATGCTGTGCATGTGTGCATGTCTGTGGACATACATAGCAGGCACACCCATCATATGTGCGGGTGTACATGTGGTAGCCAAGGTGGGTATCAGGAATCTTCCTTCATTGCTCTTCCATCTTACTCATTGAAGCAGTCAGTGTGTTCACTGAAACCAGAACTTGCTGATCTGTCTAGTCTGAATAACAACCAGCTTGCTGTAGGGAATCTCCGTCTCCGCTTTCCAAGGCGTTTGCAAAGCCCACCACACCAGTATTTACATGGGTTCTGTAAAACAGACTCAAGAGAGCCACAAAAATATCAGACCAGCGAGTAGCGCAGCCAGCAGTATTCCCTTCTCTGAATGGCTGATACTTCCTTCCATGATTGAGTTGTAATTGTAGGCTAGACCAGTCCAGGTCACTTACCAACCGTAAACTCAGCAATGACCTCATCGGTGGATTTTTTTTTTTTTTTTAAAGATAAGGCCTAGAGTGAATATCCCTCACCCCAGCCCTGCTCTCTGATTCTGCCAATCAACGTTGGGTATTTAGTCCTCAGCATTTACATCCTCATGTGCAGAGGTGCCTGATTCTGCTGTGCCACTGAATATGTCCATAGCCTGCTTGAGACTGTGGACTTCTCTTCTGGAACTCTAGACAGCCCCTAGCTCCTGCCTGGCCTGCTGTGACCTAGCTGGCCAGGTATTTTCCTATCTCACCCCCAGTGTGTAGACTCCAAGGACATTGGCATACCTGGGCCTGGGCCTTCTGTAGATGTGTCGGATGTGGCTTCAGTTGGCTCCCAAATTCCATTCTATCACAGGAGAAGTCTATGATGAGTAGGGGGTGAATCCTTACAGTCCCTTCAAACTCTCTATGAAACTAAAGATGACTTGAACTCCTGATCGTCTTGCCCCTGTTTACCAAGTGCTGAGATTCCAATTTCCAAGTGTGTGCAACCAAATAAGCCTGATCTTCAGAGCCCTTGTCTTTCTGCTGTGTGATTTTTACATTGAAATCATGCCGCTATCTCATATTGGAGAGTGATTTTCTTTTTTTTTCTTAAAGCTGACAATAGGGGTAATGTCTCCTACAACCCCCATGCTAATGGCCTAAGTTGTCATTTGCAAAAGGTCAATGATATTCCTGCCTATGACAGGACAGCCAGCTCCCACTAGCTCCCTGAGTGGGACCTTCAGGATGTTCTCAGATCTCCTCTGTTATAAATAAGCCTGGGTGACTCACTAGACATAACATGTGTTGGGTTTTTTTCCCCTTCAAATAATACATCCTCTGGGGTGAGACCACTGAATGGGGGATGTTTGTCATCTCCACTCTCACAGAGAGGCTGGTGGCATGGTACTATTCCTTCAGCCAAGGTACCTGAACCCAGATGCTGCCATGTCTCAGTTGTGTGACTTTGTTAGTCTTGTTTTTTTTCTGACAGCAGACAGTGCTCCTTGCTGGAGGAATGCCTGGCTGTAGGTCCTTTGCACTGTTGGACTTTGGGGAGCAGGGGTAAGGAGCCCCTCTGGTCCATAGGACTTTGTTCCCTCCCTCCCACGGGGCTCAGGTCCCTATCACCACTTCCTTTCTGCCAGCCCGCAACTCCCAGCCCCTGCTGCACAGCCTCCCATACTTCCTTTACTTTATTTTATCTTATATTTTGCCTGCATATATGTCTGTACTACTTGTGTGTATATGGTGCACTGGAGATCAGAAGAGGATATCAAATCCCCTGGGACAAGAGTCGAGGGTGGTTATGAGCCGTCATGTGAGTGCTCAGACTCAAACCAGCATCCTCTGGAAGAGCAGCTGGTGCTGGTGACCGATGCGCCCCCAGCCTCCTGCTGTACCTGCTCACACCTCAGCCTTCCTGTACTCCCAGCACGATTTCCAGCATTCTGTCTGATGTGTCTATGTGCCTGCCTGGCCCCACTCTGATCTCTGTGCTGGCTCCCCCTGCCCACAAGATGCTGGTGTGTCTGACCACCCAAGGTTTAGTGATCATCTCTACCCTGCAGTGGGTGTTATTTCTTATTTCTTTAATTTAATATATCCATTATATCCCAGTTTCCATTGGGAGGGACCAATCTCCACCTTGCTGCTGCAAGGGAGCTAAGCCAGATCAAGACCAGGTATGGCACTGGTTATTACCCTGATTCTATCTGGAGTCTGGCAGCCAGAGTAGCAACCAACACTACTTATTTCCAGCTTTGTGGCCTTGCGCAAGTTCTTTAGCTTTCTCAAGCCTCAGTTTTCCCATCAGTATAGAACTGGAAATGGTTTTCGAGTTCTATCTGTCATCAATGTCACCTGCCACAGGAACCCTCGTATCTCTGTGGCTTCCTTAGGACATCAGACCCTGGTTCCTGAGCAGAGTGGGGTCAAATCTTTTAGCACATGTAGATGTGTCATGGCCCATACGCTGTACAAGGCAAGGATTCACAGGAAATGGTTGAGGAAGCAAATTACTATGTGTGGGAACAGAGAGATCCCTGTGAGGACAGCAATGCCCAGGGCAGTGGAGGAAAAGAGACTCTGAATTCTCTTCAGGCCAAGCACAGCCTGTCGCCACCTCTTGCTTCAGAGGAGCTGGTGTGTTTGTTTCAGGTTCAGAGATTTACTGAGAGATAAACTCCACTAACATAAGCTGAGGATTGTGGCTCACACTTGTAATAACAACACTCAGGAGGCTGAGGCAGGAGGATCACAAGTCTGAGGTTAGCCTGAGCTACATAGTGACACCCTGTCTCAAAGCAAAACAAAACAAAATTCAGCTACTATACAATTAACTGGGCACAGCATGGCAGGAAAGGCCTATAATCCTAGCATGTGGGAGGTGGAGGCAGGATGATAAGAAGTTCACCCTCAGCTATGTGACAAGCTCTAGACCAGCCTGGGTGGGAGGGACAGACCCACCATGAAATTCACCCCTTTAAGATGTACATTGCAGTGGCTTTTAGATTAATAAGCAGCTGATACATTTTGAAAATATTTTCATCATCCCAAAAAGAACTCAATCACCTCCATTTACCAAATCAAAACAGTTTTTTTTATTGTTTTTATGTGTATATGTGGAGTGTGTGTCTGTGTGTGTCCCTGTGTGTGTGTCTGTGCATATATCTGTATCTGTGTATGTGTCTGTGTTTCTGTGTGTGTGCGTGTGTCCCTGTGTGTGTCTGTGTGTCTGTGAATATGTGTATGTCTGTGTGTGTCTGTGTGTGTATGTGTTTGTGTGTCTGTGTGTCTCTGTGTATGTGTCTTTGTGTGTCTATGTGTTCTGTATATGTGTCTTTGTGTGTCTCTCTTTGTGTCTCTGTGTGTGTGTCTCTGTGTGTCTTTGTGTATGTGTCTTTGTGTGTCTCTCTGTGTGTCTCTGTGTGTGTGTCTCTGTGTGTCTTTGTGTATGTGTCTTTGTGTGTCTCTGTGTGTGTCTGTGTGTGTGTTTCTGTGTGTGTCTGTGTGTGTGTATAGGCCAGCATTTGATGTTAGGTGTCTTCCTCCATCAGTTGCTCTCTGCCTTGTTTCTTGAGACAGTCTCTCCCCAGCCTTGCCAATTGGCTAGACTGTCTGGCCTGCAAGCTCCAGAGACCCACCTGTCTCTGCTCCTACAGCGCTAGGTTACAAAACATGAGCCACCACACCTGGCTTTTATGTGGGTGCTGGGGATCTGAACTCAGGTCTTCATATTTGTACAACAGGTTCTTGACTGTCTGTGCCATCTCTCCAGCCTCTTAAACAGTTCTTATACAGTTGTCCCTTGGTGTCCCCAGGGACTTCATCCATGTACCCCCAATTAAATACCCAAATCCACAGATGATCAAGTTGGTGATGTAGTGTTCGCACAGCACCTACACACATCCTCCTGTGTACTTTAAGCCATCACTAGGTGACTCCTAATACTTAAGGTAATGCCAATCCTGTGGTAATATTTGTCACCCTGCTCTATTAAGGAACTAAAAACCAAGGAAAAATAAGTTTGTCTGAAGTGTGGACAGGCACAGCCTGACTGCATGGTACACAATCCAAGATGAGTTGAGGCCATGTGGGCAGAACCCACAGGCACAGAAGCTGACTGGAAGTAAAATTATGCAACATGTGGTCTCTGTGACCAACATCGAGTGCCCACCAGATGTTCTCAGGGCTCATCTACTTTCTCTTGTTTTGGTATTGGCCTTGTTGTTGCCAAGTAACATTCCATGGGTGAGTGTGTCACTTTCTGGTTTAACCATTCATCAGCTGATGGACATTGGGTTGTTCTGAGTGGGGCTTAAATCACAGATGAAGTCACTTCCTTTTCTCCTCTCTTTCCTCTTCCCTAAGACTGAAGCCTGAGAGATATCTAACCATCGTGTGAGGCTTTTCATCTGCTCTGGCCAGGTGTCTCCAGGCAGAAATGTATGTTTTTTGTGGAAGAGGAGGCAGAAGCAAAGGGCTCAAGACAGTGTGCTTAAATTGGATGTGATATAATCCCAAAATTTATAATTTATAAATATATATATATATATATACATATATATGTGCATATATATTATAATCCTATAATGGAAGGCTGAGATAGGAGAATTGCCTAGAATTTAAGCCATCCTGGGCTACATAGCAAGACTCTGTCTAAAAAAAAAAAAGAAAGGAAGGAAGGGAGAGAGGGGGAGGGAGGGGAGAGAGAGAGAGAGAGAGAGAGAGAGAGAGAGAGAGAGAGAGAAGTATGTCTTGTTGAGCTCTGAATCTGGAGAATCTCATACCAAGTCTTGTAGTAACAAGCATAAAAATAAAAACTATTAACTAAATTCAAGGCCCATACCTAAACATAGTAAAAGCAATATACAGCAAACCAGTAGCCAACATCAAACTAAATGGAAAGAAACTTGAAGCAATCCCACTAAGATCAGGGACTAGACAAGGCTGCCCACTCTCACCCTACCTATTCAATATAGTACTGGAAGTCCTAGCCAGAGCAGTTAGACAACAAAAGGAGGTCGAAGGGGTACAAATAGGAAAGGAAGAAGTCAAAATTTCACTATTTGCAGATGATATGATAGTATACTTAAGTGACCCCAAAACTTCCACTAGAGAACTCCTAAACCTGATTTTAAAAAACAGAAACAAAAACAAAAAACAAACTAACAAAAACAAAACAAAAAAAACTTCAGCAAAGTGGCTGGATATAAAATCAACTCAAACAAATCAGTAGCCTTCCTCTACTTGAAAGATAAACAGGCTGAGAAAGAAATTAGGGAAATGACACCCTTCACAATAATTACAAATAATATAAAATACCTTGGTGTGAATCTAACCAAGCAAGTGAAAGATCTCTATGACAAGAACTTCAAGTCTCTAAACAAAGAAATCAAAGAAGATCTCAGAAGATGGAAAGATCTCGCATGCTCATGGATTGGCAGGATTAATATAGCAAAAATGGCCATCTTGCCAAAAGCAATCTACAGATTCAATGCAATCCCCATTAAAATCCCAACTCAATTCTTCATGGAGTTAGAAAAAGCAATTCTCAAATTCATTTGGAATAACAAAAAAAACAGGATAGCGAGAACTATTCTCAACAATAAAAGAACTTCTTGGGGGATCACCATCCCTGACCTCAAGCTGTACTACAGAGCAATCGTGATAAAAACTGCAGGTGGTCACTTGTATCTCCTATGTTATGTATCTTGGTCAGCTTCCCCACAAGCTGACCTGTACACTTACTAAAGTCTACATTTTTAAATGCTAAAAAGAAGGTAGAAAAGAGAGAACTAGGAAGGAGCTAAATCATCTCAGCTACATAGCAAGTTTGAGGCCAGCCTGGGCTACATGAAACCCTGTTAAAACAAACAAACAAAAAAACAGAAACCATGGACTTAGGAGGCGTCTCAGTCAGGAAAATGGCTGCCATATAAGTATGAGGACTTGAGTTTTATCCCCAGCATCTGTATGAAAACCAGGATGGCATGGGTTTCTACTCCCAGCACTGGGGAAGCAGAGACACAGGATCCCTGGGGCATACTGGTCAGCTAGCACTAGGAGGTCCCAATGAGAGAACCTGTCTCAAGAACACGGTGGATGGCTTCTGAAGAACACACTACCTAAGGTTGACCTTTGGCCTCCACATGCACACACATCCATGCACACACACCGGTGCATACTCACGTAATAAAAAGAGCCAAGCACACAGAACATGTAGATATGTAAGTACCAATGGTAATGGACTTTTACCATAGGTAGAGTGGAATGTGACCACTGACACACTAACGACAGGCTGCTTTTGTCTTGCAGTCATCAAGAGCCCACCGGGCTGGGAGGTGGGTGTGTATGCTGCCGGGGCCCTGGCTCTGCTGGGAATTGCAGCTGTGAGTCTGTGGAAGCTCTGGACATCGGGGAGCTTCCCCAGCCCCTCCCCGTTCCCCAATTATGACTACAGGTACCTGCAGCAGAAGTATGGAGAGGCCTATGCGGAGGCTAAGCTGAAGGTGAGGCTTCCACTCCTGCAGATCCACATCCCACCATCCATTCTGAGGGCCGGCCTCTTGGCCTGCCCCCTCTTGATTAATATCCCCCTATGAATGCGGATCCAGCCTCTCTTAGACCCCTGCAGTTCGTCAACTGCTCCTTGGGTAAATGTTTGACGTTGAATAATTGAATGATCACGTCTTAAAACACTATCACCTGGGCTGGTAAGAAGGCTCAGTGAGTGAGGGCATTGGCCACCAAGGCTGATGACCTGAGTTTGATCCTGGGGGCCCACATGGTGGAAGGAGAAAACTGGCTCCTGAAAGTTGTCCTCTGATCTCACATGCGCAGACTATAATGTGAGTGCCTGCCCACATTCACATTAAACCAATAAATTATTTTTTTTAAAGTTACCATGCGATTAAAAAAAAAGCCAAGTAGCAGTGGGGCACGACTATAATGTGAGTGCCTGCCCACATTCACATTAAACCAATAAATTATTTTTTTTAAGTTATCATGTGATTAAAAAAAAAAAAGCCAAGTAGCAGTGGGGCATGCCCTTAATTCCAGCACTCGGGAGGAAGAGGCAGGCAGATCTCTAAGTTTGAGGCTAGCCTGGTCTACACAGGAAGTTCCAGGACAGCCAGGGCTACACAGAGAAGCCCTGTCTCAGATGGAAAAAAGCTATTATGTGGGCAGAAGGACCCAAATTAGGTTCCCAGCACCTCTGTTATCAGCTCAAAATCTTCTATAGCTCCAGCTCCAGGGCATCTGGTGGCTCCAGCCTCTTGCAGGAAGCTGCACTCACATGCATATACCTACATGCAGACACACAAACCTACATATAATTTAAAAAAATTTTTTTTGAAATAGAGTTTTACTGTATA
The DNA here is from genome assembly GCF_011762505.2 of Arvicanthis niloticus. Taxonomy (NCBI): domain Eukaryota; kingdom Metazoa; phylum Chordata; class Mammalia; order Rodentia; family Muridae; genus Arvicanthis; species Arvicanthis niloticus. Next base: position 112,940,522 of record NC_047658.1, on the reverse strand, counting down.
GCCCTAATTGGCCTACAAATAGCTATGTAGACCAGGCTAGACTCCACTCAGATACACCTGCCTCTGCCTCCTAAGTGCTGGGATTAAGGGTATGTGCCACCGTGTCTGGCATTAAAAAATAAATAAAAATCTTGGAGTTAGAGAGACAGCTCAGCTATTAAGAGCACTAGATGTTCCTCAAGAGGACCCAGATTTGATCACTAACATCCATTTGGTGTCGTACAACTGTCTATAACTCCAGTTTCCAGAGATCTGATACTCTTTTCTGGCCTTGGTGGGTAGCAGGCACACATGAGCTACACAGACATACATGCAAGCTAAACAACCAGACATATAAAAGAATGTTGTGTTGTGTTTGTTTGTTTGTTTGTTTGAGAGGGGTCTCTCTACATAGCCCTGGCTGTCTTGGAACTCACTCCGTTGACCAGGCTGTCCCTGAGCTCAGAGATTCACCTGCTGCCTCCTACTTGGATTAAAGGCCTACACCACCATCCAAGGCTTGTATGAAAATTTCTTAAATGAAAAAAAGAATCTTAAAAACAACCCTGCTATTACATGAGACTGGATGTAACAGTGCATACCTAGACCTTTGGTGGCTAAAGCAGGTGTATCTTCAGTCCCAGGCAGCCACAAGTTATAGGCCATACGATAGGTCCTGTCTCATCCTGTGGGCCCAGGAGATGGCTCAGTGGATAAAGGGACCTGTCACTAAGACTGGTGACCTGAGTTCAGTCTCTGGGGCCCATGGTTGAAGAGAGAACTGACTCTTCCCACAAGCTGTGGTACACACACATCCTCTCACACACACAGATAAGTAAATAAATAAAAGATAACAAAAATTCTAAGAGAATCATGAAAAATAGAGAAAATACAAATAAAAACATTTTCACAAATGCTACTACCGTCTAACTATTAACTACTTATTTATTTATGTTTTTTTAACAGTTTTGTTATGTCTTCCTGACTGGCCTGGAACTCATTATGTAGACCAGGCTGGCCTTGAATTTGTAGTGATCTTGCCTCTGCCTCTCCAGTACTGGGGTTACAGTTATAAGTCACCATGCCCAACATATTTGTATTTTTGACACAAGGTCTCATTATGTAGCCCTGCCTGGCCTGGAATTTATGTGGACTAGTATTAACTAAATGCCACTATAAATGATTTAGTGGGTATGTTATGTGTAAAACTTGGTCATCATTTGAGATACTGTATTTTTCTTTGTTTTTTGTTAGTTTAGGTTTTGGGTTTTTTTTTTTTTTTAAGATTTTTTGAAAAAAAACATTTTGAGATGAGGGTTTTGCCTATATTTCTGTGTACTGTGTGCTTACTTGGTGCCTGAGGAGAGCAGAACGGGACACCAGGTCCTCTGGAACAGGAGTTACAAGTGGTTGTGAGTCACTAACTGGGTGCTGGGATTGAACCTTGGTTCCCCTGGAAGAGCAGCCTGTACACTTAGCCTTAAGGCGTATGGTTAAGGTTCTCATACATACTGCTGAATCTAAAATCATTTCATACTTGGCAGAAAATTGTTCAGGTGTCACATGTAGTTCCAGAGAGTACAGCACAACTCTATTCTGGGCAGAGTCTCTCATGTTCACTCCTTTGGTGAGCCCCCGGTAGTCTGTTGTGGGACTGTAAATTGGGACAACTTTTCCAAGAAGCATTTTGGTAACACACGTGGAAACTGTCCTCTGGGCGGATGTTTAAGGACATTTTTTGAGTGCTGTTCATCTTGGTGCTTGTCCGGGCACTCTGAAGCAGAGGCAGGCAGATCTTTGTGAGTTCTAGAACACCCTGGTCTACACACTTGAGTTCCAAGCTAGCCAGGAGACCTTACAGAGACACTGTCTAACCAAAAAGGAAAAGAAAAGAAAGCTAATTGAGGCTGGTCATGGAGACACAGCCTGTCATCCTTAGTACTCAAGGGACAAAGCCATAAGGATCAGGAATTCAAGTTATCCTTGGCTGTATAGCAAGTTCAAAGCCAGCCTTAGCTACATGAGAGCCTGTTTCAAATTACAAAAACATGTTATTTGATGTTGAATTATTTGTATTTGTGGAAAAATTAAAAACAGCTGCAATGGTAGTGCATGCTTCCGATCCCAGCTTTGGGGAAGCAGAGGCAGGTGGATCTCTGAGTTTGAGGCCAGCCTACAAAGAGAGTTCCAGGATAGCCAAGGCTACACAGAGAAACTCTGTCTCAAAAAAAAAAATTTAGAAACAACATAACTGCCCAATAGGAGAATAATGGATATAAATTACAATTAACATGTGACTCACTAAACAAACAATACAGTAGCAAAGGCACCAGGAGACTGGTGTGGAAGCGCCTGCTTTCTCAAAGCCCAGGGTTAATTTAAAGAAAAGACGATTTCACATACTCTGAGGAGTACCACTCAACACGAACGTTTTCTTGTGCTGTATTTTTTTTTTTTTTAGATTTTTATTTATTTATTTATATGAGTACACTGTAGTTGTTTTCAGACACACCAGAAGAGGGCATCAGATTCTATTACAAGTGGTTGTGAGCCACCATGTGGTTGCTGGGAATTGAATTCAGGACCTCTAGAAGAACAGACTTAACCATTGAGCCATCTCCTCAGCTCTTGTATTTTTTTTTTAAAGAGTTTTGGGTTTTGTTTTGTTTTTTTTGTTTGTTTGTTTATTTATTTGAATGGGGGCTTGGGCACATGTGTGACCATGCATGTGTGGAGGTCAGACCCCAGTTTGTAGGAGACAGTTCTCTCCTCCCATTGTGTGGTCACTGGGAATCCAACCGAGGTCGTCAGACTTGGTGGCAGGAACCCATATTTACTGAGTCATCTCTCCCATCCTTGTCTTCTGTCATCTTTTGAGGCCACTCAATCACTAGGGAGTGACACTACCCCGGGACACTTACCTCATCCTTTTCTTTTGAACACATAGATTGCTGTTGTTCGTTTTGAGATCATATCTCAGGTCCCTGAGGCTGACCTTGAACTCCTGATCCTTCTGTTTCTACCTCCCAATTTTTGGGATTCCATAGAGAGAATCTCTTATAAGCACCACCTGTAGAGAAAAGGCTGCTGGCCAATGAGCCGAGGCTACAGAGAGGAGCTGCGACATTGGCAGGAAGAGAGAGGATTCTTGAAAATAGTAAGAGATAAAAGAGAGACATGAAGAGAGTCATGGGGGACAAGAGGAAAGATGAGGTGGGGGATGGACCAAGGTAGTGGAAAGAGAAATGCTGAAAGATTCAGAGCTCTGGGGGGACACTGGGGAGATGCTAAGAAAGAAGCAGGCCAGGACTGAAGACAGGTAACTAACCAAGTGATAGGCATAGAACAGTCAGGGATGAGGCAAAGCTTGTGGCCAACACATTTAATAATAATTAGTCTCTGAGTTGTTGCTGTTGGGAACTAAGTGGCCAGGAGGAAAAAAATCAGATTTATGTTTTTTACAGGATTGTATACGTGTTCCTCCATACCCAGCAGCTTTTCCTTTTTATAAGTGTCATTACAGTTGACATTTTCATGTAAGGAGTTTTGTCACAATAATAAGCACTTTGAGGAAATGTCTTCCTCCATTCTGGTTAAGGGGAGAAAACCAAGCTAGATCTAGTTGGTGCATGACTGTAATCCCAGCACTCAGGGAGTTCAAGTTGGAGGATCATGAGCTCCAGGTTAGCCCAGGATACTAGTAAGTTCTTGTTTGAGAGACAGATAGAGAAACAAAGTGGTCTGAAGTGCGGGTCCCTCTGTGCTGGTTTTGTGGAAGGAGAGCCTGGGGTATCTCCTTGGTGTCTCCTAGAGATGGTGCCTCCGACCCATATGATGCTTCCCTGTCCCTTTTGTTCACCCTCAGAGAGTCCCTCCTTGGAATGCCCAGCGGACAACCTCTCGGGGACCACCCAGCCGCAAAGGCAGCCTCAGTATAGAAGACACCTTTGAGAGCATCAGTGAGCTGGGACCCCTGGAGCTGATGGGCCGGGAACTGGACTTGGCCCCCTATGGTACTCTCCGCAAATCACAGTCGGCTGACTCTCTGAATTCCATCTCCTCTGTGAGCAACACCTTTGGGCAGGATTTCACCCTGGGCCAGGTGGAGGTGAGCATGGACTATGATGGAGCCTCCCACACCCTCCACGTGGCAGTGCTTCAAGGAAAGGACCTCCTGGAGCGCGAGGAGGCCACCTTCGAGTCCTGCTTCATGCGTGTCAGTCTGCTGCCAGACGAACAGATCGTGGGCATCTCCCGGGTAAGTGAGGTGGGGACAGAGCAGTGCATTGGGCTCCCTGAAACCCTTCTGGGAAGCTGACATTTGGGCTGGTGGGCAGATCTGCAGTACCAGACAAGATGACGGGGGCGCCAGAGAGCAGATCAGAATGTGGATCCAGAGTAGGATGGCCATGCATAGAGGCAGCTTTGTGTTCCTGCTGTGTATAGATTTCAATCTTCCTATCACTTGAGGACAGTGGGTAACGTCCACCTCCACATCTGTCAACATGGAGTCTCGGCAGGAAAAAAGATGGCCTGCTCATCTGGCTGATCTGGGAGAGAGCTCGATGACAGACTTACTTGCTTTGGAGGAGGGGTGGCCTCAATGTCCCATGAATTTGTTCACAAGAAGGGAGGCCCACCCCAGGGATTGAAAAAAGCATGAGAGGAAAGTGAGTTTCTGGACCCCAAATTAAAGGGGCCACCTTTATAGGAGTTGTGAGAGGTGTGGTCAGCCCTCCAGAGAAACTGAAGACAAGCTTTGCAAGATAAACACTTGAACCTCCCTCCAGTCTCTGTTTCCTCTCTCTGATCTCTATTTTCTTCTGGTGACTCTGGTGGCTCACCCTGCTGGAAGCTGGAGACCAAGGGAGCATGCTGACATGGCCTGTGACTATTGGGATTTGTACTGGACCAGGACCCTCAAGACCAAGTTCTCAGCACAAAGGAGATTTATTTGCCCAGTTATTTGACAGAGGGCAGGGAATAAGAGGCAAATACAGGAGCTAGAGGATGAAGGAGAAGGGGGAAGAGAACAAGGGGAGGGGAAGAGGGAGGGGAGGAGTATTTGTCCCAGAGCAGGAAGGACTGCCTCTGGAGAGGAGACGGATGAGGTACACAGGAACACAATAGTATTTCATCAAGCTACAAGGGGAAACCCTGAGTTAGGCTGACGTGTTTAGTTTTAATTGGACATGTTAATTTAGGTGAGCCAAAGAGGGCTTTTGATTGCTGGACAATCTTTTGACAGCTAGACCTTGGTAGTCAGCCTCAGGAAGAGGAAGTGGCCAAATAAGGGACTAGACCATGGCAGTTAGCTTTAGGAATATGATCTGACAGTGTTTAGCAAGGGAGAGGGGCAGGGGGAGAAGGGCAAGGCCTGCCAGAGCTATGCTCGCCACATTCAAACTGGCCAGAGTCCTTTCATTGATGGTCAGCAATCAACAGGAAAGGAGAGGTTGGACTCAACAAGAAGGTCACAGAATGCTTCCAAGGTGCCTTATCTTGACAGCCAAACCCCACTTCCCTGTAGCAGGCTGGTAGGAGTCCAGATCCTGAGCCCTCTGACTGAGATGGGACAGGTGAATCGTCAGTGATCTGTGCCCTGCAGGACCAAGGGTCTTCTGTGCCCAGTCATTTTTACCACACTGAACATTAGCTGGCTTTCAGTAGTAGATATTCCACATACCACCACTCCTATAACTCTAGAAGACTCTAGAATGAGCTCTCTGTACATGGGGCACCAAGGGGGTGACCCAGCTTCCTACTGGTCATACAGCAGTGGGTGGTTAGAAGACAGGTTAAAATCTAAGTTCCGCCGGGCAGTGGTGGTGTACGCCTTTCATCCCAGCACTTGGGAGGCAGAGGCAGGCGGATTTCTGAGTTCGAGGCCCGCCTGGTCTACAGAGTGAGTTCCAGGACAGCCAGGGCTATACAGAGAAACCCTGTCTCGAAAAACCAAAAACCAAAAATCAAGAAAAAAAAAAAAAAAACTAAGTTCCACCTTGGCCTGGCAGTATGACCTTGAACAAGTCAGCTGCCTTCAGTTTGTCAAATAAGTATCACAATTGTGAAACAGAGCTCGGTGTATACATGCACAGTGCTTAAGGTCTTCAGTAGATAATCTGGAGCCGTTCTCAGGACCATGAATTGCTGCTATCAAGCCTGACACACATTATGTTGCTCTTGGCCTGAGCCATATGAAGGATTTTGGGTGACTCAGGATATGCCCTTTGAGGAGGGACATTGTGGGCAGAAGCTTGGTCTGAGGCAGACCACTGTGTGGACAACACGGCTCCATATTTGTTTGGGGGATTCAGTTGCTGTAGGAAGAACCTTCCCAGAGCCTGGCAGAGCCCAGTGAGATCAAAGTAGCTAGAAGCTAAGCAGAGTTTGTTCCTAGGATGACAGGCTTCATGACATCACAGCCCAACAGTAGACTGTGGGGATGGAGTGTTGCCTCCAGGCCAAGCAACCCCCTCAGCTTCAGAGAATGTGCCAGGGATGAGCGCCACTCTCTAAATACCACAGTGCAGTGACTCAGGCGGCCCCCCACGGAAGGGCAAGCAGAGCCTCCCATGCACCTTCCTGAGGACTGCCCACAGCTTCCTGGGAGGAGGCCAAAGGCATCCAAAAGATGGGAAATGAAGCATGCCTAGCCCTGCCTAGTCACTCCATCCATCTGTCTATATGTCCACTCATCCATCCATCCTGTGACAATCAGAAAGGCTTTGCCAGGCTCTGCAGGGCACTGTGGCATTAACAGCTGTTTACAGACAACTGTCTAGCTCCCACTGCATGCCTGCCCCCAAGGCTGTGCTGAGTCAGACAGACAGGAGAGAGAAAGGTCTGCCACAGCATCTTGTGAGGATGAGGATTACTGGGGTTCCATTATGGATGCTTCTATTGCGAGGCCAATGGGTTGACTATAACCAAGGAGAAGACACTAGGGCTTTTTTTTGTTTTGTTTTGTTTTTGTTTTTGTTTTTTTGAGACAGGGTTTCTCTGTATAGCCCTGGCTGTCCTGGAACTCACTCTGTAGACCAGGCTGGCCTTGAACTCAGAAAAAATCCGCCTGCCTCTAGACACTGGGGCTTTTAAACCCTCACAGTAACTTCAACCTTTGGGAGATAGAGGCAGCAAGATAAGGAACTCAAGGTTGTCCTTGGCTTCGTAATGAATTTAGGGCCATCTAGGCCTATGTGGGATCCTGTCTCAAAGCAACCAAACTCCAGTCAAACACCACCAACAACCAAAACTTTCCAGGACTACCAGGCATGGTAGACTTATACTTCAGCTCTGGAGGCTGAAGGAGGAAGATGGCTAAATTCAAGACTAGTCTGGGCAAAATAGTGAGTTCCAGACCAGCCAGAGCTGCATAGTAAGACCCTGGCTGGAAAAGGGAGGTTTCTGTGAGTTCAAAGCCAGCCTGGTCTATACAATGAGTTCCAGGAAAGACAGGGCTACACAGTGAGACCCTGTCTTGGAAAAGGAAAAGGGGAGGTGAAGTTTGGAGGCTTGTGCTTGTAATCCTAGCATTTGGGAGTTAACGGCAGGAAGATCAGGAGTTCATCCTGACCTATGTGAGATCCAGTCTGACAACAAAATTAAACAAACAAACCTAGGCTGAGCCGCAAAAAGAGGACCAGAGCTGAAATGGTGGGTACCAGGAAGCCCCTTCCACGGCCCCTTCTCTCTATAGATCCAGAGGAATGCCTATTCCATCTACTTCGATGAGAGGTTCTCTGTCCCCCTGGATCCTACAGCCCTGGAGGAGAAAAGTCTCAGGTTTTCCGTGTTTGGCATCGATGAGGACGAGCGGAACGTGAGCACTGGTGTGGTGGAGCTGAAGCTGTCTGTTCTGGACCTCCCCCTGCAACCCTTCAGCGGCTGGCTGTACCTACAGGACCAGAATAAGGTATCACTTGCTTTGGCCTACTGGTTCACTCAGGAAGGAAGTACCCTCACCCACGTCCTCGGAGAGATGCCAGTATCCTGTCCCTCAACCAAGACCATGACAGCATCAAAATAGAGAAAGGGTCGCAAGCCACACCCCAGGGAAGCCACTCACTGCATGTGCTGACAAAAACATCCCACAGACACCACTGTTTGCGGCTCTTCCTTTCCTTTTTACTTTGCTGTACTTATGTACTTACTGTGCTTTCTGTGTGTATACGTGTACAGGCATGCATATGCACACAGAGGATGCATGTGGAAGTTGAAAGACCACTTGTCTTCTACAAGTTGGTTTTCTCCTTCACCATGTGTGTGGTTGGTATTGAACTTAGATCACTGGGGTTAATGGCAAATGCTTTTACCCACTGCACCATCCCCAGCCCTCTTCTCAGTTCTTTTTTTTTTTTTTTTTTTCTTTTAACATTTATTTATTTCTCGTCCTTATTTTATTCTATTGGGTTTTTGAGGCAGGGTTTCTCTGTGTAGCCATGGCTGTCCTGGAACTCTCTCTACAGCCCAGGGTGGACTCAAACTCACGAATATCTGTTTGCCTTTGCCTTCGGAGTGCTAGGATTGAAGGCCTGCACCACCACCTCCCAACTATTTATTTTCATTCTATATTTTATTTTTTAAAGAATTATTTATTTATTTAATGTATATGAGTACACTTTCTTCAGACACACCAGAAGAGTGCATTGGATCCCATTACAGATGGCTGTGAGCCACCATGTGGTTGCTGGGAATTGAACTCAGGACCTCTGGAAGAACAGTCAGTGTTCTTAACCTCTGAGCCATCTCTCCAACCCTCTATACTTTATTTATTTGTTTTACTTTATGAGTGTGTTGCCTGAATGTATATATGTGTCCATGTGCACATCTCATGCCTAAGGGAGTCGGAAGAGGACGCCCTGTTCCCTGGAACTGGAGTTACAGATGTGTGTGAGCTGCCCTGTGGGTGCTGGGAGTGAACCTGAGCCCTCTGAAGAGCATGCAGTACTCAGCTGCTGAGCCATCTCTCCAGGCCTCATCTCAGTGGTTACTACCAAGTCATCAGAGGCTTTACGCCTATAAGCTACTGGCCTGATAGTGGGTTATTTCAGACAGAGGCCAAGCTGAAGCTTACTTTTAGCCTTGTAATAATGCCAGGGAACATTATTACTTAAGCAAATGTTGTCAGCTTGGATCTCTATGCACTAGTCATAGAATGTTTTCCTCAGCTCACAATGAGGGAACAGAACTGCATCTGATTGATGCAGTTGACAGGCAGCCTCTGGGCCTCTTTCCAGGACATGCTCCCCACTCAGTGTAAGGAGGGTCTATGTATGCTCCCTTGTGTGGATGGGTTGTCCTTTTCTCAATCCTGTCAGCCTGATGTCTAGGTTTAAGAGTTACCCCAAAAGCAGCGATTTTCCAATGGAGAAGGAACCATCCACCTCCTGCCCACCCCTGCCCCAGACCTCTTGAAGCCTGGAGGGCAGAAGACTTCTGAGCCATTCCTATCTCCACAGGCTGCTGATGCTGTGGGGGAGATCCTGCTGTCTCTCAGTTACCTGCCCACAGCTGAGCGTCTGACTGTGGTTGTGGTGAAAGCCAAGAATCTCATCTGGACCAATGAGAAGACCACAGCAGGTGAGGGCCTGTGTACTCAGCTCTTCCATGAGGCTCAGGGGGAGCTGTCATGTTCTGAGCAGGTATGGGGGACAGTGCCAGAGCCCCTGTGGCTTGGCTTTAGCTAAGCTCAGGAGCCAGGCACAGTGGAAAGGTTAATTCAGCTACAGAAATAGTAGAACCCTGGAGGGTGACAGCAGCCTAGGTCGTGTAGGGTAGAGTAAAGGGGAAACTGATGGAACCTGAGCGCTCTGGGCTGTGGCACTGGGCAAGAAATGGAGGGTGAGCATCCATTCGTCAGAACTTGAGCTCAGAGATGAGGAAGCAGCCTAAAGACCCTAGATGCCAGGGACCTATTGGACTTGACAGCCTAGGGCCTCAGGCAATAGAGTGTTTTGTTTTTGTTTTTTAACAAAATCTGAATCATTTGATTTTACCAATGAAGACTTAGGAGCCAGAAGCTGGGAAGAAAGCATGCTGGTTCCAAGAGGCAGAGAAAGCACCCAGCTGCCCTTCCTCCTCAGCCAACATCCCACTAGGAATTCTCTCCCCTCCCTCCCTCAACAAACCTCTCAACCTCCTTCAAACTCAGTGTCCCTCCCTTTGACTTCCTGTGCATCTCTCTATCTGTCTTCCCGACTCCCTCTTACTCTCTCTCTCTCTTCATTTCTTATAATCCCCTATTCACTTCCTGTTAACTGGTTGCTTGCTCCACCAAGATCTTAACCTATAGTTAGTTGACTTAATTTAATCCTGTTTACAATAGCCAGAAAGTTCATGGATTCAAGGTGTGCGCTAGGGTTGAGCCACACCACAACTAAAAAAAGGTTTTGTTTGTTTTTTTTTTTCCAGTAACTAACACTATCTCATGGTTCACAGTATGATCAAATATCCTGCAACAGTAGGGAGACTTGGTATCTCAGAGCTGCACACTGTTAGTTAGGCTCTGCACTCAGTGACTCAGGTCTGCTGTCTGCACTCAGGTTACTAATAGAATGAGAATATGCAGTGTGCTGCCTGAGTCGAGAGCTGCTATTACTTTAGATCCCGATCCAGCTTCACCTCCCTCCTCTCCCCTGAGTACCTCCCATTTCTTAATATAAATAATTAAACACAAAACAGTGGGCTTTAGAGATTGCCCCAGTAGCCAATTCAGGGAATTAGAGGCAGTGGGTGGAGCCAGAGTAGCCAGGGTCACTGACCCTCGCCCCTACCTGCCTGTAGACCCCTTCGTCAAAGTATACCTGCTGCAGGATGGGAGGAAGATGAGCAAGAAGAAGACTGCTGTGAAGAGGGATGACCCCAACCCAGTGTTCAATGAAGCCATGATCTTCTCAGTACCAGCCATTGTGCTACAGGTGAGGTGGGCTGGTACTGGACTGTGCACAGGACTGGGCCACTGCACCCCTTCAGTGTTGCCTCTTGGGACCTCAAGCCAACCTCCTTCTAGTTAATCCCTGACTGAGACTAGGTGTCAGCCTTATGGTGAGGGGTGGGGACCAAGCACTATTTTCTTGATGCCTATGAAGGACAGACAGGGGAGTCCCCACTTTGTAATCCCCAATGGGAGCTTCCTCAGGATTAGTGTCAGGGGAGGCTTTCTGCATGAGGGGACAACTAAGCTGAGCTCTGAGGAAGAGAGCTCCCAGTACTGGACCTGCACTGCTTGAAGGTGAGCTAGAGGCAACCCCAGGCCCAGGCTGTAGGCCTGCACCTTCAGAGTTCCTACTGCAAGGACCCTGCTGAGGCCTCCTCACCACCACCAGTTGGTGATGCACACCTTGAATCTCAGAACTCAGGAGACAGAGGCAGCCAGATCTCTGTGAGTTTGAGGACAACCTGGTCTAAAGAGAAAGTTCCAGGATAGGCAGAGCTACAAGAAGAAATCTGTCTCAAAACAACAACAAAGAAAGTCCTTTAGTCCTTGAGCTAAAGTCTGGTATGCAGCCAGGAACTGTGCGAGGCCTGCCCCCCTTGGAGATGCTCTTGGGGGTTTCTTCTGTTTCTCAGTGCTGCTGATGAACCCAAGGCTTTGTGTGTGCTAAGTGATCAGTTTACCTCCGAGCCACCCTGTCAGCCCCTATAGTTTGAAAGCTGGATGTCAGCCTCACTTTGGGTGTCTCAAATCTAGGAATCCAGGCAACACCCCAGCATGTCTGGCTGGTCCAGGGATCATAACCTTATTCCTTATTAGACAGTCTACCCATTTGATTTCTGCTTTTGTTGTGTTTACCACAATGCCACTTCCCTCCGGTCTCCAAAACCTGAAGCTGTTGGGGACTAGGTAAGAACAGTTTTAGCTGTTCTCAAGTATGTTCTTACTGAACTCTGACCCTCAGCTGTGATCTGACAAGACTGTGCCAGTGACCTCGAAGCCGCTTTACATGTTCTAATTGTCCTCTCTGTTTTTATGCCCCCCTCCACCTACATGTTTGATTAGTTTTCTTCCTAGAACAGCCCTGTGAGGTAGGAAATGCTGTCACTGTCACATTTTAAAGACCAAGAAGCAGGTAGCAAAGGCCCAAGTCCTGGCTGGGGTGTAGCCAGATGCAGAACACTTGCTTAACACATAAAAGATCCTGGGTTGCCAACACACACACACACACACACACACACACACACACACACACACCACACCACACCACACCACCTCATAAACCAGGCATGGTGGAGCACTCAGGAAGCAGAAGCAGGGATATCAGAAGTTCAAGGTCATCCTCCACTCTATAGGGAATTTGAGGCCAGCCTGAACTAGTAACAACGAGGCAGTGGTAGCACAGGCCTTTAGTTCCAGCTCAGGAGAAAAAGATCTCTTTGTGTTTGAGGCCATCTTGGTCTACATAGTAAACTGCAGACTAACCAGGGCTCTGCCTCACAAACAAAAGGAAAGGACTAGAGTGATGTCTACAGTTAAGAGCACTGGCTGCTCTTCCAGAGGACCTGGGTTCAGTTCCCAGCAACCACATGGTGGCTCACAACCACCTGTAACTCCAATTCCAGGGGATCCAGCACCTTCCTCTGTCCTCTCTGGGCATTGTATGCATGTAATGCATATACATACATGCAGGAAAACACTTATACATTTAAAAGATATTTTTTAAAAACCAAAACAGACCAAAACAAACAAACAGCCTGAGTTCTAAGCCAGATATAGTAGCATACATTTGTTATCTTAGTACTTCAGATGCCAAGGCAGGAAGATCAGGAATCCAAATACAGCCTCAGCTACATAACAAGTTCAAAGCCAGCCTGGACTATCAGACCCTATCTCAAGAACAAGCAGGGATGGAGATATGGCTCAGTGGTTAAGAGACATATTTCTCTAGCAAAGGACCCAAGTTCAGTTCCCAGCACCCACATCAAATGGTTCACAAGTGCTTATAATCTCAACTCCAGAAGATCCAGCGCCCTCTTCTGGCCACTGTGGGTACCTGTACTCACATACACATATCCCCATTACAGACATACATCATTTAAAATAAAATCTTTTTAAGGTTTTTATTATTTTATGGGTATGGGTATTTTGCTTGCATGTATGTCTGTGCATAACATGCATGCCAGATAACCACAAAGAGAGTTCAGATACCCTGGAGTTACTGAGTCAGCATGTGGGGGCTGGGACTCAAACCAAGGTCTTCTGCAAGAACAGCAAGTATTTAACTGCTCACCCATCTTTTCAAACTCAAAAATAAAATAAATCTTAAAAATATTGGGAGACAGAGAAGTGAGAGATAGATTTGAATCCTGCTTGGACTGTCACTTTTTAGCACTTAGCAAGGTCACATCACAGCTGGCTATCCATCTGGAAGTAACTAGGACAAGTCTCTTCTTCCAAGTCAGATGGGAAGACTCAGAGCTGTATCTGACCTCACAGACCTCACAGACCTCACAGCTCTCAGACCTCACAGGGCCTTGGAGCCTGAGAGCCAGGGAGAACCCTTCAGCTGCTCCTGGTCCCAATCTTTCATGTCACCTTCTCTCCAGGACCTGTCTCTCCGAGTGACAGTGGCTGAGAGCAGCAGCGACGGCCGTGGAGACAATGTGGGCCATGTCATCATTGGGCCAGGGGCCAGTGGCATGGGCACCACACACTGGAACCAGATGCTGGCCACACTGCGCAGGCCTGTGTCCATGTGGCATCCAGTCCGGCGAAACTAACAGCCAGGGCAGGCCGGGTGGGCACCAGAGCCTCCAGAGCCTGGCACTATCTCAGTTCTGTCCAGCAATGCCGTCTCCATAGTCAGCTGGAGCTGTGAACACCTGAGCTGCCCCACCTCCCAGGGGATCCTCATCAGCCATCTTGGATCCTCTGTCCAGACTGTCATGGAAAAGTGGGTGTGGCTCTTCATCTGGGCACCCATGGTAATTTCTCCACTGAGGACTACCTGTAGCTGGCTGGGGACCTACCAGAATGACCAACTGTGTATTGAAGAGCCTTAGGAAGTATGTCCCTTGGCCTGCAGAGGGATGTGGGTTTCAGAACTGGCCAACTCCCCTTCTGCCATTCTCCTAGAGGACAGGTGTTAGTAAGTCTTGAGGGGACAGTTCCGGTAGTGACAGGGCTAATATTAACAAGACATAGCACTCAGGATGCCAGGAACTAAAGACGCCCCTCTCCCATCCTGGTTGTTCGGTTCAGTGCCAAGTAACAACCCAAACAGATGGACTTGGGAAGGAGCCCTGAGGTCTAGGGTAACAGTGGGGATCTCTCAGACAAGAAAGGAGCTTCACTTTGAGGGTTGGAAAAAATGCACCCCAGATTTACCATGGGGGTCGTGGGGATCATGGTGAGCAGTCAAACAATAGAAGAGACACAAACTAGTCCATCCCAAACACAGACTCTGCCCACTGCAGTGAACACAGGAAGAGGCCAGGAGACCAGGCCCAACAGAAACCAGTAGGCCACATGAAGGTTCCCCTGACCATCCACGCCTGAGGGAACCAGAAGTCCCCAGTGGCCTAGATCCAGGTCCTTGTGTGGATCCAAAGCAAATCAGCACAGATTCACCAGTGTTGGCTGGTGTCCTTCCAGGCCAGGTTTCTCTTGAAAGAAAGATGTCAGGTCGATCTAAATCCAACCCTAGGAATTTTAGGTCAAGTTCCCTAAAACAGAGACTACAGGGATATCTAGCCTTAGTTTTGAGCCAATAGGAACTCTGGAGAAATGGTGTTTATATGCAAAGGACTGGGATGTGCACCACTACCAGAATCGTTCTTTGACTCCCATCTGGTCAGAGTTAGTGAGGGGACCATATCATAAGTGAGGTGCTGGCTGTCACTTGAGAAAGGCAGTTCTCCCAGAGAAATGGTGGCTTTTGGCTCCTTCTCTCTGGCACCTAAAGGTTTAAAAGGGTAGTGGGCATGGGAGTGGTAGGAAGAGGGTTCTGGTCCTTGGCTCTAATGAATCATGGAGGCCCAGATGGAAGCAGGTCTAATCATTATGGTCAGTGACAAGGAGAAGGGCAGCTAGGACAGTGACACAGGTCAACAGGACACCAGCCACAGCTGGACCCACTGAAGGCTCTCACCTTGTGGCCGATATCAAGAGGTGAAAAACGGGCCAGGGATAGTGGTGGTTGGGCCAGGCCTTGTCATCTGGAAGCCCAGACTAATCCAATGGCTTTGCAGGGCAGACCACACCTCCCACCCTCCATCCCCTTGTTCCTTCCTTCTATACTGCATGAAACGTTGACAGTGTGCCCAGATGGCTGTGGTGGCAGCCAGGAATGCTGCCTGGGATGATTCTTGAAACAAAATAAAACTGGGGCAGGAAGGAGGCTTACAGGGAGCCCTGCTCAGCCTTGAGTCATTTTACTATCTTCACTGGGAACCTGTCTAAACCCTGAGCTACACAGGGGTACTGGGGCCTTCCTTCATTGCTGGTGGGGGGGGGGTGGCCATCTTCAATCTACAAGGGTAGTTCTAAGGAGGGATCCCAGTATCAGCCCTGGTTGGGGAAGGAGGGTATGGGGAAGTCAAAGAAGGCTTTCAGGTGGTGACACTGAAGAATATTCAATATGTAAGGCAGAAAAAGCATCCTAGTAACAAAACATCACAAGAGTACAGGAAGTGACAAACATTGGGCAGAGTTCTTTGCCTTGCTACCACATTGGGAGGGAATGGGGATCCAGGGGATGGGGGTGGGGGTGGGGGCAAAACATAGACCAGGGATGGGAAAGGGCTTTACAAGGACACTGAGAGTCGGTGCTTGGGCTGCAGACCAGAAGCACTTAAAGGCAGGGAACTATGCCACTCCCCTTATAGAGATGTAGAAACCAGAGCTCAGAGAAGTAACACACCTAAGATCACACAACAAGAAAATCACAGATTTATGATCAAGTTCAGGCTTTATGGTTGGAGAGCCTATTGATCTTTTTCCAATTCCTCAAAAATCCCTGAAGCCCAGCTGAGAAACTTCTGGATCCCAAATACTTCTTCCTCTCCTTTTCTTTCCCTGGGAGCTCATAAGCAAGGTAAGAATTCTCAGTGTCTCGGTAAGGGGCAAATGGTGCGGATCTGATCATATTCATTGTATGCATGTATGGAATTCTCAAGAATCAATTTTTCCCCAAGACAGGGCTTCTCTGTGTAGCCCTGGCTGTGCCTGACTCTGCCTCCTGAGTGCCAGGATGTGCACTACCACTGCCTGGCTTAAGAACAAAGAAATTGTTAAATTCCCAGCATCCGGGTAGGTCACAGGTCAGAGACCACAGACTAGTTAGTGTCCCGTATCTGGAGAACCATAACCTGGCAGACACTTGAGAGGTTGAGGGAGATGGGCTTTGAAGGCACCAGCTTCCCAGATGAAGCAGAAGGTCTTTGTCTGCTGACAAGAGGGAACCAGGGAAGGGCTCAGTGAGGAGTTGAAGACCTGTAAGAGAAGTGAACAAGCACAGTTGTAGGCAGAAAGGGGTGAGCAGGGCAGATCACTAAACAATTTCTAGGTTTGGAGTTCATTAAAGAGAACTCAAAATATGAGGTATTCTCCGGGCAGTGGTGGCACACCTTTAATCCCAGTCAGCACTTGGGAGGCAGAGGCAGGCAGATCTCTGTAAATTAAGGTCAGCCTGGTTTACAGGGTGAGTTCCAGGACAGCCAAAGCTGTCAGAGAAACTTTGTCTTGAAAACCATAAAACAAAACAAACAAAAAAGAGGTAAGGATACTCAGAGCTGGAGAGATGGCTCAGAGGCTGAGAGCACTGGCTGCCCTAGCTGAGGACCCAGGTTTAGTTTCAAGCACCCACATGGTGGCTCCCAAGTCTGGAATTCCAGTTCCAGAGGATCTGGTGCCCTCTAGGTCATGCTTGTGATTCACTTACAGACATGCAGGCAAAGCACTAATACATATAACACATAAAGTACCAACCAAATCTTTTTCTAAATAATCAGAGGCGCTACTAGAGAGAAAGCAGGATGGCTGAGGTGAATTACCCACAACCCCATCTTCTTTCATGATCCCCTTCACCTGTCTCTTCCCACTCCTGACCCCTTTCCTAAGCTCCCATCCTTCCCCACCCTTTCTTCTTTCCTACTCCTCCCGCCTGGGTTCTCTCTAAGAACCCAAAAGGAAAGGTGTGGAGGTCAATAACTAACCCAGTATTGCCAGGGGCAGGCCTGCCCATACCAAGAGTAAGATGAGTCCCTTTAGCACCCACCGATGAAGGCATCTCTTATCCTTTCCTCCCATCTTCTGTCTGAGCCCACCCATCTGTGTCTGCAGATACCCAAAGTAACAAGTTAATTAGAAGAGTGAGTGCTGTTCAGTGCGCCCGCTGGGAGAGCCCAGCAGTAAGTAGCAAGGCAAGGAAGGGAGGCCAAAGAGGAGGTCCATGCAGCGGGGGAGCTGCTTAGGAGGGGCCATCTTCCAGGTCCTGTCTTGCAGGACAAAGGCCTGGGTCTGCTTACCTGTTGTGTGAGAAGTTACTGCACTCTCAGGGCCTCAGTTTCTACAACTGAAAATGAAGCGTGTTGGACAAGTTAGCTTATTAAAAGCTCCTCACACCCCTGACTTTATGTTTTTAAATTTTAAAGATTTTTATTTTATATTTTTATTTGAATGTATGTGCACCATGTGTCTTCCCTGGGTCCACAGAGGCCAGAAGAGAGCATAGAATACCCTGGAACTGGAGTTACTGGTTGTGTGCTACTACCTGGTGCTGGGAACTGAACTCAGGTCCTCTGCAAGAGCAACAAGAGCTCTTAGCCACTGAGCTGTCTCTCCACACACACACACCCCTTTTTTTTTTAGATACAGAGACTCACAGATCTGGCACTGGCCTCAAATTCACTATATAAACCAAGCACAGTGGCACACACCTTTAATCCCAGCATTTGGGAGGCAGAGGCCGCAGATCTCTGAGTTGGAGGCCAGCCTGGTCTACAGAGTGAGTTCTAGGATAGCCAGGGCTACAGAGAGAACTTGTCTTAAAAAAACACAAAAACAACAACAAAAATGTAGATAAGGATAACACAAAACTCCTATTTCTCCTGCCTCTGCTTCCCACATGCTGTGATTAAAGACATCTGTCACCACCCTGGCATAATTTTTGAAGATTCTGTATGAACAAACTGTGGAACTCAATGATTGGATTTGAGGCTTAGCTCCTCCAACTGTCAACTGGACCTTAGTCAAACTATCCTCTTCGAGCCCCTTGTTTCTTCATTTTTCAAAGGTGCATAGAAGTCATATGTGCATAGAAGTCATATGTACATCAAAGGACAGAATAAAATGTCATGTGCCCAGTGCCTGGCACACAATAGATGCTAGGTTTATCTGAGGGCAAAGCTTTGAGTAGCACAGTCTCTGCTGAGCCCAAGGGCTTCCAGAATCTGATGGTTGGAACTAAAGAGCGAAGCTATGATGTGCACACACAAAGGCTTAGGGAAATGCACCACAGATCAAGTGTGCCCTGCTAAGCCTTTCCAAAGGCAAGACCATATCCACACAAACACCCAGTACCCCAGACCAGGAACCCCAGGGAAAAGCCCAAGTAATGACCTGCAGAGAGCAGAGTGGCCACACAGTGGCAGTAAAGAACCAGAACAGCCTGCGCTGTCTAGCTGCAGGGAAATAGAGAGGGGGCAGAAAATGGGGCAGAAAGTTAGGTTTGTCCTTGGAGCAAGTAGATGGTGGAAGGTAGACTTCTCTGCAGAGCACAACTCACCTGTCAAGTGTTATGTGCACTTCATCTCGTCTGTTTGTTTATTTATGTACTTATTTATTTTTGAGGCAGGGTCTTACTACAAAACCTTGGTTGGCCTGGAACTTGCTATGTAGACTAGGCTGGCCTTGAACTCACAGAGAATAGCTGCCTACTGAGTGCTGGGGTTACAGGCATGTACCACCACAACACTCTGCCATTTGGCCAGTTTTGTTCTTTCAAACCCCTTTTTTCTTCCTTCCCTTCTCCCTTCCTTCCTGCTCCCTCTGTTTCCCCTGGCCTGTCCTCCCTCTTTCCTTCATTTATCCTTTTCTTTCTCTTGCTATGTTTGTCCAGCTAGCCTGTCATTTAGACATAGTATCCGGAACCACAGCTGGCGCCAGTCTGAGATAGTCTGGGGTACAGAAATGGGTCAGCTGTGGTCCCTGCTCTCGAGGTGGTCATGGCTCTGCTGGAGACCTGCAGCACCAATAACAACATTCCAGACAAAGCTGGCCCCACCTCCCCTGCCATTCTGAGGCCTTCAGGGCAGTCACATGCTACATGGGTTCATAAAGGATTTTCGCCTTGGAATTGATGGGGCCTGGAGGGGGCTGAGTCACAGGCCGGAAGTCAGCAGCAGCCACAGTAAACAGAAAAACAGCAAACAGCACCCCAGTGAGGCCAACTGTGTGGCCACTCCACCCCACTCCAAAAATAAACTTCGGGAAAACAGTGTAGTCCAGAGTCCAGCAATGTCAGATTTGGGGAAATTCCTGGCTACCAGGGCAGATGGCCATGGGTCAGTGACTGACTGATATGCCTCTCACAGAACCCTGAACATAAGAGTGTTAATGAGGCTGGACTGAACATGGTTAGACCAAGTCCTAGCTCTGGGTCTTATTGGCCCAATCCAAGCAGCAGCCTCCCTCTGGGATTCAATCCCCAAGTCTCCAAAACAAGAAGCAGAAGCCTACCTCACAGTGTGGGGGCTGAGAGTAATAATGTACAAGAAGTGAGATTTGGGGACAGCCTTAGGGTACTTCTTTTTTGTTTGTTTGTTTGTTTGGTTGGTTGGTTGGTTGGTTGGTTGGTTTTTTGAGACAGGGTTTCTCTGTGTAGTCCTGGCTGTCCTGGAACTCACTCCGTAGACCAGGCTGGCCTCAAACTCAGAAATCCGCCTACCTCTGCCTCCCAAGTGCTGGGATTAAAGGCGTGCGCCACCACTGCCCAGCGGTTTTTTGTTTTGTTTTGTTTTGTTTTGTTTTGTTTTGTCTTAGGGTCTTTCTTAAGAAGTCACCCTTTCTAGGCCTCAGTTTCTTTCTCTGTAAAATGGAGCTAGCAAATCCTGTCTCCTGGTGGACAGTCCCGGAATAGCAGCTATCACCCATTAGTATGTGCTGTAAAGTGTGACAATTGTCAAGTGTATCATTAGAGTGATTATCCCTATAGCAACCAAGGCCGCCTCTGCCTGACTCTCAGCTCCCTCCACCCTTGGTCTAGCTCCACCTGCCTTCCAGGCTGGCCTGATGACAGCAGCAGGGATGACTAGGCTGACAGCTGACTAGAGTGTTGGGGGTGGGGGTAGGGCCCCTCCTCACCACTCCTTTTATTGGGCATCACTATACAGCCAAGCTGACACTGAACTACACACCCAGCTTCATGCAAGTCCTGCCCAGCCCTGTGGCAGTTTCAGGAAAGGGGCATCCAAAAGGTGGAGCTGGGGAGGCTCTGGGAGAGGCTCCTTCCGTGCAGCTGACCTCCGGCCCCGAGGGAAACTGGAAACTGCCTCCTTGAGATACAGTAGGATCAAATCTGGCTGAAGGTCATTGTCACCTGCCTGATTTTGAATACAATGGGGGATGAAGTCATGACCAGTGTGGAGGTGGGAGGCGAAACCCAAAGACTTCTGACCATGTTCCACTTAGCTGCCATATAAACACCCAGTCTGAGGTCTGGGGAGACAGGTGAGACCTTTCTCCTCTCTTTTTTAAGACAGACTATCTAGCCTAGGCAGGCCTTGAACTCACTTGAACAGCCAAGCTGACACTGAACTTCAGATCCTCCTGCCTTCACCTCACCAGTATTGGAGTTAGTTAGACTCTTCTAGTCCAGCTTACGTGGAACTGGGAACGGACCCTAGACTTTCGTGCACGCTAGTTAATCATTCTAGCAACACAGCCTCATTTCCAGCCCACTTATGCTCACAAAAGTTAAAAAAGAAAAATCTGATCACAAAGGATGAGGAGACTTAGAGAACAGTAAGATTTACTCCTGAAATCCAAAGTGCTCCACTCACCATCCAGATACTAGCGACTCAGCCAAGTCCCGCCCTCTGTCCTGTCGCTAAGAAGTCGGGGGCGTGGCTACCTTGCTCCAGCTTCTTCGATGTTCTTCTGTTTGAAACACCTCTGTAGCTTTTTCCTCAAAACTCTGCCTCTCCTGTCTGAAGGTCCTCCTTATCTACCCCAGATGAAGAGCCCCTTTTCCTTTCTCCTGTCCCCTGACATCTCCCATTCTAAGCTTCTCACAGTAGAGGTTTTGATCGGAACAGTGCAGGGTCCCCAGACTCTAAGAAACTAAGGACCATCTGCATTGATTAAACATTATACCAAAGAACTGGAGACATGGCTCAGAGGTTAAAATAAAAACACTGGCTTCTCTTCAAGAGGACCCAGGTCCATCCACATGGTGGCTCATAATGTCTGTAACTGAAGTTCCAGGGCTTCCGAGTACAGAGGGCACCAGGGTGCACAAACATACATGCAAATAAAACGCCCACACACGTAAAAAATAAAACTTAAAAATAAATATACCATATACTATAAGGTCATCATACTATATAATATGAACCATTCATGCATCAGCCATGTGCCAGAGCCAGCTCTGAGCTCTACAGATGGAAGGTTCCATAGTTTTCCTTAGATCACTGGCTGCCTGGGTGAGGCGCCTGGTAATTTACCTTCATCGAAGCTTCCTAGTGCTGGTTGAAGAGATCCTGAAGTGACCCACAAGGGTATGCCCGGGCCACTCCCTTCTCATCTGGCCTATAACATCTGGAGGAGGTCCGCAAATAGCAGAAATTCATATTCATTCATTCATTCATTCATTCATAAAAATCACCTGCCACCCATAGCAGATAGTCCAGATGCTTCCTCCTTCCCTGTTCCCAGCCTCTCTTCAAGTACTTGTCTACTTCTCTCCCACGAGCCCTGGGATCCCTCTGGAGGCGTAGGTCTCCGCCCACCCCTGCAGCCTCAGTGACCACACGCAGGAGGTGCTGCAAAAGTCTTTCTTGAGTGCCTAGACAGGACGCCGGGAGACCAGACCCCAGGAGCGTCCACCCCTGGCCGGGCGCCGCACCCCCATCTTGTCCAAGGCTTCTCACCTGAGCTGGGTGTCCTCCGCCCCCCGGTCCGCCTTCTGTCCCGACCGCCCCGCTCCCACTTCCTCCCGCCGCCCCGCCCCTTCCACATTCCTGTCCCGCCGGGCCAGCCCTGTGCCCGCCGCAGCCAGCCCTCTGTGTACCGCCTGCTGTCCGCGCACCGCCGTCCGCCAGCCCGGGATGAACGCGTCCCAGGCTGCCGGAGACGAGGCGCCGCACAGCGGGCGCTCGGTCAAGGTGGTCCTGGTGGGCGATGGGGGCTGCGGGAAGACGTCACTGATGATGGTCTTCGCCAACGGGGCCTTCCCAGAGGTGAGTGCCCTCACCCTTGGCCCTGCGCTGAGACTCCCCCATGATCGGGTCTGCTGAGAACTGCCTGAAAGTACCCAACTCTAGCCTCCTAGGGGGAATCTCAGCAGGGCCTGGGATCGAAGGCAGAGTTTTTCAGATTTAGCCAGTAGGAACGAAGTGGGACTAATGGCACTTAGGAGGAGGGGTGTCACAGAGACCGAATTAGGCCACCTGGGGAAATAGCAAATCCTAAAAGAGCAGTTGTTGTCACTACTTGGCTAAGAGAGTGAGTGAGGACTTTGGAGCTAAACTGGCAGCAGTAAAATCAAGCTCTTTGCCTCACAGCTGTGTGCCTTTGGGCATGTCCCTTACCCTCTCTGTGCCCGTTTCCTTAACTGCACGATAGGATTGACAGCTATTACCCAAGCTTATAGAAGAGTCCGTGGATAGAGTCCGCATGCGAGGATTCGTTGAAAGTTGATAAATGATGTTTGTTGGGCGACACCACCTCTTCTCCAACCCTAGCCACTATGGTGCAGGTCCCCATGCTTCACCTTAAGAGGAAAACTGTGGAACACAGGCCCTTTTCTGAAGGGCCCGATTCTTCTTATGCTTTGCCTCGACTCTAAGTCTCAGTTTCTCAGAGCAACCTGATAGGGAAAGGGGAGTTGGGACAGTGAGGCTGAAGGCTGACGGACAGCTCAGTGCAGTGCCTGGTGCATCCTGGCTCTCTAGGCTTGTCACTGTGAGTCCTCAAGGACAGACTGTCCAGACAGCTCAATACAGCCCATGACCAGGACAGTGGCTGAGCTCTTTCTGTGCCTATACAAGGAGTGGGTGTCCTGGGTGTCTGTGGGTTTGCCTTCAGCAACGTGTCTTCTTTTCCTGGCCCTACATCCTTGCCGTCTCTGGGAGTGTGCAGAGGTGGCTAGTCTGATGGAGGAGGCCAGAGCGGCTGATTTGGCAAATAGGTCAGTCTGCTTTGCCGCTCTACACCAGTGAGCTACTGGTGTTTATGGGTTTGGGTTTTTGTATTTTTACTTTAGTGGTTTCTGTTTTGTTTTTGAGACAGGATATTACTGTGGAGGCCTCATGAATACTCAGTCCTCCTGTCTCACCACCCAAGGATTGCTGAGATTACATGTATGTGCCACCATACCCATCTCAGAGCCTTTGGTTCTGTGGTTTGCAAAGCTGATGTCACGTCATTTGAGCTGTTACACAGTTTGTTTTGCTTTGTTTAAGTATAGGAGATATTTTCTAGGTCTTTAGGTACTTTAGGTTTTTTTATGTGTGTTTTTCAAGACAGGTTTCTCTGTGTAGTCCTGGATGCCCCAGAACTCACTCTGTAGACCAGGCTGGCCTCTACCTCCTAAGTGCTGGGATTAAAGGTTCGTGCCACCACCACTGGAGAGGCTCCTGAGCTATACATGTTTTACAGGGTACACTGGAGTGACAGAAGACCAGGGGGGTTAACCTTGCCCTTAGTCTTCCTTTGTCTAGGAAGTCCCTGGCATGAGAGAGGCTCTTTTAAATTATATTTTAGTTAGCGAGTTAGTTTTCTTTTTGAGACAAAGTCTCTGTATGTAGTCTACATTCATCTCAAATCAATGATCCTCCTGCCTCTGCTTCCATTGTGCTGGGACTACAGTTGTGAAACACCACTATTAGAGACAGGGTTTCTCTGTGTGTGTAGCCCTAGCTGTCCTGGAATTTGCTCTGTAGGCCAGGCTAGCCTCAAATGCAGAGGTTCACCTGCCTCTGCCTGGGATTACAGGTGTGTGCTGCCACTGCCTGGCTGTTTGTTGAGACAAGGTCTCGGTCTTAAGTAGTCCAGGCTAACCTCAGAGTCATTATGTAGCCAAGGATACCGTCTTACCTCCTTGCCTCCACCTCCCAAGTGTTGTGACTGCAGGCAGAGCCTTTTGAGAAGAATATGAGGGTAGCTCTGATCAGGCACTCAGGTCACCATGCCCCCTCCCTGGGGCACTCCATGACATCTGAAGCCACCTCTGCTGTCTGTTGACCCAGTCTCAGCCTCTTCTGCCTCAGCCTGGTTTCCAGGCTTTCTGCCTACAGCAAAGGCCAGAGGAAAGAGTAGTTGGAGAAGCCTCTGTGATCTTCACTGGCTGTAGTCCAACTCCAAGTTTACGGCCAAAGGGGCAAAATACAGCTTATGGGGCAAGGAGAGACCTCACTCTCCAAGAAGTCTCAGGTGGCATTGAGAACACAGCCATTCTTAGTGGCTTACAAGACAGGGACAGGAGGTGGGCGAGAGCAACCCACCTGCAGAATTTCTCAAGTCTGAAGTCCTCAGACTGCTCCAGTTTCCACAGGGGTCCTACCTGGAGAATCCTGTCCTCATTCTGTAATGGTCACCTATCTGTGAACCCCAAGAAGGCAGGACCAAGGCTGAGTCATCTCTGTCCTGGGTTAACCCAAGCCAGGCCTTGTGTCTCTTGCTGAACAAAACAGATAAGATTAGGTATTTCGGCCTAGGGTGTGGGGATAAAGAACACCACAAAAGGTATAGAGTCACATTCCAAAGTAAGAGGTGGGGCAGTGACACTTCTCAGTGATGCAGCCAACACAGCCCCTTCCAGCTCACCTCAGGTCTGTCTGGTGTCAGGAACAGGAATTGGTGACCTCAGAAGAGGCAGGTTTTTGGAGTGGCTTCTGGAGACACACAGCATCAGTTCTACTTCTGCTAGCCCACTTCCCTCAGAGCCTCTTGATGTTACTGAGGTTGTGGGAGTCAGGAGAAGAGTTTAGAGAGCTGGGACCACTTCACAGGCGCTTGTGAGACACTGGCCTGTGTCTCCCAAGAGCTTCTTCTAGGCCCTTAACTGGTATGTGGGTGGCCATAATGGGGTCTCTAATGCAGAGGTCAGTATCTTTACTGTGACAGTCCTTGCTCTAGGACAGAGGACAGAGACTACAGTTAGTGTCTTAATTAGGGTTTTATTGCTGTAAAGAGACCCCATGACTATGGCAACTCTTACAAAGGAAAACATTTAATTGGGGCTGGCTTAGCTTCAGAGGTTTAGTCCATTGTGGTCATGGTGGGAAGCATGGCAGTGTAAAGGCAGGCTTGGTGCTTGAAAAGGAGCTGAGAGTTCTACAGCTTGATCTGCAGATAGCAGCAGGAGAGACTGTGCTACACTGGGTGTAGCTTGAGCATAGGAGACCTCAAAGCCCACCCCCACAGTGACACACTTCCTCCAACAAGGCCACACCTCCTAATAGTGCCACTTCCTATGAGCCAAGCATTCAAATACACAAGTCTGTGGGGCCAAACCTATTCAAACCACCACAGGTGGGGATGGAAAAGGAAATATCCAGAGGGATGGACAGGGCTGGTGTGGACAATGTCAAGCAGGTGAGTAGTGACCATAAATGCTGGACCAGGTTTTCACTTTGCATCCTGGGGTGACACTCTTACTCTTAACTAGTGATGGTACAGGCCTAAGGCCACATATGGCTGGTGGTTGTCAGAATTGGGTCCTAAGCCATGCTCATTTGACCTCAAAGCCAGTGCTATCCTTGCACTACCCAGTAGAAAAAAAATGCCCAAGGGCAGAGGAAGTACAGAGGGACAGGAAGGCTGCCTAAGCCCTTGTCTGTTCCTATCCATGGGGGAACAAAATATCCATGCCCCATGCAGTCTTTCTCTTCATCTTTCTCCAGATGCCTGCTCTTCCTCTACTGCATGCCTCAGGTGCCCTAGAGAACATCTGACCCATCTCTATGATTGCCCCTCCCAGCTGGCCAGGGCATGACTCAGAGGGCTGACAGGCAGTCTGGCTATCAGACAGGCAGGCATAAAGTCCTCCTGAGTCATAGGCAAGTAGGAACCCTGCCTGACATAAGAATGGAAGAAACTAAGGATCCCCACACTATGACCTTACAAGCCAGGCCTGGCCAAGTGATGAAAGCCAAGGGGGCCCAGAATACAGGAGGTTGAGCCTGGAATGTTCGCTCAAGCCTGTCATCCTAGCACTCAGAAGGCTGAGGCAGGAAAACTGCAGTTAAGTTGCAGGCCATCCTGAGCTATAGTTAGAACTAATTTAACAAAAAAAGGGGGGGGGAGGTGGAGGAGATGGCCCAGCAGGTAAAAGCACTCCCCACTAACCTGGCAACCTGAGTTCCATCCACAGGACACACATAGTAGGAGATCACAGATCCCTGAGGGTTGTTCTCCGACCTCTCTCTACATGGGTGCTCTGGCATGTGTGCCCACCGCCAATAAATGTAATGAAAAACAAACCAATGGGGGCTGGGGACAGAGTTTAGATGGCAGAGTGCTCAGCTGGCATACATCAAGTCCTGGTTCAGTCTCCACCATAACATAAACCAGGTGTGGCAGCGCCTGTCTGTGTTTGCAGGATGCAGGAGATGGGACCAGGAGGATTGAAAGTTTGAGATGTTCCTTAGCTACATGAGGCCCTGATTCAAATAATAAACCAATGACAAGACCAGGTCGAGAGCTGCTCACAGCAAAGGCTGCAGCAGACCTCATTACCTGTGGCTCAGGCCCTATTCGGCAAAGGTTCCTAGCTTTTGATCTAGCTATCAAACCTGTCACGCTCACTCTTCAACCATTGTAGAGAGGGTGTACCTCCAAATCTGCGACACAAGCAAGTAGGTATGGGGCCTAGGGAGGGGCAGAAAAGAGAACCCCAATTCTTTCTGAGCCAGGGAGGTCAGCCAGTCTCCAGTGGACCAGTCTGAGGTGGGATAGGGGACTATCTTAGTTAAGGTTTCTATTGCTGCTATGAAACACCATGACCAAAAAGCAAGTTGGGAAGGAAAGGGTTTATTCGGCTTATACTTCCATAATGCTGTTCATCATCAAAGGAAGTCAAAGAGGGCAGAAATGTGGAAGCAGGAGCTGATACAGAAGCCGCGGAGGGGGTACAGCTTACTGGGTGCCTTCCCTTGGCTTGCGCAACCTACCTTATAGAACCCAGGACCACCAACCCAGGGATGGTACCACCCACAATGGGCTGGGCCCTCCCCTATCAATCACTAATTAAGAAAATGCCCTACAGCTGGATCTTATGGAGGCATTAAGGTTCCCTCCTTTCAGATAATAGATTATGGTCCAGTTGCCAATTGACATAAGACCAGTCAGCATAGGGATTGTGCCCTGAGTAACCCATTCTGGAGAGGCAACAACAGGGGCGTGTGTGTGTGTGTGTGTGTGTGTGTGTGTGTGTGTGTGCGTGCCTGCCTGCCTGCCTGCCTGCCAGGGAGGATCATGAAAGGCAGGCTGAGACAGGGAGTATGTGACAGGAATCTTCAGATTTATGAGGTTGAGAGGAGCCATACATGGTGATCTATGTTTCTAATTCCAGTATTCAGAAAGTGAAAGCCCAAGAGGACTGTAAGCTCTAGTTAAGACTAGGCTACATAGCAAAACCCCATCTCAAAAAGAAGCCTCCCCACTACAAAAAGAAAAAAAAGCCAGCATTGAAGAGGCAGAGGCAAGTGGATTTCTATATGTTCTAGGCCAGTCAGGTCTATATGGAAAGTTCCAGGCCAGTCAAATTACACAGTGAGACCATGTCTCAAAAACTCAAAAAAAAAAAAAAAAAAAAAAAAAAAAAAAAAAAATGTGTGTGTCTGGAGAGATGGCTCAGTGCCTGACACTCTTGCAGAAGACCCAAGATCCACATGGTGGATCCAACTGTGATAACTCCAGTTCCAGGAGATCTGGATCTGCTTTCGTCTGACTTCCTGGGTACATGGTACACACATAGTACCCACACATTCATGCAGGCAAAACAGAAAAGAAAAAGGAAAGAAGGAAGGAAGGAGAGAGAGAGAGAGAGAGAGAGAGAGAGAGAGAGAGAGAGCGAGCGAGCGCTGGGTGTGTTGGTCTCAATACTTGAGAGGTAGAAGCAGGTGGATTTACAGAGTGAGTTCCAGGGCAGCCAGAGCTATAGAGAGAGACCATCTCAAAAGAAATAGATCAGTTTTAGAAAAAAACTGTTCAGCCAGGCAGTAGTGGTGCACATCTTTAATCCCAGCACTTGGGAGGCAGAAGCAGGTGGATTTCTGAGTTCGAGGTCAGCCTGGTCTACAGAGTGAGTTCCAGGACAGCCAGGGCTACACAGAAAAACTCTGTCTCAAAAAACAAAACAAAAAAATCCAACAAACAAACAAAACAAAACCTGTTCTATTGCTGTAAAGAGACACCACAACCAAGGCAAGTGTTTTTGTTGTTGTTTTGGGACAGTGTTTCTTTGTGAAGCTCATTATCCTGAAACAAGCTTTGTGGACCACGCTGGCCTTAAAGTCACAGAGACAGTCTTGTGCCACCACCACTAGGCTGACCAAGGCAACTCTTATAAAGCAAAGCATTTAATTGGAGCTGGCTTACAGTTTCTGAGATTCAGTCCATTCTCATCATGGCAGGGAGCATGGCTGTGCATAGGCAGACATGGCGCTGGAGAAATAACTGAGACTTCTACATCCAGATCTGCAGGCAGCAAGAACAACAAACAGGCCTGGTCATACTTGCTTGTAATCTCACTACTAAAGAGGCTCAGGATGGAGGACGGCCATTAAGGTGTAGTCTAGGCTAGCAAAACCCCAACTCAAAGGAAAAAAAGTCAGGAGTGTGGGATGTTCCACACCTTTAACCCTACCACATAGGGGCTGGCGACAGAAGAATCAGGAATCAAAACCAGCCCAGGGTTTATGAGAATCTATCTAAAATAGAAGGAGGGAAGTAAAAGAGACCTCAGAAATTGGAAGCCTGAGCTCCCCAAGACAGGGTGAGTCTTCTTCAGTACAGGCTCCTCAGTGCCCAGAGCTCGGCCTGGAGAAAGGCGAATGTTTGCTACATGAACATATGAATAAACAAGGGAAGAAGCGGGTGTAAGTTAATGTCGTCCCAGAAGAGGGGAGATCTCAGGTGAAAGCTCACAAGTGGGTACTGGACAAAGCTAATGCCAGTTGCCAGCATGTCTGGCATGCTTGTTTTGTACCAAGCTGTGTGCCAAGCGCCTGACTCCTTACTGTAATGTTCTACTAGACTAGAGGGACTTCAGTCTTCCCGTTTATAATCAAGGCAAACATGACCGAGGAGGATGGGGACCTTCCTGGCATCAAGCTCTAAGCCTTTCCCTGAGACTGGTCCCTAAGACACCAGGGATCTTCTCAGAAACAACTACAGTGAGGGGTGTGTAGGCATTCTTAGGGGTCTGGCTTGCCCCAGAACCTTCAAAAGCTTAACTCTGTCCTCTTTCTTCTTCAGAGCTACAGTCCCACAGTGTTTGAGCGCTATAATGCCACTCTGCAAATGAAGGGTAAACCTGTGCGCCTCCAAATCTGGGACACAGCTGGTAGGTGTGGGGCTTTAGGGGAGGCAGGAAAGAGAAGGGGAGCCCCAGTGGCTTCTGAACCAGGAGGCCAGCCAGTCTCCAGAGAACAGCACTGGCAGCAGGAGGGACCCTAGGGAACTCAACCCCTCGCCTGCATGTGTCTATATCCCCTGCCCAGGGCAGCTCAAAGTCCTGGCCTCCTAAGCTTTGTGCCCTGAATTTTAGCTTCTCTAATACCTCCTGACCTTGGTCCTGTGTCCCCCAGGCTTCTGGCCTGGCCCATACTTGGGTTAGCTCAAAACTAAACTCAGTGGGACTCAGAAGCCCCCTTATATTCAACCTGCTCAGACCCCTTTGTTGGTATCCTATCTGCCCTTGCCCTCACTGCACAAGCAAGAGCAAAGTGGGTTCCCAAGCCTGGCCTTTCTGCACACTCAACCTTTGAATAGGATCTTCCAGCCATGGCTTCTCCAGGCCAAGGCTGCCACAAACCACAAGCAAGCCAAGTAAGAGCCACCCCAAGGAGACATCCACATGAGATACAAAACTTGACCCTACCCTCTAAAAGCCCAGGACTGCTAAGGTGACCTCTCTGGTGTTGGAGAGACACTGAGAGCAGGCAGGAGGACCAGAGGCAGTGACTCCTCTCCTTTGCCTAGGGCAAGATGACTACGACCGCCTTCGGCCCTTGTTCTATCCTGATGCCAATGTCTTGCTCCTCTGCTTTGACGTGACCAATCCAAACAGCTTTGACAACGTCTCCAACCGGGTAGGTGCTGGGGTGATGGAGGGCATAACATCAATCCCAGGCCACTGCTCATCACTCTTTACCCTGTCAGCTGTCAAAGCTTGGCAGGCCTGGGGCTGGGCTGATGGCTCAGCAGTTAAGAGGGCATACTGAGCTGGGCATGGGCCTTTAATCTCAGCACCAGAGAGGCAGAGGCATGGGTATTTCTGTGAGTTTGAGGCTAGCCTGGTTTACATAGTGAGTTCCAGGCCAGTCACAGATACACAATGATATCACAGAGAGAGAGAGAGAGAGAGAGAACAGGCACCTACATGGGAGAGCTAACTTCATCTACAGGGATTCCGACACCATCTTCTGAACTCTACAGGCAAATACATATGCACATTATTTTTAAAAATAATAAAGGGTTTGAAGAGGTGGCTCAGTAGTTAAGGGCACTTGTTGCTCTTGGAGAGGACCAAGGCTCAGTTTTCAGCACCCATGTGGTAGTTCACAACCATACATAACTCCAGCTCCAGGAGACTGGACATCTTTTGAACTCCATGGGCATCAGATATGTATGTGGTGCATATATATATATATATATATATATATATATATATATATGCGGGCAAAATACTCATACATATATAATAAGCTAAAAATTTTTAAATGAATATATTTTTTAAGAGTATGGCCTGGCCGGGCGGTGGTGGCGCACGCCTTTAATCCCAGCACTTGGGAGGCAGAGGCAGGCGGATTTCTGAGTTCAAGGCCAGCCTGGTCTACAGAGTGAGCTGCAGGACAGCCAGGGCTACACAGGGAAACCCTGTCTCAAAAAACCAAAAAAAAAAAAAAAAAAAAAAAAAAAAAAGAGTATGGCCTGGAGATGACTCAGAGGTTAAGAGCACTGCTGCTCTTCCAGAGGATCCTAGCACCTACACAGTGGTTTATAACTGCCTATAACCCCTGTCCCAGGGGATCTGATGTCCTCTTCTGGCCTCCACAGGCATAGTGTGCATGTGGTACACAGACAAAACATCCACACATATTAAAAAAAGAAAGAAAGAAAAAAGCCGGGCAGTGGTGGTGCACACCTTTAATCCCAGCACTTGGGAGGCAGAGGCAGGCGGATTTCTGAGTTCGAGGCCAGCCTGGTCTTCAGAGTGAGTTCCAGGACAGCCAGGGCTACACAGAGAAACCCTGTCTCAAAAAACAAAAATGAAGAAGAAGAGGAAGAAGAAAGAAGAAAGAAGAAAAGAGAAAAGAAAAGTGATAGGCATGGTAGCACATGCCTTTTATCCCAGTACCCAGGAGGCCAACCTGGTCTACACAGTGAGTTAGTCACAGTGAATTCAGGGATTCATAGTGAAACCCTGTCTAAAAACAAAACAAACAAACAAACAAAAAAAGCTTGGCAGGTCTTAGATGTGTCCAGGTTTGATAGATACATAGGTAACGTGAGACCCAGAACAAGACAGCAACTTGTTCGGGGTCACATAAAAGTGTGGCAGCAGTTGCTGGGCAGTGGTGGCACACGCCTTTAATCCCAGCACTTGGGAGGCAGAGGCAGGTGGATTTCTGAGTTCGAGACTAGCCTGGTCTACAGAGTGAGTTCCAGGACAACCAGGGCTACACAGAGAAACCCTGTCTCAAAAAACAAACAAACAAACAAACAAACAAAAAAGTGGCAGCTGGGTCTCTGCTCTGCCTCTCACTCCAGTGGCCCCTTGCTGTCCTCAGCTACAGGTTACTACCCTGGTTTTTTCCCTTCTGACTGCTGAGAATGCTGGGTGAGTCGGAGGCTGTCTCCCAGCCTGGGCCTGCTGGAGGCCATGTGCACTATGAAGTCCAATCCTAGCAGCCTTCACCAGTCCACTCCATTTCTTCCATTGCTGGTAGCCAGTGACATCTCGTGATGACCTAAAATCAAGAGGGCTTCCCAAGGCTACCCTCAAGGATCAAAGAGGCAATCCTTTGAGTTCTTTTGCCCAGCCATGGCACAGCCCCTCACCCACTGCTTACCAAGGCGTCTACATATGCATTGCCAGATTCCCTTTGGCAGTGACAGCATTGGGAAAGATGACAGTAAGGATATGGTAACAACATTTAAGAATGTGTCGTGTTTTCAATAAAAGAGGGAAAAGAGAATAGCATTCAAAAAAGAAAAACAAAACAAAAACAAAAAACTTGCCATGCCAGGCATGGCAACAATCTCAGAACTCAAGGACAGGCAAGAGGATCTCTGTGAGTTTGAAGCCACCCCTGTCAACATAGTAAGTTCTTCCAACTAGCCAGGGATACACTGAAACCCTGCTTCAAAAAAGTAAAAAGAACGTGCCATGTAGTGTGGACTGTTCTAGTATTTACCTGAGTATTTGCTAACTTATCATCCTGACAACTATACAGAGTCAAGATGCTGTACTTCTTGGATCAATTTCTATTAAAGTGGCACCTCTGGAGTTGGAGCCTGGGCAGTCAGTTACATGCATTCCTCAGTACATACCTCTACACCAAGCCCTTATGGGCATTAGGGATGGAGGTGGGGGAAAATGGTGCCTATGATGCAGTGGAAACAGTGGGTAGATTCTGAATTCTCCAATAAGGCAGAGCACCAGGATTTGCTGATCAATTACAGGCAGATAAGAGAGAAGCTGGACCACAGCAAGCAGAAGGCAGTTACTTCTTCCCCAGAGTGAGGAGCAGCCTGGGATGGGGTCAAGTTGAACAGGCCTATGGTAGCTGGAATCTGCAGGTCCCTTGTAGGGAGTGTGAGGCTGGCCTGGAGAAACCATTGAGGAGCTACCAATTGGGTAGTGTACAGCCAAAGGACCTGAGGAGGCCACCAAGGGAACCAGACCAGCTGGTGAAGAGGAGAGCCAATGGGAGAGGAGGGGCAGAATGGGGACAACTGGGAGAGCCAGAAGAGCAGGTCCTGAATCCAGTGCAGGCTGCTCTAAAGGAAGTGATCCTGGTGTCTAGGTTCTCACAGGCTTGGCCCAGCTCAAGTCTCACAGTTGGGTTTAGTGGAGCCACCCAGCAGCCCCTTCCCAAGGACAGACTTGGTGAATAGTGAATATGAAGAGACTACCTGGGCTCCATTTAGTTCCAGGATCCAGAGAATTTTACTAGCTTTTCCTGAGTGGCTCACCAGACAGCCATGTACTCTTGAAGATACTCTGTATCTCTGGTGCCCCAGATGTGTGGTCAAGGCTAAAATAACTCATCCATAATGTTCTTCTGGGGGGTCCTCCTTTCTTTTGAGGCAAACACAAGGTCTTCTATGTAGCCCTGGCTGGCTTTGAACTGAGAGATCTGCCTGTCTTTGACTCCTGAGTACCTGCGTTAATAGGGTTTAAAGGTATATTAAGCTTTCTTTCCTCTCTCTCTCCCTCTCTCCTCTCTTCTCCTCTTTCCACTCTTCTCTCTCTCTCTCTCTCTCTCTCTCTCTCTCTCTCTCTCTCTCTCTCTCTCTCGACAGGATCTTTTTGACTAACCCTGGCTATCCTGGAATTCACTGTGTAGACCAGGCTAGCAAACCAGGCTAACCTTAAACTCAGCGATCCCCCTACTTCTGCCTCCCAAGTTATGGTATTAAAGCTCTGTGCCACCATAACTGGCTTAGTTACTTTTAAATAAATGCATGTTTGGCCCATTTTGAAAGGTAGCCAAAGAAGCCTTTACTTTGCTGGTGATAGAGGGAGAAGCTGGACTCTGAGCCCCACCTACTGAGCTGAAATCCCTCCATTTCCAGTTGTGTGACCAACAATAAGTTATAAAATCCTCTATGTCTTACTGACTACATCTATAATGAGTTTAACTACAGAATCTGCCAGAAGGGCATGAAAATTCACATGGGGGCTGGAGAGAAGGCTCTGCGGTTAAGAGCATTGGCTGCTCTTCTACTGGGTTTGACTCCCAACACCCACATAGCAGCTCGCAGATGCCTATAAACCCAGTCCTAGGGCATCAGAAGCCCATTTCTACCTCCAAGGGAACCAGGCACAGATGTTGCACAGATATACATGCCAACAAAAGGCTCGTGCACATCGATCTTGTTATAAAAAGAAAATTATAGTCAGGCATGGTGACACACACTTTAATCCCAGCACTGGGAAGCAGAGGCAGGTGGATCTGAGTTTGAGGCCATTCCAGTCCACACAGTGAATTCCAGGACAGCCAGGGATATGTAGAAAGACCCTGTCTCCAGAAAAAAGAAAAGGAGAAAGAAAGATGCTGGGTGGTAGTGATGTACAACTTTAATCCCAGCACTTGTGGATTTCTGAGTTTGAGGCCAGCCTGCTCTACAGAGTGAGTTCCAGGACAGCCAGGGCTACACAGAGAAACCCTGTCTCAAAAAACCGAAAAAAAGAAAAAAGAGAGAGAGCGAGCGAGAGAGGGAGGAGAGGAAAAAATAAAAAAGAAAATTAGGCCGGGCGGTGGTGGCGCACACCTTTAATCCCAGCACTTGGGAGGCAGAGGCAGGTGGATTTCTGAGTTCGAGGCCAGCCTGGTCTACAGAGTGAGTTCCAGGACAGCCAGGGCTACACAGAGAAACCCTGTCTCGAAAAACCAAAAAAAAAAAAAAAAAAAAAAAAAGAAAGAAAATTAAATTATTTATGCATTCCTGTATTCCTGTTTCCTTGAGACAATGTCTTAGGTCTCGAACCTTCTGTAGCTGAAGATGATCTTGCATTTCTCATCGTCCTGCCTCCACTTCCTAAGGGCTACAATTACAGGTCTGGTTTATGCAGTGCATGGATCTAATCCAGGGCTTCGGGCATGCTAAGCACTCTACCCAACTGAGCTACATCCCAAACCAGGGCATGGGAAATTTAAAATGAGAACCTGTACTGAGTACACTGATAGAGCAAAGAGTTTCCCACTAAAGGTCAGAACTCCCAGTGATTCACACACAACCCTTTTCCCTGCAGTGGTACCCAGAGGTGACACATTTCTGCAAGGGAGTGCCCATTATTGTTGTGGGCTGCAAGATAGACCTGCGTAAGGACA
Organism: Arvicanthis niloticus; assembly: GCF_011762505.2. Classification (NCBI taxonomy): domain Eukaryota; kingdom Metazoa; phylum Chordata; class Mammalia; order Rodentia; family Muridae; genus Arvicanthis; species Arvicanthis niloticus. The sequence continues at coordinate 112,905,095 of NC_047658.1, read as the reverse complement.
AGGTGCTGGTGAACAAGCTTCGGAAGAAAGGACTGGAGCCCGTGACCTACCATAGGGTAGGTAGGGAGCTAGCCCTGGGTGAAAGGCATCTGGGGAGGGAACCTCAGAATACTTCTCTATTGTGCTACATGTGTAGCACACTCGGGGTCTTGGAGGATGTCGGCAGTCGGGAAGAATCAGCTCCTGGAAACAGAACCCAGAATACTCAAGGAGGTTCTGACAGGGCAGATAGGTAATATGTATAGCACAAATGAGACCCCTGAGGTCCATGGTATTTGATTTTAGACTCCTCTTTTAGACACGCAGATTAGTTGCCCATTGACGGTGCCCTAGAAAAGCCCCACTTCCCACTACTGTCCTCAAGACTCTTGTCATAGCTGAAAGGGATGCAGCAAGACCAGATGTGAGTTTCACCCTGCATCCCAAACTCACAGTAGCTTCTATTGCTCCTTGACAGGGCCATGATATGGCAAGGTCTGTGGGAGCAGTGGCCTATCTTGAGTGTTCAGCTCGGCTCCATGACAACGTGGAAGCCGTCTTCCAGGAAGCAGCTGAAGTGGCTCTCAGCAGTCGCAGTCATAACTTCTGGCGGCGGATTACCCAGAATTTTTGCGTGGTCACCTGACTGGTTTGGAACCCACCTTGCTTTCTGGTTTACTCAGCTGGACAAAGACCCAGGAGCAGACCTTCTACTCTGTTGACTGGGATGGACCTAGTCCCCAGGCTGAGCTGGTAGAACCACACATCCACAGATGGGCTCCAATGAGGCCAGGCCCCTGGACCAAGGAATCCTGGATTGAGGAAGAGGGTTTCCAGACCCTTAGCTCTGGAACCAATAATAGACTGCCTGTGCCTAGTCCTGGACCAGCATCCTGAATAGGGTCTGTGTGATCTGATTTGGCGCCACCTTCTGGCTATTCTCTTGAGTTATACTTACAGGACCTAGACCTGGTTCCTGAGACCATCCTGCCTGGGCTAACACCCTCACCCTCCCCCCCCCCCCCCCCCCCCCCCCCCCCGGCCCCCATCGTCCTATTCATCCCATTGATAAGTGTAACAACTAAAATGGCCTCACTTGTTACTAGTGTCCTGGCTCTTGCTTCACATACTACTAGGTAGGAAAGAGCCCACCCACCTAGACCCCAGGGGGAACTGCTAGCACCCAAATCTGACTTTATCACTTTTTTTTTTTTTTTTTTTTTTTTTTTTTTACTTTATCGATTCTAAGACATGGAGAAAGTTCTAGGCCTCAGCCTCCTCATCTGTAAACTAGCCAATCAGAAATTACATCAAGCATGAGTGAAAGTCATGAGGACTAACATGCAAAGAGCTTAGCAGGTGCCTGGCATGAAAGATGTGCACTTTTATTTGTCTACTATGTCAATAGACTTCTCCAGACACAGAACCAGTGACACACAAAAAGCAAGATGTGGGGTTGGTGAGGTGACTCAGCAGAAAAGGGTATTTGCCACGACGACTTGAGTTCCTTGGGACCCATATAGTAGTAGAAAACTGAGTCCTGCATTGACCCCTGACTTCCATGTACATGCCTTGGTATAAGCCCACCCAAACACATACACAATAAAACTAAAGTGTAACTTAAAATTTTTGTTTAGGCTGGTGGCTAGTGATCAAGAGTTCTGGCTTGTCTTCTAAAGGACCTAGGTTTGGTTCCCAGCACCTACACGGTATCACACAATCACCTGTCATTTCTTTTCTGTGGGACTCAATGCCCTCTTTTGGCCTCCATAGGCACTAGGCACAAAAAAATCAGGCAAAACATACAAACCATCAAATATAAAATCAAGCCAGTGGTGGTGGCCCAAGCCTTTAACCCCAGCACTCTGGAGGCAGAGGAACTCTGAGTTCATGATCAGCCTGGTCTACAGAGTAAGTTCCAGGACAGTCAGCGCTACACAGAGAAATTCTACCTGTCTCAATAAATAAAATGTAAGCTACATCTCAGCACTCATGTGAAGATAGGTGGCAGAGACAGGAAAATCTCCCAATCTCTTAGAAGCTCAAAGGCTTACTAGCCTTGATATGTATGTGTGTATGTATGTATGTGTGTGTGTGTGTGTGTGTGTATGTGTGTGTGTGTGTGCGGCGCTACAGAAACAAGAGAGACTGCCTCAACAAAGTGAAAAGAACTGATTCCTGAAAGTTCCTCTGACCTCTACATGTGCAATGTGGAGTACACACACAAACACACACACACACACACACACACACACACACACACACACACACACACAGAGTTTAATGTAAGAAAGGAGCCTGCTCATGCCAGTGTGATTCTTGTGGGGTCTGGCAAGGGTGATCCTTGTAATGCAATGAGGTGGTGTTGACATCCAGCATTTGAATTTGCAGGGCCAGGCCTTGGCTGGAAACTCAGGGTTTTTGGATTGCTACACTTGAGGCAGAATTCCTCAGGAAAATAAGAGGCCCACACATACTGAGTGCCACCTGCTTTATTCAAAGACTACCAATTTAAAATGCTTTTCTCGTGTATTTATTTGTAGGGCTGTGGGACATGCCATGACACACATGTGGAAGCGAGCAGAAAATCCTCAAGAGTCAGTTCTCTCCTTTCACTATGTGGGTCACAGAGATCAAACTCAGGTTGTCAGGCTTGGTGGCAAGTGTCCTCTCCTACTGAGTCATCTCACTGGCCCCCAAAGTCTAACAGTTTAAACATAATCACATCTATTCTTTCTTTTTAATAGAAATGAATTTTGTTTTTTTAATTTAAATTTTTTTTGGTTTTGTTTGAAACAGGGGTCCTTTGTGTAGCCTAGGCTGTTCTGAAATTCACTCCGTAGCTCACCTGCCTTTAATTTTAATTATTTTTATGTGTGTGAGTGTTTTGCCTGCATGCATGTCTGTGTACTATATGCATGCCTGATGCCCACAGAAGCCAGAAGACTGTCAGATGCTGAGACTGGGCTTACAGATGGCTGTGAGCTGCCCTGTGGGTGCTAGGAATGAACCCAGGTCCTCTGCAAGAGCAGCCAGTGCTCTTAACCACTGAGCCAACTTTCTACCCTACACCTTTTTGTTTTTTATTCTGTATATGCTTTTTATCAAGTTAATTGTTAACACTGTGTGTACATGTGTGTGGGGGGCACATATTGCCATGACAAAGGTGTGGAAGTTGGAGGTCAATTCTGTGGAATCAGTTTTCTCCTACTTTTATGTGCATTCTGGAGACCAAATTCAGGTCATCACACTTGTAAGGCAAGTGCCTTTATTTGAGAAGCCATCTTACCGGGCGGCAGTGGCGCATGCCTTTAATCCCAGCACTCGGGAGGCAGAGGCAGGCGGATTTCTGAGTTCGAGGCTAGCCTGGTCTACAGAGTGAGGTCCAGGACAGCCAGAGCTACACAGAGAAACCCTGTCTCGAAAAACCAAAAAAAGAAAAAAAAAAAAAAAAAAAAAAAAAAAAGAGAGAGAGAGAGAGAGAGAAGCCATCTCACCAGCTTGTATGTTATTTTTGTATTATTAAATTCTGCAGGCATGATGTCATGCTCATGGTCACAAGTACTTGGGAGGCTAAAGCAAGAAGAGGAGCTGTGTTCACAGCCTGACAGTGCATTCTGGGGGGATTGTGTGTGGACTTGAATGTCTGAGCACTCAAGGCATTCTTCTACTATTGAGCTTTAGGCTTAGCCTTGAAAGTAGAGCAGCTTGGACTAAGAACCGAAAGTGGAGCTAGTCACCCCAGTGGACTTTTCCACGTGAGCCCAACACTATCCCTCCACCCCCACTGTGGCTCAGCCCTGTCATCTGAGCTGTGGTCCCTCACCTGGAGGTCTTTAGAATGGAGCTGCCGGGCTGGATGGTGGGTGCCTGTTCTCATTGAGTATCATATGTGTCAATCAAAGGAATGGGCTGGTCCAGGTTCATGACATAATGTGATATTCCGTGTTTGTTCAGGCTCACAGCTTGGCAGCATTAAGAAATACATACTTGGATTTAGCCGATGGAGCTTACCAAAAGCTTTGACTGTATTCAAATTACAACTGAAGAAATTCAGATTTCAGTCTAGAGCACCTGGGCAGAAAATAGATCATTGTCCCTATGGCTACTGTTTCATGATTGATTCAGAAAAAGACTTCAAGCATGAGAAGCTTCAAACCAAAAATGTAGATGGGCCAGAGACTAAAGTGGGCTATGGGGCAAGATCCAAACAAAACAAACAAAAATCGAGACCCATCTAGATGGTTCAGTAGTAGAGAGGCTTGCCACCAAGCCTGTCTACTTGAGTCCAATCCCTGGACCCACATGGAAGACAGAGAGAACTGACTCCTTTGACCACCCCATGCATGCTATGCCTTCTGCTTGCCCCCAATAAACACATAGACACACGACGAATGTAATTAAAAAACAAACAGACCACCAATCAGTCGGTGCACACGCCTTTAATCTCAGTACTCCAGAGGCAGAGGCAGGAAGATCTCTGTGAGTTTGAGGTCAGCCTAGTCTATAAAGTAAGCTCCAGGGCAGCAAAGGATGCAGAGTAACCCTGTCTTGAAAAAAAAAAAAAAAAAAAAAAAAAAAAAAACAGAAAAAAAAACAAAAAAAAAACAGAAACACAAAGCCAGAAAACACAACACTAAACAAGCAAAACCAAAGAAACCCAAAATACTAAGCAGTCCTAACTATGCCCAAGGAGCCTAGGGGATGGGGTGTGAGTGGGCTGGAATTTAGCAGGTTTTTACTGAACCCCAGGCTCAGGACCAATGAGGTAGCTTGTTTTATCTACTTACCTCAGAAAAGAAAGGGAGAATGACCTCTCCAGGGTCTTGGAGCCAGAGAACATCAAACTAGGCTATTTGGATTCCTTGGGCTTCAAAGCACGCCTGAGATATATTACTCTTTTTTTTTTTTTAAAGATTTATTTATTTATATGAGCACACTGTAGCTGTCTGCAGACGCACAAGAAGAGGGCATCAGATCCCATTATAAACGCTTAGGAGCCACCATGTGGTTGTTTGGAATTGAACTCAGGACCTCTGGAATAGCAGTCAGTGCTCTTAACTGCTGAGCCACCTCTCCAGACCTGATATATTACTTTTTGAAAATATATTTTTAGTACTTTATGAGTGGGGGTGTTGCTCTTCCTGAAGAGGCTAGAGGGAGTTGGAACCCGAGAACTGGAGTTCAGTTTGTGAGCTGCCATGGAGGTGCTGAGAACTGAACCTGCGTCCTCTGGAAGGGCAGCTGGGGCTCTCAACCACTGAGCCATCTTGTTTCTCTAGCTTATTGATCTTTCTGTCTCTGTACCCAGAGTGTTGGGACTAAAAATATCCACTATCATGCCTGGTTTATGCTTTGCTGGACATCAAACCCAGGGTTTAGTATGTTGGGCAAGCATTCCACCCACCAACAGCTACAACCCCCAACTCTGGAGGGTTTATGTGCATTGCAGTTTTGCCTATGTATGTCTGTGTGATAGTATCAGATCCTCTGGAACTGAAGTTACAGTTGTGAGCCACCATATGGGTGCTGGGAACCAAACCCAGGCCCTCTGGAAGAGCAACCAGTGCTTGTAACTGCTAAGCCATCTTTTCAGTCCTGGTTGGTTTGTTTTTAAGATTAAAAAAAAAAAATTTTTTTTTTTAATTTTGTGTGTGTGTGTTGGGGGGGAGTGCATACATGGCTGTGTACCATGTACTTCCCTGATGCCACAGAGGCCACTGGATCCCAGGAACTGGAATTATAGATGGTTGTAAGTTGCCATGTGGATTCTGGGAATCAAGCCTGGGTCTCCTGGAAGAGCAGTCAGTCAATGTTCTTTACTGCTGCTGTGCCACTGTACCCAGGTGTGTCTCCATCACTAACGCCTACTGTGTTGTGAATCCATCACTAAGGCCTACTGTGTGACGCATGACAATCATGAGGGGTGCTGTGGAGCAGCATCCTCCTAGCCCTGGGGCATGCCAAGTCCCCAACCTCCAGGGTCTCACCTGCCTTATCTTCCTCAAAACTCTACCTTCTGCAGCACAAAATCCAGACGAGAAGTCACACGGCACCAAGCTCTGCACAGCCTTCTCACTCAGAGAAGACCCAAAGTCCCATCTGTGCCTTGAGCTGTCCTGGATCTGGCTTCAGCCTATTTCCCTCTGGCTTTATCCCAAGAACACCTTACCATGCCTACTCCAGTTACACACACAGGGCAAGACCCACAGGGCATTGCCCTCTAAGCCTTTGACCAGGCTGCCCCGAGTCATGAGGTACCAAGTCCCTAAGTTCCCTCTGCCACCAAATTCTTTACGGTTTTCAGACACCATCTTCTCCAAGAAGTCAGCGCCTGGCTGCTTACTCCCTTCTCAGTGAGCACACACTCACGGCCCAAACTTGGTCTGGTCTCTGTACACTCCTTTGCTAAGGATTCTGGGCCTCTTCCCATGCTGAATTCCCTAAGGTGACAGCTCTGGCAGTAGGACAAGGCAGAATGTCTGGGTGGGTGGAGGTAGATGCCAGGAGACCAGTTGGGCAACTGCAGCCATCCAGACACAAGGAACAAGTCACCACAAGTCAAGACTTGGTGGCTTCTGGGCTGGGAAGCCATGTATGACAGTGGACTGTGAGAAGGGTGAGAGTAGTGAGAGTGAGTGAAGGAAGAATGTGGCCTCCCCTGGGGTGAGAGATACCAAAAACAACCCAGCATGCCTCATTGTGGGGACAGTTCCCCTTTATTCCCCTACATTTCAGCTCTCTAAGCACAGACAGCGCGCAGGCATCCTGTATGTGAAGCAGGGTTCAGGAAGAATGGGATACAGATATGTGGAAGCACTACCTCCTCACCCAAATCCCCTGACTTCAGATAGTTCCTTACAACCAGCTGGCAGGGTAGGTGGGGCCTGGCAGTGTGACCCAACCTGGGAAGACACTGCCCAGAAGCCAGGCCTGGCTGCCAAGAACCACCAACCACAGCTGCTCAGCCCAGCTTTTGGGTTGTCTGTTGGAAGACAGGGGGCATGGGTGGAGAACTCAAATCATCTTCTTCAAGACAGGCCACTCCCTGGCATCCTCAGGGTGGAGAGGCGGAGCCTACTCTGAGTCATAAAGCTCTTTGCCCAGGCTGAAAGTAAAAGCTGCAGATCAGGCCACTGAAGGCCGCTCTCCAATTACATCCTAGGATGAGCACTCAGTCCCAGGAAGGCACCCTGTATGTAACTATCCCAGAGAACAGTGAGATCTAAAGTGGGAGTAACTACTATACACTCCGCAATGGCAGGGTGGGGGATGTGGATGTTGATTTTCCAGTTAGATGCTTCTGAGGAATAGGTTAGCTAGGTGAAAGAAAGACTTTCCTAGCTTCAAATACTGACTTCGGAGCAAAGCATGGTAACAATGGTAACAGGACTGTAATCCTAGTACATGAGAGGCAGAAGCAAGAAGACTGCTACAAGTTCAAAGACAGCCTTGTCTATTTACCTACGAAGCAAACTGGAGGCTAATTGGAGCTATGTAGTGAGACCTTGTCTCAAAATAAAAGGAAAAGCCAGAAAGATGATAAAGACACTTGCCACCAAGGCTAACAACCCCAGAATCCCAGTTGTCCTCTGATCGATACATGTGGGATGCACATAAATAAATACAAAAATTTAAAAAGTCGTAGCTGCATAGTTGTCCAACTGTGTAGCCTTGCTGGTGTTATTTCATTTTTGTTTTCAGGACTTTTCTGTGTTTTAAAAGATGTATTCACTTATATGTGCATATGTGTCCATATGTTGAATGTACATGCCTGAGGCCAGAAGAGGACATCAGGAGTCCATCTCTATGACTTTCCATCTCTTCCATTCAGGAATTATCTACCCTTAAACTTAGGGCTTACAATTTTTCAGGTAAGTAGAAGCTAGCAAGTCCCAGATAATCTCTTGTCTCTTGTCCCCTCTTGGAGCTGGGGTCACAGGTGTGTGTGTGTGTGTGTGTGTGTGTGTGTGTGTGTGTGTGTGTGTGTGTTTTGAGACAAAGTCTCACTATGTGTAGCTCAGAATGGTCCTGAACTCCAAAGATCTTCCAGTCTCTCTTCGGCTTCCTTATCTATAGCTTTTAGTAGTCAGTTCCCTTATTCCCAAACGCAGATAAGAATAGTAGCTTTTATTTTAAAGGCTAGTTGAATTAAGAGTTAACACTACTTGGTTGCATAGCATATACCTGTAATGCCAGCACTTGGTAAGCTGAGGCAGGAGAATCTGGAGTTCAATATCAGCCTAGCTTACAGAGACACCCTATCTCTTAAGAAGTTAATGTGGGCTGGAGAGATGGTTCAGCAGTGAAGAACACTGGTTGCTCTTCCAGAGGACCCAGGTTCAATTCCCAGCATCCATAAGGAGGCTTACCACCATTTGTAACTCCAGTTCTAGAGTATTAAACACTTTCTTCTGACCTCTGTAGGCCATACACATGTGGGGCACATACATGAATGCAGCCAAAACACCCATATACATTAAAATATATAAATTAATGCTAATGGTATTTGTTCACTTATTCACTTGTATACACTGCTAACTAGCTGTGAAATATGAAATAAAAGTAACTATTTATTGTGCAGGGTTGCTGCTGCCTCTGCTAGCCAGAAACCAGAGCAAGCATATGAGTGTATCCAAGGCAGGTCCTTTCATCTCAATCTAAGAGAGAGGGCAGGGCACTCAGACCCTCCAGGAGCCTCTGTGAGAAGAGGACTTGAGGATGTTAACCTTCCTTCCTGCTATAGGCACTGATGGCTACTGAATACTATGTTGGGGACAGCATGTGTCCCTTGTCCTCCAAGTCTTGTCTTTAATCCTGCATGAGAGCTTTGTGGACAAGGTCACAATCAGCAGATTGGCATATGATATGACATTTGCTCTACAGCTGACAGCACAGCTGGCCTCTGATATCAAGAGGATGGATTAAAGGTACTTCCTACAGGGGCTGGTGAGATGGCTCAGCAGTTAAGAGCACTGACTGCTCTTCTGGAGGTCATGAGTTCAAATCCACATGGTGGCTCACAACCATCCGTAATGAGATCTGATGCCTTCTTATGTACACTGAAGGCAGTGTACTTACATATAATAAATAAAAACCTTTGGGTCGGAGAGAAGGGAAGGGGGGAAAGGTACTTCCTATAGAATAAAAGACCTTTCATCTGCAACAGGGCTGCTCTGGGACGCCTGTTCCTGTTTATCTCAAGAAATGTATTATAGTTGTATCTCTCTGGACAACCTCTGTGACATTTTGCCTTCCTGCCTCCAATGATACCCACAATTCTTCACTTTACAGATGAGGAAACCTTCTGAGTTTGAGGCCAGCTTGGTCTACAGAGTGAGTTCCAGGACAGCCAAGGCTACACAGAGAAACCCTGTCTTGAAAAACCAAAAAACCAAAAAAAAAAAAAAAAAAAAAAAAAAAGAAAGAAGAAAGAAAGAAAGAAAGGAAGAAAGAAAGAAAGAAAGAAAGAAAGAAAGAAAGAAAGAAAGAAAGAAAGAAAGAAATACAGATGAGGAAACCAAAGTTCAGGGGGACGAAGAACAGTATCGAAGGCAATGTGGGCTAGTGCAAGGTTTAGTGTTTGGACTCTGGACAGTGAGTCTCATTGTAGCTGGATCTCTACCAGTAGAGGGCAGCAGGGCCCAGGAAGAGCAACCTTACCTGGTTACAGGAGGCCAGCCTGTGATTTGCCCTAGCATTTCATAGCATACTATTCCCTCTGGTTGTCATCAGGGAGGTGAGGCTTACTACACCAACACTTTACTGAAGAAAACTACCCAAGGTCCAGAGTGGTTCTATGAGTTGCCTATTTGGTCAGTATAGAATGAACCTAGATTGAACACGGTGCTGCCCCAAACCTACAGTCCCTCTGCATTTGAATCTGAACCCTGTACTACTACAGACAGTCCAGGTAACCCAGATCAGTCTCATTTGTCAGTGTAAATAAGGGAAGCAGTGGCTGAGAGCCACTAGTTAGCCAGCTCCCAACCCATACCAGAATTTGAGGGAAGTTCTGGGAAAAGATTAGTGGGTCTCCATCTCGGTGAGTTTTCAAGTAGACTGGTCTACACAATGCGTTCCAGGCCAGCCAAGACAAACCAAAAATAGGCCACAAGGTTGGTGAGCTGGCTCAGCTAGTGATGCTTATTGTCAAGCCTAATGATTTAGGGCAAACTTAGTACAAGGTGAGGATCTATTCCCACAAACTGTGCTTCGACCTCCATACTTCCTCCAATGTGTGCCTACACACAATGAACACACAAATACAACTATCATTTACCATACTTCCTCCAATGTGTGCCTGTACACAATGAACAACAAATACAACTATCATTTACTTTTTTTCCTTTCCTTTTTTTTTTTTTTTTTTTTTTTTTTTTTTAACAGTGCTAGGAATAAAACCTAGGTCCTCAAACATGCTAGGCAAGCACATTAGCCACCTGATCTTGTGGAAGTCCTTCTTTATGGGTGTGGCAGCTCAGCCATAAGGCCCAGTCCAGGATAGAAACATTAATGCCAACCAACAGGCAAAAAAAAAAAAAAAAAAAAAAAAAAAAAAAAAAAAAAAAAAAAAAAAAAAAAAAAAAAGACCTAGAGAACCAACCAACCCTAAGGATTTCCTCTGACTACTACACAGATTTCTCCTGACTAATATGGTTAAATTTTCAAAAATAACCATTTTGGGGTTGGGTTTGGTAACACCGACCTTTAATTCTTGAATTGGAGAGGCAAAGATAGGTGTTGATTTCTATGAACCTACCCTGGTCTAAAACAAAACAAGAAACCCAAACAACCAAGGATCCCAGAAACAAATAGAAAACAAACACTAAATGCCTAGTGGCTGTATGACTGTCATTCCCAATTCCCCACAGTCAACAGAACTAAGCAAGTCACACCTTTGTGAGGGAGTATAATCCTGGAGAGGTTGCTACCAACAGGGAGCTAGGGTAGGGGAGGATTCACAGGGATGTAAACAAATAATAGAGATGTAAATGACCTCAGAGTTCACCCATTCTCCATCCTGGTTCCTTTCTCCTGGATTAACAGGAGGCTGTCTAATTTAGTAAACACCCAGGATTTCAAACAGAGCACTTTATTCAAAAGAGCTTAATGTGGAGCCCTGGGGCACTGTCCTGCATGGCCTGACAGTTTAGATAGAGCCCAGGGTTTCTGGGCTGCTGGCACAGCTGTTCCCAAGGCCTTCCAAGAGAAGTGGTCCTCTTATCACATCCTGTCATTATCTGAAATAATTATGACAGGTATTAAAAGCTTGCTAGAAAACATATGAGATAGCTCAGCCAGATAAACTGACTTTCATTCCCAGAAAGCCACATAGTGCATCAAGAGAACCACGTTGTTCTCTGACTTCCACATGTGTGCTATGCTATAGCACACACATGCACACATGTAAGCACACAGGACACAGGACCTGTGTGAAGATCAAAGGACAACTTGAGGTTGTCAGTTCTTTCCACTGTGTGGGTTCTGGTATCAAATATAAAACTCAGATAAGTAGGCTTGGTGGTAGGCATCTTTATCCATTGAGCTGCTGCTGCCGCCGCCTTCTTCCTTCTTTCTTCCTCCTTCCTCCCTTCCTCCTCCTCCTCCTCCTCCTCCTCCTCTTCTTCTTCTTCTTCTTCTTCTTCTTCTTCTTCTTCTTCTTCTTCTTCTTCTTCTCCTTTTCTCCTCCTCCTCCTCCTTCACTTCCTTCTCCTTTTCTTTTCTTCTTCTTCTTCCTCTTCCTCTTCTTCTTCTTTTGGTTTTTCAAGACAAGGTTTCTCTGTGTAGCTCTGTCCTGGAACTCACTCTGTAGACCAGGCTGGCCTCAAACTCAGAAATCCACTTGCCTCTGCCTCCCAAGTGCTGGGATTAAAGACGTGTGCTACCACTGTCCGGCGAAATCTTTTCTTCTTATATTTTTTATTTTATTTATTTTTGATTTTCCAAGACAGGATTTTTCTGTGTAGCTCTGGCTGCTTGTCCTGTAAATAACTCTCTCTGTAGACCAAGTTGGCCTCTGCTTCCCTAATGCTGGGATTAAAGGTATGTGCTTCTAAGCCTGGCTATGATACCCAGTGTTTATTATACAGTTCCGAGGATTGAATCCCAGACTTTTTGCATGCAAGATAAGTGCTCTAGTCTGCCAAGCTGGGTCCCCAACCACTCCAACTGTGGTTTAAATAACCTTCTAGGGAACACAGGCCTGGGAACCACACTACTTGGGCTCAAAGCCGGGTTCTTCCTTTAAAAAAAGCTACATGGAGCCGGGCAGTGGTGGCGCACGCCTTTAATCCCAGCACTTGGGAGGCAGAGACAGGCAGATTTCTGAGTTCGAGGCCAGCCTGGTCTACAAAGTGAGTTCCAGGACAGCCAGGACTACACAGAGAAACCCTGTTTCAAAAAAAAAAAAGAAAAAGAAAAAAAAAAAGCTACATGGTCTTAGGCCCTTGGTAACCTCTCAGTATCTCAGTCTCTGAGATGTGGGAAAACTACAGTACTAGTGGTTGGTGGTGGTTGTGGTGGGAACATCAGACTTGGGATAGGCAGGAACCTTTCTAGCCAGGGGGCTCTGTGGTTCCACAGCTAATGGCTTAGTAGGATCAACCTGATTATTAGATGGGTAGGATCATTGTTCTGTACTCCCTCTCAGTTCACCTACTTGGGAGTTTTAATGGCCAGAAAGAAGGGGCTGCTGAGTCAAAACAAGGTCACACAGCCTGTACCAGGTAAGGCCAGGTGGAGCTGGCTTCCTAACATCCAGAGGAAGGTGACTCTAAATTCTCCTGGGATCATCTTAGATGCATTTCCAAGAGAGAGACTGAGCACCTTCGAAAAGTTTCTGTGCTTGTTTTGCTTGCATGTCAGTCTGTCTGTGTACCATGTATTTGCCTGATGCCCCTGGAGGCCAGAAAAGGGTGTTGGATTCCCTGAGACTTAAGTTAAAGTTGTGAGCTACTACGTGGATGCTGGGAAAGGAATGTGAATATTCTGGAAGAGTAGCCAGTGCTTTTAACAGCTGAGCTATTTCTTCAGCCCTACCCTTTTCTTTTGATCACAGGACAAAGCTAATACTAACTTATCACCTGTCCTTCTGTCTCTTGTGTCCATCATGAGTCTGCCTCACTTGTAGGTTCTTCTCATCTCCCCATCAATACTCTTTCAACCCTGCTCATTGCCTCTTGCAGCCCAGCAAAGGCCTGCCAGGTGGCTAACACTGGGCCAAGATAGTTACTTCTTGACTTCAGTTTATGGTACTATCCCTTCTAGAGACTGTGGAGGCCATCAGTGACCAATCTGTTTCCAACCTGAGCTTCAACTCACCACTAACTCCTTCTCAACCTTTTCTTTTTTTTTTCTCCAGCTTTATTCCTACTGGTTGGCCCTTCCCAGGAGCCTTCCAAAGTGAACTGTTCCAGCTGCCCAACATTGCCTAGATGCAAATACTTGGTATGGGACATATGAGACTTTGAAAAACAAGAGAGGGCTGGAGAGATGGTTCAGCAGTTAAGAGCACTAGCTGCTTTTCCAGAGAACCAGGGTTTAATTTTCAGCACCCACATGGAGGCTTAGAACTATCTGTAACTCTGGTTCCAAGGGGTCCCACAACCTGTTTGGCCTCCATGGGCATTGCATACACATGGTGTACAGAAGTACATGCAAGCAAAGCACTTAGAGAAAGCATGCAGTAAATGCTGCAGAGGAGGATGGTTGCTGGGATTTGAACTCATGACCTCCGGAAGAGCACTCAGTGCTCTTAACCATTGAGCCATCCCAGCCCCTTCCTGCCCCTTCTCTTTGTTTTGTTTTGTTTTGTTCTGTTTTGTTTTTTCAAGACAGGGTTTCTCTGTATAGCCCTGACTGTTCTGGAACTCACTCTGTAGACCAGGCTAGCCTCGAACTCAGAAATCCACCTGCCTCTGCCTCTCAAGTACTGGGATTAAAGGCCTTCCTGCACTTCTTACATAAGCATAAGAGACACTAAGGCAGCTTGCTGTGATTCCTCACACTGAGTTTCAAACCTACCCATGCCTTTCACTTCAATAGGGTCCACATACAATGGAGAGAAAGTAGGGAGTTCCAAGAGTGTTGATGACAGGGGCTGTAGAGAATAGAATTTCTAGGGCTGGAGAAATGGCTTAGCAGTTAGTGTGCTGCTCTTGGAGAATTCTGGATTTGATTTCCAGTACTCACATCTACAGTTCCAGGAGACCTGGGCTTTCTTCTGACCTCCTCAGGCTATCTACAGGTACATGGTACACACACACTCAGGTATATATAAGGAATTTTTTAAAAAATAGAACAGTGAGTTCGAGACCAGCCTGGTCTACAGAGTGAGCTCCAGGACAGCCAGGGCTACACAGAGAAACCCTGTCTCGAAAAAAAAAAAAAAAAAAAAAAATAGAATGGCATTCTCAACTGGACGTGGTGGCCCATTCCTTTAATCCCAATGCTTGGTAGGATGTATCTTGTCTACAGAGTAAAGTTCCAGGGTGGTCAGGGCTACACAGAGAAATTCTGTCTTGAAAAACAAACCAAAAAACTGTGTTCTCTTTCTATCTCAGTCTTTTCATGCTGATTTATAAAGAACAGAAAGTTATTTCCTCCCAGCTCTAGAAATACGAAGTCCAAGATCAAGACACCAACACCTGATAAAGACCTTCTTGCTATGTCTCTCCATGGCAGAACAGGGGGAAAGAGTCAGTCAGTTTACTCCCTTACTAAGTACACAGATGTAGGAATATTCCAGACAGAGGCTTTCAAGTATAAACTCCCTCAGTCTCCCATGTCATCATCTGCAAAATGAGCTTCCTATGCTAGCTGTGGCAACCTACTCTCAAGCTAGGACAGTTTGTCCATTCTTAGCTGATGCTGCTCTTGGCCACCAACTCTCCTGTGTGCTGCAGCAGTGAATAGCTCCTGTCCTATCCCTGACCCTAGGTTCTGCCCTCTTCTCAAACCACATACTTTTTTCTTCCCTCTGCTCTTCACAACCAATCTCCTCAAAGGGGAGTTGATGTACTCCCTCTGTCCAGTCATTCTATTCAGACTTCCTCATGCTGCTGCCACACCTGCAATTCCCCCCCCCCCCCCCCCCCCCCGCAACAACCTTCTTCCTCTTTTTCTCTTCTATTGACACAGGGTCTAAGTAAGTAACTCTGGATGTCCTGGAACTAGTAATGTAGACCAGGCTGTCCTTGAACTCAGAGATCCACTTGCATCTGCTTTCAGAGTGCTGGGATTAAAGGCATCTGACACCAGATCCTACTTACCACACCCTGTTCCTCCAGTTTCCTGGGAGATTTCACAAGTGATGTCACAATAGTTACACACCCAGTCTTGGTCCTGCTTTATCTACCCTGACTCTTCTCTTCCTCATACTGTCCTCTAGGTGCTTTTGTCTCTCCTGACTCCCTGGTCATTCCTTCTTAGCTGTTTCACAGGCTCCTCTTAAGTTGGTGGTCATTTTGTATGTCAGTTAACTCCTCAAGAAGTTACAGGGCACCTACAATGGGCTTTGCAGCCCTGCCCAAGGATTCTGGCTTCCCTCTTCTATCCATGCAGGGCACATTTCTCTTGTGATTTGATCAGCTGATGTTGTCTCCAACCTCCTACTCTATCACAGATTATTCTCTTCCAATCCTTATAAAACCAGCAGGTGTTTCAGAATCCCTCAGATATGCAGATGTGACCCTGTCCTTTGAGTAGAAACAGTCACCCTTGTCCTCTCACATTCTATACAGGAATGTGTGGACAAATCTTGTTGAGTCCTCTTCCTTTACCTCTCTTGTCTCTCTTTGTAAAAGAAGGGATCGTACCATGTTGCCTAGGTTGACCCCAAATGCCTGAACTCAACGATCCTCCTGGCACTGGTTTGTGCCAGGCTCCTATTTCTCCCCTTCTCATCTTACTCTTCTGTGTGGGGTTACTTTCTTGCTTTCCTTGGGGAAAGAATAGAAGATCTTTCTTGCTAGCATCCTGCTTTCGTATGGGAGTTCTGAGACTTGAACTTGTCTTTGTCATTTCCTTGTATCTAAGAACATAGGTGGTTCCATCTTGGTGGTACTCTTAGCTGGCTTCAGGACACATGTGAACTGGTCAGACCACACTGCAGCTCACAGGACTATTCACTTTCACCATGTAACTCCCACTGCAAGGCCTGCTGCTTTTTGAGTGTATGTCTTTTCTCTACCCATAATATTTCTTTTTTTGTCTTCCAGTTCTAACTCCAAATGTTTCTGCCTCAGATAAATTGTCAGTTTTCTCCGTAGATTTACAGACCCAGCCATTTGTTGTAGTTTCCCCAAGTTAACTAAGATCAGTTTTATTTTACCAATTTGTGAAA
Organism: Arvicanthis niloticus; assembly: GCF_011762505.2. Lineage (NCBI taxonomy): Eukaryota > Metazoa > Chordata > Mammalia > Rodentia > Muridae > Arvicanthis > Arvicanthis niloticus. Next base: position 112,888,771 of record NC_047658.1, on the reverse strand, counting down.
GTTTAACACTCACTTCATTCAAGAACCATCTGATTACAGGGACTATTAACCCTTTAGTTCTCCTATCAAATACCTGTGTGAAGAAATTCCTGTCTCTATTTTGACAAAACTGAAATCTTAAGGAATATTTAGAACAAAGTGCCATTCTTATTACATGGTGCAGAAAGGTGAAGGATATGCTTGTGTCACTAGGATCATATTACATTGCACTGTGTCTCGGCAGTTTTATGTCCTGGTTCAGTATTCTAAGTACAGCTGTAGTTGCCAGGAACTCTCAAAAAGTATTTGCTGTGGGCTAGGGAGGAGGCTTAGCTGGCAGAGCACTTTTCAAGCTTGACACGTGAATTTGACCTTTGGGACCACACATGGCAGGAGAAAACTGACTCCCACAGTTGTCCTCTGACTTCCAGAAGTGCTCCTCCCTACAACAAATAAATATAAGATTTTAAAATAGTCAATTGGAGGACTGGATGTGGTGGTGTACACCTTTAATCCCATGAGGAGGCAGAGGAAGGAGATTCTGTGAGTTCCAGGCCATCCTGGTCTACATAGTGAGCTCTAGGACAGCCAATGCCACAAAATGAGACCCTATCTCAAAAACACAAACCAACCAACCAAACACAAAGTTGCCTGGATGATTAGGTGCCCCTCCATTATGAAAGATTTTCACTTGCTGAGTATGTTGAGTGATTCTTTAGGATAGGCCCCTCTTCCCTTCCCTCTGCAGGGTCAGCTCTAGGCTGTCACTGACCAGCTGAGCCCAGAGCAGAGGACCTTCTATTGTCTTCCCCATAGCCACTAGTTTGAAATTCAGCTCAAGAATTCCATACTGACACCTCCTCTGAGTAGAAGTCTTTCTACCATAGCAGTGCTGGCCCCTCCCACCACTGTGCCTTCAATAGTACGAGTTGTAGACCATGTATATATCCTATGAAGAAGAGCTGGTGTCCATCACCTACCCAGTCTGATTTACACCAAATGTGTACATACAATTATTGGACCTGCTCTTTTTCCAAAGGTCTCAGTTGTGAGGCTGATTTATTTGATCACTTGACTTGCCCCTCGACCATATATCCCTCAAGTCTCATAGTGCTCATCTTGCAACCAAGTGCCAAGTGTAGTGCCTCATAGAGGCTGATGCTTTTGCCTTTTCATGGGAGGTGATGAGCAAGTATGCCCATGGACCATGTGCTTGCCTGGTTCCCTAGGAGGTCAGAACTGTATTTAAGAATGATTGTTAGCCACCTTGTGGTTGCTGGTAATCTAATCTGGGTCCTCTGCAAGAACAATGGTTTAACCACCAAGCCATTCCTCTAGCCCCAGGCCAAGCTATGCACTGTCATTCTATCGCAGCTTTTCTCCTGATCTAGTCTTAAAATGTCAATCTTTAAGAGTCTGCTCCAAAGCCCTTTTGCCTTCTACATATCCGGGGATTAAACCCAAGGCCTCAGGCATGCAAGACAGATCCCAGTACAGGCTCAGCTTTGTTTTTTTTGTTTGTTTGTTTTGTTTTTGTTTTTGTTTTTTAAGACAGGGTTTCTCTGTGTAGCCCTGGCTGTCCTGGAGCTCACTCTGTAGACCAGGCTGGCCTTGAACTCAGAAATCCGCCTGCCTCTGCCTCCCAAGTGCTGGGATTAAAGGCATGTGCCACCACTGCCCAGCTTGTTTTGTTTTCAAGGTAAGAGTTTCTCTGTATAGGCCTGACTGACCTGGAACTCACTCAGTAGACCAGGATGGCCTTAAATTCCCAGAGATTTGACTGCCTCTGCTTCCTGTGTTCTAGGATTAATGGCTTGTGCCAACAGGAGGGGCATATTTCTGATTTTTAAAATAAGATTTTATGTGACTTTTGTGGTTGGCCTCAAACTGGTCAGTGAAGGAGGATGGCCTTGAATTTAAGATCTTCCTGCTAATAATATAGATGTGAACCGCCACATCGTCTATGCAATAGCTCAAGTATACTACCGGTGTTCTACCACTAAGCTATGCCGCAGTCCCTCAGAGTACAGCTTTTGTTAATTTTTTGTTTGAAACAAAGTCCCACTATGTAGCCCTGATCAGTCTGTAACTGTCTATGTAGACCAGGCTGGCTTTGAACCTCAGAGAGTCACCTGTTTCTGCCTCCTTAGTATTGGGATTTAAAGGCATGCATCACCTTGCCCAATCTTGTTTTGTTGTTGTTTTGAGACAGGGTTTCTTTGTATAATCCTGGCCATCCTAGAACTTGCTCTGTAGAGACCAGGCTGACCTTGGAACTCACAGAGATCCTCCTGCTTCTGCTGGGATTAAAGGCATGTACCATCACTGGATTTTATTTTATTTTATTTTATTTTATTTTTACTTTTTGAGACAGGGCATCATATACCCTAGTCTAATATCAAACTCAACCCATAGTTGAGGATGATCTTGAATGTCCTGAGTGTAGAGATGATAAGCATGTGCGACTACACCAGGTTTCATAAGGTGCAAAGTTGGAACACAGGGGCTTTGTGCATGTCAGATAAGCACTCTTACCAATTGAGTTCCATTCCAAGCTCAGAGCATGGCTTTTGTTGTGGCAATAAAGATTTAATATCTCTGCAATCATTTCCCCCCAAAATACCTCTTCAATAATAATTATTATCCTTGAGGTATATAAATTTTAAGTTATACACACACACACACACACACACACACACACACACACACTTGCTTGCTAAATGTTCCAAGTCTGAAATGTTTTTAAACTTCACTTTCTAGCTCAGTCTGTCTTCCCCACTCCCTGGAAGGGACTGCAAGACAGTCGACTGTGTTTCAGGTGAGATTTTCATGTTACAGTTTTTGAAATTATATGCGATTTCATGTTCTGACTTGGCCTTCATTTTAGATATAGTTGTCTTCTTGGTGAATTGCATCTCCTTCTATTTCCATTTCTGCCTCAAATAAATGAATAAAGAAATAAATAAATAAGGAAAGAAGGAAGAAAAAAAGAAAGTTTGTTAAGATCTTTAGCACAACTACCCAGCTCCAAAAGGAAAAAAAAAATAGAAAAGAACAGGCAACCCTTTAAAATATGTTGTGTCTCAGATTCCAAGGGACAGTCATGTCTTTGTTTCCTGACTCTACAATGATACCAAAAGGAAATGGGCAAGTATTCGTATCTGTTTTACTCAAGAGGACTAAAGCTAAGGTAGGAGGTTAAAAACAGAAAACTGGGCTGGGCAGTGGTGGTTCACACCTTTAATCCCAGCACTTGGGAGGCAGAAGCAGGTGGATTTCTGAGTTCTTAGGTTAGCCTGGTCTACAGAGTGAGTTCCTGAGAAACCCTGTCTTGAAAAACAAACAAACAAACAAACAAACAAACAAACAAACACAAACACAAAACTGGTAGGCATTCCAAAAGCAGCTGAAGCAGTCTTAGCAGAAGCTGAGGAGATGGTACGTGTCCTTGAAGAAGGTAAACAATGGCCTGACCAGCTAGGAGCTTCTGGATACAGATAAGTACTTGTGAAAGCAGCCTTTAGGGGCTATGGTTCAATCAGGAATTTCTCAGTTCTGGTCTGTGGCAGAGAGTAGCTTAGCAATACTAAGACTGTAGATGTAGAAATAATATGTAGATCACATGCTGTCCCAGCTACTCCAACAGCCAAAGTCAAACCACTACCCAGGAGAGACTAGTCTGTAGGAAAACGCCAAATGCCAGAAGATGGTAGTAGAGAAGCACTAGGTCAGGGAAAACTGAAGTTTCATGATCTCAGGGAAATGGCCAATTACAATTCCATGTAATTTATAAGTTTCAAGTGGCCTTATTAGGAGTAGGCTGTGAGGTTTGAAGTCCTCCCCAGGCCCAGAGCCCCTTTCTTTGCCTGGTGATCAGGATGTAGCTACGTCTCAGCTATATCTCAGCACAATGCCTCGTCTGCTGCCATGGCTATGATCTCCACCAAGACGACAATGGATTAACTCCTTCTCAGACAGTTTACCAACTGGGAACTAATCTCATTCAAACCACTACACTGTGTCATCCATCTTTGACGACAGAAGAATTTACAGGGCATTTTTGGCTTTCTTCTTCCCCAATCCATCTAGATTCTTTTTCCAGATGCAAAAGAAAATCATTTATTATTCTTTTACATCATGATCATAAAACATGCAGGTTTTATTCCTAGTATTAATAGTAATGCTGATTTCTGATGCTTTTGGATGATACCCTTGTGGCTCAGTTCATCTCCACAAAGAGCTTGTCTCATGGAACAAGATAGAGGGAGATGCTCACTAAGTAACAAATCTAAAGAAGATTTGTTTAAGTGCACCAGATAGCAAAAGAGAGTAGGCACACAGGTTTGTCAGATGGTGAGTCAAAAAAGTAAGAAAAAACATGGACACAGAAGGTAGGGATAGTAAAGAATTACGGAGAGAAGGACGGCAGGGGAGAGAAAAAAATGGAGCCCACAGACACAGAGCGGGAAGGAGAGACCACCCTGACTGAGGAGAGCAGCTATGAATAAGTCACAACCTGAGCTCTAGAAGACTTGTGCATCATGTGAACCGTCTTCACTTGCTTAAATACCAAGCATCTTTACTCAAAGCTGTTTTTCTGCTAGTTTTGTTTAGAGATAAGGTCTCCTGTAGTCTAGGTTGCCTATGTATAGGCAATACAACCCTGAACTTCTGATCCTCCTGCTTATACCTCCCATGTGCTGGGATTATAGCTGTGCAATATCATGCCCTGTTCTATGAAGTGCTAGTATGGAATCTTGAACTTTGCTCTTACTAGGCAAGTAATCTGCCAACAGTTTCCAGCCTATTCTTAAATTTAGATGTCAGAAATATAGCACCTACCAGATGGCTAAGTGGATAAAAGTGTTTGCTGTCAAGCCTGACAACCTGAGTTCTATACTTGGGACTCACATGGTGGGGAAGAAAAGAATCCTCTTCCACATGTTGTCCTTTGGTCTCCATACGTATGCCTGGACATACACAAATAAATAAAATCTAATTTTTTAAAGCACATGCCTGTTATCCTAGTTGCTCAGGAAGCTGAGACAGGAAGAGCTTTTGAACCAAGGACTTTGGGATTAGCTTTGGTAACACAGTGAGACTATCACTGAAAGAGAGAGATCATAAGCATTGGCTACTATGTCACAGACACTAAACTTTAAGAGATTATTCATTTCACAACTGAGACCTTGAAGAGCTCCTTAGGAAGGAGTATTGGAAACCATGCTGTCTCTGATTTCAGAGCTACTGAGTATGCTGCCTCCTGGGAAATCCTCAAGACCACCTTCTCTGTTCTGGTTCTGATCTGCAATTTTAGGGACATTCTTATTTCCTCTTTAACATTTAAAAACAAACTGGAAATAGTTTAATGTGGTTAAAAACAAAGCTTTTGTTTCATCCTCCATTCCCCCAAATATACAAAGAAAGTGAGTGATACGGATACTTTTTTAAAACACCATTTGAAAAAATAGATTTAAAAATTCCCTGGATGCCTATATGTCTTGGAGTAGGGGACAGTATGTGTATATGAGTGCAGTTACTGGTAGAAGCCAAAAGTGGTTGTCAAGATTCCCTGAAGCTGTAGTTGCAGGTTGGTACGGGCCAGCCTACAAAGGTGTTGAGAACCAAACTCAGGTCCTCTGCAAGAGCAGTACATGCTCTGGCCAGCATTTATTGGGTGTTACTTTTGTGAAAACAAAACTGTGTGGTGATACCCCCCCTGTAATATCAATGTCAGAGACAGAGACAATCAGGTGTCTGACTTTAGGCCACCTTGGTCTACAAAGCAACTTCTTAACCATTTACAACTGCACAAGTGAGACCTTGTCTCAAATGAAAAACAAAACAAACAAACAAAAGAGAGAGAGAGAGAGAGAGAGAGAGAGAGAGAGAGAGAGAGAGAGAGAGAGAGAGAAAGACAGAAGCTGGGTATGGTAGCACTTGCCTTTAGTTTTAGCACTTAGGGAGGCAGAGGTAGCCAGATGGCTATTCCTGGTTGTCAACTTGACTTCATCTGGAATGAACTACAATCCAGAAATGGAGGGCACACCTGTGATCTTGACATAGGCTTTTCATTTGGATCTTGACATGAGGTGACACATGCTTTTGATCCAGATATTGAGGCTTAGTAGCCATTAAATGCTCAGGTTCAGGCAAGGTGGTGCCAGAAACAGAGGCAAGCAGATCTCTGAGTTCGAGTCCAGCCTGGGACAGAGCAAGTTCCATGTAAAGGAAAGCTTAGCCTGGCAGTGGTGGCACACGCCTTTAATCCCAGCACTTGGGAGGCAGAGGCAGGCGGATTTCTGAGTTCAAGGCCAGCCTGGTCTACAGAGTGAGTTCCAGGACAGCCAGGGCTACACAGAGAAACCCTGTCTCAAAAAACCAAAAAAAGAAAAGCTTAGATCCAAGCATGGTTATACACACTTTTAATGTTGGCCATACCATCTGCTACATATGTCCTACATAAGGACAATGGGGAAAGGAAGGGTTCGTTCTTCTTTACCTGCTTGCACTTACCTGGCAGCATATCAGCTAGAACCTATTTCTTCAGGATTCCAGCCTATATAGAAGACTGTCTAAAACCTCTAGCCTTGTGTGACTGAGCAACTATTAGATTCTTGGACTTCTCATTCATACCTGCCCATTGTTGGGTTAGTTGGACTGTAAGTCATTCCAATAAATTCCCTTAACATAGATATTCCATAAGTTCTGTGACTCAAGAACCCTGACTAATACAGTAGACCTCTGTGAATTCAAAGCCAGCCTAGTTTACAAAGTTACAGGACACCCAGGGCTCTGCTACACAGAAAAATCCTATGTCAAAAAGAAAAAAAAAAAAAAAACAAACAAACAAAAAAAAAACAAATCAACAACAACAAAGATAGATAGATATTGGGGCTGGTAAAATGGCCCAGTTGGTAAAGTGCCTGATTGAGTTTGAGCCCCAGAATCCATGTAAAAAGAGATGGGTATTCATAGAATACTTGCAATCTTAGTGGTGGAAAGGCATTGACTAGTATTTCCTTAGAGTTCCCTGGCCAGCCATCTTACCTACTTGGGAGTTCCAGGTCAGTGGGAGACTTTGTCTCTAAAACAAGAACATGGTAGATAATCCCTGAGGAATGATACCCAAGGTTGTTCTCTAGCCTATATGCAACTTGCATCCATACATAGGCTCACATATTTGTGTATGTATGCACTTTCTTTGAGGGCATGCAGACACAGACACTGACACATGTGCATAAAAAGATGAAATGAACTTAACAGCTTTTTAAGACACCAGATTATTCCAGATAGGGACCATTTTATCAAGGCTTCTAGGATTTTTTTTTTCTTCTTTCTCATAAACCACTTATCTCCTCTCCCTTTAGCTCCATAGTTCAAAGGTCTAGTGGCCTTCTTGGAAAATTGCCCCAGTTCAAGACTTTCTGGAAGTCTTTAAAGGTTCTCTAAAGGCAACAGTAGTCCTCACAGATCTGCCCCTACCCATCAGAGCCACTATGATTTGGGGTAATATGACAAGCCATCTGATTTTGTATAGTTACAAAGCCAGCCTGTAGAGTCAGTATTGGGTGCATTTATTTGGTCAGTTCCCCTGCTGCAGGGTAGTTAGCAAGTGGTTTTCAACTGGAAAGAATTGGGATACAGTTTGGCAAACCTTGTTCCATTTACAATACTGTTCAAAATAAATACTATGGATTGAATTTGTTCTGGAGCCTTGTTTGTTTGTTTGTTTGTTTTCTGAATTAAACTCACAAAGGGCAAGATGAAGCTGAGTTCCAGCTGAAGACCCTACCTTCCTCTGAGCAGGGTCTTGCTAAACAACCCATGTTGGTCTTGAACTCACTACCTGCTTCTTCTGCATCAATCCTTTCCCAGTATTGAAATTACAGGTTTATGCACCATGTGTTGAGGCCTTTTGTATCCAACCCCAGCCCCACCAAGTTTTTTTCTGGATAAAGAGAACTAAATAAAGCTGTTTATTTTGCAAATAGCTAGGAGCTCCAACACTCAACTAGTCTGAACGAAGTAAAATTTTCTTTAAAACCAGTTGAGATTTTTGTTTTGTAACTACAAAAAGCACTTTAGAGCCACGCCTGGCATTGGATGTAAAAGACTATTGCCTTTTTTTTTTTTTTTTTTTTTTTTTTTTTTTTTTTTTTTTTTTTGAGACAGGGTTGCACTCTGCAGGCCAAGCTGACACAGGTTTGCTTTTAATTTATGGGAATATTCCTGCCTCAGCCTCTGTGGAGTCCTAGGTTTACTTTCCAAGTATGAGTCACCACACATATATAAAAGTACTAGTTTAAGACATTTTACTATAGCCTGGAACACCAGAAGAGGCCTTCAATCTGATGAAATTTCTGATATCGTTTCTTTGAAGCAATGCTCTAAAGTTTGAAAAGTAACTGGTATCAGAATAAAGTGATTTTGCTCAGTGACTGGCTGCAAGATGATGCGACCATACAAACCAGTCAGTTTTGTTGTGAGATGTTTCTGTTGGTAGTTGCAGAACTGTGAACCTCTATCCCAGTAATATGCACTTGTTTCATCTTATATTCCAATTGTTTAGTTTTAAAACGAGTTTAGAAACACAAAGCTCTTTCTCTTGTCTACTAAAGATGTGAAAAGCAGCAAAGAATGTCTGTAAAAATCTTGTGTGCTTTAGCAAAACTTTTCACTGTATTAAGTAAGACTTTGGGTTTAAGGAGTATCTTTACCCCAGTTCGAACTGTGATAGCAAAAGAAAGTATCATTTTTCCAACTGTCAATCACTAACGTCTTCCTAAAAGACCTAGAAGGCTGTTTATGAACGTTATTTGATAGCTATACCGCGGGATCTTCCTCTTCCAGTCTAGACTCTTCAGGATCAAACTGAAGAGTTAGAAACCAAGGCAGGGAGAAAAAGATGTGACACCAGTCAGCAAGGGGAAAGTGCCAACCTCAAGCACTTGAATGTGTAGCGTCCAGGCCACCGTCCTTTGTGGGATTTACAATTTAAACGGGCCTCAAAGCACGAGATTGGCTGGGGAACTGCCCTGAGCGCAGTTGAGCTGCTCGCATGGCATTGCTGTTACCTCTGGCTGGGCTCCGTCGACGTCCGGAGCCTGCGAGCCCGTCGGGCAGCTGTCGAGCCGCAGGAGCCGGTTCGTAGGCAGGGCCGAGCAGCTTGGGCTGTCGCTGCCCCATCGCTGACCCTCGCGCGAAGCTACGCACACAGACTGGAGACATTTTCCCGGCTGGGCCTCCCTCGCAAGCCGCGGCCCTGGGGTTAGGGGCGGCCCGCGCCCCTCTCCGTGGGGGGGGGGTGCCCCGACTCGCCGGGGGCGGGGTCACGTCCCACCCGGGCCGCCGAGGGCACCGGCGCTACGGAAACCTGAGCGTGGCCAACAGCAGGGGCTTCCTGGGCCACCTCCCTGGGAGCCTGCGGCCCGCCGTGGGTGCGCTAGCCGCTGCCACCCTGAGCCGTCGTGGCTCCCACTCTCGCGCACAGCACCTGTGGACTCCCTTGTCAAGCGTCTGGAGCTGCCCTGAGGGAACAGAGCTCAGGATAGACATGCTACTACTACCGTTTCCTGCCCCTTCGGAGCGGCGAGGAGTGGGTGAGGCGAAACCGGTTCGCTGCACAGAGGAGCCCCCCCGTGTTAAGGGCGGCCAGGCCCTGCAGCGGGGGCGCAGGGGCCTACTTCGGGATGGCGAGCAGGTGGGCCTTGGCCCCACGGCCGGCGCGTGAGGGAGGGCGCCCGGCGGGAGTGCGCTGCTGCTGTGCACCCCCTGGGTCTGAGAAGGCCCGAGCGAAGCGCCGGGGTCTGGCCCATTCCCGTGGCATGACCCCGGGGGACCCCGCGTTGAGGCGGCCAACGGCTGCCCTGACCCGGGCCGCCTGGCCCTCATTTGTGTGACTGACCACCTAGCAGAGGTGGCTGTAGGGGAAGGGGAGATGCTTCCTACTGCTTGGGGTAAGATGATGTGTTTTGTCGGGGTCGGGGGTCACAACCCTCCCTAGAGTAGTGGGGGAGGGCGGCTGGCGCAGCTGGCCGGCGATGGGCGGGGTCACAGGCGAAGTTTTGTGTGTGTGTGCGTGCGTGTGTGTGCGCGGGTGTGTGTCTGTGAGTGCGTATGTTGAGAGTGCGGGTGTGGGGGAGACAGCGCGCGGAGGAGGCTCGCGACTTGCGCGCAGGCGCAGGCATCCGGCCTTGCCGAAGACCTGAAAGGAGGCGGGCAGGGAGCTGGGGCGGTAGGCCGGCCAGAGGGCGTGCGGGCTGACGCGGGGGGGAGGGCGGGGAACCGCGTCGGCGTCGCGGGGCGCGGGCGATTCGAGGCCGACGCATCCGCGCGTGCGCGCTCCGGCAGTGTGTCCGCGTTAGAGGGGGAGTGACGCGTGCGCGTTCACGTGTGTCCCGGAGAGCGGTAAGACGCGCAGGGAGGCTTGAAGGAGGTGGGGGTGGAGAGGGAACGGGAGGAGGGGGTGGTGGTGAAGAGAGGGCGCCTGCGCAGTAAGCCCGGAGGAGCTGTGTGTATGTGAGAATCTGACGGGTTCAAAATGGCGGCGGCTGCTTCAGCGGATCCTCCTGTGTGAGGGAAACAACACCCCTCCCCGGCGGCGGCGGCGGCGGCGGCGGGCCGCAGAACACCTTTCCAGCTCCTGGGCCTGTCGCGGCTGTTTCCTTCCCGGGCAGTGAGCTCTTCGTGTGGAAGGGCAACGTCAGGGGGCCCATCCCCCGGAGTCCCTCCTCTGCTACTGGGGAGTAGCTGGGGGGTCTAAGGGGGATCGTCCCGCAGCGCGGAGCCCCGGCTTAGGGGACGACGTAAAGGCAGCCGAGGGCCCCCAGTCAGGGCGCTTCGCTGCTCCCGCCCTCTCCGCCCCCCGGGGCCGGGGCCCGCGTTCCGGGGGGCCGGGCGGCGCGGGGAGCGTCGGCCGGGCGGGTCTCAGCTGATCGGCCGCGGTTCCTGGGCTTCGGAAGCAGCTGTGGCCGGCTGAGGGTACCGAGAAGAGGGTGTTTCCCGCGGCCGGGTTGGCCCGGGTCTCGGCTGGGGCTGCTGACCGCCAGCTTGGGGGAGTAGCCGAGTGGTCTTGCTTTCCTGACGCCTCGGACGCGGAGTCTGTAAAGCCAGAAGAGGAGGTTTGATTCAGTAACTGTTTCCTCTTTTCCGGGTCGCTCTGACCCTTCTCTGGATACTGGGTTAATTCACAGAAATACCGAAGACGACGTTTGGGATTTTATTTTTTTTCTGTGTTTGGAATTTTACTTCTGTCTTGGACAAGAACTCAAGAACAAAATCCTCGGTGAGATTTCCCCTCCCCCCTCCCCCGCCCTGGGAAGTTTGGTTCCCGGTCTTATCTAAAGACTTAATGTAAAGTTTTTATTTCTTTGCAAGGGGTGAGGCATAGAAACGCCTTTTCCCTAGGGGAGCAGTCGAGGTTTACCGCTTTGCTGTCCTGCCCTGGCGGCACTCGTCCAGTGGGTGCAGACTGTGTCCCTTGCGACCGAGGCCGAGGAGGGCAGTGCCACGAACTGCTCTCGCAAACTATGTCATTGGGTCCTCTGAAAGGATTCTGTTAACGTGGCCGTAATATAGTTATTCGAGAGAAAAAAAAACATTTGTATATCCAAATGGAAGCCATTATTCATGAGAAACATTATTTAGAAAAATGAAAATCCTTGCTTGGTGTTGTGGATTGATTGACGTGCCAACCGGGCTTTATTTAATGGATATTTCACCCGTATCCATAGATCGAGACGTTTCATTTATTATTTACTCATCAAGATTAGATTGTATTTTCGCCTCCGTTTGCAACTCTCAAATTTGTTCCATAGTTGTACACTTTGAGGTGGATGGTAGTTTTGGGAAGGCAGTGATTCCTTACTAGAAGGATATGGGGCATTGGTTTGGAATCTTTCTTACTGTAAAACCTAATTTTTCTTGCCCTCTTTTTTTTATGAAAGTAACCTGCCCGTTTTGCTCATAATTTGTCATTACCTGTTTGAGAATTCATTGGTTTAGGATCTAGATTAGTTTTGTGTACTTCACCTGGTCATTCAGCACTTTAGAAATAAAAGCCCTTCGTGGGTTTGCTGCTACACACCTTTGCCAGCACTGGGCAAGCAGAGGCAGTCGGATCTCTTGTGAGTTGGAGGCAAGTCTGGTCTACCTTGTGAGTTCCAAGACCACCAAGGCTATGTAGAGAGATCCTAGAACAACAGTAACAAGAAGAAAAATAAAAGTCCTGAGGCTTTTCACCTGCATTGTGTATCAGTGTAAGGGTGTTGGATCCCTTGGAACTGGAATCAGTGAGTTGCCTGTGGTTGCTGGGAATTGAACTCGGACCCTCTTGAAAAGCAGCCAGTGCTCTCAAGCACTGATCCATGTCTTCAGTCTCCTCTCCATCTCTCCATCTCTATCTAACAATCAATCTGTCTATGTATGTACCTACCTACCTACTTACCTACTTACCTACTTACTGCCAATGTTAGCAGGAAGAGTTTTCCCATTGCAATCCCAGGAGTAGAAACAAGTGATGTGGCTGGTCCTAAGGAATTGAAACCAAAGTCTCCTTTTGCTTAGGTCTTTTATAGTTGTGATGTGATTAATATTGATAAGACGTGGCACCATTTGTCCAAGAGGATGAAGGATTCTCAAAGAGCCTTTAACTCAGTGAGGAGGTATAAGTTCCAGAATGAGTTCTTATTTCTCTTCATTTCCTTTGTAAATTTGGATCCTTAGGAAGAGGAAGGCATTCCCGGAGTGGTTTCTTTACAATACTTCCATCAGAAGAGTGAGAGATGGAACCTGAAGAAGAAAGGATTCGGTACAGCCAGAGATTGGTTAGTATTTTCAATTCTCTCCTTTAAAAAATTTTAGATGATGTTTCTGTGTACCAGAGGATGGGTGAAAGTATATTAATATCTCACTTGTTTTTTGTTTTGTCAAGTAGTTAGAATCTTAATTTATAGTGTTTGGAAATGGAGTTAAAGCCATAAGTTTTTTTTTTTTTTTTTTTTTTTTTTTAGAAATAATTGCAGTTCTGAAAATTAAAGGATTTTGTGGATTGTAATGAGACAAAGATTCCTAACTTAGCAATAGTGACATTGTAGTAAATCTAATTGAGTAAGTTATATTAAAATGTAAATTTTAAGAACAAACCAAGGAAGGATAGTTTTATTTCATATTTTAGTATTAGTGTTATTTGACTATTTAACAATTGTAGTTTCTGAGCTGGGGAGTTAATTAGCTGTGGATGGTTTTGGTAAGTTAACAGTGTGGTTATTTTAATAAGTTAACAGCTTGGTATGTTTGGAGCATTGCTATGACTGATTTGAGGACAATACTGGATGTTGATAAAGTTCTTTGTCTTTTAATATTTTGGAAGGAATTTATGAGACATGTTACTGAAAGAAAACTTTATAGTTTAGACATTAGTTTGTACATGGGTTTGAATACTTTTAGTTATGTTTTTCTTTTAAGGTTACTCTGTTGGAGTTTAATGATCTTGGTTTCTCCTTAGTCAGAGAATTATTAGTATTGTTAACTATGCATTCATTTTGAACATTTGAATTTGTGTTTGTAGAGTAGGGTAGGAGAGACACAGAATTGTATGTAGTATGTGAATTCTAGACCTAGAATATTGCTGAAGATTTCATGTGGTTTCATTTGGCACCGTTTTGAAGAAAAGTGAGAAACATAGTTCTCTGATCTATTGTCTGATGATCTTCACTCTTAGAGAAAAGGCTATAGATTTATTTGTGTTTTTTTTGTTTTTGTTTTTGTTTTTGTTTTTTTTGAGATAGGTTCTCACTGTAGCCTTTAGTGGCCTGGAATTTGTGGTAGTCTTTCTGTTTCAAACTCATAAATGCTAGAATTGCAGGTGTGAACTACCTTACTTGCTTTCTTTTGGCTTTTTCTTTTGTTAATGTGCTTGTTATAGAAATTTGAAGTGGAGGATTGAAGAGATGTCTCCGTGGTTAAGAGCACTTGCTGCTCTTCCACAGGACTTTGTTCAATTCCTAGTATTACATGGAGGCTCACAACTATCTGTAACTCTAGTTCTAGAGAATCTAATATCCTCTCCTGACCTCCTGGGTACCAGACATAGTGCACTGACATACATGCAGGCAAAACTCACATAAAATGTCTAATTAAAAAAAAATTAAGATTGATATGAATTGACAAGTATGTTTAACATGCATATGTTCTGGTTAGCCTTATTTTAGGGACTTGTTTTGTATTCCTAAATTCATGTCCGTTTATAAGATTTTATCCTAGGGCAGTGATGCTACACTCCTTTAATCTAGCATTTGGAGGGCTGAGATAGGCAGATCTCCCAGTTCTTAGACCAGGTTGGCATCAACTGGGAAATCTACCTGCCTCTACCTCCCAAGCACCGAGACAGAAGGTGTGCACTACCATGCCTAGCCAAATATTTTCTAATGACTGTAAATTTAAATACTTAAAATGACCATTTATTTATTTATTTTAGACAGGGACTAGGTCTAGGTAGATCAGGCTGGCTTCTTTCTAACTCAGAGATCTCCCTTCCTCTATGTCCCCAGAGCTTGGATTAAAGTTGTGTGCCACATTGCCTGGATCTTGATATTTCTTGAATTTCTTTGGGAACAGGAAAGAGAATGGTACAGAAACTTAGCCATTGATGAGTGGAATTTATTATTGTTTAAAGATTTATTTCTTATTTTATGCGTATGAGTGTCTACCTACATCTATGAACGTGTACCATATACATTCAAATGCCACAGAGGCTAGAAAAGGTTATTGGATCCCCTGGAGTTGGAGTTAGATTTTTGTGAGCTACTATGTGGGTGCAGGGTATTAATCCTGCAAGAACAGCAAGTACACTTAACTGCTGAGGCATCTCTGTAACCTCTGGAATTAATTTTTCAAGTTTATAGAATTGTTGAACTGTTTTAATAGACACCTAGAAGGTCTTAGAGTCTAGTGTTTAAGAGGAGTAGCTTTTTCAGCAAACAAAACTTTACATTTTTAGCAAAGTCTTATCATAAAGGATATCTAGAATTTTTGTGACCTTTGTCCTGATAAGATTTTTTTTTTAACATGTTAGGGTATTAGGTAATTTCTATCTGGCCACCTTTTCTAGCATATTTCTTCTTAGTTAATGGACTATTGAACAGGTGTGTAAAATAATATACTGTATGTTTTAGGACAGTCTTAGCATTTTGAATAATAATTTTGAGGCTTAGAGTGTCTGATGGCGCTTCCTTTCTAAGTCAATTTCAAAGTTTTTATCTCAGCCAGGCACACACCTTTCCAGTACTTGGGAGGGAGAGGCAAGCTAGTAGTCTCTGAGTTCCAGGCCAGCCTGGTCTATAAATCAGGTTCTAGGAGAGTCAGGAAATCCTGTCTCAAAAAACAAAACAAACAAGTGTGTGTGTGTATGTATGTATATGAATGAATGAATTATAAATACCTTCCATAAAGAACTTTTTTATATGTGTGTATATTTTTGCTTGTGTATATGTATATGCTTGCATGTTGGGTCCGGAAAACAGCTATGGTAATCATCTTCCTTGATCAGGTCACCTTCTCTGTTTTCTGTTTACCTATATTTGTGTTCACTTGGAGTGTTTATTCAGGCCACAGGTTGACAGTTAAATGTCCTTTTCTATTGCCCTCACTGTATTTTTGAAATGTTTTTGAAAGAGGTTTTCACTGACCCCTGAGACTTGGATTTTAGCTGTACTGACTGGCCAGCAAGTCCAAGAACCTACCTCTTTATACTCCTCTGAGCTTTGGGGTTACAGTTGTTCATGACCACATTTAGCTATTCAGCTTTAACGTTAGAGCCATCTTTTCAGCCATCTACTTTTTTAATTTTAATTTTATTTTTTTGCAATAGGGTCTCATATAGCCCAGGCTGGCCTTTTGTATTTTTTTATATAGCTGAGGATGACTTTGAACTTAATGATCCTTCTACCTCTAAGTGCTAGGATTATAGACATGATTCACAATGCTCAGCTTTTTACCAGGCTGCTAAGGATCAAACTGAGATCCTTATGATTATAGGGCAAATACTTTACCATCTGGGCCATTTCTCCAGGCCCCATAACATAACCTTTTAAAATAAAATAAAAAAAATACACACACACACACTTTTAACATTTGTCCTAAAAAAAAAAAAAAAAAAAAAAAAAAAAAAAAAAAAAAAAAGGGTTTCCCATGTAGATAAATAAGGCTGGCCTAAAGCTTGTAGTGATCCTGCTTCTCCCTCCATCTTGAATACTGGGATTGTAGGCACCATACCTGGGTTTAGTACGATACTATATTTTTAGTGAGTTTTAAGACTCATATGAAGCCATCCCAACCTCCTAACTGCTTATAACTCTGGTTCCAGGGATTCTGTTGCCCTCTTCAGATCTCCATGGGCTCTTGCCTGTTTGTGCTAGACACCTTCCCACTCCCCACCCCCACACACACCCAAAGACAAACCTGGACAACACTTAGAAACCTTGTCTCTCTCTCTCTCTCTTTTTTTTGGGGGGCGGGGGCAGGGGAGTGGTTCTTAAAGAGTTACAGATAGGGCTGGAGAGATGGCTCAGGGGTTAAGAGCGCTGACTTCCAGAAGTCTTGAATTCAGTTCCCAGTAACCACATGGTGGCTCACAACCATCTGTAATGGGGTCTGATGTCCTTTTCTGGTGTGTCTGAAGACAGCTACAGTGTATTCATATAAATAAAATAAATAAATCTTTTTTAAAAATGGGAGTTTAGAATTTTTTTAAAAAGTTATATAGATAATAGAAAATACCACACCGTGATAGGGGAAAGCGCGTACTGTTACTGGCTAATAGCAAAGGCCTACAGAGAAATACAGCATGCAATCAGTGTAATAATGACCTAATCTAGTCTAGTCTACATTTAGTAATGGGGCTGAGGTATCAGAAGACACTTGATAAAAGTGTTCAAAACTGAGACCTGGATATGGTGAGAAAGAGGCAGAATGGAGGAGTGATTAGTATATACAAAAACCCCAAAGCTGGAAAAGATTTGACATTTTTGAGAGACCTCTGAAACAATTAAAACTATAAAAAGGCTGGGCAATTTTGGCTTACACTTTTTAATCCCAGCACTCAGGTGGATCTTTCCCAAGGCCAGCGTAATCTACAGAGCCATATCCAGGACAGCCAAATCTACAGAATAAAAAACTTTGTCTTGAAAAGCCAAAACTACAACAACAACAACAACAGCAACAACAACAAAGCTAAAAAGGTCAGTATAATTATAGAGGTGTAATTGAAGGAGTTAGAATATTGTCAAAGTAGTAGGGTTCGTCAAATAAAGCATTACAAATGTAGTGGGAAGAAATTGCAGACTGAAGACTCTGAAGATTCAACAGAGTAGTCTTATGTTTAGATTACAGTATCTGTGACCAAATTGGAATTATATAATACATTATCCCAGATAATCCCTGGGAGAGTGCAGGAATGGATTTTTGGTGGTTCAGGTAGTATATTGGCATTGGATTGTTGAAAGCTGATAGGAAAATTAGAGGGAATAATTTGAAAAATACTTACAGAAAGCATCATAGACTTTTCATGAGATATTTTGAGACATGTAAAGGAGATGTACATGTGATTCCCAGGTTTTCCTCCTGTGTGGTTTATAGTTCATTAAGATAGGGCACACTTTTAAAAGAAGAACACATTGGGGATTGAGCAGAGGAGCACACTTTTTTTTTTCATTGCATTTTATTTATTGTTCCATGTTGCATATATGGAGGCTATAAGACAACTTGGAAAAGTTTGTTCTTCCCTTCTACTACCTAGGTTTTGGAGATTACAAATTGAGATTGTCAGCTTTGGCTACCATCTTAACAAACCTGAAGTCCAACAATTAGTCTAGACTGGCTAGCCAGCAAATCGCAAGAAGCTGTTTCTTCTTTTCCAGCACTGAGATTATAGGTATCTTCTCTGCTGCCACTTTGACCTCTAGCTTTTTGTTATTTGAGGAGGCTTGTTAAAATGTTGGGGTACATGGGTGTGGAGTTGGTTGGACATGTGCATATGGGTATGGAGAGACTAGGTATTGGCCCTCATTTGCTCTTCTCTTTTCTTACTGAGTCAGTTCTTTCCTGATTGCTACTCTAGATAGCCAGCTAGCCCTGGGGATTCCATCTCTGGTCTCTGAGCACTGAAATCATGTCCACTATGCCTACCCAATTTTATGTGGGTGGTGGAGATCCAAATTTCAGTCTTACTACATATCTCTGGGTTTTGGGGATTGAACATGTCTCCATCCCAGTTCTTGAACTTTTGATCCTTTGCCTTGACCTCTTGAGTGCTCGTATTACAAGTGTGGATTACCACTTGTAAATGCTTGGTTTATGTGTAATCAAACATAGGACTCCTGTATGCTAAGCAAACACTCCTTTAACTGAGCTACATCCCCAACCCTAATTAACCTTGGTAGACTTTAATTTTTTTCATCTGTTGAAGAGTAAAAGTAAAACTAATGAATAATTAAATATTGGAGTTGTAGTACAGTATTCTATCCTCTTCTCAGCTCTAGGCTCAAGCCACAGCACCACAAAACAAAGGTGGGGGCATCATGTTTTGGAAATAGTGTAAGTTTTTAAAGCTTTTAAACATTTTAGGGCAAATTTACTAGCCTAGTGTTTATGCCCTAATTATCACAATATTGTTTTTATTTTACTCTTAATCCAGGTTACCTGCTTATGTTTTTCTATTTCTATGTAATAATTGTTTTCTGATTCCTGTCTTTTTCTCTCTCTCTCTGTCTGTCTCTTTATTATAGATGGGCTTTCTAGCCCTATATAATCTTGACTGGCCTTTGAACTCACTATGTAGACCCCCTCAAACTCAGAGATCTACCTGCTTCTGCCTTCCAAGTGCTGAGATTAAAGGTGTGTGCCACCACTGCCTACCCCAGTCTTCAGTACTTCAGTTTGCAGTAATTGTATGTTGAAGGAAACCCTTTGAGTCCTCATTTTTCTTGTGTCTCTTGATATCTAACAATACAAGATAGAAAGAACAGTTTTATCTGTGAGGATGGTAGTATATTCCTGCAGCCAAGCATGATTCTTTTTCCATGGCATATACATAGCATGATATACATATATACATATACATACCACTTCCTATTGAAATGCTCATGTTACTGGCTGGTTAACTGAATACATAAGAGCAAACTAGAATGTAACAATGTAATCTTTTCTGTGGTAAAGTGCTGGTGGTAATGCTATACTTATCAAGAAACTGGTAGTCAGGAAAGGGTCAAAGGGAAATGGGTACTAAGGAATGATAATTTGTCCTGTCTTTGGGCTTCAGTTAGAGAAAGGCAGAGAGTGTTTATGTTCCTTGAGACCATTACTTTTGCGCTGTTGCTATGTTCTCCAGTTTACTGTCATAATTAGTCTGGGTCCCCTGGTTCTTTGATACTAGAAAATGGTTTCCTTGGATAGCAACAGGCATTACTAAAGTATAAGACATCCTGAAGACATTAATTTGGCAGTCTTTTAGTTTTGCAGAGCTGAATGCTAGTCTACCAAGATCTTTCCTTTGAACTTTAAAGGAGAAAGCAATCTCAGCCTAACAGTAATTTAACTGTAAACACTTCTTTTTTTTTTTTATTTTAAAAAAAGATTTATTTATTATGTATACAGCATTCTGTATTGCATATATGCCTGCAGGCCAGAAGAGGGCACTAGATCTCATTATAGATGATTATGAGCCACCATAAGGTTCCTGGGAATTGAACTCAGGACCTGTGGAAGAGCAGCCAGTGCTCTTAACCTCTGAGACATCCCTCCAGCCCCTGTAAACACTTCTCTTATATGCACATATTCTCCCTATTTCCACAAAGACTATTTGAATTTGTATATGGACTGCTAAGGGATTATCCTTATGCTTATTCAACTTTTCCTCTGGAAAGCATTTTATTGTACTATTATTATTTCATTTTTAATTTTAAGAACTTTTTTCCAGACAAGACTTCATTATATAGCTGTGGCTGTCCTGGAACTTACTGTATTAACTAGGTTGACCTTGAATTTACAGAGATCTGCCTGCCTTTGCCTTCCCGGTGCTTAAAGGTATCTAAAGAATTAAAGACATACGCCACTATGCTTGACAAGCATTTTTTTTCTTTTCTTTTCTTTTCTTTTGTTGTCTTCGTTCTTTCTTTCGTTTCTTTTCTTTTCTTGTTTTTTTTTTTTTTTTGTATTTTTTTGTTTTTCCGAGACAGGGTTTCTCTGTGTAACTTGTCTACCTACTTTTGCCTGGGGTGAAAGGTATGCACCACCACTGCACAGCTTTATTTCTAAGATTAATTCTAGCATTATTTATTTGTGTATGTATACATGGGAGCATGTGCTTTCAGAAGCCAGAAGAGGGTATCAGATCCCCTGGTGTATTAAAGGCACTTGTGAGCTACTTGGCATGAGCACTAGAAACTGAACTCAGGTCAACTTTTCGAGAAGCAAACACTTTTGACCACCAATACCAGCATGCCTTGGGTCCTGGAACCAGGACTGGGACTACTATAAAATAAAGAAAGGACAGGTACACAAAAAGTTGAAGTCAGGTGGCCTGTGATGGAGTGACACTACCTATGCAACAGTCCAGAACCTTAGCACCTTTATAATGTACAAAGCAAGGTAAGTTAGCTTATCTTGGTAGGAGATGTGTATAGGAGAGCAGTCTCAGACTGTAAATATTGGAGGAGGGAGCTTCATTTTTTAGTTTGTACCAACATTTGCATTTGCCATCCCTTTGAAGCCTTTGCCATCCCTCTGAGCCTTACTAGGGAGTCAGGAGGAGCTTTGTCGTTCCCATGGGTCTGAGGCATTGGGTCCTTTACATGGCAATGCCATGTTAACAATACACATTGACTCAGGACTTAAATTATTTGTACACATTGACTCAGGGCTTCATTTGCTCTCTTCACACTTAGCTACTAAGCAAGCCATCTCTCCAGCCCTATGGAAGCTTTTTTGTAGGGTGGGCAGGTGCCAGATCTTCCTGTTAAGTTTATATAGCATAGACTACTTCATGTGCCTAGACTTACCAGAATCTGTATTTTATTTATTAGGTTTTTAAAAAAGTTTTTATTTTTCCTTTATGTGTACGAGAGTTTGGCCTGCGTGTATGTAAGTGCCTGGTGCCCTGAGAGGCCAGAAGAGGGCACTAAACCCCCTGGAACTGGAGTTGGGACCTTTGTAAGCACCATGTGGATCCTGGGAACTGAACTGGGTCCTCTTTAATCAGAACAAGTAACTCTTAACAGCTCAGCCTTCTGTTCAGCCCTCTTATTTTTATTTTTAACAGATATAAAAGAACATAATGGCCATTTGATGCTTAGTATATTCACACCAGGTGTGGTGGCATATGCCTTTAGTGTCAGCACTGGGGAGGCAGAAGCAGGTGGCTTTCTGAGTTTGAGGCCAGCTTAGTCTACATAGAGTTCCAAGATAGCCAAGCTACATAGGGAGACCCGATACATAGAGAGACCCTCTCTCAAATCAGCCCCTTGTTTTTTTGGGGGTCTTTTTGTTTGTTTGTTTTGAAAGATTTATTTATTTATATATGTAAGTACACTGTCGCTGTTGCTGTCTTCAGACACACCAGAAGAGGGCATTAGATCCCATTACAGATAGTTGTGAGCCACCATGTGGTTGCTGGGAATTGAACTCAGGACCTCTGGAAGAACAGTCAGTGAGTGCTCTTAACCGCTGAGCCATCTCTCCAACCCAAATCAGCCCCTTGTATATGTGAGTTCAGGAGCCCACAGATGAGACCAGAGTTGTCAAATCCCTCTGGAGCTTAAATTACAGGGTCTTGTGAGACACTCAACATGAGGAAACAAACTCAGGTTATCTGCCAACAGTGCTCTTAACCATTCCTTTCTCTATATCTCAGGAGCTCTGAGATTAAAAACATGCAGCAGCACCAGGCCTACTTGCCTTCTTTTTTTTTTTTTTTTTAATTTTAAGATAAGAGTTCTTAATAGTGCCCAAGCTTGTACTCATGGTAGACTTTGTGTTTTAACTTTTTTGGTCCTGGGATTATAGGCATGAGCCACCATGCCTGCCTAAATTAAAAAAAAAATAAAAATAAAAAAATAAAAATAAAAATCTTGTTTTTCTTCAAGACAGTTTCCTTGTGTAGCTTGGCTGTCCTGAAACTCACTCTGTAGACCAGGCTGTCCTTGAACTCAGAGATTACCTACCTTTGCCTCCAGAGTGCTGGGATTAAAGGTATGTGGTACCACCTCCTGGCAGCCTGCCTAAATTCTACTTTTCTTTTCTTTTTTTTTTTTTTTTTTTTTTTTTTTTTTTTTTTTGGTTTTTCGAGACAGGGTTTCTCTGTGTAGTCCTGGCTGTTCTGGAACTCACTCTGTAGACCAGGCTGGCCTTGAACTCAGAAATCCGCCTGCCTCTGCCTCCCAAGTGCTGGGATTAAAGGCATGTGCCACCACTGCCTGGCTTAAATTCTACTTTAATAAACATTTAAAAAGAAATTTAATGTGTATGGTGTTTTGCCTGCATATGCTTGCAGAGACCAGAAGAGGGCGTTGGTTGGATGTGCTGTAACTGGAGTTTAACAGCTAACTGTGAGCCACAGAGTAGATGGAATTCCCTAGTTCATAAGTGCTGTGAGCCATTGGAAGTTCCAGTTTGACTGAGTATAACACAGACATAAAGTAGGGGCTCTCCTGAATATATTATTAGAATGGCCACATGGATCCCATAAAGGGAATTATTTAGAAGAAAGAACTTTTTTACAATTATAAAAATTAGAACCACCTGGAAGCAACTTGATCCAGGTTGCTGGTTCCCCATTCTCAGAATTTCTGATTAGGTCTGGCACAAGATTTGAGCATTTTATTTCTACCTGTATCCCAGATAATGTGGTCATGGACCATATACTGAAAATAACTGGGTATAATGTCACACTCTTGGAGTCCTAGCACCTGGGAGGAGGTGGTGGCCAAAGGATAAGATTTGAGGCCTGTCTTAGCCATTTGAATATGTGGGGACACCATGGGAAGGGAAAGAAAAAGAAAGGGGAATTTTAAAATATAAGAGTTGTTTAGCACCACCAAGATTCATGAACTGAATTTCTGTTAGATCTCTGGGAGGTCATTTTGGTCTTCATAGTAGTAATGTAAATCGCCAAACGTTTGGGAATGGGGCATATGATACACCCTATAATCTCAGTACTTAGGAGGTAAAAGCCAGGGGATCAGGTGTTTGTTTGTTTGTTTTTGGGTATCCTTAGCTAATGAGTAAATTCAAGGCTAGCCTGGGATATATGAAACCCTGACTCAAAAAATTTAAGATGAGTGGTTTTTGTTGGTTTTCTTATTTTACCTCACTCATCAATTTGGTAAAACATAATAAATAAATAAACAAACAAATAAACAAAATGTTCTGGCAAATTGACTTGAAGAAAGTAAAAGAATTTCCTGTTTCCTGCATCCTCAGTAGTAGAAAATAAACATATTGGCTGTATAAATACTAGAACGTTTTGGTTTTAAGGGGTAGGTTCTTGATGGATACCTTAGGTTGGCCTAGAATTTCTTGTAGTTGTTGGGACCAGGGAGATAGGATCTCTGTGTATCTTCTGATAGCTTTGGCTATCCTGAAACTTACGTAGACCAGGTTGTAATTTTTTCTCCTTTTTGTCTCAACCTCCTGAAAGGTAGACCCTAAGTATGTCCTGCTACTCCAAGTTACATGAAAGTTAAATAAAATAAATCCTAGACTCTGTCATCATTACTATTTTAGCCTATTTCCTTCCAGTTGCTTTCTATACATACAAATGAGTTTGTACTTAATAACAGTTTCATACTATCCTTTACAGTTTATAGTAATTTTTCATATCATTAAAAACACATATGAAATCTTGTAAAAGTTTTACTGCCATTACCTAGAGGTTTTTCCTTGTTACTAAACATTAGAT
Organism: Arvicanthis niloticus; assembly: GCF_011762505.2. NCBI lineage: Eukaryota > Metazoa > Chordata > Mammalia > Rodentia > Muridae > Arvicanthis > Arvicanthis niloticus. Next base: position 112,864,839 of record NC_047658.1, on the reverse strand, counting down.
TATATTTACTTTTCACAGGACAAAAACAAAATGTAAGTGGGCATGGTGTCACACAGTGGTAATTCTGGGACCTAGTTGGCCTAACTAGAAAGTTGAAGGAAGCAGTCTAGGCCAGTCTGATAACCCATAGTGAGAATCTGTCTGGAGGTGGGGGGAGGGGGAGAAAAGAAATTTTAATGGCAGTGAGGTTAATATTACTATGTGTGTGTTTTTTTAAACCTTATATCCCTAATATTATAAGTGCACTACTAGAGTTGTGAATACTCTGAAAACCACCTATGGAAAATTTCAAACATACCTAAAAAGTATATTTCATCACCTGCTCAAATACAAAGAACTTCTTTCATCTATGTTTTCTGTTTCATTTCAGTTATTTATTTTAAAATCAATTCTACGTACTTTTATTTCATTGGCAACACTGAATGCTTTTCATATGTTTCTCTATGTCTGCTTCTATGGGGCTGGAGGATTGGCTCAGTAGTTGAGAGCCCTGGCTGTTCTTCCAGAGAACCTGAGTTCTTTTCCCATAACTCAGATGGGTTACATCCATCTGTAACTACAGTTACAGAGCATCTGGAGCCACCTTCTGGTTTCTTCTGGCTTCTGAGAGTACCAGACATACACATGATATACAGACATACTATATAGGTGAAATACGCATAAAAGAATAATTAAAAATGATTTTAAAACTATTCTATTTCTATTAACACTGGGGGGGGGGGGGAACATTGGAAAACAGAATAGTTTAAAATATCTCCATTGCTCAAATCCCTCCGGATGCCACTTTGAAGTGATTAATTGGTTCAAATCAGGAGTCAGGGTCTATCTACTTAATATGTGTGGTTGATAAATGCCCAAGTCTCTCTTAACCCATAGATTACCTCTTTGTTCCTGTGTATAGATAAGTAATCACGTTCATAGAATTTACTCTTTTGGATTTTGTTGACTACATATCCATGGTGGTTTATTTTTGTTTACTTTTAAATTTTGAGATAGCATCTCAGTATCACTATGTAGCCCTGGTTGGTATTCAACTAATGGTGATCCTCCTGCTTTTTAGCCTTCTGGGTGCTGTGATTATGGGTATATGCCATCATTTCTAGCTGTGATAAGGAGAATTGTAAAATTGTGTTTTCTTTTTATCATGGTTTATCATGGGTTTTTAAAAAATTAATATTAGCCTGGTGGTAGTGGCACATGCCTTTAATCCCAGCACTCTGGAAACAGAGGCCTGAGTTCAAGAGCAGCCTGGTCTATAAATAAGGAGTTGTAGGACAGCCAGGGCTGCACAGGGAAACACTATCTCAGAAAAACAATAGCAGCAGTAGTAGTTACTGTTACTACTACTACTACTACTAGATCATAGAGCTCCCTTTTTTTTGGGGGCGGGGGGTTTCAAGACAGGGTTTCTCTGTGTAGCCCTGGCTGTCCTGGAACTCACTCTGTAGACCAGGCTGGCCTCGAACTCAGAAATCCACCTGCCTCTGCCTCCCAAGTGCTGGGATTAAAGGCGTGCGCCACCACCGCAGGCAAGCTCCCTTTTTGAGGAGAAACATGATAGTATTCCCATTTTGCTCACCAGAAAATGGCTCATAGAAGTATGATGACTTGTCTGGAAGTTAAACACCTATCGAATGGCAGAGATGAGAAACGAGGTTATTTTATTTGAGATTGAGTTTCTCTCCATTATACCATATTATCCTGTTCTCTTCCCTACTAACTGAAAATGATATAGCACTCAGTTGACCATATTTGTTTCTTTCAACTTATGCATCAGGCCTTAGCTAAAATGTTACAATAGCCTCTTGTAGGTTTTAACATCTTCATTCCTGTTAGATAAAGGTTTCTCTTCTATTATTTTAATACTTGGGTTTTCTATTGTCAGAGTAAAATAATAATACTATTGTTCCACTTGCTCTTTCTAGATTTTTTTTTTCCTTTTTTTTTTTTGGTTCTTTCAAGACAGGGTTTCACCGGGCGGTGGTGGCACACGCCTTTAATCCCAGCACTTGGGAGGCAGAGGCAGAGGCAGGCAGCCTGGTCTACAGAGCGAGTTCCAGGACAGCCAGGGCTACACAGAGAAACCCTGTCTTGAAAAAAACAAAAAAACAACAACAACAACAAAAAAAAGACAGGGTTTTACTCTGTAGCCCTGGATATCCTAGAATGCATCTGTTGACCATGCAGGCCTCAAATTCACATATCCACCTGCTTCTGCCTCTGAAATGCTGGGATTAAAGGCATGTAACACCACACCTGGCTGCTCTTTCTAGATTTGGAGGATAAGAACCATGAGTCTTACTGATCAAAGTAGTAACAATGCCTTGTACGTGGCAGATGTTAAAAAACCAAAACAAAAAGTTGCATATTTTTTTAAGTTTTTGTAATTCTGGCCCTACCTACTTTTGATAGGTATTTTTGGTATTATATACTTAGGTCCCATAGTGTATTTAACTTTAGAATTTCTATATAACATCATGATGTTCCATTTGTGGTAGTTTTTGTTGTTCCATCTTCGAGACAGTCACATATAGTTCAAGTAGATCTTGAACTTGTTATGTAGCCCAGGACGACCAGGAATATTTTATCCTTTTGCCTTTTACTTCCTGAGTGCTGGAATTAAAGGCATGAATTATCATGCCTACTTTATATAGTTCTGAGAGTTGTTTTGCTTTTCATGCTACATCTACTTGACCCAGATAATATTTTTTATGAAAAAAAAAAAGAGGTTTTGTGTGTGTGTGTGTGTTATGAGTATAGTAGCATGCATGTCATGCTGTGTTCAGGCCAGAGGACAACCGTTTTGAATTAGGTTTTTTCTCCATAATGGGTTCTAGGTATTTATCTCTGGTTATCAAGATTGCACAGAAAGTATTTTTAACCCATTGAGACATCTTGCCAGACCTCAGAAAAGTGTCTTAAAGTTTTTTATCCATTAACATTTTTTTAGTAAGTGTGCAATGTAGTGGGTTTTTAGTAAGTGTGCAATGTAGTGGGTTTTTAGTAAGTGTGCAATAATTGTGCACACACAATAAGTGTGCAGTAATTTTTTAGTAAGTGTGCAATGTAGTGGGTTTCACAATTGTGTATCATATATATATATGATATATATATATATATATATATATATTTCCCCCCCCCCCCCCCCCCGTTGTACTTGGTTCATAATTTGTATCTTTCCACAAAGAATAATACTATTCTGGGCATGGAGGCTCACCCCTAAAATTCCAGCACCTGGAAGGCTGAGACAGGGATGGTAAGATGGTGGTGGGGTGGTATTGCCATGAGTCTAGGCCATCTTATACTATATGTAGAGTTTCAGGTCAGCCTGGGCTACAGAGTGAGTCTTTTCTAAAAGACAGAAAAAGCTAGTTAGTTAGAGTGATGCACACTGGCAGATCTCTGGTACTGTCAGTTCTAAGCCAGCCAAGGATACATAATCAGACCCTGGTTTGTTTTAGGGTGGAGGAGTTGATCTGGATTTGGTATTATTGCAAACCTGTAATCCCTAGCTATGCAAGATGCTGCAACAGAAGAGATCACAAGTTCAGTTCCTGCCTGGACTACAGAGTCAGCTCATGGTTATCCCTAGCAACTTCCCATGAGATAACGACTTGTACATGGTTCCATACTTGATATGCTTAAATCTCTAAATTTTTTTTAATAGGTTTGGCATGCTATATACAACGTGTAATGAATCAATCAAGGCTTATCTCAAATTTTTAATTTTTACTTCCTTTACTTTCCTTTGTGGCTGGTTAATTCACAAACATAAACCACTTTTTAGTTGTTTTTTTTTTTTTTTTTGAGCCAGGGTATCTCTGTTACGTAGCTCTATCTGTCCTAGAACAATGTAGACCAGGCTGGTCTTGAACTCAAAAAGATCCATCACATAATCCCACAGGTGGGATTAAAGGCCTGTGCAGCCCCATCTCATATTTCTTAAAGTTATTTTTAATTTTTCTTATGAATCAAATGAATATTCCTTTCCTGAATTAAATGCATATTTACTTAGCAGTACTGTACAATCTAGCTGGTATAATTCATCTCAGGCCACATTTATGTGACCTTAAACTTTGGGGAGTGTGTGTGTGCCTGTGTGTGTTTTTCAAGACAGTGTGTGTGTGTGCCTGTGTGTGTTTTTCAAGACAGGTTAGGCATGTTAGAAGTCAATCTTGGGTGTCATTCCTCAGCTCTTTTTTTAAATATATATGTTTGCCTGTGTATGTATATGTGTCCATGTGTGTCCTGATGGCTAGCATTATATCCCCTAGAGTAAGTAAGAAGGGAATTGTAAACTGCTGAATGTGGGTGTTGGGAACTGAACCCTAGTCTTCTGTAAGAGTGCTGGGTTTAAAGGTACATGCCACCATGCCTTACAAAATTGAATTGATTTTTAACTATACATATAAATATGTAATGTATATAATATGGATAAGGTTAAAGAGCTTAGTTTCTTTAATTTTTATCTGTTCTGTTAGTTTGTGTTTTTATTCCATGTCTCTCATTGCCTTTTTATATGTACACATACACAGCCAGAGATTTTTTTATATCATATCAGGACTAAAAGATATAATTTTATAGAAATTTTGTAAATACTATAATTACTGGGTCTTAGACTCTATATTTTATATATTTAGTAATCAGAGAATAGCAGAATTCAATAATTGTTATGTATTGACATCTCTTTTACCAAATTATATAAGAAAGGAAAACTAGAAAGAAGAAACAAAGCTTCAACTAGTAAATGTGGGGTGTGTGTGTGTGTGTGTGTGTGTGTGTGTGTGTATACATTTGTTACAAAGTCTCATGTATTCTGATCATCTGACTTCTAACTCTGATTGGGGATTACAGGAATGTGCCACTGTATCTGGTTTCTACAGTGTTGGGGATCAAATCCAAAACTGTGTAAGCAGGCACTCTAACAACTGATTTCCCAGCCACACATTTGTTCACAGTCCCCAATTAATAGATGAGAGCTTAAGGAAATTCACTATCATGTTAGTTTGTCTTAAGTTCTAGGAGTAGTTAGGTTAGAGATGCCATATAATAGTCAACAAAACAAAACATTTCCTTACTACCTTTTGGGCCTGGAAAGATTTGAGGGGAAGATAGTAGTTGAAATTGTTCTTTTCATTTCCTTGATTCTTAAGTGTATTATTTATGTTTTTTTAATAGTTACCTATAGCAGTTTAGTATTTTGTTTACTTCTGATGTACACATTAGGAAATGAGTCCCAGCCTTTTATTTAGCAAAGGAGATTGATTTTGAAGTGACATTACTTTTTCTAAGCTAGCTCTGTCAAAATTTTCATTTAAATAAGGGAATATCAAGATGAAGCTGGTTGAAGCTGGGCATGGTGGAGAAAGCTTTAAATCCCAGAACTCAGGAGGCAGAGGCAGGTGGATCTCTGAGTTTGAGGCCAGCCTGGTTTACAGAGTGAGTTCTAGGACAACCACAGCCAGTGCTGTGTGGAACAAAAGATTCAGTTGGTTTTTGTAGCTGAACCAAAGCCTAGAGGGCAAAACTCCCACACTTAGCATGAGTGAAAGGAATGTGAGGTAGCATCTTATCCAGTGATGATTTCCTTTGGAGGATACAGAAGTAGGGGTTGAGGTTAATTTGTAATTCAGTAAAGTAAAGTAATTCAGTAAAGGTTTGACTGAATTACTATATTGAAAATGGAGAATGACTTCAGTATATCTCCTTGGAAGATTTCATATAATTAAATTGCTTCTCTCTCTCTCTCTCTCTCTCTCTCTCTCGACAGGGGTTTCTCCGTGTAGCCCTGGCTGTCCTGGAACTCACTCTGTAGACCAGGCTAGCCTCGAACTCAGAAATCCACCTGCCTCTGCCTCCTAAGTGCTGGGATTAAAGGTGTGTGCCACCACTGCCCGGCCGAAATTGCTTGTCGTATTTACTTTTGTTTTTTTTTTTTTTTTTTGTTTTTTTTTTTTTTTCAGTTTTGGTTCTGTTGCTTGTTTGAACAGTTTAGAGTTGTGCTGTTCACTATATATTTCACTAGCTCCAGATTTTGGTAGATGGGGCAGGAGGACAAGAATATAAAGAATTTGAGTCTACATGAAAGAAACTGTGTCTCAGAATACAAAAGCATGCATATATATATATATATATATATATATATATATATATATATGCATATATATGCATATATATGGATGCATGAAACCTCAACTTTAATCAATTTCCTTTGTAACCAACCAAGGCTCTTATGTTGCCAAGGCTGACCCTTAACATCCTGATCCTCTTTGTTTTTCCCTCCCAAGTGCTGGGATTATAGGCACTACCACTTATCTTATCATCAAACTTGGTGCTTTGCTGTAGAAAGAAGAGTCCAGATCCAAATTTGTGTAATGTTGTACCCTCTCAGTTTTTTACTCTTACATCTATATAGCAAAGGTCAGTGGTTGTATATGCTTTACCTTGAGTTTTCAAGTGTTAGGGGAACAATGTATTTAAATATTTCTTGTTTTTTGGTTTTTTGAGACAGGAGGTCTCTACATAGTCTTGAAACTTGCTGTGTACACCAGGCTAACCTTGAACTCAGAGATCTACCTGCTTCTGCCTCCCAAGTGTTAGGATTAAAGGTATAATTGTAGTTACAGATGATTGTAAGCTACCATGTTGGTGTAGGGGCTCTAAACTCAAGTCCTCTACAAAGCAGCACCCCTCTTTAACCACTGAGCCATTACTCTAATTCTCACTTAGTGACTCTTGATCCCTTGCCTCAGCTTCCCAAGTGCTGGTATTACAGGTGTATACCACTATGCATGGCTTATTACAGAATTTCTTGCCAAAGAATGAGGTTATAATCTTGCCAGAAATTTTGTCATAACTAAGGGAATTGCCATTTTATAATAACTAATGATCAGAATTTTTCAATGTACTAAATATAAATAAGTCTTTGTTGTTTTTTGAGAAAAGGTCTCAATTACATAGACCAAGCTGGCCTCCAACTCTTGAGATTCAGGTGTTTACTACTACATATGGCCTAAATAAAAATTTAAAGCTCTTATCCCCCAAACCCCTTCAGTCCAGGCTTTTGCACTACATTTGACTATTGACTCTAGGTTCTTATAATCTATCATAGTGGAAGCTTCAACCATTAAATCAAAACAAAACTGGCTAGGCATTTGATTTTTGTGAAGCCAACCAAATAGAATGATTTTTTAAAATAAGTTTTTTCTTATCTTTTTATTTTGCTATATATAGTCTTGGCTGAGCTGCAGCTTGTTATGCAAACTAGTTTGGCCTTGAAATCAGAATTTTGAAAGTAGGTAAGCATTAGCAGTTGTGATGGCCATGATAATGTGTGCTTTTAATCCCAGTGCTCAGGGGTCCCTGGTCAACAGCATTCCAGAACAGCCAAGGTTACATAGAGAAATCCTGTCTCAATGTACCCCATCCCCACCCTAAAAGAAAAGAAAAACAAGCAAACAAGAAAAAAATAGAAGTAAAAGTCACAACTATTTTTAACAGTATAACTCAGTAATGTTTTTGTAAATTCAAAATATTTTGTAGTGCAGGTGTGGTGATACATGTCTTTAATTCTAACACTCAGGAGCAGAGGGAGGCAGATTTCTTGAATTGGAGGCTAGTGTATGGTATGGTCTACATACAAATCTATAAAGTGTATAAACCTTGTCTCCAGAACAACAACAACAACAAAAACTTCACAAACAAAACTAACCATCAATTTCTAAGCATCTTGAAAAGAAACTTAGTATCTTGGATAACTCCCTTTATTAGGATATTTAGTACAGATATTTTATATCAGTAGATCAGTAGAATTATATCATTTATATTTAGAGCCTAGTTTCTTTGACGCCGCGGGAGTTTGTGGCTCACTTAGGAGTATCATTCCTTTTTTTTTTTTTGATTGAATACTTGCTGTACAGCTAAACCACATCTTGTTTATTTATGCATCCGCTGATGGGTATTTGGGTGGTTTCTCTCCTTTAATGATTCTGTTTAATGCCACCACAAATGTTTGTACATATATTTAAATTCTTTCTTAGGTTTTGAAATGGTTGTGGGAAAATTAGTATTTTGTGGCATGAAAACTGATAGACATTGAAATCTCAACATCCAATAAATATAAGCTATGTTCTTTAATTGGTATGATGTCTGTGTTGCTTTCTTGTACAGTGGCAGAGTTGAAGTGTTTTGATAGATATTACACAGACAGTGAAGCTTAAAATGTTTCATACTTGTGTCTCCTTCCCTTGCCACTGACTTTTTCAAATTAATAAACCCTATTTGCTGTGTTGCTGGAAATGGAGCCCAGGGTTTTGTGCATGGTAGGCAAGTTGATATACCATTGAGTCATACCCTCAGACCCCAAGTTGTTTTTTGGTTTTGTTTGTGAAGCTTATTATTTTAATTTTTTTTCAATTTATTTTTATTATAATTATGGCTGTTAGTCTTGTATGTGTGTATATACATTGCTCATTTATGGTACCTCAGGAAGCCAGAAGAGGGTGTCAGATCCTCTATAACCAGAGTTAGACAGACAGTTGTTAGCTTCCATCATGTAGGTGCTGGAATTTTAAACCCAGGTCCTTTGGACCCCAGTGTCTGACTTTGAACTCTTAATTTTTATTTTTTAGCCTTTCAAATGCTGGGACTACAGGCATGTTGAATAATGGAGCAGGAAGTACAGTTTCCCCATTCTGTTATCCTTAGTAAGATTCTTCCATTCCTTTGGTACATTTGTTAGAATTGATAGGCTAATAAGAATAAATTGTGTATGTGTGTTCCATTTTATGTGGGTTTGTATATGTGTATGTGTAGAAGTCAGAAGTTTCCCTTGGTTGTTACTCTTCAGGGACCATCATTTTTGTATTTGAGACAAGAGTACCTCACTGGCTAGAACTAACTCACTGGTTGGGTAAATAGCTCCAGAGGTCACCTGTGTGAGATTACAGATTCACACCACTATGCCTATCTTTCTTCTGTGTTCATGGCTTCAGTCCTCATGTTTATACTGAAAACATTTTACCAGCTGGACTATCTCTCCAACCCTGATAACAAGTTACTAACTAAAGTTCACAGCAAGTATTTATTATATAGAGTTCTGTGGCTTTTAACCAATTTATTACTATAGTACTATACAGAGTTACTTCACTTCTTAAGAATCTGCTGTACTCAAATTAAGTTCCCTTCCACTCTCCAGCAGGTATTGGTCTTTTTTAACTCTATAGTCTCAGCATGTGCCCCCGCCCCGCCCCGCCCCGCCCCGTCCCGTGTGTGTATGTGTGTGTGTATGTACACGTTCTGGGAGACTGTTGTTGAGCTCTCTGGGTATCCTCAGCTATGTGGATTTAACTGCTGGTGAAGACAGGTTTTGCCTTTTACCACATGCAGCCTTTATTTACCACGTGCAGTTTCTGTTTCAGTTTTTCTGATGTGGGCCAACATGTTTGTGCCAATAGAACAAGAGATCTACAACTTGAGCCATTGTTTAAATATTGCTTTAAGAAAAAAACAAGTATGGTCTTGATGTGTCTATCTGGCTGGCATTGTATTCACTGTGTAGCTGAGGCTGCTCTAATACTTGATGTGCTCTGCCTGTGAAAAGTTGGGTATTGATTATATACATGTTCTGCCATGCCTGGCCCTTAAATGTTCCGTGACCCAAGATAGTCTGTAAATTCATGGTAAGGACAGTAATCCTAATGCCAGCTCCAAGGTGGCAGAAAATATTAAAGTGCTCATTGTGATAACAGCATGATGACTGACTTCTTCAATACTTAGTTTTCAGTTTGTAGATTATAGATTATAGGTTGTATATAATTTTGCTTAGGTTATAGATTAGGAAGATTAGTATGTTGTATGGAAGTGTACTTGCATCACTGACTTTTCCTAAACCATGCTTGGGATGGAACCCAGGGCCATGCTGTCATACTGTCAGTGTCTGCTGCAGGGTTTGATCTAACTTGTTTCAGGTTGACTTGACCAAACTTTAATAGAACAAATGCAATATTGGCAGAGACAGAAAAGAGTATCTTGAGTTTGAGGCCAGCTAGGCCTGTATTCATGTCTGTATGTATGTATGTATGTATACACACACATATATGCATACACAAACTACACACACACACACACACACACACACACACACACACACACACACACACAAACTAAAAATTCCAGTAGTTGAGGGGGAGAAAACATTTGCAGCCAAGTAACAATCTGTTGCACATAGTCCTTGGAACCTAACAGATGATAAAGTTGTACTGAGTGAATGAGCATGTTCTCCTACTTGGTTTATGTGTAGCCTTTGACAATTCCTGTTAATTTTAATACAATAATTTTACATGTCTGTCTTGTACTGACTCGCCATCTTCTTCAACATTGGGGCTGGCCCTGCTTATCTGAGTGTGAACACCAATACTAATTCTAGCATACTATTAAAAGTCACTTGACCTAACTGACCTTTGACAACTAATCTGCTGAATGGATTTACCAGTTTCATCCATTTCATATAAATGAAATCATATCTGGATTCTTTTACTTAGCTTTAGGTCTTCTCATTGTGGCACATGTCATTTGTTGCTAAGTAATAATAGGTGATGTATAGAGATGGATTTTTCCATACTTACATTGCCTTTCATGATGATGACCTCTATCATGGTGTGTATAAAATAGTTTGGTGTGTTTGCATCTGTTGTTCTACTGAACATCTTTTCATGAGTTCCTTTCAATTTGTATATTGTCTTTGGATAGACATTTTTAGAGCTCTATTGATAGCCTTCTAGTTAGCATTTTGTTGTTTAGCCTTCTTGATATGAAGAAAAATAGGGTTGGTCTATTAATTTAAGTGTTTAATTTATGCTATTTTTATAAAGGAATTTTACTTTTAATTGTCTATGAGCATAGGTTTCTGCATGTGCCTCTAGAATAGGGTATTGGGTCCCCTGTGCTTGCTCTTTAAATGCTGAGCCATCTCACCTACCTCTAATTTAGGCTACTATTGAGATTATTTTATAAATTTAAATTTCCTTTCAATGAAAAAATTTGTCTTTATATTTGAATGTTTCTTTAATATGATGTATTCATTTTCAAAATATTTTTACTTTTAGTTATATGGAGGTGAGGTGTGTGTATACATATGAATTTGTGCATGTGAGTGCTATTCTACAACAACAGTGGCATCCCATCAGACTCTGAGCTAGAGTTACAGGCAATTGTGAGCTGTCAAAAATGGGTACTAGAAACTGAAAGAGTAGTATGCAACTTTAAAGCACTGATCTAGTTTTCCAGACCTTATTTGAATGTCTTTAAATGTCCTCACTCTCAGGGGCTATGATAGGTATTTATAGGTCTGAGTTGGTTTTTTTTTGTTTTTTTGTTTTTGTTTTTTTTTTTTTTTATTGTGAATTTATATCTTTAGGCTTAAAGAGGTAGCAGAAATAAAATTCAGCTGAGTTTTAGGCCACTATGATCTAAAGAATTTCAGGATAGACAGGGCTACACAGAAAAACCCTATCTCAAAAACAAACAAAAAAACTTATAAACTTCACAGGTTGGAAGCCCGGTGGTTTATTACAACTTTGTTCTATTTTGTGCATTTTGAGAATATCAGCTAATCTTGATCTTGGAGAAAGGAAAGTGGATGCTTTGAACTAGCAACTAAGACTGGACATCACATTCTCCACATAGGGAGCACTGACTGCTTGGTGGAGAAGAAGAACAAAATGCATGATTTTATGTTTATATCCTCTTCCTCCCCCCCTCCCCCCAGCGTGGTACCATGCGACGTCGCTATGAAGATGATGGCATTTCAGATGATGAAATTGAAGGGAAAAGAACTTTTGACTTGGAAGAGAAGCTTCATACTAACAAATATAATGCCAATTTTGTTACTTTTATGGAGGGAAAAGGTTAGTATCATTTTGATTCAGACCCTGAACTCCTTGTAAGAGTCATTAACTTGAGATTTTAGCATCTGTACAATGTTAAGATATTACCTGTTGAGGATATTTATTTTGTCTCACAATGCTCATTCTCTGCCAAATTTGAAGTAATCTTTTATTAGAATAAGAATATTACTGGGAAAAAGACCTTTTTCTTTTTTCTGATTTCTTGGCTTGGGTCTAATTATAAATGGCATAGGTATGGTGGCACATACTTGTAATCATTACACTTTGGAGACAGAAACAGGAGGATCAGGAATAATCTGTATAAGTTATAATGTATGTATAAGTACATGTAATGGTAAGTTAAAGGCCAGCTGGGCTACATGAGACTTTGGATAGAAGGAGAGGGAGAAAGATATCAAAACAAAAAAAAGTACAATGAAATCTCTTTTATGATGTTGGATTCCTTATGTGTTAGGTGGCCTTGGCCCTTAGGAAACTATAGAAAAATTGGATGTATAATATTTAGATTATTTTACCTGTTAAGAGACATAATTTCTAATTAGGATGTATGAAGTGACTTGTTAACACAACTGCCTACAAGCCCTGATTTTCAATATACTTTCCATATTTACTAAGAAATATAAACATTGTATGCACGGAGTAACAAACACAATAAGCACTTTTTTACTTAAAATTCTTTTTATAATTGTTTTTCAATGATTTTTTTTTTCTAATTTTTTTCCCCATGGTTTCAGATTTTAATGTAGAGTATATCCAGCGGGGTGGCTTGAGAGACCCTCTCATTTTCAAGAATTCTGATGGACTTGGAATAAAGTAAGTGCTCTGATCCTAGCCTGAGATGGTTGCAAAATGGCTTTTATACTCAGGGATTCAGACAGTGGCAATCTTGAGAACCCAGAACAGTAGGTAATTGAAAATAACTTCTAGTTACTTTGTGAAAATATGTTTCTTTCACAAGTGATTCATATACCTAGAAATGAAAAATGTACATGAGCTTAAAAGAAGTTTAAGTCTCTTGAATCTATCAGTCTGATATAATTGCTGCTAACATTTTCGGATTTATTCCTATGTAAAATACAATCATTTATATTCAAAAAGTATTTAAACCTAAACATGAAAATTGATGTTTTTGTAAAGTGTTTCATACTTTCCAGATCCACACTGACTAGAGAAGTAGTGCTTTTCATTTACTGGTGTTTATTTCATAGGATGCCAGATCCAGACTTCACAGTGAATGATGTCAAAATGTGTGTGGGTAAGTAACAAACTTTTGGTCTGCCTCTTCATCTTTGAGGTTTAAGAACCTTAAAGTATATGTTTTATTAGAATTGTTTGATTTTTTATTTATTTATTTATTTATTTATTTATTTAGAATTGCTCAGAATTTTCCTCAAAGGACATTTAAAAACAACTCTATAAGCAGGAGATAGGAAATTACTATATATATTCAGGGGAAATAAAAAAAAAAAGCAAAAGTTTCTTTTTAATTTAGTTCATCTAAAGCCTAGGCATGGAAGATAACTGTTATATTCTGTGAAAATACAGTAAAATGGTATAAAGTCTTCTGTGTTTCCAACAAACATGAGCAAAAGGAGCTCTTCTGACTCTTCTATGGAATACAATAGTTTTATTTCTTACTTTGGACAGCACCACCTTTTGGCCACTTCAATCCCTATTAGACTGCTGGATAATCTTGCTCAATTTTGAGAGGTGAAAGTCACTGACAGTCTTAATTCTCTGATCCCAGTATTACTCATGCCCTAATGCTCTTGTGTTACATTCTAAGCACCTAGATACATGTATTTCTTGGTACCTAGCATAACTTGTGGACTACGTGATCAGTAAATCTATTGAGTGATCAAAATCCTTACTCTTTTAGGATAGATCATTTGTGAGTACTCAACATTGTAGAACGTCACTTAACAGGCTGGAAAGAGATGGCTTAGCAGTCAAGAGCACTGACTGTTCTTCCAGAGGACCTGGGTTCAATTTTCAACACCCATATGTCAGCTCACAACTGTCTGTAACTCCTATTCCAGTAAAAACAGCAATGTACATAAAATAAAAATAAATACATTATTGTTTTAAAAAGTTTACTTATCACTTATTTTTGTTGTTGTTTCTAGACAGAGAGGTTCAAGTATATTAAGCTAATCTCAAACTCACTGTGTAGCCAAGGATGACCTTAAAATTAATTACCTACCTCTCCCTGCCTTTTTTTTTTTTTTTTTTTAAGATTAATTTTATTTATTTTATGTATATGACCCTTAACACACCAGAAGAGGGCATAGGATCAAATTACAGATGGTTGTGAGCCACCATGTGGTTGCTGGGAATTGAACTCAAGACCTTCAGAAGAGCAGCCAGTGCTTTTAACTCACTGAGCCATCTCTCCAGCCCCTGTCCCCACCTTTTGAGTGCTTCAGCTACAAGCATTTGTCACCATACCCAGCTTATGTCGAGCTGGGATCATATCCAGGGATCTACGCTAGGTAACTTCTTTTAGCAACTGGGTTATGTCTTCAGACTTTCATTTCTTTCTTAGTCAACCTTCAGTAACGTAATTTCCTAGATCCATAAGGCAGTAGACAGCCAGAGCTTCCTGTGTTGGTATTTAAGATTATTTTATTTGTTTCATAAGACAGGGTTTCTCTGTGTAGCCCTGGCTGCTGTCCTTGAATTCCCTCTGTAGACCAGGCCAGCCTCAAACTCAGATCTACTGAGTGTTGGGATTAAAGTTGTGGGCCACCACCACACCTAGCAGACTTATTTTTTAGTGATACATGTATGTGCGTGTGTTTATGTTTCCATGAATACACGTGCTCACAGAGTAAGAAGGGTTGGATCCTCTGGAGTTACAGGTAGTTGTGAGCCACCTCACATGGGTACTTGTGGGGAGCCGACAGAAGGTGGCTATCATCCTTGCAGCCATCTTGAGCCATATACCCTGATAAGAGACTTGATTACATTAGCCTGCAACAGCTGAGCACACTCTGATAACATCTTGCTTTAGATACCCAGGATTTTCCCTTGGGTGTGTGGCTTAAGGGTGTGACTTAGAGATCAGATTTAGAGACAAGACCTAAGGGCATGATTAAAGGCATGACTTAGAGGCGTGGCTTAGAAGTGAGACATATAAAAGGCGAGAGGCAGACAGGAGAGTTCAGAACAATTTGGAGAACAGAGAATCAGACACTTCAGGACAGAACAATTTAGAGTACAACTTGGGAACAGATTATTAGGCACTCGGAAGTACAATTTGGAGGAAGAACTTGGGCAGTACAACTTGGAAGTAGGAATTAGGCATTAGGAGGGTACAACTTGGAGTACAACTTGGAGTCAGGAATTAGGCATTGAGGAAGAAGACACTTGGACTAGAAAACTTGGAAAAAGGATTATTAGATATTAGGCACTTGGAGGAAGAACTTAGATTTAGACATTAGGCACTTAGCACTTAAAAGAAGTAACATGGAACTTGGCACTAGGGACTAGGAACTAGGGACTAGGAACTCAAGACTTGGGAGTTGGAGAGAAGAAGAGAGACTGAAGAATAAACAGGATTGAATCACACTCTGGTGTCCTCACTCTCTCAATTGCTAAACCCCGATCTGTGGACTGGAGCAGCTTGGGTCAGTGCAGGCTCTAACAATTTAGCCCCCAAGGCTTTTGGCAGTGCGGGTTCAAACATTGACAGAGCGGCCCAGAACATTTTGGCCCCCAAACGTGGGGTAGTGCAGTTCTCAACATTTCTGGCCCCCAAACGTGGGGTGGCTCAGGCTGCAGGTACTGAAAGTAGACTTGGGTCTCTGAAAGAGGAGCCCCTGTTCTTTACTGCCAAAACTCTCTCTAGCTCCCTTCTTAGATATTCTTATATTCTTATTGGTTGTGGTTCACCAGTGACCTCCGCAAGAGTCATCTATGATGACTTTAAAGTACAGACTCATGTAAGAGAGGATTCTGGGAAGATGATGAGAACATTCTCCATTTACTTGATTATTGCCCTGACAGAGTCTATCTGACATAACTATTGTGGAATTCTGTTGAAGGCTTGTAACTTCCAAGGAAAGATTCAGACAATAAAGTTAATTTCAGGTTTTACTATAGTAATAACCACTTTTCTACATACTCCAGTCCTCACCATGCAGATGTGCATGTTTTTTCAAAAGCATAACACATAGCTTTAAGGAGCCAGGATAAGTCTTGTCATTTAAATATTTGACACTTGTGCTATGATTGCAGATTTCTGATTCTATCAAAATGTATGACAAAAGAGCAGGGGGCTGTTTTTATACTGTCTCTCTAAGCTGTTATAGTGACCTTATATTTGATCCCAGTGACTTCGTAGGACTTAAAAGGCTGCTAAAAGGCCAGATGTGGTGGCACAGGGAGAACATAATAGAGAAACCCTATCTCAAAAAACAAACACAACGGACTGGTAGGTGCCTGGTGGTTATGGTGGCTGCACACACCTTTAATCCTAGCACTCTAGAGGCAGAGATAGAGACAGAGGAAGTTGGATCTTTGAGTTTTTTGAGGATAGCCTAGTCTACAGAATGAGTTCCTGTATAACTAGGGCTACATAGAGAAACACTGTCTTGAAACCCACCGCCCCACCCCCCAAAAAAATTCCAGATAAACAAAAAAAAAAACTAAAATGGCATAGTGGTACAATGGCATACATTCAGAGAATGCCCACACAGAGAAAGCAGTAAGATTAAAAAGAAGCTGTCGTAAATATATACCAAGTATGGCTTACATTCTTAAAAAATCCCAGCATTTGAGAGGCAAGATGAACATGAGTTTCAGGCACCCTGGACCATGAGACTAATATTTTGTTACAGCAACATTACACAAACAAGAGATGACAAGGATAGATAGCATCAAGTAGACTAATGATATTTTGGGAATATTAGAAGAAAGAGAGGAAGGGAGAGAGTAGGAAAAAAAAACTTAATAGAGGTAAATATATGGACAGTTAATTCTCTGGGATGATGGCTCAGTGTCTAAAAGTACTTGCCAAAAAACCTGACAACCTGACCTT
Source organism: Arvicanthis niloticus (assembly GCF_011762505.2). Classification (NCBI taxonomy): domain Eukaryota; kingdom Metazoa; phylum Chordata; class Mammalia; order Rodentia; family Muridae; genus Arvicanthis; species Arvicanthis niloticus. The sequence goes on along the minus strand of NC_047658.1, from coordinate 112,847,892 downwards.
AATTCCTGTTCACTGTACAGCTATTACCACTATCTACTATTAGAGTTTATCCCCCAAAAGTCTGTTAAGCAATCATTCATTTCTCATTCTTCCCTGTAGCCTCTGGCAACCACTGATCTCATGTTTTCTAGATCAGGATTTATCTAATCTGTGTTTCACATATCTAGAATTATATAATAGTAGCCTTTCATCTGTGACTTCTCTCACATAGCATACTTTCCATGTTCGTTTGTGTGATTTCATTCTTTTTATATCCATTTATTGTATAATTTACCATATTTTGTTTATTCATTCATCTAGTGATGGAATTGGAACTATTTTAACCTTTTAGCATATAGCTTTGTTCCTTCTGCTACCTGGTATATTTATTTAGTAAGCTTTAGTCTTAAACATTGGGCAGCACTTGCTCATTGCCTCTCTTGTCAGGATCTCACTGTGTGTCATAGGCTTGGAACTGTGTAGAGAGAGCAGTTTGCCTCAGATTTATAGAGATTCTCCTGCCCCACCCTACTGAGTGCTGAGATTAAAGGTATGCACCAACACACTCAGCAGCATACTGTGTTTTGTTGTTATTATGTTTGAAGAAGACTGACACTGTGTTTACATAGTAATTTTATCAGACTGTAAATATGGATTAAATGTAAAGAAGTTTTATATTAAAAATTATTGATAGGAGAAACGAACTGAAAATAGAGAAGTTTAAACTGGTATTCACTAACTCACATTTCTTTTCTATTTTATTTTTTCCTTCCCCTATTTTTGGTTTTTTAAGACAGAGTTTCTCTGTGTAACAGAGGCATGGCTGTCCTGGAACTTGCTTTGTAGACAAGGCTGGACTTGAGATCCACCTGCCTCTGCCTGCCAAGTGCTGGGATTGAAGGCGTATGCCACCATGCACAACTCTTAATTCATACTCTTGAGACAGATTAGATCAGTCTTTAAACCTTTACTGAAACAGTGTATCTCAGTAAGTCTTTTGTTTTGCAAGTTATACCTGTTATATCATGTATGAAATAAATACTGACATTTATCATGTAGAATTGTAGGGTTAAGTGAGGTACTGAATAAGAGAACCAGCACTTGATAGTATAGTAAACATGGCCTAGGGACTGATGAGTATTTTTAACTGCACCTGTTGTCCTTTTCATTCTCTGATGTGATTATGATTATCCTTCTCAAGTAATTTCCTTGAGTATTACTAATTATCTTAAGAAAGGATAGTTTCTTAATTTGGACTTGTGGTTTGTTTACTTAATATATTTAAGAGTAATTTGGCTTAATCAAACTCCTTTTCATGTAGGGAGTCGTCGGATGGTGGATGTCATGGATGTGAACACACAGAAGGGGATTGAAATGACCATGGCACAATGGACACGATACTATGAGACTCCAGAGGAAGAGCGAGAAAAACTCTATAATGTTATCAGCCTAGAGTTTAGCCATACCAGGCTTGAGAATATGGTGCAGCGGCCTTCTACGGTTAGTCTTTATCATTTTCCCACATACATCTATCCTCCCTCCCTCCCTCCCTCCCTCCCTCCCTCCCTCCGTTCTTAAACTTACTGATTTGTGTGTGTGTGCTTCCCATCATGAACCCCAGTCTTACTCATCTCTCCATCTCCTCATATCTGCCCTTCACCCTTGCAACCTCCCTTCTAAAAAAAAACAAAATATGACAAAGAAAACTTATTGTGGAACCTGTAGTATGTCACAGCCACAGTGTGTTCTATAGTATATTCCTCTGTCCACACATTTTCACTTACAAATGTTCATTGCAATAAGTCATTTGTCTGTTTCAAGATCTCCGGCTTCTGTGACACCATCAATATTGGATCTTCACCAGGACTTCTCCCAGCTATCTTGTTGTCTCCCTGTGTCATAGAGATCCTGCACCATTAAATCAGCAGGACTGGCCCTTTTATGAATCCCATCTGTTAGCAGATGGTAAAGATTTTGGGCCATCTCAGAGCCCTGAATCTGGTCTTGGGTGGTAGCTGAGTTCGTCAGTGTGCAGGCTTTCTCTAGCACTGCTCTAGCTAGACCACCCAATGCTGTCATCAGGAAGCAGGGTCAGCTTTCCTGCTCTCATGCCCTTGGCCTGCTCTGCCCAGTCAGGGTGAGGAGCCCATTCTCCCAAATGCTGCAGCCCGTGAGAGAATAGATCAGCTCTCTCACTCATATCCTCAGGGCTGGCTCACCTGTCAGTGAGGAAGCAGGGCTAGTCCTTGATCTCAAGCCCTTGGGTTCAACTCTCCTAATTACTGACTACTGCAGGTAACCACAGGCATTGATGAAGTGCAGGGCCTGATCTCTGGAGCTGGCAAGGGACATAGCCAACTCTCTTTACTGTTGTAGGTGGTCAGGGCAGGGAGCTACATTCTCATTTTTAATAGAAGGTCTTTATATTGGAAAATTTTTTATAGCTTTGTACATGCCAAGATTAAGCTAAATGTGGGAAAGAGCATTGGATAACAGTAACTTTCATTTTTAGAAGAATTCATTTTCCAAAATCATTTCATTTTCATTGGAATCATTTTGATTCATACCACCAAGAACTCAATTGGGAACTTGGTCTTTCAATGATAGATAAGAATCTTAAAATGTTACTGGGAAACTGCCTTAAAAGAATTTCTGTCCTATGGATTTGTGCTTGCTAAGGAACTTAAGGGAATTAATTGGGTTAGGTTTGGGAATGTGTGCTTTGTTTGGTGGCATAAGTCTTCAATCCTAGTACACAGAAGACAGAAGTAGGGGAATCTCTTGAGTTTTGGGACAGCATGGTCTGCATAGCTAGTTCCAAGACAGCCTGAGCTGTATAAAAGATACCCGAGCAAAAAATAAAATAAAGAACAAAAATTAAGGTAAATTTTGTTTAGGGCAAGGTGAATTTTTGCACCCCCAATCTATCCACTTCGCTAGATGAGAATTTTATGTAATATGTTGTAGATTTTAGTAGGTAAATAGTAGTGATGAATGGGTTGGTTTCATTGGTTTTTGATACCCTACTATCCTAAAGTTAATTTTCATTTTATCTATCTTTTGGGTAAAGTACTGGCTGTCTACTCTGTTAGGAAAGCTGTTCAGGAAGTGGAGTTGGCTTCACTTTTGACATGTACCTATATCTTTTGAAGTCTCTTCTCCCTTAATTCCTGAATATGAATTCTAGCCAGGTATGGTGATTCCAGCTACATGGAAGTCTAAAGAAGATCTTTGCTTTCTAAAATTAATATGTGGTATTTGCTAGTAATATGTTCACTCTACATAGAGTACAGCTGGTAATTTCCAGTATTATGACTATAGTTTATTGGTCTATATAGCAAAGAGAAAAATAACTCAGTATTTTGCTAGTTTGATGAGTCAGTGTATATTTTTTGTTGTTGTTTTTAGTTTTTTCTTTAGGTTTTTGGAGGTTCTCTCTGTGTAGCTATGGCTTTCTTGGAACTCACTATGTTGATCAGGCTGGCCTCAAACTCAGAGATCTGCTTGCTCTGTTTCCCAAGTGCTGGTATTAAAGGTATGTGCCACTATGCCCAGCTTTTGTCATTGTGTATTATTGGACCAGATATTCAGCTAAAGGCAGAGATTTTCATGAAAATAGGCTTCTTTCCCACAAGAATGACAAGAATCTTTCCTATATTAGTTACCATAAATACACCTACCCCAGGTGCTAAGATAATGGTTTATGCCACTAATCATTTTTAATAATGTTCATTTTTAATAAAGAATTCAGTAAAAGGAAACATGAAGCCAAAGCCTGATGGTCCTTGTGTGTTATTCCCAGCATTTAGGAGGTAGAGACAAGGGGGCTGGAGAGATGGCTCAGCGGTTAAGAGCCCTGACTGCTCTTCCAGAGGTCCTGAGTTCAATAACCATCTGTAACAAGATCCGGTGCCCTCTTCTGGTGTGTCTGAAGATAGCAACAGTGTACTCACAATAAATAAATCTTAAAACAAAACAAAACAAAAACATTAGGAGGTAGAGACAAGAGGATTGCCTTTAGACAGAGTAAGCTTTGTCTCAAAAAACATCAGAAAACATGAGAATTACAGTTACGTTTTTTATAAATGTATTCTATAATAGTTCTAAAATTGTAATTTAAAGATGATTGCTATAAATATAGAGCTTGATTATTAAAAATATGGAACATTAAAACCATATATGAAGTCTACCTTGTACTATTCTGAGTATCCCTAGGTTTGGCTTTTTTAGTTTTTTTTGTTTGTTTGGTTGGTTGGTTGGTGTGGTTTTTTTGGAGACAGGATTTCTCTGCATAGCCTTGTCCTGAAACTAACTCTGTATGTAGTCCAAGCTGGCCTCAAACTCACAGAGATCCACCTGCTTCTGCCTCCTAGAGTGCTGGGATTAAAGGTGAGCACCACCACTGTCTGGCTCTTATTTTTTATTGTTACTGTTGTTTTGTTTTAATTATTTTATTTTTATGTGTATGGGTGTTTGGTCCAAGTGTTTTGTGTTGTGGTGGTTGTGAGCTGCAATATGGGTGCTAGGTATAGAACACCTAGTGCCCTTAACCATTATACAGTCTATTGTGTTTTCTGTCTGTCCATCCTTCATTGTTCTTCCCCTCCTCTTTTTTCTTTGACTTTTCTGTTTTCTTTTTCTTTTTTTCTTTTTCTTTTTTCTTTCTTTTTTTTTAAAGAATCATTATGTATACCTGGTTGACTGACTTGGAACTCAGATCCTCCTGCCTCTACCTCCTGAGTGCTGGGATTAATGTGTGCACTAACACACCCAGCCATTTCAAAGAATAGAGCTAATCACCAAACTGTCCTTTTGATCTCAAATTTTTGATAAATCAGGAACTCAGTAGTTTCTATGCCACGTACTGAATTTCTTTTCTTTCTTTTTTGATATATCATTTTTTGAAACATTTATTTTATAAGTGTGTGTGCATATGCACATCGTGGTACACGTGTAAGGGAATTGGTTGTCTTTTCCACTATGTAAGACATAGGGATCAAACTATCAACTTTGTATCTTCAGAGACTACCTCTTAAAAATTTTACACATAAACACGTTTTCAACCTCTACTGTACCAATATTGACAGAAGAAGGTTTCTAGTTGTAAAATGTCTTTAATGAATCCATTTTGACCAGAGCTAGCTGTACAGTTATGTTATTGGAACCACTTCTCTTTTTTATCTGTTTACAGAATGTTTGTCTTTTGACTCTAAAGCTCACAGATTTTTAAATTTTATTTTGTGCAGTGTACATTTATAAAGGAGTTACTTTCTTGACCTTAAAATTCTTTGTAACCCCACTGCTTTTCTTGGACCCTAAATGTCTCTCTCTCTTTTTTTTAAAAGGTGGATTTCATTGACTGGGTAGATAACATGTGGCCAAGGCACTTGAAAGAAAGTCAGACTGAATCAACAAATGCCATCTTAGAGATGCAGTACCCTAAGGTGCAAAAGTAAGTTCCTTGTTCTTGTATACTTTCCTCAGTGTCCTGTGAGGTTTAATATTGACAACAAGAACAGTCCATCCCTTTTCTAGCTTTGCTGTTTTAAATCATCAAATTGATAAGGAAGAATATGTGAGAAATTAGATAGCGCATGATCTAATAATAAAGGGAAAGACTATATGATCCTGGAAATGTGACATAGAACTGCATTCCTTTAGCAAGATATGATGTTCCATGACTTGATGCAGAGTTTCAAGGCCAGCCTGCTCTAAGTAGCAAATTCCAGGACAGCCAAGAAACCTTGCCTCAAACCCTTCAAAAAGGAAAGAAAGAAAACCTACTAGAAGTTTATTAGTTGCCAAAGGGTTCACTAGGGAAGAGAATGTCCTTTTAGTGGGTAGTTTCTCTTTATTAGTGTACTAATTAAAGCTGCTGCTTCTCTTTGGTTCAGGTACTGTCTAATGAGTGTTCGAGGCTGCTATACTGACTTCCATGTGGATTTTGGAGGTACTTCTGTTTGGTATCACATCCACCAAGGTGGAAAGGTATGGTCATAGTTAGGATTGGAATTAGAAATTATATGATTTGCATGTTTAATATAATCTGGAAACTTAGTAATATAATATTAAGAAACATCATTCATATCTGAAGAGAATTATAGATTCTGTTAACTTTTGTAGCTATTCCGTTGGAGTTTTAGTATTTATGTAGGTCAGTGTCATTCTACCAATCTTTGGCCAATTCTTAAAGCAGGAATTTTCTAGGTGAAGTTGAAGAGGTAATTTTAGGAGGACAATAGCATTTTTGTATCTGTAAGAAAAGTAACGTAGAGAAAGGGAACATAAGTTTTGGATCTATTAACCAAAAGTCCAGTAAATGCAGCTCTCCCTGTCTAGAGATACTGTTCTGAAATGTGACCAAAGGGAATATTAAGTCTTTTTGAGGATTGGAAAAAGTACTTTCAATCATAAAAGAGTTGTATTCTAATAATAATAAAATATATTTCATCTTTTCATGATTTTTTTTAAATAGTATATTAGAATTGCAGTCTAGAATTAAAAGCAGAGGTTTGTAGTGTTAGCCATTCCTCCACTTGGAGGAACTATATCTATTAACAGAAACAGAGCTGGGATGGAAACAGCTTTGGATACCTCTGTATCCAAAGTTCTTTTGTTTATTTATATTTGTATAGATGGGATCATAATTTTGTCCTATTGATCTTAGTTACTACCTTGAGACAAAGCAGCCTAGAGCAATATCTTAGAGTTGATTAATTACATCTAAATAACTGGGCTGTTTAAGCCTCTAGCTAGTTATTAAGGAATTACCCACATAATAAGCCTCTTTCTCTTAGTGTTCAGGGTTCTTCTACTGCCACAATCCCAGGAAATCTAGATTCAGTCAGACCAAGTGATTGGCAAGAAAGTTGTTTGGGTCCTGAACTACCCAGATAGTCAAATCTACCTTCCAATCCTCTTTGTGCCTATTTATCAGTTGAGGGAGACGACTGGATCATGTCAATAGCTGTTAACAGACTGAAGTTTTTTAACTCACAGGTCTTCTGGCTCATCCCCCCTACAGCCCACAACCTGGAGCTGTACGAGAATTGGCTGCTATCAGGGAAACAGGGAGACATCTTTCTGGGTGACCGGGTGTCAGATTGCCAACGAATTGAGCTCAAGCAGGGCTATACCTTCGTTATTCCCTCAGGTAAGCGAAGTGGGGGAAAGTCGGTTGCTTTCTAGGCTTCTTAAAGAAAGCTGATTATGCACAAGGCTCTGAATTCAATGTCCAGCAAGGCATGGATGTGCATGAGTATACAGTCAGCAGCAGACAATAGTGTTTTCCTGTTTTTATGGAGTACACAGAGAGAATATGTATTTAAAAACATAAGAAGAGCTGGAGAGATGGCTCAGTGGTTAAGAGCCCAGACTGCTTTTCTAGAGGTCCTGGGTTCAATTCTCAACAACCACATGGTAGCTCACAACCATCTGTTATGGGATCCAATGCCCTCATCTGGTATATCCGAAAACAGCTACACTGTACTCATATAAATAAGTAAATCTTGAAAAATAATGAAAGCAGTGCTTAATACTGGTACAACGCTTCTCAAGTATATACATTTAGACAATATACTAGTCCCAGTAATTCAGAACTTTGTGATGTGTCCTCTCTAGTGAGGAGAGCCAACTTTCCTCACCTGAGTGGGGAATGCTGAATCAGCAGTTTTGTTTTCTAGCTAGGGTTTCTCTGTGTAGCCCCAGCTGTCCTGGAGCTTCTTGTGTAGAACAGGCTGGCCTCTGCCCTTGCCTCTTGAGTGCTGTAATTAACGATGTATGCCACCAAGCATGACTAAACTGTGAATATTTTCATTGCATCTTAATTGTAAAATAAATGCATATAAAAAGTATAAATTTTGGAGTCCCTATCTTTTTGAGAATTCTGGCTATGCATTTTCCTACTCAGTACTACTTTGGTCAAATACTTAAATCTGTTTTTATTTAAGAAAACTACATAAGAATATTAAACTATCCTGTATGGACCTGGCACATAATTGGTGCTTCAAAAAATGGTAGCAGCAGCTGGCCAGTGGTGGCGCACGCCTTTAATCCCAGCACTTGGGAGGCAGAAGCAGAGTTCAAGGCCCGCCTGGTCTACAGAGTGAGTTTGAGGACAGCTAGGACTACAAAGAAACCCTGTCTCAAAAAACCAAAAAAAAAAAAAAAAAAAAAAAAAAAAAAATGGTAACAGCATTTATTAAAAGTTTTTTGCACTGGGGAAGTAACATGATGGTAGAGTACTTGCTTAGCATGCATAATACCCTGGGCTTTATCTCTAGCAATAAAAAATTTAAAAAGCCACACATCTTTTACTGAGTGTGGGATCATACACTTACAGTTTTAGCTATTTGCATGTGTTTGAGACTAGCATGGACAGCATTTTAAGACCCTGTCTTAAAAAAAAAAAAACTTGTTCCTTAGATACATATATTCATTCAAAGCTCACTACCATATAAAATACAACTTATTCTAATTTTAAAGAGAAAATTGAAGCTTTGAGAGATAAGTAACTTGACCAACCATTAAAGGAGCCTGGGCTATGCATCAAGGACTTGTTTCTTAAAAAAAAAAGAGAAGAATATAATCTACAAGTCTTGTACTATTCTGAAGAAACTATATTGCAGTATGTGCTTTCAATCCTGACTCTATTCCCTGTCTTCCAGGTTGGATTCATGCTGTGTATACTCCTACAGACACATTAGTGTTTGGAGGCAATTTTTTGCATAGCTTCAACATCCCCATGCAATTAAAGATATATAGCATTGAAGATCGAACACGGGTGAGTAATGTAACAATTATATGTGAAGATGTTTCCCCATTTAAGATAGATGTTAGGTGAACTTAGTAACACATGCCTCTCATCTTTGTAGCACTCAGGGATAGGAAGACTGTGAGTTTAAGTAGTCAGCCTGCCCTATGTAGCAAGATCAAAGAAAAAGACAGGTTTAATAAAGAGATGGGATGGGATGGCTCAGCAGGTAAAGACACTGATGCTATTGGATGACAGAGTTCAAGCCCCAGGATGAACATGGTGTGAGGGCAGACCTTCTAACCTTCATATGCATACACTGCTATCTTCCACCCCCACAAATCACTAAATGAATCAGGGATTTATGGATAACTTGTCACATTTTCACATTGTTTTTTCATTAAGTTTTCATGTATTGAGAACATAATAAAAAAATTTACTAGACACTTGACTCTTGTTTTGAGGGACTTCTAAGTCTGTGAAGCTGCTTTCTGGATATTTGTATAATCCCTTGAAACATGTTTTTATTTCTATGCTCATGAATAATTTGTGGAATGGGGATGATCACTTCAGACCACAACTTTGAGGTTTTCTGCCTTTATTTTGATTACCAGTCTTCCCTTTCTTCACTTTCCCATTGTAAAAATACAAGCATCTTTTTAAAACTAAATTTTATTTATTGTGTACATTGTATTTTGTTTTGCTATGTCAAGTTACATGAGTGGAGGTTAAAAGACAACTTGTAGAAGTCAGATTCTCTTATTTTCACCATGTCCCAGGAATGTAATTGAGGTCATCCAGCTTGACAGCATTCATCTTTAACCATTGGCAAAGGCCATCTTGTTGAGCCCTTTCCTCCCCATCATAAGTGTCAATATTAATCAGCTCTCATCAAATTTATTGAGATTTTTTAAAATATAATTTATACTTGATCTCAACTCCTCAAGAACTTTCCCAAAAAGTATTAATATATTTCAAAGGCTAATGGAGAAGCATAGTATATTGTACTTAGTTTAAGGAAACCCCCCTCCCCCCACCCCACCCCCCAACCCCCCCAAAAAAAAGGAGACCCAATGCCTGTTATTTCTTAGCTCTCTACTCTTTTGCCAGAAAGAAATTGGCTTTTAAATGAGAAAGAAGAAACTTCTGGTTAAAGCCATAATCATATAAGAGACCCAGGTCTGGTCATATGCTTCATTGGTTGTATGCTTCTTGTCTAATGATAAAGTGATTTCTTCGCTTCATAATGATACCCTGTGACCTGGGAAAAGGATTTGAAAAGGAATCCCTTTTCATTTTAAAATCACAAAGACAGCAGCACATCATAGGAGTGTGGATTTTGGCCTTAATATGTAGCTTTTCTAAAAAGAGAATGACAGATAGATAGATGGATGGATGGATGGATGGATGGATGGATGTCAATTTTTTTTTTTTAAGACAGGGTTTCTCTTGTGTATAACAGCCCTGGCTGTCGGCTGGTACTGGTTCATGCCTTTAATCCCAAAGGCAGATGACTTTGAGGCTAGCTTGGTCTACAGAGAGAGCATTCCAGGACAGCCAAGGCTACATGAAGCCTTGGCTGGAAAAAACTAAAACCAAAATAAACAAAAACAACCCTGGCTGGTCTTAAACTCAGAGATCCACTTGCCTCTGGGACCCTGCTGCTGGGATTAAAGGTGTGGGCCATCATGCCTAGTTTAATTTTATCTTTTAAGAAAGGGTTTCTCGGGCTGGAAAGATGGCTCAGAGGTTAAGAGCACTGACTGTTCTTCCAGAGGTCCTGAGTTCAATTCCCAGCAACCACATGGTGGCTCACAACCATCTGTAATGGGATCCAATGTCCTCTTCTGGTGTGTCTGAAGACAGCTACAGTGTACTCATATAAATAAATAAATAGTATTTAAAAAAAAAAAAAAAGACAGGATTTCTCTATGTAATTCTGGATGTTCTGAAACTTACTATGTAGACTAGGCTGGCCTCAAACTCACAGAAATCTGTTTGTCCCTGCTCCTTGGGTTCTAGGATTAGAGATATTAGCCAGAGGGTAGCAGATATATTTTAGAATGGCATCTGGCATTCATCTTCCTTGTTCATTGATTTATGATAATTGTAATTTATTTTATCCTTGACAATGATATATCTAAGGGGCATTCTTTATATTTCTGAAATAATTTTTAAGATGCTTTGAATTAGAAAGAGTGCTCACGCTACAAAGATAGTGACAGATAAAACCACACAGATTAGTCTGATTGGAGGGTGTACTACAAAGCACAACCCAGGGAAACTCAAGGTAGATGTTGGACAAAGGCTCAGTCTTCTAAACATCATACTGTTTGAGAATGGTTTAAAATTATAATTTCATACATACAGGGATAGACTTACTATAAGTGTAACTTTATGCCCTGTTTATCATTCTTTGGTTCTTTATCCTGTGGGTTTTTTGTTTTTTTTTGGTTTTTTTTTTTTTTTTTTTTTTTTTTTTTTTTTTTTTTTTTTTTTTTTTTTTTGGTTTTTTTTTGGTTTTTTTTTGGTTTTTCGGGACAGGGTTTCTCTGTGTAGCCCTGGCTGTCCTGGAACTCACTTTGAAGACCAGCTGACCTCGAACTCAGAAATCCACCTGCCTCTGCCTCCTAAGTACTAGGATTAAAGGCGCGCGCCACCACTGCCGGGCTTTTTTCTTTCTTTCTTTTTTCTTTTCTTTTTTAATATGTGTGGATGTTTTGTCTGTGTACCACATGCACACTATGCCTGTGGAGGCCAGAAGAGGACATCAGATCCCCTGGGACAGGGGTTATAGGCAGTTATAAACCACTGTGTAGGTGCTATGATCCTCTGGAAGAGCAGCAGTGCTCTTAACCTCTGAGTCATCTCCAGGCATACTCTTTTGTTGTTGTTGTTGTTGGGGTTTTTTTTGGTTTTTTGAGACAGGGTAGCCCTGGCTGTCCTGGAACTCACTCTGTAGACCAGGCTGGCCTCGAACTCAGAAATCCTCCTGCCTCTGCCTCCCAAGTGCTGGGATTAAAGGCGTGCGCCACCACCGCCCGTCCAGGCCATACTCTTAAAAAATATATTCATTTAAAAATTTTTAGCTTATTATATATGTATGAGTATTTTGCCCGCATATATATATGTGCACCACATACGTGTCTGATGCCCATAGAGTTCAAAAGATGTCCAGTTTCCTGGAGTCAGAAAAAAAACAGAGCCAAGGGTGGAATGCCTTCATACTTTTAACTCTAAGGCAGTATTTTTTTTTTTTTTTTTTCCTTTTTGAGACAGGGTCTCTCTGTGTAGTCCAAGCCTGCCTTGACCTTGCTTCTTGCCTCTTGAGTACTGGGATTTCAGTTACAAACTCCATTCCTGTCTCTCAAAATTGAGAGATTGACTTGAGTTCTGGCCTCAGGTGCCAGCTTGAATTTGTAGATTGACTAACAAAGAATTTTTCCTGTCTTGATTATTGTAGTTATAGAGATTGTTTTTCATATTCTCTTCCCTTGAAAATTGTCATTGCCTTGTTTTCTCATTATTCTTTTTCTGTGTAGGTTCCAAATAAATTCCGTTACCCATTTTACTATGAAATGTGCTGGTATGTGTTGGAGCGCTATGTATACTGCATAACCAACCGATCCCACCTAACTAAGGAATTTCAGAAAGAATCCCTTAGCATGGGTAAGTATCTTGATTCCATGAACTTTTTTTTTTTAAAGATAGATTTATTTATTTATTTATTTATTTATTTATTTATTTATATGAGTACACTGCAGATGTCTTCAGACACACCAGAAGAGGGCATTACAGATGATTGTGAGCCACCATGTGGTTGCTGGGAATTGAACTTGGGACCTCTGGAAAAGCAGTCAGTGCTCTTAACCGCTAAGCCATCTCTCTAGCCCTGATTCCATGAACATTTAAGACACACTAGAGCTGACAATATACTGTAGTTATAGTTTGGGCTTTTTTGGTTTGTTTTGGTACTTGTCTGTTTGAAAATTCCAAATTCATTTACTGTGATTGAACAAATCACAAACATATATGAATACACAAACAGATATGAATTATGGGGCTGAATGAAATATTGTGATCTAATCCTTGATTAGGTTGCTATATTCATCTCCTCAAGATAAGTGATACATTGTTTTTGGTTTTTTATTAACATATATATATTGGCCGGGTGGTGGTGGTGCACGCCTTTAATCCCAGCACTTGGGAGGTAGAGGCAGGTGGATTTCTGAGTTGGAGGCCAGCCTGGTCTACAAAGTGAGTTCCAGGACAGCCAGGACTACACAGAGAAACCCTGTCTCGAAAAAACAACAACAACAAAAAAACATATATATATGTATGTGTGTGTGTGTGTGTGTGTGTGTGTGTGTGTGTGTGTGTATATATATATTTTTTTTTTCTTATGATATATTCAAACTTCTGTCTTTCATCACTCTCAAGTCTTATCTCTCCTGCATACAGATCTTCTTTCTTTTTCCTATCTAGTCCCTGTCTACTTTGATTTTCTTTTTTCTTTCTTTCTTTCTTTTTTTTTTTCTTCTTTTTTTTTTTTTTTCCGGGACAGGGTTTCTCTGTGTAGCCCTGGCTGTCCTGGAACTCACTCTGTAGACCAGGCTGGCCTCCAACTCAGAAATTTGCCTGCCTCTACCTCCCAAGTGCTGGGATTAAAGGCGTGCGCCACCACCGCCCGGCTACTTTGATTTTCTTAAAGGGAGGTTTTCTTCCTTTTTCTTTTTTTTTTTTTTTAATAGAGAATTTAATTAATTCATTTTTATTTTATATGCATTGGTGCATACATGCATATCTATGTGAGGGTGTTAGAAGAGCCTCTGGGACTGAAGCTATAGACTGTGTGTGTGTGCACGCGTGTTCGTGTCTGGGGGGGGGCACAAGTCATGTGGAACAGCAGCTAATTTTCTTAACTGTTGAGCTATCTCTATAATTCTTTTAGTGGATTATCAACTAATAAATACAGTTAGAGTTACCATAGAATCCTGTATAAAGGATATTTATAGACATGGGCAATAAGTGGCTACAGCACTGAAGAAAATTTCTTTCCCTCTCCCTACAACCAGGAACTTCCAAAAGATCCAGGGAGGAAAAGGACTTATGAGCAATACTTGCCTAGTAGTACCTAACTGTCCATAGACTTATGTGAGGCTCAGGGTCTTATGATGCCCTCCCATCTATGATGGGAATTGATGGCCCAATTTTATGCAGTTTTTGTGCATCATAAACAATTAAAGCAAAAATTCAAGATTCCTGTTTTATTCCTGGAATGTAGCATTGACTAGTACACCATCCCTTCTTTCAGCCACTATATTCTTTCTGTCTCTCTGGTTCTTGAGCCTTGGAAGACGTGATATATAGATTCCCATTTAGGGCTGAACATTCAAACCTTTGACCAGTTAAATATGTTTTATTATATACAAGTAGTCAAAATCTTCTGTTAATAAGTAGTTTATATAGTTTAAATTCTTATTACATATGATACATGCATGTGTAATATAACCATATTCCTGTGAGTAGATATAATTAGCCTGATTTTACAAATGAGAAACCTTTTTTTTAAAGCTTTGTCTTTTTGTTTGTTTATTTTTCTGATCCTGGCACAAATGAGAGAATCCTCAGAGTCCCCTACACCTGCCTCTCAAATGCTGGGATTAAAGGCATGTGCCACCATCACCTGGCACAAATGCGAGTTTGAACCTTCAAGATTTTAAAAAATTTTTTTATGATATTATAGTTAATAACTGATAAAGCGACCCCTTAGACTAGTCTGATGAGACTCTAATCTCTTTGTGTTTAAGTTCTGTGCCTTAACATTTACCTGTTATCAAAAGAAATGCTTAATTGTATCAGTGGTAGTATCTTCTTTCTAAAATTTTTTTATTATGGGAATGTATGAATGTATTTGTACCACATATGTGCTTGGTGCCTGCAGTGGTTAGAAGAGGGTATCAGATCCCATGGAACTAGAGTTCTAAATTGTTGTGGACCATCTGTGGTTACTAGGAATCGAACCTGGATCCTTTGCAGGTCCAAGTGTTCTTAACCATTGAGCCATTTCTCCAGCCTCGACATGGTAGTTTCATAGACATTTTTCTTTTTCTTCTTTGAGGCAGGGTCTCACTCCAGCTGGTCTGGAACTCACTATGTAGACCAGTCTAGCCTGGAACTCACTGAGATCCTTCTACTCTCCTTGTCAGTACACTGGGAGTAAAGGTGTACACCACTCCACCCAATTCATATAGGGCTATTTCTGTTTGTAACTATGATTTTCAGAAACATTGGCCTTATCATTTATAAACTTGAACGTACTGTGCTATTTCTCTTGTTGATAAACTAGCCAACTAGCATTTATTTCCTTTGCATTGGTAGATATGGAATTAAATGAGTTGGAGTCTGGAAATGGTGATGAAGAAGGGGTGGATAGAGAAGCCCAACGCATGAACAGTAAGCGATCCGTGCTTACCAGCCCTGTTGCTAATGGAGTCAACCTGGATTATGATACACTTGGCAAAGCCTGCCGAAGTCTTCCAAGTCTGAAGAAAACTTTGTCTGGAGACTCATCTTCAGATTCTAGCCGGGGATCCCACAATGGCCAAGTTTGGGATCCCCAGCCTAGCCCTAGAAAGGATAGGCAAGTACATCTGACCCACTTTGAACTTGAAGGTCTTCGATGTCTTGTAGATAAGTTAGAGTCACTGCCACTGCACAAGAAGTGTGTCCCCACAGGGATAGAAGATGAAGATGCTCTGATTGCTGATGTAAAGGTAAGCAGCCATTGATATGAGTAGGAAAGTCAAGTTTCTTGATTTGGAGGGAGAAAGTACAGGAATTATGGATATTTCAACTCCAGGAAAGTTAATATGTACCTGTGTCAGTACTGCCCAGTATTTCAATTTCTAGAGTAACATTAAGTCACCATTTTGAAAATAGGAACATAAGTGTATTTAGTGTTGACAAAAACTTGAAGCTTACCACTAAAAATGGTGAGGGGTGAGGGGAACAGGTAAGATGGCTCAGTGAGTAGACCTGATGACCTGAGTATGATTCCTGGAGATGGTATAGCAGGTGCATTTCCTTGCTGCATAAGCATGAGGACCTTGATTTACTTTCCAGGGCCTGTATTTATTTTTAAGCCAAAAAAAAAAAGAAAAAAGAAAAAAAAAAAGAGAGAACAAAAATAAATAAATAAATAAGGCAAAACTTAATGCAGTGGTGTCCATCCTAACATCCCTACCATGAGATAGGAGATAGGAAACTGGCCAGAAGCTGATTCTGTCCTTCCTAACCATATTCTCTGTGGTTCCCTTCCTACCCCAAATAGTCTCCCTTTCTGCCTGTATGTCACATATATTTCTTTACCCTGTGTTTTTTCCTCTTTTTTTTTCTTTCCTCTTATGGTTTCTTTTTTATCCCATCCTCCCTCCCCTACACAAATATAGATTCTACATAATATCCTGTAGTTCCACCCATTTTCTTGAAATGCCATGGTTTTACTTTTCAAAACCATTTTGAAATTATTATTTACAATTATTATTGTATAGTATGTGCCATATTTTCATTATCCATTTATCTTAATAGGCTCCTCAGCTGGTTACCTTTCTTAGCTATTATGAATAGTCCAGCAATAAAAATGTCTATCCAAATATCTGTGGTATGGTGAATTGGAATCTTTCAGGTATATACCCAGTATTGTAGGTGGATTATGTAGTAGCTTTGTCTTTTAGTTTTTTGAGGAACTGTCTTTCTGACTTTGACAGTTCCTGTACCAAATTGCATTTCCACCAGAAATGTATAAAAATTTCTTTTTACACAGGTTCTCACTAGCATTATCACTGGATTTTTTTTTCTTTTTTTTTTCCTTTATTATCATTATTATCATTGGACAGAGACATATGTGTTGCAGTGAGATGGAGATTGAACTCAGGTTCTTAGAGTTGCACAGCAAACTCTTTATTACAGCCTTCTCCAGTCATTGGTCGTCTGTAATTATTTGAACCAGAGTGAGATGAAATCTCACAGCAGCTTTAGTTTACTTGGTATTGATGACTAAATACACCTTTTCAGATAGTCATTGAGCATTTGTATTTCTTTTGTTTTGTTTTGTATTTTGAGATTGGGTCTCTCTATGTATTTCTTGCTGTCCTAGAACTCACTCTGTAGACCAAAGCAGCCTCAAACTCATAGAGAGCCGCCTGCCTCTGCCTCACAAGCACTGGAATGAAAGGCATGAGCCCCATCACCACCTGGCTGGCTTTGTTTCATTTTTTAATAAATGATAATGTGTGTATTTGTGTGGGGTATGTACATCATGAGTACAAGTGCTTAAAGAGGCCAGAGGTATCAGATTCTCTTAAAGCTGAAGTTTTTGTATTTTGAGTTGCCTAATACAGATGCTGGGACTTGAATTCTGGTCCTCTGGAGAGTGATACATGCTCTCAACCACAGAGTTATCTCTCTAGACCAGGTCTTTCTATGTTGCCTTGGCTATCTTAGACTTCCCTGTGTAGACCTGGTTAGCCTTAAACTCACAGATATTCTCCTGCTTCTGCCTCTTTAGTTGTTGGGATTAAAGGTTTATGCTACCATACCTGACTTACAAATATATCTTGAAGTGTGTTATGTTGTATTTTAGCCGGGTGATGTTGATGACTCAGCACCTTTCCAGGCTAGCTTGATCACAGGACAAAAAGTAGCTGTAAGGCTACTTTAGATACCCTGTCTCAAAATGAAATGAAATAAAATAAAATAAAATGTTACTTTATATGTGTGTGCCTATTAAGGCCAGAGGAACTGGAGTTACGGGTGTTTCTGAGCCATGTCCAATGGGCTGAACAACCAAACTGCTGTCCTGAAGGAGCCACAGGAGCTTGTAACCACTGACCCATCTCTGTAGCCCCCAGGCCCTTCCCTGTTGTTCAGGGGTATATTTGGTTTTGAGACTGGATCTCTCTACATAGCTCTAGCTATCCCGGAACTGACTATGTAGACCAAGCTGGCCTCAAACTCACAGATAGCTATCTACCTCTGCCTCTTCCTCCTGTGTTCTGGGATTAAAGGTATCTGCTGGTAAACTCAGCTTCCATTTAAAAAAAGCAAACAACATACTGTTTTAGTGTGGAATTACTTCTCTCTTTTCATGACATGGGTTCCAGGGATCAAACTCAGGTCTCCAGACTTAGCAGCAGGTGCTCTTTTCCCACGGAATGGTCTCACTAGCCCTCATCCATGTTTTCTTCTATCAATTTTGATGTTACAGATTTTTGACCCATTTTGAATTGATTTTTGTTTAGAGTAAAAAAGTCTAACCTTTTACATAGATATAGTCTAAGCTAGTTTTCCAAACATCACTTGGTGGAGCTGTCTTTTTCCAATGTATATTTTAATGCCTTTGTCAGAAATTAGGTGTCTGTACCTGTATCTACAACAACCTCTTTTTTGCAGCTATTCCATCACAAGTTCATGTGGGAAACAATAAATTTTGACTTTTGAGACTTGTTTAATTTGAATAATTGTCTTTAGAAAATCTATACAAGAAACAATTCGTAAGATTATCTTACAACATTCTTTGGTCTGTGTGTTTCTAGTTCATAAAAATGAGTGTCTTTTTCAGTTCTAAGTATATCTAAGTATGTCTATATATCTAATTTTAACTAAATCCAGTTGTAGATGCCCTATTATACTGTAATATTTTATTGTTCAAGGTCAAAATTTCTGCTAGAAATACAAAAACTTGCTTAAGTAAGCAATTTAATGTAGCTTAAATAAAGAAAAATTGTTTGGTTTGGTTTTTAGGCAATCTTGCTGGGGAACTCAGACTGACCTCAAATTAGGAATCTTCCTACTTGAGTCTCCCAAGTACTAGGATCACAAGTGTGTACCAGCTGCCATGCTTGGCCTCTATACGGAGATTAAAGAAAAAAGTGGTCCAAGAGATTACCAGGAGAGAATGTAGAAAAAAAAAGAAAAGGAAGCAGCAGTAAGGCAGGCAGATGAGTTAAGGGGAGGCTTCCAAAGGACTCTAACCGTATGAAAATCACACAGAACTTCTATTTATCAAGAATTACTAGCTAAGACATTGTGGCACAGGTTGGAACATGAGGAACCTAGTGGCCTATGACTGAATAGACAACAGTGTTTAGATTCTTGTTTCAGAACTTCATTCATACCTTCTCTCTCTCTCTCTGTCTCTCTGTCTCTGTCTCTGTCTCTGTCTCTCTCTCTCTCTCTCTCTCTCTCTCTCTCTCTCTCTGTTTTGTTTTGCTTTGGGTTTTGGGTTTTGGGTTTTTTGGTTTTTCTAGACAGGGTTTCTCTGTATAGTCCTGGCTGTCCTGGAACTCACTCTGTAGACCAGGCTGACCTCGAACTCAGAAATCTGCCTGCCTCTCAAGTGCTGGGATCAAAGGCGTGCACCATCTACTCAAAAGGTAGATAGAGGCTGAAGGATCAGTTGAGCCTAGGAGTTCCAGATCAGCCTGGTCAACAAAATAGGATCCCTCTCAAAAATAAAAATAAAATGCTTGAATCTAGTCTTAGAGAACAGCTACATTCCATCAGTTATGTGTAATGAGAGTTTTACAAAGTTCAGAGCTTAAATTTAAGAATCTGAGCATCAAGAACAATAGTAACAACAAAAAAAGCATTGGGCCTGGTCTTTTTCTGTGAGTTTAAGAACAGCCTGGCAGAGTTTTAGTCTAACCCTCCCTTTCTTAAGGCATTGTAAAGGGCTAGATTGGTGACCCAGCAGTTAAAAGCACTCACCACTCTTTCAAGAGGATCCAAGTTTGGTAGTCAACATCCATGTTGATTGGCTCACTCCTGCTCACGCTAATGATGACTCTAGCAGTTTGGTGCCCTCTTCTGGCCTAAACGCTCTACTACTCGTGCACATGCCCCTAGACACATAATTAAAAGTAAAGTGCCCCCATCCCTCACCCCTTTCTTTTTAAGGCAAGGTGATAGCTCCTGCCTATAAATACCAAGCACTCAGAAGGCTGGAATAATGTCGAATTTGAGACCAGTCTGCGCTGGAGTGAGACCTTGTCTCAAACAACACTACTAACAAAATTAGAACAATTAGGTTGGTAGGTGTCAGATCACTACACAGATGGGAACTCTGAACACTGGAGAACTTAGCACTTATGTGCTGGTGGCTAAGTTGCAGTTGGGGGACAAAAGGAAGGAGGTTATTCTTTTATGCAGAAAGGAATTATATATATTGTTACAGTCTATCTGCTTCTCAGAAATAGTGAGCCGGGCAGTGGTGGCGAGCACCTTTAATCCCAGCACTTGGGAGGCAGAGGCAGGCGGATTTCTGAGTTCGAGGCCAGCCTGGTCTACAGAGTGAGTTCCAGGACAGCCAGGGCTACATAGAGAAACCCTGTCTCGAAAAACCAAAAAAAGAAAAAAGAAAAAGAAAAAAAAAGAAATAGTGAGCAGGACAGATAAAAAAAAATGATGAGATGACATAGCCATAACTACATATTTCCTTAAAGAAAAGTCCATTTTAGTGCTGTGATAAAGAACTTTCAACATTTTAAAATGTTAAGTTTTACAGTGTTGAAGAATCAGAATATAAAATTAGAATGCAATTAAGTAAAAATAAAGCATTTAAAGAGTATGAGTTTATTGATAAAGTGAATCATCATGGATAATACTGGAAACATTTGAGTAACCTTGACTGCTTAAGAAAATGTAATAAAGATAGTATTTCTACTATAGGATATTCTTAGTTTCTCAAGTAGAAGAGTTGCAACTTAATATATATTGAATAGAAAGGCAGAAGGTGAACTGTGTATAGTATAGTTCCATTCATAGAAGTAGCTCATTGCAACTGGTTCTTGAAAGGACATTCTGAGCTGTTGTGAACAGGATACTATAAAAGTGATGACAATCAACTGGAAGAATTTAATTGGACTTTATTGCTTTGTTTATATCTCTTTTGGTTTATTTCGCTGATAAAGAATCCTTAGTGTATATACACTTATGAACCAATCATACTTTGCAACATTAAGTTACTAGAAACATGAAAGCTTATACTTTCCTCATATATATGCATATATGTGTATATGCATTTATATATGTCAAATTGTTATAATAAGGGCTAGAAGTGGAGTTCAGTGACAGAGAATGTATTTCCATATTAGCACCAAAAAATTTAAATCTTACTGTTAGTCATTAAGAAGTGGTAACATAGTAGCTAGTCACAAATATATGAAATTCATTTACTCCATTATTAGTCTTGGTCTCTAGGACCTTTGAGTCCATTTGTAGAATGGGCATTGAAGTAGACTAAGTAAGTACATACATTGTGCATTTCCTATGCACAGGGCTCAGCAAACTCTGAGAGAAAATGAGAGAGTTTATCCTAAGTAAGGAGAATGTGCCAGTCTTCTCATTTTCACCAGCTAAAACTGTCCTGTTAGATGAAACAAATTTATTATAATAGCATTCTATAAATGCTAACAGCTTTCAGTTTATTAATTGGGAAATCATTCTTTGTAGTGCGATAAATCCATGCTCTAAGCTTTTAAAATGTTATCTTTTACCTAAAAATTTGCACTAAGTTCCACCCCAGAAGTATAATAGTACTGAATCAGAGTTGTGGTAGCAAATAAGCATAGAAATAGTAGTTATCTGGGGTTAAAGAGATGGCTCACTTTTTAAGAGCACTGGTTGCTCTTTCAGATAACCCAGGTTCCAGTACCAGCACCCTTAAAGCAACTTACAACCACTTATAATTCCAATTCCAGGGAATCTAATTTACTTCTATTTACCTCAGTTACCAGGCATGCAGTTGGTGCATATACATGCAGGGAAAGCATGCAAACACAAAATAAAAATAAACAACATACAATAAATTTTCATTTGCAGTTTTTACTAACAAGATACTATGTGGTGTTTGGATGCATGCACGTATGTAAGCCCAGAAGATGGCCCTCAGGTATTGGACTGTCAGATGCCCCCCACTTTGAAAACAATGCTTTTGATTAGTATCCTAAGTGGGTACATGCCTACCATGGTACAGAGGACAACTTTGTGAAATAGGTTCTCTCCTTAAACCTTTTTGTGAATTCCAGGGATCAAAATCAGGCTGTTGGTTTTGCTCAGTGCTTACTGACTTTATCTATTGACCTGGGTGTTTTTTTAAAAAGATTTGGGGAGTTTGTTTTTGTTGGTTAGTTGGTTTGATTTTTTGAGACATAGTTTCTCTGTGTAGCCCTGGCTGTCTCGGAACTCACTCTGTATACCAGGCTGGCCTGGAACTCAAAGAGACCTGCCTACCTCTGCCTCCCAAATATTGGGATTAAAGGCACCCACCACCAACTTCCCAGATAAAGTTGTGTTTTTGGTTTTTTTGGTTTTTTGTTTGTTTGTTTGTTTTTGTTTTTTGAGACTATTTGTCTATATGGATGTGAGAGTACAGGTGCCCTTTGAGTCCAGAGATAGCAGATCCTGTGGAGCTGGAGTAAGCTACCCAGCATGGGTGCCAGAAACTGAGCTTGAGTCCTCATCCTTGCAAGGCAAGCACTTTACTCCCCAGCCCCTAGGATTGTAAAAGATTATTTTGATGTATGTTTGTTTGTTGAGACAGGATCTCAGTACATAGCCTTGGCTGTCCTAGAATTTGGCTATGTAGACCAGGTTGGCCAGGCGAATCATAAAGATCCACTGCCTCTGCTTTCTGAATGCTTGAAATTAAAGGTATGAAGTCCATGCCTTGTCTTCTTTTTATTTTTACTTAAACTTGTGCGTTTGTGTTTATGTATGTGTTATCCATATGTCTGAGGGTTCCCTCAAAGGCCATAAGATGGAGCTGGAGTTAAAGCAACCTGTGAGCCACTTGATACTGGTGCTACTAACCAGACTTGGCTCACATTTCTCCACATTATAACTGAATAATAGGAAATTTTCAATAACTCAATTTTAAGTCAAATAAGGTTATGTTTTAAAGTATGAGATTCTTGCAGGTTTGCTGTGTTATAAAAAGGTCATATTCTTCTTGGCTTTTGGTGGTGGTGGTGGTGGTGGTGGTGGTGGTGGTGGTGGTGACGGTGACGACGACGACTATGGTGGCAGTGGTTGTGGTTGTGGTTGTTTCCAAGACAGGGTTTTTCTATGTGGTCCTGGCTGTTCTAGAATTCAGCGAGGTAGACCAGGCTGGCCTTGAACTCATAGAGATCCACCTGCCTCTGCCTCACAAGTATTGAGATTAAAGATGTGAGCCACTACTGCTGGCTCCTCCTTGACTTTTGAGATAGGGTCTCATTGTGAAGTCTAAGTAGGTTCTGAAGTTATGTTCTCTTGTCTCATCTTCTTAAATACTAGCATTGCAGGTGTTTGCCACCGTGTCCAGTTTACTTTTTTTTTTTTTTTTTGTCAGCCAAGGTTTATAGTTAATTAAAGGAGAGGTCAAATTAGGCCATTTAATATGTAACTTGAAAATATATTAGTGGCATATCTTGTTTCTTGTTTCTTTTCTTTTTTTCTTCTTTTTTTTTGTTTTGTTTTGTTTTTGGTAGATTTTGCTAATAACCAATTTTCCTTGAGGTAATGTGTTTTTCTAAAGTACTCTAGGATAGAGAGCACTGAGGATAAGCATTTTTAAAGAAACTTCTCAATAGCTAGATCACTGGGGGTTTTTTGTTTGCTTTTTGTTTTTTAGAATTTATTTATTTTATGTATATGAGCACACTGTAGCTGTCTTCAGATACACCAGACGAGGGCATTGGATCCCATTTCAGATGGTTGTGAGCCACCATGTGGTTGCTGGGAATTGAACTCAGGGCCTCTGGAAGAACAGTCAGTGCTCTTAACCTCTGAGCCACCTCTCTAGACCCAGCTAGATAACTGTTAAACAAAACTTCTCATATGAAATAAACTGAATATACTTGGTCCTGAAATCTTAAAATAGAAGTGCAGAGGAGCAATCTGAGGTCAGGACGACTATGTAAGCATTTCCTGGAAGAACTGTCAAGAACACAGAAGTGTCTCATTCTGTAAGCTACTATGAAAATAAGTACATGCCACATGTTCAGAATCCAGGAGGATCACTTTAAGCCCCCACAGGTTAGAGCTAAGCCTGGGTAGGCAACATAGGGAGGGAAATAGTCTGGCAGAAAGCGTATTTACAAACACAGCCCTTGACACCAGCTCAGATCCAAGAAAGCCTATTAGGCTACTATATCTATTCCAGAAACTCAGGATTATGGTGCCTACTGCCCAGCTTGACAACCTCCATTCAGGGACCCATATGATAAAAGTTGTCCTCTGACATCCACATGCACACATAAATAAGTTTAATTAAAAAAAAACAGAATGGTAGTGAAAGCCAGATGTTTATGCCAAAGCAGCATCAACAATTATATTAGGAGGATCTGGAAAATGCAAATTCTGTTGCTCCTTAGCCTTCTTTTCCTGCTCAGCTTCTCTTCCTATGCTGATACACCTGTAGGCCTCTGATCTGGGTGAATCTACCCATTCCACAGTAGCCTAATGAATATATGAGCAAATTTTGAGCTTCACCTTGGCTCAAGAACCTCTAGACGGAATAGATGACACTGAAGTGTCAATAGGATAAAGGGCTGTTTGCTTTATAGAGAATATCAATAAGAAGATAAGATAGTCACACCTATATTTCCTGCACCAAAAAACTCAGGCAGTAGGGTTGTGAATGAAGCAGGCAGAGCTCATTTAGAAACAGAAATCTGGCAGAGTGTGAGGCATTCTGATGAGCAGAGGAGTCTAGTGCAGCTGGGAGGAAGGCCTATTCCCTGACTCCCTCCCTATACCTTTTATAGAGTCAAGAGGATAAAGTGTTCTGACCTTAGGTTGCACCGGAGTAGCTTGATTTGTTCACAGTGGAATTGCTAAAAGACTGTTGCATATAGAGTTCTAATGTGCTGATGGTTCCTTGCACAACCGAAAGTGGGCATGTACTGTATGTGTGGTTGATGGGAACAGCCATATTTTACCTCTATGTTACCTGTAATATGGTATTTCTGAAGGTGTTGATAGAAATACTTGCTGGTGGGATGGAGCTATGTGAGTGTGGACAGGTGTGAGACAGTTGACTCAGGAAGGGCTGGGGAAAAGCACGCTGCTGCCAGCTTCCTCCTCAGGCAGGACTCTTGTTGGGATCCCAGAGAGGAAAGAAATCTGTGAACCATCAGTATGAGAGCCCTAGTTATAACAATAAGTGACAATGAGTGGAAATGATGTGGGGCTACTGTACGGGTACGAAGACATATAGTCTGTGGATCTGGTTAAAGCCTTTTCTTCCACGGGCGCCTCCTGAAGTCTGCTACCAAGAGCTCTCCCTGTGCTGGCCATGGGTTCTCCTGTTGCAGTGTTAGAGGGAAGGATCTGGGGCCGGAGCTGGCCAAGCTCCCTCCCCGGCTGTGCTTCCTCCAATCACGAGGAGGTGAGCGGCTGCCAAACACCTCCCCTCCGGGTGCTGCAGCAGAACGGCCAGGCCCTCTGCCTAGCTGGCTCACTCGAGCTGCGCTCCCCCTCCTGCCATCTTCCGTTGCAAAGCATTTCTGGGAGCTGCATGTGGGTGACGCAGCAGCATTGTTCGCAGGCACAGGAAGCCGCGGCTGAGCTGAAGGGCTTTAGAAGGAGCTCAGAGTGCTCCACGCTGTTCTGAGTATCCTGAAAGGTTACAACAGGACTGTCCTACCTTACATGCTCTGGGAGATTCAGGATTTTCACGAAAATCAGGATTTTCCTAGAAGCAGAAAAGCTAACTCCTGCCGCACAACTTCAACACAGAAAACAAAACAAAGGCGCTGGGGAAACTTCACCCAAGAGCCTCTGCAGCTCCAGAGCAACAAGAAATGCAAGGTCAGGCGGTCGGTTGGCAAGCCCTTTCTGGTTTGGGGTGTGTATAACTGTAGAGACTTTGTCTCTTGCAAAAGGCAGAACTGCTTGTTGGGCGAGTCCAGGACAATGTGTGTGTTACTTGTGTTGTTTGAGCCGTTGTTAACACTTGTTCTCTAGCTGGTGGGATGTGCTTTGAAACTGGGTTGCTTGGCTTTGGGGAGTACTTACTGTTTGGTCAGAGGCCCTCCGTTCTCTTTCCCTTCCTGTGTTCTCTGGGGTGTGGGCCTGTGTTTGAATGTTCTCCCAAATGCCTGGAACCTAGATAGGCAGAGCCTTTCCGCACTCCACCCACACCCACCCCACCCCCCCTCCCTGATCCTAAATCCCCACTGGGGAGTGGTGGTGGCTTTTTTATGGTTACTCCTAGGACCTTAGCTACAGTTTTTTTGTTGTTGTTGTTTTTAAAATGAAATCGTTGCGGACTTGGCCCCACCGAATTAGGCTGGAAAGGAAATCTGCATTTCCCTCCACACCCACACATACCCCAGTAATTGAGTGGTGTGTATGTTAGCTGCCCCCACCCAACACAGCCCACACAGTTTGTCTCTGCCCTTCTCCGTGCCCCCTACAAAAGTCTTGCAGGTGGAATTAAACTGTTCCAGTGAACTTAAGTTCCTTTTCTACTTTTAATCATAGGTCTTTCTGTGCAGTCTGCTTTGCTGAAAGTGGAAAGTCCCTGTTTGTGGACAGCTCAGTTCTCTCCCGCAGAGGAAATGGGCAGAGTCCTACTCCTCCAGTATGCAAAGTGGGGGAGGGGAGCCATACACTCCTCAGTGCACATTTTGAATGGACCTGAATTTTTCACCCTAGGGAGATTAGGAGCTGGGACCAGAACCTTGTCCCACATGGTACCACACCCTGCCTCTTCACCCCCACACAGTATGGTGCTAGCATGAGGCTCTAGAATAGGGTGCCATAGCAACTTGAAGTAAATAAAATGACTGAAAATGAGATCGGTTTGGGGGAAGGTGTGAGGCATCTGGAGATTTGGTAAAAGGGAATCTTAATAGAGGAATCTTTCAGAATGTAAAGAGGTTTTATGAGCCCTAATTTTGGAATTTAGAGCATAATCTGTAGGTTAAGGATAAAAATAATTAAAAGTTCTGATTTTGAAAATGCTTGTTAAAGATGACCCAAGCACTAATCCTTCTAGGTCAAAATTTAGTATTTGCTGAAAGTTAGCATATACACTCAAAAGGCCAACCTTTCTGTTATGTTCCTTTGCTGTAGCATTCATTGCTTTGTGGTTCTTGTAGTCAAAGGGGATGTTTATTCTATAAGGTGGTTTGTGGTTCAGAATCTCTTTCAGACATAAAATGTCTCAAAATAAAGCCAACCAAATGTGATTCACTGGAAGCATTGTGCCGTCACATTATTCCTAAGCCATCAAACTTTTTATTTAAAAAGTCATAAGAACCATTGATCTAAGACTGTTTCTTTCCTATCAGTAGTTATAAATGCAAAGCAAACTGCGTGTGTGTGCGTGTGTGTGTGTGTGTGTGTGTGTGTGTGTGTGTGTGTGTGTGTGCGCGTGTACTGTCAACTCCCAGAGGGCATGCAGCTGTAATCAGCATTGGAACAAGTCTGTATCTGGGGATATATAGCCCATTGGTAGAGCATTAGCCTAGAATGTGCATGTGTGAGATTGTGGGTTTACTCCCCAGTACTGCTTCCTCTTCTCCCCCAGAAGTAAGTCTTCTGTTGAACCAGGACGTTAAGGTTATACTGTCCTACTAATTTAATATTAGCCATTCATTTTGATGCCCCTTTGCCCACACCTACAAAATAAAAACAAAAACTGATAACTGCTGCTATGGAAAAGTGCAGAAGAAGCTGCACTCTAATTCCAGCATAAACAGGGAGGCACAAATAGAATCTCTACGAGGTTGAGGCTGGTCTACAGAGAGACTTCCGAGACAGCCAGAATTATGTGGAGAAACTTTGTCTTGAAACACAAAGCAAAACACAAACAAAAACCCAGAAAAGTACAGAAGTAATGAAAAGTTTTACTATCCTGTACCTGTATAGAATTGCTTGACAAGTAACACTGTAACACTATAGTATCTGGTTGCTTCCTTTTCTTAGAAATACATAGATACTGTGTTGAGAGCAAAGAAATCTCTATCATTGTTAGAGATAAAGCCTCACTGTGTAGCCCAGGCTGGCCTGGAGCTGACTAGATCTGTTTCCTCCAACCTAGAATCATTGTTGTTTGAAGTTTAAAGTTTCAATAGCAGATAGCAGTAGTCTGAAGTTTCTCTTTTCATTGTTGATGTATGTGATTTGCCTTAAGTCTGTATGAAGGGGGGAAATGCAGCCAACCTGTCCATCTTGTGTTCACAGGGCAAGGGTAAGGCCGAGTCTGAATGTTGTTGAGAGTGCTTGGCTTTTGTGTTGACCATACTCAGCTTCTTCTTCTCTTTGATCCTTAGATTTTGCTGGAAGAACTTGCCAGTAGTGATCCCAAGTTAGCCCTCACTGGAGTCCCTATAGTACAGTGGCCAAAAAGGGATAAGGTAAGAGAATCCTCTGCTTGATCTTCAAGCCACTTAAGTTTATTGCCAATTTATCATTACCATTCTAAAATTAAAAGACAGCTAGACACAGATGGGCTTTGGTTGATGCCTTGATAGTCAGGAAAGGTTGTGCAGAGGCTGGTAGATCTCTGTGAATTTGAGAGTATCCTGATCTATATTGTGACTCTAGGGCAGCCAGAGCTACAGAGTGAGACCCTGTCTCACAAAAACTTAATAGGCCTGCATATGGATGGTACAGGCCTTTCTTTGATCCCAGCACTCAGAAAATAGAGGGAGGAAGATTGTTAAAAGTTCCAGGCTAGAGTCAGGGCTGCATAGCAAAACCCTATCTCAATAAATGAGGAAATAAATAAAATACCAATGGTTAATCATTACTTGGTTTTGTTCTGACTCATAGTTCAGGGTAATTGTCTCTCTTTGAAGTTGACTTAACAAAACTATCATGCTGGAGTTCTCATCAGGTTCAGATGCTTTGGTATACATTGTTGACCAAAGTAGATATTGTTATTCTTCTGACCCAGAAACTTAGCTAAATATGATTGAAAGCTAGTTTAAACCTGTACATATGTATCTAATACTAGAAGGTTTTTGTTGTTGTTGTTATTATTATGGTAAGAAACAGGGTCTCATTAAGTTTACAGAGTTGCCCTTGAACTCATGACCTGCCTCTACCTCCTATGTGCTAGGATTACAGGTAGATTGCTATCACACCCAGCTAAGATTAAAAAGAAATTCCATCAGCAAATAAAATGTCTGTTCCTTTTTTCACATACCTTCGTAGTTTACTTCCTGTATAACTTTTTACCTTGCTGTCTGTGACCATTAGCCAAATAAGGCTTTTCTTCAATGTTTCCTACCTGAAAGTTACGAAGCCTTAACATTCTGGGGGTATTTAGACAGAATGTTAAAAGTGTTGGGTTGAATATCTTCTTGGTTTTTTGAAATAGGATTTTTCTGTGTAGCCCTGGCTGTCATGGAGCTCACTCTGTAGACCAGGATGTCCTTGAATTCAAAAGATCCACTTGCCTCTGGGCCCCCACCACCTATTTAGCTTGAATAGTATCTTTAAAGAGCCACCTCCCTCTTCCTGGGAGAAGGAATCTCACTTGTCATGAGGGACTGTCTCAGAACAATTCAGTTATTTATGGCTGTTGGGTATTTCATCTTAGAAAATTATTTAAGAAATAATAAGAAGCCGGGCGGTGGTGGCGCACGCCTTTAATCCCAGCACTTGGGAGGCAGAGGCAGGCGGATTTCTGAGTTCAAGGCCAGCCTGGTCTACAGAGTGAGTTCCAGGACAGCCAGGACTACACAGAGAAACCCTGTCTCGAAAAACCAAAAAAAAAAAAGAAGAAGAAGAAGAAAAAAAGAAATAATAAGAAACTAAAAAAATAATATGGTGTGGTTCATATCCTTGAAAAGGTTTCTAACAAGGTAAATAAACACATGTTAAAATCATAAACATTGAAATTTATTCTACACTTAAATTTATTAGATGCAATATAACAAGTCATGTGTGCTTCTATTTAGAATGATAAATGAATAAGACTAGTTTCACCTGCTAGGATTTTTGTCATCCTGTTTAGGGGCTTATTCTGAGTTACCATCAGTACCATCAACACTTAACCCAGAAAACTTTGGGGAGGAGCAAGCTCTGTAAATTAAAAGAGATAATTTTGCTGTCAGTGTTGAGATTCTGTATGTTTGTATTCCACACAGTCAAATTGTCCATAGTTCTATAGCATTTGAAAATGGCCTTAGATAACATAAGTAAATGAGCATGGCTTTGTTCCAATAAAAATTTATTTATAAAGAATTATTTATAAAAGTCTACTGTGAGCCGGGCAGTGCATGCCTTTAATCCCAGCACTTGGGAGGCAGAGGCAGGCGGATTTCTGAGTTCGAGGCCAGCCTGGTCTACAGAGTGAGTTCCAGGACAGCCAGGGCTACACAGAGAAATCCTGTCTCGAAAAACAAAACAAAACAAAACAAAACAAAAAAAATCTACTGTGACTAGTTTTGCCTACAGACATCTCTTTGCTAAGTCCTAGGCCAGGTACATTACCATGTGATCTGCCCTCTTCAGTTTTAGAGCAACTGAATATGGTTGACCTCACTACTTTTTTTTCAGCTTAAATTCCCTACCAGGCCTAAAGTGAGAGTTCCTACAATTCCCATCACAAAGCCTCACACCATGAAGCCAGCTCCACGCTTAACACCAGTAAGGCCTGCTGCAGCCTCCCCCATTGTGTCAGGAGCCAGGCGGAGAAGAGTGCGCTGTAGGAAATGCAAAGCGTGTGTGCAAGGAGAATGTGGAGTCTGCCACTACTGCAGGGACATGAAGAAATTTGGTGGGCCTGGACGAATGAAGCAATCCTGTGTCCTCCGACAGTGCTTAGCAGTAAGTGAGCTGGGTAAAAACTTTGCAGGGAATGGTATTGGTGCCAGAGAAATTGTGTATATGTAAAGTAAGGGAGACTCAGCTAAGATGGGTTTAGAAAGAAGTTACCTTAATAAGAAAAGACAAGCCAGCCAAGAGTGAATTAATTGCCTCTGATGCTGTAGTTCCTAGGCAGTTAAGTCTTTGTCAGTCATTTCTGCACCAAAACCCCCTCTGCTTACTACCTTGTCTTTGTACATCCCAAGTGAACCAAATCTCCTATCTTCATTAAAAGGGACTATGAAATTTAAAGGTTCAAAATGTGGTCTTCTGATCTTTGTCTTCTTGTAGCCCAGACTGCCTCATTCAGTTACGTGTTCTCTCTGTGGAGAAGTAGATCAGAATGAAGAGACACAGGACTTCGAAAAGAAACTCATGGAATGCTGCATCTGCAACGAGATCGTTCATCCTGGCTGCCTCCAGGTAAATAGTCGCCTAAAGGCCCTTGACAAGAGAGTGGAGTACCTGTCAATAGAGGCTGTTACTATCCCTACTATGGAGTTTCAGCTGCCTAGTCACAGAGGAGAACAGTAGTAGCCCATTGTTCAGGTGTCTCCTGTGTATCAGACTGTCTAATAATTTTTAAGGAGAGAATGGTATACAAAATAGACCATGGGACATGTCCCAGAGGGCCCTGGACAGTGTGTTGGAAGTCTCCAGGCCACTGTAATGAAACTTGTAATGAAGACGTGCTTGAGGATGCTTCAAGCTTCTAGGGGTGTCTGCTACATCCCTCATTGTATATAAGCTTAAAGGGTTGGTGGCACAGGTGGTTGGGGTGGGGGTTGGTTAGAAGCAACCTCAAAGGTGGAATCATATGATAGGGCTTAAATTATATATTCCTAAAGTGCCCCAGGTGGAACATGCCTGTGAAATTGGATCTGTCAAATTTAGGTCTCAGGTACATGAGTGACTGACATGACATGCCTGTATTCCAGTTACTCTGAGGGAAAAAAATACCTTTAGTTTGAAATCAGCTTTGGTAACATAGTAAGTAAGACCACCACCACCCCCATCTCAAAGGTGGGTAGGTTGTTGGGTGGGTGTGTGCATATGCTTTTATATTGAGACATTCTCCCTGTGTAGTTCTGGCTCATTCAGAACTCAGTTTGTAAATTAGGCTGCCCTTAAATTTACTGAGATAATCCTGCCTCTGTCTCCCAAGTGTTGAATTACAAGCAAATGCCACTGTGTCTAGCCATAAACACTTTGAACTTAGTCCTTACCACAAACCAGGGTTTGTGTTATTATATGTCAAGCAATTGAGTTGATACCTTATTGCATGAATTTACATTTTTACAGTTGAGAACACTGAACTACGAAATATTGATCTCTGAATCCCATTAATTTACCCAAATAGCAAGGTCAGGTCTGGTTCATTAACATGGGATATTTAGGAGAAGAAACTCAAATCTAAACTGGCCCAGACCCTGAAAAGTCTCTTCAGGGAGCCTAGCTTTGGTCAAGCAGCCAAGAATCAAGGTGGCTGAAAGTCAGTGTTAGCACTGTTTGTTGCTCATTAGCTCTTAGTCTTTAATTCCCCATGTAGACCCCATGTTTAGAAATGGATGAGTCTTCAATTTTTTCCTGTTTTACTGTGTAATGTAGGAGGCAGAAGAAACTAATTTTTTAAACCATCTCTATCTTGCCTATAGATGGATGGAGAGGGGTTGCTTAACGAGGAATTGCCAAATTGCTGGGAGTGTCCAAAGTGTTATCAGGAAGACAGCTCGGAAAAAGCCCAGGTAAGGGAAATGTTCAGTCTGGTAGGTTGCTGTGCACTGGCCTTTACAATTTGTATCCAAGGGCTTTCTCTGACCCAAGATTATTTTGGTTTTGTTTATTTGACATTTTTATCCTCCCATTTTGGTTATTCCCTTTCCCCCTTCAGTTTGTTGGGGTTTTGTTTGTTTGTTTGTTTTGCTTTTGTATTTTTGTTTTGTCGTTAGTTTTGATTTTTATATTACTAAATAACTGTTGGGAGTCCTGATGTCCTTTTTATTCTTTAGGGTAGAAAGGCAGGAACCATCCCTGGGCTATTGAGTTGGAGAATTAGGTATGCAACTTTATCCTGAGGAATGTAACTAGAGGGGAGCCAGCCGTGGCCTGTGGTGCTGCTACTTACTGGATTCATATACTAGAGTTTCCAGTTAAGCAGGTTTACCTTTTTTTTTTTTTTTTTTTTTTTTGGTCAACTTTAGTTCTTTGTCCTTACTTGCCCCACTCACCCAAATGTGCAATTCAGAAGCAGCCATTCTACGAGAGTGGAGACCAGCTTCATGACCTTAGCCCAGGACAGCTAAGGTTGTTGCCCTAATGGTCACCAGCAGCATCAGTATGCCAAAAGGACTCTGGTTACTCAAGCTGGCAAGGATAGATCTGCTAAGAGCACAGACCCAGGAGATGGTTGTCTCCTGTCAGTTCAAGGACCCTGTACAGGCATGAGGAAGAAGCCTAAAGGAAATTGCTTATCTTCTTAATTTCTTCCACTTGGGCTCTGGGGCAGTTGAATTTTTAGTTAAGATTTCTTGTTTGCTATTTTGAGACAAACTCTGTGTAACTTTGGCTGGTCTGGAACTCAGTTCAACTATGTAGATCAGCCTGCCATTCGAAGAGATCTGCCTCTGCCTCCCCAGTGCTGATGGTGTGTGTACCATGCATGCCTAGCCAGTTGAAAAATTTTTGAGAATGAGGGTTAGTGGAGATGACTACTACCAGAGTTCTCATTCTACATTCTTGGACTAGCAACTTTTTAATTTGTCTTTACTGGTGCTGTTAAGAATGGCAGATGCTGTGGTTTTGCTACATTTTAATATTCTGTGCAAAATAGCCTCCAGTACAAAGATGGTCATTGCCTCAATATTAACCAAGAGTGTAAAGAACAAAAGAAACACAGACCAAGAGTGTTGTTGGTGATGGGATATCTCCTTATGGAAAACCTGACTTACTAATAGGATATTTAGTGCATATGTTGACTGAGTCTCAGCATAGCCAAGGGTAGTCCCAGGAAAGGAGACGTTTCTGGAAAGCACAGGTATTACAGGATGAGGTCTAGGCCTTGCAGGATTCTTCACCCATAATCATAATGAGGTCTCTACAGTGGCATGGCTCCTGACACCAAACTGGATTGAGATACTGCAGAGTTTACACAAGTGGTAGAATTGTAATGCTAAAATAGCCTTTATACCAAAGAGTTACCCAAAATTTGAGTTGCAATGAAAATGATAGAATGTAGAATCAAGGAGCCTTGTATTCTAGATTTTATTTCTTTGTACACGGCCACAAACCTTTCTTGGCAGTCTGAATCACCAGCTTTGAGGAAACAGCCCCCTTAGGCAGCAGTGGCCTGGCTTCTCTCAGGTCTACTTATTATTTTAAAGGGTTTAGGGAAAAAAAAGCATTGGTGTTTCTTTTCTATGCATTTTGCAGAAGCGGAAAATAGAAGAGAGTGATGAAGAAGCTGTACAAGCCAAAGTCCTAAGGCCCCTGAGGAGCTGTGAGGAGCCCCTCACACCGCCGCCTCACTCACCTACTTCCATGCTGCAGCTCATCCACGACCCGGTTTCTCCCCGGGGTATGGTGACTCGGTCATCCCCTGGGGCTGGCCCCAGCGACCACCACAGTGCCAGCCGTGATGAACGCTTCAAACGGCGGCAGTTGCTGCGGCTACAAGCCACAGAGCGCACCATGGTACGGGAAAAGGAGAACAATCCCAGCGGCAAAAAGGAGCTGTCTGAAGTTGAAAAAGCCAAGATCCGGGGATCGTACCTCACTGTCACGCTACAGAGGCCCACCAAAGAGCTCCACGGGACATCCATTGTGCCCAAGCTGCAGGCCATCACGGCCTCCTCTGCCAACCTTCGCCCTAACCCCCGAGTGCTGGTGCAGCACTGCCCAGCCCGAAACCCCCAGCGTGGGGACGAGGAGGGGCTCGGGGGAGAGGAGGAGGAAGAGGAGGAGGAGGAGGAGGAAGATGACAGTGCAGAGGAGGGGGGTGCGGCCAGGCTGAATGGCCGGGGCAGTTGGGCTCAGGATGGAGACGAAAGCTGGATGCAGCGGGAGGTCTGGATGTCTGTCTTCCGCTACCTCAGCCGCAGAGAACTTTGTGAATGTATGCGAGTGTGCAAGACATGGTATAAATGGTGAGCAGGGATGCAGGGGTCAGGAACAGGGGCAGGGGGTAGGTGACAGGGCTCCTGTGTGCACCTTGATATTGGCAGGCATAAATAGACCTGCTCTTTGGGTGCTGTTAAAGATGTAGTTTGTTGTACCTGCAGATGTTAGGTGAATTGGAGCCTTTGCCTCTTCTGCCTGCCCTTTGTTTCCCTGTCTCAGCTTGGGGGAAGGGAACCAATTTAAGGGATGGATTTGTACAATTTGTGCTAAAACTTAGGGTCTTATAGGTTGTAAGCTTGTCTTCCCTCCCCTGACTTACCATTTGCTGGTGAAGAGTCTGTGACAAGCTATGATTGCACCAAGAGGAGTGGGCAAACTTTCCAAAATGAATTTGAAGATGCTCCTAATATTCCAGTTCTAGTACTCTGGTTTCCCCTTCAGTGTTAGCTTCCAGTTTTAATTATCCCCCAAACTTGAATTATTCCTTTATTCAACAAGCAGAGCCCAGTCCTGAAGCTGAGACTTAATTATCTTTCCTAATGGAACATTACTCCTCCAGTTCAACAGACATTTAGTGGGAAATTCCCTAGAGCTAATGAATGGAGAGATTGCTATGGAGCATTGTGAGGTTTTCTATAAGGCTGTATAATTTTTATTTTGGTTACACAGTATTACTATTGTTCCCAAAACTTGGCATCTTGACTAGCAGTATATGTCTGGAAACTTGTCAGAGTATGTTAACACCAGAGTGTGGTGTTACATGTATGATACCAGCATTCAAGAGACACAGGAAGATCTACAGTTTGGGGTGAGCAAAGGTTGTGTAGCTCCAGACCAATCTGTGCTAAAGCATGAGAAGAAAAGAAAAGCAGATCCCCAGGCCTACTAAATCAGAGCCTCTGGGATGGGTCTAGCAGTGTACTGTGAGATGTAATATGTTTGTTTGTTTGTTTGTTTGTTTGTTTTATTTAAGGACTCCTACCATCCACATTTGGTGTGCTATCAGATTTTTGTCAATTGTAATACCTTTGCCAGTACAAATCTTACTTTTTGACTTAGAATTTATGTGATCTACCCAGATTATGTTAATTTGTTTTTGTCAAGCAAGTAGGCTTCCTAGTCTCTGATCCTTGGTTTCCAGGCTAAGGTATATAAGACTCCCAATACATATTTCCTTGAGTCCTGCAAGGCAGGCTGAGCTCAGGGGTAGAGACAATAACATTATAGAGTGTGGTGGAGAGGCTTCTCAGTTTTGGATGGACTGGCTAGATGTTAAGCTAGCAGGGAATCAAATGCCTGAGGGTGGAAGAGAGCTGTCTGGACTGATACAGAGCTGCACTTGCCCTGAGACAGTAATGGGCTCAAGGCAAGATTGGGTGATGGGTA
The DNA here is from genome assembly GCF_011762505.2 of Arvicanthis niloticus. NCBI lineage: Eukaryota > Metazoa > Chordata > Mammalia > Rodentia > Muridae > Arvicanthis > Arvicanthis niloticus. The sequence goes on along the minus strand of NC_047658.1, from coordinate 112,811,789 downwards.
GCATCCTTCATCTCCTTTAGCTCTCTGTAACTATAACTAACAAGGGAAAAAAGCAAGCTAAGAAATTCTAGGCAGTAAGAAGTCAAAATCTTAAAACCAAGTTAAAGATTAAAGTCAATTTCTAAAAATTGTTTAAATGTTTCTGTACACTGTATAATAGGAACCATACCATTTTAGTACAAAGGAAGAGAATATAGGATACTGTTGTGTAGACTTGCCAAACCATGCCCAACCTAGCCTTGATTTGCCAAGTGTCTAGTTATTTTAAGGGGGAGGGGCAGTTTTTGCCTGACTCTGAGGTAAAAAAAAAAGGTGACAATGATTTCTGGTTTTCATAAGAGAACTTAGAAGAATGACCTTCAGGTATTGAACCTTTACCAGAAACCTTGTAGCAGGGTGCCTTGGGGAGCATCTTTGACAGGAATATCAAGTTAGTTAAATTTTTTCCCCTCTTACAGGTGCTGTGATAAACGACTTTGGACAAAAATTGACTTGAGTAGGTGTAAGGCCATCGTACCCCAAGCTCTCAGTGGCATCATCAAGCGGCAGCCAGTGAGCCTCGACCTTAGTTGGACTAACATCTCCAAAAAGCAGCTGACTTGGCTGGTCAATAGGCTGCCAGGTAGGTGAACAGCCAGACCTGCTACTATCCTAGGGCCCAGAGGACCAGCAGGAAACACTATAAGCTATTATCAGTACTGCTTAGAACTGATGCAGTACAGTTTGGGGAAGTAGTCCTGTACCATGGCTGGCCATTGTGACTGCCAGTATGTAAGGCATTACTGGATTGGTGACTACATTAGATACAGAGAGAATGAGGTTAGGTTGCTGCTGCCAGCCCTGCACATTTCCTGAGCATAGAAGAGGAAATTTGAGTCAGATTTTGCTTTCATTAGCTCTTTGTTAGCCCTTCAGCATCTTAAGGTCTTGGAAAGACAAAAGCTACACAGCATCTAATGCTTTAGTAGAAACTTAGTGACCGGGTCTTTATTTTCCTTCTTTTCATGTGTATGAATGTAGGCGAGTGTGCATTTTATATACTAGGGACCTTCTACTTCAAAAGTTGAGGCAGGGTCTATCAGGCACCACGGAATTTGCATCTGATATGGCTAGTCTTACTATCCAGCTTGTGAAGATCCCCTGTTCTTCCTTTCAATGCTGTAATTACTGGCAGGATGCCACATCCACCTGGCATTATATGGTTTCTGGGGATATGAATTCTGGTCTTTTCAGTGAATGTAAATACTTATAATTTCTTAGCCATCTCCCTAAAGTGCCTGGCAGTTGTGCGTGTGTGTGTGTGTGTGTATTGTTTCAAGATGGTCTCATTTTGTGGCCTTGATCTCTTCAGAACTCAAAAGAGATCAGCCTTCCTATTGTTTCTGAGTGCTGGGTTTGAGTGTGTGCCACCACACTCAATTCCAGCATTTGGGTTTTTTGTTGTGTTTGTGTGTCTGTTTGTCTTTTCCAGACAGCGTTTCTCTGTGTAGCTGTCCAGGAACTCACTCTGTAGACTAGGTTTTCTGCCTGTCTCTGCCTCCTGAATGCTGGAATTAAAGGTGTGGGATACTACCATCTGGTGTTCCAGATTGGTTTTAACACCAAAGTAAAAGTTATAAATTGGAGGCTTTGACACCATGAGAATCTTTAGACTTGGATACTAGATTAGAACATAGTCCTCTCCCAATAGGCTAGAGATCCATTCGTTTTGCTCAGAACATCTGGTAACTGAGGATTGGAATTCTTTATAAGTAGAGTATGTTGTACGTCTTTTTCCATTTGTTGCAGGATTAAAAGACCTCCTCCTAGCAGGCTGTTCCTGGTCTGCAGTATCTGCCCTCAGCACCTCCAGCTGCCCCCTTCTCAGGACCCTTGATCTTCGGTGGGCAGTAGGAATTAAAGACCCACAAATTCGAGACTTGCTGACTCCACCCACAGATAAACCAGGTATGCTCTGGGCCTGCCTCACTTACCTGTCTTGACCTTTCTTTTTAGATGGAGCTTGAAACTTAAGGTCTCAGAATTAAACTATGAAAGAGTGGAAGTATATAAGGCTAAAATGCAGTGGCAGTCCATGTATAAGAGCTGGCTGTGTACAAGCAAATAACTCGGCAAACAAACAGGAAAAAGTAATGCTGGATGTTACCAGAGTCAGGACTGTGAGGAAAGAGGACCCGTTCCACACATCACTTTGGAAGTGAGGCTACACTCTGGCACTAAGAAGACTGAAAACTTGTTTCCTAGAAACATCCCTATACTTTGTTCACTCCCTACTGGGAAGGGTTGAGTGTGGGCACTTCTACTTAACCCTGTCAAGGGGGTCCTAACCAGTGCATAGCTGCTGCCACTTGGGCTTTAGTAGAGAATTCAAAGTTTTGATCTAAGTTTTTTTCTTGCCTGTACAGGTCAAGACAATCGAAGCAAACTCCGGAACATGACTGACTTCCGGCTGGCAGGCCTTGACATCACAGATGCTACTCTCCGACTCATCATTCGCCACATGCCCCTTTTGTCTCGACTTGACCTCAGTCACTGCAGCCACCTTACAGATCAGTCCTCCAACCTACTAACTGCTGTGGGGTCTTCCACTCGATACTCCCTTACAGAGCTCAATATGGCAGGTATGCTGTCTTTGTTTATATGAGGTGATGTCCCTGATTTCTGAACCATGTCCGTATCTGCATGGGGATAGAGAGCTGGGTCATAAACATCTGTGACTCTAGTGCCTAAGGATCTGACTGACACTATCTAATGTCAGCATGCACGCACATGAATACAAAACAACTTTTTTTTTTTTTTTTTTTTTTTTTTTTTTTTAGATTTGCAGCTGGGCATGGTGACAAACACCTTTAATCCCAGTGTTTTGGAAGCAGTGGAAGGTAGATTTCTTGAGTTTGAAGTCAACCAGGGCTATGAGTGAGATCCTGCCTCAAAAAAAAATACATAGAATAAATTTTAAAAATTTATGTCTGGCCAGTTGTGATGGCAGACACCTTTTTTAATCCAGCACTTGAGATGCAGATGTAGGCATATCTCTGTAAGATCAAGGCCAGCCAGAACTTCATAGAGAGACTTTCTCAAAATCAGAAAGTTGTATCTACATGAGAATAAGAGACTTTTTTTCTATTCTTTTTCTAACCAAAGAGCTCTGAGGTGGGAAGTAAACTCAGGTGCCTGCATGTTTGGCTGCTGTCCAGCTGTAGTTTGGTCAGCCAAATGGCCCTCATGCTGCTCACTTGCCTATGGTCCTTAGAGGCAGGCAGTAAGAGGCCACAGTACTAATGGCAACCCTGGTATCTCTGCATGGTGACAGAAAGAACACTGAGAAGGATACTGAGATAACAGAGTAGCAGAAATGGGCCTCTGTGGCTGTTTGTGATCTCTGTGATCTTTGTTCTCTCGGCCATGTTGCCTACAGGTTGCAATAAATTGACAGACCAGACCCTGTTCTTCCTAAGGCGAATTGCTAATGTCACCTTGATTGACCTTCGAGGATGCAAACAGATCACAAGAAAAGCCTGTGAGCACTTCATCTCAGACTTGTCCATCAACAGCCTCTACTGCCTGTCTGATGAGAAACTGATTCAGAAGATTAGCTAAGACATGCTTAGCCCGGACTGAACAGGAAAATCTTCCCCTGCCTTCCCACCAAGGAGAGTCTCTCCCTGACCCTGCGCAGGCTCTGAAGCCAACGACACATTCCCTCTCTGCTCTCTTTTCTCTGAGCCCTTCTCCCACAGGTGGGGCAGAGAGGTTGGTGGACACCAAGGTTATTGCCTGCTCTTCTCCCTCCCAAGGAAAAGAGAGGAGAGGTTGATCAAGGAGAAAGCACAGGCTGTGCTATCCCAGTACCTGCTTGCTTGCTTGTCTGCCAGCTAGGAAGCTGGGCTCTCAGTTTGGGGGAATTTGTGCATCTTTCACCTGCACTGGGCCAAGAACCCTCCCTTCTCACCCATAGTCCCCAGCAGTGCCTGGTTCTGAGCAAACTCTAGGGAGGAAAGCGTCCTTGCCTCCATGGCCAGATTCTCCTCATGGTGTCCGTTGCGCATCTCTCCTCCGTTAAACTCTCCCGGCTTCTGCAGGAAGAGCCAACGGCTCTAGAAACACCAGGCCTGGCAGGTCTCAATGGTGCTGTGAGTTGTCTGAAGCTTTGTTCCATGTCTGTGATAGCCCTTTTTTCTTGTCCCTGAGCTTGATGCTGTCTAACACTCATTCATATAATACAGTCCCCATTCTGCCATCACCTCCTAAACTTTTCCACTAGTCACCCACTTGCCCATTGTTGCACTTACTTGGGGTTATCAAAAGCTCTTTGGAGGAGCTGGGACTCTGCCCCCAGAAATGCCCATATCATTGCTACCCAGGCATATTCTAAGACAGGCATCATTACCCCTTCCTTCCCATTGCTGCCCACCAACTGCCCTTTTCCATTTGTCCTTTTTCCTGCCTGAGCAGGGCTTTTCCAGAATTTGTGTCCTCAGAAAGAAGGAGCAGCATGTTTCTCCAGGTGGGGGAAACGGGAGACTGCTCAAATCCCCACCTGCCTCCAAGCCAGGCTTTTCTGGGCTCTGGTTTAGCATGGCCCTCTGAGCCCAGGCCTGTGTATAACCTAGCAGCTCACTGACCTGGTGCCTTTTAAGGGGAGTCCTGATTGAAAACCTACCCTCTGCCTGCAACCTTGGAAGTGTGTGTGCATGTGCCTCTGTGTGTGTGTGAGTAAGTGTGCTGCACATACGTGCAGGGAAGGAGGGGAGCGTGATGTCTCCCACTCCTCCATTGCCCTTCTAAAAGCCCCATCAGCTGCCCCCTTTTACTTTGCATTGAACGGCCTGTCCAAAGATCCTCTCTCTAGGGCAGCAGAGAGCTTTTTGCACTTTAAAAAAAAAAAAAAGAAGAAAGAAAAAAGAAAAGGAAAGAAAGAAAGAAAGAAAGAAGGAAAGAAAGAAAGAAGGAAAGAAAGAAAGAAAGAAAAAAGGAAGAAGAAAGCGGTCGGAGCTATTCTGGGTCAATATTTAGAGTATGAGGAGATGCTCAGCAGAGGCCTGTGGCCAGAGTTTGTCAGTGAGACATGCAAATTTGCACTCTGCTCCCCATCTATAGGAGATTGATAATTGATAGCACAGCCTTGCCCCGCCTTCTCTTAACCTGAAACATACCCCTTCCAACTTCCCACCCCATTTCCTGTAATCTAGCCTCAGACTTTCCTAAACTCCATCAAAAGGGGACAGATCCCGGGCACCATTTGAGTTTGAAGTGTGACCGCCCAAGGAGAGATGCTAACTGTACCCTTGCCACTGCCAAAGCAATAGAGGCAGAAGTGTCCCCTCTGCCACTCACCCAGCTTTGACCCTGGCAGTAACCAGACTTTTTCCAGGAAAACTGGGTTTCTAGCAAGGGGTGGCATTGTTTCTTCCAATCTACTGATTTCTCTTGGCTGCACCTTAAAAACGGCAGTCTGCTCCCTTGACCCTCTGCCATTCCATTGGTCTTCGGGTCCCAAAATTCTGGGACTGAAATGTTGAGGAAACGCCAGTGACTTATTCCAGAGTGCCTCAGTTGGGGGAACTTCTGTAAAGAACCCTGGGTGTTGAGCAAAAACCTTATTAATACTATTAATGACCTATAATTAGAAGCTTCCTGACTTTTTTTTTCTTTTTGGTTGCTCCTGTGGAAATTACTAAAATTACTAAGTTTTGTTTGTTGTCTTTTTATGAAAGGGGAGGTGGAGAGACCCTTTCAGAGCAGGGATTGTGCCGGGAGAGTGCCTCTGACCTTTGGGACAGTTCATCCACAGAAATTTCTAAGCTGATGGCTTGTCTGGGCTTTGGTCTTTGCATTTGGATTTAGAAGAAACAGCGTTTTACCGCACAGAAATTTGTCGATTGAAAAGGGAGCTCAGGATGGTGGCAGATGGACTGAAGCCTTTGCTGGGTCTTACTTTTCTTTAGGACTATGAGGGAGAATGGTTTTTAGAGGTGAGAGTTGGTCCTTGCAAAAGAGAGAAGTGTCTCTGAGGACATAGAACATGCAAGTTCATAGTCCTGCATCTACTCTTAGCTGTGGTCTTGCCAGAGCCTGGCCTCAGACTGCAGGACCAGACCTCTGCCTTCATCTTTCCACGTACTGGGGCAAAAAAACCACAAAGGAAAGGAAGAAAATTATATATATATAATTATATATATATAATATAAAATCACTTGGTGATTAAAAAATAACTGCTCAATAAATAAAACTCCTAAAGTCACTATGTTTAAAGGGTTTGGTTTTTTGGGGGGGGGTGGGAAATATTGTAAATATATATTTTTTGTTGCTTATTTAGAGTCGATCTCCAATGTTGTGCTAAGATTTTTAAATTAAATGTAAGCATTAAGGGAATGAGTCTTAGGCACCAGCTGACACATTGGCATTATTCTGGGTCAGGGAAGGAAGAAAGCTAGTTGGACTTTGTTTTCTAAAAATTCCCCACTTGGTTTTAGAAAGCGCAAAGATGTCTTTCTTCTGACACTTGGGAATGGGAGATATTTGTGTAATAAAATTTTTAAAAGACAAAAAAAGAAATAGCCTCCAATGGGAAATATTTTGATTTGGTTTTCTTTTTTGTTTTTGTTTTTAAATAAAAAGACTTTAAAAACAAAAACTAACCCCTTTCTCCTTTGGTGTATGTCTATGTCTAAGATGATGTCAGAAGGTCATACAGACATGCTGGTATCTAGCTAGAACCAGGGAGTGCTGGCCCCACTCTCTGAGAATCATCTGTGGTACCAGTTTGAATACTTACTAGCTTTCTTAATGTCAGAAAGCAACACTCACTTGCTCCATGAAGTTTAACTTAAAATGTGATTGCAGGCATGTACATATACCATGGTATACCTCTGACCTGAAGAGGTCAGAGGGCAGCTTGGAGGAGTCTGCTTTTGTAACCATGTGGGGTTCTATCCCTGTAAAAGTCAGAGAGCAGCTTGGAGGCATCTGTTTTTGACACTTTTATGTATATGAGTGTTCTGTCATATTCGCATGCCAGATGAGGGCACTGATCATATTATAGATGGTTGTGAGCCACCATGTGGTTGCTGGGAATTGAACTCGGGACCTCTGGAAGAGCAGCCAGTGCTCTTAACCAGTGAGCCATCTATACAACCCCCCCCCCCCATCCCCACCCCAAAAGCAAACTTTTTAATGGATGTGGAAGTATTTTATGTGGTAAGGTTAAAGGACCTCCTTAAAAGTAAACAGACTTAGATCAGTTCCTGGGAACAGCCTTGCCATTTCTGACCTCTCAGCCCCAATAACCAAGACCAGCTTCCACACGCTGAAGTCATAGACCAGGCACCTCCTTGAGGTTAATGCCTGCTTGAAGCCTCCAGATGGCCTGTGGCTGGCATTTATCCCAACTCTAGGTTAACCATGTGACCAGATCTGTTGCTTACTCAGCCTCTAGAGAAGCACTGCCTGCTGCTAGAAATCCTCACTATCTCAGGAGGAATGAATTCTTTCTCATCCCGCTGCCCCAAGCTGGCACTCTACTGTATGCTTTAGAAACCAATGGAACACTGGTTAAGTTTCCTGAAGATGAGCTATTTGGGTGTTGGCAGAGAAGAGGGAATTGTCAGTTGTACCTCTGTTCTCATCCTTGCCACCAGAGTGAAAGCCACCACTGTTTATTTAGGATTTCAATCAGCCACAGCCTCTAGTCCAGAGCTTCTTAACCTGTGGGTTGCAATCCCATCGGTAGCCTAAAAAACATTTACATTATGACTCATAACAATAGCAAAGTCACTGTTTTGAAGCAGCAACAAAAAACAGTTTTATGGTTTGGGGTCACCACAACATGAGGGCTGTATTAAAGGGGTGCAGATTTAGGATGGTTGAGAACCACTGCTTCAGTCCAGCTCAGGAGCAAGAGCATTTCAGTGACTGACCCAGGTGCTACATCATGCTTAAAACTCATATTGAAGGGCTAGGAGTGGTGCTTGCATGCCAGCCTGGTCTGTAGAGTGATTCCCGGACAGCCAGGGCTACACAGAGAAACCCTATCTTTTAAAAAAAAAAAAAATATATATATATATATATATATATATTTTTTTTTTTTTTTTAAATTAAGGTTTTTTGTTTTGTTTTTGAAGAGTCTCTTTATGTAGCTTTGGCGATTCTAGAACCCTTATGTAGACCAGGCTGGCCTCAAACTCAGGTCCACCTGCCTCTACTTTCCCAAGTGCTGGGATTAAGAGTATGAACCAGTATAACCAGCTAATTCGTGTGTGTATGCATTTCTTGCATATATTCTGTACTTTATGGATGTTTGGTGTCCATAGAGGCCAAAGAAGAATCAGACCCCTGGAACTGGAGTTAGAAATGTAAGCTGTCACATGCATGCTAGGAATTAAACCTAGGCCTCCAGGAAGAATAACCAGTGCTCTTAACTGCTGGGCCATATCACCAACACCTGATTTCTGATTTTTAGTTATGTGTATTATGTATGTGGATGAGTATGGTTTGTGCACAAGGGCAATGCCCTCCAGCCAGAAGAAAGCATTGGATCTGGAACTGGGATTATGGGAGTTTGTGGACCAGTGGACTTGGATGCTGGGAATCCAGTTCTAGACCTTTGTAAGAAATATGCGCTCTTAACCACTGAGCCATCTATCCAGCTCAGAGCCTCCCATTTGTGTGTATGTGTGTGCATGCGCTCGGGTGTGCATTCCTCACAGCTGGAAGGAGGTATATGTGCCTGTGTGCTTTGGACCCAGAAGATGACATCACATTCCTTGGAGCTGGAGTTACAGGCATTTACAAGGCTTACTAGGTACTGGAATGTAAACTAGGACCCCATGATTATATAGTAAGTGATATTAGCCAATGAAACCATCTTTCTATTTTATTTGCAGAGGGCCCTTCAAATGATGTATTTGGGGGTTGGGATGATCCCTGTTCCCTCAGGCCAACTTTGCTAAGTGTAGCTTGGATATTGGCTGCTTTATACTCTCTAGATGCAGAATTCTTCCTCTTTTCTATGTATTTCCAGGCCACAGATATAGTCCAAACCAGTACAGAAGCTGGAAGCCAGAGAGAGCACTAGGCCTGATCTGGTCCCCTACCTTTCCCTATCCTGTCACTCCCTCTCTAGAGGCTGAGTGCAGAGATTGCTGACTGTTGACTCCTGTGAGCCAGGAGGGAAGACAGTAATGCACCTTGAGAGACCCAGAAAAGGAAAAATAACAGGTAGAGGGCAGAAGAGAAGTGAGACAAAAGATTTGAGAGGATGGCTGGAGACAAATAAGACAGAAGCTCCAACTGGTGGCAGTCAGCAGGCTAAGATTCTACCCTACCCCAGAGCTTTGCACATCATTTTGTTCACCAATGCTGGCTCAGAAAGAGTAAGAAACTTGAGGAAGGCACTGGACAGGGTTAAAAGAAGATAGCGCTTAGATCCAGCCATACAACACATTGACAGCACTGTTCATCATTGAAGGAAGCCGGAATAGGAACTCAAACAGGGTAGGAACTTAGAGGCAGGAACTGATGCAGAGGCCATAGAAGAGTGCTGCTGATTGGCTTGCTCAGCTTGCTCAGCTTGCTCAGCCTGCTTTCTTATAGAACTCAGGACCAGCTCAGGGATGGAACCACCCACAATGCTGGGCCCTCCTCTATCAATAACAACTTAAGAAAATGCCTTACAGCTGGATCTTATAAAGGCATTTTCTCAAGATTTCCTCTCTTCGCCGGGCAGTGGTGGCTCACGCCTCTAATCCCAGCACTTGGGAGACAGAGGCAGGCAGATTTAGTTCGAGGCCAGCCTGGTCTACAGAGTGAGTTCCAGGACAGCCAGGGCTACACAGAGAAACCCTGTCTCGAAAAACCAAAAAAAAAAATAAATAAATAAATTCCTCTTTTCAGATAACTATACTTTGTGTCAAGTTGACATAAGACCAGTTAGCAACCCCCCAGTGGTAGCATACCTTTTTGCCAATCACTACTGGGGAGGTAAAAGAATAATGCTCTATGTGAGTTCAAGGATAACCTGCTACATAGTGAGTTCCAGTCTAGACATGAGGCAACATAATAAGACCCTTTAAAATACACACACACACACACACACACACACACACACACATGAATTCTCAGTGCTAGATCACTTGCCTAACATGTGAAAGGTCCTAAATTATTTATTTCATGTGTATATATGTTTTGCCTGCATTATGTATGTGTACCGTGAGTGCCTGGTGCTTGTGGAGGTCAGAAAATGGTATTAAGTTCCTGCAGTTACAGAAAGTTGTAGACTGCTATGTGGATGCTAGCAATCAAATCCAGGTCCTCTGAAAGACTGCAGTGAGTGCTCTTAACCACTGAGCTATCTCTCCAGCACTGAAATGTCCTGAATTCTATCCCCTGAACTGGAGGAGAAGGGAGGTAGTAATTAGTTCCCAACTCTGGGAAAGTAGAAACAGGAAAATTGTCACACAAATTCGAGGCCAACCCGAGTTGTATGCTGGCCATGAGGGATGCGGCACTGACTAGCACAAATAGGAACATAAATGTTCAGAAAACAGCAGGCTGAGCAAGAGCCTGCCATATGGAGAAGTGGACAGTCCAGCTTAGGCTGGAGAGGTAGATAGTATAACAAATTTGTTCAAGAGACAGAGAGGATAGAGAGCAGAAAAGTGGAGGGTACCTAACTGTGAGATGCATAGGCCAGGCAGGGCTGTTAAGTCTTACAGGCCACTAGAAGCAGATGGGCATTATCCTAGGCCCTAGACCAATCAAGGTAGAGTTTAATTCAAGCAGTGAAAGCCTCAATGGAGAGACAGGGAGCCTAAAAGAAGCCACTGTGCTTCACAGGTGGTGCTGGTGCATTTATGGGGATCAGAGAGGTAAGGAGTTGAACACTGGAAGATAGAGGCTTCAAGGGGAGGGGGGAGCAGGTTAGAGTGGTGGGATCAGGAGCTCAGTGTGGACTGAGTTTTCAACACGTATGATCATCCTGAGCAGACATAGTGTTCCTTTCCTCTTGGCACTGCCAGCATCCTGACCCAATCCAGCACAATCTGGATATGTGACATGGTTTGTAGAAAAAAGGAAATGATTGAAACTGGCCTGAAAGGTCAAGTTTACAATCGACCTTCCTTCTAGACACCACCAGGGGGCAGCACCATCTCAAAGACCAGCCTTAGCCAGCTAGGCCTCCTCACACTATCTGGTCCCCTGGCTGACTGAAACTGTTTTCTCAGATCTTAAGAATTCATGAAGGATGCCCTGGAGACCTGTCCCTGGAAACAAGGTCTGGCTGGGACAGTAGGTAGGGCTGTGGGTGGGATGGCCCACCTGGGTTTCCAGGTAGTGAAGGGAAAGGATGGCGGGCATTTCCAAACCCACACTCAGACTCTGGTCTGACAAGTTCTTCAGGCAGATTTTTTTTTTTTTTTTTTTTAAATAGGAACTATTCCAGAAAACCCAGGCCAGGGTGGGGCTGTGCTCACAAGCCCAGTCTTAGAGAGTCAGGGCAGTGCTTGAGGGAAGGTCAGAGTCACTGGTTCTACTGGAGCTGCTAACCCTGTTCTGCTTCAAATTTCATGTGTTCAGGAGTGTGGTCACTCATTCATTCAGTCATCAAACATCGATGCCTGTCTGAGTCTGGGCTTGAGATGGACCCAGCAGGGCAAGAGATGAGCCAGGAACAGTGGAGAGATGATTCCATTGGTAAAGTGCTTGCCGTACAAGCATGAGAATCTTACTTCAATTCCTCATACCCTCATAAAAACCCTATCACAGTGATACAGTTATGGTCCCAGCACCGGAGTGGTGGGGATAAATGGTTTATGAGACTTCATGTCCCATTTGAGAGACTCTGTCTCAAAATAAAAGAATTAGGTGGTTGGAGAGACGGCTCAGCAGTTAAGTGTTAAGAACATGAACCTGTTCCCACAGCAGGCAGCTCACAAATTCCTGTAACTCCAGCTTCAGGGGATCCAGCATCCTGTTCTTGATTCTGCAGGCACCTGCACTCATGCGTACACCCCCACAGTCAGTCATGCTTACATGTGAACACATACACACACATGCACACACACATGCACATGTGCGTGCACACACACACAACTTTTTAATTAAAAATAACCTTAAGGGGCTGGAGAGATGGCTCAGTAGTTAAGAGCACTGACTGCTCTTCCAAAGGACCTGGGTTCAGTTCCCGACCCCACACAGCAGCTCACTGTAATTCCAGCTTCAGAAGTTCTGACACCTTCACACAGATACACATACAGGCAAAACATCAATTCCACATAAAAATAAATGAGAAGATTTAAAAGATTTATTTAAGGGGCTGGAGACATGGCAGAGCAGTTATGAGCACTGGCTGCTCTTCCAGAGGACCCATGTTCAATTCCCAGCACCCACATGGCAGCTTACAACTGTCTGTAACTCTAATTCCAAGGGATCCGACACCCTCACACAGACATACATGCAGGCAAAACACCAATCAATGAATAATAAAAAATTCATTTTGATTAATTATAAAAATGAATAAATTTTCAAAAAAGATTTATGTAAAAAATAATCTTAAAATTAATTAAAATGAGTATAGAGGTGGCTCCTAAAAAATTATATATACAATTGACCAGACCTCTACAAAGACACATACCTGCACATAACATGCACTCATACTCACATAATTATGCATACATACTTGTGACATATCTATTCATATGCACAATTGAGAGAGATGAACCATGGAGCATCAGTTACACAGTTATGGTCCCAGCACTGGAGTAGTGGGGAAGTCAGTGGGTATCTCTCCTCATATATCAACATTTCTGACATTCAGGTGCAGAGATGTAATAATGTAATGTCTGCCTTCCCTCAATTCAAAATTTACAATAATGACTGTTTTGATTGATGATGGTTTTAAGTGAGAGCAATAGGGCCTAGTAGTGTTAGATGTGGAACGGAACATGTATACAGTTGGGGTAGGAGGTCTGAAAGGATAAGCAGGATTGGTTAGGGAAGAAGACACAAAAAGGGGCTTCCAGGTCCATGGAAAAGCAGAAGCCAAAAGCAAAAAACTAACAATGAGAAAAGAGACTCCTGGGGATGGTGGGAACCAAGCTAAAGAGGGCGTTCATCCACCATTCATGCCTCAGCCTGAGAGACTTTCACCAGCCTGGTGGTGGTGGTGGTACATGCACTCAGGAGGCAGAGGCAGGCAAACTCTGTGAGTTCGAGGCCAGCCTGGTCTGCAGAGCAAATTTCAGCACAGCCACAGCTACATAGAGAAACCCTGTCTCAAAAATGAGTGAGAGAGAGAGAGAGAGAGAGAGAGAGAGAGAGAGAGAGAGAGAGAGACTGTTTACCTAGGCCAGGCACTAGGGTAGAGCTCTATAAGTTCAGGGCTAGCCTGGTTTATATAGTAAGTTCCAAGCCAAAGGCTATATAGTGAGACTCTATTTCGAAAAAGCAAAATACAAGTTACTGTTCATTCACCCAACCTGGCTTGGGCAGCAGAAAATTGAGGTCCAAAATGCCCTCTTAAGATTTTACACTTTTGACAGGTGGTGGTGGCTCATACCTTTAATCCTAGCACTTGGGAGGTATAGGCAAGTGAATCTCTGAGTTCAAGTTCAAGACCAGCCTGGTCTACAGATTGAGTTCCAAGATAGCCAGGGCTACACAAGGAAACCCTGTCTCGAAAAATCAAATCAAACCAAACAAGACTTGACAGTCTCAACTAAGTATAGTGCCGCACACCTTTGACCCCAGCACTTGGGAGACAAAGGCAAGCAGGTTTCTGAGTTCAAGGTCATCCTGGTCTACAGAGTGAGTTCCAGGGCAGCCAGGACTACACAGAAAAACCTTCTCTGGAAAAACCCAAACCAGAAACAAAAACAAGACTTTTCAACAAGACTTGGTAGCTCTGGGGGACTAGACAGTTGTTGTTTGGCCTTAAATGGACAGTAATTCCATTAGATCTAGACTTGGGGACAGCACAGCCATTCTGGTCAGAGCCTGCATCAGCAAGGCAGTGGTTATGGGAATCCTGAGAGATGGATAGGTCAGGGGATTCTCAGGAGGCCGTAGTGGTGATGTAATGGTGACATAGGAAAGGGTAGGTAGAGGCAGGGGTGGGGCAAGGCAGTCTGGGTTTTGACTTGGCTGTCTAGGGATGTCATCCACTGACAAACCCCCCCCCCCATATGATTTGTTTTCATCCGAAGTAGCCAAGAAGTCAAGGAAGTGGGGGCACTCATTTTGCTGGACATGAATTGACAGGAGAATCTGGTTCTAAGAATCTGAGACTAAAGTGGGAAGGAGTGTCCTGGCAGCTTGGAAAGCAAAGAGGTGCTCTAGAGAGGTGTGTGGTCTAAATCGCTTTAATTCATTTGCTTAAGACTGGGTCTCACTATATAGCCCTGGTTGGCTTTGACTTTACAGAAATACACCTGCTTTTGCTTCCCATGTGCTGGCCAGATAGAGTAGGCAGGAGTTGGCTAAGGAAGAAGGCACAGGAGGACTCAGTGGGTAAACCACTTGCCACCAAGCCTAAGGACCTGGAGTTCCATCCCTAGGGGCTCATGTGGTAAAAAGAGAGAGCTAATTATCAAATTGTCTGTCCCCTAACCTCCATATGTGCATACACAATCAATCAATCAATCAATCAATCAATCAATCCAGCCCTCATCAGAGTGTGGTTTGATAAACTACGCCTTTAATACATTTCAGCACTTGGGAGGCAGAGGCAAGCAGATCTCTGTGAATTAGTGGACTGCCTGGTCTTCATAGTGAGTTACAGACTAGCCAAGGCTATACGGGATACCCCCTCTAAAATAACAACAACAACAGATGTTCATCCCAAGGTCTGAGTCTGGGGTCCTGTTGGTAGTTTGAAGTCAGGATTGTCATCCAAGGTCTAGGGTTAGATCAGGAGTCAGGGGTGGTTCTGAGAGAATGTTCAGAAATTTAGGTATGGGATCTTGGTCAGTGTTAGGATTCTTGTTATGATCCACGGTCTTGAGTCAACGCCCTAATAGGAGCGTGGAGTCTGGCATCCTGAGATGGGATCCGAGTTTGTGGTCATGGCTTGGGGTCTGGGGTCGTCCTGGAGTCCTTGGTGCAAGTCTCAGGTAACAGACCAGGACTGAGACCCGTGTCCCGGACCCGAGCGATGCGGCCTCTAGGGGGCGCTGCCGCCTGCCCGCCCGCCGCCCGCCCGGCTCGGCCCCTCGGCGGCTCGCTGGCGCTGTGCGCGGCAGGCGGGGCCGGAGGCGGCGGCGGCAGCTCCGGGGCGCGGGCGGGCGGGTGGTGGTGGTGGTGGCGGCGGCGGCGGCGGCGCCCCGACTGCAGTCCCGGCGGGAGCGGAGCGCGAGCCGGGCCGGGCCCGAGCCGGCGCCATGGGGCGGCGCCGCCTGTGAGCGGGCGACCAGTGAGGACCGGGCGGGGCGGCGGCGGCGCCGAGGCCGACAAGCCGCGCGGGCCGGGCCGAGCCGGGCCGAGCGAGCGGGAGCGGAGCCGAGCCTCGGGCGGCGGGAGGAGCAGCGCCGCCGCCGCCAAGATGGCCGACCTGGAGGCGGTGCTGGCCGATGTGAGCTACCTGATGGCCATGGAGAAGAGCAAGGCCACGCCGGCCGCGCGCGCCAGCAAGAAGATCCTGCTCCCAGAGCCCAGGTGAGCCCGCCTGTGCCGGGCCCCACGCGCCGCCCCGGGAAACCGTGCCCCAGGGACCCCCTCTCTCTGCCCCAGGTTCCGGGGACCTCTACCCTAGGACCCCACTATCCCGGCTGCCCAGGACCCGGGAACCCCTTCTACTCCGGGGACCTTATGCCCCGGAGACCCCATTATCTTGGCCGCCCCAGGACCCGAAGACTTCCTCTGTCCCTGCCGCCGCAGGCTTGGTGCCCGCGAGCCCAGAGCGCCCCAAGTCCAAGCTTCTAGCCGCGTTCCCGGGGCCGCCCTGCCGCTTCCTGTATCTCACTGCCCGGCCTGGTCGCTGTCAGCCCCTGGCTCTGCTGCAGCCTTCTTTCCACCCTGATGCTCGACTCTGCCCTGTGCACTCTATGTCCCCTTTCTCAAGTCTGCCTCTGTTTACCCGATTGTATCACAGTCTGTTGCTCCTGGTCCCAGCACCCACCCACCCCTGTTGGTGTTCCACTACCCTATCCACTCCCGTTGGAGTGGGTAACACTCTTGTGAGATTTGTGGAGTGAGGAGGACCAATCTGGGGACTTTTTTTTTTCCCTTCCCCTATGGTGGGGTCACTACGGGATTGGGTTTGAGAGTACGTTCTGGGGACACTGCAGTGTACCATCCCTGAGGGCTGTGCTCGGGTGAGGGAAGTCCCTTCTTTACCCTTTTCCCCATATGTGGTTCCTTGTGGGTACTTTTGGCCAGGGGACCTCCCATCCTACAGCAGCTGGACGGTGCTGCCACCTCTCTGCAAGACAACTGATGTCATCACACCTGGTATCAAAGTTTAAACTGTCCAGGATGTGGCTGCAGAACAGGGCAGGATGTGAGAGGTGTAGCTGGGGCTTGTCCAGTATGTTATGGCAAATAGACTTATCTTCCCATTTGAACCGCACAGGAGACCAGAGAGTGAGTGAGGCAGGTGTAGTTTTGTTTCTATAGTACAAGGTGTGTGTGAGAGAGAGAGAGGGGGAAAAAACTCAGACTTGAATGGCTTGTGCAGTGTCACCTGGGTAATCCATAGTGGCACCTGGCCTCCACATCAGGGCTCTCAGTTTCTAGTTTTATGTTTTGTCCTGACCTGAAGGGTGGCCTGGATGTCCAGCATCTGGAAGAGCAGCTGTGTCCACCCACCAGGATGCCTCATGGTGGGTGGTAAGGCGAGTCCCAGCAGCTTCTCATGCCAACCCAGTTAGCAGCCAAGAATTGGCCCTGATTTCACTACCATTCTCTGTCATAGGACATGGGGCAGGTTTTTTTTTCCAGTGGGTAGTGTGAAATAGGCCTCTGGTGGCCTCAGTCCTTGGAGGGGGATGGGCAGCTTTCGGGCTTGCTGCTGTGCTTCTCACCGTGCACCCCCCCCTCCAGTGGCTGCACACGGGGGTTTCAGTTTGACTGAGAACCAAGCCCAGCAGAGGAAAAATTGGTCTGTGTTTTGAAGCGGCTGTTGCCCCCCCCCCGTTTTTTTTTAAGACATTTGCAATCAGATTTCTCAAAACAGGAACTAGACTGAGTGTCAGCTGGGGCTGTCTAGGGGCAGCAGCAGTTAGGATGAAAATGAGTTTCAGAAATGACAAAACTTAAAGGGAAGAGTGGGGGAGGTGCAGTTAGCTTCTAGGGCCTTGTCAGCTCCTCTGGGAAGCCCCAGCCATGGGATTCTTTTGCAGGTGGCTGGGAGGATTGCAAAGTTTGAGGTGGTGCCTTTTCTAGAACTCTCTATGTCTGGACAGTCTTTCCCCAGAATACATTGCTCCTAATAGATCCCACCTCGGGTTGTCCCCTCCCTGGTGTTCAAGAACCCTGATACGTGAGCTGTACCTCTTTCTTTTTACCTTTTTGTATGGTGGCAGTCATGATGTGATGTGATTGAATAAGAATGGAAAGTTTAATAATTCATTATTTATTTTGACATCTGTCATCTCAGTTGATCCAAAAACCAACATGTAAAGTTGGCAGGGCCAACAGTACCAGGATGGGGTGATAGCGGCAAGCAGAATTGAAGCAGGCTGTGAGTTTCAGAGAACGATACCACAGGTGCAGGTCACCATCAGTAGTATGTTGTTGGCCAACTGCTCAGTCTGAATGGTTAGGAGCCTCTAACTCTGACTGCTGGTATGCTCAGACAATCACCCTGCAGTGGCCATGGCCCTAGGCATGCCAGCCTCCCATGATGGAAAGCAGGTCCTCTTCGTAATGCACTTTGCACACTCCCGAGGCAGCTATCTCTTGCCCTTGAAAGTGGTTACGATCATGTCTCGTGTGCCCAATAAGTCCCATTTGTGAAGTGTCTTGTCTTCACAACTCTGGGACACTGGCCGACCCAGCAGGTGGTATTTTCCTCATTTATTAGCCGAGGCTTTGAGGCTTGTCACACAGAAGATCTGGGATTGGATCACAGGTCTCTGGAGTCCTGAGCACAGTACTCTTCCTGTCTGTGCTTTTGTCTCTTCCTCCCACTCCCATACAACTGGTTTATGGGGTATGATGGCTGAAACCACTTGTCGTGGGAGCTGTGGTTCTGGGGTGGTGGCCTGAAGGCAGCAGGGCAGTTTCTGGGATCATCAGCTGTTCCGGTATACAAGACCCAACCCTTTTACCATTTGCATTTCAGAAACAGGCTGCCCTGGCCAAGCTAATGCTTAGATAAGAACAGCTCCATGCCAGGGCCTCCATCAGGTACAGGGACCTGCTTCCCCACCCTGAAGCCAGGGTCAGGGAAAGAAGCAATGGGGTTCATTCCTGTGCCAGTATGCCAATGGGAGTAGCTCCCACTTTGGGGTAGGCCATCTTGGCAGCCTGTCTGTGGCCGGTGCCCAGGGTTGTGGCTTGGCTGAGCTTGGCTGGTATCACAGCTCTTATTTCCCAGGGCTGGGGACTGGGAACTGTTGGGCATAGTGCCACTGTAACTTGGCAGAAGGATCTCCCCTTCCTTCTGTCACCTAGAGGATCTGAGGAAGCAGACTCATTTCCAACCTTCTCTCAGGAGGGGGTGCTGTATGGATAGAACACGGGGGTCCTGACTTCTCACTTCTGTAATACTGGCTCACACGGAATCCAGGCACACTTATCCTGACTGGACCTGCCTCAGTTTATCTGCTTTGATAAAACGAGGGGGCTGGCTGACCTCCCAGGCCTGTGGGACTGAGGTCTGGTCCTTGCCCCACAGAAGCTGTCGCCTCCTTTCAAGCAGCTGCTGCAGTCTGATCATTATCATCATTTGCTTAATATGACCACTGAGGCCCTGTGTAATTAATCTCAGGGCTCCTGCATGAGGAGCCCTGCCTGGGCGGTCCCAGGAGAGTGACAGTGGCAGCCCCAGCAGCAGCATGCGGGAGCTGGGTGCCTCTTGCAGCCTTCTGGTTCTCTGGGCTATTTCCTGGTCCCTCCCCCACCACGAGCTTCCTCCAATGCTGCTGCCCGATGCTGCCCGCCCGCCCTGTGCTTGTTTCTTGGTCTCCCCAGACCCTGCTACTCTTCCTTCTCTGCTTCTTCGTTCCTGTTAACTCATTGCAGCCAGGACTTCCTGCCTAGATTGGTGGGGGAAGGCAAGCTGAGAAGGCGAGCTGAGAAGGCTTTTGCTCTTCTTCCTCCCTCCACTTCTTCATCGCTAGCAGAAAGCCTGCTGTTGCCAGCCTTTGCCCCTTACCAGAACATTCCACTCCAGTAGCAGCGACCCACCCCCTCCTGCCCCTGAAAACAAGATTATCTTTTCTGCAGTCTATCCCTGTGGGCCTTTGAAGCTGCTACTGCTCCCTGGGAATGGCTCTCTGAGATGCCTTTTCCCATCTGTCCTCCTCTCCGGAGCGGAGCGAGGCTCTCGTGGATTTGCTATTAAGTTGCTCAGCTCTGCATGCTTCTCCACTGTGCACTCAGCAGATGGATCTGTAGGGAGTGTGAGCATCATAGGTCAGGATCCGTGCACAGGGATCTGGGCTCCTTTGGCCTGGGAATGATGGGTCCTGTTAATGCACAATCCATGCTAGTAGTAAATCCTGGGTGACGTCAAGTGCAGGCACACACTCTGCAGCAGCTTCTCCTTGTGCCCAGGTTGCTGTGTAGGAAGCTGTGAGCCCTAGGGGCCTCAGGGAGTTCCAGCTGCCTGCACATGGCTGCTGTTCTCAGGATGTTATGGAATAAACAGCAGGAGCCAAGAGCATGTGATGGTTTTTGAGGAATGCACAGCCTCCATCATACCTGCTGTTTCTCTCTGGACCCCTTCCCTACTCCCCATGGCTCCTAAGGCCAGCCATTTCTTCTTCTGGATAGTTACACTTAGGTTATTTTAGGCCCACTTCAGATGAGATCCCAAAAGTAAGGCGTTTGGCAACAACATTTTTCTGTAACGACATCTTGTCTCACATCACTGCTTACTGAAAAGGGTGGCTTTGGTGATACAGACGTAGGTGTTTGGTGACAAAGTGGGGGTCACTTCTCTGAGGGCGGGAGCTGCCCCAGAATTGGAATGGGGACAACCCCCTTCCAGTGACTGCCAGACAAGGACCCCCTAGAATGGTGTTCTCACTGCACACTGACAGGATGTCAACTCCTGATGTCCTTGTAGGCAGTAAGGTGCAGGGTGCCTGTTTATATCTTGTTTGTGATGGCTGAAGTGTCTCTTCCTGAACGTCTTATGGGAGAATCTGGTGGTCTGGGGCTTGTTAGACATTGACCATGGGCTGTGGGTCAACCATGTTGTCCTTCATTGGGTTTAGTGGACATGGTGGTTACAATTGGTCTTTCCTTTTTGGTAGTGGCCCCATCCTTGAGCTCTGAGAACACTGTTGAGCCCCAGGGAGAGTCATTGAGAAATATTAATAGGAAGTCCCAGGGGCCTTCCTCCTGCTGCTGCCACCTCTGTGCCAGGTTCCTGGAAATGCCACCAGGGAATGCCTCAGCTACAGCCACGGCTTGTTAGCTGTTCCCTCCCAGAGTGTGGCAGTCCCCAGCGTAGCCATCTGGGACACACCAGTCTGGAGACTGTAGCCTCTGCACCAGCTTCTTGGGGTGTCACAGCATCAATGTCACCATCACACAAACACCAGAACTCTGTAGCAGCCAGGACTGTTCCTTATAGTCTAGCCTCGCAGGCTCCTGGGAGGCATACTGCCATGTTCTAATGCCCATGGTGAGGTGGAAGACGCTGGATACTGCCCTGATCCTCTGAGGCCCTCCCCTCCCCTCCCATCCCCTGCTGAGATAATACTCAAAGCCAATTTTGATGTTTACTTTATCAGAGGCTTACTGTGGGCCTCCAGACCAGTGACCTTGAGGATTCTTCCACTCCTGGTCTCCTTACTATCAAAATAGACTCCTTCCTGCAGGCCCTCCCAATCCATACATCTGAGCTCCCTTGACTATGTGGGAGCCATCTGTGAGGGCATACCTGACATACTAGGCCACTATGCCAGAGTGTGGGGCTTGCTCTCATACTGAAGCACATGGTACCTTTCTTATGAGAAGTTCTCTTTACACACCACTCCCTCCCTGCCTGCTGTTCTCTCACCTTAGTCACTGCAAAGAGAGAGGAAGTTCCCTCTTCCTACTCCTGAAGTCAGGCCAGGCCTACTTCTCAAACCGTCTAAGACCCTAGCTGTTAGAGGTCCTAGGAATGGGGATAGGGTAGGTCACCCTGGCACGAAGCACGTGAGTGCCTGGATGCCCTCGATTCTCTGGCAGAACAGGCATTGAGCTCTCTGCTGTACTCTAGGGTGGAGTCATGGGAGTGTTTAAAGCTGCTCTCCAGGCCAGAAGAATGGCAGCCATTCTGTTTGGTTCACCTCCTGCCAATGGGCCTGGTCTGGCCACTGCTCTGCCTCTCTGAGACTGCCTGGCCATAGCTTCTTCCTTTGAGTACAGGACAAGTGTGAACTGGTTAGCATAGCATAGAGTCATGTTCTAATGTAGGCAGTTAGGAGTTGTGGAGTACCAGATAATAAAGCTTAGGGCAACCATGCTAACAGGCTAACAATGGCCCAGAAAACCTGGCACCCCAGGAGAACCCCTCCCCTTTAGACATTTCAAGCTATCTGATAGGCAGTACAAAAGTAGCAATTCCATTTCCTTGACACTCTTGTTTTGTAAAAGTGGAAACCAGCATTGAAGTCTGTAACTTAGCTGACTGAGCATGGTGGCATATGGTCTAGCTGGAGGCTAAGGCAGGAAGACAGCTAGTTTAAGGGCAGCCTGGGCTACATAGCAAGACCTTATATCAGAAAACTAAAATAGGGCTGGAGAAATGGCTCAGTAGATAGAAGAGTTTGCTGTATACATATGAGGTCTAGAATTTGGACCCCGGCACCTACATAAGGGCCAGGCTGGCTTATGGCTCACCTGTAATTCCTACATGCATCTGCATGCACATGTGCCAGAATTCATGTGAATACATATATGTACATATGCCAAAAGAGTAAAGAAGCACAGTTTGTGATGACCTCCTGGGGGATCTGGGAAGAAACCTGGTCAGGGTACCCTTCCAGCTGCTGAGGCACGGGGGAGGGGGTGTTGATGTCTCCCACCCAGAGTAATGGTATTTTTTTTAACTGACCTGCACTCTGTAGCTCATACCAACTGGAACTTACTATGTGCTGGCCTCAGCTTCCTAAGTGGGGACTTTGAGAACCTGTACCCCTGGATGGATGTGGGTTATTGGCTTGGGTGGGGATAGAGGTGCCACTCAGAGTATGTCACATGTCCTGGCACCGCCAGCATCAGGGACCTATCCAGGAGACTGCTGCTGCCTCCCATGCAAGCCTGTACTTGCTTCCTGGACAGGAGTTTCATCCTTTGACACCTTTTCTAATCTGCCAGCTTCCATAGCCTCTGACTCCATGAGGACAGACTGGAAACCCTGAAATGGTCATGCTGGAGGCCTTCCACTCAAGGGCTCTGCTCAAGGCTGACCTTAGTTTTGGGGTAGTACCCCTTTGTGGGAGGGACAGTCTCTAGCCTGAGGTCCTACTTCCTGTTGGGTCCCAGGCTCAGGTGAAAAAGCAGAACGTCCTGCCTTGTTGGCTCCCTGGCTATCTAAGGCAGGGTCTTTTACCAAGCACTGCCTCTGTTAGGCACCTTTGTGGGCATACATGCCTTCAGCCAAGATAGCCTGCTTTCTCAGTTTTCAGGAAGCCCAGATAGGGTTAGGATATTCCAGTGGTACCTAGGGCCCCATTCCGAGTGCCCTGCTCTGCTCCTGGTGAGATCTCCCTAACAGCTTCGGTCTTTGCCTGTCATCTGCATCTTCCTGTCCATACACCCCACCCGACTCTACCGGAGCATGTCCATCTGATTCCCCACTGCCTTGAGAACTGACAAGCTGACACCCCCCCACCACCACCACCATCACTTTACTGCTTCATATCCTGTCTGTCTGTCCGTGGACCAAAATGTTCCAGAATGTAAAGATTAGGTGACGAGCAGAGCACCCAGGACCAAGACTTGGGGGTGGGGGATGTGGCTAACAGTCTCACCCTCCTGGGCTATCTGCCAGATGAGATCCAGGCACCTGGTTGTGCAGGTTCCTGAGCTTCATGTCTCTGCCCTCCTGCCGGTTTTTCAGGAGTGCCACTCTCCTGTAAGATCTGAGAGATCAGCCTCCTATGTGGAGGGCTGCCTGGCCAGGCTGCCATCTACAGGCAGAGAATGGGCTGTGTCTGATTTATTTTGTTATTTGTGCTTTGTTTGAGATAGGAGGTTTGCACAAACCTCCTGCCTCAGCCTCCTGAGTGCTGGGATTTTAGGTGCGGACCACCCAGCTGGACTCTCTCAGACTAACAGGTTTTCTCCAAGTTCCTGTTGTTCATATATGTTGGTGAGGTTTAGTCTGTCCTATTCCGAGTCCCTCTGAGTCTTCTGAAGTCAGGAAAGTATGCTGATGGGTGGTCCCCAGGAGGAGAGGTTGGTCCAGTGTAGAGGAAGAGCACATAGAGCCTTGGTGCCTCTGCCAGTTACCAGAGAATGATCTTGCTGTCCCAGAGGGCACAGGTCTGAAGCCACAGTATGGGAGGGCGTAAGTTTGGGTAGGAGTTGCAGGCTGGAAGCCCAGAGTCACCAAGGCTTGGCCTGGTCATCAGAGCTCCACTTCCTGTCAGAGACAGCTTTTGGTGGACCTGTGGTATCTCCCAGCCTCCCAGTAAGAGGGTCACAGTTTCAGGATGGGCTCTGGGCAGCTCAGCATGTTTCGCTATCTTGAGAGGCCTCTCTTAAGGAAGGCCAACAAAGCCAAATCCTGGAAGGGCTGGACCTGGAGGCTAGTGCCCTGCCACCACTTTCCCCGGTTTCACTTTTGACCAGAGCTGTCATCTTTCAAAAAACTTAGAAGCTCAGAGTGTAAGGTAGGGCTGGCAGACACCCTTCCTGTACCCACAGCCCAGCAGCCTTTGCCACCTCCCTAGCCCCACTTCCTCTCACCTTAGCAGTGTCTACCTGGACTTTTTCACATAGTGACCCCATGATGTCTCTGCTTGGTCCTGCATCCGGCCTCCTAAGGGTGCACACTGACTTTGAAATCACCCAGCACCCATTCCTGTCCTCTCTCCATGCAGTTTTGCTCTGCCTTCTCTGTCTTGTGGGCCTCTTCACCACCTGGTGACACATTGTTTGCACTTCAGGAAGCCAGCAAAAGTCCACATCTCCACACAGCGGCTCCCCACCACCCAGAGCTGATCTGACTACAGGCCCCCAAGGCTTCAGCTTCAGCACCCACTGATAACACATTCCAGGGGCCTGTACCAGAGAAAGACCCGCCTAGAAGTAGGTATGGGTCTCATGCCATGAATAGTGCCTGACTCTAGCCTCCGCGATCAGGCTAGCCTATGCTTAACCTGCTAGAGATTCTAGGGGAGGCAGAGGCAAGCACAGAAAGCTGGACTGTGCTGTGGAGCCTCAGTTTCCTGGCCAGATCCCTGCTGGGTTCCACATGTTCTCTAGAACTTGGCCTGGCACATCCCCTGGCTTCTCATGCCCTCAGTTGGGCAGCTGTGTGTTCTCTGAAGAGACCAGGCTAACAGGGCCAAATGTGACTAGAGCTGGCTGTTGGGGCAGGTTGGCAGATCTAGGATGCCAGTGGCTCAGAAGAGGAGGGCGGAGACAAGGAGGCCTCTGAAGTACGGAATGTGGCTCAGTGAGATTTCCCCAGGCAGTGCACAGTGTCGCAATGAATAAACAAGGTGCTGGTTGTGGAGATTGTCTTAAGAACTTTGGTGACCAGTTTTTCTGCTATGGTCTTACCAGGTGGTCTAAGCAAGGGACATGTTTTTATACAAGTGTTAGGGACACACAGACTGAGGGGACATGTTTTTATCTGAGTGCTAGGGACACAAACTGAGGCTTGAATCTTTCTTTTTTGAGACAGGGTCTTGTGTAACCCAGGCTAGCCTTGAACCTGAGTGCTGGGATGAAGATGAAATACAATATAAATTCATTAAGGAATACAATTCAGAGTTAAGGGTGGTAACATATGCTTGTAACCCCAGCACTCTGAAGGATTGCTACATGTTTGAGGCCATCCTCAACTACAACAGCAAAACCCTGTCTCTCCAAGACAAAACCAAAAAGTAAAGACAGAATTCACTGTTTCCTGTATGTGTTCACTTTATTCTGCTGCCCTCACCGTGGAGCACCCTATCAATTCCTAAGGAGACCCTATCCCTGGGCTATTGACATGGCTCAGCTGGTAAAACACAGAAACAGGCAAACAAAAAGACACTTATCAAGGTCCCCACCACCACCCCTACACACACTGGAAGAGAAAACTGACTCCCAAAAGTTGTCTTCTGACCTACATATACCAACTAACCAAACAACAAAAAAAATCCATGGCCTGTTTGGCATTTTCCCCCAAGTCTCTAGTACCCACAAACCTGATTTTCCATTAGTGAGCCTGTCATGGAGTCATGTGGATGGGTTCATACAGATTGGAGTGCTCTGAGGCCGCCATTCATGACCTGGTCCTGGTCCTAAACTTGTCTGGTTCGTTCCTTCTATTGCCAGACCATAACATGCCCACATTCTGTTCTGTACATTATCCAACGGGTGGACAAGTCCTGGCCTTCCCAGAGTCAGCACGTGGCAGTGTGTGACACACACCTCTGCACACAGTAGGCACAGATGAGGATCTGCTGGTTAGCATAACCTTGGATTTCTTTGAAGTAACCTGTGGACAGAATGAATGACCAGGCTAGCTGGGAGGTCTCTGGAGGACATGATGACACTGAGTTAAAGAGTGGTTCCATTCAAAACAGACGTGGTGGCACTCATCTGTAATCCCAGCACTAGAGAGGCTGAAGCAGGAGGCTGCTGTGGGTCTAGCTTGGGCTACAGTGTGTCACTCTAGCATTGTTTGCTTGCTTGTTTGTTTCCAGACAGGTTTTTTCGATATAGTCCTGACTGTCTTGGAACTTACTCTATAGACCAGGCTAGTCTGGAACTCACAGAGATCTACTGCCTCTGCTGGGATTAAAGGTGTGAGCCACCAGATGTATGTGGTCCTATCTTTAAAAAAAAAAAAAAAAAAAAAACCTAGGAGAGATAGCTCAGTGGGTAAGGGGGTAAAGTGTTACTGCTAAGCCTAACAACCTAAGTTTGATCTCTGGGACTCACATTGAAGGAGAGAACCAACTCCCATGGGTTGTGCTCTGACCTCTACATGCACACAAGTGCGCGCGCACAAACATACACACCACATTAATAAATTTGTGTTAGAAAATGAATGCCTTGACCCAGGCTCCTGGCCCAAGTCTCTGTGGGCCGCTCACTGTGCTCCTTGGCTTGCAGCATCCGCAGCGTCATGCAGAAGTATCTAGAGGATCGAGGAGAAGTGACCTTTGAGAAGATCTTCTCACAGAAGTTAGGTAAGTGCAGGCACCTCTCCCAGCCTGAGGTCTCTCCAAGGGGTTAGTTTCTTGTCATCATGCCTCTGCCTGTGCCATGTGCCCCTGCCCCAGAAGTTTCCCCACTACTTAGGCTCCCCCTCCAGTAAAGAATGGTGACTCTTTGTGCCTCCCAGTGCCTGGCTTTTGCCTAGGGAGCCCTGTGGTGGGGGTGGGGACCCATCAGTCTTCCCCAGGCGCCAGGGAAGTTCCTCCTTTGGGGTTTTTGTTTTTGAGAGTTGCAGCTTCCCCTTGGCGCAGCCACAGCTGCTTTGGGCCGTTGGTAGAACTGACAGGAAGAGGCGGGGCCCTTCCTGTGGTGCCTGTGGAGCTGTGGTTGGCCCCGCCTCCACCCCTCACACCCCCCAGGCCCTAAGTGAGCAACCTGCCTTGGAGCTGGCCCCTCCATCCTTCCTCCTCTGGTGTGTGTGAGTGTGTGTGTCTGTGTGTCTGTGTGTGTTTGGGGGGGGGGGGGGGGTAAATTCGGGTTGTATTAGAAGTATCATGCTATCCACTCCAATGCCCAGCTTAAAGGGAAAGCTTGGGGTGACGACCTAGGAAGCCACCTTAGTCACACAGGGCCTCAGATTTGGGCTTCCTGAGGATGGGATCTCAGTATGGAACTGAGGGTGTCCTGGAAGGATCAGGCATTGGAAGTCAGCCTTAGTTCAGCAGAAGGCCAGAAAGAACACAGCCTGGGGGTACAGCTCTGTACTACCTGGCTTTGGGCAAGTTACCTCTGCTCTGAGCCTCATATTCTTCACATCTGAGAAATGGGACCTTGAGCCCAGTTGCCCACGGCGGACAGGATGGGCCGAGTCAGTGGTGTCAGTAAGAGTGCTTTGTAATCCTAAACCTCCTCCACAGACCTTGTTCACAAGTCACCAGAAGGTTCCACCAGACCACCCTTAGAATTGATGGCTTTAAGCATTTGCAGAGAAACCTGACTGGAGGCCATTAATAACACTAGGCCATCCACACTCCTCAGAGAGCATAGAAAGCCACTCAGCAGCACTCAAGCACCCTAGCTGGGCAGTGGTGTCACAGACCTTTAATCTAGTACTTGGGAGGTAAAGGCAGGCCAGGCAGATCTCTCAGTTGGAGGTCAGCCTGGTCTACAGAGTAAGTTTCAGGATAGCCGGGGCTGCACAGAGAAACCCTGTCTCCAGAACAAAACAATAACAACAAAACCCTCAGGCATTCCTGCTGGACTAGAGGCCTGAGCGGGGAGCCACTCTCATTTTGGCCATCTGGAAGCTGCTCTTAAGGCCTCCACCCTTGGCCTGGCTTTTCAAGGGATCCTCCAATGGACTGAAGAGCTCTGAGTTCTTATGACAGGTGTCCCTGAGCCTCAGTTTTCCCAACTGGACTTGCCTTTCTGGTCAGAGATACTGTGAAAATCATCTAGACGTGAAGGAGAGGGAAGGGAGAGGCACTTGGTCTTAGTTGCTGCCTCCCTCCTGTTACAGCCTGACCATTCATCATGCCGCCTCCACCAGGAACCTTACTACTGCCATAGCAGATAGTGTCCCCAGCACAGATGGCATCAGAGCATGGCACTGCCCTGAGTTCCTAATGCCAGAGCCAACTCCTCTCTCCTCCATACCTTGCCATAGTGCCAACATTTTTTAGCCATCATCTGCAGAGGCAGACTCTGGGGGTAGAGCAGAAGTACAGGAACCCTAACCTGGGATCTGGGGCTTGTTAGGCTGGTGGCAGCCTAAGTGGCCACATTGCCTAGACCCTTCCTGCTCACAGTAAAGTGTCTCTGTGCCGGGCGGTGGTGGCGCCCGCCTTTAATCCCAGCACTTGGGAGGCAGAGGCAGGCGGATTTCTGAGTTCGAGGCTAGCCTGGTCTACAGAGTGAGTTCCAGGACAGCCAGGGCTACACAGAGAAACCCTGTCTCGAAAAACAAAAAAACAAACAAACAAAACAAAACAAAAGGGTGTCTCTGCTACTGCCCTGGCTAGTTTTGTCCAGGAATCCCCAAGCTCACTCCACTCCTATGTTGAGAAGGCCCCTAAGAGGAGGGTGTGCATGGTTCAGCCTAACCAGACTTGGTTGTTTTCAGGATACCTGCTTTTCCGGGACTTCTGCCTGAACCATCTGGAAGAGGCCAAGCCCTTGGTGGAGTTCTATGAAGAGGTAAGATAGGCGAGGTCTACTGAGATGAAGGTGCGTAAGCACCTCGCTGTCTGAGGCCCCTGGCATCTTAGCCTTGTGCCTTGGCCACAGACCATCATCTATAGGTGTTCTTTCCGTCAGATCAAGAAATACGAGAAGCTGGAGACAGAGGAGGAACGTGTGGTCCGCAGCCGGGAGATCTTTGACTCCTATATCATGAAAGAACTGCTGGCCTGCTCACATGTGAGTGTCCTGGTCAGCTGTTTTTGGGGTGTGAACTCATGTGTTGACCCCAGCAACCTGGGGTTAGAAGGGAAAAAAGGGCCTTGTATAGGATTCACAGCCACCTCTGTCCTCTCCAGCCCTTTTCAAAGAATGCTACGGAGCACGTCCAGGGCCACCTGGTGAAGAAGCAGGTGCCTCCAGATCTCTTCCAGGTTTGTGCTGGGTGCTTCTCTTGCCCCATTCTGCCCAGATCAGGCCCTCCTGTCTTAAGACACCTAGGGTCCTGGAGCCTGGGGCTGGATGCAGGGCCTGGGTCACCAGGGACTAATAGACTTGGTCACCAATTCCTAGCTCTCTCCTCACAGCCATACATTGAGGAGATTTGTCAGAACCTCCGAGGGGATGTGTTTCACAAGTTCATTGAGAGGTGAGTAGGAGAAGCAAGGTAAACAGTCTTTGGACAGGCAGCCTGCTCTGGCTCTAAGCAGCCAGTTGTGGGGTCTGTCCCTGTCCCCTCACAGGGACTCTTGGGAGGTCACATAGATCCAGTGCCCTCTTCTCCCATCCTGTGTCTCCCTGTGCTGTGGAGTGTCAGGGTCTAGGCAGGACCAGAAGTACATACTTCCCTCTGTGGTGTGAACTACCAGAGTCTAAGCAGACTGCTAGGAGCAGCGTTTTCAGTCACAGCCACCCAGCCATAGGCAGTAAGGGTCTGAGAAGGTGACATCCCTGGGAATGAGCCCTTGTCCGGGAGTATGTGAGCAGCAGGTGTTATACCCTGGTGGAGATCTGACTGGACACCATCTCTCTGATCCCAGTAGGACAACATGGTTCAGGCTGCTGAGGCTTGTGGCCTGAGCCAACCATAGGCTCAGGATGTCTCTATGTCCACGTGTCAGGACCCTAGAAGGGCAGTGGGTGGAACAGGCTCTGATGACCTCTCAATGCCTTGATGGTTGCTTGAGTGTGTGTCCTCCTTCTTTCCCAGTGACAAGTTCACACGGTTCTGCCAGTGGAAGAATGTAGAGCTGAACATCCACGTGAGTGGGCTCAGGGGGCTGGCGGGCCAGGGGGCCTGAGCCCACAGTGGTGGCTGGGGGGGGGGGGAGGGGGAGGGGAGAGGGCCAGTGCTGGGATCCCAGTAGGAGAGGCTGAAGAAAGGTAAGTGTGTCTAGATCACAGGAGTAGGAGACCCTGGTACCAGGGCCTGTCCCTGCTGCCTAAATGCCTCTGTTGTGGGGCTGAGGAGGCTTGCAGTGACCCTGGCTGTTGCCACTCTGCAGCTGACCATGAATGACTTCAGTGTGCATCGAATCATCGGGCGTGGGGGCTTCGGTGAGGTCTATGGGTGCCGGAAAGCAGACACAGGCAAGATGTGAGCACCCTGATCAGCTGGCACTGGGTGGGGTACCCGAGGGAGGAGTCAGGCTTCTAGAGGTATCATGAGGGACTGGGGTTTTTTTTAAAGAAGAGCTGTTACAGGGATCAGTGTCCCAGGCTTGCCATCCCTGAACCTCTGCCTACTAGTGACTCCTGCTACTGTCCCCTCCCTGTTTTGCTTTGGCTATCCTGTCTCCTTCAGGCTCCTCAGAGACTAACTTGCCAGCACCTTCTGCCCTCTCTAAAGCACTGGTTGTGTCACGTGGTTTGTCTTGCATCTGGTCTGCAGCAGCAGCCTGCTGAAGGAGCCTGGGGCTCTGCCCTGCAGGGTGTGCTGACACAGCCGACCTACTCCTCCATCATAGGTACGCCATGAAGTGTCTGGACAAGAAACGCATCAAGATGAAGCAGGGAGAGACCCTGGCTCTGAACGAGCGGATCATGCTCTCCCTCGTCAGCACCGGGGTGAGTCGGGTAGCCAAGTGAACCTCCATAGTGACCTCTGACCCAAGCCTCAGCCAGCCTTTGCTCACCTTCCCCTCCCTCCTAGGACTGCCCCTTCATCGTGTGCATGTCATATGCATTCCACACACCAGACAAGCTCAGTTTCATCCTGGATCTCATGAACGGTGAGCTCAGGACCAGCCCTAGGGGGTGGACCTAGGGCTGGGCCTGGGCAGGAAGCTGAGTCTCACCTGGGGGGCTGCCCCTCAGGTGGGGACCTGCACTACCACCTGTCTCAGCATGGAGTCTTCTCCGAAGCTGATATGCGCTTCTACGCAGCTGAGATCATCCTGGGCCTTGAACACATGCACAGCCGCTTTGTCGTCTACAGGGACCTGAAGGTGAGGGGCTGCTGCCACCTGTCTCTCCCTCTACGCCTGTAATAAGGCCAGCTTACCTCCCTGCCTTACCCTCCTCCCCTTCCTGCCTGTACCTGTTTCTGAATTCAGTTGTGATGGGGTGGGGTGGGAGGGGGAGTGTCCTACTTGGGGCCTTGTCCCAAAAACTTACAGTTCCTTCCAGTAAGGGCCCAAGCTGGCCTCCACCTGGCTCAGCATCTCTCTGGGCTTCTTTCACAGCCAGCCAACATTCTCCTGGATGAGCATGGCCATGTGAGAATCTCAGATTTGGGCCTAGCTTGTGACTTCTCCAAGAAGAAGCCTCATGCCAGTGTGTGAGTACCTAGCCATTCCCTCCCTTCCCAACCCTCCTCCACTTCACTTATAGCCTGTGCTCCCATAGGGGCACACACGGGTACATGGCCCCTGAAGTCCTACAGAAGGGCGTGGCCTATGACAGCAGTGCGGACTGGTTCTCCCTGGGCTGCATGCTCTTCAAATTGTTGCGGGGGTGAGTAGGCTATTCCAGGTTGTCAATCCAGATAGGAAACAGGGAGGGGAGCCCTGTATGGCCTGGGTGTTAGCGGTGGAGCCTCCCTCAGCTCTCACTAGCCTTGTCCATCAGTCTACCTCACTTTTCCCATTCTTGCTCTTTGACATTGGTCTTTGACCTCTTGTCCAGACACAGCCCCTTCCGGCAGCACAAGACCAAAGACAAGCATGAAATTGACCGCATGACATTGACAATGGTGAGTGTAAGATAGCAGTGAAGGCCAATGTGGTGCCAGAAGCATAAACTCCTGGTTCTTTCTAGCCAACAGAGCTCTAGCCAGTGGTCCCTTTTCTGTCCCTAAGGGACAGGCTGCCTGCCCTGTAGCCTCTTGCCTTGTTTGTGCTGTCAAAGCCCACACTTACTGAGGACCAGTAGGAAACTGGGTCTCATCTCTTTCTGCTGCCTTCTAACCCTTCCCCGGAGCTAAGGGCTCTCTTCCTGGCTTCTGTTGACATCCTCCTTCTTTGTCCTGCAAGGCTGTTGAGCTGCCTGACTCCTTCTCCCCTGAACTCCGATCCCTGCTGGAAGGTTTGCTGCAGAGGGATGTCAATCGGAGACTAGGCTGTCTGGGCCATGGGTAAGTCTCCTGACCTCTCCACCATGTGGCCATATTCAATCTTGGCTGTGGGCTACTGGACCAACCTGCCTGGGCCTCTGGCTGTGCCCCCTTAGAACAATGGTTGTGTCCCATCATTTGAACCCCTCTGTGGAGCTCACAAGGGAGGTCATGTTTTCAAGGTGGCAGGGCTGGCTGGGTGTGTCACAGTTGGAATCAACTCAGGGTCAGCTTTCAAAGGGTCCAGAAAGAAAATCTTTGTAGCAAAACCTTTTTTTTTGCATGAGGTAGAGGAGATGGATATTTTTTGAGACAAGGTCTCATGTAAGCCAGGTTAGCCTAACTCTGTAGCTCAGGCTGGCCTTGAACACTTATGCTTCTGATTAAAGGCATGTACCGCCACACCCAGCTTAATAGCAACTTTGTAGGTCTACTGGGATATCTGTTAATTACCAGATAAAGTAGTATTAAAACTCATATCACCCCTAGGATGTGAGAACTGCTTCTCCCATTTAGAGATGAACAAACTGGCTGAGAGTTATGGAACTTGCTTAAGATCACAGAACCAAAAAGTGGCTGAGTCAGAAGTCAAGCCTAAGCTAATGTCCCCACAGTTTGGATATAGCTCAACTTGGGTGGTGCAGAGCCCAGGTTACAGGTGTGTCTCTCCACAGGGCTCAGGAGGTAAAAGAAAGTCCCTTCTTCCGTTCCCTGGACTGGCAGATGGTCTTCTTACAGAAGGTAAAAGTCTATCCAGGGGTAGGATGGAAAACTCCATGGCTCCTCACCCATGCTGATGCCCAACCCCTGCTCTGTGCAGTACCCTCCTCCACTGATCCCCCCACGGGGGGAAGTGAATGCAGCTGACGCTTTTGACATTGGCTCCTTTGATGAGGAAGACACAAAAGGAATCAAGGTACTGCACCTTGTTTGCCTCTAACCCCTGAGCCTGGCCTGGTCTGGATGGCCCCTGCCCCTCCTCTGCCCCTGTGAGACACTATGGCTACCCTGTGAACTGTGGGCCATACTTCTTCATCCCCCTGGGGATGGTGGTTACATGAGACCATCCCTAGCTTAAGGCCCTACACAGGCCTATGGCTAATAATGTGCTGGCACCCTTTGTCTATCCATTTTATCCCTGCCATGTCCACCTGGTGAAGTTACTGGACAGTGACCAGGAACTGTACCGCAACTTCCCTCTCACCATCTCTGAGCGGTGGCAGCAGGAGGTGGCAGAGACTGTCTTTGATACCATCAACGCTGAGACAGACCGGCTGGAGGCACGAAAGAAAGCCAAAAACAAGCAGCTGGGCCATGAGGAGGGTGAGGACTATGACTATGGGGGAAACCAGGCCTGTTGCACACTGCTAAGAAACTGACGAAGACCACAGCCAGAAAGTGGCTGGGTGGGGGTGGG
Source organism: Arvicanthis niloticus (assembly GCF_011762505.2). Taxonomy (NCBI): domain Eukaryota; kingdom Metazoa; phylum Chordata; class Mammalia; order Rodentia; family Muridae; genus Arvicanthis; species Arvicanthis niloticus. The sequence continues at coordinate 112,778,160 of NC_047658.1, read as the reverse complement.
GTGCTGAGCCTACATCCCATCTCTTGTGCAGACTATGCCCTGGGTAAGGACTGCATCATGCATGGCTACATGTCCAAGATGGGTAACCCCTTCCTGACCCAGTGGCAGCGGCGATACTTCTACCTGTTCCCCAACCGCCTTGAGTGGAGGGGTGAAGGCGAGGCTCCGGTAAGAAAAGGTTCTGGGAGGATGTGGTATGGGCACAGGGTGGGTCCCAGGTCCTTCCCTCACAGCCTGCTGTCTTCCACCCTGCAGCAGAGCCTGCTGACCATGGAAGAGATCCAGTCAGTGGAAGAGACACAGATCAAGGAACGCAAGTGTCTCCTGCTTAAGATCCGAGGTGGCAAGCAGTTTGTCCTGCAGTGTGATGTAAGTGGGGGTGAGGTTAGGGTATGGGCAGGCTGGCAGGTGGGCGGATGGGCAGGTGGTTCCTGGCCAGCAGAGGCTGACAGAGCCTGGATGTGCACAGAGTGATCCTGAGCTGGTACAATGGAAAAAAGAGCTGCGTGATGCCTACCGTGAGGCCCAGCAGCTGGTGCAGCGAGTGCCCAAGATGAAGAACAAGCCACGCTCACCTGTGGTGGAGCTGAGCAAGGTGCCACTGATCCAGCGTGGCAGTGCCAATGGCCTCTGATCCACCCATCTGCTGCCCGCCTGCCCACCCGCCTTTTATAAACCTCTAATTTATTTTGTTGAATTTTTATTATTTGTTTTCCCGCAAAGCGGAAAAGGTTTTATTTTGTAATTATTGTGATTTCCTGTGGCCCCAGCCTGGCCCAGCCCCCAGGGAGGGGCCCGCTTGCCTCAGCTCCTGCTGCCACCAACCCAGCCACTGTCTAGCACCCCAACCCTGTCCCCAGCCCCAACCCCCTGGGGTCCTTGCTCCCAGTATCTTCCTACAGGGAAGAGGAGCAACCCTCAGCAGCCCTCTTGCCCCTCCATGGGGTGGGTGTGTCACTTCAGGCTCTGTGGGCTGTACTTAGCCTGTGGCCCAGCACCCCTCCCTAGGAAGGTGCAACACAGGGGTACTACTTGAACTTTCCTATCACAGCTCCCATGCCACAGAGGGACAGACCCCTGCTGTCCTGCCCTCTTGCCACTGGTGAGAGAAGGCCCTTGTCTCCCCAGACTTGGAAGTCTCCCACAGTGACGGGCTCCTGGGTCCTTGTTCAGGAAAAGCCTGTGTGTCACCACTGCCTCATCAGGAGGCTACCATTGGCAGTGCTGCTGCTGGCCTCCCTGCAAGTCCCTTCTTCTTCCCATTGCGTGCCTGGACTCAGGAGCATAGAAAAGGCAATTGTGGATTGGGCCACACTGGCCTAGCCTGAACCTAGATCCCTAACCCTGGGCTGGGTGAGGCTCACCTGCCCAGGACCACAGTGGGACAGCCTGGGCAGGTGGGTGGCACAGCATAAGAACTCAGCTGAGGCCAGCCCTCCCTGTCCTGGCTGGTCAGTGTGCCCCCACCCACACTGTCCAGCCCCCTAGCCCACGTCATGTCAGTGGCCACCACCCACAGGTGCCACCTTACCCACCGCATGCCCCCTTGTGCCAGTCGCGCAGCTGTGTGTGGTGTTGCGCCCTCTCCCCCTGGGGCTGGGTGGGTGCACCCTCCCCTCTTGTCTACTCATTCCTGGGGCGTTTCTTTGCCGATTTTTGAATGTGATTTTAAAGAGTGGAAAATGAGACTATGCGTTTTTATAAAAAAATGGTGCCTGACTCCCCGCTGTCTCAGACTCTCTCTGCCTGGTGACCACAGTAACACTTTTCAGTCACCTTAGTCTGGGGCCTGAAAGGGGAGGGTCTTAGTAACCCATCCTTCCATTCCTAGAGGAGTAGATTATTCTGCCTACCTCTCAGATAAGACTTACTATGTAGCTAAGGATAGCCTTGAACTCCTTACCCTCCTGCCTCCACTTCCCAAGTGCTGGCATTAAAAGTGTCTGCTACCAGCCGGGCAGTGGTGGCGCATGCCTTTAATCCCAGCACTTGGGAGGCAGAGGCAGGTGGAGTTCGAGGCCAGCCTGGTCTACAGAGTGAGTTCCAGGACAGCCAGGACTACACAGAGAAACCCTGTCTCGAAAAAAAACCAAAAACCAAAAAAAAAAAAAAAAAGTGTCTGCTACCATGTCTGGCTAGGTCTCAAGTTTTAGAGCAGGCTGAGATCATTAGAACTGTCTCTAAATCTAAATAGCTGGTCACTGCAAGAAGTAGGGAGATAGAACCATTGCTTCTGTCCAGGGAAGATGTCCTTGTAATTGGTGGTCATGAAGGAAGAAGTGGAAGAGGCCAGAGAGGAGAAAATGGGAACAGTGTAGTCGGCCAGGCCACACTTAGGAATGAGAACACGGAGCATATGAGGGAAGCCATGTTGTTAGTCAAGCGGTAAGGTACAGTTGGGCATGCTAGAACACACATTTAATCCCAGCACTTGGGAGGCACTGGCAGGTGAATTTATGAGTTTGGGGCTAGCCTGGTCTATGCAGAGAGTTCCAGGACAGTCAGGGGTACTTAGTGAGACCCTGTCTCAAAAGACAGAACAATGAAAAAGAAGTGAGATAGCCCAGAGCACAGCTGGTCTGGAAGGAAGAGGGACAGGCATTTGGATTTGGCTTCTGACACTCTAATGGGGCAGCATGGAATACCCACAACCAGAGGTGTCCTGGAAGTAACGTCCGTGTAGCAGTGGGAGAATGGGAGTGGACAAGCTGTCAGCTAGGAGAGGTCCATGTGGAAAAAAGGGTCAATGTCAGAGCAGTGAGGGCTGGTGGAGAAATGCCCGACTGCAGCAAGTCCTAGGCCTGCTTGGTCCAGGATGAAGATGTGTGGGGAGGAACAGTCTGATGAGAGCAGAGAGCAGCAGAACAAACTGCAAAGCTCTGCACCTTCAGAGACTCAGGGCCTTGAGCTCCTCCCAAAGTCCAGCCATCACAGATGACCTGACCACACCACACAAGGCGGGGAGCCTAGATCCCAGACTACTGTAAGCCATCTGATCACAATGAGAAAGGGGATCATGGTGGCAATCCGGCTGCAGAGTTGAGGGCATCCTAGGGCAGGAAGGGAGCCTCAAGTTAGATGGCCTTTCTCTATCACACTACATTTTACAGATAGGGAGATGGAGCCCTCGATGAAGGTGTTTGCTGGCAAGCTCGACAACCTGAGTTCAAGGGTGGGAGAGAACCAACTCTCAAAAGCTGGTTGTTGACCTCCATATTCATGAGGACCCACATACAAGAATGAATGTATGGTTAATGTTTTTTTTAAAAAAGATTTGTTTTGTGTATATATGTTCATTGTAGCTGTCTTCAGAAACACCAGAAGAGGGCATCTGATCACTTTTCAGATGGTTGTGAGCCACCATGTGGTTGCTAGGAATTGAACTCAGGACCTCTGGAAGAAGAGTCAGTGTTCTTAACCACTGAGCCATCTCTCCAGCCCCCGAATGTATGGTTAACTAATTAAATGTAAAATTTAAACATAGGGAAACCAGTGGCTCAGTTTGGAAAGTCTGGTTTACCACCTCGCCACCCAGCAAGACCAGGATCAGAGACCCCATGGTGGGACTGAAGATAACCAGGGGTCCCAACTAAGCTGACTGCCTGCCTGAACCCTAGCTCCTGTTTGGGTGGAAGTGCCAGCCTTGTTTCGAAATTCTCCTTCCTTCCCTATTGGCAGTAAAATGCCACCTCTGCAAAATGGCCCCATGTGGTGGTAGTGTGCACCAAGGCCAATCTCCCAACCAGGAAAGCCCTAGCTTCTGCTGAGCTTGTGTTCCCCAACCCCAATATTCCTGTTCCTGATTCCAGTGCTGCTGGAGGGTTCCCCGCTCATGGTGTGATGTCTTCCAGACATCAAGGCCAGGCAGATTCTCAGGAAAGACGCTTTGACTGGTCAGCATTAGGGGTTCTGGGTGCCCATCTCCAGAAGCTAAGCGCCTAGCCTAGCAGGGCTGAATTTAAGACTTCCCATCTCACCTGCCTATAAAGGGCCAGTCGGTGCTGGTGGAACACAGGAGTGGGCTGGATGGAAGGACACATCGTGGGCGGGGGCCTGCAAGAACAACCAACCCGGGCCAGCGCCACCGAGCCTCTCCACTCCCCTCCCGGCCTTTCCTCACCTTTCTGACTACTAAGAAGAGGTCTCCCCAGAGCCTGGGGCGCCCCCTGCGGGCACGGGTGAAGCTGCAGCTATGCCCCGCCCTCCGGAACGCCCCCACCGACCCTGGCGCTTCGAAATAAAGTTCCGGCTGTTCCTGGGGCGCGTGTGGTTGCCCTGGAGACTGGACAGCACCCCACACAGACTCCGCCCGCCCCCAGCGCGCAGGCCTGCAGTGGTTGCCGTAGCTACAGGAGGCGAGGGGGCGCGGAGCCCGACGCCACGCCCTAACTCCGTGTAGCCCCGCCCCCAGGCCCCCGCCCCGCCCTCTCTGCCGCCTTCGCTCTTGCAGCTGCGGCTCCTACCAGGGGTCCGTGGGGCTGCGGCGGGTGCAGCTGAGGTGCGGCTCAGAGTGGAGGCGCAGGGGACGTGCCAGGCACAGGCCAAGAAGGGCTGGGCCGTTCACTCGGGATGCGGTGCTGAGGCCCAGCATGGCCGGCCTGGGCCCCACCTTCCCGCTGCACCGGCTAGTCTGGGCGAACCGGCACCGCGAACTGGAGGCCGCACTGCACAGCCGCAAGGTGAGGCCCTGCAGGGGATCCGATCCGGTTTGTTTCCCCCGTAAGCCCCGGTGCCAAGGTACGGAATCCACTCCGCAGCTCACCTGCCCCTGCTGTGCTCCGCAGCTGCATCCTGACTACTTAGGTCCAGCTCTATCCAAATCCCTGGTCACCTGCCCTCGAGCTTGAGCGTTAGTGCATCTCCTTGGTTGGGCCTTGCTCTGCTCTCTGCCCACTTTGTGTTGCATTAAGCTCTGGATTCACCCTCATCACCTCTGAGCTAGAATGAAGACAAGAGCCTTGTTCTAGTCCTCAAGCTGGCCTAAACTCTCAACATCCCTAGCCTGAATCTGTCTCGCTAGACTCTGCCACCAGGTCCTCAACTCTGTGGGTGGCAGAGGGCAGGAGAAATGAGCAGTTCCTTCCCACTGGCCCTCTCTGTCCCCTTTACCCCGACACTCTCCAGTCCACCCCTCTATCTTCTCACTGACCTGGTTACTCTCGTTTCCCATAGTAACTCTAGCCCTTTTCAATCCAGTGACCTCCTTGCTTTGGCTCTCTTGCCTTGTATTGAGTGTCTCATCTCCCTTAGCACGACATTGAACAGGAGGACCCCCGAGGGCGAACCCCCCTGGAGCTGGCTGTGACCTTGGGGAACTTGGAGTCTGTGAGAGTCCTCCTTCGACATAATGCCAACGTGGGCAAAGAGAGCCATCAGGGCTGGGCAGGTACTATGCAGGGCAGAGGGTCTTCCCTTGAGACTAGCATCCAGGTTGGTGAATGGGAGTAAGTAACCATGCCTGGGGTCGATAAGAGGACTTCCCCAGCAGTTGATCATCTCCAGTCCTGCAGGAGGCAGTCAGCACTGGAGACCCTGAGATGGTACAGTTGGTACTCCAGTATCGGGACTTCCAGAGGGCCACACAGAGGTTGGCTGGCATTCCAGAACTGCTCAACAAACTCCGTCAGGTATGGTAGGGTATGGTAAAGAAGTGGGGTGTTGTAACAGGGGCTACCCTGTTCCCTGTGATAAACCTGGCCTTGGAAGAGTATCTAGGTTGTGCAGTATGCTTTCCCACCATCTGTGTCTAGACCTCTGCCAAGGGTCATATAAGAAACAGAGGATCCCAGGCCTATGCTGATGAGACTGGGTCTTTTGGAAGGAAGACATTTACCATCACTAAAGGTCTCTGATACCAGGAATCTCTTGGGTAGAATGGTGGCCTTGGGTCTCCTAGAGGATGTAAATTTTCAGAAGGGTGACTGGGTGGAGATGGCCTGGACCCTGGAATGCCTAGTCCTGTGTACTCCATCCTAAGCATACAGAGGACAGAGGCACAGTTATGTGTCCTCACATTCAGGAAGGCCTGGAAAGATCATTGTGTCTCCCTTACAGATAAGGAATCAGAGACACAAAAAACAGAGGACCTTGTAGGGCCCCACAGTGGGCTGTGGCCCATGTTGAAACTGGCTCCAGGCCCCCAGTGCTTATAGCTTCTTTATGTGTTGACCATTTTAGAGCCTACTTGGGCTCTCTCCTTAGCATGGTTTGTTTGGAGTGGGGCTATAGCTGGGCCACAGCAGTGCATCAGAATTTGTGGGCTCCCAAAGAGTAGTAGTGTGTTGTGAGGCCCACAGCCTAGCAGGTTAGCCATTGGTCCTAACAGGCAGCTCTGGTTTTTCTTAGGCCCCTGATTTCTACGTGGAAATGAAATGGGAGTTCACTAGCTGGGGTGAGTGGGGCTCAATTGGCTGCCAGATACTTGGAGTGGGCCATTTGGGGAAGATTCCCAATGACTTTGAGACTTCTTGCAGTACCTCTTGTGTCCAAGATGTGCCCGAGCGATGTGTACCGTGTGTGGAAGCGGGGTGAGAGTCTGCGGGTGGACACTAGTCTCTTGGGCTTTGAGCATATGACCTGGCAGCGTGGCCGGAGGAGCTTCATCTTCAGGGGTCAGGGTGAGCTCTGGGGTGAGCTGCAGGGACACATGTTCTGTCACCCTCAGATTCCCTGGTGACTTGTGAGGACGATATCCTATCTCTGTGCTTTCTGAAAGTGGAGACTGAAGCTGAGGGTGGAGGGGGATCCAGGGGCTGAGGGTTTATCTACTTAGTAACAGTTGGCTGAGGAGAGCTCACTGGTAGGCCCTGGCACTAATATGGTCCCCTCCTATGACACCCCTGTGGCTGACAGAGGCGGGAGCCTTGGTGATGGAAGTGGATCATGACCGGCAGGTGGTACACACAGAGACACTAGGTCCAGCTCTGCATGAACCAGAAGCGCTGCTGGCTGCCATGCGGCCCAGTGAGGAGCATGTGGCCAGCCGACTCACCTCTCCTATCGTCTCCACCCACCTGGACACTCGCAATGTAGCCTTTGAGAGGTCAGTCGGGTCCTGGTATACTATGAGCAGGGATGGAGGAGACATAAGAAAACCCACATGTTTTTTAAAGTTAGGGTCTCACTGTGTAGCCCAGGCTGGTCTTGAACCAGAGACCCTCCTGCTTCAAATCCTGAGTACATTTATAGGTATGTGTCATCATGCCCAGTGTAAACCACCATTGATAAAAGTACTATCCTTAAGGTTCCTAACACCCATGGGAGGCTGACTGCCACATCGCTAGAGGCTGCTTAGACTGGGGTGCAGGTATTTACTATAGTTCTTATTAACAAATATGCCATCACAACAATTTTTAAAAAATGTATTGTCTCAAGAAGTAACTGTTTAGCTGCAGTCTCCCTTCACCCAGCCGGACATATCCAGTGATCTCTGTTGCTAAGGATCTCCCTACTTGTAATTTGCAAATATGTTATTTTTTCTATGGATTTCTTTTTTAAAAGATTTGTTTATTTTATATATATGAGTACACTTTAGCTATCTTAAGACACACACCAAAAGAGGGCATCAGATCTCATTACAGATGGTTGTGAGCCACCAAGTGGTTGCTGGGAATTGAACTCAGGACCTCTGGAAGAACTGCTGAGCCATCTCTCTAGCACTGTGTATTGATTTCTTTCACTTTATGATGTTCTCAAGGTTCATCCAAACTGTAACTGTAGCACGTAACTCTTCATTTATTTTTATGGCTGAATGAACGCATTGTATGGACATACCCCGCCTGCCTCTGCCTCCCAACTGCTGGGATTAAAGGTGTGTGCCACCACTGCCCGGCTCTTTTTTTTTTTTATCTATTTATTTTATTTTATGTGTATGAGGGTTTTGCCTGCATGTATCTATATGCATAGTGTGCCTGCAGTGCCCAAGGAGACCAGAAGAGGGCATCAGAGCCCTTGGAACTGGTGAAATAGATGACTGTAAGCCAGCCACCACGTAGGTACAGAGAATTGACACCAGTCCCTTGCAAAAGCGAGGATAGATGCTCTTGCCTTCTATCAATAGACTTTGGGTGGTTTCTGCCGTTTGTCTATTATGAATAATCTTACTATATACTTTTATATAAATTTGGTGTGAGCATGTGTCTTCATTTCTCCTGGATGCATCCCTAGGCTTTGAGTGGAACTGCTGGATCATGTAACAACTCAGTATGTTTTGTTTGATGAAGCACCAGACTGTTTACCAACAGGCACGGATCGTTTTACTTTACTACCAGCCATGTGTGATGGTTCCAGTTCTTCCTCCACACTTTCCCAGCGCCCTGGACTAGCCATTCTTTGATTTCTGTACTCCAGCTAGGTGTGGATAGGATGTCACACCTCACTGTGGCTTTGATGGGCATTTCTCTAATGACTAATGAGGTGGAGCACTTTTTCTTGTGCAAATTGGGTCATTTTATTCATTTTTAATTTTTGACAAATACTATTCTAATTCTTTAGTGCCTTATGTTTAAGTCTGGTTCTCTCTCTTTTTTGGTTTTTCAAGACAAGATATCTAGATGTAGCCCTGGCTGTCCTGGAACTGTAGACCAGGCTGACCTCGAACTCACAGATCCACCACCTCTGTCTCCCAAGTGCTGGGATTAAAAGGGGTGCTCCAACATTGCCTGGTGAATTCTTTATTCATTCTACTTTTTGGGTTGTTTTTATTTTTTGATACAGGATCTTACTCTTAGTACCAAGCTGACCTCAAACTTGTAGCAGTTTAGTCTGTCTCCTGAGTGCAAGGGTTACAGGCATGACTGCCATACATGGCTTTGTTTATATTTTCTAACTATAAGAAATTGATCATGTGATTTGCAGTTATTGTTTGCATTTCTGTAAGTCATCTTTTAGTTTTCCTTCTTTTTGTTTTTGTTTTGTTTTGTTGTTGTTTGTTTGTTTGTTTGTTTAAGAGACAGGTTTTCACTTGTCTGGCCTAGAGCTCACTCTGTACATGAAATTGATCTAGAACTCACAGAGCTCCACCTGCCTCTGCCTCTTGAATGCTGGGATTAAACGTGTGTGCCACCTCACCACACCTGGCTTCCTTCAGTGTCTTAATGACTTTTGTTTTGTAATAATTTTTTGTACTTTTTAAAAAATATTCATCTATTTTGTTTTGGCGTGTGTGTGTGTGTGTGTGAGATGCACACAGGCATTCCATTTTACATATTTGGAAGTTGGAGGACACCCTTTGGGATTTAGTTTTCTTCTTGAGCCATTTTCTCAGCTTTTTTTTTTTCCTCTTTTCTCTGTGTAGTCATGGATGTCCTAGAACTCATTCTGTAGATCAGGCTGGCCCCCAACTCAGAGAACTGCCTGTGTCTGCCTCCTAAGTGCTGGGATCAAAGGTGGGCGCCACCACCCTCTATCTGTTCCATTATTTTTTAAAAATTAGATTATATGGTTTTTTTTTTTTTATTATTTTTTGTTTCTTTGTTTTGTTTTTTGAGACAGGGTTTTTCTGTGTATCCCTGGCTGTCCTGGAACTCACTCTGTAGACCAGGCTGGCCTCGAACTCAGAAATCCGCCTGCCTCTGCCTCCCAAGTGCTGGGATTAAAGGCGTGCGCCACCACTGCCCGGCCTATGTTTTATTTTATGTGAGAGTATTTTGCTTGCATGAATGTTGTGCACACACAGTGTGTGTGCCTAGTAGCCTTGCAGGTCAGAGGGTGTTGGATCCCCTGGAGCTGGAATCAAGTATGGCTGTAAACCACCATGTGGTACTAAAATGGAACCTTGTCCTCTAAAAGAGAAATGTGTGCTCTTAACCACTCAGCCATCTCTCAAACCTCTCATTTTTAGAATATGGATTTCTTCATTGTGAATATAAAAATATAATTCTATATTGGTCACATATACTGGAACATTGCTGTTCTCATTTCAACTAGATATTTAGTAAACATTTTAAAAAAAGATTTTATTGGAATGAGTGTTTGCTTACATATGTACGTGCACCATGTGTGTGCACTGCCTGAGGAGGTCAGAGGGGGGTTGTCAGAATTTTTGATGCTGGAGTAACAGGTATGTGTAGCTGCCTTATATGGGTACCAGAGTCCAAATTCTCACTCTGTAGCAGAGAAGGAAGTGCTCTTATCATGGAGCCAGGTCTCCAGCCTCAGTATTTTTACTATGCAAGATATTGATATAGTTTTTCTTCTATAAAGAATATAGATGTCTTTCTTTTGCTTTCCTGTGGTTTCCAGCTAGGGCTCCCAGTATAGCGTTGATTAGAAGTGGCCAGAATCTTGGCAAGAATAAAGGCGTGGTGGCTCACGCCTTTAATCCCAGCACTTGGGAGGCAGAGGCAGGGGGATTTCTGAGTTCGAGGCCAGCCTGGTCTACAGAGTGAATTCCAGGACAGCCAGGGCTACACAGAGAAACCCTGTCTCAAAAAAACCAAAAAAAAAAAAAAATCATGACATCTCAGCCTAAAGAAAAAAATACCCAGTCTCATCATTACCTAATACTAATTATGAGGTTCTGAGGATACTCTTTATCAAATGAAGAAGTTTCTTTTTGTTTCTAATTTGTTGAATAAGTTGAATACATACATATATATTATGAAAGTGTTGGATTTGTTCAGTGCCTCATTAATATGACATGTTTTTCTTTGAAGTTTCTTTTGGGAGGTGGGGGTTATAGTTCAGTAATAAATGTATGCTTAGCATATACAAGACCCTGGGTTTGATCCCCTGTACCACCATGTCTTAAAGTCAGTGAAAAGGCACCATGGTCACTGCAGCTCCTATAAAAAAATAAATTGGGGCTGGCTTACAGATTTAGAGGTTTAGTTCATCACCACCATGGCAGGCAGCATGGCCACAAGCATGGCATTAGAACCGTAGCTGAGAGCTACATCCTGATCTGGAAGCAGAGTGAGAGACTGGTCCTGGCATGGGCTCTTGAAGCCTTAAAGCCCACCCCAGTGACACACTTCCTCAAACCAGGCCATACTCCCTAATCATTCTAAGCCATATCGATAGTGCCACTCCCTGGTGACTAAGTGCTTAATTCATGCAGATGAGCCTATGTGGGCTCTTACACCAAACCACCTTACAGCTAACGATCTCTGCTTGTATGATTTGTTACATATATTGATTCTTTTGATATTGAGCCAACCTTGCATTCCTGGGATAATGTTACTTGATTGTGGTATAGAATTCTTTCCATCTGTTCTGTTCTGTTCTAAGGATTTATTGGCTAATAATTTGCTGAGGATTTTGTCTATATATTTTAAGAAATATTGGTCTATAGCCAGCCTGCTTGCCTTTCTTATTTTTTTTTTTTATTTCTCTCTTCCTGTGCTGGTATACATGCACACCAAGCAGGCACTCTATTGCTGACCTAAATCCAGAATGCTGACCTAGATCCAGAATTCGCAGTTTCCTCTTCATGTCTTTGTCTGCTCTTGATATGTGGCAAAATTTGATAGCATGAGTTGAAAAAAAACATTATCTTTTAAACTTATTTATGTATTTAATTATTTAAATGTAGGACTATTCTGTCTCCACATACACCTGCATGCCAGAAAAGGAAATCAGATCCCTTTACAGATGGTTGTGAGCTACCATGTGGTTGCTGGGAATTAAACTCAGGTTCTCTGGAACTGCAGAACATTGTGGGGTTTTGTGGGGTTTTGTTGTTTTTTTTTTTTTTTTTTTTTGGTTTTTTTGAGACAGGGTTTCTCTGTATAGCCTTGGCTGTCCTGGAACTCACTCTGTAGACCAGGCTGGCCTCGAACTCAGAAATCCACCTGCCTCTGCCTCCCAAGTGCTGGGATTAAAGGTGTATGCCACTACCACCACCATCCCACCAAGTGAAAATTATTACCTAGTCATTCATTTTGTAGAAGAGTTGGTAAATCACTTGATACAAATCTTTAAGTGGTTAGGAGAATTCTATGGCAAAGCCGTTATTCAGTCCTGCACTTTTGTCTCTGGGTAGACAATGGTAAAGAGAAAAGAGCCGTCTCCTCACTGGTTACAAATGCCTTACTTATAGTTAGTTCTTCTTAAGTTAGTTTCAGTAGTTTGGGCCTCACAAGAAATTTGTTTATTTCATCTAAATTACTATTATTTTATTGTATTTTTGTGTGTATGTATGCACATTTGGGAGCCAGAGGCAGGTGGATCTCTGTGAGTTCAAGACCAGCCTGGTCTACATAGTAAGTTCCAGGACAGTCAAGGATACATAGACCTGTCTCAAACAAAAGTGAGAAACAAGACAACAAAATCATGCCAGACATCTTATCATCTCAATTAAAAAATGCTTCTGCATTCATGGACAGTTTTTAACTGGGCCACAACACCATTATCATATCTAATAAAATTAAGAATTAAGAGGCAGGTATGCTGTCACCCGCTTTTAATCTGGAAACTAGGGAGGCAGAGGCAGGCCAATCCTGAGCTACACAAAGAAAACCCAGTCTCAAAAAAAAAAAAAAAAAAAAATCTAAAAAGAATTTCTCTTGCTCTCTGGTCCTTGGCCCTTGTGCAAATGTTCTAGCTGTCCAGCCCTTTTAGTCCACTCCCTGTATCACTGTGGGAAGGGACACTGGGTAGTCAGAGAGCCAGCTAGGTAAAAGGGCTTTTGTTGTTTATTGGAGGGTACTGGTTCACTACTTCTGTCTGGTCTGTTTCAGGAACAAATGTGGTATCTGGGGATGGAGGTCTGAGAAGATGGAGACCATTAGTGGCTACGAGGCGAAGGCAGGAGAGGCTGCTGGGCTAGGGGACTTGGGGATAGGCCAGGGGCTGAGCTTCTTCACTCCCTTCTACTGTGGAGGGAGAGATGGAATAGTTTTCACCTCAGAAGCCTTACCAACCAAAGGGAATTTCTATGGCCCAGAGTCCTAGTCCCTGCTAACCCCTCCCAAGGCTCTGAGATGAAATAAAGGGTGGGGTTTGGTTTTGTTTTGTTTTGTTTTGTTTTGTTTTGTTTTTCTTGGCTCTCTAACTGCATGTCCCTGTTAGCGACTCCTGGGGTTCAGACCCTGCCACCTGCTCTAATGTGGGGACAGTTTGTATGTCTCTGGGAACAGGAGAACTTGGATCCTGGGCTGACGAGGCTGAATGTGAAGAATGGGGCTCTGAACCCTGAGTTCCCCATGTCTCCCCCTCCTCCATCCCCAGGTGTACAGTGCCACCAATGTGGAGCTGGTGACACGCACAAGAACAGAACACCTCTCTGATCAGGACAAGTTAAGGAACAAAGGTAAACCCAGGTGCGATTGCCTGCTGCCCAGTCATCCTGTGGTCTGGTGCCAGGGTTCAACAACTCCAGGCAGGGTGGGAGGCCTCCCCCTTCCTGCCAGAATCTGCCACCCAGTGGGAGGCTGCTAGGCAGGCAGTGGCTGAACACAATTTGGGGAATAGCCTCAAGTTCCCTTATGGTCACTACTACTTCTTCTCAGCGGGGAAGACTCCATTCCAGTCCTTTCTGGGGATGGCCCAGCAGCACTCCTCCCACACTGCGGTGAGCTTGGCTAGGGGAGGGTTGGGGCAAGCCTGGGTGGGTGGGGCACTTTATCTTCACACTGAGGACTAACTCCTGCCATGGGGGTCCATTCAGGCGCCAGTGCAGCAGGCAGCCAGCCCCACCAACCCTACTGCCATTTCTGCTGAGGAGTACTTTGACCCCAGCTTCAGCCTGGAATCAAGAAACATTGGCCGCCCTATTGAGATGTCTAGCAAAGTGCAGAGGTGAGGTCTGGGGGAAAGTCGGGGAGTCCCACTAGAGGACCTTGAGCACTGGCAGAAGCCTGTCATGCATGGAGTGTGTCACAGTGAGGGATCCACTCACTTAGTAGGCTTCTCTCTTGAGTTTGCTCCAAAGGGTGAGAGCATATCTCTCTAAGCACAGTCTGAGAACCTAGCTTGCACCTGGGCCCCAGGAGTTGGTCATACTCAGGGGATATCACCAGTGTATTTGCTTTTGCTTATTTGTTTTGGGCTTTATGATACAGGGTCCCACTTTGTAGCCCTGGCTTGGAACTCATTATGTAGTTCAGGCTAATCTCCAACTCCAAACAATCCAAGTAGTGGCATTACACCATTCCTGACTTGTTTTTCTGTTCAATGAGCGTGTGCCGGGGACCAGAGCATGCCAGAGTAGGAAGGGCCCATAGCTCTGCTGTCCACTGGCTTATATCACAAGGACATAATCTTCCCTTCTGGGAGTCTGTTTTCTTCTCCAGAAAAACAAAAAGTCAACCCGATGTGCATGGTCACAGTGGATGTAGTCATGGTGACAATGCCTTGTCCTTGTAGCAGGTCTAACATACTTCATGCAGCCTCCTGTGCCTCTACTCAGACATTGTTAAAGATGGTGACTTAAACCCCAAAGTTCCCAACTCCTGGACTATGCTTGACACTCAAGCACAGCACATTTTTGTACATGTGTGTGTGTCCAGCACAGTCAAGTGGACAGTGCTGACTAGTTTTGGACAGAGGACAAAGATCAGGTTGTGGGCAAGGCCCAGAGAGAAGCCCACAGGCTGGCTCTGCCCCTCCTCCTGCATTTCCAAAGTGTGGCACAAAGCCATCATCAGCACCAGAACGGACGAGGGGCTCTCAGGCTTTAGAGCCAGTGCTGAGTCCCTGAGGGCAACAGTCAATAGGAGAAGACCAGGGAGAAGGGTACCACAGGCAGGTGACTAGAAAGGGTGAGGCAGCAGGGGGGTGTCCCTAACCCACTTGCTATTGTGGCTGGATAGATTCAAGGCAACACTGTGGCTAAGTGAGGAGCACCCACTGTCCTTGGGTGACCAGGTGACACCCATCATCGACCTGATGGCCATCAGCAACGCTCATTTTGCCAAGCTGCGGGATTTCATCACTCTACGCCTCCCACCAGGCTTCCCTGTCAAGATTGGTGAGAGAGCAACCAAGGGGTAACCAGGACTTGGGCATGATGCCCTCCTCAGGTTTGGGGTTACTGAAGGGGTGCAAGCAGCTCAAGCCTGGCTCTCTTCCCTCAGAGATTCCCCTCTTCCATGTGCTCAATGCCCGCATCACCTTCAGTAACCTGTGTGGCTGTGATGAGCCTGTGAGCTCAGTGTGCGTCCCCAACCCCAGTTCTGCCATTTCTGCTTCAGGTATGACTATAGCTACAGGAGACAATACATAGCTGGTAGTGCAGCTCTCTGATCAGCCTTTAGGCTGAATATGACCTTTCTGCTGCCCTGCCCAGGAAGCCCTTTTCCATGTGAGGTAGACCCCGCTGTGTTTGATGTGCCCGAGGGGTACAGTGTGCTGGGTGCTGAGCGCAGTGAACCCCTTCGAGATGAGGACGATGACCTGCTGCAGTTTGCCATCCAGCAGAGCCTGCTTGAGGCAGGCACAGAGGCAGAGCAGGTGGGATGCAAGTGGAAGGTGGGTCATGGCCTCTACAGCCACAAGCCCGAGTTGACAGTTCAGGGCTCTGGCTGCTGCAGGTGACTGTGTGGGAAGCCCTGACCAACACACGGCCTGGTGTTCACCCTCCTCCACGAGTCACAGTGTTTGAAGAGCAGCTTCAGCTGGAGCAGTGAGTCCCCCAGGAGCTGTGTGTGGGTCCTTGGCTGACTGGTGGTGGGTGGGAAGCCAGGGAGTTTTGATCCAAGGGCTCCAGTCCTTCACATGACAAATGCTGCTCACCATGAGGAGCAGGAAGGGCCAAGAGAGGCCTGCTTGTCTCTCTCCCTGATACCTTGATCTCAAAATTGCAGCTCTTGGCTCCTCCCCAAGCCTTCTCATTGTTCTACTCTCCCCTCAACCCTTACCCTGAAGGGCCCTCCAGGAAAGCCTACAGCTGTCCACAGAGTCCAGGGGTCCAGAATCTCCTCAGAAGACACCTCCATCCCCTGCACCCCCAAGCTTTGAGGAGCAGCTTCGCCTGGCCCTGGAGTTGTCTTCACGGGAACAGGAGGAGTTAGAGCGCCGGGGCCAGCAGGAGGAAGAAGACTTACAGCGGATTCTGCAGCTGTCACTCACAGAGCACTGAGATGCCTGGCCTTGGGATGGCTCCTCAGGGTCAATCCTTCTGCCTGTTTTTGTAATTTATTTATTTATTTATAAACTGTCTGCTGCTGAGCTTGGGGTCTGGGGCACTGGAGGTAGGCTAGCAGTGAGACTACGGTGGAAATAAAGAGACCATCAGCAGTAGGCTTGCTGTCCTCTGTGGTCTGGAACCAAGGGGACACTGGATGGGGGATTTATTGATGGATAGTCCTCACTAGAGCTGGCACAGAGCAACTTTGGAACCTCCATTTCTACAGCTATAAAATAAGACCACTTCGCCACAGGGCAGGAGTTTCTGGAGATTCTGAAATTTCCCTGGATGCTACCCCAACCCCAGGTTCTGCCTGCCACCTGATGTCCATACTCCAGCTGGAGAGAGGAAAAGGCTGGGTCTTCCTATTCTACCTACTGGAGAAAGCTCCTACCCTGATCTGATCTCTGCAGCTCAGGCACAGGTTCCTACCGTTTCAAATATTTTCTACCAGAGTGAAACTTTAAGTAAGTCACTTCCCCAACATGGTAGCTGGGGAAGGGGCTCAGCCCGGTCCTGGTCACCACTAGGGTGAACCTGAAATCCATACAGGTTTGGGGGACTATTGCTAAGACCCAAAAAAGTCTCTGGTCTCCCAGATCTCCTCAGAGTAGAGGAATGACAGCTGAGCAGAA
This sequence comes from Arvicanthis niloticus, assembly GCF_011762505.2. Lineage (NCBI taxonomy): Eukaryota > Metazoa > Chordata > Mammalia > Rodentia > Muridae > Arvicanthis > Arvicanthis niloticus. The sequence continues at coordinate 112,761,456 of NC_047658.1, read as the reverse complement.
AAGAGAACAAGTTTGGAATGGGATGGTAGATTTAAGACCCAGTCCCTCCCAGGTATGGTGGCACATGTCTTTAATTCTAGCGCTTTGAAGGCAGAGACAGGTGGGTCTTTGAATTTAGGCAACTTGGTCTACATAATGAGTTCCAGGCCTATATAGTGAGACCCTGTCTCAAAACAAAAACAAAAAAGACCTCTTTTGCCCTTGCTCCTTCCTTTCCAGAAAACCATAGCATAAGCCAAATAGTGGGGGTCCAAGTCTTATTGGGTGCAGCAAGGAGTGTTGGAAGCCTCCTGTGGACAAAGCTACCAAAGCTGGGAGAGAAAATGAAGTCTGGACGCCTCACCTGCGCCACGCCCTCGACCACGCCTCCAGTGGGGATGGGGCGGGGCGAGCTGAACCGAGACCGCAGGGGCGGGGCTGCTGTCGCTCGGTACCGGCTCTATGCGGCCAGATTGGTCATGAGTCGGGCCCTTTAAGGGCCGCTCCCGAGGAGGTGCCAGGCCCTAGTGGCTCCAATCTCTTCTTCCTGGTTGTGTGAAGGCAGGGACTGACCGTAGGGCTGTGGGAGGGGTCGTGCCTGTGCTCGCTCAGGTGTTCCGGGCCTTCCTGCCTTATGGCGCTGGTCACAGTGAGTCGCTCGCCGCCGGCAAGTGGCCACTCCACGCCTGTGGGACCCACGGTGAGTTTAGCTTGGTTTTACGCTCTTGCAGTTGACTGCCAGCTAGGCCTGAGGGAGTACGTTCTGCCCCTAGCAGCCGCCTGGGAATAGGCGGAGGGGGACCTTGAGTTGCACGTTTTTAGGGCACTTAGGAGGTCCTGAGGCTCTCAGGAGCTCGACCTAGGTAGATGCAGAGTCCTAGAACCGGCCGGGTCTGTTGAGGCCCAGATCTGTTCAAATACCTCCCACACTCTGCAACCCCCTCTCCTTGCAGCACTGCTGTGCCTGGACTTAGGCCGGGATTTCTCTGGAGCCTTGTTGGAGGGTAGCGGCTTCAGAGGGAAGAGATTTCTTTTCCACCTAGCGCTCTCTTGTAGGAAGAGGAGAGGCTGTGGGGCGCTTCCTGTCCTGGAAGCTGCTCTCTTACTCTATCCCGGGGCTGCTTTCTCAGCAGGAGCGAGTGGTAAGGCGGAGAGGCCGGCTCCAGCGCAGGTGAGTCCCTTCTCCTGACACATGCTTCCTTAGAGCCTGTGGACTAGCGGCTGCCATTGTGGACTCCAAATGTCTTGCTTAGACCCAGGACTCACTGAATGAAGTATTGTCAGATAAACTCATGCTTAGGTGGGAGCCAGATGCTGTGGGTGGAGCTGGCAAACATCATATGTCTGGCTTGTGGAAGAACCAGCAGGGCTAACTTGGCCCTGGTCAGTGGATGCTTTCACACATTACCCGGACCTTGGCTCGAGCCAGTGATCCCAGGACCAAAGGCAGGAAGAAGTATAGGTGCTTAAGCAAGTTTATAGCATCCGAGCCCACCCAGAAAAGGGACACATCCCAAAGGTGCAAAACAAGGTGAGAAGGAGCTTGTGAGCCCAAGGCTGGCTCTGGGTGCCTACCACTATCAGGGTCCTGGTTAAAAAAAAAATGCAAACTGTGCCTCACTCCAGCTCATCTGACTCTGGAGAGCAGGCCAGCAACCCATTTCAGCAATCCAGGGGACTTACCCTTGCTAAAATTTGAAAACCTATGGCCTGAGCCATTTCCCCATCACTCTGCCAGGCAGAGTTTTGCGGTGCTCCGAGGGGCTGTCCTGGGACTTCGGGATGGAGGGGACAGTAATGATGCAGCTGAGGCTGACTCTGAGCCAATGGAGGAACCCTCGGGCGAGGAGCAGCCCACTGAGGACCAGACTGACAACGGGCAAGGATTCCAGAGTCCCTGGAAACAAGTACAAGAGCAGCACCTGCACCTTATGGTGGAGCTGCTGAGACCACAGGATGATATCCGCCTGGTAAGGAACCATCCAGAGCTTGCATCTATCTAAGAACAATGCTGGGAGATTAGGGGCCACCCAGTTTGGAGGGGGGTTACCAAACCCTGACAACTCTGCCACTTCATCTAGAGACATCTTAGCAGGGCAAGGGCCTTATCTGTCTCTGGAGGGCTGGGAAAGGACAAGGAAGGTTTGTCCTGTGTAAGCCAAGAGGTGGGGGTTATATGAGGGAGGCCTCTATTGATATTAGTGAGTTGCCCAGAGATGGACTCACACTCCCAGGGTTGTGTAGCACCCCTTGGCAGCTGTGTGCCAGTCAGGCAAACAGAGCACCCAAGGAAGTCTGGGGTCTGCTGGAGCCTAGGGGCCAGCTCCAGAAAGTGTGTGGAGGCAGACACTTGTTGTTGGCAGCAAAGTATGAAAAAGAAGATGCAAGCTTTGGTGAAGCTCTTTAGAACAGAAGTGTTAGGTTTTTGTTGTTTGCTTTTTTTTTTTTTTAATTTTTTTCCTATGTGCATTGGTGTTCTGCATGTCAGAAGCTTTGGAACTGGAATTACAGACTAGTGTGAGCTGCCATGTGGGTGCTGGGAGTTGAACCTAGGTCCTCTGGAAGATCGGCCAGTGCTCTTAACCACTGAGCCATCTTTCCAACCCCAGGACTGTTGTTCTAACCCATTATAAGATGGAATCCTTCTAGCATGTGTGAGGCCCTACATCCAATTCCTAGTACCACAAAAACAAAGATTAAGTTTTTATTTTTATTAATCTGTGGCAAAAGGCATTTCTCAAATAAAATATTGGCAAGTAGCAGAGCTGAAGAGCTGGCTCGGGGTTAGAGTCCTGGCTGCTCCTCCAGAGGACCCTCAATTCAATTGTGTTTTGAAGACCCCAAGAAAGATGGTCTCCTCCTCACTCAGACCCTCTCCTGTGGATGCTACCAGTAGGTAGCACAGTTTTGGGAGTCAAACTTCAAAAGACAGTTTGTTGAGCCACAAATTACAAAAATTGAGTATCACTGTATTTTCAAGTAGCCACTGGATTCTGGGAATTGGTGGTACAGGGGCTGGCAAGGTGCAAGATGTGTCCATGAGGAAGTGAAGGAGCAGATCCAGGAGCCCCTATAATTCAGGGCTTCTTCCATCTTTCCAGGCAGCTCAGCTGGAGGCAGCCCGACCCCCAAGACTTCGCTACCTGCTGGTAGTATCCACAGGAGAGGGTCTGAGTGAGGCGGAGACCATCCTTCTTGGGGTGGACTTCCCTGACAGCAGGTAGGAGAAGGGAGAAATGGGTTGGGCCAAGGCTGTGAGGTGCTGAGGGACAATGGCTCTCCTGTCCCCTGCCAGTTCCCACAGTTGCACCCTGGGCCTGGTCTTGCCCCTCTGGAGTGATACCCAGGTGTACCTGGACGGCGATGGGTAAGAAGTGGCAACAGGAGGGGAGAAAGGAGAATGGGGTGGCAAGCACTGAACACTAGAGCTAGATCTGGGACCTACTTTCTTATATTATATGATCTTGGGCAAGTCACCTAACTCTGGGCCTCAGCATCTCCACATCTGGCAAATGAACAGGTTCTCTGAGAGCCTGGTATTTGGTTCCACCCTCCCTGGGTCTCCTGCAGGGGCTTCAGTGTGACATCTGGTGGTCAGAGCCGAATCTTCAAGCCTGTCTCTATTCAGACCATGTGGTAAGTGCCGCAGAAGCCTAGCCTTGGGCCAGCCTCTTAGATGGCAGCCAGGCTCAGGAGAGGGAACCAAGTAGGACTTTGTGACTTAGCCCCTCTTTCTTGTCCCAGGGCCACACTGCAGGTATTGCACCAAGCATGTGAGGTGGCTCTAGGAAGTGGCCTTGTACCTGGTGGCAGTGCTCTTGCCTGGGCCACTCACTACCAGGAGAAACTGAACTCTGACCAGGGTTGCCTCAATGAGTGGATGGCTATGTCTGACCTGGAGTCCTTTCGCCCACCTAATGCTGAGCCTGGACAGTCAGTGCTGGGGGTGGGGTGGGGGTTGGGGAGGAGGGAAGGAGGAGGCAGTGGTGCCTCAGTGAAATGGCCTCTTAACTAAAGGATCACCACCAGGGCCTCAGAGCAGGAGCAGATGGAGCAGGCGATCCTGGCTGAATTGTGGCAGGTGTTGGACACTAGTGACTTGGACAGTGTTACTTCTAAAGAGGTGGGCAGGGTGGCTGGGCCCAGAGCCTGAGACTCACTTTTCCTTGGGGTCTTTCTCACCTAGCTTTCCTCTATCACTAAGCCATTCCCAATCCTGACTTCAGCTCTCTGTAGATGGGTCAGGGTACTACCCTCTGAGGCTTCACAGTGGACCCTCTTCTCTTGCCTGACACCACTCCCCAACCCCTGTAGATCCGTCAGGCCCTGGAGCTGCGTCTGGGATGCCCTCTCCAGCAGTACCGTGACTTTATTGACAACCAGATGTTGCTGCTCATGGCCCAGCAAGACCGTGCCTCCCGCATCTTCCCCCACCTCTACTTGGTGAGTATAGGCTGTAGGAGGTAGGGTCCAGATCATCAATGCAGCTGCTATGACAGGTCCTCTAGCTAGAGGCAAGTCATTGGAGCCTGGTGCTTCTGTCCACTCTCACTCTGCAGGGCTCTGAGTGGAATGCTGCCAACCTGGAGGAACTTGAGAGAAACAGGTAGGGTTCCCAGCCTTGGGACTGCCACTTGTTCTCTCAGCCTTCCTTCCTGTGGGGTGGCCTGACCAATGTTTGGAATGTTAGATTGTCCCCAGCACCACTGTTTCGCTGTTTCTGTTTTTAACCCACTCCTGGGGATGCTGTTTTCACATGGGCTCCAAGGTCATCTGCCTCACTAACCATACACTGTAGTGTAGAAATAAGGTCTCAACTGTGCCAAGATGAGAGATGGTGTGGGCACTTGCCAAGCTGAAGAGGTTCCTGGTCACCTCTTCAGGCAGAAGGAAATGCCTTCTTCTCATAGGGATGTGGTTGCCCTTCTCAAAGGTACCTGTTACCCCTCTACCATGGGCTTCTGAGAGACCTGCTGAAGTCTTTATAATCTGCTGCTGAGAGCTCCCTCATCTCAGCTTAGCTTGAAATCTAACTGAAACCAGAGTCATGGAAGAGAGTTAGCATTGACTCCTCATCAGGGAAATTCATGCCCAACAGAGTCAAACAACATGCGCCCAATGTTAATCAGCTGATGGCTGGCACAGGTCTCTTTATCCTCCAAGTGTTGCCATCCCCTGACTCTCAGAACCAAGAACCCAACAGAAATGGCCAGGGAGCCTGGTTCTTTTGCCACAACAGTCTGGTTTTGGACCCTCTGGTACAGGGTAAGTCATATCCTGAACATGGCCCGGGAGATTGACAACTTCTTCCCTGAGCGCTTCACCTATCACAATGTACGTGTCTGGGATGAGGAATCAGCACAGCTGCTGCCCCACTGGAAGGAGACACATCAATTCATTGAGGAAGCCAGGTTGGCTTACTCCCAGCTTCTGCTGTCCCAGCCCACATATAATTAAGCCCCAACTCCTGCCCATCTTGCCCTGTTTCCTTCATTGCCCTCTCTATCCTCACTTCCTTCTCACTGCAGGGTCCTAAGCCCTCACTTGCCCCTTCCCAGTCTACAGGCTACTGGGGTTGAAAGGGAATGGACTGACCATATCCCACCTCCATAGACTACAGGGCACTCGGGTGCTAGTCCACTGTAAGATGGGTGTCAGCCGTTCTGCTGCCACGGTATTGGCCTATGCCATGAAACAGTATGGCTGGGGCCTGGAACAAGCCCTGATCCACGTGCAGGAGCTCCGGCCCATTGTACGCCCCAATCCTGGCTTCCTGCGCCAGCTACAGACCTACCAGGGCATTCTGACTGCCAGGTATAGGGGGAGGGGACAAGGGAGGTGTTGTGTATACTGAGGGTTGGCTGCTGTGTCACTCAAAGCTGACTCAGAGCCACCTCCTCACAGCCGGCAGAGCCATGTCTGGGAGCAGAAAGTGGGTGTGGTCTCCCCAGAGGAGCCCCTGGCACCTGAAGTTTCTACACCATCGCCACCTCTTCCACCAGAACCAGGGGGCAGTGGGGAGGTGATGGTTATGGACCTGGAAGGAAGCCAGGAAACCCCAAAAGAAGAGCTTGGACTGCGGCCCCGTATCAACCTCCGAGGGGTCATGCGCTCCATCAGTCTCCTGGAGCCCTCCTCAGAGCCAGAGAGTACCCCAGAGGCTGGAGACCTGCCAGAAGTGAGTCTGGCTGGGAAGCTCTGCCTGCAGTAGCCTTGCAAAAGAGAATGTGGGACCAAACAAGCCTGACTTAGGCTGATAGGCCCTCACAGTGGGGTATTGTCTCGCTCCGTGCACACTGACCACCTTTCTGCACAAGGCCACTCAAGACTGTCCTGAGTAGCTGAGGATGGGGACCACCTTCAGGATCTTCCCTTTTACCTCAGGCTAGACAAGAGCAGTAGTTCTAGGGTCTAGACAGTTGCAGGTCTGACTAGGAACAAGGGACAGTGCAGTCCCAGCCTAACAAACTGGCTCATTTCCTAAGGAGCTTGGCTTCTAGTTCTGGAGTGAGCATCCTCCCCAGACCATGAGCTGTGCTGCCAGAGATAGGTGGAGGAGCATCCTGCACTAGAGAGGATGGGTAAGACAACACTCCTGAAGCTGAGGAGTCACAGAGCAAAGGACAGCACAGAAAGGAGCCCTTGGACTGACACAGCCCACCTACTGACTACGTGAAAAGCATGTTGTATGCTCAGGGCTGTTGGGCACAAGCTAGGACAGGAAGCTGGCCCTTGCCAGAGGAAGCTAGGCCCCACATGTGACATGAGGTCACATGGCTAGCCCAAAAGGAGTCGATGCAACAGAACATTTTAAGTGCTGGGTATAGGCCAATAGGAGGTGTGGGGCTAATGGTGGTTACTGTCGAAGGCAAGTGTCCTATGAGGCACAAGACACAGGTTTCGCAGAGCTCTTTTCAGGGCCTGGCCCCTGGCAAGGTTTCAGCTGTGGCTCACTGGATTGGATGTGCAAAGGCAGAGGGGTGATAAGAGAAGGTGTTACAGTCAGGCTTCTAGAGACTAGAAGACAGCTCAGACAGGCCAGGCCAAGGAACAGGAGGGATGCAGGTTTCCCTTGGGAAGTCTGCACCTACCCATTTCCTGTGCCTCTCTTTCCTCTCCCACCTAGGTTTTCTCTTCAGATGAAGAGCCTCTTCATCCCTTCTCTCACCTTTCAAGAACCAAAGGTGGCCAGCGGGTCCGCAAGGGGCCTTGGCCTGCCCTGAAGTCTCGCCAGTCTGTGGTTGCCCTTCATAGTGCTGCCCTGGTGGCCAGCAGGACACGGGCCATCCAGGAGCAGGGGCAAGGGCAAGAACAGAGGGAGCCTGGTATGTCTTCTACACCTAGGCTCCGGAAGGTGATGAGGCAGGCCAGTGTAGATGACAGCAGGGAGGAGGACAAAGCCTAAGCCCTTATACTATATCCCCCTAGACACTAGACAGCTGGTCACAGCCCCACTGATGAGCGTCCTTTGCACCCATGGGCCTGCACACTCCCTAGAGCTCCTTCCCAGCAGTCCTCAGACCCTGTCACTTCCTGCAGCCTTTGGTCTCAGACCCATGGTTAAGGGCTTTTTCTACATAGGGTATGAGTTAGAGCCATTCAAGGTGCCTTTAAGGGTAATAATACCCTAGTTTCATTTTACACTCACTCTTTAACACTTTGTGCAGCCATGAAATTAAAACCAGAAATTTTTAGGGTGGTTTTTCTAGTTCATGTTTCCCTTGCTCTCAACTTCTGGCCATTCCACCCTGTTTCTTCTACTCTCTCCTACTGCAGTCCTACAGGCAGCTAGGCCAGGGAACCAGTGGCCACAAAGGCAGACAGCACTTTCAGCTCCCAGTCCCACAGGCTCTGAGGGGGCTCACAGGTCACACACACACCCACGCAACTGAACAGAATCTCTGCTGCTGCCCTCAGTTCTCCCATGCCCCTCACTGGGTCACAGGGCATTGAGATAAAAAGAGAGTTTTCTTGTTCTTGAAGATCTCTGGCCAGTCAAGTTTTTCATAGTCCTATAGTATCTGGCTTTGTATTGAGAAATAAAAGACATTTTCATATTAAATGTCTTCCATTTATGACAAAGCCATCTGTGGTTCAGTTAGACTCTTCTCTGTTTACACACCACACTTAGCCTGTACTGGCCCCTCCAGCTTCTCATGTCTCTTGGGTGTCCTGTGACAGACCTGTTTTGGTTGAATGGTGTGTTGGGGGAGGGAAAGAGGTAGCCAGTGCTATCTTCTTATCTTTAGGGCAAGGCCTGTATAAATGTTAGCCCATCCTACCCATCAACAGGTCCAGGGGAACAACCTTGTATGGGAGCAGGGTTTTGGTTCTGCTGGGACAGCTAAAGGGAGTTAATGAGGGCATAGAAGCTGTTACTGCCAACCTGGATAAGAGACCAAGCCTATCCTTAAAGGCTCCCTTTTGGACATTTGATGCTAGTCTTGAGCATACTTTATATTTTGTGTTCTAAGAATCACCTTCCTGCTACACTGCAAGAAAGCCTGATTTTCAAAGGCAGCCCAAAGTCATCAGGGAAAACAGCTGCTTAGTGATCCCACCCACCTAGGGCTTCTGCTTATTTCAGCTTGTAAGAGCACTTAGTGGGTAAGGCATAGGGGCACAGGCCTCTAATCCCTGCCCTTTGGAGGCAAACCTCTGTGAGCTAGAGGCCAGCCTAGGCTACATGGGGAGGTTGAGGACACCCAGGGCTACACAGTAAGACCTTGTCTAAAAATAAAAAAAAAATCAGAGAATTAGTGCTCCCACCGTTGACCTGTTCATCCTAGTAACAAGACTGTGCTCTGTCTATGACACGGTGACATGCTACACAGATCTGGTGTGCGTGTGCTCTGTCTATGACGCTGTGACATACTACACGGATCTGGAGTAAGTGCTCTGTGCTTCCCTTAATGCAGTCCTGAGAGGAACAGACACCAGACATGAATATCACAGTACATCCAGTTTCGTGCCAATGTCTTTCCCAAACCCTTGGGGTAATTCCCGGGCCTATCCTCACCCTAAAGTGGAGAGGAGCTGGGTGTCTCTGGGAGGGGAACTGTGGGCCCTAGCCCTGGCTCCATCACTTCCCTGCACTCAAAAGTCTGGTTTCTTTTTTTGTAAAACAAAGCAAAACTGGGAAACCATAAGCACCCCTTTCTCTTTGGTTTTTGTTTTAAAGAAATGTGGGTCATTTACACGCAGCTAGAGCTCAGCTTCTGAGTGCTCTCCGGAATCAGTTTGCGTGGTTTGCATGGGGTCAGAGGAGAGGTAGGGCAGCTCTGTCCATTACTGAGCAAATCTGGGGCTGCCTTCCCTCCACAGCTAACCAGGACTCACGTCAGACTGCTGACCCTAGTGCTGAAGGCTGGTGAGATCAGCAGTGTCAAGCAGTTTTGCTTCCTGCTGCTTGCTCAGCTTAAAAAGCAGGGATGCAGTCATGAACTCCTCTCTTTACAACCGCTACCCACAAGGGCCCTAAGAAATAAGGGTTCAGCATTGGAGAAAACAAAGACTGGAAAGGAAAGTATTTGCAAATAACTAAGATATGTGATACAAAGCTTAAACAAATCGCTGAAGACCTTAACATAAAACAAGAATTCAGCCTCTGTCCTACCCTTTAGAGCCTCACCCCCGGCTTCATAGGCAATGGCTATCCTAGCTACTGAGGCTCCCCAAAGATGCTTTATGGTTATGAAGCCAAATACACTAGTGTGTGTATTCTTTTGAAATGTAGGTAATAACCTTTATATTTTTTAATTATAATTTTATACCGTGTGTGTGCATGCGTACATATCTGCCACCACTTGTGTGTGGAGGCCAAGAGAACAACTGGAGGGAGTCAGATCTCCCCTTCCAACATGTAGGTTCCAGGGATCAAACCTAGGTAGTCAGGCTTGGTGGCAGGCGCCTTTACCCCCTGAGCCCTCTCGCTGGCCCTAGACAACAGCATATTAACGTTCTATAGAAAACTTTAAAATCATTTTAAGTTATTCTATGTTTTTGAGACAGGGTTTCTTTTTGTAACCCTGGCTATCCTGGAACCTACTCTGCAGACTGGTGGGCCTGAAACTCAGTTCTGCCTGCCTCTGCATTATGATGAACAGTCTGTTTACATTTTTAAAAACCCCATTCCAAGCAAATTTCACTAAGCACTTTTATCTGTATTTTTGTTTACAAAAATATTTCATTTGCTATTAAATCTGTAGGTCATATTTCTAAAATTGCTAAAGCAAAGACTATATACAATTTTAATTTCATAAGACATCGCCTAATTTCCTTCCAGGAAATTGCACCTTTTTACAGTAAGCAGGAACGTTTATCTCCTTAAAGAGCCATCCAGCCTACACACCCAAGTCACTTTACAATACTCTCAGGGGGCAAAGGGCAGGCCTTGTAACCACTGTTTTTAGAAACTGAGACTCAACAGAAACTACCTCATATCTAATAGAGCCTGAATCAGATTCTGGGTTTCTTTCTTTCTTTTTTTTTTTTTTTCGAGACAGGGTTTCTCTATGTAGTCCTGGCTGTCCTGGACTCACTCTGTAAACCAGGCTGGCCTCGAACTCAGAAATCCACCTGTCTCTGCCTCACAAGTGCTGGGATTAAAGGAGATTCTGGGTTTCTAGATTTTCAATCCAGGAGCTTAACTCCGATCACAGAGACGGCTGTTTCTCAGAGGTCAATTCACTGACTTCACACAGGTGCTCAAGCAGGGCTCTGGATGGAAACCCACCTGGAAACACTCAAATCCCACGGCCAGGGTCAGATATCCCTGCGCTCAGGGGCCCCATTCAATTCCCCTCCTGATACCACAGTAGAACACTTGGGGTAATAAGGAACTCTTATCTCTCAAGCTACCCCCATCCTGGGCTAGGTCCCACCTTCAAAGCCTTCTCCTTGTGCCGGATCACCAGTGGCCACCTAAGTGTCAGGGTAACACCTCATTAGGCTGTTTTAAAAAACAACAAAATCAACTCCTCCTCATAGCTCGCGCTTCCGCCCCGCACCTTATACTCCTCTGAGGCAGGGCATCCAAGAGTATGATCTTTCAGTACTGGGAGGCCTTTTCTCAGGCCGCAGCAACAGCGTCGGCAGAGACTCCGGCTCGTTAGAACCAACCATGACGCTCGGGCGCCATCTTGTGTCCATTCCTCAGGTCCACTAGTGGCAAATTAGAAACTACATTTCCCAGCGTGCCTAGCGCAACTGCACAGGCGCAACGAACGTCCTCTCGTTTCCATGGGAACCTCGACCCGGAGTAATCGGGACAGTTCTGTTCTGAGGGGTTAGTTAGAATATTGCTCCCTCAGATACAAAGGAGGTAGGACTGGGTTTGCAGACAATTACGGAGACAAAGTGGGGAATTTACCTTGCCTCCTGGGACCAGCACTGCCAAATTCTCCTGGGTGTCCTGGAGTCCGCGCGCTCCCGGGGCCTCGGCGTCCTGAGGAGTCAATCCGGCGAGACTAGAGTTTGGTTCTCGGGCCTGCCAAGGTGCCGCTCGCCTTGAGCCAATCTAAATCTTGTCACTCTCCAGCGGAGGGCCTACGCGGCACATACAGGTACTCCTCGGGAACGAGCGGACAGCGGGCGGGGATGGTGGGTATTGAGTGAACGTGGAAGTAGAATCTTACCTGGGAGGATACCCATGCATCTAGGGCTTGGACCCGACTCTGTCTCCAAAGAAGTTCGAACTGGCCCAGGCTGATCCCCAGTTTCAGTATTCGTCCTTGTGTCGCCCAGTACAATTGGGTTTGCTCTGGAATAGAAGACAAATCCGTTTATTTCGTTGAACCGAAGTTTCAGTCTCTGTAAAATAAGGAAGGTACTTGAGTAGGTTGTAGTGGTGCATGCCTTAAGAAGAAATGAATCTCTCCGAGTGCAAGGCCAGCCCGACATATATATCAAGTTTAGGCCAGCCAAAGCTACATAATGAGAATTCGTCTCAAAAAATAAAATAAAATACACTTGATCTTAGCCAAAAGGCTGAGAAGCGATATAAAATAAAATGACACTGGAAACAAATAATCCTCAAGATGTTTTCTAGCCATTCAATTTACCTCTTGCTATAGCTGCTGCCTCTCCTCAAGTGCAAAGACCAGGAGAGACCACTCCCAACTCACAATATACCTAGAAAAAGAGGAGGCTTCCCATGAGCTTCCTAATGAAATGTATTAGGAAGTGTAAAGCATATATATCAAAAATTAGGGAAAAGATATTCTGGGGACCCTTCTCACAGCTTGTGTCCAGAGAAGAGAACTGTCTGTGCTCCTGACTGGATGGTCCTAGAAGACAGATTCTGGTGATTGCTTTACTCTCCATGTGATGTATGGTCAGCATATAATATGTATCAGTGAATAGTTCTCCTATAAAGAGGAACTGGCTGGGTACTTAATGACCATAGGCCTTCATACGCTCCTATAGGAGGAAGAGCATGGTCAGGCAGGTGACCATGAGGTGAGAGCCAGATTGTTGGCGTATTCTGTACAATACCAGCCCACCGAGAAAACAAACTAATAGTCTCTTAAAAGTGTAGAAAGTCTATGAGCCTCTTTTCCTGGAGCTTCAAGAAAGAGCTACAATGGGAGGAATGAAACCTAAACCACGAGGAAACCTTAAAGAACAAGGAGGACACCCCTTCAACTCAACCCTTTCCCATAACCAACTCTTCCACAGGGACATTTGCCTCCTATCTATAACCCGCTTGGCAGCAGGAAGCTATTTCTACCACACCAGGCTACCAGGCTGTGCAACAGGTGTCCAAGAGTTCAAGGCAGTGGTGCCTCTTAAGTAAGGCACCAATAGACAAGACTGAAAGGAGGAAGGGCCTCTTTACAAAGGTCTGAATTTTCCAGTCCTCTGGCTTGAGGTGGTTGCAAAGTTACCTTCAAACCAGGGAGACTGGGGAGATGGTGTACAAGAGGGAAAGCACACAACCACTTGCCCTTTTTGTCCCTAGATATGGGATGGTTCAGAACTTCAGGGGACTACAAGTACTCCCTTTATTGGAAACAAACCAAGGAAAGATCTTAGCCTCCCTATGGCCCTTGTTGTGCCTGAAGGCCTGCTGTTGCTCTCCATTTGCTTCTTCTCCACTGGCTGTAGGTAAGTAAGTGCTTGCACAGTGTGTGAGATTCTTTTGCAGCTGTCATATGAAGCCTGGTAAGTCCAGGCCTAATGGGTAAGAAGTTATGATAGCTCCATGTCTACATGGAGGCCTGTGCCAGTTGGTTTCCAGAGTATAATGGTCCTTTACCATTTGCAAAACACTGCCACTTACATGAGATCTCATTTGGTCTCAGCAGCAGCATATTCTTGTGAGATAGCTTCACTTTTCAATCTGAAGGTCCTATTCTTAGGGTATAGATCAAAGAACTAAGTGATGCTGTGGAGACCAGTAGTCTTTCCTGCCTGTTGTCACTAAGGGACTGGGGAGGTCACAGTCCTCAGCTGGATTCCAGAGAGCAGCTCTCTCTCTCCCAATTCAGCCAGAATGTCCTGCCTATTTCCCACAACTTCCCAGCAGCGACTAACAGATATATTAGAAGAGCGTCTCTCATTCCCATGTAGACAGTCCCATTGAGAGGTATAGCTCCTTTCCTCGATTCTGCCAGGTTTACCCTCTGGCACATGGGTACTCAGATAGCTGAGACTCTTGGGGAGTTGTGTATCTGGCTATAGGAGAAAGAATAGGAAATCTGTTCCCCCAACTGCATGGGAAAGGAAGCTATAAAAGTTTGCCTGGTGAGGCTGGCCTGGGTGGGAATTCCTACTCCACCCTGCTGGCACCCCCAGATTCAGGGAGCTGCAGAGGTACAGGGACAGGTGAGTATGACAAGGAAGGGCATACAGAGTGTAAGGCCATGCCAAAGCAGAGACAGCTGTGGGGTGACACAGGCCTGGGTAAAAGGCTACATTGACAAGAGGGGGCAGATTATACGTGTCCTACATGGTATGTCTCATGTGCCCTGAGGAGGTTTAGAGATAGGCTGCTGCCTATCTTCCTAGGCAGCCATCTTGGTTTGGCTAACTGATTCCCAGCTTAGGAAACCCTCAGGAGACCATACCGCCCACTCACTGATGGTTCAGCTACATGCCTCCTTCTGCTCTGTCCACATTCTGATGACTTCATTGTCCTGAATGCTCCTGTGTTGGGATGACTTCTGTGTCTTCAGAAGGTCTTGCTGCTGCCATCCAGCAGGACCAGCTGAGGCACAGGGGCACATGCCCCTTCCTGGGCCCCTGCATCTTGTCTTAGTTGTGTCCTGGTGTATTGAGCTTCCAGGAAGATAGCTCTGATTCCTGTTCTCTGACAAAGGAGAAAGGGCCCAGATAAGAGAGGAGGGCAGGGCAGGAACGCCAGGAACTTGGAGCCCAGGTGAGAAGGTACTTGGTTAAAGGGATGCTTTATGGAACTGATGACCAGGAAACTAAGATGGCTTGGCCTTCAAGGTTTCTGACAATGGGTTGTGGAGCCAGGCAAAGGCTGGTCTGAGCAGGGAACTGTCCTTGGAAGGATTCTTTTTCTCCTTGGAACTATGTTGGATTGGAGTATGAGGGCCTGTGAAGGGTCCATGTGTCAGGACAGCTGGGACACAAAGTCCATTCTCTTTCCTTGCAGCTCATCTCTGAGTCTGGGAGCTCCCAGCCAACCTCTTGTTGACTCCTCCATTCTACTACCGTATCCCTTACACCCAGATGTAAGCCTTTGGGTGACAATCCAGTTTCCACACGTAATGACCAGATTCCGATGGTCTTTCTTCAAACATCTCCTTTTTGCTCCCCTGTCCTTGACCTTGCCTAAGTCCCTGTCACCATGCCTTCACAGTTCCTAGGCTGTCATTGCTGTTTCTAGGCTAACGACAGGTCATGTCATTCCATAGCCCAGAGACTAGGTATGTCTTTTGGAACCATTACATTACTTTAATGTTATTCCATGTCCAGTGCCTTCAGTGGTGCTTTCTATCGCCTGGCCAGTGCAATTCTAACTTTTGATTCCTTCATGACTCAGGGCCATTTTCACACTGGCACCAGCCTGCCTTTCTAGCTTTATCTTCTAGGAATCCTTGTGTCTTCTTTCCTTTCCTTCCTTTCTTCCTTCTTTTCTTCCTTTCTCCCTTCCTTCCTTCCTTCCTTCCTTCCTTCCTTCCTTCCTTCCTTCCTTTTCTCCTTTGTTTGTTTTGTTTGTTTGCTTGTTTGTTTTAAGACAGGGTTTCTCTGTGTATCCCTGACTGTCCTAGGACTCACTCTGTAGACTAGACTGGCCTTCAGCTCAGATCTGCCTGCTTCTGCCTCCTGAGTGCTGGGATTAAAGGTGTGGGCCATCATAATAACTGTTTCTTTGGAGCACTTTGCACTCATTGTTGTTGCCCATCCTGCCTAGAAGGGATCCCTCTAATCTTTACCTTTATACCTAGATTTTTTACAGGAATGGGGAGAAGGCTAAGTGTAGAAGATGCTTGCCATGCAGCCCTAATGACCCAGATCCTTAGAAATTTGTAAACTCGCTGGGCAGTAGTGGTGCACACCTTTATTCCCAGCACTTGGGAGGCAGAGGCAGGTGGATTTCTGAGTTCGAGGCCAGCCTGGTCTACAGAGTGAGTTCCAGGACAGCCAGGGCTACACAGAGAAACCCTGTCTCAAAAAACCAAAAAAAAAAAAAAAAAGAAATGTGTAAACTCAGACACAATAGCATAGGCACCTGTAATCCCAGAGCTGCTATGGGGCGAGGAAAAAACAAGGGAACCTCTGGAAGCCTGATACATGCTCAGTAAAGAAGAGCTATCCTGCCTCAAAGAAAGTAGAAGGCAAGGACCAACAATCCAGATTGTCCTCTAGCCATCCCCTGCATGTATGGGTCCACACTAGCACACAGACATATCATACATATCCACAAAACAAAATACTAGCATACCATGCACATGGGCAAGACATTTTATACAAATAAGTATTTTTAGAAAAGGAAAGAAAGGGCAACAACAGAAACTATACTAACAAAATTACAAACGGTGCTGGCAAGATGCCTTGAGCATGTAAAACACCACCAACCCTGGCTCTCTGAGGTTTATCCTTGGAATCCACGTAGTGGAAGTAGACGGGGAGAACCGACTCCTTCAGATTGCTGTCTGACTTTCACTTGTGTCTGTGGCACAAGTAAGCTCCCCTTCCCCTAGATAAATAAATAAAAAATTTTGGGGGGGTTGGGGTTTGTCTCTGTAACCCTGGCTATCCTGAACTCTATAGACCAGGCTGTTCTGGAAATCAGAGATCCACCTGCTTCTATCTCCCATGCACTTGGTTTAAAGGTGAGTACCACTAACTGGCAATAAATAAATGTAAGAAATTAATGTAAAAATAAATAAAACACGGCTGGGGAGATGGCTCAGTGGTTAAGAGCACTGACTGCTCTTTCAGAGGTCCTGAGTTCAATTCCCAGCAACCACATGGTGGCTTACAATCATTGGTGATGGGATCTAATGCCCTCTTCTGGTTTGCCTGAAGATAGGTACAGTATATCCATACATTAAATAAATATTATTTAAAAAATAATTTTGGTAAAAATATGCATAACAAAATTTACTATTTTATACCTTTTTGTAGAACAGGTTTTTGCTATATAGTTTAGGCTGGCCCTAAACTCTTCCTGATTCAGCCTTCTGAGTGCTGAGATTCTAAGCATGCACTACTATAATTTACTTTAGTCATTTTAAAATATATAATTAGGCCAAGCATGGCGGAGCATGCCTTCAATCCCAGCACTTGGGAGGTAGAGATAAGCGAATCTCTGTGAGTTTGAGGCCAGCCTGGTCTACATATATAAAGTTTCAGAATAGCCAGGATTCTGATAAGAGGACCTGTCTCAAAAAATCATTAACAACAAAAACCCAAAGTACATAATTGTCTGAGGGCTGAGCAGGGCCTCAGTGGTTAAGAGTAGTTAAAAGTTTCAGAGGACCTGGCTTAAATTCCCAGCATCCACATAGTGGCTCACAACCCTCCATAGCTCCAGTCTCAGGAGATCTGATGCCTTCTTCTGACCTCTGTAGGCACCAGACATGCATGTAGTACATAAACACACATGCAGGCAAAACATCCAAACATAACAAAATACATAAATAAAAAATTGAAGTATAAGCTGGGCAGTGGTGGCGCACGCCTTTAATCCCAGCACTTGGGAGGCGGAGGCAGGCGGATTTCTGAGTTCGAGGCCAGCCTGGTTTACAGAGTGAGTTCCAGGAAAGCCAGGGCTACACAGAGAAACTGTCTCGACAACACACACAATTTTTTTTTAATTAATAAAAATTTTAAATTTTAACAAGTATATGATTGTAGCATCAACTGTATTCACAGGCTACAACTGTAGCTCAGTGGCAGAGCATTTGTCTATCGTGTGTGAGTGAGGTCCTAGATTCAGTCCCAGCATTGGACACACAAAGTACATTTGTAATGTTATACAGCCCCAGCACTATCTGTGCCCAGAAACTTTTCATTATCACAGTCAGAAACTTGCCTGTGGTGCAGTATGCTTTCTGTGAATTTGCCTCTTTTAGTACTGCTGTAAATGGAATCTTACCTTATTTGGGCTTTTGTGTGTGGTTTAATTCACTTAGCATAACGTGTTCAGGTTTCAGCCAAGTTGTATCATAATCCAGAATTTCATTCCTTATTAAGGTAATGATAGTCCTTTTATGTGCATATACAGTTTATCTGTCCATTCTCACATTCTTGGGCATTTGGATTCTTTTACCTTTTGTCTGTTGTGAGTAATGCTGCTGTGGACATTGTCTCGTGTCTTCTCGAGTCCCTGCTTTCAGTCTGTGTGCATACCTAAGGGTAAAATTGCTGGATCATTCTGTGCAACTTTATGAGGAACTGCCAAACTGTTTCCATACCAACCAAGAAATAATGAGGAAAGTCTAGACTATAGACCATGATCACAATAAACAAACTTAAACAAAATGCTCTAGTACTATCTGAACCATCTCCTCTATCAAAAGCCTGCCCCTTTTATTGTTTTTAATCAAGTGATAAGTTGAAGCCATGTGGATATCCTGTTCCCCAATAATCTATCAACCATTGCTTTTATTTTTATTTAATTTTTGTGTGTGTAGGGGATCATTAAAGGCCTTGTGTGTGCTAGAGTCTCTGTTATTAAATTGCACCCCTAAACTCTCAACCACTAGTAAAAGGCATCAGGTAATAATCTTGCCTAGATTATTTATTTCACTGTATTTTAAAAATTGTGTAATTTTTCTAAATTATGCATTTGGTTGACTTAGTAAGCTATTATTTTTCAGTAAAAGGATTTTTTTCTTGTCACATTTACCCCTGCAGATTCAATGTGTTATGTCATTGCAGTCAGTATTGTTTTCGAGGACTTATTTATTTTATGTGTATGTCTCTGAGTGTATGTATGTGTGCCATGTATGTGTAGGTACTCACTGAGGCCAGAAGAGGGTGTTGAATCCCCTGGAACTGGAGTTAGAGGAAGTTGTGAGCTTTGGGGGATGTAGGTGCTGAGAGCTGAACCTGGTTATTCTGCAAGAGTAGTATCAATTGAGCCACTCTCCAGCCCCACATTGTTCTTTCTGGTATTCAAACTACCCCGTATTTGGGCAGTAAGAGCTCCTATAGCTGACCCTAGGTCTCTGGGCACATTGTTGCTCCTGTCCTGTCACAGTACACTGTTCCAGGTACACCTTGTATCTCCCCTGATGAAAATGAGCCATTCATCCAGAGATCCTTAGGTTCTTTAAGTGGGGAAAGCTGTTTTCAGAAACTAAGAGCAACTCCAGATATGCTTATTGCTACAGCGGTTTACTGCTTCTAGGCTTTTATGATGGATGGCAAATGGGAAAAGATATTGAATTTTAGGACTGCTGATTCTGACTATGGCAGAGCCCTGCCATTGTAAATGGCTCTAAAATTGGGTAAAGTATATATGGCCACTATTATTGGCTTTTAGAAATAGGTAGAAATGATCCCTGAGGAAAGGAAAATATTTGAGGTTAGCCCCAAATAACTGGTTCTTCCCTTCACCTGACAAAGCACAGAGTTGGTGCTCTAGCAGAACACAGGAGTTCTTCTGCACTGGAAGGCAGAGATCATAGTTGAGGGCCACCAAAGCAAATGGAAATTCAGAGGCAAGCTGCAGGAAAGATAGCTATGGAGAATGCCCAACGTCTGTATGTGGTTTCTCTATGCATTCTTAGCTGAGGCTGGCTACACATGTGCAGGGTGACTTTGAGAAGCTGATAGAGATTTACTATTGCTGGGAGGCTGAATGTGAAATTGAGATACTAAAGATCCCACGGTCCTATGAGAATTTGGATTGTGGATTAATCATAATGAAAATACTTCATTAATATTCTGGTTGACATCAGTGAAGCTATGCTGTAGGAATAGAGACCATGACCTGGAAGCTGGGAAGACAAACTAGAGCCTGCCCAAATCTGGCCCACCACAGGCCCACTACAACATGTGTATTTGCTTGCCTCCTCTATCTGGCTGATATATATACTACAGTGGCAGATACCATATGGGCTAAAATAGCTGAACCCACTATCTTGCTCTTTACAGAGGTCAGCTCTTTTCTAAACCCTCCTGTAGAACAAAGCTATGCCAAGCCTGTGTAATACAGCCTCAAATCAAGTTGTAAAAAGATCAAGGAGAGGAAGTTGGAAAGATGGCTCTGCTGTTTAAGAGCACTGTTTGTTCTTTCAGAGGACCAGAGTTTGGATCTGTACCCATGTTGGGTAGCTCACAACTGGTTCCAGGGGATCCGGCACCCTCTGTTGGTTCTGTAGGCACTTACATAGGCACACAGACACACAGACACACAGGTGCACACATATACACACATGTTCAGGTAAAACATTCATGTACAAAAAATAAAAATAGAGTGTTTCTTAAAAATTTTAAAACTTGCCATGGTGGTACACACCTTTAATCCCAGCACTCAGGAGTCAGGAGGCAGAGGTAGTCAGAGCTCTGAATTCAAGGTGTGGTTCTTGGTTATTGAAGCCTGTCCTAGTTCTTTTGTTAAATTGAAGCCTGTTCTAGTTCTTTTGTGCTGTTACAATAGAATATCTAACTAAGTAATTCACAAATAATAACTTTATTCTCTTATATTCTCAGATTCCAGGCATGCACATAGTATGCACATATATAAATGCAGTCCAAATACCCATACACATAAAAGAAATAAATTTTTTAAAAAAATAAAAAATTCTTTTTATGGGCTCATGAGAGATGTCTCAGTGGGTAAGAGCACTGATTGCTCTTCCAGAAAACTCAGGTTCAATTCCCAGCACCCACATGGTGCCTCACAACTGTTTGTAACTCCAAGATCTGACATTCTCACACTGACATACATGCAGGCGAAAAGCCAATGCACATAAAATAAAAAAAATAAACTATTTAAAAAATATTTTATGTTTGTGAGTTGTTTGCATCTATAATTGTGTACCACATGCATGCTGTGTCCTCAGAGACCAGAAGAGAGTGCCTGGTCCTCTGGGACTAGAGTTACAGATGGTTGTGAGCTGCCATGTATTGGCTGCAATTTGAACCCTGTCCTCTGGCAGAGCAGCCAATGCTCCCAACCACTGAGCCACCTACTTAGGATTCAATAGATAATTATGTGATTTTGTTTGTTTCATTTTCAAGACAAGGTTGAGATGCACTCGGGAGGCAGAGGCAAGCAGATCTCTGAGTTCAAGGTCTGCCTGGTTCACAGAGTAAGTTCTAGGATAGCCAGGGCTACATAGTGAAACTTGTCTTGGAAAAACCAAAACCAAAACTGAAAACAAAAAGCAAGCATGTGAACAGTCCCAGCTTGGCTGCCCATGCCTTTAAAACAGAAAGACCACATATTGCATAATTCTATTTATTTATTTTCATATCATATTTATTCAATGTCTATGTTTTGCCTGCAGGTATCTGTGCAGTACATGCATGCAGTGCCCACAAAATCCATAAGAGGCATCAGATCCCCTGGAACTGAAGTTAGAAATGGTTATAAGCTGCCATGTGGGTGCTGGAATTGAACCCAGGTCCTCTGCAAGAGCAGCATGTGCTCTTAACTACTGAGCCATCTCTCCAGTCCTACATGATTCTGTCTGTGTGAAATGGTCAAAATAGGCAAATCCATAGAGACTGAAAATATGTTGGCGGTTGCCAAGGGGACTTGGAACTGACTGTTGGTAGCTGCAGAGTTTCTCTATGGAGTGACTGGAGTGCTGTTGAACCAAGTAATCATGTTCAAGATATGATTCCCTGGGTAAGAGCATGTACTGCTTTTCCGTCGGCCCCAAGTGGAATTCCCAACACTCACGTCAGGTGGCTTACAACCACCTGTAACTCCAGCATCAGAGGACTTAGTCTCTACAGACACCTACACTCATCTGCACATACAATAACCCTTGCCACACACACATAATTAAAATCTTTTTAAAAGATGTGTTTATTTATTATGTATACAGCATTTTGCCTGCATGTGTGCCTGCAGGCCAGAAGAGGGCATCAGATACCATTATAGATGGTTATGAGTCACTATATGGTTGCTGGAAATTGAACTCAGGACTTCTGGAAGAACAGGTGATGTTCTTAACCTCTAAGCCATCTCTGCAGCCCTGTCATAATTAAAATCTTTTTAAAATTCCTTTACATGCATTGGTGTTTTGCCTGCATGTATATCTGTGTGAAGTTAGTGCTCCCAACCACTGAGCCATCTTTCCACACTGACTGCTGAGATGGGTCAGAGGGAACAAACCCTTGCTGCCAAGTCTGGCAACCTAAGTTCAATCCCCAGAACCCATGTAAAGGTAGGAGAATCAATTTCACAAAGTTGTCCCTGACTGCATGCTTGCACAATACACATCTGCCTGGCCCTCTGGCTGCACACCTGCACACATAGATGTCAGTCATGTCTTGTCCTCTGGCTGCACACCTGCAGCCCTCTACACACACATCTGCTCTGCTCTCTAACAGAAGAGCAAGCTTTCTTAACTGCTGAGCCATCTGCCCATCCCTAAATCAGACATTTTTAAGAATGACTGAAACTTAAAAGGCTAGCACCATTAGTTGTTGGTGTAGATATAAGGCTCTCAAGCCACCTCCACTCTTCAGTTCTGGAGATGGAGCTCAGGACTTCACACATTCGAGGTACCAGTGCTAGCAGCATTTGGGCTACATCTCCTAAAACCATCCTGCATGTTGATGGGAATGTAAAGTAGTAGACTCATTTATTCTAAAATTTAATATAATGGGATGGAGAGATGGCTCAGTGGTTAGGAACCAGTACTGGCTCCTCTTCTAGACCTAGGTTGGGTTCTCAGCACCCACATGACAGCTCACAGTCCTCCATAACTCCTGTTCCAAGGGATCTGATGCCTTCATCTGGCTTCCATGGGCACCAGGCACGCACATAGTGCACAGAAAGACATGCAGGTAAAACATTCATACACATAAAATAAGTCTTTAAAAATAAATAAAATTGAATACACATATGATATACAACCCAGTAATCTGATTTTTTGGCATTTACCCAAGAGAAAATAGAAAACATTAATACAAAGACTTGTTTATAACAGCTTTATTCAGCAGGGTTCAAAACTAGAAGTCATTGAACGTGTCCACTAGCTGACAAATGGCTAATGCATCTGGGCTTGTTCACATGATGGCATATTACACAATCATAAAAACAAATGAGTTCAGCTTGACTCATCTGTGACCTGCCTCTGCCCCAGGCCTGCCTGTGGCCATGGAGACAGAGTCAGCAGGTATTCCTTCATTCCTGACTAGGCCTGGGTAACAAGAGCATCACTCTTCTCTGGCTAACTGGCTGGTAAAGCTCAAGCCCTTCTATCTCCAGATCTCACTCCTGAGCCACCATGTTACTCACATCCTCTCCCTGGCTGGTATCAGGGAGGGGCACTGTGGCCTGAACCTCCCTCCACATCTCCATCACCTTAACCCTGCTCTGCTCTCACTGGCCCCACATCATACAGTGAACAAAGTGCCTGATGCCCAGCAGTGTGGCTGGACCTCGTGGGGATTACTAATTTTTATTTTAATTTTTTAAATTTAATTTTAATCTTTAAAAAAGTTTTATTTGGAGTGTGTAGTGACAATTTTGGAGTTTTGGTTTCTTTGAAAAACACAGAAATACTATAAGAATATGTTTTCATCTTAATCTCAGGTGTGGGAATATAGGGCTGCTTCAGCTGTGAAGATCAAACTTGCCCCAAAGCACTCAACGCCCCAACCAGCAGGAAGTAGCGTAACTAACTTACCCCTTTCCTTTCTATCCTGTTTCTCTCCCACCTTCTGGCATGGGGTTGGCAGGGTTAAAAAGGGGGGGTGGAGAAGGATAGAAGAAAGAAAACCCCACAAAATAGCAAAAGTTGGGCTAAACGGGTGGGATATCCATGTGTAGGTCAGAGTGCAACTTTGTGGAGTCAGTCCTCACCGCCATCTGTGTGGGTCACAGGAACTGAATTCAGCTTGCCCAGCTTGCACCTTCATCTACTCTGCCATCTCATCAGCCCTCCTACAGATATTATAACGTGAAGTGAAGTAGGCATGCTCATGGTGGTATTTATGAGAAATTCTAGGAAAGACAAGGTATGTCTCTGGTTACAGAAACCAAGTTGTATATGATGAGGGAATACATACAAGGAAGAGCAAGAAGCTTTCTGGGCTAATGGAACATTCTAAATTATCATGGTATTGGTGGTTGAGGTAGTTTATACATTTGTCAGAAACGTGCACTTAAAATTCAATTTTGGAGGCTTGGTGTATATGTGATCTCAGTTGCCTAGCTTGCACAAGACCCTTGGCTTCATCACAATACTGCTAAAAACAAAACAAATAAAAACTCTGTAATGTTGCAGATAAATTATATTTCAGTAAAGATGATTTTTTAAAATGCATATTGCTAATGTATATAACTCCACATCCCACCCTGAAAGGTTTTCTCTCATAATTTTTCTCCATTTTTTTTCATATCATGTGACCTTTTGTGGCGAGGGTTGTAACCTTTTGTGGGGAGGGTTATCCAGATAGGGAGGATTTCTCTGTGTAGTCCCAGCAATCCTGGAACTCAGGGATTCTAAATTAAATATAAGTATAAAGATGTTATAGAACATCTTTAACATCGTTACATGGTTCACGAACCAAACTGTACGAAATGTCCTTCGAGAAGCCTGGCTCTGGTCCCGCTCCATTCTTAGCTAACCCAGCATTTCTACTTACCTTCCCTGTATTTTTTTAAATTTATTTATCAAATATATAGTTTACTTCTTTTTCTTTTCTAAAACAAAGTGAGTTTCCTATGTATTTTACAATTTATCTTGGAAATCAATCACTGTACATCAGCCAGAAAATCTTCCATGTCTGTAGCTATAGAGCCACACTGGGCAGCCCACTGGGGGCAGGGTCAAAGGCTGTTTTCAGTATTCTGCCCTTCACACAATAACAGAGTGAATAAGCTTGTGCGCGTGTTGTGTTGTTTGTTGAAGCAATTCTTCAGGGTAAGTTGTAGCATTGGGATTGTGGAGTCAAGTAATAAATGGCATGTTCTCACACTTCTTCAGATCCTCCCTGAGCCTGTCTGCTGCGCCTCAGCAGCAGAGGGTACTGCCCAAGGCGACTGGAGTGGAGCTGAGCATATTATATGAGATGAAGCTCTGTCTTCCACACGCTACCACACCTACAGGGGTCCCATATGTGCTTGGTTTGTTTGCTTGTTTGTTTAATGTATGTGAGTATACACAGTCGAGTAGATGTACCAGAAGAGGGCATCAGATCCCATTACAGATGGTTGTGAGCCACCATGTGGTTGCTGGGAATTAAACTCAGGTCCTCTGGAAGAGCAGTCGGTGCTCTTATCTGCTGAGCCATCTCTCCAGCCCCCATATGGGCTTGTTAACCAACTAACTGAAAGTGTCTGTATTTATTTTAAAGTTACCATATTTGAACTTCTGCTAACTCTGTTGTCTTGACAAGCTTCCCCTTGTCCCACTGTTAGGGCACTGCCAGGCAAAGGGGAAATGAAGCCCACTAGAAATAACATTCTGAAAGGATACCTACTTAAGGACTAGGTAGGAATCCCTTCTCTCTCAGTGACTGTAACACAGAGAGGGCAGTACTGTGAGTCCAGATTTTACCTCATGACACTGTTCCTCTTCCTCCTCCTCTTCTTCCTCCTCTTCCTCCTCTAGCTCCTCCACTTCCTCCTTCTCCAACACACCACCACCACCACCATCACCATTGTTTTTCTGTGAAGAGGTCATAAGGAACCCATGTTGACCTCAAGCTCACAGTATAGCTGAGGCTCCTGGTCTTCATGCCACCTCCCAAGTGCTGGAGTTAGAGGTATGTTTGGTATTTCTATTATTTTTAATATTCTTTAAACACACAGGCATGAATTTGGTAATGTTTTTTACTTGATTGAACAGATAATTTAATTAAATAATTGAAATTTACTGCTCAAATACATTTTGTTTTCTATTTTCTTCTTCTTTTTCTGAGACAGAGCCTCATGTTTTAGCCCTAGCTGGCCTGAGTTCACTGAGTAAATCAGGCTGCTTTTAAACTCACAGAAAGCCAGATGCCTCTGCCTCCTAACTGCTGGGATTAAAGGCAACTAATATTATAAATTTATTATTTTAATTACATTTATTTATTTTTAGTGGTAGTGGAGGCACATGCCATGGTGCATTTTTGGAAGTCAGAAGACAATTTGTGAGAGTTGGCTCTCTCCTTTGTGTGTGGATAAGGATCTAACTTATGAGGATCAAAGTCAGGTTTGGTGGCAAGTGTCTTTACCCTGAGCATTCTTGCCAGCCCTAATGGCATATTGGATGCTTTTTTAGAGGAACTGTATGCATAAGACAAATTGTGTGTGTGTGTGTGTGTGTGTGTGTGTTGTGTGTGTGTGTGTTGCTGGGCTCAAACTCAGGGTCTTACACATACTAAGCACATGTTTTACTACTGAGCCACATGTTCAGCCTTATATGTACATATTTTTGCTCAAATGCATACTTTTCTGCAAATCTTTCCCTCACCTCTCTATATGTCTTAGAATTAAGTCAGATAAGCCAGTTCATGAACAACTCTGAGGGACTTCTGCAGCTTTGTCTCCATCAGGCACTTAAACTTCATTCTTGGCACTTTTATGCCTTTATGTTCTGCTCTTACAAAACATGTTAGTTAGACCAGTGTTTTCCACAAACAAGTGGACCTGACAGATAGATTTCTAGATAGAGGCTGCAAGGAATATATCTACACTCATGATTTCAATGAAGGATGTCAAACTAACATCCTTGGAATTGGATAAGTTTGCCCTTCAGCAGTGTGAGACTGTAACGGTAGCATCCTGGCCAGTGACCTAGGAGCACATGGAGAAAAAGCTGGACAGTGCCAAGTGCTCCTGACATGAAGACTCTCCCTACCGTGTCCCTCAGTGCACTGAATAGGCTGGCTAATGGAGGCCAAGGCTTGCAAACAGGAAAGGGCCTGCTTCTGAATTTGACAGAAGAGTGATTTAGGTAGAGCCTAAGTTTCACTAAAGCTTAGGAGCAGCCTTCACACTGTAAATTATTTCACAGGCTGGGGAAATAAACCAAAAACAGATGTGAACATGACGTGGGAAGGTTGTCAGCCATAGAACTGACCCTGCTGGTGGGTTGGGGGAGCAAAGATCAAATCCTCTCTAGCAGTGAGGTCAGTGGTGTGGCTTGTTGTCCTAACATGATAGGCCATAACAAAGACAAACAGCCCACCACAGGGAGCAGGGAAGTGTCTTTAGCTCATCTTTAGGCAAGGATTCACAGAGAGAAAACCAGGGTGCAGGAAAGGCAAGAGCCAGTAAGAGAAGCCATTAACACCTCATAGTGTGGTGTCAGAGATAGCTCAAAGTTAAAGCAGGATACCTTTTCCTTCAAGTTACAAAGAGCCAAACTTGGACTGGAGAGATTGCTCAGCAGTTAAGAGCACTGACTGCTCTTCCAGAGGTCCTGAGTTCAATTCCCAGCAACCACATGGTGGCTCACAATCATCTGTAATGGGATCCAATGCACCCTTCTGGTGTATCTGAAGAGAGCTAAAGTGTACTCACATAAAATAAATAAATAAATCTTAAAACAAAAACAAAACAAGTATACAAAGAGACAAACTTGGGCCTAAGAAGGACTTGGGACCTAGCACATCGTCTGTGATCACTTGAACCCTGCTGTGGGCTCATCTGTCTAGTCCTTAGGCAGCCTCTGTGGGCCCTCCCATCAAGCTTGCCCTGGCTGGCAACATGGTCTGAGGGAGGATGAATGCTGCCACACCTGAATCAGTGAGAATGAGTCAGTGTGCTCCCCGAGGGTTACTGGGGTCCCCATCATTACCATGGCATGGAGAAAGCCCAATTAGATGCCCAAAGCAGAACAGAGGAGGGGAATGTGGATTCTTTTCCTCTGTTCTTCCTAACAGCACCTGTCCAGAGGTGCTCTGCAGCCAACCTCCTTGTCAGCCTTGTGATGCTGCACCTCAGTCAGTCCTCCTGCCATGCCAAGACCTTCCTCTTTGGTTGGCTGGATCTTCGTTCAACTTCTTGGGGTTTTGTTTGTTTGTTTCTTTGTTTGTTTTTTGTTTTTGTTTTTGTTTTTGTTTTGAGACAGGATTTCTCTGTGTAGCCCTGGCTGTCCTGGAACTCACTCTGTAGACCAGGCTGGCCTCGAACTCCACCTGCCTCTGCCTCCCAAGTGCTGGGATTAAAGGCATGTGCCACCACTGCCCGGCTTCTTTCAACTTCTAAACAGAATTTTCCTAAGTGCTGTCTTTGGTCTTCTTGTCCTACCCTTTCCTACCCTTTCCTGTCTTTTTTCTCTTAAAAGATTTACCCATATTCTTAGGGTTGGTGGTCACTTGTGTCTCTTCTGTCTCTGGATGTCATCCCTCCCCTGTCCTCGCTTCTGGACTTAACTTTGTTTACATTGCCAACCAAATTTTCCTAAGTATCTGTCATCACCTCAGAGTAACCACGTGCAACACTGAGCCTATTCCCCTCTCAGCTCTGCTTTTCTGCTTGCAAATCAGTGTTCCTTCAATCACACAAACTCAAAAGTCAGATCTCATGCCCCCTCCTGTTCCCAACCTCCTTCCTAACAGTCTTTGTCCTTCCCTTTGTCCCTGTTAATCCCAGGTCTCAGCACTCCATATCTTTAATATTCAATAGCTTCCTGTTTGATTTTTCTCCCTGGGATACTGGTCCCCCTGCTCCAACACACACAAACACACGCACACGCACACGCACACACTCTGTCTCTCTGTCTCTCTCTCATTTTCTTTTTGAGACAGGGTCTCTCTATGTAGCCCTGGCTATCCTGTAGCTTGCTGTGTAGACCAATCCAGCCTTGAACTCACATAGGTCTATCTGCCTCTGCCTCTAGAATTATAAGTGTTATAGACGTGTCTAGAGTAGCTGTGAGGATAAAATGCACAGACCAGTGCTGGGCACATAAGTGTGTCTTTTGGCATTTTTAAAAATGTTATGTCTCTGTGTATGCATGTGTAGCACTTGTGTGCTTGGTGCCAGCAGAGGCAAGAAGAAGGTGTTAGACCCCCTGGCACTAGGATTACAAGTGTTTGTGAGATGTCATGGGGGTGCTAGGAACTGAAGCCAGCGCCTCTGCAAGAGCAGTGACTACTCTCAACCTGCATAGCCGTCTCTCCAGCCCCCTAGATAGCTTTTGGTTGTACTACGATATATATGATATACCTTGCATACATCATGTGTGCCTGGCCATACATGTCCCTTGTCTAAGTTTGATTTCTATTGCTATGATAAAAACCATAACCAAAGGAGGAAAGGGCTTGTTTCATCTTACACTTCCAGTCCACCACCGAGGGAAGTCAGGGCAAGAACTCAAGCAAGGCAGGAGCCTGGAGGCAGTTACTCAGGCAGATGCCATGGAGAAGTGCTGCTTACTGGCTTGATCCTCCTGGCTTGCTCAGTTTATTTTCCCGGTACACCTCAGTACCACTTGTCCATGGCTGGCCCCGCCCACCATAGGCTGGGCCTGTCCATATCTATCATTAGTCACGAAATGCCCTACAGGCCAATTTGATGGGAAAATGTTCTCAGCTGAGGTTCCTTCTTCTCAGAGGATCCTACTCTGTGTCAAGTTGACCAAAACCACCAAACACCCCCTGTCCCCAACACACACACACACACACACACACACACACACACACACACACACTCTGATTGCTCAGGCCAGAATGCCAGTCTCTGCCTGCAGGCTCTAGTTTATCCTTCAAGGACTGGATACTTTCCATTTCCTCTGGCTGAGTGCTTATTTACTGTACACAGTGTTGCTTAGACTGAGATAAGCTGTGATAGGTGTCAGAGGCTTATGAAGCCAGCCTTAAACTGCACAAACACATCTTCCTGAAGGGCTTTATTTTCAATGTTAGAACAGCTACTTCCAACACATCGCTAGAGTCTGGAGTCAGATGTGAAACTGGCAGATTTTTAAAAGACCAAACATAAAACTACTGAGAATACTCAGAGACCAAATTAATTCTGTAGTGGAAGGTCTAAGAAGAAGGAACACTGTGAACCCAAGGGCTTGGTACAAATGAGGGTCAGCAGGGTGACTTCAGTGCAGCAGGGGGAGGCTTCTGTACACCCCTACCCCAGATGCTCTCTGCTTCCTGAGAGCTGGGCACCTCTGTGTCTCTAGGTTCCTAGGTTGCCTGGGGGCAGCACTTGTATTACATGAGTTTTTTTTTTTTTTTTTTTTTTTTTCTTTCCCCATATGTAGGCCTTATCTCATCAAGTCCATCCCAAACATCTGGAGTGCAGGTGTTTGGCTAGCCTGGTGGGGCAGCTGTGAAGGCTGGCTTTGCTGTTTGCTGGCTATGCAGAGCATTTTCCCTCTCAGCCTCAGTTTCTTTATCTGTAAAGCATAGACAATAATTAATGTTCTCAGGTTTCAACTAATAACACACATGCAGTGTTCAGCACACCAGTTGCCAGAATAAGCACTTAACAAACATGCCATGCTACCCAGCACTGCCAGGCTCTCAACTAGCATCTGCTCCTCCAGTATCCCCGCCCTCAAGACGTCCCTTCCCTATACCTGCCTCTCTTGCATGCTCACAGTCATTTACCTAGAGTTTCCTGTCCTCCCGACTGACCTTAACAATAACCTCCCTCACCATGCATCACATCCTGTCCTAGGCACCACTCTTGATTGTGCCGCACTGTGTAATTAAGCCGCTCTACTGCTCCATCTAAAACAAGAGACAAAACAAACCGTTCCTTTGATCTCATTCCCTTTCCAGCTACCACTGCAGTCTCCGGTCCTTTACAGTAAAATGTTCCTCAAAGAGTTGGCATGTGCTCCCATCAGCAGCACTTACGATGAAGTTGGAATGTCAGGATGGCATAGAATTTTTGAAGCACTCCGATTTTTCTTGCTCACAGCCCAGTGTTAGAGTCAGAGCCACTCCTGCCATTATCCCTTCCCTAGCATAATAATACCGCCTTTACCGAAATAAATCAAACCCAAACTGACAAGCTTCCTGTTCCCAGTTCTCCAGGCAGGCTCTTACCTCACACCACAAAGCTGTTCTTACCAAAGTTCCCAGGGACTCTGTGTGGCTGAACCCTCTCAAATTGCATTTTACCAGCTTCTGGGGGACTCCTAAAGGTTGAAGCTCTCTACTAGGACTCTCCAGGCTCTCTGTTACCTCCACTGTTCTGCTCTACAGGCTACCCTCACCCCTGTCTCCTTTGCTCTATTCTCCCACTTCTCTGGCCTAAGAGTAGGGCTGGGCTATCCTTGGATCCCTCTTCTCTCAATACTCTTAATATACTGTGATTGATGATTAATATACAGAGATTAATATACTGATTGATGGATGGATTTGGATTTTTTTTAAGACAGGGTCTCACTATGTAGCTCTAACAGTCCTGGAACTCTCTACATAAAGCAGGCTGGACTTGAACTCACAGAGCTCTTCCTGTCTCTGTCTTCTGAGTGCCGAGAACATTTTGGAGGCAAGGTCTTGCTATGTTACCAGACTAGCTTTGAAACTTTAGTCCTGAATCAGGTTCCAGCGTGTTGGGATTGTACACATGACCAAGAACTAGTGTGCCCAGCTCATTCTTGTGTCCCTAAATGCCATTTGAAAGTTCCCCCAAAGTTATATCTCAAATCTAGACCTCTCCAGAATTCCAAATTTACCATATCTTCTGCCTACACCCCATCTTTACTAGCATACATTGCAAACATTTCAAATGTAACATATTGACTGGGGGTGTAGCTCAGTAATAGAGCTCTTGCCTGTTATAGGCAAGACCTTAGGTTCCACCCGCAGCCCCTCCCCAAAAGCCAAACATCTAAAGCTCTTTGTTCCCTTCCTGCTCTCCTCTTCCCACTCCTCCTCCTCTTCTACTATGGGATATCTGATCTTCCAGTCACTCAGGCACAAATCCTTGGAGTTATCCTTGGCTCCTGCCCCTTAAATCCCAGTCAACATCAGCAACCTCTGGTGGTCAGTTGTCCCTTCAAAATAAAATCTGGCCACTTCTCACCAGCTCCAGCTCCCCACCCTATTTCCAACCACATCCCTGTCACCTCTTTTCAAACAGCTTTCATCAGCCTTGCTGAGCAAAGCAGTTCCCACCTGTCTGCTTTCCCAACTCCACAGACTGTTTCCACCCACAGCTGCACTTACATTTTCAAAACATAAGTTTAATCATGTCAGCCCTTAAAGTCATCCATATCTCTTCTCACTCACAGTAAAATCCAGATTTCTTATCATGGTCTACAATGCCCAGTGGGACTGGCCTGCTACTTGTTTGGCCTCATTCCCTTGTCTTCTCCTTGTCCCCTGTGTTCTGACCTTCACATTCTTCTGTGAACAATCTGCAAACGTTCCTGCCATTGAGCCTTTCTTGTCCTTCTTTCTCTCTGAAACATTTACTCAGGTGTGAGCCTTCTTGTCCTGACTGCCTTTGCATCTCTTCTCAAACGCTTTCTTACTATGGAGTCTTTCCTGTCCAGCTTCTCCAAAATATCTTATTGACATTTACTAACCTCCTACAAACCCCTCACCCTAATTTTACTTAATGCTAACCACCACATGACATAGATAATTTCCATGATTGTTTTGCCTATATTTTCAGTGATAGTAACTCCCCATGGGGACCTATCATAGCAGGAACTTAGTAGCTGTTTGTAAGCTGGGCACATTAGGCAGGTTTTCTGCTGGCTGGTCAGGGAAGGAAACTTAGGCTGGGTTTCTACCAGGGGACACTAGAGGCCACTCAGCTTTTGAAAAAAGACTGCCTTAGAAAAATAGATATGGAAGCCTGGTGGTATAGAAACACAAGCCTTTAATCCCAGCACTTGGAAGACAGAGGCAAGTAGATTTCTGTGAGTTAGAAGCCAGCCTGGTCTATATAGTGAGTTCTAGGATGGACAGAATTATATAGTGAGAACTTTTCCCCCATTAATTAATGAATTTATTTACTTTACATCCCAATCACAGTGCTGTACCCCACCCCCATATTGAGACCCTTTAATCTCAGCATTTAGGAAGCAGAGGCAGGCAAATCTTTGAGTCTGAGGCTAGACTAGTCTACAGAGTAAGTTCCAGGACCAGGACAACACAGAGAAACTGTCTCAAAACGACAAAACAAAAAGCCTCTAGCTGGCTCTCCAGCCTACTTACATTTTGGGACCTGCCAGCTAGAGTAGAGCATATTAAAAGACTAAAGGTCGGGTTTCAGGCGTAATGTGCTTTATTATAATCATTAGTGAATTCCTTGATTCAATAACTCAGTCAGCTGTGCCCTCAGCTAGATGCTCAGGGTGGGCCCTTTAGGTTATTTGCCTACATCTGGTTTTATGCCAGACTGTGCTGAATTTGCCACAGCATAGATCAGAGAGGGTGGGGCAGGCATCTGGTGGTCATGATTAGGGCTTGGAGCTGTTCAGCTTCACAAGTCCCCAGGAGCTTCAGTCTGTTGTTTAGACGGGTAAGAAGCTGAACCAGGAAGAACTCCAAAGTCAGCCTGGCTAATTTTTTCCAAGGATGAGATGGGCAGAGAAGGCCATGATGTCTGTCTTGAAGTTCTTGGTGGCTAGGAAGTGCCAAGAGAAGGACAACCAAAGTGGTACCTCAGAGTGGGTAGAGATGCCAGAGGCTGTGGAAGACAGTGTGGGAAAAGGAACTCATAGCCAAGTCAGTTCTGTTCCAGTCTCTAGTTCCTAACTATTGCCTGTGGTTCTGTGGCTCTGGTGAACAACTCAGTACATGCATGGATAGCCCATGGACCCTAGATATACCCTTCCCCCACCATTAGCTCATAGAGATGAGGCTCACTATAGAGACCTATCTCCACCAGGCACCCAGAAGACCCTTCTTGCTTGTCAGGAAGGACCCTCTAAGTCTGTTCCCATTTCTCCAAGTCAAGGCAGCCCCTATGTAGACCAAGAGGGTGGCAACTACTGGAGAAGTGCCTGGTTCCCCTGAAAGCAGCCTGTCCTGACCTGCATTGGAAGCGAGGGTCTTCAGGGTGTGTCTTCAACACTTGGTGTACCTCTAGGGGGGGCTTCAAGCCCATCTGCTCTGCCCGATGCCATCGCTGCAGCCTTGTGATACCTGCCATAGGGAAAGAAGACAGGATGGGCAGGAGAGTCCATGCTGGAGAAGACAGAGGGCAGTTTCTTGAGCCTCCATTGTCAGTCTCAGGAGACAGAGTCCAAGAGTTAGACAGACACTTGGATTACTTCTGAGACACATCGATGGCAGAACTGATTCAGCGATGTGCCTGATGGGAGGGGCTGGAAATGGGGTTCTCACCTGTGCAAGGCCCATATTGCCAGGCCAGGTCAAACTGCCTCAGCAGCTCCAGTTCTGTTTCCTCCTGGCTGAGGGACTGGGTGTCTTCCCCTGCAATAACATGTGACCCCTCAGGCCCATCCAGGCCTTTGCCCTAACCTGGACTTAGAGCTGTGCCTCTATATCCTGGCTATCTCCTCACTAGTTTGCCTTTGCCATCGGGCAGACAGCACATCGGAAGTGCGAGACATGCTAGCTTCCCCTTTTAGCTAACACACACACACACACACACACACACACACACACTCTCCTTTCTGGTCACTTCATGTCCACTCTTCCTGCCACCCCCACATTTCAGAGACCTAGCTCGGGTGCCAGCTCCCCCTTGCTGTGCCCAGGGGGCCCCTCCCTCTTCTTCACAACAGGGTAGGAGTCAGTGATGAACCGCTTCCGACCCATGGCGGCCACCCAGGCAGGCGGAGCAGGAGGCAAAGAAAAGGCAGGGCAGCGGGTTTGTGAGAGACAGCTGCTGAGGGTGAGAGAGGGGGCCAGAGAGAGATGGGCCAGCAATGGACAGACAAGTTGACCCAGACAAGCAGAGAGAGGAAGTCCCTAGGTTCCAGGGAATGACGCCTGTCTTCCGCCCCCACAAGCACACAAACATCGGAGACCTAAGCAAATGGCAAACGGCCTTTGCGGGGCGGAGTCTTAATTCTAGCCAATGGCAATCGGCAGAAGGCAGGGGGCGGGGTAGCTGCTGCTGCTTTCCGAGTGAGAAGGGGTTAGGCGGAACCAAGAACCTGTCAAGATGCCCCAGACTTCACCACCTCCTAGGGTTTCTCATTGGTCCACTTGGGTCCCCAGGGACATATAGAGAGTTATCCTCGGCCTCTCACTTCCCGTTTTTCCTTCCTAGGCAAATGTTCTTTTCAGCCTCACTAATCCCCGTGGCCAGTTTGTAAGTCCCCTGAGAACCTTTTACTCCTGCCGGTTGGCCCTAGAGCACTGTGGGATCTGATCTGTAGGTCCAAAGAGAGTTTGGACTAGTCCAGGTCCTTCCCTGCTCCTACTGGCCCCAGGAGACCTTGCTGGAGAAACCCATGAGCTCAGAAGGCTCCTTTCTCACAGTCTGCTGGCAGAGACACTGTCCACCCAGCCCAGGCATGCGGTTGCTGTGTCCTCTGTCAAGTCCCACAGCCTGCCTCTGTCCACTTTACTAGTCAGGAAGATTCTATTCCAAACAGGACGCCCATAATATAGTACCTACTTCCCATGGATTCATATCCCCAGTTCTTAATTGACAGATCTGCTCTGTTTTTTTTCTGAATGTGTATCATGAGCAGAGAATAATTTCAATAAACCTAATCCCCATATTGGACTTACCATGTGCCAAGTTCTAAGTATCTCCCACATGCTAACTCAAAAATAGATATCAAAAGAGTTTTTTTTTTGCAAGTGGAAAGTGTAGCAAATTGTGATCAGTGCTCTTAGTAACAGATACTGTGTAACTAACTAGCCTTCCTTGTGCTCCAGAAACTCCCAGACTTGCAAGGTAGAAGGTCATACACAGTTGTCAGACTGGACAGAGAGCAGGAGTGAGAGCTCCTGAGAGCTAGAGGAGAATGGTAGGCATTGGGAGAAGACCTCCAGGAGGTAATTGCTGTAAACAGCGTCTCTCAATTCTCTACCCATGACCTTTGTTTTGGGGTTCCTGTCATCACTGACTCACCCCTACTACCACCTCCCCCTCACCAACTTCCTGGCAGCGGGTGAAAGTGCTGGCCTGTGGGAGTCTGGGAACCAGCACTGGGACTGACCCAGCACTAATCACCCTCTGGAGAGCCCATCCGGTTCTTCTTTCCAGGGGTGCAAGGTCTAAGGATGGCTGATTGGAGGCCTTTGCCCACCTTTTTGGAAGCTCTGAGATCTGGCTTAGGAAGCACTCAGCTGGCCTCCCATGTGTGTAAGGCAGAGAAAAGGATCACTCCAGAGAGGAGTTCACCAGTGGTGGGCAGAGGTTGTGTCTCCAGGGGCCTCCTCTTGCCTAGTCTTCCCCCATTAGCTTCTTAAGGAAGAGGGAGCTGTGGCCACATTGAAAAGACCTGGAAGGCCTTTCTCTGACCCATTGTTTGGGGTGGCCCAGGTCTGATCCCTCCATCTGTCTCCTGGACAGTGGAGCCCACGTCTGGGAGAAAGGACTCCACAGAGTTGGGAAGGGGGAGGGGTATTCTCTACTAGGAAGGGAAAAGCATAAGCATTAGGTTTCGTCAAGCCTAGTGCTCTATGGTGGGGTAGCTCCTAGGCTCTATGGGACTGACCACTCCTTAAAAGGGCCTCAGAAAGGTACTCTGAGGCTGTTCCCCAAGGTATGTGGCACCCACTTCCTGAGTCCACAAAGCCCTGAGGGAACAGGGAAGCCTGGGTAGGGCAGACCCCTCCTCATTCCTGGTCCCTCCCACCCCTGAAAGCTGATAGCCGTGGGGCCTGCCACCGCCCAGGGAGCGTGAAATGGGGTGTGCCGCTGGGCGGCCACAGCAGCTCCCACCACTGCCTGGGCCTATTCCCCTCTCTCCTTTGGCAGCTCCTGACACCCTGACCTGCTTTGTGGATCTTGGCGGGCTATCCCTACCTGCCCTCCTTCCAGCCCCTACCCCAGATCTTCTTGGCTCAGGTCCAGGTAGCTTCTCCTACACTGTCTGGAAAGATAGCTCCCAGGGGCTTTAGGTTCCCCTCAGCCCCTCAGGGATCTGGAGTGTTTTGTCTCAGTGCAAGACCCTAGCACTGGCCTTCTGGTGGGGTTGGGGAGAGGGGAATGGAACTCTCCCTAGGAAGCATGTTGTCTTCTCCAGGTGAGCATTGGGATCATCCTGGCCTGCTCAGCATCTGATGGTTCTCTAAAGTGTTTGGGGCACTAACGTGACCTCCTGTCTTTGGGTGTTTTCCTACCTTCTTCTCTAACTTCCTCATTTCCCTCCCTACCTAGAACACTTTGCTTGATGCAGGCAGCTTCTTGGGCTCCACCAAACTGCTGTTCAGTTCTCAGAGTGGAGACCAAACTGGTGGTCTAAGTTAGTGGCTCAGTTCTGTCTTGAATGTGACATGTCTTTGGTCAGCACTGATTCAGAAGCTGGTGAGAGAAGCAGACGGAGTTAACTTACACCTTGGAAATACCCAAAGCCTTACTAGGTTCAAGGTCAAAGTCCTGGAGACCAGGAGAACAGCGCTTAGGGACCAACAGAACAGAAGCCCAGAGCTGGGACTCACTGGGGCACGGCTCCAGTGGAAAGCAGATTAGGCTTGGCTTTACTCAGTGTGACAGTTCCAGGTTGGGTCAGCACTGTACACCAATATACATCCTGAAAGTCCCTGTCCTTCAGTTTGAGATGGATCACATGGATAGAGCCAGATAATGCTGAGAAGATGGGGCAGGTAGAGAGAGGGAGGAGAGCAGCTGCACGGGGCTCACTGGGATGTGAGGTCTCTCCTGCTCCTTCCCTCTCCGTAGCCATACATCCTTCAGGCCTCACTACTCATTCTGAGCTAAAATCAGTCCAGTTTAGTGGATTTTGTGCATCCAGGTGAACATCCCAAAACGTTTTACCAGCCTTCGTTCTTTCCCCAGGTACCATATTCCTTCAGGAGCTGCTCCAAGTTCCTCTCTACCCTCTCAGACCCAGCACCTTAGCCTGGTAGGTTCTGAGTTTCCTGGATTTAAAGGGTGAGAAAAGGTTTTCCTGGGTCCCTAATGTCTATTCTGCCCTGCCCAGGAACTTTCCACACCAGCTCCACTGGTCAGCTCCCCTTTCACCAGGGCCAGCAGTTCAGAAGAAATTCTGGGGATTTGAAAAGTGCCCTTCTGGTCATTCCTCACTATGGCCACCAGGTGTCAGACTTTGTCCAGCAGGAATGAGATCCTAGTTGGTCCCTAAGCGCTATATCCTGGAGGTAGAGGCAAGTTGAGGAGGTACCTCCAAATTACCTCTAAACTGGCCACTCTAGGGACCCTGAAGAGTAAGATAGAAAGGGCTGGGACTGAGGCCCACAGGTCTCTTACAATTACTCCCTCTGTGGCATTGGTATGAGTCTGCTGGCAAGGGTTTTTTCCCTTCTAGGAAATGTGGATACCAGACTGAGTCAGGGAGCTCAGGAGAGGACAAAGACAGGGACAGTTATGGCTCCCTAAAAGGGAGGACTCAAAGGGAACTATCATCAGATTATGCAGTCTCCTCTGAATTGCTAACCTTTGCGCTCTAGGCTAAGGAAAGCAAAGGGCAGCCCTCTGCCTTCCCAGTTTGAGTGGCTGTGGCTGTGGTAAATGTGTTTGTGTAAGATGAGTGTTGGAATGAGTTCTCTTGCTACTGAGGGGACCCCTAAGTCCTGGCTGTTGTGTCATTCTCTGGTGAGGTGTGGTGATTTGCCTCTACCTAGAGCCTCCTCAGTACTGGCTCTCAGCCTCAAGGAAACTGCCTTCTCTCCTAGCTGCAGGTTTCCAATACACATGTGCTCAACCCCTCTCATCTCTGCTCTCTTTCCTTTCCCCCTAAGGACACAGGACTTCTGGAGACCTAGGCAAGAGGTTGAGGCTGAGTGAAGAGAGGGCATTTTCTAATGCTGAGGACCAGCAAGATAAGCATGGCAAAGTCAAGAGGTGAGGGACCCGAGGTCACTAGAATGGAATTGTTGAGCAGTTGTGAGCCATTGTGCCACACACTACAAGCAGAGAAGACGCTAGAAGGAACAAAGGCAGGGAATGGATTGAAGAGATGCTTCTTGTGTGGAACACTGGATTCACACATGCAAACGGTGAGGGTGGGGCCTTACAGAGCAGCCACAGGTATTCTCAGAGAACAGGCTCAGAGAGTACTTCAGAGCTCTTGGGTTTTTCTTTTTCTTTTTTTCCTGGTTTGTTTTTTGAGACAGTCTCTTGACTGAAGACTGAATTTACTATGTAAACCAAGGCTGCCCTTGAACTCCTGATCTTCTTGCCTTCATCTCCCAAGTATTAGGATTACAGATGTGCAGTTTGAGTTCTTGACATACCCACTAGTAATTCCTAATCACAGTGCCTGGGTTTCAGCACTACATCCTACAGAGCATCTTATGGGCATCTTATGGGAATGTCCACTACTGGGCTGGTAGCTCCCAGTAGAAGAGAAGCTTGTTTCATGTACATTTTTTCATGCGGATAATGAACTGTCTTTGGCCATCTAGGTTATAACTCTTCTTGTTTTTGTTTTTTGAGACAAGGTTTCTCTGTGTAGCTTTGGCTATTCTGGAATTCTGGAACTTGCTACATAGACCAGGCTGGCCTTGAATTCACAGAGATCTGCCTGTCTCTGCCTCCTGAGTAGTGGAATTAAAGGCAGATACCACAAGGCCTAGCAAAAGTCAGAATGTTCTTTAAGATGTAATTTGGAGTTGGGTTTTTTTCGGGTTTTTTTGTGGGGGTAGGCTTTGAGGTACTTGGAGATGCTATTTGGTTTTGGGGGGGACAGGCGTTGAGGTACTTGGATTTGAACTTGGGGCTTTATGCATGCTGGGCAAGTTATGTACTCAGTCAAGCGGGTATGAACATATGAGTGCAGATTCTCACAGAGCACAGAACCCATAGAAGTCAGATTCTCCCTGGAGCTGGAGTTACAGGCCATTGTGAGCCACTGTACGTGGGTGCTGGGAACCAAACTTGGGTCCTCTGCAAGAACCCAAGATTGATTGATTGATTGATTGATTGATTGATTGGGTTTCTTTCTTTTCTTTCTTTCTTTCTTTCTTTCTTTCTTTCTTTCTTTCTTTCTTTCATGTATATGAGTACACTGCAGCTGTCTTCAGACACACCAGAAGAGGGCATTGGATCCCATTACAGATGGATGTGAGCCACTGTGTGGTTACTGGGAATTGAACTCAGGAACTTTAGTCAGCGCTCTTAACTGCTGAGCCATCTCTCCAGCCCAAGTTACAACTCTTAAGTAGGGTCTTTGAGTCAGAAGCCCAGGTATTGAGAAATGAACATACAAGTCAAGACTACCTGGATTTTTGCAGTGCCATAGAGGCAAAGCACTGTCCCCAGAAGTCCTGTGTCCTTAAGGGAAAAGGAGTGAGAGTAGAGATGAGAGAGGTTAACTTCCCCTTGTCTTCTCACTGTCATTTTACATGCTTGGAAACGTTCTGTGTCTGAGAAGATGTAAGGGAGATGAAAACCTGTTCATAGGAGAGAAGGCAGCTTCCTGGAGGCTGAGAGCCAGTACTCAGGAGGCTCTGGGTAGAGGCAAGATGTTTCCAGGTTGCTAAGAAATGCCACAAACAGGACCCTCAAGAAAGATGTGTCTGTGATCCCCTGGTTCTTCCCTGTGTCTGACCAGAAAGCTTTTGTATTCTCTCTTTCTTACCTCTTCAGTACCCCAAACCCTCCATCCTTCAGCTACCACTTCCACACTTGGCAATAACATGTTTAGATTTCTTCTATTTAAAACAGATAAATGATAAGCCTTCCTTGATCCTGCCTTTATCAAAGGACACAGAATATGTATTCACTTCTACTCTCCTCATACTGTATCTTTCTTGGACTCACAGTTTGGTGTCTGCCTCTCACCTGCTATGTCAAAGGCTCCTATGGGGTGTGCATGGTGGTACACGCCTATAATGCCAGCACTTAAGACACTGAAGCAGGAGGATCACTATGAGTTTTAAGTGAGCCTGGTCCCTATATCCAAAAACAAACAAGTTGCCTGTGGTTCCTAACTTCCCAAGCTGGTGTGTTTCCTCTATTTTCTCTTCTCAGTTCCTCCAGAGCATGAGAGCGGATCAGCTCTCAGCTTCTAAACCCTTCAAACGTCTTCTTTTGGACAGTCTTTAATCAGTTTCATCAAATTACCAAGGGTGTCACTGTGTCTAGCATTGTGCTAAAACATTATCTAAATGCATGGCTGAGCAATCCTGGAGCCTGCCCCCAAAATACTGTCTTCCTGAAAAGGAGATTCCACTGTGTCCAGACCCATCTCTACCTGTCTGAAATCTTCCTGTCCTCTAAGAACAATACTGAATCTTACCCTGTGCATTTATGCAAAAGGTGTGCTGAGTACTTGCTATGTGCCAGGCACTACACACATCAATCAAAAGGCAGACACGCTGCTTCTTCTCTACACACTCTCAACCCAAGCCCTGCACCCATTAGGTACTGCCCTCTGTCCTATACTTTCATTTGATGGGTCTGCCTGCTTGACTCCCTACCTTTTCTAATATTTATTGGTTCTCTTCTTCTACCATGTGAGTAACAGAGATCAAACTCATGTTTGGCTTGTCAGCAAGCACCTTCACCCACTGAGCCATCTCACTGGCCCATCGGCTACACTTAAGTAAACCTGCCTCCTCATATCCATGCATTTACAAGCGGTCAGTCTACTCCCTCTCCTAGATTGCTTTGTTCCACACTTACAGAATACATTAATGAAACACCTTTAGGTTGGACCCTGAGCTGGGTGCTACACAGATCGAAAAAGAAAAAGAAAAAAAAAAAAAAAAAAAAGAGCAGAGGGTGGTGTATACTTTTTAAACCAGCACTGCAGAGGTAGGAGACAGGAGAATTGCAAGGCAGCCTAGGCTACAAAATGACCGAAAAAAAGCTGGGGTTGGGGAAGGAGAATAAAGAGGAGGCAGAGAGGGAGGCAGAGAGGAGAGGGGGAAAAGAGGAGGGAGAAAGAGAAGATAGAGGGAGAGAAGGAAGAAGGAACAAAGGGAGAGAAGGGGAGGACACTGCAGAGGAAGACTGGTGTTGGCCTCTAAGAACGTCACCAGCTAACACTGAGATCTCTGTGAAGACAGGACCCTGCTTTCCCTTCTGCCTTCCTCATATATCATTGTTTAATGTTTTTCATATCACAAGCCAAGATATATTTTGCCCGTGTGTAGAGAGAGCCTGATCCCCTTTCTAGTGTGTCTCATTAGGCAAAGAGGCAGAGTTTTGTTAAGTGTCTGGACAGGGATCTCAGCCCACAGAATCAGGACATGTTCCACTTGGGACAGGTGACTCTAGGACATGCTGCTGAGGTT
Source organism: Arvicanthis niloticus (assembly GCF_011762505.2). Lineage (NCBI taxonomy): Eukaryota > Metazoa > Chordata > Mammalia > Rodentia > Muridae > Arvicanthis > Arvicanthis niloticus. Next base: position 112,719,576 of record NC_047658.1, on the reverse strand, counting down.
GGCCAGCCCATGCATGGTAGTCAGAAACTCCTCACCTCACACCTTCACCTCGCCCTGTTCTAGGACTCATGCACTTGCCTTGTCCACTCAACCATGTAAATGGGCTTCTATACCTTATTATTTCAGGGAAGCTGAACTTTCTTCCCAAGTAGATTATAAGTTCCACAAGAGCAGGAGTCAAGTTAGGTTTGAGTCTTCTTTTGGTTTCCATCTACCCAGCAAGTGTAGTGAAGGGAAGGGAATTGAGTCCTTAAAGTAGCTGTCAACTGAGTGACACCTACCACCACTTGTTACTTCCTTACTGCAGAAGGCATTGTCTGTAGGAGACTCTTTTATAAAATGTCAATGTGTTTCCTGGGAACAATTAACCCATTAATTTGCCCAGCAGCTCATGACAAGAATGTCGTGACACAGTGATATGTCCCAACTAATCTGCAATTATTCCAATGGTTGTTGCTATAGCCAAATACCTTAATATTTCCATCACCCTCGCTAACAACTGCATAAAGGTATTTAATTACCCCCACTTTACAGACAGGGAAACCAAAGATCAGAAAACGTTGTCTAAGGCTATCCAAGTAACAGATTATGAGATTGGAGTTTAGATTATCCCTCCCACCTACCCCATTCTCTTCTCCAAATAGGCTTTTACACCGGAGGGAAAGGAACAGATCCATAGGAAGGAACTCTGACTTGGCTGTCCATCAGCCTTCCTAGGAGAAGAGTAAGGTGAGGGCCCTCATGGGACTAATGGAAGCCCAGGGAAGCTTGGGACTGAATGTCAGGGGTCAGTGATTAGCAAGTCAGAGAGGAACATAACAGCTCTTCCCACCAAGTGCAGGCTGAGCCAGAGTTGGGGAATTCAAGGCCAGACAGACCTGAGAGACCAGACAAGCAGTCCAGAGGCAAGGAAGACTGGCAGACAACATGAAACACGCACAGCTATCTGGGAGGACCATGGCATTGTGGGTGCAACAAGGGAGCGGATAGGTTGCTCCAGGGCCAGCAGAAAGAGCCTGTACCCCAAGGCCCGTGTACCTCTATGGTATAAAGAGACAGTGAAAATTATAGCAGATAGGGCTAGGACTACCAGCAATATACCCTAGGAAGATTACCAAGCTAGGCAAAACGTTCTGGGGAAAGCATTTTATTTGTTAATACAAGAATAGAAATTCTGCAATAAATATCATCTAATAAATAACATCTCCAAATAAATAAATATTAATACAACAAACTTAGAGTCATGAGTGGGTGGGGCTGGGGATAGAGCCTGGGGGAGCCACCCCCACCCCACAATGCTACTGCAATGTAAACTTTCAGGAAACCCTGTGGCTATGACTATGGCTGCCCTCCCCAGCCCAGGCAACCACAGATATCCTGGGAAAAGGGGCAGAGAGGAGGCAGCAAGATGCTGGCAAGAAAATTCAAGGCAAGGTCCTAATGTTCAACATGGCTTTTGTTTTCCGCCCTGTGTCACCAATTATCTTGGTGACTGCTGGGTCTGGTCTGTCCCTGCCCTTCTCTTTTAGAATTACATCTTCTGGTTTCTAGGCCACCTCCAGCATAGACCCTACCCCCTCCACTTACTATCACACTCTTCTTTAGACTGGTCGCTTTGTTTCCTGAACTGGATATGTAGTTATTGGGGTAGGGGAGCAACACCCATCCAAGGAGAGGGAAGGAAGCCAAGGGGCCTTATCCTAGAAAGGCGCATGCTACAATGGCCCCCACCCATGCCCTCCAGGTGTGTTTCTGCAAGTGCCACATGAAGAACTGAGTGGATACTGGCAAGTGGCAAGCAGAAAGCAGGAGGCAGGAAGAGTCTTTATACCCACTGAGCCATTCAACTCCCTCAGGCATTACCTTTTGGTGCCCACTGGACCTTTTCCCCAGACCCTAGGACCCTAGGAGCTGGAGGGCTTATTACACTCCCCATCCAAGGCTGAGGAGGGCACAGCTCCCATGGTCTGTCTCCTGGCTCAACAAATGTTGGTATACAGGATTTTTCACTCCACAATGGAAGCACAGCTGACTGGGGCTGGAGGTGCAGGAGTTAAGGGTCAGAGATCAGAAACCATGGGCCTCCAAGTGCAGGGTGACTGAAGCTGCTGGAGGTTGCATCTTCTTCTTAAGTCGGTTGAAGTCCTTGGCTGAACGCCATAGCCAGGTCTGCAGCTCCTTCAGCAGCCAGAAGTCATCCATCTTCTGGAGGAAGTCACTGTGGGAAGGGCCAGGGGCCCAGGCTGCCTCAGTCCCTGGCAGAGGCTGGGGCAATGGGTAGCCAAGAGTTGCCATGACCCCTGCAATGCTGCCCAGCAGGCCCTGGAGACTGGTACAGAAATGGGCCAGACTGCGTCGTAGTTCAGCTGTGGCAGCTTGACGGTTGAGGCCACGCAAGTAACACAGGAGGTGACTGTAAGCCTCATAGTTCTGGGTCAGCCGCAGCCTGTCATTGAGGCTTCGCCACACTTCCAAGTTGACCGTGGCCCTAGGCAGAGTTTCTGCCCCCAGCCGAGGAGGATTGAAGTCAGGCTCGTTGAAAGGGGGCCCCAGGTAGTTCAGCTGTGAAAAGGAGAGGGCAATGGGGAAGCAGCAGAGCAGAGCTGCCAGCTTGCCACCAGAGAGACACCTCCTCCCACAGCTTCTATTGCTCTTGACCCTGACATGGGAGGCCTCTGGTCACAGACCTCCCGGGTTTTTCCAGCAAGTGTGTCAATTGCATGGAGGAGACAGGTGAAGCAGTGGGGTGATGAGTTCGCCTATGGAGAGGTGTAGAAAGAGAAAACCACGAAGGAGCCACGGAGGAGGGACGTGCTGATTGTCTGGGCGGAGAATGCCCACCACAGGCAGGGCAGAGAAGAAGAGGAGCCGGAGGAGCCAGGAGACCAGGCTGGAGAGGTAGAAGGTGGCCTCTGAGAGTGCAGGCCAGGGAAGAGCTCAGGACGCAGCAGAGCTCCGCAGGGCAGTTGCAGAACATGAGAGTGAGCCGCAGAAAATGCTGTCGGGTTTGGTGAGAAGGAGATGCCTGATGACCTGGGAGAGATGGTTGCCGTGGCCTAGAAGCCAGATTGCAGGGGGTTAACAAGTGAGTGGGTGGAGAGGAAGTGGAGGCAGAGGGTGTAGACGGCTCCTTCAAGAAATTTGGCAGAGGAAGTTAGGAGAGAAAGGGTCGGGAATTAGAGAGGGTAGCAGACTTAGGCAGAGGTTTTCTGTGTAGGGAAACCAGCCAGAGGAGAGTCTGTATCAAAGGCAGAGGGATCTGGTGACACCAAAACTGTACAGGCCCAGTTCTTTAAGCCAAAGGGACAAGAGATGGCAATGTACTTACCAACACCCCAAGAAGAGGATTCAGTTGCTAGAAGCAGAGATGTAAAGGAAGAGACTGAGGAAATGTAGAAAGGACAGGAGGAAGGGCACAGGAGATAGAGCAGCATAGGAAGAGGGCAAAGGCCTTGCCAATGTCTCGGGGGAACTGCCTGAGGCCCAGGGAAGGGGATGTGGGAGATGTGCAACTGGGAGGGAAAGAAAAGAGGGGCGAGGCCTGGGATAGGCGCTGGCCCAGGGGGAGGTTCACACGCTGACAAGCACAGAGACAAACTAATTTCCTCGGTGTATCCTGGGGCTGGAGCCAGCTCCCCCGCCACCTCCTCCCTTTTTCTTCCCTGGCTCAGGAGTAGGGTCTGGGATGTGGAAGAGGAACACGGGAAGAGGGGCCTGCTCCCCATGGTCCTCTGTGCCTCCAATCCTCTCTCCTTCTCTCCTGGGCTCTGTGAACATCTCTAGACTACCCTCAAATTCTTATGGTCCAACCACCCTCCATACCCTGAACCCCTTGCCATGAATGCCCTAGATTCTTTGTAGACCCCTCCTCCGACCCCCAAAGAGGTCTGTGAAGGATGGGAGAGGCAGAGAGAGGGAGGCCCATGGGTCCAGAACAACAGGGCCCCAGGTCTGGGGTAGAGGCGAGCTGGAACACAGGCATAGAAGGTGGGCCCTCCAGCCCCACCCAGCCCCACCCTTGCAGGAGACACCACAACACGGTGTAAACAGAGGAGACTTCCCCAGCCCCCAGGGGGAGGCAGGCAGCTGGGCTGGCAGCCAATGGGGCAATGGGCCAAGGCGGGTTCGAGGCCTACCCACATGCCTACTTCTGAGGCCAGGATGGGAGGGGGGGCACCTGAGAGGGAAGGGCAGAAGATAAGCCAGATGGAGAAACTGTGTGAACCCAAAGGGCCTCTCATCACCCCATCATTTACTAGGACCCCTGCCCCATGCTCTCTCTTCTCAAAAGCCTCTGCTTCCTCTTGTCAAAGGGGATACTCACGTAGGTCCCAGCTAAGCTTCGGAGTTGATGCTCCAGGTAGCGGGTGAGGTCATAAGTTTTCTGGAGGGAGGGGCCAGGGCCTGGATCTCCTGTGCGATTAAGAGCTGGCACTGCAGGGAGGTGCCACAGCACCGTGCATAGGCACGCTAACATCCCCCACGAGTCCCCTGTGGATAGGATGGGCAAGAAGTATGAGGGTGGGCCCAGGCCCAAGTGGGGAAAACAGCTGGCAGCCCCTCAGGTGTCTGTCCCCACCTTGGGCTAGGAAGGCGGGGTAAGGGAGGGAGACCAGATGGAAGGTGGAATGGATGGAGGAAGAAAAAGACTTCTGGTCCAAGAGTGTATGTGGAGGTATGTATGCAAGGACTAAGTCCTGGCATTTGTGTCTATCAGTAGATACTTGACTGCTATCAGCTGAAAGTCTTTGACATGTATGTCCCTATATGTGCCAACTATGTGTACATGTGTCTGTTCAGAGGGGCAGACCAGGCTTTAGGGATTTTGTGTCAACATGCTGGAGTTCTAGTAGTGTCCCAGCCTCTTCTCCAAGTCTTCCAGTCCCATTGTAGCAGGAACTAAGGGGCGGGAATATGGCATACGTTAGCTCTGGCAAGCTGTGAGCACTGAGCCCTGTGGAAGAGTGAGAAGAGAGGCAGCAACCATGAGAGGTAGGAGTGGTGTTCCACAGCCAAGGTCAGGCCATGGGGCCGAGACCCTCGGTTTGTGGAGTGAGAAGTGGAGGGTATATGCTAGGATATGGTTCCTGGGTGCTGTGCGGGCAGGATAGGGTTAATTGAAGGAGATACAGGCATTCCTCTTATTAGCAATGTTCAAGTTTGATACACACATACACACACACACACACACACACACACACACACACACACACAGCGTAGTCCTAGGATTGAACACAGGGCCTGTGCATTCAGGCAGTGCTCTACCACTGAATTACAGCTCCAGCCTTCTCTATCTCAATGCAGGGTCTCCCTGAGTTGCTCAATGAGCTACTTGTGAACTTACAATCTTTCTGCCTCAGCTTCCCCGAGTAGCTGGGGTTATAGGCTTGTCCCTACAGGTGCTGCCACGTCCCCCATCTTTAGGGTGTTGTAGAGGGAGCATCAAGGGGAAAGATGTGCATTTAAAGAGGGAGGCTGACCAACAGACGACATCAGAGGGTTTGATTATTCCAGAAGCCAGGAGTTGATGCTGGGAGAAGGGCCAGAATCAGGTGGGAAACATGGTTTTCTAAAGAGACTTTTAGGTGATGTCCAAAATCAAAGTCAGGGCTAGGATGGGGTAAGAATATAATAGGCAGTGGGCTAGGTTAGGCTTGAAGACTAGGTTAGTCTTAACGTTTCAGATGAATTTAGCCTGGGATTTGGTTGAGTGAGTGTGGTTGAGGTTTGAGTCCAGGAGTGTGGTTAGGTCTGGGCAGGCAGAAGGTTAGCTGGGACCAAGATCTGTGAATTTGTTGATTTACCCATCAGACAGAATGGTGTTTGGCATGTCACAAAAAGCAGGGTTAGTTTGGGTTTTAAGCTTGGATAGGTATGAGATCAAGTGGTTTCTTTCCTCTAGCTTACATTTTTTACTTGCAGATTTTTCTATAATGGCATGTTCTTAGAAACAAGTGGATAGGCTTAACAATTTGGCTGTATTCAGACTCAGGATAGGGTTGGAGTTACAGAGGCATGGAGACTAGATCAGGGTTAGAGTCTGTTGTGATGCTAAGTCTTTAGGGTTTTACAGGTACAGAGTATGGCTTTGCTTGAAGTTAGTGGCATTGCCAAAGTCCTGCCAAAGCAGAAACTGGAGGCTTGGCTGGCCTCTTTACCTGACCCTGGCAGAGGCAGCCCTGTCATCCAGAATCCTGGACTAGGCTCTGTCTGTCCCATAGCAGGAGATATAGTCAGGAGCCTGGTATGAAGCTTGTTTCTTCCTCCCTTCCTGGGCCCTGTGGGACATCTCTGGGGAGAACAGCTCCTTACACTGGGACAACAGGGGAGAAAAAGCCTTTGGATAAACAAAAGCTAAGTCATCTGGGCAGAAAAACGGCTCATGAAATTAACCAGACGAGGCCGGTGTTTCCAGGAATATTTCAGTTCTGAGGTAACTATGTCACTGCAAGCTGGGGGGGGGGGTGCAGGGGGGGGCGGACAGAAGGGGAGCCTACTGGCCAGTCCCAGAGAGAAGCAGAAAGAAGCATGGGAGTCGGTCATAGGAATCAGAGTGGAGGCCAGTAGAGGTGAAAGGGGAGTTGAAGTATAGGACTCTGCTCTGTCCTATGACAGCTTTGGTCTTGGACAACATGTGCCCATATCTCAGGCAGCCAAGCTGGAAGCTTGGACAGAGAACACCTGACCTCAGTATGAGCACTGAGCCAGGGACTCCCAATGCCCAGGGATAGGTTTGGTAGAGCCCAGCTCCCTGTTTTTCTCTCTAGCTCATGATGTATGCAGGTGGACCCCACCATAAGGCTGTATCCCAGCCCCTCCCCCAGCCCTGATCCCCAGTCCCAGCCCTGCCTCTGGCTGCTGCCCACTGATTGTTTACATCCCCTTCTCCTTGTGTTTATAAATCCGGCTGAGCACGTGAGGAGCTAATGAGTGCAGCTCACGTTTCCTGCTGCAGCACCCCTACACTCCCTATCCTGGCCCCTGCCAGGGCCAGCCCCTAATTCTATCCAGATCCCTGGGCCCTGGGAAACCAGGCCCCACCTCATGAACACACATACTGACTGCCTTAGCCCTGGCAAGCCCAAAGGCCACCCCCACATGCTACACAGGCAGGCCTTCAGCAGTCTCCCCTCAGCTCCTGGCCCATCCCACAAGCTGACCACCCTCAACGAGGGTGGGGGCTCAGCAGTGCAGATGTCCAGGGTAGATGGGGAGACTGCACCTGGGACCAGGGGCTAACAGCTGTGAGCCCTAGATGTTGAGTCCAGAGGTTCTACAGTCTAGGCTAAAAATGGGAGCCAGAGGAAAGGTTGTGTCTTCAGTCCATAGCAGAACTAGCATCTGGGTACTTTGGAGTCCACTAAGGGGAACTGGAGGCAATAGCCTAAAAATTGGTGAAATCCAGGGGTCAGACCAGAGAAAAGGCCCACAGAAACCTAGTCTTTCCATCCTCAAGAATGGCTGCCCCTTCTATTTTTTCTTCCTTCACTTCTGCAGTCTCAGGTTCCCTTCCTCCATGGCTGATGAGGAATGGAGGTAGGCCTGGAAGTCAGGCTCTACTACGAACCATCTGTGGCAGTGGGCTCCTGTAAGGAGACTGCACTGTGCTAAGGTTCCTCCCAGATGAATCCTATGGGGCTCCATCTGTGTCCTTTCCAACAGTCCTATTTTCCCCTTCTCGTCCTCTCTAGTCCAAAAGATAGAACAGTGTCAGGGGAAAAGGCAGAAGGCAAGGCAAGTCTTTCCTTGTGAAGTTAATCCAGGAGTTGCGCTCAGGCTGAGGGAAAAGCTGCTCCGATTGCCACAAGAGGGCCTTTGGTTTCTCAGGGAGATGAGAGTAAAGCCACAGCTCTATGGTTGAGCAGCCCACTGAGGCCGCTGGAAAAGAAATGAAGGGAATAGCCCAGAGCAAGTGTGTGAATGAACTGGAAAGGGTATTGTGGTCAAGAGTGTACAGGAGGGTGTGGGAGGGGCTTCGGAGAGTGCAGGAGCCAGGGTGTGAACAGGCAGGTGGGATTATGGGGAGGAATGTGAAGTGTCAGGAATCAGTAGCTACAGTGTAGAGGTGGCTTGCAGAAGTGTGAACTGGAAACTTCAATGTGCAGCTGGGGAGCCCATTACTCCTGTCAGCAGACACTTCTGGGGTTGCCCAGGGACAGAGGCGTCCATTTCTAGTTTTTCTTCCTCTTCCTTGAAGTATGGAGCTAGAAGGGTTCACCTTGTCTGTTAGAGAAGTAAGAACTTATGTCCGGTGGTGAAGGTGGCGAACGGGATGGCGGTGTGTACTAGACTGAGACAGATGTCTGTCGGGGAAAATGAAAGCCAGAGATTTCCCTGCTCAGATTCCGAGAGGTGTGTATGATGTTTCCCACCTCTAGTCTTTCTCTAAGATTCGGACTGCCGCTGCCATCCATCCATCCACTGTCTGCCCTCCTCCTTTTGGCAGGTTCTGCCTGCTCCTAGGCTCTGGAGAACACAGGGATTGGGGGGTCTCCTAGAAGGAAGCCTTCTGCATCCCAGTGTAATAGAAAGGTAGGTGAGAACGTGGGTGTGAGGACTTTGAAGAAGTTACGCGGACTCTGCTTGAGGGCATCAGCCCAGAGAAACTGGGGCGGTGGGAGTTGGCAGTTCGCTGGCCCTACCTTCTCGACGGTGACCTCTCGATCCCGGACCCCTCCCGGCGGCGGTGGCGCCTTCCCCTTGTGTGGCCCCGGCGCCCCCGGCCCCGCCCCCCCGTCCGCTCCCTTCCCGGCGGCGGCGGGGGCGGAGGCGGGGTCCGGGCGCCGGGCTTCGGGACTCGGCTGAGCCGCTGCCCGCTCCAGCGCGTCCACTCCCTGCCCGACCCGCCCTCTTGCCACGGGCCGCCTAGCCAGGCAGCCGCTCGAGGGGCTGCCGGCAGTCTCCGCGCTCCCGGGCCGCTGACGGACTTTTTCCTGCTGGGTCCGGCCAGGCTGCGTCTCCCCCACAACTCCCTCCCGCAGTAATCACTCCCAGGCCCCCGCGGGCCCGGGGCCCCGGCCACCCTGCCGCGCCTACCTGCCTCTGGCTCCCAGGCGGTGGGCAGCATGGAGGGCTCCGGCCACACCGCGCGCAACGTAGTAGCCGGAGTCCCGCGGCCCGGCCCGGCCCAGCTAGGTTTGCTCTGCCCTCCGCCCTCCTCTCGCGCGCCCTCCTCCTCTCCCCGCGGGCCGAGGAAGGAGTTCAGCGCGGCCCGAGGTGTCGGCCTCCCCTTCGCCTCCCGCTGCTCGGCCGCGGGCTCCCCCTCTGCCTCTCTCCCTCCCTCTTCCTCTCCTGGCCCCCTCCTCCCTCGCGCCGCGGCTCCCCCCCCCCCCCCCCCGCACCCTCGCTGCCCGCCTCGGACTCGCTCGTCCGGACTCTGGCGCGGGGCTCTGTGTCCGCGGGTTCCCTGGGACCCCGCCTCGCGTGGCTCCAGGTGGCCGCCCGTCCAGGTCTGAGGGTTGTCCAGGCTCCCCGCCGCGTTCTCAGCCACCTCCTGGCTCCGACAAGCGGACTTCAGGAATGCCGCGTCCCCACCCGGCCCCTCTCGAGGGCGCCCGGCCGTACCTCCCCAGCCCGAGCTCTGCTCCCCGGCCGGGCCCTGGCTTGGGGCTCCGAGGGTGGGGAGGAGGACGGGAACCGGATCTCACTGGTGCTGGGCGGGGGCGGAGGCCTCGGCCTCGGACGCCTGGCTCCTACCTGCTCGGAGGTCCATGGGGCTGGGGGCCGGGCCGGCCGGGCGCGGCTCCTCTCCCAGAGGCTGGCGGAGTGGGAGGGCGAGCCGCGGCTCCGGCGAAGCTTTAATAATCCCATCCGCCAGGCCCACTCGCAGGTTTTTTTCTCTCGGTTTCGCATTTTTTTTTCGGTGTGGGACATTCTGCAAACTTTTTTTTTTCTGACGTGTAAAGCTGTAACCACAAATTGTAGCAGCCCTCCCCGGGTGGGGGGAAGAGGGGGGAGGAGGGAAGGGAGGGCTTCTGGGGCTCCTCTCCCTCCCACAACACTAAGGGGGGGTGGTGAGGTGAGGCAAGGCTGCGACGGTACCACCCTAGGCCTCCTGGGGGAGGGGGCAGGGAGGGCATCGTCCCTCCGCAAACTCTTGAGAGCTTGGAAAGGGAGCTGGCCTTGGTGTGGGCTTCTTTCTTGGTGTCGGCCAGGGCATGCTGGCCTCCTTCCCTCTGCTCCTTGCCGGGTTTAGGGTCCCTGTACCCACCCTACCTCTGCCTCTTCATTTCTGACCTTCCCTCCCCCTCCCACTTGAATAAATGCAATGACACATTCTCTCAAATGCCAGCAAGCTGGCCTCCAAGCAAGTGATGGTGTTTTTCCTGCTGCCCTTTGTCTGGGCTGACCGCCCCCCTTGCCTATTGTCCCGCCACTTGTCCCACTTCCAATAGCTAGAGCTAAGTGAGGCGCCAGGGGCTGGGGCAGGTGACTAACCAGCTCACAATGCCCCCTGAGGAGGGGAGAGGGCAGCAGGGCCCAGCTTCTCAGTCAAGTTCACAAGGGTTTTCATTCTTCCCAGTGACCAGGGAGAGTGCACATGGGTGGGAGATTTGTAACTCATTAATCAGCATAAGGCACCGGACCAGTTTCAACACCAGAGGCTTCACGGGTGACTCAGCGGGAACTCAAGATTCAAGGCCATGGATAGACCCAGCAGCCCGTTTGTGAAATGCTTCCCCATCGAGACATTTGGCATCCTCTTCCCTTTGGGGTTTTGGGTTGTTGGTTTTTCCGGTGGTGAGGTAGGGGTGGTTTGGCAGTGAGCACTCTCCCTCCTTCCCCTCAGGCCTGGGTTGGGACTTCTGAGTGGGAGACCTAGGGGACCCATAAGCCCAGACCCTCCCAGGAGGGTCTCCTTCCTCCCCCTTCCTCCCTCTCCAAAGGGCTGCCAGGGAGAGCGAGTGAGCAAAAGAGCTAGTGCAGAGGAAACAGCTGTCATCTGGGGCTTGGAGACAGCCCCATTTTGTGATTTTTCTTGGGGGACAGTCATTTGGTCCCCAAGTCTTGGGTGCTTGTAGAAGCATAGCACCAATTAAGTCATCTGATAAGTCTCCGTGTTGTTTATCTGTAGTCTCAATGGGGGGCAGATACCCGGGTGGCAACTAGACCGGAAAGGTGATGCCTGTCTCTGGAATGGCATGAGATAGTCATCCCCCACTTCTGCTGGTACCCCTGGGGAAGGAGGGCACTCTGCCAGTGTAGCGCAGCCCCTCCAGCCTGTGGGTCAGAGTAGGCATCAGTCATGGCCAGTGCTAGTTTCCCAGGGCAGCACTTCCCTTTTCTGCACTGGAGAACTGGGGTGGGGGGGTGGGGGGGTGGGGAAGAAGTTTGTTTTCAATTACCTCACTGGAGTGGGACAGACTTTGTTGTTGGGTTGTTTCTTTCTATTTTTTTCCTTCTCTCCCTTCCTTTCTCTCTCATCACCCCCACCCCTTTTTTCTGAACAAGAAGAAAAAGCTGAGAATGGAGAGCAGGTCTGGGTGGGGGCAGGGGCTCTAGAGCATCAGTAGCTGCTCTGAGGAAAAGTGCCTTGGAGGGGCCCTGTGAAAAGTGCTTAGACCTCCCTCCCCCATCTCCCTACCCCCACCAGCCAGGGCTCTGGAGCTTCAATGACATTCTTGGCCAATGAGCCCAACGTTCTCTTGATGCGCTTGCCAAGGTCAAGAAGGCAGATGCCCACACGTAACTGACCCAGAGTGGACCAGGAGGTTCCCTAGCATCTCCTACCCCTTCTGAAGGGAGCAAGGAAGAGAAGGGGAGCAGCCTGAACGCCCAGCTTGGGCTGTACAGCTCCACAGCTCACCCCTGGTGGGAAGGCTTTGCAGACAATGTGGTTTGGATTTGGCTGAGCCCCGCAGCACCTTATAAAGCACCTTGCTGAGTCAGGGGGAACAGAGAAGTAAAGAGGGCTGAGGGGGAGAGAAGGGGAAGGAGAAAGGAGAAGGGACCTAGGAAAAGGCAGAGGAGACACAGAGACAGAATGAGGAGAGCTGTAGTGACAGCCGGGAAAGAAGACAGCCATGAGGAGGAACACCCTCTTACTAAGGCTGGAGAGAGGGTCTGCGGCTTACTCCATCCAGCTGTGTCTCGGAAGGCATTGGCTTGCAGAAATTGTGGGCAGTTGTTCACAGCACATTCAGCCCAGGTCGGGAGCAGGACAACTGGTTTACACATGGTTCTTGGGGCTCCCTGTTTGCCTTTTGATTCTTAATGTAGTGACCCCCACATTCTAGGAAAGTCAGATTCTCCCTTAGTCCCATGTCTGGACTTGCCTCTCTGCCCTCTCCCCTCACCCAGTGGGGGCCACCCCCAACTCCTACAGTGC